>NC_134865.1:85535713-86939463 GCF_049852395.1 Peromyscus maniculatus bairdii | reverse complement strand
ACCTATATAGTCACTGTTACATAAAGGGTTCTAGTTTTGCTTGTGAGTTCACATACTCAGGTGTCTCATATTGAGAAATGGAAATTTAAACTTCTTCAGTTTGTAAGATTAAAATGTGTTTTTCAAACAAAAATTTGCTTCCCATAAGTGATTATTACTCTGTTCTCTTCCATATATGCTATTCTGCTCCTGCTCTCTTTCAAATTTAATCCTCCATTTGTGTATATATATATATATGTGTGTGGTGTGTGTGTGTGTGTGTGTGTGTGTGTGTGTGTGTGTATTATACATATGTGTGTATACATATATAAACAAGTATACATATATATTATATGTATACAAATACAGATTCCTAAATATAAAAATTCAAGCTTCTAAGTTCATATAATGTCTCTTTAAATATGTTTTAATGCTTTTTTGTATTGAAAAACCTGTTGGTGTACTCTTCCTCTAGAAGACTATTTCTTTTCCACACAGCTCCTTAGTTGTCTGTAATCCTTTGAGTAGGATTGAGAGAGAGTAAACTTCCCTCCTTTTGTGTTAGTATGTCTGTTATTATCACTTAGATCACATTTCAGTAGCCATGTTGGTTAGATGTAATGGGTGTATCTCCTCTAATATTTCTGGGAGACAGAACCCCACAGCAAAATGCTTGTTCTGCTGAATCATACACTCTTTTTCTCCCTCTTCTGCCATGATCTCTGAGCCTTAACTATAGGGGTTATGATCAATCATTTGGGGCTTGGTTTCACAACTCTACATTTTTCTCTGCTATGGTTTTCTGTAATGGTCTCCAGGTGTTACAGAGAGAAGTTTGTTTGATGAGTGGAAATAACTACACTTGTCTGTCAGTTTAAGGAAAAATATTTATAATGTGGTTAAAGATTATGCTATTTGGTAAATGGCAGGTATATGTACTCCTCCAACTCCTATGACTTGATAAACACTGGGTATTGCCTAGGTTTCCAGTACCAAGTATGATTTTCTCCTTACTGAGAGGGCTTTAAGTCAGATAGTTATTTCATAACATCCCCTAATTTAAATATTGCTAACTTTGTTTCTGATATCTTTTCCAGAAGTTAGTTTCATGATATCTTCTCATTTTATTGATGATCTAGTCTTCTATAATATATTTTTGAATAATTTTATTTTTGAAAAAGTATAAGAGAAACATGTGGTCACACAAATCTCTAAGATTATCCTTGTGGTCCTATTGCAATAAAGGCGCATGGAGTATTATATATTTACATATATACATACATTCTGTCTCCTAGCCAAGACACAGCATAGATCTCTCGATAGACAGTGGGCTTACAGCCCCAATGATCTATTGCATCAAATGAGAGTCCTACACATATCAATATTTATGGCCATATTCTTATTGGCAGGCTCCTGAATGATCTCTGCCTGACTGTTTCCTGTGCAACTGCAGATGCCAGTAGATCTTAGGGTGGTTTCATTGTTTCCTATGTAGGAACCATTGTAAGACATTTTACTCTTTTGCATAGTAGATTTTTGTATAACGTATAATAATCCATGTAAGTTGATAATGGTTTTCCATGGTAATATCATCATTAACTGAAATCAGTTTAGATACTAAACTCTCTTTTGGGTCTATATTTTCACCATATAATTTATTTTTTGTAATATTTTATTCTTACAATTTATATTTAAAGTAAGTTTTGAAAAATACATACTTGACTTTTTTATTTTCTATCCAATTAATTTTACAAACTCTTTCTACCTGTTGTTTACTGGCACATCTGGAAACTTTAACTGTGGTAAACTTGAATTTAAATAAAGCATCTAACTGCTTTTTTTTCATTTCTTCCTTCTCCTTTCTACCAAAATTTATTTTGATTTAGATAGTAATAACATATGTCTTTTGATGAATTAATTAATGATTCCTTGTTTATGAATTTCACCGTCTGTCTTCATGTTTGCAAAGTGATATTAAGTTGTCTGATTCTACTTTAGCTTCATCCACCCCTCCTAAGATTTTGTGTGTACTACAGAATTAACATTACTTCCTCCTAAATTTATCTAATTATTTTATATGTTTTAAAAAATAAGATGCAGTTATTGTTAATGTTTTCTCTTTTCTATGTTAGTAACAGTTTCAATATTTTGTTTATGTGTGTGTGTGACCTAGTTGATCTAAGACCTTCTTAGATTTCTAAGTTAGAGCCTGATGCTTATTATTAAATTGATTCCTTTTCAGAAATTTATGTGTGAATTTTTCATATATACCATTTTTTATTTACATATTGGGTTTCAAATGCAGCAACTTTAATATACAGCATTCCCTCTCTGCCCTCACATATCTACTCTTTCTTTTTCTCTTTCTTTTTCTTTTTTTGTGGAATTACATATTGAACAACCTTGAGTTTGTGTCACAGATGACCTTGGGCTAATGATGATCAGTGGTGCCCTCTGTAGATGAAATCTTCTTGATTTTTCTCTTTGACTCTTTCTTCCAGCAGATTTTGCTTCCAGAGAATTCAGTCACTCCCTGCTATACAGTTTCTACCATGATCTTGTATATCTAAATTTTCTATACCTAAGCTTCCTGAAATCACCATCCCTCTTCCATTTCTGTCTTGTGCAGGAATCTATGAACTGACCCTCATTCTAGTCTACTTTGCTTGTGGTGCTAAAGAGTGAAACCAGTTCTGTTCTCCTATGACATCTCAAAACTCAGCTGGTTTATTTACAATGCTGGAAAATGGAGCCCACTCAGTTTGAATCAGTGAACAAACATATAAAAATCTTTTGTTCAATTGTCCTGTTCATGTCAGTCACCAGAGAAGCACTGAATGCTGAATACAAAACCACCTGGTGTCATTCATGATGAATTGTTTTGAGTGAGATGTCAAACAGAAACCTATCCTGCGTGTCTATTTCCATGGCCTCTGGAAAGTGAGAACCAAACTTAGGGATTCCCGGTAGGATCAGGAGAAGTAACTGCCTGGGATAGGGCATGAAAGAGAGTGAGTAAGAAGGAAGGCCAAGGGGAGGGGTGTAAGGAGTGGGCCATGCTTCTGGGAGTCCTGAGCAGGCAATTGCGGAGCACAGGTTGCAGTCAAATGCTGAGCTATACACTGAGGTTCAGCTTCTCAGTTACCCCCCATTTCTAGTGAATAAATAGGAAGATGTGCAGGGATAGGAGAACTGAAATAGGTAATAAAAGAAGAATTACACACTCCTGAATACGCACAAACACTGTGAGATGTCTTTCTGTACTCTGTAAATATATGTTGCTCTGATTGGTTGATAAATAAAGCTGCATTGGCCTATGGCAGGGCAGGATGGAGCCAGGAGGAAAATCCAAGAGAGATAGTAGGAGGAGAAAGAAGTGGTAGGAGAGACTGTGAGAAACCAGCAGGAGAAGCAAGATGTGAAAACACAGGTAAGCCACAGCCAAGTGGCAACTTATATATTAATAGAAATGGGTTAATTTAAGATATGAGCATGCTATCAAGGAGCTTGAGCAATATAGGCCCCCCAGTTTATGACTGACATAAGGCTCTTTGTGTTTACTTGGGTCTGAGCAGTTGTAGGACTGAGTGGGACACAAGGAAACTTCTAGCTACATACAAATCTGGACAAGGCATCTTCAGATTCCAGGCTGAACACTAGAATTCAGTTATGTCACATGCTCTCAGCACAGGAAGGGAGTTCCCAACCTCAGGGGGCAGCTGCCCTTGGGGAGTGTGATGCCCAACAGGGCTGAAAGCCAACAAGGTAGAAGAAATAGTCTCCAGAGCATGTAACAAAGCAATGCCCACTGCACTCTATAATCCAGGACATGAAGAATCAGAATGAAGTTAACCCTAAAATGAATCTTTCATTTGCAAGTATTAAATGAAATGGATGATACATAGTATGTACCAAGGAGAACAAAAGTTTGTGTGATTCAAAAAGTTTCTACCATTGTCTTTAATGCCAGACTTGCCCAGCACATTTACAAACAAATAAGGACATGCCATTTCTCAGCTCCAACTACAGAGCTTGTCATATAGCAAGAAGATATGCAAATAAGGCCCCTCTCTTCTCATAAAACCCAGGCCAGCACTGACCCTAGAGCTCAGGCAAAGGAGATCAGTCCTGGTTTCCAGATCTTCCCATTCTGTGTTCAGCACTGAACACAGACCACACCATGGATATGGGGCTGATTTGAGTTTTTCTTGTTGCTTTTTTAAATGGTAATTTATTTAAGTGAAGAGATAGTGAGTTTCTTGGTGGACATGGTGAGGAGAGATATAACATAGAGCTTGTGTGGCAATTTACTAACAGGATTCTCTGTGTTTGCAGGCATCCAGTGTGAGGTGCAGCTTGTGGAGTCTGGGGGAGGCTTGGTGCAGCCTGGAAAGCCCGTGAAACTCTCCTGTGCAGCCTCTGGATTCACTTTCAATAACTACTGGATGTACTGGATCCGCCAGGCTCCAGGGAAGGGGCTGGAGTGGATAGGAAATATTAATCCAGGTGGTGGTACCACAAACTAGGAACCATCCCTGAAGGACCAATTCACAATCTCCAGAGACAATGCCAAGAACACTCTGTACCTGCAAATGAGTAGTGTGAGATCTGAGGACACTGCCACTTATTACTGTGCTAGAGACACAATGAGGGGACTTCAGTGTAAATCCAGACATAAACCTCACTGTGAGACCACTCAGGGCCACCAGGGGGCGCACAGCACACAGAAAGAATATAAATTCATCATAGAAATATCTGCAGACAGGATCAGATCAGTCACTCCTCTCAGATGTCTGGGCTGCATTTATTTCCTTATAGTTTCCTGGAAATTCTCTCTAAATATATATTCTGAAGGGATCCCATATCCTCAAAACACTACATATTCTCCTTGCACTATTTTAAATGAGGCACAGTCTCCCATGAATAAAATGCAAACTGACAGCTATGAGGATCTGGAAATCCTGCCTTGGTCACTGGAACCACATGATAAGGAAGTTCATGGACATTCCTGAGTCTATTCATGTTCTAGGCAGAGCCTTGGTCAGATTTCTTAATAAGAATAGCATCTATGTTTAAGAGAAAACCAAGGGGAAGGTGGGGCCAAGGTCACAAGACCATAAACTCTCACAGGTCTGGAACCTCCCCTCCTCTCTGAGGACTGTAAACATTGGGTCCAGATCTGTCCAGCTCTGTTTTTAGTTAATTTAGCTTATTGCTCCATGACTTTCATCTCTGTTCATCATGGAAAATTGTATAAGCTGATCCCATCATGAAAACTGCATAAGAAATGAGATTTACCAAGATCTATTTACCTAGGAAATTGTGTGCACACACCCACACACAGTTTGCCATCATAGATCACATAGATTGTATATTGTCACTTACAGAGACAGCTGAGATCTCTAAGAGACTCAGAAATTCCAACTTCAGTCTCTGCCAAGTACTCTTCACTGTGCAAAGTACTAAGGGTATCTGTCTTAGTTACTTTTCTATTGCTGCGATAAAACATCATGACCAAGGCAACTTAAAAAGAAAGCATTTATTTAGGCTTACAGCTGCAGAGGCTTAGAGCACATGATGGTTGAGCAAAGGCTTGTTGGCTAGAACAGCAGCTGAGTGCTCACAGCTTTATACACAGGCAGGAAGCAGGGGTCTCTAAAATAGCAATGAGTCTTTAGAATCCTCAGAGCATTCCCCTAGTGACATACCTTCTCCAATAAGGCCACACCTCCTAATTCTTCCCAAAGAGTTCCACCAATGAGAACCAAGAACTCAAACATATGAGCCTATGAGGGAGCACTAGAGTTCAATCACTGAGGCACTGCATTTTGGGCACTCCGTAAGGTATGAGTGAGATGGAGGCTGGAAGAGAAGGTGGAAGTTCTTCTTAGGGACAACAAGATATGAGTGATTCTGGTAATTGAACTTTTAGAGCAGGTATACTAGGGTCTGTCCATGAAAGTGGTTTTGTATCAGATACGATGTTCAGTAGTGTGTAAAGAAGCAGATTCCATAAGAATCAACTTATGGAAACTAGAAGCTGCTATTTTATCATCAAGTCATAACACAGGGACATGGAGGAATCTGAAGTTTGCAGTAGAGTTTAGCCAGTTGTCCAAAAGATCTGCTTCAATATCTTTGCTATGCTTCAGAAGAGCAACATGGTACCCACAACTGAACAAACTTTAGAGAGGGAGACTCTTTGGCATGTTCATTCCTAAATGGGATGTCTTTGTCACACCTCTCCCCTCAGTGCTCAGGGATCTATACAGAAGTGTGGGTATAATCATTGTAAGAAGCAGAGGTTGTGGAAAACTTCAAGGAAACAGTGTTTTCCATACACAACATGGCAGATACACATATAAACTCACAAAGACTGTGACAACATGAACAATACCTATAGAAGCTAAAGACAGACAATATCCAAGCATGGAGTAGTACAAATGGACACTACATCCCACTCTTAGCAATGAAGTCATTCACAATTGATAGCACTGTGAGAAAGTCAGTTTTCTACAGTGGAATGACACTGGTTATGTCAGCCACACTTCAGTGAAGTCCCCATGATAATGAATAGTTTGACAACACAAATGGACTTCTTTGGGTATTTTTAAATTTGTTTTTTTTTTTCTGTTTCTGTTTTTCTTTCTAAGTGACAGGAATGTTGAATATGGATGGCTAGGAAGGTGTTTAAAAAATCTATGAGGAGGTAGGGGAAGAAAACCAAATCTTAAAATGTAAACTAAGTTAAAACATAAGAAACAACATGCTCATGTATGCAGGACACCTATAAAATAAATTCTTTATTATATTCTTGTATCATATTGAAGTACAATCATGAGAAGTTACAGTAGACTTCAACATTGTATTCCACCAGTGTTTGAAGTTTGCTTTTAACCATTCATTAGCAGATAACTATTTCATATATTAATGTTTTTATCACATATTTAACTTATACATACACTGTGGAAACTGAAGAACAACCATTATTATGCTGTCTTTTGTCATTTTTCTGGTTCAAATATTTAATGTACATCATTAAAGATTTAGAAATATAAATTCCACCGGTATGTTATGAACTGTAAAACTGGAACTTTGTGTTTTTCCACTTCTACTTCTTCTTATCATCTGAGCCCCTGGGAATCAGAACGATATTCTCCTATTACAGGTTTCCACCTTTTCATACTTCATGTATCTTGAGTCAAATTTTGCCTCCATACACTGAGATTATCTTTTTTAGTGTAACTTAAATCCAGAGAGTTTTGCTCATAGGAATATGCATTTTTCCTTTACCGAGCACATAACAGAATTTTGATAAATTCTCATTTCATTTATCCATTACTTCTCCCACAAACACTGTGATCAATTTATGCTTAATCATTTATATTGCACCTTTGATCATTCTATACATGTATTCCATGTCTTTTCATTAGATTTGCTTGCCATTCCTCTCCGTATCTCCTTGATTTCCACACCACACAAACCCCTTCGAACTTCATAATGACATGGATTTCTTAACTGTGCTCCTGTGAATAATTCTGCGATATTTGCTGGTGATATAGACATCTCTTTGACACATGTTCCTGTTTCCTATACACAGCCCAATAGTTGACTGGGAGAAGCTATAATGATGCTAATTTTTGTTTGTTGAAACATGTGAACACCAGTGTGACCATTCTTATCTACACTCAACCAACAAAATGTCCTCATCTGTATATCAATATCAGTACTTGTCATCTTCTGTTTCTGACAAGTTATCCTAAGATGTGTTATGGACATGTACTTTTGTATTTAATTTGGATTATAATGGTGATTTAAAAATTAGAATTTTCCTTAAACATATTTGGACATACAGAAGTTTTGTTTGAAAAAATGTCTGTATGTCTATTTATTTGCTTTTTCCTTAATTGTGACTGAGTTGAGTTACCTGGTTTTTTTTTTGTATGTAGGCTCATAATTATATTTATTCTATATAAATATTTTGAAATATACAAGTGCTCATCCCTGAAATCCTGTATATGCAGCACTAAACAGACTAAGCAGAATTTTATGTATATATCTATGCATATATGTGTTTGCATGTGTATGTCCATATGTGTATGACAGTAGCAAATATGGAATAGGAGATCAGAAGTGGTCCGGGAAGAATCTACAACCAGCTGATAATTAATCTTTGATGAAGAGAAATGAATCAATGTACACAAAACTCCTTAGTTCATGCACTTTATTATTCTGTGATAGTTCTCTCTCTACACAGCTTCTATTCTGCTCTCATGTCTAGCTCCTTTCTTGCCTGATTTCTCTATATTCATCTACTGTCCCCTCTAGATTCTATCTTAATTCCTTCATCTGTCCCTTCTAGGTTCTCATCTATCTAGTTCTTTCCCCTATCATCTACTCTCCCATCTCCTCCTCTCTCATCTGGCTCTTCCTTATCTTGTTATTCCCCATCTGGCTCTTCTTCATCTTCCATCTTGTCCCTCTAGTCCTCTCTTCTAGCCCTTCAATCTAGTTCTTCCCCATCTCAGTTTGTTCCTCTCAAGGTCTTACCCGTCTAGTTCTTCCATTCTCTTTTCTCTTCTCCATCCTCTGCCCTGGAATTCCCGGTGTATAAAGGGAGCGTCCAAGCTAAATTGTGTAAAGCTATTACTTAATGTCCAACCGACCTAGGCAGTGTCTCCTTGTGGAATTTAAATCAGGAGACTTGCATGTGGGCTGTTATCATTGTTATCCTTGGAAGTTGGGTGACCATCTGGGTGGTGTTTCCTGTAGTCCTTGAAAGTGACTAAGGGAGATACCTGATTCCAGAGAAAGCCTTTCCCGAGGCTGTTCTCCAAATACCTGGAATGTGTATGTCCAGAGAGTGATTAGTCCACACTGTTAGCCCTTCTTAGGGAAAAGTCAATTGGGAAAACTGTGAAGGCACACATGATTTTCATAACAGAATATAGCTGATATATAACAACTCAAGTAACATGAAAAACTCCTTGGGATTTGGCTTCCTCTGGAGGAATTCCCTGATTCCTCCAGGTAGTGACTTTGCCATAACCAGCTCAGTTCTTATGATATCTTCCTGTGGCCTGCAGCAGTGTTGATTCCATGGTACACTGTGGTGTATGTTCAGCAAGACGCAGAAGGAAGAGATATACTGCAGGGTAACGCAGAAGGAAGAGATATACTGCAGGGTAACCAGGATCCTATTCAGAGCAACTATAGGTTTTTCAGGGGTTTAAAGAACACTGATACCTACTTTGAGTCACTACCTATGTCCCTGCTTGTGTGATTTCTGCACTAATCTCAGAAAAATCCAATTACAATATAAATTTGAGACCAGTTGGGACAATCCAAGTACTAGATAGAGCTAATAGATAAGGCAGATAAATTCCTCTAACACCTTTAACCCAGTTTCAGTTGTGTGTGTGTGTGTGTGTGTGTGTGTGTGTGTGTATGTGTTTGTATTATACCAAAGACTGTTGTAAATTAGAGTGAAGTCTTGCTATCATATGCTGTCTACAGTGACCATTGTCCAAATGATCCCAAAAGTCTCTGGCCAAGTTGCTAGAGCTTCAGCAACTAAAGTGTTAGAAGGTGGGCAGGTAACAGGGTTGTAGATTTCTGGATTTCCTACTGCCCTAGCCTGGTGAGCCTCTGCATTGAACTTCAGGTTAGTCCAAGCAAGTCACTGTCCAATACAAGGTTTCAGTAAGAAGCTTATGGCCTCTCTGAGGCTGCTCTCCAAGACCAGGGCACAACCATATTATACTTGCCTAGACAATTGTGACCAAATGCACTAAGAGTCCAGACAAGAACATCTCTGGTCATCAGACTGGACTGCAGAGACCTAGGGACTCACTAGGCACAACTGAAGTTGGATTACCAGGTGTGGATGCTAAGCAGGCGGGGCACGGTTAGTTAGGCTTATATTGCTATCATAAAATATCATAACTAAAGCAACTTGGAGAGAAAATCTTTTATTTTTACTTATAACTCTCTTACATAGCTCTTGGGAATGGAAAGAGTTATAAGAGTTGCAAGGACATGGTGTTAAATTTTCTCATTGTTTCAATGACATTGCAGTGAATAGAGGAGAATATTATTTATGCAATTTTTGATTGTGTGATCTTGTAACATTTAGGTTCATTTAGAGGAAAGTGTGATAATTTATTTTCCCCACACATTGATTTCTCCTAGATAACACTAAAAAGATAAAAATACTTCAATGGATCCCATTCCTAAGAAATGTGATTGAAACTACATAAAACATGCATGTCCATTTTTGTAAATGTATTCTCAGGTCAGTCTAGTACATACCTGAGAGAACCATTACTGAGTAGCATCATCAGAGTACCTGCAAGTTTGTACCAACTACAGTCCTTTCTATGAAGAGAAAACCACTCTACTAGCTCCATTGTCATGTACCCAGGAGACTGTATCTAAAAGGAGGCTACAGAGGAAATTCAAGGTGGATGTCCTGTATTTGTACCATTCAGCAGCCAGGCTGACTATGGATTGGCATATTAGAAGCAAAGTCCCCTACAAGAGCAACCCTGCTGCAGGAGGCACACATGGGTCACCAGGTGGAGCTCACAGCACACCCTGGCAGATACTTGAGGAGTAGATGCAGAGAGGGTCCAGCAAGAGTTTCCAGACTCCATCAGGATTCCTTTTTCTCAATGAACCACATTTAACACAGTTAACCAGATGAAATCCTAAGGGAAACCATACCCTGATGAGTTGTAATGTTTCCCTTGGAGCACACAAAGCAAAAATAACTATTGATCACTTTAAATATTTTATGAAACGTAAGTCCCTCTCTTGAGAATTCCACAGAAATAAAAATGCCACAGACTACTGTACTATTTAGTTCGCCACAAAGACTTTTCCTCTCATAGTATAATAAATTCTTCAATTAAAAAATTAAGAAACAGTTAGGGTATCACCAGTCTGATCTCTGGCTTTTGCTAGTAGTCCAGGCTGGGGTCATCCTTGGGGGTTCCTGGCAGCTTCCCTAGCACTGGGTTCCTCTCTATCCCCATGATCTCTCTCTAACATGGTATCTCTTTCATTGCTTTCACTCTCCCCCCTGTTCCAGCTTAACCATCCCATTCCCTTATGTTCTTATTCCTTATCCCCTACCCTCCATTTCCCACCCCTCCTCATCACAGAACTTTTTTTCCAATGACTGACAGAAGCAGATGCAGAGATCCACAGCCAATCACTAGACAGGGCTCAAGGAGTCCACTCAAAGAGAGAGAAGAGGGATTTTATGAGCAAGTGCATTAGGATCATGATGGGAGAAACCTGCAGAGATGACCAAACCAAACTAGTGGGAACTCATGAAAGTTGGATCAATGGCTGTGGAGCCTACATGGGACTGGACTAAGCCCTTTGCATGGTGAGACAATTGTGTAGTTTGATCTGCTTAAAGGGCCCCCTGGTGATAGGATCAGAATTCATCCCTGGTGCATGAGCGGACTTTTGGAGTCCACTACCTATGATGGGACACCTTATGCACCCTTGAGACAGGAGGAAGGGCTTGGACTTGCCTCTACTGAATGTGCCTCCCCATTGGAGGCCTTGCCTTCTTGTGGGTGGGAGTGGACTTGGGTTGGGAGGGGAGCCTGGGCAAGGCAGGAGGAGGGAAGAAGGGGATCTTTGGTGTGTAAAATAAATGAAAAAATTTTTCTTAATAAAAAATAAATTTAAGAAAAGAAAAATTAAGAAACAAACTTTTCTTAAGGAAGGGTCCAAAGATATGTCAACTCTTTTTATAGTAAAACTCAACCCACAAACACTGAGGAAGTCCAATATACCCAGAGAGACTAGATAATGGAGAGATATGACCACCTGCTGTGATGGAAGACACAGTGATGAGACTTCAGTGTGAGTCCAAAAACAAATCTTCCTGAAGTATGCTAAAGATCTACAGAGAGTTATCAACACTCACAGAGGACAAGGTTGGCCAAAAGATGGTACAATCACCCTCAATTTCCTCTCTGGTGTAAGGGCGGGATTCCCAATTCGAGGTTCCCCAGAGATCCACTTCAGAGTTTTCAGTCTGTAAGATCTGTGTTGTCACTGAACATAAAGTGTACTGGTTTCATTGTGATTCTTGTTTTAATTTGAATGTTTACCACAAGATAAAAGAGCAGAGAATAACCTACTCACACATATTAGGGAAGAAATGTGTCTTTCATGGTCACTGGGGTAAGATGTGAAGAAACACGAGGATCATGGGCAGACTAATCATTAAAGTGACTAAGGGAAGAGCCTCATAGGATTTCCTGATTAGTACAGTGTTTGATATTATTACAGTACAGGGTGGAAGAGAGGGGACAAGAAGAAGAGTACTAGGGATAGATAATGCTTACATGGTCTAAAAGTACATATCAAATGTGTAACTAGTACTGTCCTTCAGAGATCCACTTTTTAAAATGTAGATTCCCAATTGAAACACTATTGGAGAACTGCTAAGATTTGATTGTACTTTATAGTATATAATTTTCATCATGCATATTGATCCAATTCCCTTTCACTATCCATCAGTTGACTGACAGCATGCCATGCTTTATAACTGATACATAATTAACAGCACAGTGATGAACAAGTGCATATGGGATTTCTATTATGAGCCACCTGTAATTTATTTATTATAATAATTATTTATTTGTAATTATAACTATAAATAAATTATAGATGGTAATTATAGGTTCTCCTCCACAAGCTATGACTGAACTAACACTGGGTAGTTGGCCAGGAATTATGTCCTTCTCATTGTGAGGCCTTTAAGCCCAAAGGGTCACTTTATAACATCTAACAATATAAGTATTCCTAATTTGGATTTCACTAACTTTTCCAGATCTCTATTTCACATTATCTTATGCTTTTGTTGTCCAAGATTAACTTTGAATAATTTTATGTGTGCAGACATGGAAGAGAAACATCTTTTCACATGAAATCCCGAAGTTTCCCTTCATTCTTCCATCTCAATAAATGCACATGGAGCATATTACGTATATTTTGGTCAGTGTTTCTGTCTTTATTGTACTCAATCTTTTACTGAGAGTTACCAAGTCCATGTCATATTCTGTCTCCTAGCCAAGACCATCCATAGCTCTCCGTATAGGCAGCAGGCTTACTGATCCATTGTTCTACTGCATTAGTTGAGAGTCATGCATATAGGATGTCACTAAGGTTTATGGGAATATACTTATTGATGGCCTCCTGAGAGAGCTCTGTCTCACAGTCTGTTACCTATATTTGTTCCAAAGCAGATTCCTCCGGCTCTGACAGTTTCCCATCTGACATGGCTCCTCTCACATACAAGAGCATCCTCAGGTTGAGAGCTGATTGGGATGTTAATTTTCCTGTCAGTACATTTATTTTCCTCCTGAGATTTAATGTCACTTTTCATCATTATCCTTACTTATCCTCTGAGCTTTTCCTAAAGATCACAATGGAAGCAGGAAATGTCTCCTGCACCACGTAAGAGTGGACAGAAATTTCTTGTGCCCTGAGGCCTAGTGCCCTCCCACTGTCCTCTGTGGAACAAAGTATGAACATCATCATGAACTCTCTTGTTCAAATACAAACCATAGAGTCAGGATAGAAAGGGAAGAGTGGTTCTGTTATATGTGAATTCAGGGGAATCATCAACAAAAAGACTAAGAATGATATGAATGTTGGGTAGTTGTTAGACTTGAACTGGTTGGACCCATGCAAGGTTCAGAGTGTTGACTTCATTTGGGGCAGACTATATTTCACAAGGAGAATGAAAGCTTCCATCCTTCACAGAATTCCATTTTATGCCTGCCCTGATGCATCACAGGAACACAAGATACCTAGGACAACCTTCCTGACCTGTGCAGGATTGCTGAAAGAGTATAAAACTGTCTACAAACATTTCAGAGCAATCCCTACATGGGAGTTAGATTATTCAATTGGATACCACATTCTGTCAAAGTAAACACAGAGGGTCAGAGTCTGATATTGTTTCCAAATGATATCATGTTCATATGATGAATAATATTGCTAAATATTTTTGCCATTAGACAACAAAAGTAAAACCCAAATAAATTAGTTTTGCAGAGCCTGAGGAACAGGTGCACAGAGACCAGCAAGAGTGTTTCCTGACTCTATTCAGAGATTCTCTCTCATTTAACCACATACAAGGCTCAGGAGACAATTTGCTATGACAGTTAGAAGCCTACCCCAAAAGAATACAAGATCTGACATGGAGAAGTTCTGTTAGTTCCTAGAGTCTATGTCACTCTCCTGGGAATGCTGCAGTCACAGAAATGACCCAGTTCAAAGGCCCTCCCATTCACCCTGGAGACAGTTTATCTCATCATGGAATGAATTCCTCTACTGGAAAACTAGGACCCGACTCACCCCCATCAATATAGTGTCCTGTCCTGGGGGGGCAGGACTGGAGAGATGGAAGGACATTAGAGCAGGGCCCTAGAGTGGAGGCTCTAGATTCTCTCTAGATTTCTCTCCACCTTTTGCTAGTCACAGACTTGGTTCCTTTATTACTTTCAAAATGTATAAAACTAGTGACTTGCTGTATAGGAATGCGACATGAAACACAGTCCTCATCAGACTAATAATTAATACAAACATAAAGGTTGAAATATTTAGAAGATATTTACAGAAAAATAATAGTGAATAGAATTTATATATCATTGTTTTCAATTCTGGGTATCACACACCACTCACTTTGCATGAATCAGCACTAAGCTACAAACTTGAAATCAATTTTTTCAACTTAATATCTATACTCAACATTTATAAAATTTGCTAATTCTTCTAAAATTATCAAAATTGTATTATACTGGCATCTGTGGCAAAAAACAATAAAATAATACTTGAATTATTTCAGAAATACATTATAAAAATAAAAAATAAATTTAAAAAAATAAATACATAATAATAGGTAGTTTTTTCTATTCTTTCCCCATTATTCAGTTTTGTCTCTTTCATTTGTTCTAGACACTCATATGTCTAATACTTACACCAGAAAACTCTTTATACAACAACAGGAAATGCATGCAAGGCCTCCCTTTGCTCATGAAAACCAGTCCATCTCTAACCCTGCAGCTCTTGCTGAGGAGCCCAGCTATAGATTCCAAGGTTTTCTCATTCAGCGATAGCACTGGATGAGAACCACTCACCAAGAAGTTGCATGTGAGAGGAGATTTCCTTGTTGTTTTAATTTTTTTGAGAATTTCTTAACCAGAGTACTGTACCCATCAATATCTCCACTCAAATTCTTCCAATATCCACTCTCACTCACTTTTCAAATTCTCGACTTCTTCCACTTTGATTAATACTTTTCCAGTCATTTTCTCTCATATGTCTTTTCTCTCTCTTTCCCCCCTCTCTTTGTGTCTCTGTAGTGTGTGTCTGTGTGTAATGTTGAGCTCAGTTGGTAGTGAGACAAAGGCAAGTCCTTGAGCATCCAGAGAGCAGAAGGCTATGTCATGGGAGGAAACAGGCTCACTGGGTGTTTTAGGGAGGTCACAGAAGATCTGGAAGTACTTTGTGATGGGGAAGAGCAGGTCTCTATGGTAGGTGGGCTAGATCAGCCCTTGAAGAGCTAAATGGTAAACATAGGTCTTCAGAATGTGTTTTTTATCATTGTTCAAAGAATAATCTCAGGTAGTACAGTAGTTCTTTTATCTGGGGGGATCAGTCAGAGAACTTTATGTCTGATATACACTACTACTGAACTTTGGTCTTGGCCACATTTTGCTAATTCAATTTAAGGTATAGAGTCATTATTCACTGAGCCTTGTTCAACATTTCTTAAATGATTATATTTTAGTTTTAGTTATCTGAATTTCCTATGAAATTATTTAGTAATTTAAGCAAAGACAGGAGAAGAGTTTACAAATACAGAGCATAATACAGTGAGGCTGAAAACTTATATTTCTATGTTAAAACATAAATTCATACTAAGTAAATTTTCTCTTTTTTTTCATTCCTTCTTTCATCTCTACTCTTTTTATAAACAGTTTCATATAGACCAAGCATAACTCAAATCATTGATTCTCCTTGCACGTTATTCAATGTTGGGAATGAACACAGAGCTTCACTAGTGCAAAATAATATTCTTTTAACTAAGCTGTGCCCCAGGACAATAATGATACTTTGATACTATACATGCCATTCTGTTCTTTATTTCATATCAGATATCTGCATCATAATTTGTCTTCACTAAGGGTCCTGCCCCTGAGCTCATGATATAGCAGGAAGATATGCAAATTATGTTCCCCTCTGCTCATGAAAAGCAGCCCTGACCCTAAAGCTCTGACAGAGGCACCCAGCTCTGTACTCACAGGTCCTC
The DNA here is from genome assembly GCF_049852395.1 of Peromyscus maniculatus bairdii. Classification (NCBI taxonomy): domain Eukaryota; kingdom Metazoa; phylum Chordata; class Mammalia; order Rodentia; family Cricetidae; genus Peromyscus; species Peromyscus maniculatus. The sequence continues at coordinate 86,923,136 of NC_134865.1, read as the reverse complement.
CAATTAAGTGATGACTACTGAACACAGAACATCCAACATGGAGTTGGGACTGATCTGGGTTTTACTTATTGCCCTTTTAAATGGTAATTTATAGATAAGGAGAGACACTGTGTGTGTGAGTGGATGTGAGTGAGAGGGACAGTGGACATTTGTGAGAGTTTACTGACATGATTCTCTGTTTGCAGGTGTGCAGTGTGAGGTACAGATGGTGGAGTCTGGGGGAGGCTTGGTACATCCTGGAAGTTCCCTGAAACTCTCCTGTGTAGCTTCTGGATTCACTTTTAGTAACTACTGGATGTACTGGGTCCGCCAGGCTCCAGGGAAGGGCTTAGAGTGGGTTGGTGTAGTTAAGCTTAAATCAAATAATTACGCAACATCCTATGCGGAGTCTGTGAAAGGCAGATTCACCATCTCAAGAGACGATTCCAAAAGCAGCATCTACCTGCAAATGACCAGCTTAAAAGTCGAAGACACCGCCATTTATTACTGTACTACAGACTCACACAGTGAGGGATCTTCAGTGAGAACCCTGACACAAACCTCCCTGCAGCAGTGCTCAGAACCAGCAGGGGGCGCAGAGAGCACATGAAGAAAAGGGACAGCACAGGACCAAACAGGTTCAGACATAATTGAGTTCAGGTTTTTGTGGTCACAGCTGTCACCCCATTTACTGACTTCTTAGAATGCTCTCCATTTATATGAAATGTGACTTCTGTGATAACAGATTTCTGTTTTACCTCAATATAAAATATATACACTACACAGTCTAACATGTATTATGATGTTTAAAAAAAATCAACTCTAATAGCAGAAATTACTCTGGTGAGATCAAAGGACCAAATACTAAGGGAGATCTGTAATATTATTGATGATTTTTCCCTCAAGATATTCAGGGAAAAGCCTCACTGGTATTCCGATTATGAGAGTGTTTGGAATTAGTGGTATCACGAGGGAGGTGAGGCCACACTCAGTGACCCACATTCCTAACAGGTTTCAAGTCTTTCTGCTTTCCCCGAGAACTATGCACAGATATGACCTGATTGTATTTCTAGCTAATTCAGTTACTTAACCTATAACTTTCATCATCAAACCTCCCACTACAATTCCTTCATCTAACTTCCAGGCTTTGTTCTAAACAGACGTGAGCCACTTACTTTAACTCAGCTGAGGCCGAGGCTGTACCTCTGTGGGGACTTGAGGAAGGTTGTTAGTGAATGAAAAAAAGAAGAAATAAAAAGTAAAGGAACATGACTGGTCCCAGTTAAGGCAGAGGAGAAAGTTTATTGTAAATATGTGGGAGAGCATAGCCAAAGGCAGGAGCTTCTGGGAGAGTCCAAAATGGACTCACTTGAGGATTAGAGGGAGGGAGAAGGGGAGAGGAGAGGGTGGGAAAAGATAAAGCAGGCAAGAGGCCCAAACGAGAGATGAAAAAGACGAGGTAACTAAAATAGTTGGATTAATGTGGTACACTTACAAAGTGGGGAATCACTCAGCTATAAAAAATAATGACATCATGATTTTGCAGGCAAATTCATGGAAACAGAAAAAAAAATTCCTGATTGAGATAACCCAGATCCAGAAATACAAACATAGTAGGTACTCATTCATAAAAGGATATTAAACATAAAGCAAAAGAAAATCAGGCTACAGTCCACAAACACAGAGAAGCTAGGTTGCAAGGAGGGTCCTAAGAAAGGCATGCATGGGACCCCTGAGAATGGGGAAATGGATAAGATCTCCTGAGTGAATTGGGAGTGTGTGGGTTAGGAAGAGGTGGTAAGAGGAGGTGGCAAGAGAACATGAGGGAACAGGACGGTTGAGTTGGGGGAGGGACAGGAAAGAGGTATCTGTATAGAGGGGGCCATTATGTGGTTAAGGAGAAACCTGGTGCTAGGGAAATCCACAAGGATGACCCCAGCTGAGACTTCAACCAAAAGTGGAGAGGGTCCCTGAACTGGCCTTCCCCTGTAATCAGATCAATGACTACCCTAATTGTCATCATAGAACCATCATCTAGTAACTGATGGAAGCAGATGCAGAGACCTACAGCCAAGCACTGAGTAGAGTTCCTAGAGTCCAGTCAAAGAGAGGGAAGATGGATTATATGTGCAAAAGGTTCAAGATCATAATAGGAAAGCCTACAGACAGCTAACACAAGGACTGACAGCTGGGGAACCTGCATGGGACTGAACTAGGCCCTCTGAATGTGGGTGACAGTTGTGTGGCTTGGGCAGTTGGTGGGGCCCCTGGCAGTGGGACCACTACTTATCCCTAGAGCACCCCTATGGAGGGATAACTTGCTCAGGCTAGATAGAGGGGAGAGGGGCTTGGTCCTGTATGTACTTGATATGCCAGACTTTGTTGACTCCCCATGGGAGGCCTTACCCTCTCTGAAGAGTGGATGGGGGATGGGGGAAGGTGGGGGTAAACAAGAGGAGGGGAGGTAGGGGGAACTGTTGTTGGTATGTAAAATGAAAAAAAAATTAAATAAACAAAGTAAAGTATGATGAAATAATAAAAGAGTTGGATTATATACAGAAGAGCAGCTGGGGGAGAGAAGCCCAGGCTCTGGGTGCCAGCCAGGAGAACCCTGTAACAGGTGTGGACTGAGGGATGTAGGGAGAATCTGGTGGCCAGTTTCTGCTTTAATATTTTAAATAGGCATGTCAGCCATTTGTCACGGGTTTGAAAGTTAACATCCCAGCCTTTTTGTTAATAATAAATAAATGATAAGGAGCAATGTGTAATCTTCTCTATGACTACTTCCTGTTGACATTGAGGCATTATTGTTGGGTAGGGCCAATAGAAGCTGGAATGATGGCCCAGTCCAGGAAAAGAAGGCTTTTTCATTACCTGACCAGGCTCTAAGGAAACTTCTAGGAATATATAGGAAGGAGCTGGAGCAATCTGTAAGGCAGGACCACCTGGAGATAGTCACTTTGAAGTTGACCCAGAATGCAGATTTTGAGGGAACGCCTGGAACTGGCTAGTTGAGGGCACAGTCTGCAGTTTATTTGAAATCTTGTGGGACAGGTAGAACAGGGAGAAAAAGTAATAAGGAGTTTAGGGTAAAATTTTATCTGGGTGTATATTTGAAACTTTTAGGCTCATAGTCCTGGTAATTGAGTGGGGGAAAACCCAAGGCCAGGGCAGGGGGAAGAGAGAGACACAGAGAGAGAGAGACAGAGACAGAGAGAGAGACAGAGACAGAGAGACAGACCGACAGAGACAAACAGAGAGAGACAGAGAGAAAGAGAGACAGGGAGAAAGAGAGAGAGAGGTCCACCATTAGGAATGGGGCAATAAGCAGGTGGGAAACAGGTTATTGATTGACAGTACTTCTCTGGATCTGTAGAGGTGGATGGATCGAAGTTGATATCCTGAAGCTTACATTTTTTTAAAGTTTATAAAAAGAGAAAAATGATGTGGGAATGTCTTTCTGTATGCTGCAAATATGTGTTGTTCTGATTGGTTGATAAATAAAGCTATTTGGCCTATGGCAAGGCAGCTTAGAGGCAGGTGGGAAATTCAAAGAGAGAGACAAGAATGCAGAGAGAGAGGCCATCAAGCCTCCTAAGGAGCAACATGTAATGGGATGCAGGTAAAGCCATGGAACATGTGGCGACACATAAATTAATAGTTATGGGGTAATTTAAGATATAGGAGCTAGCTGCAAAAAGCTTGTGCTATGGCCATGCAATTATAATTAATATAATCCTCTATAGGTTTACTTGGGGGATGTGAGTGGGAGAGATTTGTCCCAACCACTGGCAGGCTGGAACCCGGGAAATCTTCTGACAACAGACAAAATTTTAGATATGCTAACTTTGATAGTTTGAATGTAAGTGGCCCCCATAATATCACAGGGCACTATTAGGAGGTATGTCTTTTTTAAGTGGGGATGGCTGAAATGTTCATATACCACTGTTTTTCTCATTTACATTTTGGGGTCCCAAGGCAGAAACTCTGACTTCCCTTGTTGCCTCTACACTCTCATATCTCTTCTCTCTTTTTTAAAAAATTACATTTTTAGTTTGCTACTCTTCATTTCAGGGGATCTTGGACTAACGGTGAGCAATGCCACCTTCTGTGGATGAAGTCATCCAGATTCTTCCCTTTGACTCTCTCTTGCAGCAGGATTTGCTTTCAACAGGTTCAGCCACTTTATGCTGCAACATTTATACCATGACCTGAGTATCTGAATCTTGTTAAGTTGGAGCTTCCAAGTAATACCATTAATCCTCAGCCAGACTCCAACAGCACCTTTACAAATAATTTAGAACATGTCATCTCTAAGTTCTAAGAGCTTGTTATATAGCAAGAAGATATGCAAATAAGGCCTCTCTCTTGTCCACAAAACCAGCAGAGCACTGACCCTGATGCTGAGGCAAAGGAAATCAGCACTATCCCAGGTCTCCCTATTCAGTGATCAACACTGAACACAGATCATACCATGGATTTGGGGCTAATTTGGGTTTTCCTTGTTGCTCTTTTAGAAGGTAATTTATAGAGAAGAAGAGATACTGAGTGTGTTAGTGGAAATGATGGACACAGATATTGAGCTTGTATGGCAATTTACTGACAGGATTTTCTGTGTTTGCAGGTGTCCAGTGCGAGGTGCAGCTTGTGGAGTCTGGGGGTCGCCTGGTGCAGCCTGGGGAGTCCCTGAGACTCTCCTGTGCAGCCTCTGGATTCACTTTTAGTAATAACTGGATGGATTGGGTCCGACAAGCTCCAGGAAAGGGGCTGGAGTGGGTTGGAGAAATTAATGGAGATAGCAGTACCATCAAGTATGCACCATCCCTGAAGGATCGATTCACCATCTCCATAGACAATGCCAAGAACACTTTGTACCTGCAAATGAACAGTGTGAGATCTGAGGACACCGCCACTTATTACTGTACAAGAGTACACTGTGAGGGGACTTCAGTGTGAATCCAGACATAAACCTCATTGTGAGACCATGCAGGGCCACCAGGGGTCACACAGCACCCAGACCACAGATTCGGCCCAGGAGATAATGCAGACATGATCCTCTCAGGTGTCCGGGCTGCATTTTGTTATTTTACAGTTTTATGAGAATTCTCTTAATGTTCTGAAATGATCCACCATCCTCAAAACATTATATGTTTTTCTTGTACTATTTAAAAAATATGAGGTGCAGTCCCCATTAACAAAATGCAAACTGACAGCTATGAGGATCTGAAAACCCTGCTTTGGTCACTGGAACCACATAATAAGGAAGTTCATGGACATTCCTGAGTCTTTTTATATTCTAGGCAGAGCCTTGGTCACTTGGTCAGACTTCTTGATTAGATTGTTTACAAGATGTATGCTTACGGAGAAACCAAGAGGAAGGTAGAGCCAAGATCTTTAGACCATAAATTCAAGGAGGTATGTAAATTCTCCATGTGGTGATATACTGTGTACCCTACTAAACTTGCCTGAGGATCAAAAAATCAGAAGAGCCAGCCACTAGTTCTTACCACTACAAAGTCCTCAGCCTAAATAGAGAGAGTTTCCGTTTCCTCACACCTTATATACCTTTCTCTGCCCTGAGACATTACTTCCTGGGATTAAAGGCATGTGTACTTCCCAAGCAAAGGCATGAGACCTCAAGTGCTGGGATTAAAGGTGTGTGCTGCCACTGTATGGTTCGGTTTCTCTCCTATAATGGATCAATCTCATGTAGCCCAGTAATATCAGGTTGCATATTATCACCTACAGCTAGCTCATTTCTCTAAGAGACACAGGAATTCCAACTTCAGTCTCCACCAAGTTTCCCAAACTTTTCTATTGCTGTGACAAAACATCATAATCCAAGCATCTTAAAAATAACGCATTTCATTGGGATTGCACCTAGAGAGCCTTAGAGCAGATGATTGCCTAGTAAAGTCTTGGTGGTGATTGAAACAGAAGCTCGAGGTTCACAGCTTGATCCAGGGGAGAGAAGCAGAGGTCTCTGAAATACCATGAGTCTTTAGAACCATTAAAGCCTTTCCCCAATGACACTGTTTCTCCAACAAGGCCAAACCTCCTAAGCTTTTCCAAATAGTTCCACCAAGTGAGGACCAAGTATTCAAATATATGAGCTGTCTTACTTAGTTCATCCAACTTCAAAAGTCCTGGTAGTCATATGGTCTCAAAGTAATTTTAAAGTATTAACTTTTAAAGCCTCTTCTGAGATTCATACAATCTATTAACTCCAATCCCCTGTATAATCAAACTAAAAAGAGATCACTTACTTCCAGCATATAATAGAATATGATATGCATTACCATTCCAAAAGGTAGGGAAGTGAGCATAGAGAGGAAATACTAGACCAAAGCAAGACAAAACAGCATCAGATCAAACTTCAAGCTCTGCATTGTCATGTGTGATGCAAAGATGTTCATCAGATCTCCAACTCCTTTCAGCTTTGTTGACTGTAACATACTTCTTTCTCTTGAAAGATGTTCCACTCCCTGTTATCAATTCTCCTTGTCGGGGATCATCTTATGGCTTTGTCATCTTCAATATCTTGGGGTATCCAAGGCAATCCAGACTTCACTTTCACAGCTTCTCACAATGGCCTCTCTAAGCCTCTATTCAGGGACACCCCTGACACATGCCTGATCTCAGTGTCTTACTTTAGTCACAGAGGACTGTACTATAGTGCTTTTCTTTTATCCTTGACTATAGAGCCAGATTCACAAGGCTTCCAAGTTCTGCTGTTTGCTGGGATAGGACAGTTCTCCCATTCTCCATCCAGAACCATCCATGTTTGTCTTTCTTTGTTTTTAAACCTCTTGTTAATTTTGTCTTCTGTTGTGTATAAAAAGGTTTCAAAGGAAGAAATTGGGATCATAATATAGGCAGGACCTTTATTACACTTTCCCTTCTTCTGACACCTTATGGGCAGTGTAATCAGCAGTCATTACTTTTAGTTTGAAAGGAACCTTCCCCTTGGTGTCTTTGGCAATAAAGAATTGTAGCTACACAATGCATTGGGGAGCCATGGGGCCTGCAGTATTGCCAGGGTCTCTTCTTTATTTTAATGCCATTTCTCTTTGATGTTAAAAGTCCTCTCTCACAATACAATACCCCAAGCATATGGGCCATAGCAAAGACATAACACCTGTTAGTGTAAGTGTTGATAATTTTCCTGTTGCCAATTCAAAGGCTTGTGTTAGAGCTATGAGTTCAGATATTTGAGTCAATGACCATGTCCCAAAGCTTGTGCCTATATTATGTGATTTGGTGTAATCACCACAACTCCAGTATCTCTAACTCCATTATCAATATAACTACTCCCATCTGTAATTCAGAACCTACCTTCGGGAGAGGACAATCCTTTAAGTCCTACCTAATACCAGTAAGTGAATGCACAGTCTCAAGGGAGTAGTACTTGACTGATCCCAAGCTCTCATTGGGTAGAAAGGTAGCCAGGTTCAGGGCTTCTATCTTCTGGAATGTTACTCTTGGGAGGGTCCAGCAACAATACTTGATGTTGGGTGATGCTCATATTTGACACACACTGGTCCAGTGATAAGAGGAGCAAAGACTTCATCAGGTGTTGCCTGATAACATGGATTTCTTGACCCAAAGTCAATTTTGAAGTGGCTCTGACTGGGATTGCAGTGGCAGCTATGGCCCTTAAGAAATTAGGCCATCCTGAAGCAACTAGGTCAAGTCTCTTAGATAAATATGTCACTGGTTTTTTCCAGGGCCATAAAATCTGGGTTAGAATGGTTAGGAATCCCTTGGAAACCCCACTTTATTCATGAATGATCAATTTGAAGGGCTTCGAGACATCTGGGAGAGCCAGTGCAGGATCATCGGACCAAGATATTTTGAGCTGTGTAAAATTAAGTCTTCCTCTGGCCATCAGGAATATTCAGCTGCATAGAGTGGTTTAGCAATGTCTGAATTCCCTGTAATATAGAGTCTACAGCATCTCACAGTATCCAGGAACTGCTGGACTTGCCTTCTGCTAGTAGGTGAAAAAATAATTAGGAATGTTTGCTTATGTTCAGAGCCAAGCAAGCATTGGCCATCATGTATTTTATACCTGAGGTAGGTGACAGAGACAATATAGATTTAAGCCTTCTTGGCAGAGGCTTTATACTCCTAGGTTCTGCTCCTCCAGTAAAGCCTTTGAGGCTTGTCTACATTCTTCCAAAGTATCTGCTGTGAGAAGTAAACCTTCAACATATTGCAATAATTTCACCTCTCTGTTCTCCTCCTGAAAGAGGAGCAGATCTCTCCTCCGGGCTTTATCAAAGTTGATGAGGGCAGGCAGGCCCACGGTTGTGGTCCGCAGAGGTAGACAGGCCTGGCGGTGGCGGCCAACAGGGACATTCAGGCCCGGTGGCAGCTGGCAGCCCGCAGAGACATACAGGCCCAGCAGCAGCCCACAGAGGTAGACAGGACTGGAGGCAGAGACAAGCAGACGCAGGTAGGCTTGTGGCAGCAGCCTGCAGAGGTAGATGGGCCCAGCGGTGGCGGCTGACAGGGACATTCAGGCCCAGAGGCAGCCGGCAGAGACATACAGGTCCAGCAGCGGCCCACAGAGGTAGACAGGACCAGCGGCAGAGACAAGCAGATGCAGGTAGGCCACGGCGGTGGCCCACAGAGGTAGACGGGCCCAGCAGCGGCCGGCAGAGGTAGACAGGCCCAGCGGCGGAGACAAGCAGAGGTAGGCAGGCCCATGGCGGCAGCTGGCAGAGACATACAGGCCTGGTGATGGACCTCAGAGATAGACAGGCCCAGCGATGGAGACAAGCAGACACAGCTTGGAACAGGGATGTCTCTAACCCCAACACCCGGTGAAGAAGCTATCTCCGTGGAACGGAACCAGAACAATTCTGAACACTCCATCTGAGGACAACCCAGGGCCCAGCCACTGATCCTGTGAAACCCAAGAATTTGGAGGTGTTGGTGAGACTACCCCACTCAGCTGAAACCCATCTGAGAGAGGATTCAGATGCCTATAGTTTGAGGTCTGAATAAACAAGATCAGCTGAGGAGTTGACGAATGAACAAAACGTGACATGGGAACACAGAAGGCGCTGCCCAGCCACCAAACCAGATCACCAGAATCATAAGTATATACTTCACCGACTGAGATCAGCTGTCCCTGAAGAAATAGCCCAATAGCACCTATTTAACCAAGAACTCCTACTAAACCAAGACTAAAAATTAGAACAAGAGAGGCACTCTCAGACACAGACACCACCTGTACCACACAGAGGAAGAGATGAGTAGACACCAGTGCAAAAATACAGGCAACAACATAAAGATCTATATGGCAACATCAGAACTTAGTGATTCTACACCTGCAAGACCTGAACATACCAAGACAGAAGAAACAGAAGAAATCAACCCTAAAAATGACTTTAAGAAGATGATAGAGGCCCTTAAACAAGAAAAAAACATTCCCTCAAAGATGAAATAAAAACTTTCCTTAAAGAGGAAATGAAAAACTCCCTTAAAGAGGAAATAAAAACTTCCCTTAAAGAGGAAATGAAAAACTCCATTAAAGATTAAATAAAAAAAACTCCCTTAAAGAAATGGAAGAAAAAAACGAACAAAAAATGGGAAGAAATCAAAGAAAGCCAAGAAAAAGCAATTAAACAGATGAAAGAAACATTGCAAGAGCTCAAAAAATGAATTTGGGACATTAAAGAAATCACATGCTGAGGGAATGCTGGAAATAGAAATCCTGACTGAACAAACAGGAACTACAGAAACAAGCATAGCCAACTGATTGCAAGAGATGGAACAGAGAATCTCTGACACTGAAGACACGATAGAGCAAATAGATTCGTCAGTCAAAGAAAACAGTAAAGACAAAAAAGTCATAACACAAAATGTCCAGAAAATGTGGGACACCATGAAAAGACCAAACCTAAGAATAATAGGGATAGAAGAAGGAGAAGAATACCAACTCAAAGGCACAGAAAATATATTCAACAAAATCATAGAAGAAAACTTTCCTAACCTAAAGAAAGAAATACCTATGAAGATACAAGAAGTTTACAGAACACCGAATAGGCTGGATCCAAAAAAAAAAAAAAAAAAAAAAAAAAAAAGTCCTCTCGCCACATAATAATCAAAACACTAAACACACAGAACAAAGAAAAAATATTAAGAGCCACAAAGGAAAAAGACCAAGTAACATATAAAGGCAAACCCATGAGAATAACACCAGACTACTCAATAGAGACTATGAAAGCAGGAAGATCATGGACAAATCTCATGCAGACATGAAGAGACCACGGATACCAATCCAGATTATTATATCCAGCAAAACTCTCAATCACCATAGGCAGAGTAAACAAAATATTCCAGGATAAAACCAGATTTAATCAATACCTGTCCACAAACCCAGCCCTACAGAAAGCACTAGAAGGGAAAATCCAACCCAAAGAAGCTAAACACATCCATTAAAAATCAAGCAATAGATAATCCCACACCAACATACACCACAGAAGGACAACACAACAAAACCACAAAAAATAACAGAAATAAACAATCACTGGTCATTGATATCCATCATTATCAATGGTCTCAACTCACATATAAAAAGACACAGGCTAACAGAATGGATAAGAAAACAGGACCCATCCATCTGCTGCATACAAGAAATATACCTTAACTTCAAAGACAGACACTACCTCCGAGTAAAGGGCTGGGAAAAGGCTTTCCAAGCAAATGGACCTAAGAAACAAGCTGGTGTAGCTATCCTAATATTTAATAAAATAGACTTCAAATTAAAATCAATCAAAAGAGATCAGGATGGACATTACATATTTATCACAGGAAAAAAATCCACCAAGATGAAGTCTCAATTCTAAACATTTATGCTCCAAATACAAAAGCACCCACATTCATAAAAGAAACACTACTAAAGTTTAAAATGCACATCAAACCCCACACATTAGTAGTGGGCGATTTTAACACACCACTCTCACCAAATGACAGATCTACCAGACTGAAACATAACAAAGAAATAAAGGACCTAACAGATGTTATGACTCAAATGGACCTAATAGATATCTACAGAACATTCCATCCTAACACAAAAACATATACGTTCTTCTCAGCACCCCATGGAACCTTCTCAAAAATTGACCACATGCTTGGCCACAAAACAAATCTCAACAGATACAAAAAAAATTTGGAATAACCTCCTATATCTTCTCAGACCACCATGCCTTAAAGTTAGATCTCAACAACAACAAAAATAATGGAAAACCCACAAACTCATGGAAACTGAATAATGTGTACCTGAAACATCAATGGGTCAAGGAAGAAATAAAGAAAGAAATTAAAGATTTCCTAGAATTCAATGAATATGAAAGTACAACATACCCAAACTTATGGGGCACTATGAAAGCAGTGCTAAGAGGAAAATTCATAGCTCTAAATGCACACATAAAGAAGATGGAGCAATCCCATACCAATGAATTAACAGCACAACTGAAAGCTCTAGAACAAAAAGAAACAAACTCACCCAGGAGAAATAGATGCCAGGAAATAATCAAATTGAGGGCTGAAATCAATGAAATAGAAAACAAAAGAAGAATACAAAAAATTCAATGAAACAAAGAGTTGGTTCTTTGAAAAAAATCAACAAGATAGACAAACCCCTAGCCAAATTAACCAAAAGGCAAAGAGAGAGCACCCAAATTCACAAAATCAGAAATGAAAAGGGAGACATAACAACAGACAATGAGGAAATCCAGAGAATCATCAGAACATACTTCAAAAACCTGTACTCCACAAAAATGGAAAACCAAGAAGAAATGAACAATTTTCTGGATAAATACCACATACCAAAATTAAATCAAGACCAGATAAACCATTTAAATAGACCAATAACCCCTAAAGAAATAGAAACAGTCATCAAAAGTCTCCCAACCAAAAAAAGCCCAGGACCAGATGGTTTCAGTGCAGAATTCTACCAGACTTTCAAAGAAGAACTAATACCAATACTTTTCAAAGTGTTCCACACAATAGAAACAGAAGGAACACTACCAAACTCTTTTTATGAGGCTACAATTACCCTGATGGCCAAACCACACAAAGATGCAACAAATAAAGAGGACTACAGACCAATCTCCCTCATGAACATTGATTCAAAAATACTCAACAAAATATTGGCAAACCGAATCCAAGAATACATCAAAACAATCATCCATCACGACCAAGTAGGATTCATCCCAGGGATGCAAGGATGGTTCAACATATGAAAATCTGTCAATGTAATACACCATATAAAAAAACTGAAAGAAAAAAACCACATGATCATCTCCTTAGATGCTGAAAAAGCCTTTGACAAAATCCAAAACCCTTTCATGATAAAGGTCTTAGAAAGATCAGGAATACAAGGAACATTTCTAAACATAATAAAAGCAATTTATAGCAAGCCAATAGCAAATATCAAATTAAATGGAGAGAAACTCAAAGCGATACCACTAAATTCAGGAACAAGACAAGGCTGTCCACTCTCTCCATATTTATTCAATATAGTACTAGACGTTCTAGCTAGAGCAATAAGACAACAAAAGGAGATCAAAGGGATACAAATTGGCAAGGAAGAAGACGAACTTTCACTATTTGCAGATGATATGATAGTATACATAAGTGACCCCAAAAACTCTACCAGGGAACTCCTACAGCTGATAAACTCCTTCAGTAAAGTGGCAGGATACAAGATCAACTCAAAAAAATCAGTAGCCCTCCTATACACAAATGATAAAAGGGCTGAGAAAGAAGTCAGAGAAACATCACCCTTTAAAATAGCCACAAATAATATAAAATACATTGGGATAACACTAACTAAACAAGTGAAGGAACTTTTTGATAAGAACTTTAAATCTCTAAAGAAAGAAATTGAAGAAAATATCTGAAAATGGAAGGATCTCCCATGCTCATGGATAGGTAGGATTAACATAATAAAAATGGCAATCTTACCAAAAGCAATCTACAGATTCAATGCAATCCCCATTAAAATCCCAACACAATTCTTCACAGACTTGAAAAGAAAAATACTCAACTTCATATGGAAAAACAAAAGACCCAGGATAGCTAAAAGAATCCTATACGATAAAGCAACCTTTGGAGGCATCACCATCCCTGACCTCAAACTCTACTATAGAGAGATAGTAATAAAAACAGCTTGGTACTAGTATAAAAACTGACATATGTACCAATGGAATCGAATGGAAGACCCTGACATTAATCCACGCACATATGAACACCTGGTTTTTGACAAAGGAGCCAAAACTATACAATGGAAAAAAGAAAGTATCTTCAACAAATGGTGCTGGCATAACTGGATCTCAATATGTAAAAGATTACAAATAGATCCATATCTGTCACCATGCACAAAACTCAAGTCCAAGTGGATCAAAGACCTGAACATAAATCCAGTTACACCAATCTTGATAGAAAAGAAATTAGGAAGCACTCTTGAACACATTGGCACCGGAGACCACTTCCTAAATAAACCACCAACAGCACAGACCCTGAGCACAAAAATTAATAAATGGGACCTCTTGAAATTGAGAAGCTTCTGCAGGGCAAAAGACACAGTCAATAAGACAAAAAGACAGCCAACAGAATGGGAAAAGATCTTCACCAACCCCACATCTGACAGAGGATTGATCTCCACAGTATATAAAGAACCCAAGAAACTAGACATCAAAATACTGAACAGTCCAATTAAAAAATGGGCTAAAGAGCTAAACAGAGAATTCATAAAACAAGAACTACAAATGGCTGAAAGACATTTAAAGAAATGCTCAACATCCTTAATCATCAGAGAAATGCAAATCAAAATGACTCTGAGATACCACCTTACACCTGTCAGAATGGCTATGATCAAAAACACCAATGACAGCTGTTGCTGGAGAGCTTCTCTTCAGGTTTCCCAAGCCCTGCAGTCCCACAATCCACTTATAAAATAATCACTCAGAAGCTTATATTACTTATAAACTGTATGGCCATGGCAGGCTTCTTGCTAACTGTTCTTATATCTTAAATTAACCCATTTTTATAAATCTATACCTTGCCACGTGGCTGGTGGCTTACCGGTGTCTTTACATGCTGCTTATCCTGGCGGTGGCTGCAGTGTCTCCCCCCTCAGCCTTCTGCTTCCCAGAATTCTCCTCTCTCCTTGTCCCACCTACTTCCTGCCTGGCAACTTATTTCCTGCCTGGTCACTGGACATCAGTGTTTTATTTATATAGAGCAATATCCACAGCAGACAGCCAATGTTGGAGAGGATGCAGAGCAAAGGGAACACTCCTCCACTGTTGGTGGGAATGTAAACTTGTACAACCACTGTGGAAATCAGTATGGCAGTTTCTCAGAAAATTTGGAATCAAACTACCTCAAGACCCAGCTATCCCACTCTTGGGTATATACCCAAGGAATGCTGATTCATACCATAAAGATGCATGCTCAGCTATGTTCATAGCAGCACTATTTGTAATAGCCAGAACCTGGAAACAACCTAGATGCCCATCAACGGAAGAATGGATGAAAAAAATGTGGTACATATACACAATGGAGTACTACTCAGCAGAGAAAAACAATGAAAGCATGAAATTTGCAGGCAAATGGATGGAACAAGAAAAAAATCATCCTGAGTGAGGTAACCCAAACCCAGAAAGACAGTCATGGTATGTAATCACTCATAAGTGGATTCTAGATATAAAATAAAGAACAATCAGACCACAACCCATAGAACCATAGAGGCTATATATATATATATATATATATATATAGTATGGAGGTCCCTAGGACGACTGTGGCTTATAATAAATTTCGGTTTTACTCAATTATTTAAAAAAATAGCCAAATGAATGGAAACACATGAACTATGAACAAAGGCTGAGGGGCCCCCAGCTGGATCAGGCCCTCTGAATAGGTGAGACAGTTGATTGGCTTGATCAGTTTGGGAGGCAACTAGGCAGTGGGACCAAGTCCTGTGCTCATTGCATGAATAGGCTGTTTGAAACCTGGAGCTTATGCAGGGACACTTGGCTCAGTCTGGGAGGAAGGGACTGGACCTGCCTGGACTGAGTCTACCAGGTTGATCGCAGTCCTTGGGGGAGGATTTGCCCTGGAGGAGGTGAGAATGGGGGGTAGGCTGGGGGTAAGGGGAGGGGGTGGGAGGGGGAGAATAGGAGAACTTGTGGCTGATATGTAGAACTGAATGGTATTGTAAAATAAAATAAAATAAATTAAAAAAGAAGAAGAAGCAATGAAAAAAAGTTGATGAGTTCTGGAATCCTTGTGGTAGCCATTTCCACGTCAATTTTCCATTGTTGGACCCACCTGAGTGAGACCATTCAAAACCAAAGATATTTTGGTTCACCTTGGATATAAGCAATGAGAAAAGTCATTGTCTTAGGGTTTCTATTGCTGTGAAAAACATCATGTCCACAGCAACAATTTTTTTTGTTTTTGGTTTTTTGAGACAGGGTTTCTCTGCGTAGCTTTGTGCCTTTCCTGGAGCTCACTTGGTAGCCCAGGCTGGCCTCAAACTCACAGAGATCTGCCTGGCTCTGCCCCCCCGCCCCCCGAGTGCTGGGATTAAAGGCGTGCACCACCACCACCCGGCTAACACAGCAACAATTATAAAGGAAAACATTTCTTTTGAGGGACTGTTTCCTAGATTCACTTCATTATCATCATGTTCTCATGTTTGGGAGCATGGCAGCATCCAGGCAGACCTGATGCTGGATAAGTAGGTGAGAGTTCTACATCTTGTAGGAAACAGCAAAACGTCTCTCAAACTTGATGGTGTCTCATGCATAGGAAACCTCAAAGCACATCCTCACAGTAAAAACTTTCCTCCAACAAGGCTATTGTCGCGGTAATGCCTGCATTACCGATACCCGTTTACCATGTCTGAGTGAAGGGCTGCGGATTAATCCCAGTAATCAGCATACCTGGAGAACTTACCGACGTCGTAGCCGTTCCTGGCGAACTTACTGACGTCACCGCTCCATGTGTTGAGTTCTGAATCCTCTTCGTCCCCTCACCTGGTGTCCGAAGTTTCCTTCCCGGGTTTCGGCACCAGTTGGTGTCCGAAGTGTCTTTCCCAAGTTTCGGCACCAGTTGCGGCGCGCTCCTCGGCCAGCGAGGAAGAACGACCACCACTCAAGGATTCTTCTCAGATCACACTTTATTGGAGCGCCTCTTGATTAAGGGAGAGCTGAAGGTGAGAGGCTGCCCCGAGGACTAAACCGCAGCTGCTTATATAGGGAATCAGGCAAACATGCCGTACTGTGATTGGGTCCTGCCAGAATGCAAGCACGGGGAGCCATGGGATAGGCTGAGGACATAAGGCCAATTACCATACTCGTGCATCATAGCCAAATATGGAGTTGTTTACAGCTAGGCTACCAGGAAGCCAGCGCCATCTTTGAATAGCGGCTCCCTACAGGCTATACCTACTCCAACAAAGCCACTCCTCTTAATAGAGCTTATGAGGTCAATTATATCCAAACTACCACAGGCATATTTCAAATCAAAGATACTATAGACCTGTTGATCCAGTCCCAATACACTGAGAAGACAGTAATAATTAGCCATTGTAGGATGAAGGGCCTCAAATAATTTGTTAGCTTCTTTCAGGTCCTGGACTGTGTCAATTCTGAGAAACCAGGCTTTGGGATCAATAACAGGGGGGTGATCCATGGATAAAGACAGTGAACAAGAATCCCTGCATCAAGAATGTAATGTGCTACAGCTCCATGTTAGGTCCATGATCCAAGTATCAGTCTGAGGGGAATGCTTGGATATTCCCTGTCATCCCCTGGATGTGGGTTTTATTTTAGTTATATACTGCAAGATGTTCATTTAGAACTGAGATAGTAGCCCCAGTGTCTACTAAAAATTAGGTATCTTTCCCTTTGAATCTAAGAGTCAGCATCATCTCCTAGGGATCTAGGGAAAAGTCATGACTTTATTGTCATGGCTTTGTCATGCCTCAGTAGCAAGCAAGGTCTAGGCCCCTTCTGTTTCCTTCCAATGAGGACAGTAACGCTTACAACATTCCTTTCCCTACAGTGGGTGCATTGGATCTTTTCTAATCTTGGTCTTTCTTTAGCTCCAGAGAAGACTTATTTTCTTTCCTCAGTGGTCAGGGTCTTTTGAAATTTCTTCCTAAAACTGTTACCAGTGCCTTTTCCATTTTCCTTCCTTAGGCCTAGACCCTTCCCAAAAATACTGTTTCTACTAATACCTGTACTAATTTAGAAATCAAATTTCCTTTAAATGCCTCTAGTTTTTATAAATTCCTGCTTATGTCTGAGGCTGACTGTGAAACAAAGGCAATGTTTAGAGTTCTTCAATTCTCAATTGCCTCTGGATCAATAAGTGAATAGAGGCAATAGGGTACATTATCTCTAGAAAAGCAGCTGGAAATTCCTCAGATCCTTGAACTACTCGTTTTAAGAAATTCCCTGGGATTTGTAGCACCTGCTCAGAGTCCCTAGAGCAGAGTCTGGCGATACCTAGTCTTATGGTCTTGACTGTCATCTGTATTGAGGTTCCACTGGGGTGGAGTAGAAGGGACAGCATCTTCAAATATGGCAGCATTTTGAGATGGTAAACTATCGTTACATAGGACTGTGCATGCAGCTTTCTGGAGGATGCAAGCTCATTCCTCAGATGTAAAGAACCTGTAAGAGCAATGGCAATCCTCCCACATGTGATGGGGGGTTACAAAGATAGTATTAATGGTATTTATGAGATTCTGTGGGTCCTCAGAAAATGGGGCATTCTGAATTTTCCCATCATAAAGGTGAAATGTTGAAAAGTATGCACAAACAATGTAAGATCACCCACGATGCCACCGATCTTTTCCTACTCCCTGATGTTTTTTGCTTCAGTATGTATGGAAAGAGTGACACCCTGGAGAGGTAAGAGACCAGGAGGATCAGGAGTAGGTAGACAAAAGACTGGAGGAGGATTCCAACCTTTGGTGAGTGCCATTTTGTTAATGTAGTGGCATAATTAGAGAATTTGAGGCTTTAGGAGGTAGGCTTGCTGTTCATGATGACCTTTCTGGAGGTGTGGGTGGTGAATTTGAAGAGAGAGGGAATCAGAGTGCCAGAATATAGGGAAGGTTCTGCTTTATCTTTAGGGATCTGGAGAACAGGATAGACATGCTTGACATCTAAAATAGGAAGTAAAGACTGAAGGGAAGAATGTGTGGTCAGAGTGGATGGTTTCTCAGAGTTAGGGGGTGATATTTCTTAATCTATCTCAAGGATTCTCAAGGAGGACCACCAAAGTAACAGTATGTGGGTGTTGATCCAGATGATCACTGTTACAGACTTTGTGGCTAGAATAAGCACAATTAAGTTTGAAATATCCCTTTGAAGGCCAATTAATTCCTGAGGAGGAAGGCCATTCAAGCTCACACATGGAACAAAGCTTTGGGGATTTTACTTGGAAGCCAAATCTTGCAGCTTCTTTCCTGAAATCAGAGAAGTTATGGAGCATACAGTTGAAAGGGGATAGAGACTGAGAGAAAGATTGGCTTATGACATGATTTAGAACAGAGGTCATGCTAAGAACAAAACAGACACAAATAGACAAAAAATCAATTACTGTGTTCAGATTCCCAAATCTTCCACATGTCCTGAACTTAGGAACCGATGGCCTCAGAGTCATCTCTGCCAACGACCAACTAGAGGAAATACGGCTGCGTCTAGATTTCTCCTCTAGTGTTTGATGGTTCCAGAAAAGACTGGGTATCCCAGACAGAACAGAAAGAGTGCCTCATACCTTGTAACTCTGGTGTGACTGAGCACCTGTAGTGGGCAAGAAGACCTGGGCTTAGGGACGTCCCTCAGCACAGGTCCCCTAATTGTTCCTGCTTAACAAGGGGACTCACAATCTCAGTGAGACCTGGACATTTGAATTATTCAATTTTAGATCAAAAAACTTTTAGAGGCAATAATGCCAGGTATACCCACTTCCCACTGGAACAAAAAAGTGGTGGCGATATTGGGGTACACAGACAATTTATAGGGATATAGAGATGTTGGTTTCAAACATAGGTCAACAAATCAAGACAAAGTATTCACAAAATTTACAAAAGCAGAATTTCACATTTTACAAAAGAGTTTAGCCAATGGTCAGCCAATCAGAGCAAGCAGCATGTTTACAATCTTAAGATTAGGACATATTTCATGTCATTTTTTAATACTCAGTGTGACAGGTTTTACGACCTCATGTTTTATTATCTCTACGGTTACATACCCACTGTGACAGACTTGACAATTCCATGCTTTAATATCTCTAAGGCAAATGTCTTATCTCCTGATTTACTTAGGGAAATTCAATTCATCCTTTATTAAACATGGATGTCAAGCCAGATTGAGGTAAGGAATTTAAATCTTTTACTCTGTAAACTAGGCTAGTCTAAAACTCAGAGATCCTTCTGCCTCTACCTTCTGGGTAGAGGGATTAAAGACATGTACCACCAAACTGGATGACAAGTTTTTCTTTAATTCCTTTTCACAAGTTGGAAGCATAGCTGGGGGGGTCATGCCCTGAGGTCACCACTCATTCTGTTCCATTTCTCAGTCAGTTGACCTCCTTGAACAAAGGGCTCAGTTCCATCCCTCTTTCTGTTGCTCCTTTTTTTCCCACAATTTGTACATTTTGTAACTTTCCTTAATCAGTGTGTTCCTTTTCATTATATAATACAACCCAAGAAGAACCAGACTCTGGGCAAGGCTCAAAAGCAAAATCTACAGCATTGTGAAATCTAAGACTTTTATTGCTCTGATGGTTTTTACAGGGAAAGTTACATTCATAACTATTTGATGGTTTCTCTCTTTGTTTTTTCAAGTTGAATTCCAAATCTCTCTGTTCTTAATAGCTATAAATACCCAAAAGAATCCTTCAGGCAATACATTTGAAAATCACATTCCATTTCTAAGTAAATGATAAGAAACATAGTCATCCCAACCATTTACATTCAATCAATCTCAACTCCCTAATTGGTGGGACTATAACTTGCAGCTGCAAAGAAATAACCAGTCATTTTAATATCTATATAAGAGTCTTAAAGGAGTTATAAAACTAAGCTACTGGGGAGTCTAAGAAAAATAAGGAAATCTTGTACAACATCTTATATTTCTGAGTGTAATAAACATTTTAAATTAACATTTTGTGATTAAGAGTTGTAAAATGTTAGGCTCCCTTGCACCAGGAGTGTTTACAGATAGAGAGAGCAGTGTTAACAGGGAGAGTCAGCAATGAGTGGTAGGCAAGGCTGTGAATCCACCTCCCCCAATTGCAAGTGGCAGGGCAGAGGGGTGGAGACATGAGTGCAGATAAACTCACTTGACACTCTCCAAGGCACAGGGAAAGTAAAGGCATTTTAAATTTTAAAGTATATTTTTCTGTCCTGTGTGGAACTGTAGACAATAAAAAAGGAAATTTGCCACTCTTTCTTGGGTCTATGATATCAGATTATATTCTGTAATCTTGGCCAGTTAGGAAATCATTCTCCAAGGCGTAGCTGAATGAAAGCTATTTGGCCCTAGACCTTGGTAAATTTTCCCTGTAACTTGTGCATTCCCAGGACCCAATATAAAAACAGTTAGTTGGCTAAACTTTGAGTCTTTAAATTATGTGCCCGAATTATAAAACTGAGGTTAGGAATTTGTGCAGAGAGTTAATCACTGCCTGTGTTACCAGTCAGAAATGGCATAGCAATTAGATTTCTTTGCATCTTTAACCTTGGTTGAGCAAATCAGACAGCTGACCATTATGTCCTTGTGAACTGGACAGGTTTTCCTGGGGACAGTTTATCTTAAATACCATTAGTAAGGATCCTGGTCTAATCTGATGCTACATTGAAGCTTCATATCACCTAATAGTGTACAGCTGTACAGAGAGGCCCTGATGCTGCCTGTGGGCTTAAGAACACAGCTGCTCACCACATAATACTGCTCCCTAGAACTGGGGCGGTAAGCATGACTTGTTGGTACGTGTACTGTGTTGGAAAGCTGAGTGGGTTGGTGTCAGATGCCAGCCAGCCACAGAGCATGTGGGAATTGTAGAAAATGAGGTAACAAGCCATGAGCCATGTGGATGAACATAAATAAAACTTATGGGTTAATTTAAGTGTAATAATTAGTAGCAAACCTGAGTTAATGTCCAAACATTTATAATTAATATAAGCCTCTGAGTCAATTATTTGGGAAGTGGTTACTGGGTATTTGGGAGCTGCTGGTGGGACAGAAATTTCTGTTTACATTTGACCCTCCAACATGATATATGTACATCCATACAAAGCCTTAAAAAAAGCTTTAAAAAAGGATTGTAGATAAACAAAAATGCAGCCAAGAGCAGTTTCATAGTTCATGTCTCTTTCCCTGGCTGTAGCATTCGCACTGGAGCTAAAACATGGGAGATTCCTGCCACAGTACACAGAAGCATCTCTAGGCTTCCGAGTGCACTGCATGGCAGACTTAGCTTTTGCTCACACAGACAAAAAGGGTTAAGATACATAGTAAAACAGAGTTAGACAGAAATGCTTCTAAATGGGTTTCAGTGTGTTTAAAAGACACGGGCAGGCTTGAGAGAGAAAAGAGAAAAATATGCAGCCTTTAAAGCTGCTAAATTAGATGTGTTACTTTGACAAAGATGTTGTGTTTTCATTTTCAAAAAAAAAAAAAATAAGAGGCTATGGATTCGTCCCAGGTTAAGAAAAATCAAATTTAATCAAGTTTGACCACCTGAAATGATAACTACATACATTAAAATACTAAACCTAAAGTGACTACAAGACACACAACATGTGTTTTACCTGCTCAAACATAAAACAAAAATTTATCTTTGGCTGACTTATATAAAATACACAGTCTGAATTTATATTGATACTGATATATATGTTACCTTTAAAAGTTTATATATTTTCACAAGTGGATCATAAACCAATAAAAAAGATGTTCCATGTGATCTTACGCTTTAATAAACCACTGTTAAAGTTTCCTGAGTTCTGTATCCAAAAAAAGCTTCAAGGCTGCTAGCTGAGATGAATTAGCAACACAAAATACCCCAGTCAGGACATGACCATAATTCTAAATTTTCTCAGGGTCCCCATGAGATTACCAGCAGGACAAGCAGCAGGAATTAGTGTAGAGAACTATGCCCAAATTCCCAAAATATTTTTTATGAATGTTTGTTTTCATTTAAGGGGGGGTGGTTGTAAGTTGTTATTGGTAATAGTCAATCTCTTTCTCAAAAAGAAAAAGGATATGATCTAGAAATGATGGGGATAAGAGTAGATTATTAAATCTACTTTAATTCAAAAGACAAGCATTAATCACAAAATATTTTATATTGGTATGTATTTTATTGATACAAATTTAGAGTTAGATTTATTATATTGTATGTATATTTGTACTCTTGTTTAAGGTATTGCATTTACACAACTCAATTAAAAATGTAATATATAGTTAAAAGTAAAATTATTAGTCACCTATATTAATCAGACTTTTAGTCATGTTAATTAGGTTTTCTAGATAGGCAGAGATATATTTCAGATAGATAGGTAATCTTCAAACACTTCAAAGACCTACAGATTATGGCATTTAAAATGTTTTAAAAACATAGACATTCTGGACAGTGAGACACATCTGCTCATGGTAGTACCAGTTACTTCAAAGAGGATGATAGGCATCAAAGAAACTCATTATGAAGTTGGCTTACAGTGTGGAAAAGGCTATCCATTTGGACATGATACTGCTTTTTCATGGACTGCTTGGCAAAGTGGACATGCAGGGCCCATAGAAAAATGACCACTGCACTTTGCCAAAACAAGGTGAGATGGTCCTTCATATTTCTGTTTCACAGGAGAAACTGTCAGAAATTCTGCAGGACACAGAGAAAAGAAACTGATGAACTTTGTGAGTAGGTGGGACAGTACTTCAGGTCTCACATACATACCAGGTCACAGCATGGCAGTGAGAAAATAACACTTCAGGAGCTGGATCTCTCCTTTCCTCTGCTGAGGTAGGATCTCTCTTGTATCTGCTGCTCTGCTGTACAGAACAAATATAGTTACCCCATGATTTGGGCACACTTCCCTTCTAAACTTTCCCTATGTGAAGGGTTTATCTAATAATTCTTTATAATAAAAAATTGGAAGTCAGATATCAGGGTAAGAACATGAAGGATCAGAGAAGCAGAGAAGCCGCCAGTCCTCTCCTACCTGCTCCATTCCTTCCTCCAAAAGGGCCTGGATCTCTCTCTGTACAGCCTTAGTACTTTCTGTCCTCTCTGTCCTCAGTCATCCAAAACCTCTGTGGTTAATTTTAGTTAGCTAATGGCTAGGTCTATCCTCTAACTCCAAGCAAGCTTTATTTGTCAGAACATGATCAAAATATCACACAACAACTATTTGTGAAGGCATGCTAGGATTACATATACTTGCTACCACAAGATTCATTTTTATGTAGATTTCAGGACAGAAATTATGTTGGCAGATTTGTGTAGAATGTATTTTTACCTGTTCAGTAATTTTAGTTTACTGACAGTAGTTATACTTTAAAACAATTACACAAAAAGAAGATGGCAGAGACAAGCAGACGCAGGTAGGCCTGTGGCAGCAGCCCGCGGAGGTGGACGGGCCCGGCAGCAGAAATAAGCAGATGGAGGTGGACGGGCCCGGCGGTGGTGGCCAACAGAGACATTCAGGCCCAGCGGCGGCCCACAGAAGTAGACAGGCCATGTGGGGGAGACAGGCGGACGCAGGTCGGCGACCTGCGGAAGTGGACGGGCCCGGTGGCAGCGGCCAACAGGGACATACAGGCCCAGCGGCAACCAGCAGAGACATACAGGCCTGGTGGCGGCCTGCAGAGGTGGATGGGCCTGGCGGCAGTGACAAGCAGAGGTGGGTAGGCACGCGGCGGCAGCCAGCAGAGACATACAGGCCCGTTGGCGGCCCGCGCGGGGGCAGACAGACCCGGTGGCAGATGACGGGGACATACAGGCCCGGCGGCGGAGACAAGTGGACACGGGTGGGCCTGTGGCGGCGGGCCACAGGGGTGGACAGGCCCGGGGATGGAGAGGG
Organism: Peromyscus maniculatus bairdii; assembly: GCF_049852395.1. Taxonomy (NCBI): domain Eukaryota; kingdom Metazoa; phylum Chordata; class Mammalia; order Rodentia; family Cricetidae; genus Peromyscus; species Peromyscus maniculatus. The sequence goes on along the minus strand of NC_134865.1, from coordinate 86,899,033 downwards.
GCAGAAGCAGCTTGGAGCGGGGATGGCCCTGTCCCCAACACCTGGGGAAGAGGCTATCTCTGTGGGTCGGAAACAGGGCGAGTCTGGGCACTCTGTCTGGGGACAACCCAGGGCCCAACTGCTGATCCTGTGAAAGCCAACAACTTGGAGGTGTTGGTGAGACTACCCTGCTCAGCTGAAACCCATCTGGGAGAGGATTCAGATGCCTACAGTTTGAAGTCTGAAGATACAAGATCAGCTGAGGAGTTGACAAATGAACAAAACCTGACCTGGGAACACAGAAGAAGGCGCTACCCAGTCACTAAACCAGATCACCAGAATCATAAGTATATAATTCACTGACTGAGATCAGCTGTCCCTGAAGAAACAGCCCAATAGTACCAATTTAACCAAGAACCCCTACTAAACCAAGACTAAAAATTAGAACAAGAGAGGCACTCTCAGACACAGACACCACCTGCACCGCACAGAGGAAAAGATGAGTAGACGCCATTGCAAAAATACAGGCAACAACATAAAGACCTATATGGCAACATCAGAACCTAGTGATTCTACACCTGCAAGACCTAAACATACCATGACAGAAGAAATAGAAGAAATCAACCCTAAAAATGACTTTAAGAAGATGATAGAGGCCCTTAAAGAAGAAATAAAACATTCCCTCAATGAGGAAATAAAAACTTTCCTTAAAGAGGAAATGAAAAACTCTCTTAAAGAGGAAATAAAAACTTCCCTTAAAGAGGAAATGAAAAACTCCATTAAAGAGGAAATAAAAAACTTCCTTAAAGAAATGGAAGAAAAAATGAACAAAAAATGGGAAGAAATCAAATCAAGCCAAGAAAAGGCAATTAAACAGATGAAAGAAACATTCCAAGATCTGAAAAATGAATTTGAGACAATAAAGAAAGCACATGCTGAGGGAATGCTGGAAATAGAAATCCTGACAAAACGAACAGGAACTACAGAAACAAGCATAACCAACTGATTGCAAGAGATGGAACAGAGAATCTCTGACACTGAAGACACGATAGAGAAAATAGATTCATCAGTCAAAGAAAACAGTAAAGACAAAAAAGTTGTAACACAAAACGTCCAGGAAATATGGGACACCATGAAAAGACCAAACCTAAGAATAATAGGGACAGAAGAAGGAGAATACCAGCTCAAAGGCACAGAAAATATATTCAACAAAATCATAGAAGAAAACCTTCCTAACCTAAAGAAAGAAATACCTATGAAGATACAAGAAGCTTACAGAACACCGAATAGGCTGGATCCAAATAAAGTCCCCTCGCCACATAATAATCAAAACACTAAACACACAGAACAAAGAAAAAATATTAAGAGCCACAAAGGAAAAAGACCAAGTAACACATAAAGGTAAACCCATGAGAATAACACCAGACTACTCAATGGATACTATGAAAGCTAGAAGATCATGGACAAATCTCATGCAGACACTAAGAGACCACGGATGCCAACCTAGACTATTATACCCAGCAAAACTCTTAATCACCATAGGCGGAGTAAACAAAATATTCCAGGATAAAACCAGATTTAATCAATACCTGTCTACAAACCCAGCCCTACAGAAAGAACTAGAAGGGAAAATTCAACCCAAAGAAGCTAAACACATCCATGAAAAATCAAGCAATAGATAATCCCACACCAACATACACCACAGAAGGACAATACAACACAACCACAAAAAATAACAGGAATTAATGATCACTGGTCATTAATATCCATCAATATCAATAGTCTCAACTCACCTATAAAAAGACATAGGCTAACAGAATGGATAAGAAAACAGAACCCATCCATCTGCTGCATACAAGGAACACACCTTAACTTCAGATAGACTCTACCTCCGAGTAAAGGGCTGGGAAAAGGCTTTCCAAGCAAATGGACCTAAGAAACAAGCTGATGTAGCTATCCTAATATCTAGAGAAAAAGGATGTTTCAAAAGAGAAGTCTTGTGCCAATGCCTCAGTGGTCCAGGTAACTACCAGAACTCGGAAATCCGCGACGGAGACTAAGGCAGCAGAGATCTAGAGTGGAGTGCTGAGTTCTGGCAAACAGCTGCATCTTTCTTCCAGTGGGTGCCTGGGCAGGGCTGATGTGAATTGTGTACAGTCCAGATTTTGAGAATCGTGCTCTCTCAGGGATCTCCACGGACTAGTGGGTGTCCTCCCTCACTGCCCCTGTGGGACAGTCTCTGTGCGGGAGAGGCCTCGCGTGACTTTGTCTCTGGTGTTCCTCTGGGGACACCTGTGTGAGAGACTGTATGCTCCAGAACCAGCTCTCGTGTCCTTTGGCCAATGCCGGAGCGTGAAATAGTCCAACGTGGGAAACAAAAGATGATCCCAATCGGGAATCGTGACATTTTTTTTTTTTTTTTGGATGATGGTCATGTTCTGTTTTGAAATAGCCTCTGTGTATTTCATTTGTTTTCTTTTACCTGGTGATCTCTGAGCAGGCTTCAGATTTTGACAGTTGATGAAGGATGCCACAGGCATTAATGTGTGGGTGAAAAGCTTGGTGAAATTCTGAGTGAAGTTTTGGTTAAAGTTGGTTGAACTTGGGATTGACTGGGAGGCCAAAGATTTAAGGAGCGGAAGATTCTCTCAAGACACAGGTTGTGTGATAATGGTGTGTTTTGTGTGTGTGAATGAGAATTTGTGAATGTTGAATTCTGGGCTTCGACAATCATTGTCAGTGCAGATCAAGCTGCAAGTATTTGTGTTTTGGAACTTAAATTATAAAGCTAGTTACGTCTTTCTGACAGCTAGTTTTGGTGTTTGTGAGCATATTTTACCTACATTGCCTTTTCAGGATGTTGAGAAAGATGCATCACGGGCACAGACTGGAGGCTGAGGGATGGAAGGTTTTGAGGAAGAGGTCTTGGTGGACTCTTTCGTGGAGCAAAGGGAAGCAATGCCTTCTGGGAAATGAGCTGAGTTTTAATCTAGTCTTTAAGATTAGAAGTCAAAAACAAAAATATTAAGGAAAGGAAAACCTAATTGATCTTTGAAGTATTGTTATGTGGAACTGAGTGGGACTTTTGAGGCCTTTCTTCCAGAAACCAAGGACTTGGTTGTCAGGCCTATGTTAGGCCTAGGCCTTGGTGCCATGTAGTTGTACTTGAATCATTTCAATGGAAAGTGTCTTGGTGATTGGAACTTCTAGTGCAGTTTGGAGTTCTTCCATTGGAAAAATGTGATATTTGCATGGGATTGTTTGAATCTTGTTTTCTGGTCCCTCCCCATCACCACCCTCATAGTCTGAAGGTAGATTTTTCTCTTGATAAAGGATCAAAAAAAGTGAACATCTTGTTTGTAAATAGGTATCTAGTAACTAGTGGTAAACTTGAAATGGTAGAATTCTTTAAAACCTAATTCTAGGTAGCCTTAAGAAAATGTATCTTAATTATTTTTGAACCTGTATTCTCCTTGTTTTTTTCAAATTTCTTAAGTTATATTTTCTTTTTCAGAGCTGCTTCTTATTTGGGGCTACTTCTTTTTTAATTGAGGTGTAATTCATAAAAGGGTATATTGTTTTGATGCGATTTTTTACAACTGTGGCTGGATGTCTTTAGTCTTCCAAGAAGGGCCCTTTTACTTTTTTAGAGTTACTTTTTAAAGTCATGAGGTCAACAATTTGGACTACTATGCATGTAAGTGCTAATGCAAATTAAAACACAAGTTGACCTCCAGCAGCAGTTCATTCTATGTTGACAGTGAGAGAACACTTTGCCTGTTAGGATACTGTTATTCGTGGACTGAAATGCTGAAGAAACCCCTCCACCTATTTTGTTTTTTGCAAAAATCAAGGTATATTCTAGGGTTTCCTGGTTGACCTCAACAGATAAACTGAGATGATAGTCTTAGTTCAGAAATGATCTGAATGTAGATTTACAGTCTACGTGTACAGCTGGCTAAGTGAGATCGCTTTCACAGTTCTGCATGTATCCCATCGGCTCCCCATTAGTCACTGAACTCTTAAAACTGGTATTGTAACATTATCACAATGTTTTGCGCCAATTTTATAAACTTTACAGTGCAATATGTGTTCCTTTTCTGAGGCAAACCAAAGGTATATTTCTCAAGGTTCTGCTGCTAACAGCAGCGTTGATGGAGGATTTTTTATACATTTGTAATAGATAGAAATAAACCAGAAAAAAAAGAAGAAAAAAAAGTGGTGGAGGAAAAGGTGAACACTGCAAGAATACTCAAAAGGGCTGAGAGTTGCAAACGCCAAGATTGGCTTTGCATAGTAAATGGAATAGAACAGCTCTGAACTATAGCTTACTTTTCCTGGTTTGGTCTGACAGAATGATTGAATGCTTTTGTACAAAAATCAGAGCCTTAAAAACAAGGATTTGGTGAGATTGTAAAATGGTGTGCCACTTTGGCAAAACAGTTTGGTGGTTGGTCAAAATGCAAAACATTGTTACTCTGTTACTCAACAATTCTACCCTTAGGAATATATCCTCAAACTACTGAAAATGTGCACCTATGAAACAAACATGTACATGAAAGTTTATAGCAGTGTGTTGCTAATAGTAAAAAAGTTAAAACAACTCAAATAGCTATCAAATACTGGAGAGAAAAAAAAACAATTACACATACGAAGACATTAACGTACCTCCTTGTGTCAAGGTTTTTCTTGAGATTCTGATCAGGAGCCGGGCGGTGGTGGCTCACACCTTTAATCCCAGCACTCGGGAGGCAGAGCCAGGTGGATCTTTGTGAGTTCGAGTCCAGCCTGGTCTACAGAGCAAGATCTAGGAAAGGCACAAAGCTTCACAGAGAACTCCTGTCTCGAAAAACAAAAAGAAAAAAGAAAAGATTCTGATCAGATCCAACATGTCATGATCACCTTCCTCGAGCATGTGCTTAGAAATGAAGGTTCTGGTGCTAAATCCCTGAGTCTCTGAAATAGGATTGTTCAAGGACACTGAACTTTATCCCACATTCTGAAGATTCATGATATGCTCTTGTTACCTGTTGGTCTGTTTGATCTCACTGTCAATTACTGTGAAAATTTTCCTGTTTTCTGTCAAGAGAGCATCATAAGTCTACCCAAGGGGACCTTCAGGGCTGAGAATCTCCTCAATTTTAAGGGATAAAGGGTTACTTGTATATATATATAGATGTGTGTGTGTGTTTGTGTGTGTGTGTGTGAGAGAGAGAGAGACAGAGACAGAGACAGAGAGAAAGAGAGAGACGACAGAGACAGAGAGAGACATCTGCTTTGTCTTTTCTTAGATTTTTAGAGGAGAAGTTAGGTGCGTATCATCAAGTCATCAAGTTGATTCCTTTTCAGATGTTTATTGCTGGAATGTTCGTGTAACCTCTGTTATTCTCATTTAGATTTTGGAGTCCGCAATGTAGCAACTCTGACTTCCCATGTTGCCTCTATGCTCTCATGTCTCTTCTCTCTTTTTTTCCGTTTTTTTTAAATTACATTTTAAGTTTTCTATTCTTCATTGCAGGTGACCACATGCTAACGGTGAACAATGCCACCCTCTGTGGATGAAATCATCCTGATTCTTCCCTTCGAATCTTTCTTGCAGCACAATTTGCTTCTAACAGGTTCGGCCACTTTATGCTGCACCATTTCAAACTTGATCTGAGTTTCTGAACTGTGTAAATTGCAACTTCCCAATATCACCATCACTCCTAAGCTTCTGTCCTGTGAAAAATCAGACGAGCAGACCCCCATGTGATCTGCTTTGCTCATGTTGCTAAAGAGTGAAAAACAAACTGTTCTCCAGTGACATCCCATAGCTCAGCTGGTTTATCTGCAGTGCTGGAAACTGGAGCCCTTTCAATTTGAATCACTAAATTAACAGAAAAACCTCTTTGTTCTATTGTCCTGTCAGCCTGTAAGTCACCATAGAAGCAGTGAAGACTGGAAATAGTGCAGCCTGGTGTCATTTATGATGAATTGTGTTGAGTGGGAAGTCAGACAGAAGTCCACCCTTAATAACAGTAATCATAACCTTTATAAAGTGAAAACCAGCTTAGGCATTCCAGATGAGATCAGGAGAAGTAACTGCCTGGGATATCGTACTAAGTAGATTGAGTAAGAAAGGCCAAGGGAAAGAGTATTGGGAATGAGGCCATACTTCTGGAAGGCCTGTGCTCATACATGTGAAGGACGTGTAGAAGTCAAATGCTGAGATATACACTGAAGTTCTAGTGTCAGTCACTCCCCATTTCTACTGAACAAAGAGGGAATTGTGCAGTGAAACAAGAACTGAATTGGATAATAACAGAATAATTTCACACTTTTGGGCACACACTTGTATGGACAAGATTTCCAGTTTCCTAGCTGAATAATGGAATGCAGGCATGTGGCATGGTCTCAATACAGAAAGGGAGTTTCCAACCTTAGGAGGCAGCTGCACTTGGGATTGATATGTCCATTAGGGCTGAAGCCTATATAGCAAAAGAGAGGACCTCCAGAGAATATAACAAAGCAATCTCTACTGCACTCTATAATGCAGAATATGGAGATTAGGGTTGAATTTCCTTGATACTTAGTGTGTACCAAGAAAAATTAACTTAAAATACAAAATTTTCCAACCATTATATTTTTTACAAGATTCCCCCAGCACGTTTACAAACTAGAATATGTCATCTCTAAGATCCAACTACAGAGCTTGTTATATAGCAGGAAGACATGCAAATAAGGCCTCTCTCTTCTCAAGAAAACCAGCACAGCATTAATGCTGAAGCTCAAGCAAAGATCAGCCCTGGATTCCCAGGTCTTCCCATTCAGTGATCAACCCTGAACACAGAACTCTCGCCATGGGTTTGAGAGTGATTTGGGTTTTCATTGTTGCTCTTTTAGAAGGTAATTCATGGAGAAGAATAGATACAGTGTGTGGGTGGGCATGAGCAGGATAGATAGTGAGCACTTGTGGCAATTTACTAACAGGATTCTCTGTTTTTACAGGTGTTCAATGTGAGGTGCAGCTTGTGGAGACAGGGGGTGGACTGCTGCAGCCTGGGGCAGCCCTGAGGCTCTCATGTGCAGCCTCTGGATTCACTTTCAGTGACTACTGGATGTACTGGGTCCGACAGGCTCCAGGGAAGGGACTGGAATGGATTGGACGAATTTCACCAAATGGTGGTACCACAGACTATGTATCATCCTTGAAAGATCGATTAACTATCTCAAGAGACAATGCCAAACAAACTCTGCACCTGCAAATGAACAGTGTGAGATCTGAGGACACTGCTACTTATTACTGTACAAAACGCACAGTGAGGAGACCTCAATGTGAACCCAGACATAAACCTCACTGTGAGGCTTCTCAGGGCCACCAGGGGGCGCACAGCACACAGAAAACAGATTCAGCCAAGGAGATTATGTAGACATGATCCTCTCTGGTGTCTAGGCTGCATTTTTTCCTTACAGTCCCATAGAAATTCTTTCTAAATGAATGTTCTAAAACAATCTAATATCATCAAAATATTACGTCTTTCTTGTATTGTTTTAAAATAGGAATCACAGTCTCCCATTAACAAAATGCAAAATGACACCTTTCAAGGACGGATAGGACCCTGATTTGGTCACTGGAATCACATGATAAGGAATTTCGCGAACATTTCGGAGATTTCTAATAGTCTAGGCAGAGCCCTGGTCAGATTTCTTGATTAGAATGTTTATGGTATATATGTTTAAGGGAAAACCAGGGGAAGGTGGAGCCAAGATTGTTATATAATAACTTCTAGCAGGTCTGGAACCTTCTCTCCCCTCCTCTCCCTAAAGACTATGCACTTCAGGTTCAGATCTGCCCAGCTCTGCTTTTAGCTAATTCAGATTATTACTCCATGGCTTTTATTTGTTCTTCAATGAAAATTGTATAAACTGATCCCATTAGGAAAACTTCATGAGAAATTAGATTAAATGAGATAAACTTACCAGGAAACACACACACACACACACACACACACACACACACACACACACACACACACACGCAGTTTTCCATCATGGATCACATTGGATCTTTTGGGTTACATATTATCACTGACAGAGTCAGCTCTGTTCTCTAAGAGCCTTAGAAATTCCAACTTCAGTCTCTGACATGTTCTCCTCATTGTGCAAAATACTAAGGATATGTCTTAGTTACTTGTCTATTGCTGTGATATTGGTGAATGGAACAGAATTGGGAGGCTCACAGTTTGATCAACAGAAGAGAAGCAGAGATCTCTGAAATACCTTTAGAATCCTCAAAGCCTTTCCCCAGTGACACACCTTTCCCAACAAGGCCACACCTCCTAATCCTTTTCAGACCGTTCCACCAAGTGAGGACCAAGTATTCAAACATACCATCTATATTAGTTAGTTTAGTCTAACTTTTAAAGTTCCCGTAGTCTATAACAGTTTCAAAGAAATTTTAAAATATTTACTTCAAAATCTCTTCTTTGTTTCATGCAATCTAACTCTAACCCCCTATATAATCATAATTTTTAAAAGGAAATCACATAATTCCAATATATAATGTCACATGATATACATTACCATTCTAAACAGTATGGAACTGACCATAGTATGGAAATACTGGACTAAAGCAAGACCAAAACTGAGCCTGGCAAGCTCTGCATCTCCATGTCTGATGTCAAGATGCCCTTCATATCTCCATCTCTTTTCAGCTTTGTTGACAGCAACATACTTCTTTCTTCTCTTGGACTGGTTCCATCCCCTGTTATCAACTCTCCTTGGAAGGTATCATCCCATAGCTCTGGCATCTCCAATATCTTGGCATCTCCAAGGCAATCCAGACTTCACCTCCACAGCTTCACATAACAGCTTCTCTAGGCCTCCATTCAGGGAAACCCCTGAAACATGTCTGGTCCCGCTGACTTTCTTTAATAATGGCTGAAGATTTCATATATATATTTGACTCTAAAGCCAGAATGACATGACTTCCAAGTTCTGCTTGCTGGGATAGGACAGTTCTTACATCCTCCATCCAGAACCATTCATGATCATCTTTCTTTGCTTTTAGTCCTATTGTTAACTATAACTCCTTTCGTCTACAAATGGGTTTCAAAGGGAAGAAATGGAATCTTAGTTCATGCAGTAATTTTAGTAGCTCTATGACTTCTTATGCTACCTTATGGGCAGTGCAATCATCAACATCATTATCTTTAGTTTGAAAGGAACCATCTCTTTGGTGTCATTGGCAACAAAGAATTGCTAATGCACTGGGTAGCCACAGCACCTCTAGTGGGGCCGGGATCTCCTCTTTAATTTAATGTCCTTTCCGTTTAATGTTAAAAGTCCTCTCTCTATATATAGTACCCCAAGAACATGGCCCGCTGTAACTGAATTTTTTCCTGTGCCCACCCAGCTCCCATGTCTTTGTGGTCCCGCAGCCACTCAGACCCAAATGAACACATAGAGGCTTATATTAATTACAAACTGTATGGCCTATTGGCTCAGGCTTCTCACTAGCTAGATCTTACATCTTAAATTAACCCATTTCTATAAATCTATACTTAGCCATGTGGCTTGTGGCTTACTGGTATCTTTATATCTTGCTTCTCATGGCTGCTGCTGGCAGCACCCTCTTTGTTCTGTCTTGCAGCTTCCTTCTCTCTAGTTAGAATGTCCCACCTAACCCTATTCTGCCTCACCATTGGCCAAACAGCTTTATTTATCAACCAATCAGAGCAACATCTTTTCACAGCATACAAAAAGACACCCCTCCATCAGCCCACAGCAAAGGCATAGCAGCTATCAGTAGAATTTTGATAATTTTTTCCTTTTGCCCATTGGAGGGCTTGTGGTAGAACTATAAGTTCACATTTTTGGGCCAATGACAAGTGTCCCAAAGCTTGTGCCCATATTACCCAATTTGGTGTTACCATCACAACTCCAGCACATCTAACTCCATCTTCAATATAACTACTCCCATCTGTAAATAATCTAGCATCTTCATTTGTGAGAGGACAATCATTGATGTCCTCCCACATCCCAGTAAGGGTACCCATGTTCTCAAGGCAGTAGTGTTTGACTGATCCCAAACTCTTATTGGGAAGGAAAGTAGCCAGGTTCAGGGCTTTTGTTGGAGGATCCAGCAATAATACTTGATACTGGATGATCATTGTATTTGACACCAACTGGTCAGATGATGAGAGGAGCAATTGGTTGGGTGATAAGAGAAGCAAAGTCTTCATCAAGTGTTACCTGATAAGATGGATGTCATGGCCCAGAGTCAATTTTGAAGCTGCTTTGACTGACATTGCAGTGGAGGGTATGGGCCTTAAGCAAGTAGGCCATGCTGAAGCAACTGTGTCCAGTCTCTTAGATAAATATGTCACTAGTCTCCTCCAAGCCCCTAAATTTTTGGTCAGAACTCCCTTGGCAATCCATTTTAACTCATGGATGAACAACTGGTAGAGCTTGGAGACATCTGGTAGAGTCAGAGTGGGAGCCTCAGACAGGGCTTCGTTGAGTTGTTTAAATGCTGAGTATAACACAAATTGCTAAACAATCTTATTAATTAAAAAAAAATGACCCAGAGCCAGATATCTGGGATGAAAGCTGAATGATCACAGAAACAGGACAAGTCAGCCACGTTCTTACCTCTACAAAATCCTCAGCCTCAAGAGAATGAGCTCCTCTCTGCACCCTGCCTTATCACTTCCTCTCTCTGCCCAGCTCTATCAACTGAGTATTCTTTCACCCCTCAGGTAAATTCAGAGTCCTCACCTCCAACAGCTGCATAGAGTAGTTTAGCAATGACTGCAAACCCGAAGATTCAGCATCTATAATATCTGGTAGTGCCCAGGAACTCCCAGATTTTTCACCTGGTAGTAGGTGGAAGGATATTTAGGAGGGCTTGGATTTGTTCAGTCCCAAGCAAGCACTTACCATCATGTATTTTATACCTGAGGTAGGTATCAGTGTCGAAATAGATTGCAGCCTTCTTGGAAGAGGCTTTATAACCCTAGGTTCAGCTCTTCCAGCAATGCCTTTGAGATTTGTGTATATTCTTCCAAGGTATCTGTTGCAAGAAGTGGATTATCAACATAGAGCAATAATGTTGCCTCTGTATCCTCCTCCTGAAAGCCGAGCAGGTCTTTCCTGGGACTTTATCAAATAAAGTGGATGAATTCAAGAATCCTTGTGGCAGCCATTTCCAGGTCAATTGTCCTTTGTAGGACCCACCTGGGATAGACCATTCAAAGGCAAAGATAGGTTCATTCACCTTGGCATAGGCAAAGAGAAAAAAGCATTATATTAGATAGGATTTCTATTTCTGTATAAAGACACCATGACCATGGCAACTATTATAAAGGAAAATATTTCATTGGAGTGGCTCACTAACTGTTTCAGAGATACAGTCCATTACCACCACGGTGGGGAGCATGGACTACGTGTAGGCAGACATAGTGCTGGAGAAGAAGCTGAGAGTCCTTCATCTTGCACAGAACAGGAGAAAGGGCTCTTACACTGGGTGGTATCTCAAGCATAGGTGTTGCTGGAGGGCTTCTCTCCAGGTTCCCCAAGCCCTGCAGTCCCACAATCCACGTATAAAATAATCACTCAGACGCTTAAATTACTTATAAACTGTATGGCCATGGCAGGCTTCTTGCTAACTGTTCTTATATCTTAAATTAACCCATTTTTATAAATCTATACCTTGCCACATGGCTGGTGGCTTACCGGCATCTTTACATGCTGCTTGTCCTGGCAGTGGCTGCAGTCTCTCTCCTCCTTTTTTCTGTTTCCCCAATTCTTCTCTCTCTTTGTCCCGCCTATACTTCCTGCCTGGTCGCTAGCCATCAGTGTTTTATTTATATAGAGTGATATCCACAGCAATTCCCTTTTTCTTCTTTTTTTAAAAAGGAATGTTTTAATTTTAACATAGTAAAATTACATATAACAAAACAATTATCGAGCAAGAATTATAGTTACAATATTAAAGAAGATGTCCTATCTATCTTATATTTGTAAGTTTAAGGTTTTATATCTAACTTATCTTTTGACATTACTGAGGAAATTACAACTATCTAGTTTTTAACCACATCAAAGACCTGAGAAGGATCATAATGGTACCTGAGAAATGGTAGATGGATTCAAGCAACTTTCGGGAATCTTGCAAGAGTAGACCAAGACAGCTGGCAGCCTGGACAGTCACCTAATATTTCTCAGCATTGTTGGTGCATGCAAATTGGCTACAGGCCTAGAGTATCTGACAGACCATTTTCAGAAGCAGCAATTCTGAGAGACCATCTTACCCTGTCTTGGCAGAGTACAGTGGTTGCTTTTCTTGTGCCCCGCTTGTCCAGAAAGGACAGCATTGTATTTGTACTGTCAGCTGTCAAGGCAAGGGCAGTTCTTTGCCCAGTAGGCCATTTTGTGCCAAAAAAAAACCAAACTTTCAAATGGAAATGCCTTAGAAGCCCAACATTCTCTCGGGATCAATTGGTGCAGCCAGGAGCAATTGTGTCTCACGTCAACAGAATTTTAAGTAATTTAAATGCCATATTCTCTAGGTCTATGAAGTGTTTGAAGATTACCTATCTATCTGAAATATATCTATGTATACCTAGAAGACTTAACTAACATGGCTACAAATATGATTATCATAGATGACTAATTATTAATCTATTTTTAATTATCCATTACAATTTTAAATGTTACATAAACATAATACCTCAAACAAGAATAGAAATATATATATATATATATATATATATATATAGTATAACAAAATTAACTTAAAGTTTGTATCAATAAACTAAAATTTATACAATTGTAAAGCATTTTAAACATAAAATAAAATCTATACCAATGTAAAACATTTTAAACAAGTTGTTCTTTAAAAGTAATTTCATTAATCTACCCTTTTATCTTATCATCTCTATATCCTCCTATATATTTATGTCCCACCCCCACAGTGACACTGTGTATATCCTCCAAGGCCATACATACTCAACAAAACCACACCTCCTAATAGTGTCACTCCTTATGAGCATATGGAGGTCAATCACATTCAAACTACCACAGGAGTCTTTTAGATAAAAGACACTATATACCTTCAGATCTGGTTCCAATGCCCTGAGAAGACAATATGGATTAGGCATTGTAGAATGAAGGACCTCCACTCATTTGTTAAGTTCCTTTTGGTCTTGGACTGGGTGAAATTCAGAAGAACTAGGCTTTGGGAACAATAACAGGGGCATATTCCATAGAGAAAAACAGGGAACAAGCATCCCTACATCTTGAAGGAGATTGATATGTTTGGTAATCTTCTGTCTGGCCTAGAGGCTTATAGGATACTGTCTTATTCTTAAAGATAAAGCAGAGCTGATTAACTGAATCACTTGTTTTTCCCAGCACTGGTGGGTGAGTCTCAGCCCAGATTGTTGTGATCTCAACTTTCTATTGCTCTAGCAATGTGGAGAATAAGTTAGTGGCTTAAATTCTGGGATTCTCAAAATTTGATATTCTTCTGATAGAGAGCAGGTTATCAAAATTGCAGGCATTGGACAGTTAGGTTTATTGAGTCCCCAGAAAAGGTGATCTTTGGCTTTTAACATATGTAAGAGGTCTCTTCACACAAGAGGATATGGACAGTAGGATATAAGAAGAAAGGAATGGGTTACAGTTCCATTGGTTAGGTCTATGTCCAGGCCTGAGTTTGAGGGGAATCCTTGGATCTTCCCTGTCATCCCCTAGATGCAGGTCTTATTTTCAGTTATACACCACCAAATGCTCTGTTAGATATAGTAGTCCTGGTGGCTACCAAAAATTTAGTATGTTTCCCTTCAACTTTAAGAGTCAGCAAAAAAAAAAGAGTCAGCATCAGCTCCCAGGGATCCAGGGAAAATTCATGGCTTTGTTGTCATGGTTTCATCATGCCTCAGCAACAGCTAAGTTCTAGGTCCCTTCTCTTTCCTTCTGATGAGGACAGAAACTCTTCAAATGTTCATTTCCCCTACAATAGCTACATTGGTCCTTCTCTAATCTTGGTCTTTCTTTAGCCCCAGAGATGGATTTATATCCTTCCTTTAGTAGCCAAAGTTGTTGAAATTTCCTCCTATTATTGTTATCATTATCTTTCCATTTCCTCCCTTGTGCATGGGCTGGGGGTTCCCTCCCTAAAAACACATTCTGAGATATCTCTAATTCTAAGTTTCCTTCCAATGCCTCTAGTTTTTGCAAATCTCTTGTTATATATGAGGATGACTGAGAAATTAAGGCAGTGATTAGGGTCCTTTGATTCTCAGGTGCCTCTAGATCAATAGGTGAATAGAGGCAGTAGGCTTGGTACAGCCTCCTCAGAAAAGCAGACCCTTGAACAGTCTAAATTACTTTAGAAAGTTCTGTGGGCTTTCCAGAAGCTGCTCACAGTCCCTATAGCAGAGTCTGGCAGTATCTGGTCAGATGGTCTTGATCATCATCTGTGCTGTGGTCCTACTGTAGTGGAGCATAATGGAAAAACAGCTTCAATTATGGCAGTATTTTGAGAAGGCAACTCATCTTGACCTAGGATGGAGCATGTATCTTCCTAGAGGATGCAGGCTTATTCCTCAAAAGTAAAGATAACCTGTAAGAGTTGATGGCAGTCCTCCCATGTGTGGTTGTAAGTTACAAAGATAGTATTTATCTTTGTATTTATGGTATTTATCAGATTCTGTGGATCCTCAGAGAATGGGGGATTCTGAATTTTCCAACTATAAGGGTCAGTGGTTGAAAAAGATGCATAGAAAGAGACTGTCCCCAGCACCCTTGTTCTCTTCCTGCTTCCTACTACTCCTTTGCTTTATTCTGTAAGGAGGGAGTGACTTCATGGAGGGGCAGGAGAGCAGGAGGATCGGGGGTAGCTGAACAAAGTATTGGAGGAGGATTCTTCCCTGCAGTGAGTGCCAGCTTGGGTATGGGGTGAAGTGTTAGGAGGTGGACTTGCTGGGCACAATGTCCTAGCTGGAGGCCAGAGCAGTGAGTTTGAAGTGAGAGATAGATTCAGAGTGTCAGAATATGGCCAAGGTTATTTTTCATCTTCAGGGGTCTGGAAAACAAGATAGAGATGCTTGGCTCCTGAAATTAGAAGACTGAAGGGAAGAATTTGGGATTGGAGAATATGGTTTCTTAAAGTTGTGGGGGGTGACATTTCTTAACCCAAGAAGGAGAAGTATCAAGGAGGTCTACTCATGTAACAATATAAGGGAGCTGATCCAGATGTTCATTGTTACAGACCCTATGGAAAGAATAAGCAAAGTTAAAGTTGAAAGATCCCTCTGATGGCCAATTGATGCCCGAGAAGGAAATTCTTGTGAGCTCACACAGGATGCAAAGCTTTGAGGGTTTTAATTGGAAGCCAAACCCTGCAACTCATTTCCTGAAATCAGAGATGTTGTCCATCATATAGTAGAGTAGGGATCAAGACTTAGAAGAAGATTGATTCATGACATTGGTGAGAACAATGGCCACACTGAGGACAAAATAGACACAGACAAAACAAATCATTACTGAGTTCAGATTCCCAGTTCTTCCACAGCTCCTGAACTCAGTAACCAGATGGCCTCGGGTTATCATTTCCAATACAAACTTAAGAATCCAGTTGATACAAACTGCGTAAGCACCAATGTTTACTTACTAAATCAGGGTTACCTTACTATGGTAGGTGAGAACAGAAACTTTACCAGGCCAGGATGGAGGAGGCCACAGCAAGATTGATGCTGGGCCAAGTTTATTGTGAACAATCAGACTTTTATACTCTTATCAAAAAGAATAAAATGGCAGTTACCCAGATCAATAAAATGGTAGTTTCCAAGATACAATGACGTTTGCAAGTTATACAGGGTTTAAAAGATTAAGTCTAAGACTAATTATCCTGTCATGCTTTCAAATGCTTGTAGACTTCTAGGGAACACACAGAAACAAAGGTGTGTTGAAAGTGTCACTGCCTGAGGGAGTGATGCAGTTTCTCAGGAACTGAGAAGCACACAGAGCCTCAGGAGCCACAGACTCAAACCTGAAACACTATCACGTGTGCTTCTCAAGGTAGCTAGACCAGGCAGACTCCATGATTCCCTGCAAAATGCAATCGATCTAGCAAAAACAAGATGCTTACTTTTACTAGATATAATGATTTAGCATACCATAATTCTTTGTAGTGACTCTGTAATAACAGTGTGTAGTGAAAGAGCTGGATCCAATTGCCATCAGGGAAGACCGTGGTATTGAGAGGAATATTAGTAACAATAGAGGCACAACTTCAAATCAAACTCTGACACATATGTTCAGTTTCTCCAGAAAAACAAGAGCCATTTCCTCTACAGCTGAGCTCTGCGAGGACTGAAGTAGCACGGATGTATTACTGCTCACAACAGACAGTGAAACGTGAGTGTAAATCATGACACGCCAACTTGCAGGGGATCTCAAGACCAGCAGGGGGCACAATGGAGCCAAAAATCAGCAGGAGAGAAAAGAATGAGATGAGCTTAGAGGACACATCAGCCTCTGTGGACTCCTTTTAAGTCTGTTACCTGAACAGCACATATTGCAGTTGCTTTGTAAAGCCTCCAATTTTCAAACACAGAAAAAAAAATCTTTGTTAAATATTGCACATATTTTTATTTTCTTGTTTGTTTTTATTAAATTTATTTATTTTTGATATTTTTTTCATATAATGCTTTCAGATCATGGTTTCACTGTCCAGTTCCTTCCTGATCCTTCCTCTATCCTTACCACTCAACTACACAAACATTATCTATAGAGACAGCAAACAAATAGACAAAAAAAGATAAAACACAGCAGCGCGCGTGCACGCACACACACAATACACAGCTGAAACCTGCTGGAAAAGCAAATATCAATTGTTTGCATATGAAAGAAGATTGCAAGTACTCCTAATTTAGGAGTTTTTGAAACTTCCAGGCATAATTATTACCACCACGTGTGATACAATTTTGTCACCAAGAGGACCAAATATCTCAGGTTGGGATTTGATTTTTAATTTGAGTGAATAGGCCTTGATGTTATATCCACAGAATCTGCATAGGTCTCAGGGATGGATACTTCCTCAGACAGGATAAGAATTGAGACCTCAGCATCTTGCTGTCTGAACTAGGATTCGTCTACCTCTTTTTTCTATAAATGGTCTAGGTCCTTCCTTATCTAAGAAACACCCTGCCTCATGAATATTCAAATCATGTGAGTCTATACTGGTAAAACTGGGATGTTCACACCAAACAACAGCATATAATCGGTGTCAACTCCATAGTCACTGAGCACACAAGGTCCTCACTATGGATCAGAGCTGGATCATCCTCTTCCTGGTGGCAGCAGCTACATGTAAGGGGCCCCCAAGTTCAAGACTTGAGGAGGGGCCATATACTCCGATGACAGAGACATCCATTCTGCCTTTTCTTTCCACAGGTGTCCATTCAGAGGTAGAGCTGCAGCAGTCTGGTCCTGAGCTGGGGATACCTGCTTCCTCAGTGAAGCTCTCCTGCAAGGCTTCAGGCTACACCTTCACTAGCTACTATATGCACTGGGTGAAGGAGAGGCCTGGACAGGGCCTGGAGTGGATTGGATGGATTAATGGTGGAAGTGGTGATACTTACTACAATCAGAAGTTCAAGGACAAGGCCACACTAACTGTAGACAAATCCTCTAGCACAGCCTACATGCAGCTCAGCAGCCTGACCTCTGAGGACTCTGCTATCTATTACTGTGCGAGACAAGGACACAGTGTTGCAACCACATCCTGAGTCTGTCAGAAACCCTGGGGGAGCAGGAAGCTGCCCTGGGACTGAGATGACAGAGATGATTAGCCCGCAGGCTTATTCAGAAACAATCAATCTGAGTGTCCCTTTTGCCTGCCTTTTCCTCACAGTACTGTAGTGCCTTTGTCAACTTTTCTGAGAATTAAGTGAAATCGATTCAAGATTTCCCCTACAATACGCCATACCTTGACTGGTTCTTTATCAGTGATCACCTCCATTGACATGCTTTTTTAATGAAGCAAAAATTTAAAAAAAAGCTATGTCAATATATTATAATATAAATATCTTTAAAATATAAGAGACAGAACTTTTGCTGGTGTATCTGGGAATAAACTATTATAAGAATTTGGACAGTAAAATACAAATAAACAGTATCAGGGCAAACAAAAAGCCCTTCCAAAACTCAGTTTGATGTACCCAACATCACACCAAATACTTTGCTGGAAGTTGTCCCCATAGATTTGTGGGGAGTCACTTTACCTGTCTTCAAAAAGCTAATTTTCTACACTTATTTATAGGTAAGTCTAATTGAATTGCTTTTGGTAGTAGTAATCAAATTTCCTATTATTTTAGTGTTATGCGTGAAGCTGAATGTCACACTGTAGAATACTCAGGGTGTGGAATTTGCTACTTTGGGCTCCTACTCAGATAATATTGGGGCCAGAGCAGTATAATTTCAAACTGGAAATGTAAGAGGCCTGTTCATGTCATCTGGAGCCCTGTGTACTAATTCTCCTATAAATTGCAATTGGATTGCCTTTGACACAAGTTCTTGATAGACATTGACTGGACACCAGTGTATGGTGCACAATACCCCTCCCTGCTCCACATACCATTTTTTTCTGTTTTTAGAGACAGCAAGGACCACTTAAGACTTCTCTTGATTCTTTGCTCTATTATAACTTGATGTGTCTGAATCCAATCATTTCTGTTTTTGTTTTCTTTTAATTAGAAGAGTGTATATACACCTTAACTGTACAAATGCTGAATGTCAGGAATGGATATAAAACACTCATTGATAGCATGGCCACAATCTGACCATTTTTATTAAAGCAACAAGAACAAGAACAATGACAAAGTGGGATTCTCTGGTTTAAAAATTTTTTTAACTCAGTTCAAGTGAACAAGTTGTATAAACAAGACTCTGTGATTAGAAAATTCAATTTGTTCCCCATCTGACTGGCTCCTCTCACATACATGAGCATCCTCAGGTTGAGAGTTGGGATGCCTGTCTTTCTATCAGTATGTTTATTTTCCTTCTGGAATGTATTCTCACAGTTCATCATCCTTCATTATCCTCTGAGATTTTCCCAGCAGATCACATGAGACTCAGGAAGTGTCTCCTACAACAGGTAAAGGTGAAAAGAAATTCCTTGTCTTTCAAGGCCTAGTGTCCTCCTGCTGTCCCCTTTGCAACGTAAAGTGTCAACACCATCATGAATTCTCTTTTTCAACTGTAAACCACAGAGCCAGAATAGAAAGAAAAGAGGGGTGCCCTTATCTGTGAATTCTGGAGAACCATCAACAGAAAGATTAAAATTGGTATGAATGTTGAGTAGTTGTTAGATGTGAACTGACTGAACCCATGCAAGTTTCATAGGGCTGACTTCTGTGGGGACAGTCTGGATTTCTCAAGGAGAGACAAAGCTTCCATCCCCCACAGAACTCCATCTTTTTGCTTCCCTGACGGATCACAGTAACAGAAAATTCCTTTTCTGTACTGTACAGGATTATAGATAGACTATAAAACCATCTACAAACATTTCAGAGCAATCCCTACATGAGAATGAGATTAATCAGCTGGAGATCATGTCCTGTCAAAGTAAATAGAGAGGGACACAGTCCAATATTGGATATTATGATTTTCAGATGACATCACATTCATATGATCAATAAAACTGCTAGATATTTTGTTATCATGGGACAGCAGAAAGGAAAACCAAATAATTATTTGTGCAAAGCCTTAGGAGCAGGTGCAGAGAGGCCATCAAGGGTGTTTCCTGATTCTACTCACAGAATTTAACCACATACAAGGCCCAGGAGACCATCTCCTATGGCAGTTAGAACCCTTGCCTAGAAAATTACGAGATCTGGCATGCTGAATTTCAGTTAGTTCCTAAAAACTGTCATTCTCCTGGGAATGCTACAATAACAGAAATGACCAAGTTCAAAGGTTCTCTCAATCCCCATGAGTAAAGTTTATCTCGTAGTAGAATGAATTCCTCTATTGAAAAAACTAGGGCCTGACAATCTTGTCTCAGAGAGAGACAATTTCAAGGTCATTTATACTGAGACTCATCCCAAATCATTATGGAGAGTCATATGCTAGGGAGGGGACAGTATAGAGAGCTGAGTGCAGCCGCACCCCAAAATGGCGCCTACATCCTGTCCCTGCCTTCCCGCCTGCGGGACAGTTGGAGGAAATCAACTCCATATTTGGCTTGGCATCATGACATGGCTTGCTCAGGCAAACGTGTACCAATTCAATAGCCCCGCGTGGCATAAGGAGGTTGGTGGAGCAGGACCTATAAAAAGTTGGGACGGAGCTCCTCCGGGGTAGAAGACGCTTGCTAACGGCCTGAATAAACAGCTTGAAGAAGAGCTCGGTGTTGCGTTTTCTTTGCTGATCGAGGTGGTCGCGACAGGACGGAACTGGAGAGATGGAGGGACATAAGAGCATAGCCCTAGAGTGGAGGCTCTAGATTACTCTTCACCTTTTGGAACTCACAGACATGGTTCTTTTACTGCTTTGAGTGTTTAAAATTAGTGACCTAATGTAGAGGAGTGCCTTTTTTTGCTTTGAAAAGTAGGAAAGCTGGAAAGTTTCACCTAAGAGTTAGAGAAGCATCATTGTGAGAAGTGATGTTTGGTGTTGGTTCAGTTGGATTACAGATTTCAGGTATTTGTAAAAGGAAAAGGGAATCGAACAATCCAGGCTAGAGCCTTCTATGGCTACTATTTTAGTGACCTCAGCTATGGGCGAAGAAATTTTGGAAAACAAACGGACTATAGATATGGATTACTGATATCAAGACAAACATAATTCATCAAGCAGCACAGTATGAAGGTGAAAACCAAGGGATCCACAGTCTCTTTCCTAATGCCATGGTGAATGTCAGCCCACATGACAGTCAGTGACCTATGAGGAACACAGAGAACCTGCAGGGTGGGCACACTTTAGACACCAAGAGTCTCTAGATTAACTTCTCAATATCTCCAAGGTATAATGAAGAAAAGAGATAAATGTATGAGCATTATCTTGTGAATGTGAAATGACCATTTTTTTCTGCTAGGATCTGGGCAAATGATTCTTTAACAATGATAGGGGCACAGCTGATACAAACCTTGTAAGCACCAGCACTTACTTAACAAGCCAGGGTTTTCTGATTATGATCATTGAGTACTGAATTTTATCCAGGCCAGAATTGAGTGGTCAGAGCATAGCTGAAGCTTTGATAAGCTTATTGTGAGTAATCTGTCTTTACATACACTTATCAGAATGTGGGGTAACTCTAACTAAACAAGTTAAAGACCTGTATTACAAGAACTTTAAGACCCTGAAGAAAGAAATTGGAGAAGATGTCAGAAAATGGAAAGATCTCCCATGCTCATGGATATGTAGGATTAACATAGTAAAAATGGCAATCTTACCAAAAGCAATCTAAAGATTCAATGCAATTCCCATCAAATTCCCTACACAATTCTTCACAGACCTGGAAAGAACAATACTCAATTTCATATGGAAAAACAAAAACAAAACAAAAAAAAAAACAGGATAGCCAAAAGAATCCTGTATAATCAAACAACCTCTGGAGGTATCACAATCCCTGACCTCAAGCTCTACTATAGAGCTACAGTAATAAAAACAGGTTGGTAATGGCATAAAAACCAACATGTGGGAAAATGGAACAGAACTGAAGACCCTGACATTAATCCACACACTTATGAACATATGATTTTGACAAAGAAGCCAAAACTATACAATGGAAAAAAAGAAAGCATCTTCAACAAATGGTGCTGGCAATACTGGATGTCAACATGTAGAAGACTGCAAATAGATCCTTATCTGTCATTGTACACAAAACTTAAGTCCAAGCGGATCAAAGACCTCAACATAAATCCAGTTTCTCTGAACCTGGTAGAAAAGAAAGTAGGAATTAGTCTTGAATACATTGGCACTGGAGATCACTTCCTGAATGTAACACCAGTAGCACAAACACTGAGAGAAAAAATAAATGGGACCTTTTGAAGCTAGAAGCTTTTGTAGGGCAAAGGACATGGTCAACAAGAGAAAGTGACAGCCTATAGAATGGGAAAAGATCTTCACCAACCCCACATCTGACAGAGGGCTGATATCCAGAACATATAAAGAACTCAAGAAATTAGACATCATAATACCCAACAGTCCAATTAAAAAATGGGCTATAGAACTAAACAGAGAATTCTCAACAGAAGCTCAAATGGCTGAAAGACATTTAAGGAATTGCTCAATGTCCTTAGTCATCAGGGAAATGCAAATCAAA
This sequence comes from Peromyscus maniculatus bairdii, assembly GCF_049852395.1. Lineage (NCBI taxonomy): Eukaryota > Metazoa > Chordata > Mammalia > Rodentia > Cricetidae > Peromyscus > Peromyscus maniculatus. The sequence continues at coordinate 86,876,742 of NC_134865.1, read as the reverse complement.
TTGACTCTTGAGATACAATCTTACACCCGTCAGAATGGCTAAGATCAAAAACACTGAAGACAGCATATGTTGGAAAGGATGTGGAGCAAGGGGAACACTCCTACACTGTTGGTGATAATACAAACATGTACAGCCACTTTGGAAATCAATATGGCACTTTCTTAGAAAATTGGCAATCAACCTCCCTCAAGACCCAGATATACCACCCTTGGGTATATACCCAAGGAATGATCAATCATACCACAAGGACACATGCTCAGCTATGTTAATAGCAGCATTAATTCTAATAGCCAGAACCTGGAAACAACCTAGATGCCTTTCAACTGAAGAATGGATAAATAAAATGTGGTACATATACAAAATGGAGTACCACTCAGCAGAGAAAAACAATGACATCATGAAGTTTGCCTGCAAATGGATGGAACTAATAATAAAATAATAAGAAAAAAATAATCCCGAGTGAGGTAACCCAGACTCAGAAAGACAAACATGGTATGTGAACACTCATAAGTGGATACTAGATGGAAAGCAAAGGATAACCAGACTGCAACTCACAACTCCAAGGAGGCTACTTAGTGAAGTTGCCCATAAGAAAGACTCAGAGATTACCCAATGACGGAGAAATGGATGAGATCTACATGAGAAAACTGGGGGTAGTAGAAGAGAGAAATGGAGGGCAAGGGTCGGGGGAAAGAGAGCTTAGGGGAGCGGGAGTCCCAGCTGGATCAGGAGCAGAGTGGGAGAATGGAGAAGACACCATGATGACTGAAGACTCCAGGGGAATAGGAAGAAGCAGAGTGCTAGAGAGGCTCCCAGTAATCCACAGATATACCTCCACTGTAGACTACTGGCAATGGTCAAGAGAGTTTCTGATCTGACCTACTCTGGTGATTGGATGGCTGAACACCATGGCTGTCATGATAGAACTCTCATCCAGTGTCTGATGGAAGTAGATGCAGAGATCCACGGCTGAGATCCAGATGGAGCTCCAGGAGTCCAATTGGTGAGAGAGAGGAGGGATTATATGAGCAAGAGATATTGAGACCATGATTAGAAAAAACACAGGGACAAATAGCCAAACTAGTGGAAATGCATGAACTGTGAACCAATGGCTGAGGAGCCCCCATGGAACTGGACCACGCCCTCTGGATAAGTAAGACAGTCAATTAGCTTGAACTGTTTGGGAGGCACCCAGGCAGTGGAGCTGGGACCTGTCCTTAATGCATGAACTGGCTTTCTGGAACCTATGGCCTATGCTGAGACACTTTGCTCAGCCTTGGTGTAGGGAGGAGGGGACTAGACCTGCCTGGGCTGAGTCTACCAGGCTGGGCTGACTCCCCAGAGGAGACCTTGCCTTGAAGGAGGTTGGAATGGGGGGTGGATTGGGGGCAGGGAGGCAGGAGGACAGGAGAATCCATGGCTGTTATGTGAAATTAAGTTAATTATAAAATAAAAATATTTTTTAAAAGAGTATAAATAGTGTAAATTCGGTGTAAGTCATGATATATCAATCTGCAGGGAAGCTGGAACATCCTCTTTCTTGTGGCAGTAGCTACAGGTAAGGGGTTTCCAATTTCCAGACTTGAGGAGGGGCCATGTACTCAGGTGACAATGACATCCACTCTGCCTTTCTCTCCACAAGTGTCCACTCCCAGATAGAGCTGCAGCAGTCTGGGGCTGAGCTGAAGAGGCCTGGGGCCTCAGTGAAGTTGTACTACAAGGCTTTTGGTTACACCTTCACTGACTACACTATGCAGTGAGTGAAGCAGAGGACTGGATAGGACATGGTGTGGATTGGATACATTTTTCCTGGAAATGGTAATACTTACTATGCTCAGAAGTTTCAGGGCAAGGCACACTGACTGCAGACATATCCTCCAGCACATCCTACATGGAGCTCAGCAGCCTGACCTCTGAGGACTCTGCAGTCCATTACTGTGCATGAGACAGAGGGTTGTAACCCACATCCTGAGTGTGTCAGAAACCCTGGAGGAACAGGAAGTTGCCCTGGGACTGAGATGACAGAGAAGATTAGCCTGGAGACTTACACAGAAATAATCATCGAGTGTCCCTTTGTCTATCATTTTACAGCCTTATAGGGTCTTTGTCAACTTTTCAAAAGAACATTAGAGAATGAAATTATGCTGATTCAGGATCCCCCCATTGTACACAATACCTTGACTAGTTCTTTATCAGTGACCACCTCCATTCACATGCTCTTCTTTTGAAACAAAAGATAACAAACTCTGGCAACATATTAATATTAAATATAAGAGATTAGAACTATTGGTGAAGTAACTGGAAATATACTATAATGTGATTTGTCCAGTAAAATACAATCAAAAGTATCAGGGCAAACTAAAACCACTTACAAAACTTAAGTTTGATATACCTAAAACAACACCGACAAGTACTTCAGTGGAAGTTGTCTCTATAGATTCATGAGGAACCACCTTACCTCTCCTCCTAAATCAGTTTTATATATTTACTTATGAGGAAGTTTAATCCTGAATTGCTTTTGATAGAAATCAAAATTGTTATTGTTTTAGAGTTAGAGATGTAGCTGCTTGCCATGCTGTGGAGTCCTCAGGATGTGGAGTATGCAAACTTTGGAAACATTTTGGACTCCTTCTCAGGTAAAATTGGGGCCAGCACAGTGGGATTCCAAACTGGGAATGTAAGAGACTAGTTCACGTTATCCAAAGCCCTGTGTGTTCATGACCCTGTTTCATGAATTTGGACTGTCTTTGTCTCAAGTTTTATTTTGACACCAACTAACACTGAATGAACATCTGTGTATGGTGCATAACAATCCCCCTCACAAACAAAAACACACATAAAGCGAGAGAGAGAGAGAGAGAGAGAGAGAGAGAGAGAGAGAGAGAGAGAGAGAGAGAGAGAGAGAGAGAGAGAGAGATCACCTTTTGTTGTTAAAGGCAGGAAAGTCAATTAGGACTTCTCTTGATTCTTGTGTCTATTATAACTCTGACATCTCTGAATCTGATCATTTCTGGTAATGTATGCTTTTTTGTTTTTGTTTTGTTTTATTAGTTAGGAGAATGCACATACACTTTGGCTATACAAACACTGAATGTCAGGAACAGAAATAATACTGCCATTTATAACATGTCTAAAATCTGACTATTTTGATTTAAACAATAGAATAGAAGATATTTTTACAGAGACCAGACTATGAATCAACAAATTCTTAGCACACTGCCAATATCTCTAATCACCAGAGCAGTGAAAACTAAAGTCACAAGGTGATGTCACCTTCTACCTGTGGATGTGTTCAGGGTGAGATGTGTGTTCACTTCTGTGACTGTGCTGATGGTTAAACAAGGTTCCATGTTTATGAATGCTTAGCATGTGAGACCACAAATGTGTAGCTGTCTCCTATCAAGTACATTTTCTGAAAATAAAACATGTATCCATAGTTTATCAGGAACTAATAAAATGAAAGAAAATCAAAAGTGTCCCCATCACAGTGAAAAGGACATTGAAACTTCACCAGACATGTCTGACTCTGACCAAGAGCTGTCTCAGGTGTCCAGCACCAAGAAGCACAAACCCAGGCACTGGGATAATACACCAGATCTGAGATTCATCCAGAAATGTGACAGTGTGTTATGCCTTTTAAATTGTGTGTTTTTTTAAAAGGAGACCACATTACTAGATATAATGCATGTCTTGTGTACAAAATATATGAAATGGATAAAATGTGGTGAAACTTTAACCAGAAAAAGTATATAGAACAAAATCATAATTTCAGCCAGATCTTCCCGTCAGCACTAAACACAGACCACTCACCATGGAAATGGGACTTATATGTTTTTTTTTATTATTGCTCTTATAAAAGGTAATTTACAGGGAAAAGCTTCCCTTTGTGTAAGAGGATATGAGTAAGAGGGATAATGGATATATGTGACAGATGTTTGACTATAGTTCTCCATGTTTTCAGGAGTCCAATGTCAGGTATAGCTGATAGAACATCAGGAAAGCTTGGTACTGTCTGGAGGATCCATTAAACTCTCCTGTGCAGGCTCTGGATTCACCTTCAGTAATCCCCAGGAAAGGGGCTGGAGTGGATAGCAACTATAAAATATGATGGAAGTGCAAGATACTATGCAGAGTCTGTGAAGGACCGATTTACCATCTCCAGAGACAATTCTAAGAACTCATTGTACCTGCAAATGAGCAGTCTGAGAGATGAAGATACTGCCATGTACTACTGTATTACACAGTGAGGAAAGGGAATTATTAAGCCAAGACACAAACCTCCCAACAAGGTGTTCAAGTCCAGCAGGGGGCACTGAGCACACAGGTCCTCCAGGTCAATCGAAGAAGCAGCAAAGGTACATGAAAGGTTAAAATACTCTATGGTGATTTCAAATCATAGATCACATTTTCCAGGATTCCCCTATACAGGCATAGCCTCTACTAATCTTTGAAATAAATAACTCTCTAAAAAAGTCTGTCTTCTGATGTACACATTTAAATACAGAACACACTCTGAACAGAACAAAATACTGAGCATTACCCAGGAAAGATTTGACTCTGCTATGAGTACCAGGATCACATGCTGAGGAAGCATGGAACCAGCCTTTAGTTTTAAAAAAAATGAAGTTGGGGGTGAGGGAGTATTTGATTTCCCTAATTACTGAAAGGCATGCCATATGTTCCAGAAAAAGCTGGGAGAATCCAGGCCCAGGTGTATTGTGACACCATGACTAACAAGTTGACAAGTGCTTTCTGAGTAAGATATGCTCAGAATATTTGTTTTAAAACAATATTATTGGATATACTATCAACAAGGCCAACCACTATATAGAAGTCAGGCAAAGGTATCATGTGCTTTTAACCCTACCACCTGGGAGGCAGGAATCTGTCTGGATCTCTGTGAGTTCAAAGCCACACGGGGAACAGAGCCAGGCATTGTGATATACACCTTTAATCCCAGCCCCCATCCATAGAACTCTGGAGGGTGTACATACAGACAGGATGTGACAGAGCTGGGCAGGAAGAGGAAGTGATGTAGCTGGGCTGAGAGAGCAAATGGGAGAACAGAATAGAAAGGCATAGTGGGTAGACAGGAAGTAGTTCATCTTTGGAAGCTGCAGAGTTGGTGAGTTGAGGTTAGCTGTGGCTTTCCCTATTTCCTGGTCTCTTAGGTTTTTACGCCTATATCTGGCTCTGTGGTTTTTTTATTTAATAAGACCATTTAGAAATTCATCTACACTGTGCACCTTGATGAATGAATGATGCTCAGGTCTAACTCTGGGTTCCAATGGGAGAGGCCTGTTAGTCTGCTCCCCCTGTGCTGCATGCAAAAGCTTACCTCCTCAGACTGTGGGGTGGGGGATGCGTTGTTCACTGCGGACTTATATGGCATTGTCCTTCCTTTAATTAATTACAAGTGTTACCATGTAATCCTTCGAGTACAACCAAGGAATAATTGAAAGGAAACAAAATAGTAGAAAAATATGGGCAATACAGGTCTTAAGAGTTGCTAGAAATTTCACTTGAATGTCTAAAATAGTGTGAATACAAATAGTTAATATGCTATCTTTGCTGCTGAAACTAAGAAATCACTAAACACAGGAAAGGTCACTTTTTCACAAATTCTTAGTGCCTTTGATTTCCTACATTTTCCATAAAGTCCCATGCATACATCAGTAAAAGGTGCATATAGAAGTCCTTTGGATAAAAATGAATCATGGTATTTTAATGACACATCAGTAGATAGTATCATTTTCCATGAACTGGACAAAGCTGCCATTGTGGACAAGGATAGGAACTTTCATAGTTAGGGAGCCAGAGCAATGTGAAGATTGGGGAATTACTGTTGAGTGTTGGTGTCTCCCTCCTGCAGAGAACCTCCCTTCTCTTTCCTCATTTTAACATTCAGTCATTTATCTTGTATGAGGGAGGAGCTCAGAAGCATCATGGTAAGTGATGGAAGTATAAGCAGGAGGGTTGTAAAATCTATCACAGCAGGCTTTTTATAACTACACACATCATCTAGAGCTTAAGAGCTTAGCCCTGTGGAGTTAAGGCAATGCAAAGGAGCTCATTGACAAAAATCACTGGAGCTGCATGGGAAAGGACCCATTCCCACGTTCTCCACCCTGTGAGAATTTTACTGACTGACATTTTAAAGGATCAAATATGATCATGCAGGTTCCAATCCCAACCTCAATCACTGTAACCTTTGTCACTCTGCTTCCCTGCTGTTCTGACTGAAACTAGAGTTTTCCTGCCTTGCCCACAGTTAGGACAAATCTTTGTCACCAGCCAGTCCCACAGCCGCTCAGACCCAACCAAGTAAACACAGAGACTTATATTGCTTACAAACTGTATGGCCGTGGCAGGCTTCTTGCTAACTGTTCTTATAGCTTAAATTAATCCATTTCTATAAATCTATACCTTGCCACATGGCTCGTGGCTTACTGGCATCTTCACATGCTGCTTGTCATGGCGACAGCTGGCAGTGTCTCTCTCTGTCTTCCTGTTCTTTCTTTTCTCCTCTCTGTTAGTCCCACCTATACTTCCTGCCTAGCCACTGGCCAATCAGTGTTTTATTTATTTATCTATCAGTTGCAATTGGACATACAGACTACCCACAGTGCTTGACCCTCAGAAGGAACAAGCAGGGCACAAAGTGCTCCACCAGACAATCCTGAGCTGATGGCTTTGTTAATGGATCATATACCCAAAAGACAGAGAGAGCATCCCAAGCATGTAGAATGTGAAACTCAATACAAACGCATAAAGGGGGCTCTTCCCTGATTTGTTTATAAAACCTACACAGTTATCTCCTAAGCTTTTGAAAGGCCAAGAATGAATTCATTCTGCAGACAGACAGCAGTGGTGCTTTGAGTAACTTCATAGGCTCTTCCAGTGATAGAAACACAACCATTACACAAATGGCTAATAAACTTTTCTTACAGTTTTCAACATCTTTTTGTTGTTTTTGTTTTGTTTTTATCTTTGGAGACAGGGTTTCTCTGTGTTGTTTTGGTACCTGTCCTGGATCTCCCTCTGTAGACCAGGCTGTCCTAGAACTCACAGAGATCTGCCTGGCTCTGCCTCCCAAATGATGGGATTAAAGACGTGTGCCACCACCGCCCAGCTAGTTTTCGTCATCTTGACCCATTAGTGAATTGCAAATTTAAAAAAAAATAGAATTAGATTTCATCCCTCTAAGAAGGTCATTTATTAAGGAAACAAATGACACCAAATGTTGATGATTAATTGGAAAAAGGGTAACCATAACATGTGGTTGGTGAGAGTGTGAAATGTTGCTGTCCCTATGACATTTTTTCTGAATATCTTCCAAAAGCTAAAAACAGAAATGTCATGTGGCCTAGCTACATCACTCCTGGGCAGACACTGAAGGACTCACTACTGCAAAGATACCAGATCTTTTGTATTCAGCCTTGCCTTCTTCACTGCATCTCAGAGCTGGAATCAGCCTAGAGGCCCATCAGCTGATGAATGGACAATAAAGGTGTGATTGAAGCCTGTCTTCTCTACTATTGAGAAACCTGCCTGACAACATTACAGAGGTAAGAGCCATTATACTGTATTTTTTTAAATAAATTTGTGTTTACTGTGAGAGTTGGGTTGCTCTCTGTTTCCTGGAAACTGACTTTCCCCAACCTATGACCTTGATTTGTTTTTGAGAATGCTCTGACCCTTCCTGACCCTCCCTTAACCCATCTAATCAAATGGTGGGTGGCCACTTGATGTCCTTTTCAGGTTTTTTGTTTTTCTTTATTGCCCCATTGTCTCCCTTCTGTTAAACTACAAATAATTTTACTCCTTAAAAGGGGCCCAAGGGATATATTTGGGGCTGATCTCTTTAACATGACTTAGGAGGCAGTCACTGACCTGATCTTGGGTGCACACCAATTATATCAATCTTGCTTCAAGTTTGGATGAAATTGTGGGTTTGGTCTTAATTCTTGCCATTGGAATTAACACTATCTGTACAAGTACTCATGATAAAGTTCCTACTTATTAAACTTCTTAGCTCACTCATGGTATATCCAACAATCATACAGGATAATTCATTACATTTCTAACAAAACAGTAGGCATATTATTTCTATTGCTGATGACAGTGATGATCCCTAGTCTGTGATCAGAAATGTTGTATGCATTTAAGTGATACAATCTCCATCAACTCCTGTACTTATTCATGTGCCTTTTTTTAAAAAAATGAATTTTGCAGGGTCAGAATTGAAAACCTTGATTCACATGAGAGAGTTTTAAGACTTATGGGATTGGGGTGGAAACGGTAGATCTCCTGTAGGAAAACAAAATACTTCAGATAGTTATGAATGCATGTGAGGACAGCTAGAAGGGAAGATCAAAAGGGGAGTGTGAGGAAAAGGGGAGCAATAGAGAAAATAAGGGGAGAGCTAAAACTTAGGGCCATTTGAGGGGTAGTATGGAAACCTAACACAGTAGGTGATTCCAAAGTAGAAATGAGCTGTGGGATGGTCTGTATGTCAAATTGCTCTGATTGTTCAACAAATAAAACACTGACTGGCCAGTGGCGAGGCAGGAAGTATAGGCGGGACTAACAGAGAGTAGAAAAGAAAGAACAGAAAGGTGGAAGGGTCACTGCCAGCCTCCACCATGACAATCAGCATGTGAAGATGCCTGTAAGCCATGAGCCACGTGGCAAGGTATAGATTTATGGAAATGGATTAATTTAAGCTATAAGAATAGTTAGCAAGAAGCCTGCCATGGCCAAATAGTTTGTAAGCAATATAAGTCTCTGTGTTTACTTGGTTGGGTCTGAGCCGCTTTGGGACTGGCTGGTGACAATGATATGTCCTGAATATGGGCAAGGCAGGAAAACTCTAGCTACAAATGGCACCCAACGTGTTGGCAAGTGTTTCCACATAAAACCTGAGAAAAAAAGATTCTAAAATGGAGCTAAAAACAGTTCCTAAGTTGTTTCTCTCAAGTTACTGGCAGCCTGTGTGTTAGAGCTACTATGGTGGGTTCCTGGCATGAGAATTCGACCTGCAGTTTGGCTGGAATGAGGCCTCTGCAAGTGGCACATTAAGCTGTGTTGTGGATTTAACCTTTGCTTGTACAAAACAAAAAGAGGTTTCTGGGCTACACACTGCTTTGATAGAAGCATAGACCCACTATTTCTGAGAGTTGATGGCTCCCAGAGCTGGTGGAAAACGTACCACCGCCATATTGGGAAGCTGGAGTGGGCAGAGCCAGCAGCCATACCTCTGTTTCAGTCTTAGAAGCCTGCAATTTAAAGCAATAGGCTCAAGGTATTATAAAAATTTAGCCATGTAAAGATGGCTATCACACAGAGAATCTGGATTATTTTCTCTTTGATATTCGTAACTGAAGAAAAACATTTGATTGCAAAAGCTGTTGAGTTATGCCAAAATGTATATTTTAAAGGTACCTTGACTGCAAAATTTGGATGTAGGGATATGTTGTTTTGGAAAGGAGACTCTGCTTTTGTTCCCACAAAAAGCCAGAGGCTATGGATTTGTTCTAGATTAAGATACATCAGGTTTGACCAGCCAAGACCCCCTGAAAGGTCTCTGATGACACCAAGGCCCAGATGATCCAACATCCAGAACCGTTTGAAGGCAATTGGCTCAGACGATACACCCTCATGGACTACTCCATAATCCTAAAATTTTCTTTGTGTCCTCATAAGATACAGCGCCCCCCTCCAGCAGGAAGTAGTAAGAGAAGCTACGCCCAAATTCCCAAATTATATGTAATTTTACTTTGTTAAGGTTAAAACTTTCCTTTTTTAAAAAAAAAAGGAAGTGTCGTGGGACTGGCTGGTGACAAAGATTTGTCCTGACTGTGGGCAAGGCAGGAAATCTCTAGCTACAGAAGTGTAATACCAACACAAGCTACAACTCCTTGGATTTATAATTGTATCCAGCTTCCAGGTATGCTAGGTCAATGATGGAAATTGCTGTGGGAGTAACTAACAATATATGAGTTGACAAATGGTCCATATAAGAAATAGAACCCATGCTTTACTTGATTGACCAAGATTCTCAGAAGAGATAATCCAAGAACCTATGGTAAAAATAAGTATTATTGTTCTATAAAAAGAAGATTGCGCTGGGTGGTGGCGGTGGTGGTGGCAGTGGCAGTGGCAGTGGCAGTGGCACACGCCTTTAATCCCAGCACTTGGGAGGCAGAGGCAAGTGGATCTCTGTGAGTTCGAGGCCAGCCTGGTCTACAAAGCAAGTTCCAGGAAAGGCACAAAGCTACACAGAGAAACCTTGTCACAAAAAACCAAAAAAAAAAGAAAGAAAGAAAGAAAGAAAAAGAAAAAAAAGAGAAGATTGCAATAAAATTACTCACAATGACATTCTGCTACTTTCAAAGATCAGTGCCTTACTCAGCCATTATCAGAGAAGCTTCCTTCTGCAGCAGTTGGGGACACATACAGAGACTCACAGCCAGAAAATATTCTGAGAATGAGTGACCTTGGACCACTCAACACTATATGAGTTGTCTTCGTCAAATCCCCTCAGGGCTCATGGAACACTGAAGAAGAAGAGGAGAAAGGGGTATAAGAGCCAGAGGGCATAGATGCATCAGGGAAATAAGCTCTACACATGAACAGGACAGTTGCACATACAAATTCAGAGAGACTGAGATACTTGCACAGAGCCCATTGAGTCTGCACCAGATGGGGTCCTAGAGCTGAAAGGAGAATTGGACACAAGCACCCACCACAACCCCTACGCTATCTCCAATTGATAACCACTTGCATATGAAAAGTTAGTTTTCTCTTAGGGAGTCTCACTGAGGAAACCAACTTCATTTCCAGCAGTAGATGGTCATCAGATATCAAATTCAAATACATTTTTGGAGGTTCCTTGTCTCATAATATCACATGGTTTCTGTTGTTTTTCTTATTTATTTATTTATCTCTTATCCTATCCTACATTTTCTTCACATATGTAGCATGTTGTGTTTACATCAGGAGGTCTCTGCATCCGCACCTGTCCCTTCTGCCTTTCCTTGGGTTCTTTTCCTTCTGTTTGTTTGTCCTGTTCCAATCTGTTAGTTTTTGTTTTGTATCACTTTATTTTATTATTATTCATTAGACGGTTGCTTGTTTTCTAAAGAGCAAGACTTTGTATCTGGATGGGAAAGGAGGCAGAGGTCTTTGGAGTTGAAGATGGAGGAGAAACTGTAATCAGGATATATTATATGAGAAAAAAAAGGTGTGCCCATAGGTTAAAAACTAATAGAAAGATGAGAAAAAAGGGAAGGACTCATATTGTGCCCAAACACTGACACATGTTACAAACTTCAAGAGGAGTCTCAGTATGTAAAGAGACCCAAGGCAGGAGAACGTCCTCTCTAACTTAATTCTTAGTCTCTGTGGTTGGGGTATGAAATACCTGCTCCCATGATACTGTCAATGTCTAACCCTGGTGGTCTGTGAGTCAGGACAGCATAAAGAATAAATGGGGTCCCTGAGCAAGGTTCATGGTGTGCATGGTTACCAGCTCCTTCTCTCAGCAAGTGTTTCTTCTACATTGCACAGTGTGTATGGAGTAAGAAGTAGGTGTGGACCCTGTGCAACAATATGACAATGTACCAATTTTCAAGGAAAGATTGAAACCCATCTCATGAGTGGAAAAGAAGGAAAAGCAGGAGTGTGTGGCCTTACTAATCAGAAAGGCAGTGCTCAGGAACCTAGTGTGAAAAGAAGGTTGGCACTGACCTGAGACAGCAAAAGAACAGCATAAGAATGGAGGTGGGGAGGTTGGACTAGGAAGTTCAGATTGATCATTCCAAGATGTGTTTCCTGGGATCCCTGTGGTCCCCATGCTCTCTTACTCCAGACTCATACTACAGGAAGTCTGACAGAGTGATGGCCATAGTGTAACAACCAAGCAGATTTAATATCCACCCTCCCCATTTATAAGGACAAGGTTGACCCCCCCCATATGCAAATGCATCTTCTAGCTCTAAGTTAAATCCCCTCCTGAATTGTGGAAGCTCATATCTCTCTCACAGGAGGCTGACCTCTGAGGAAAAGGAGGTATAGCCTAGAAGATGACACTGTTGGGTCTTCTGTACCTGGTGACATTCCTTCCTGGTGAGTGTTACCATTTCATACCTGTGTCCATGAGGGGTTGTGACAACCTGTGATTGACAGAATTGTCTCTTCTTGTCTGAAGGTATCCTGTCCCAGGTACAGCTTCAGGAGTCAGGACCTGGCCTGGTGAAGCCCTCTCAAACACTGTCCCTCACCTGCTCTGTCACTGGTTACTCCATCACCAGTGATTATACATGGAACTGGATCAGACAGTCCCCATGGAAGAAGCTGGAGTGGATGGGGTACATAAATAGTGCTGGTAGCACCTACTACAACCCATCCTTCAAGAGCCGCATCTCCATCACCAGAGAAGCATCCAAGAACCAGTTCTTCCTGCAGCTGAACTCTGTGACCACTGAGGACACAGCCACCTATTACTGTGCAAGAGACACAGTGAGGAGACTTTAGCATGAGCCAGACACAAACCTCCCTGTAGAGGAGCTCTGGACCAGCAGGGGGCGCTCAGCTCTAACCAAGCACAGCAACTCTAAGACTTCAGAGCTGGAAAGAAAAACTCCTGGTTTTCCGTTTTTGCTTCTCACTTCCTAAGGGCAGAGGGATTTGGCGGTCTTTTTTTTCTAAAGTCACATTTGCTTATTTCTCACAATTGCTCTCAAGATGGTACACATGGTGATATTTATTTTTTGTGTTATGAATCTAGTCTTTATCAGTGGAACAATCTCTGGTCTCAGAAATATTCTTAATAAAAACTTAGCTTTTAGAAACTCATCTGACCTTGCCATCACAGTACTTGTCCCATTAAAAAATAAACTCTAGTTTGGATTCTCCATACCTTTCGCCCTCAGATACATCTATATGTCAGAGCTCTTGTTACAGTATTGACAAAAAGCAGTTGCTGTTATGCCTAAGGAACACATCACAGACTTAAGTTGGAGTCCACACATCACTGCTGCTGTATTGCCCTCTCTGTAATGAGGGGCAGGAATTTTATGAGGTCAGCTATGCATGGCTAATATCTAAGCACTCTGATTTAAGGGAGTTACTCCCAGAGTTGGAATATTTTTCATGAAAGGTAAACAAATTAGCATTGAGATTAAAAACATCATATTAAACAAGTACCATGTATTTGCACTGAGAATTGCTATTTTTTAAATATGTCAGTGAAGTATCTACCTGTGATATAGAAAAGAACTAAAAGTTATGTGTGCAGACATATTTGGGCCTGTACCATAAGTGCTTGAGCTATGATTGGTAATCTCCTCCTACAGACTTTCATGAGATTGGAAACCTAACACTGAAACATAGTACCTCATCCAAGTGGTAAAATAAAGTCAGAAGAATAAATGGCATTATAGTCTGTGCTCCCTATTCAGTTAACAAGATTCACATTCAGTTCTGTGATGCTTTGTCTAATTCTGAATGGCCATTAAGGAAATTCTAGACAATTCCAACATGAGAGAAAATGTGTAAAAATATCCATAAAACCCTCAGAATCCTAAAACCTGTGGCACAGAGTACATAATGTAGGAGTCCCTAAAACCCTGCACTGCACAGCTGTATCTCCAGTGTGTTTCCCTAAGGCCACCCACAGCCCAAAGATCAGGCATAAAGAACTAGGGACTCCCAACCCATAGAACCATGGAGGCTATATATATATAGCATGGAGGTCCCTAGGATGACGGTGGCTTATAATAAATTTCGGTTTTACTCAATTATTGAAAAAAAATAGCCAAATGAATGGAAACACATGAACTATGAACCAAAGCCTGAGGGACCCCCAGCTGGATCAGGACCTCTGAATAGGTGAGACAGTTGTTTGGCTTGATCAGTTTGGGAGGCAACTAGGCAGTGGGGACAAGCCCTGTGCTCATTGCATGAGTTGGCTGTTTGAAACTTGGATCTTGTGCAGGGACACTTGGCTCAGTCTGGGAGGAAGGGACTGGACCTGCCTGGACTGAGTCTACCAGGTTGATCGCAATCCTCGGGGAAGGATTTGTTTGCCCTGGAGGAGGTGGGAATGGGGGGTGGGCTAGGGGTAAGGGGAGGAGGTGGGAGGGGGGACAATAGGGGAACTCGTAGCTGATATGTAGAACTGAATGGTATTGTTAAATAAAATAAAATAAAATAAATAAATAAAAGAAAAAAAAAGAACCAGGGACTCAAATACTAGATTTCCAGAGATGATGAAGTAGATGGACATCCAGCCAGGCCAGCCAGGACTGACAGACTGTCGTCCATTGTGAGGATTCTCTAATGATGGCCCTGTCTCCAAGTAAGCAGTGCAAAGTGGTCATGGGAGGAAGTCACAGCCAGGAGTTTGAACAAAGGAGAGGAGGCCATCTTCATGTTCATAGAGCAATGCCTGGATGGCAGGATCCACATCATTTCTGATTTGTCTGGAAGTGCATTAACAAAGTAAGGATCTAGAAAATGTCCCTGACATCTGTGCCTCTAGTTCTTCTAGGAAACATGAGAAAATCACTATATCTGGGAGGGACAATTGACCTGCACTCTGTTTCCTTTTTAGCTCTCTAGCAACTCCCCCAAGAAGAATAACACCCAGTCTCAGACTGAAGGCCAAACCCTGGCTGAAGTGCCCTCTTCTCCTTCTCTCCTGAATCTCCATCAATGTATGTGTGTCCTGCAACTGCTTTTATGCCTGGTGGCTATTCCTTGCAGTGTATTTCACAGTGTTTAAGGAAAGGAAACTGTGCTGTGGCCCATAGTTTGTGTTCACTATTCTCAGGTGCACTATCCCAGGTGTAGGTGAAGAAATCAGGTCTGTTCTCATAAAAACCTTACATACTCTGTCACTCACGTATACTGTCTGAATTCTATGTAAACAACCATTATATTCACTGGGTCGAACAACATCCAAGAAATGGGTAGAATATGTTGTTATAATACTGTGGATGATTGAAGACACAGGTTGTAATTGGGACTTCAACGCCAGTGTCAGTATCGGTAGGGCTACCTCCAATAAACAAGTTTCTTTAAATCTGCATCATCTTCCATGTCTTACTCTACCAGAGACATGAGAGACTTCAGTGTGAACTCAGAGGAGCTTGGCACAATAGTAGGCACTTAACAACTACTGAAGCTACTCAGAACTACTAGATGCCCCTCACTTCATAGGCAGTTCTGAACTTCCACCTTGGGTTTCCTCACAAACAAGCATGTAGTGTGAATTCTAATTGGACTTAACAATGAAAACCCAGAGTCAAATATAGGGATAAATGTTGAAAGATCAGAGACACAAATGAACAGCCAGCTATAGTCAACACTTACCTCACCAACTCCTCAGCCTAAAATGAGGTGAGCTCCTCTCTCCACCAACCTTATACTCCTCTCTCTGTCCAGCAATATCACTATCTGTTTCCTCCTTCCATGTGCTGGGATTAAAGTTGTGTGCCACCAAGACCTGGCCTCTATGGTCAACTAGTGGCTAGCTCTGCCCTCTGATCTCCAGGCAAGCTTTATTTGTCAGAGCACAAACAAAATATTACTGCATAAGCATATGTCTGTTTACATTTTAGAACATGTGGTTTCCCCTTCCTGTTAAAAAGAAACCTTTAGAGACCCTTTGCTATGACATAGTCTACGGCAATAGCTGTTTGCTTAATCTCTAATGAACATATCGTTATTATGCCATGGTACATCTAAGATATCCATTTGCAGCATGCTATCAAATTTAATGAACTTTCTATGTTTTCCACAAAGATCTTTAATTTTAAGACTTGGTGATGATATAGGTTCAGCTGGAAATCAGAGGGAAATTTAAATAATCTGAAAACATTTCAATTTATTTCCTCTCATGGGGAGTAGAAAATCTTCCATGAATAAATGTTATTACTAAAGATAGAGGGGGGGAAAGATATCTATTCTTTACATCTTCCAGTATGTTAATGCTCTAATAAGGTAGAGGTAACTAGAATTTTTCACACAATACACATAAGAAATTTCCATCCTTGTAAAGATTACTTTCTTCCAAAATGCCCCATGTAATGGTTCCTTTGAAGATGGTTCTTATACCCTCAGCCTGTGGAAAATTCTGAGTGACCACTGTGCACATGTCAGCTGATGTCATCTATGGTCTCTGTTCTAAATCCCTTCCATTGGCAACAGAGTTCCTTATCATAGTTTTATGAGTTTGCTGAGGTTTTCTTGTTAACATTGGTCCCATGCTTACTGCAATGGATCTCTCTGTTTTCTTCTGAAGGTAGGAACGCTGGAATGTTTCACCTGAGAGTTAGAGAAGCATCATTAGTAGAAGTGATGTTTGGTGTTGGCTCAGTTGCATTACAGATGTCAACTATATGTAAAAATAAAAGAGAATGTACCAATCCAGGCCTGAGCCTTCTATGGATACTTTTATAGTAACCTCAGCTATAGCAGGAATCTTAGAGTTTTTATTAATAAAATCAAACCTGAGGCCAGTTATTGGGGTGAACATTGGAAGATCATAGAAGCAGAACAAGCCACAGCTACCTCACCTTGCCAATTCCTCAGCTGATCCTGTTTCCTCAGACTGGATTGTAGCTAGAGTTTTCCTGCCTTGCCCACAGTTAGGACAAATCTTTGTCACCAGCCAGTCCCACAGCTGCTCAGACCCAACCAAGTAAACACAGAGATTTATATTGCTTACAAACTGTATGGCTGTGGCAGGCTTCTTGCTAACTGTTCTTATAGCTTAAATTAATCAATTTCCATAAATCTATACCTTGCCACGTGGCTCATGGCTTACCGACATCTTCACATACTGCTTGTCATGGCGACGGCTGGCAGTGACTCCTTCTGCCTTCCTGTGCTTTCTTCTGTCCTCTCTGTTAGTTCCGCCTATACTTCCTGCCTAGCCACTGGCCAATCAGTGTTTCATTTATTGACCAATCAGAGCAACACATTTGCACTACAGAACATCCCACTGCATTGGATGCCACTGAGTCCTCATCCTGAATGAATCTCAGCTGAACAGCTTCTGGAAAGCCTGAAATCTTAAGCAGCCAAATGCTGATCTTCATGTCTTATATACCTTTCTGCTATCTTCCATCACTCCCTGGGATTCAAGGCTCACTTTCTGGGATTAAAGGCGTGAGTCACCATGCCTGGCTATTTCCAATGTGGCCTTGAACTCACAGAGATCCAGAGGGATTTCTGCCTCTGGAATGCTAGGAATAGAGGCATGTGCTACCACTACCTATGTTTACTATTGTGGCTGTCCTGTTCTCTGACCTCAGATAAGTTTATCAGCTTGCACAATATTTTGGGGAACACAATACCACCGTACTCACCCATGTGTCAAGATATATTGGAGACAAACAGACTATAGAAATATAGGGATTACTGAGATCAGGAAAAACACAACTCATTGAACGGCACAGTGAAGGTGAAAATGAAGGGATCCACAATCTGTTCCCTAATGTCAGGGTGAAGGTCAACTCACATGGCTGTCAGTGACATGTGATGACCACAGTGAATCTGCAGGTTGGTCATACTCTGGACACCAGGAGTCTCTGGAAGTCCTGCTCAAATATTTCCCATCTGTATTTCTCTCTCTCTCTCTCTCTCTCTCTCTCTCTCTCTCTCTCTCTCTCTCTCTCTCTCTCTCTTTCTCTCTCTCTCTCTCTTTATACATATATAAATGTAAGAGACTAGAACTGTTTGTGGAATAGCTGGAAAGACACTATAATATGAATTTGGCTGCTGTGGAATAACGTTCCTGTACACTGTATAGGCTTGTCACTTGAAATGGCTTAATAAAATGCTGATTGCCTTTGTCTCAATTTCTAGATTGACACTGACTAACATTGAATGGGCATCACTGTATGGTGCACAATGATCCCCCCTCAGGCACAAACAGATATACATACACATAAACTTCTCTTATTAGAAGCAGGAAGGCCCAATTATGACTTCTATTGATTCTTAGCTGAGGTCTTCCACTTTAGTGACAATACTGAATGAAGAATATGAACCAAAGAGTTGTGTGTGAGAAGAGATTTCACTATTTCCTTTTAATTTTTTTAATTAGAATATTTTTATAAATTTATTTTTTATTTTATAATTTAATTTAATTTTACATATCAGCCACGGATTTCCCTGTCCTCCCTCCTCCTTCCCCTTCTCACCCTTCCCCCAGCCCACCCCCATTCCCATATCCTCCAGGACAAGGACTCCTCTGGGAATTCAGCTCAGCCTAGTAGATTCAGTCAAGGCAGATCCAGTGCCCTCCTCCCTTCACCCAGGCTGAGCAAAGTGTCCCTGCATAGGCCCCACGTTCCAAACAGCCAGCTCATGCACCAAGGACAGGTCCAGGTCCCACTGCCTGGGGGCCTCCCAAACAGTTCAAGCTAATCAACTGTCTCACTTATCCAGAGGGCCTGATCCAGTTTGGGGCTCCTCAGCTATTGGCTCATAGTTCATGTGTTTCCACTAGTTTGGCTATTTGTCCCTGTGCTTTTTCCAATCATGGTCTCAACAATTCTTGCTCATAGAAACTTTCCTCTTTCTTGCCGATTGAACTCCCGGAGCTCCACCTAGATCCTGGCCTTGATTTTCTGCATCTGCTTCCATCAGTCATTGGATGAGAGTTCTAGCACAACACTCAGGGTGTTTGGCCGTCCCATCACCAGAGTAGGTCAGAATTTCTTAAACTGAATACTGTACCTATCAATATCTCCACTCAAATTCTTTCCATATCTAACTCTTACTGTCTCTAAAATTAATGACTTCATCTTTTTAAACATTTTCCAGTCTCCTCTCTCTCTCTCTCTCTCTCTCTCTCTCTCTCTCTCTCTCTCTCTCTCTCTCTCTCTCTCTCCCTCTGTGTGTATCTGCGTTTAGGGGCATGGATATGTAACATACTGAGATCAGTTATAGTTATGTATGTGTGTGTGTGTGTGTGTGTGTGTGTGTGTGTGTGTGTGTTTAGAACAGGAAATTGGTAATTAAATAACCTATCAGGATGCTTATCTTATTCTTGAAGAAAACTGAGTCTGACTTTCTCAGTAGCCTTTGATTACGTGTAGTTCTTTATTTATGGGTGGGGGCCTGAGAGGTTTCCTCCTGCACTAGGGAGGTCTGCTATAGGTGTCAATATGGTCAAGATTTCATATGTACAGCATTCCTGTCTTGTCTAGAAGATACCATCTCAGAATGGCATCCTGGTCCTCTAGATCTTCCAGCTTTCTGCCCCCACTTTCAGACATTCCCTGGGCCTTTGGTGCAGGCCTTGCATTGAAGATGTATCAACTGTAGTTGGGAATCCCAGGGTCACTTGTTCTCTGCATGGTTACCTTATGTAGAGCTCAGCCCTAGCCTCCATTTGCAATTAAAAAACAAGAGCTTCATTAATGTGGGATTTAGAACTTTCATCTGAGGGTATAATAATATATTTTTAGAACACAGGAAATATTTGTGCCTTGTAGGCAAGACTCCACTGTAGGTCAAAAGGGTTTCTAGCTGGGCTGTGGTATACCTTTTACATTGGTACAATACAGGCAGAATACCATTTTGTGTCATAACTAACTAATAACTAATTGTATTTTAGGACTGCTCCATGAAATTTTACATAATCCTGACAGTGCTCAGGTGGCAAGAACCTTATACTAGATAGCTCTGGGACCTAGGAGAAAATCAAATACTACTGTGCTGCTAAATACGGCATGGGAAAGAAAGATTTGGAAAAAAAAAAACGAGTCTGGCAGCACTTAGAACAAGAACTGTGAGGAATAGAAGGCCTTTGTGCTAAGTAAGAACAATGTCTATGCAGTAGTTCAGATAAGGAGGACCATAATGAAGACTGTCTAAGATTTGGGAAAGAGGAAAGACAACATGATGCCAGGTGGAGGAAGGTCACAGGAAGAGAGTTGGAGAGGAAGGAGCTGGATGACCAGGTGGTACAGCACAGGCAAGTCTCTCAAGGTCTAAGTAGATCTTTTCTTTAAGAAAGAGCAGATGTAGTCAATGGTGAGAGAAAGGCAAGTCCTTGAGGATCCAGGGAGCAGAGGAATAGGTTATGGATAGAAACAGACCCATTGAATGTTTACGGAAGTCACAGAAAAGCTGAAAATACCATTGTGATGGGGAAGGGCAGGTCTCTATGGTAGGTGGGCAAGGTCAGACATGGCGGAAAAAAATGGTTAACAAAATGTGTTTTTATCATTGTCCAAAGAATAATCTCAGACAGTTTTAATATTTACATAGTAGTTCTTTTATTTTCTGAGAATCGACCTTAGAGCTTTAGGGCTGATATACTGCACCACTGAGCTATGGCCTCAGCCACATTTTGTTACTTCATTTCAATGTAATCATTAATTCTTCACTGACTCTTATGCTAGGTGTCTTAAATTATTATATTTTAGTATTTCTTAATTTAATTTCCCATTAAAGTATAAATAATTTATGCAAAGACGGGAAGAGAGTTTACAAATTAAGAGTATAGTAATGTAATACTGAAGCCTTATATTTCTATGTAAAAGTAGAAATTCATACTAAGTAAAATTTCATGTTTTTCCAATCCTTTCTCCTCTATTCTCTTTTGACACACAGTGTTATGTAGACCATACACAACTCAAACCAACGATTCTCATGCTTCAGCTTCTTGCTTATCACACAATGGCTGGAGTGAAGACAGCTTCAGGCATGCAAAGAATATTGTGCCAAATGACCTATGTCCAAAGAACAACAGGTGATATTTTTATGCTATCGAAGGGCTACATACTGGAGGAACTGAGCTTTTTTGTTTGTTTGTTTGTTTTATTTTTTGTTTTTTTGTTTGTTTGCTTTAAAAACATTTTTGATACAGACACTAGGCACCTCAGGACAAAATTTTCTATTGTGAGCACATGTTTCAGTCAATGCTTTCATAAAGGGAGGAGCCACAGTTTCTTGGATTGATTAAACTTCATATAAATATTTGAACTCTCAAATTCCATTGTTTTGGAATACTAGTGTCACAGTGCTCACTGCTAAATACAGTTGAGTGTTGCTGCTAGTATAATTCCTTGTGAATGGCAGTCTCTACTTTCTGCCTTCCAAAATAGACTTAATATCAGAGGAGCTTCTGATATTATATCTACAGGGAGGTTCCATGTCCCTAGCACTAATTTGTGAACTTTAAGGCATCAAGTGTCTTGACCGAGTAGCTACCAGGTTCTCTGAATCTCTAGAATGGAGCCAGTGGGCAGATAGCCATGGGATATAAAGTAAAATTGCATGTGTATATTGATGTTTATACATTCTATGGGTTCTTTCCATGAACACACCCTTCTTAGCACAGGGGATAAATTATAAATTATATATTATATATTATATAAATGACCCAAACAACTAGATAATAAGAATACTGATTCAAATCAGGTGAAAGAATAGAAGATATTTCTATGGACACGACTGTGAATCAACAAAGTCATAGCACAGCATCAATGTCACCAATCACCAGAGCAGTGAAAAATAAAGTCACAAGGAGATGTCCCCTCCCACCTGTGGATGTGTTCAGAGTGTATATTCACTTCTGTGACTGTGATGATGGAGAGACAGTCTTCCCTGTGTATGGATGTTTAGCATGTAAGACTATAAATGTGCAGTCATCTCTTATCAAATATATTTGCTGCAAATAAAATATGTATCCATACTTTCAGGAACTACTAGAATGAAACAAAATCAAAAATGTTTCCATCACAGTGAGGAGGACTTTGAAACTTCACCAGACATGTCTGACTTTGATTAAGAGCTGTCTCAGGGAGAAGCTGTGCCCAGCACCAAGGAGCACAAACCCAAACACTGGGATGACACACCAGACCTGAACATCATCCAGAAATGTGACAGTGTGTGATGCCTTTTAAATTGTATGTTTTTAAAAAGGAGTCCACATTAATACATATAATGCATGTTGTGTACACAATGGACACGAGAAGAAAGAAGTGGTGATACTTTAGCCAGAAAAAAAAAATATTGTACAATATCATAACATCATAAATTCTGTCACTGTTGTCAATGACCACGAAGTCTCTTGCATCTGCTCTGAGCACTATCTTTTCTCTTATTTCCAGTGTCAGAGCTTACTATCTGGCAGGAGGAGATGCAGATAATGCCTTCCTCTGCTCATGAAAAAATAACCCAGTGCTGAATCTCACCTGTGACAGTGGAGCTGAGCCCTGGATTCCAGCCAGATCTTCCCATTCAGTGAACAGCATTGAATACAGACCACTCACCGTGAAATTGGGGCTTAGATGGGTTTTTATTATTGCTCTTATATAAGGTAATTTACAGGGAAGAGATTCCGGTTGTGTAAGAGGACATGAGTAAGAGTAAAATTCAATATATACAGCATGTTTCTGACTGCGATCATCTGTGTTTACAGAAGTCACATGTTAGGTGAAACTGGTAAATTTTGAGTGCAGTTTGGTACAGCCTGGATGGTCCACTAAACTCTTCTGTGCAGCCTCTGGATTCACCTTCAGTGAGTACTAGATGCTCTGGGTTCACCAATCCCCATGGAAAAGACTGGAGTGGGTAGCAAATATAAACTTTGATGGAAGTGCAAAATAAAGATGCAGAGTCTGTGAATTACCAATTTATGATCTCCAGAGAAAATTCTAAGAACTCAATATACTTTCAAATGAGCAGTCTGAGAACTAAGGACTCTGCGATGTACTACTGTCTCAGAGACGCAGTGAGAAAGGGAAATGTAAGCTAAGGCACAAACCTCCCTGTAAGGTGTTCAGATGCAGAGGGGGGCACTGAGGACTAAGAGACCTCCAGGTCAACAGATGAAGCAGGGAAGGGACATGAAGGGGTAAAATAATCTATGTCTGGATGGCCTCAAATCATAGATCACATTTCCCAGGAACCCACTCTTTAGGCATAACTTGTACTGATCTTTAAAATAATTAAATATTTAAATAAGTCTGTCTTCATCTGAAGTACACATTTAAATACGGAATACAATCTGACCTGAACAAAATGTAGAGCACTATATAGGGAAGATATGACTCTGCCGTGAGCACCAGGATCACATGCTCAGAAGGCATGTTACCAACAAGTAGTTTTAAAAACAAAGTTGGGGATGAGGAGTATTTGGTTTCCTTGATGATTGAAAGGCGTGCCATACAGATATCTCCCAGATAGAGCTGGGAGAATAATCCAGGCCTAGGTGTATTATGACATCTGGAGTAACAGGTTGAGAAATGCATCTGAGGGTAAGATATGCTCAGAATATTTGTTTTAAAACAGTATTATTGGTTATGCTATAAACAATGCCAAATTCCACCATCAGCACCATTGTATTGTGCCTTGGCTCTGTGCCTTGCTCCCAATACTGACTGTCCTTTTCCATAAGGAATGTTTAAACTCTGAGTAGATTTTCCTTCATGAGTTGACTGAGGTTTCCCCCTGTGCTGAGATCTAGAAGACTGTCTGTTCCTCAGAACTCTGCCATTGTTGCTGCTGGAGAAGCATGATTGGCCAGCGGTGCAAGAAGCAGATGCTCATCCTAAATGCATGAAAGGTGCAGAGCCTCCTATGGTGATGGGATGATGTCCTTAAAGACAATGTGCACCTTCCCTGTGCAATGAATGGTCGCCATGTCTACTTCTGGGTTCAGATGGAGAGGCCTATTGGAATGCCACACCTGTGCTGCATGTAACAGCTCATGTCCTCGTTCTGCAGGGGATGCATCATTCACTACTGATTGACAAGTCTGTGACCCTCCTTTAGTTTATTAATTACAACAAGTGCAACCATTTAATACTTCCAGTACAACCAAGGAAGAATTGAAGAAATTAAAAATTCGAGAAAAAATTATGGGCAATATAGCTCTCAAGGCTTACTGGACATTTTATATGAATGTCTAGAAGAGTGACAAAAGCAAAAGTTAAAATGCAGTCTTGCTGGTGAAATTAAGGAAATCATTAATCTTAGGAAAGTTCCTCCCAACATAGATAAATAAGACTGTCACTTTTCTCACAGATATTCTACATTTGATTTTCTATATTTTCCCTAAAGCCTCATGCAACATTAGTAAAAGATGGATAAAGAAGTTCTTTGGAAAAAACTGCTTCATGGTATTTTAATAACACACGTGTAAATAGTTTTATTTTTCTATGAGCTGGACACAGCTCCCATATGGACAAGGATAGAAAAATACATCCTTAGGGATCTAGAGCGCTGTGAAGATGGGGGATTACTGTGAGGGTTGGTGTCTCCCTCCTGCAGTGAACATTCTTTCTCTTTGATCATTTAAACGTTAGCCCTTTTCTCTTGTGGGAGGGAGCAGCTCATAAGCATCATGGTAAGTGATGGAAGTACAGACAGGAGGGTTATAAAGTCTGTCACTGCAGGCTTTTTTATATCAGCCAGACCTTATCCTTGTGGCCTTAAGGCAATGGCAGAGGCAGCCCATTGACATTAATCAGAAGCCCAGACTGAGAAAGGATCCATTCCTATGTTCCACACCCTGTCAGAGTTTTACTGATCTGACAATTTAAAGGAGCAGACTATGATCAGGCAGGTTCCAATCCCAACCTCAACCACCGTGACCTTCCTCACTCTGCTTCCTTGCTGCTCTGACCCTCAGAGGGACCAAGAAACAGTACAAAGTGTTCCAGCAGACAATCCTGAGCTGACAGTCATGCTGATGGATCACTTACACAAAAGATGGAGAGAGCATCCCAAGCATGGTATAGGGTGAAACTCAATACAAACATGGAAATGGTTTCTTCCATGATTTGTTGTCACAACCCACAGAGCTCTCTCCAAATCCTTTGAAAGGCCAAGAATGAACTCATTCTTTAGACAAACAGCAATGATGCTTTGAAAAACTTCATAGTTTTTTCATGTGATGGAAACACAACCATTACACAAATGGCTTGTTGGAGCTGGTTTTCAGGATCCTCCTATCTTTACACAGCAGGTCCACATAGAGACGATGATGAGGATGGTTAGGACCAGGTATCTGAGATCATCTGCACTTGGCTGTGCTGGGAAGGAGGTCTTTTGCTCCACCCCTTAGCATCTCTATAAATACCCTGAAGCAGAAACAGTCAGGGCCCATTGGAATAGGTTCCAGGCCCTCTTGAGGCTATCCTTTATTTTCTGTTTATCTCCGTAATATAAATCCTTCTAATATTTCCTGCTGTTCACACTCAAGAAAACTCTGGGGAGCTGTGGGGTTGGTGGGTAAATGCCCCACAGAATGGTGCCATAAACAGGGACTAAAGAAAAAAAAAGGGGAGGACCCAAAAAAGGGGGGACTAAGACAAAAATGAATAGGGACTAAAAACAAAGTAATAGGGACTAAAGATAAAGGAAAATAATAGTTTTATTACAGAGTTTTGGTGAAAGTCTGGGTCAGCCCTGCCAGTGCAAAGTCATGCCAGTGGTATGGAATATATATACATACATACATACATACACACACACACACACACACACACACACATATATATATATATACATACATACACACACACATATATATATATATATATATATATATATATATATATATATATATATATATATATATATATATTGAGGGGCAGGGGTTTTATCCTCAAGAGAAAAGGAAAGCAGACTGGAAGGATGTCCGATGCTGCAGCACAATTCCCTCCTGTCAAAATTTTTTTATCTTCTTTCCCTTTCTCAATTTTTATCTGTGAAAAATAAGTATAAGGTATAGGGTAGTAATATAGTGTAGGAAAACTTAGAAGTGTAAGATCGTGTAGAAAAAAATACGCAAGGCAACTAGAAAGAAAACTTCAATTTTCTAACTTTGGGGACTATGAATGCAAACTGGGGGAAAAATCTTTCTTTGGGCTTTATAGGTAGTAAAAAGGCTCTTCTTTGAGCTTGTGGGGAAGAAAAAGTTTCCTATAGAAGCTTTTGTCCTGGGGACAGCTGAAATGCTAAGTCCAAGTGGCAGGAGAAAGTGTTTTCTCCCTGAGGCAAAAATGGCAGTGTAAGAAGTCAAAAAGTTAATCCAGAAGTTTTGGGGAAAGTTGGTCTTTCTCTTTTGGGGAAAACTTTCTCCTAAATTAAAAAGCTTTTCTTGGAAATTTTGGGGGGAAAATCTCTCTAAAAAGCCTTAATCTTTCTCAAAAGCTCTTAAACTTAAAAACTAAAGCCTTTAATTTTTTCTCTCAGAAGGACAAAAATTAGAGTCACCTGAAGATATTAGTATGTGGACCACGTGTGATTTAGCTCTAAGGGAAAACAACAAACCTCTAAAGACAGCAAAACCTCTCTAAGTTCCCTTTCAAGCTTTAAAAATCCTCCCTGCAATGCAGAAGGCAGGGACAAGTTCCTAAAAACTTCTTCTAAGCTCTGTCTTTTCAAGCTAGTAAAAGACAGTGGGTCAAAGTCCCCTGAGGGAAACACTTGGGAGAGTGAAGGGTAAAGAGCTACACAGAGCCCAAAAGGGCAGGAAACTTTACCTGAGAAAAGCAAAAAAGCCAAGCTTTTCAGTTACAGCCAAGCTGAAGCATCAAGGGTTTTGTTTCTGAGTGAGCATTTCAGAATGAAAAGGTGCTCATAATCGTCCTAATGCAAAGATCCCCTGAAGCATGTAAACTATTAGCATTATATCCTTGCTTCTGAGCAAAAACCCAGAGGTGACTGGCCAGCATCTCTGAGTTGGAATGCATTTCGGTTATACTAGGGTTCCTGCATTTGCAAACTTCCTGGAGCACAGAGCTGAGGCAGGAAGGTGCAGGACCCAGGGGAAAACTGCTAATGAACAAAGCTAAACAAAACCGGTGGGAACGGCACAGTTGTCTGCTTTTCTACAAGTCCCAGGTGTATAGGTCCACAGCTGCATAAAGAAATCTGAGAAAAGCTTTCCTATCAGAGTAAAGACCTTTTGGGGGAAAACAAAGCTGAACTGTGTCTGAAGCAGTTGTGCTGGTGAGTCAGAACACTGTCTCTGGAAAGATCCCAGCCAGGGCAGAACAGAACTATCCAGGAGTAAAGCTTTCTTTTCTGTCAGAGAAAGCATCTCTTTGAGAAAAGCTTTGTATCAACTGACTCCTGGTGAGATGAGGGAGTGTAGCTCTAAGGGGTGATTGCCTCTGGCATAAGTTCTGTCCTTGAGCACCCAGACAAGCAAATGCAACCCACTGGGGGACTAGGTCAGGTGAAAGGCCTGAGGGAAAAACACCTGTCCTAATGGAAGTTTAGAAATGGCAAAAACCTCCCTTGTTAGATTTTCAGTTTGTAAGCAAAGCACTCAGACCCCCAAAACCGAAAAGGACCCAAAACCCCTACCTTCAGTAGCAGGGAAAGCTGCCCCTGTCATGTGGGAAACTGTTTCTGGGGTAGAGGGGATAAACTGAGACCAAACTGGGAACTGTCTGGGAGAAAGATTCTGAAGAAACAGAAGGGAAACATTCCTCCCCAGAAAATGCATGACCTGAAAAAGCTGCTAGAATTTGAGTCAGACTCAGGGGGAGAAAAAAAGCCCCTACCTCCAAAGGCAGCTAGCAGAGATACAGACCAGCCGACAGATAGCTGAAGCTCTGCATCTGGAGGGGAAAGGAACAAGCAAAATGAGAATAAAATCAGTGGGAGAAAATCTCTCTGAAGGACCTAGGGAAAGCTGTTGTAAATGCTTTTGTTTTTCCCTGACTGGCTAAGGCAAGCACAAGCCCTGAGGAAAGTTGCTATCAGAAATTGCCCATCTCAATGTGCAGGTACAATGTGCAGTTCTGATTTTGGGGCCAGTGTCAAATGAAGGAGAGACACCTGTTGAAGCCAGCTGGGGAGAGAATAGAAATCTCCCAATGTGCCATAGCTGAAAATGTAAAATGGTTGTTCAAATCTCCTGTTGCAAAAGCAAAAAACTTTGTTCAAACCTCCCAGGCAAGAACTTGTAAGCAAGTCTGATAAAAGAAAACAAGTTGACTCTCAGACCTGAAAAGAACTATGGGAAATGAAGTCCAAAAGCTAGCTTGCAATTAAGGGCCTAACATAAGGGAAATGAATTCTGGGAAAGGTAGTTTTTCCGCTAAAGATGGCAAAATTGCCCTCATACACTTTTGTCAGCTCGAAAATACGTTCATGGTAAACTTAAAATACAGCTTTTAAAAGAATAAGGAGGAAAATCGTCTAAGAGTTAAAGTGTCAGTTCCAATGAAAAATTGAAAGGACATGGAACTAGGTGCTTCACAGTTTGGGGCTCCCTTGGTAAAATGCCTTATTTACCCTAATAGCTGTGCAAAGTTTTTACAGTAGTGGGATGACCAAAAGCTACCTTTATGAGCAAACAAGTCACCTTAAAATCCTTAAGAAAGCAGTTTATACACTGAACATTGTTTTAGATATGAAGAAACTTAAGGGAAAATAAGGTTCTTTGCCTTTTGAACAAACTACCTGCAATGAGTAATTCCTTTGCAAATCTAATAAGGAGACAAGGAAACAGGCATTCAAAAAAGAAATGACTGCTTTATAGATGGGAAACAAACTTCAGAAAAATCTGTCTTAAAAAAAGAGTTGCTTCACTTGAAAGTTCCTTATAAGAAATCAATGCTAATAACATCAGGAGTTAAAGCTAATGAAGTGAAAATACTAAATCCTGAAAATGCTTTTTCTCAAAGTAAGCTAATGAAGGATATGTTTCATGAAAGAACATTTATGTTCTTGACTCCTTTGAATAGTAACAGTTTTGCTGAAAATATTGGAACTAACCACAATCAAGTCAAAATGTTTCAACAAATTCAAGACGCTATTCCACAAAAGAAAGCTGCCATGCTTTGTGAGCCATATTAGAGCTCACTCCAATCTTCCTGGTGCTTTAGTTGAGGGTAATGCAATGGCCAAACATTATCCCAAGCAAAAATGGCTCAACAGTCACATGCTCTTCATCAAAATGGCAAACGTTTAAAAAAATCAATTCAATCTTACCTAAGAAGCAGCTCGTCAAATAGTTAAACGATGTGGGGTATGTCCAAAATATTTTCCTGTCCCTCACTTAGTGGTAAACCCTCAAGAACTTCCTAATCATCTATGGCAAATGGATGTTACTCATATTGCAGAATTTGGCAAATTAAGATATGTACATGTGACCATTGACACTTATTCGTGATTTTTGATGGCTAGTGCACAACCTGGGAAAGCTACAAAACATGTAATATGCACTCCTTGAAGTGTTTTTTTTGTATATGGGTATACCAAAAATTATTAAAACTGATATGTTTCTGGATATAGTAGTAAGGCATTTCTTTTGTGACCAATGGAAAATCGTACAGAAAACAAGTATTCTTTATAATGCTCAGGGACAGGTTATTGTAGAAAGGGCTCATAGCAGTCTTAAAATACAACTTCAAAATAAAAATAAAAAGGGAAGAATTTTACCCTCAATCACCACAGAATGCATTTAGTCATGCTTTTTTTGTTCTGAACTTTTTGAATATGGATGTCTATGAACAGTCTGCCATAGATAGATTTTAGAACAGTGGCACCCAAGTGAATTTTGCTCAAGTGAAAGGAAAGATCCCTGCTCAGGATTATGGAAAGGTCCTGATCCTGTTTTAATATGGGGTCGAGGACATGTTTGTGTTTTTTCACAAGAGGAGAATGAAGCTCAGTGGTTACAGGAGCCTTTGGTAAGGAGAGTGGAACTAAGGAAAGTCAACTCCAATGACGTTCCTATAGGGAAACCAGAATGAAAGTGGATTGATTAGTGTTTCTGAGGTTTTGTCACTGGTTAATGCAAACAGTGAGGAATAAGTTCAGTTTGGAGCTGTGCTGCTTTTGGCTTTACTAGCTCCTTTAGAAAAATACTTTATATTACCAAGTAGCTGTGCAGTGTTCTGCAAGGAGCTTTACAGCAGCTAAATACGGTAATTTCACACTCAGCTTGAAGTGAAGTTTTTCGGTAGAACAAACCAAAAGTACTGCTGTAATAGAAACTTTTGCCTGAATTGAAGTACTTAGGGGAGCCATTATGAATCTGAGTGAAGGGACAGCCTCTAGTTAAAAACCATTTACTGCTAACAGTGCATCTCTGCCAGTTCCAGAATGGAGTATCACAACTCTATAACGACAACACTCACTAAATGCCCGTGTTTTATAGCAAAGCTGACTATAAACTCTAAACTTTAGAAATGATGTATGTACTTCCTGTCTAGTTAAGAGAATCTAATAGAGAGAGTGATGATAATTAAGAGTAAGAAGTACTAAAAGATGAAAATAAGATATGTGAGTTTGTAGAAATTATTCTCTTGTTAGATCTGTTAAGAAATCTTTGGGTGTTTGCTAAATTAGATATATGCTAATGGTAGCCCTATATAAGTTTGTAACATAGATCTTTAGAGTTCCTTTAAGAATATAAGCTTGCAAGAAGTATCTAAGGTTGTCTTAAGACATGTAGTAATAAGCTTATAAGATGCTAATTGTAAATGTAAGTTTAAATAAGAAATAAGAAGATGGAACGAATATAAGAAGTATATAATAAGTAATAAGAAATATATTTGCGCCGGGCGTTGGTGGCGCACGCCTTTAATCCCAGCACTCGGGAGGCAGAGCCAGGCGGATCTCTGTGAGTTCGAGGCCAGCCTGGTCTACAGAGTGAGTTCCAGGACAGGCACCAAAACTACACAGAGAAACCCTGTCTCGAAAAACCAAAAAAAAAAAAAAGAAAGAAATATATTTGCTAAAGTAGTTATATAGTTTCCTTAAAGAGTATAAATAAGTAGATATTGATATATTATATGTGAGTTTGTAAAAATGAGTAAATGTTGAGTGTGAGTTTATGCTTAAATACATTATAGGTGAGTTTGTGAAAGTGCAAATATTGAGTGTGAATCTATGCTTAATGTGTATGGTAAAAGAATCTGAGACACAGAAGATAGTGTCCTAGTAGACTCCAAAGTAGGCAGTCTGAATGGTTTCAAAAGCTCCAGAAGCTGCTAAGAAACTAAGAATGGCAGATGCCAGAAATAGCACAACAAGGCATCTGCAGCTGAGATTTGTGGAAAACCACCGCAACACAGAAAAACCTGAGCTAACATCAAAAACGGTGCGGTTTAGAATACTACTGTACCTAAAAAGGTCTCTGTCTGTGAGAACAAAAGTTGCAGAGATGCTTGTTTTAACTAAAATTGCTACCTGCAAAAAGTTTTGGTTGTAAAACGTCTCTTCATGCTTGGAAGTGAAAGCCTGATACCAGAATTTATTTCTTGCTTGAACTTTTTGAACTTAAAATGAGAAAACTACAAAAAGATTTTTGTTATGGATTTATTAATATTTGGAAGGCTGATACCAGAATTTATTATTTGACTTTGGGGACTTAAGAAATAAAATGAACAATAGTGATTTCATTGCAATGGGACAATTTTTGAGCTTACTTATAGTAATGACCTAGGAACAGTTTTCTGGAATTGGGTTAAAAATGGAACTGTTTAAATGAAGAAATTTATTGTTTCCACCTAGAGTCAAGATGCAGTTTTGTGTATGCATATATGCTTTATTAACTGGTGATTCATGAATTGTTTTATGGAACTGTTTATGTAAAAATGGAATTACTTATGGAACTGGTTTTGTGTTACAAATGGAACTGTTTAAATGGAAAAGTTTGGATTTTCTAACTAGGCTTGAGACTTTGCTTAAAAAATTATAAAGAAAAGGAAGAGTTAATATTTCTTAGTCTATTTAATTTAAAAAATATTTTCTTGTTATTTGAGTGGATTAATGTTATGTTTTGTTGGTAAGAAATGCAAATGGCTATACTAAAATTTAAAGTGTAAAGAGATTTATTATAAAACTTCTTTTGGATGTTTTGCTAAAAGTTTTCAAAGTGTGTTAATGGTTAGACTGAGAATATTGCTTTTCAATATGGGTTTGTAGGAATTGTATAAGTTTGGACTCCTTTAACTAGGTTTGAGATTTTGTCTAAAAAATTATAAAGAAAAGGAGGAGTTATAAGGTTGAATTATGTTTGCAGAAATTATGTTTAACCTATTGATATTAATGTACCCGGTTTTGTGGAGTTAAGGAAATATTTAAGTTTGATGTGAATATGTTGAAGTTTTTCCTATGTTCTGTTAGCAAGAAAATTCAAATGATTAAGAGTTAAAGTTGTAAGATGGAGAAAATTGTTAACTATATATAGCACCATATATGCTAATTCAAATGGTTCTGTTAAGAGTTTGCTTTGTGTTTTTTTTTTACACCATTCAGTTCAACATAATAGCCACAGATTCCCCTGTTCTCCCACTCTCGCCCCCTTCCCCCTCCCCCCAGCCCACCCCCCATTCCCAACTCCTCCAGATCAAGGTCTCCCCCGAGGACCGGGATCGACCTGGTAGACTCAGTCCAGCCAGGTCCAGTCCCCCCGTCCCAGACCGAGCCAAGCGTCCCTGCATAGGTCCCAGGATTCAAACAGCCAACTCATGCAACGAGCCCAAGACCCAGCACCAACACACAGCTGCCTCCCAAACAGATCAAGCCAAATGACTGTCTCACCCATTCAGGGGGCCTGATCCAGTTGGGGGCCCCTCAGCCTTTGGTTCATAGATCCTGTGCTTCCATTCATTTGGTTATTTGTCCCTGTGCTTTATCCAACCTTGGCTTCAACAATTCTCGCTCATATAAACCCTCTTCTTTCTCACTAATTAGACTCCCAGTGCTCCACCAGGGGCCCAGCCGTGGATGTCTACATCCAGATTCCTCAGTCCTTGGATGGGGTTTATGGCACAACTATTAGGGTGTCTGGCCATCCCATCACCAGAGTAGGTCAGTTCCTGCCATCTCTCGACCATTTCCAGCAGTCTTTTGCGGGGGTATTTTTGTGGATCTCCATGGGCCTCCCTAGCTCTCTGCTTCCTCCCCTTCTCATGTGGTCTTCATTTACCATGGTCTCCTATTCCTTGTTCTCCCTCTCTTTTCTTGATCCAGCTAGGATCTCCCACTCTCTTTCCCTTGACCGTCGCCCTTCATTGTTCCCACTCATGACCAGGCTGTTCATGTAGATCTCGTCCATTTCTCCGTGTCATTTTTGGGGTCCTATTTTCCAGGTAGGCTCACTGGTGATGTGAGTAGCAGTCCAGTCATCCTTGTTCCACATCTAGCATCTTCCTATGAGTGAGTACATACTATATTTGTCTTTCTGAGTCTGGGTCACCTCACTCAGGATGATTTTTTCTAGATCCATCCATTTGCCTGCAAACCGTATGATGTCATTGTTTTTCTCTGCTGAGTAGTATTCCATTGTGTATATGTGCCACAATTTATCCATTCTTCAGTTGAAGGGCATCTAGGTTGTTTCCAGGTTTTGGCTATTACAAACAATGCTGATATGAACATAGCTGAGCAAGTTCTCTTGTGGTATGATTGAGCATTTCTTGGGTATATGCCCAGGATTGGTATAGCTGGATCTTGGGGGAGATTGATTCCCAATTTTCTAAGAAAGCACCATATTGATTTCCAAAGTGGTTGTACAAGCTTGCATTCCCACCAGCAGTGGAGAAGAGTTCCCCTAGTTCCACATCCTCTCCAGCATAAAGTGTCTTCAGTGTTTTTGATCTTAGCCACTCTGACAGGCATAAGGTGGTATCTCAGAGTTGTTTTGATTTGCATTTCCCTGATGATTAGGGATGCTGAGCAATTCCTTAAATGTCTTTCAGCCATTTGGGTTTCCTCTGTTGAGAATTCTCTGTTTAATTCTAAAGCCCATTTCTCAATTGGACTGTTGGTCATTTTGATGTCTAATTTCTTGAGTTCCTTATATATTCTGGATATCAGTCCTCTGTCACATGTGGGGTTGGTGAAGATCTTTTCCCATTCTGTAGGCTGTCGCTTTGCCTTGTTGACCATATCCTTTTCTCTACAAAAGCTTCTCAGTTTCAAAAGGTCCCATTGATTGATTGTTTGTCTCAGTGTCTGCGCTACTGGTGTTATATTTAGGAAGTGATCTCCTATGCCAATGCATTCAAGACTATTTCCTACTTTCTCTTCTAGCAGGTTCAGAGTAGCTGGATTTATGTTGAGGTCTTTGATCCACTTGGAATTAAGTTGTGTGCACGGTGACAGATATGGATCTATTTGCAGCCTTCTACACATTGATATCCAGTTATGCCAGCACCATTTGTTGAAGATGCTTTCTTTTTTCCATTGTACACTTTTGGCTTCTTTGTCAAAAATTATATGTCCATAGGTGTGTGGGTTAATGTCAGGGTCTTCAATTTGATTCCATGGGTCCACATGTCGGTTTTTATGCCAATACCAAGCTGTTTTTTTTTACTGTAGCTCTATAGTAGAGCTTGAAGTCAGGGATTGTGATGCCTCCAGAAGTTGTTTTATTGTAAAGGTTTCCAACTGAATGTTGTAAAAAAAAAAATTAAGTATAATAAAAATTAGTAAAAAAAAAAAAGTAGGGAAAACATTTCAAGATAGAGGCATGGAAACAGACTTCTGAATAGACTCTACTTGCTTGTGAAGTAACACTAACAATTGAAAAATGAATCTCACAGAATTGAAATCTTCTCCAGGGCAATGGAAACAATTAATTGAGTCAAGAACAGCCTGAAGAAGGGAAGTTGATGAAAGCTATCTAAATAACAGATTATTAATATCTAGAGAATACAAAGAACTCAGAAAACTAATAACAAGAAATTAAATCACTCAGTTAATAAATGGGTTAATGATATGAACCAATAGTTCTTAAAGATGAGGCACAATCTTTGATTTGTATGTAAAATGAATAAAAAATTTCTTAATAGAAACAAAGATAATGTACAAATAGCCAATCAACAAAGGGGGAAATGTTCAATTTCACTATCTACCAAAGAAATGCAAAGGAAGACTACATTGGGATTCCATTTCATCACAGTCAATAAGAAAACAAATAACAACCAAGGTGAGACTGTAAATGAATCCAACCACAATGGAAATCAATATGACAGACACATGTTGCAGGAATCTTAAAAGCTCTTATTAATAAAATCAAACCTGAGGCCAGTTATTGGGGTCCATGCTGGTAGATCAGAGAGACATAACAAGCCACAGCTATCTCACCTCGCCGGATCCTCAGCCTGTCTTTCTCCTCAGACTTGATGCCTCTGAGTCCTCATCCGGAATGGGTCTCAGCTGAATTACTGCTCAAAAGCCTGAATGCTTAACGAGCCAAAATCTTCTAGTTTCTGGTCCTCACGCCTTATATATCTTTCTGTTTTCTACCACCACTCCCTGGGATTAAAGGCTGGCTTTCTGGAATCAAAGGCATGTGTCACCTTGCTTGGCTATTTCCAATGTGGCCTTGAACTCACAGAGATCCGGAGGGATTTCTATCTCTGGAATGCTAGGATTAAAGGTGTGAGTGCCACCATTCTCTAGCCTCTGTATCTAGTGGCTGTCTGTTCTCTGACCCCAGATAAATTTATTAGAGTACACGATATTTTGGGGAACACAGTACCACCACATTTCCTCTCTTTTTGTCTAAAATTAAAAAAGCTTATAACTAATACAAGAAAAACTATCTTCAATAAGTATATGCAATATACAGTCAAGATTACATTAACAATGTTTAGTCCATTAACATTTGACAGATCCAGACAAAAAACTCCATTATATATATTAACAATGTCCAGTCCAGCAACATCTGATAAACTCAGACCAAAAAATTTTCATTACTTAACTTATTTAAAACAAGTAGTTCCTTTTTAAAAGTAGATTCCATAATCTCCCTTTTTATCTTATCATATCCATATTCTTTCTCTTTTCTTTTCATAATAGATTCATTAGTCTACCTTTTGTCATTTTTATATCTTCCCCTTTTTCTTCAGTGTAGATTCAGTGATCTACCTATTTATCCTATTATTTCTTTATCTTTTTTCTCAGAGTAGATTTGATGATCTATCTCATATCTATATTCTCTTTTTCTTTTTGCTTTCTGGGGGTGAAGATATCTTTAGGGAATCTTGAAAAGAAAATTTTGGGGTTAATCATCAAGTCCTTTATCATTTGTCCAGTCTCTGCATAATGGAAAGTTCAGGGCTTGTTTCAAGTCCTTGTTTGAGTAGTCTGTCAGGCTGGATCATCTCAACTAGTCCTCTCGAAATTGTTCTGACCAGTTTGTAGTCCAAAGTCGATTTTTCCATGGTGTTAATCGGCTTAATGGCTTTATCATAGTCCATGTGGAATCATCGTTGTAGGATCCTGTCATCTTTTTGAAGATTGCAAAGTCACTGTTAGGCATGGTCATGCTTTCCTGCAGACTTTTTTTTTGCCTCCTCTGTGGTTTGGAGCAATCATAGTCTGATAAATGTCTGTCTCTTGGAACCATGAACATTCTTCCCTAGAACAGAAAATCTTCACAACAACCTCTCCCCACCATTTGTCTTGCCAAACTTTTCCAAACTGACCTTTGCCGATGCTTTCTTGTAACACGATTGTCCTGGCAATTCTTCTCTGAACCAGTAGCAGTAAACCCTTCATCCCAGGTAGCAGCATCACCGCAGTCACCAACATGATGAGAAGGAGCTGGCAACGTGGAGCAGTAACCACTGCTTCCATGGTCCCACCACTGTTTGTGGCTCCGTCCGGGCCAAAGCTTCTCCCAAGCCTCCTAGGCTGGCTCAAACTCGGGATCCTCCTGCCTCTGTCTCCTTCAGCAAATCCTACCGGTGTACACCACCACAACCACATGAGTATAGCTTGGGCCTGAGTTGGGGCTCACAAGGCCACAGGCAAACAGCTTTTTCATGAATTCGTAACACGAACGTTGGGCACCAGATGTTGCAGGAATCTTAAAAGCTCTTATTAATAAAATCAAACCTGAGGCCAGTTATTGGGGTCCATGCTGGTAGATCAGAGAGACAGAACAAGCCACAGCTATCTCACCTCGCCGGATCCTCAGCCTGTCTTGTCTCCTCAGACTGGATGCCTCTGAGTCCTCATCCGGAATGGGTCTCAGCTGAATTACTGCTCAAAAGCCTGAATGCTTAACGAGCCAAAATCTTCTAGTTTCTGGTCCTCACGCCTTATATATCTT
This sequence comes from Peromyscus maniculatus bairdii, assembly GCF_049852395.1. Classification (NCBI taxonomy): domain Eukaryota; kingdom Metazoa; phylum Chordata; class Mammalia; order Rodentia; family Cricetidae; genus Peromyscus; species Peromyscus maniculatus. The sequence continues at coordinate 86,839,670 of NC_134865.1, read as the reverse complement.
TCTGTTTTCTACCACCACTCCCTGGGATTAAAGGCTGGCTTTCTGGAATTAAAGGCATGTGTCACCTTGCTTGGCTATTTCCAATGTGGCCTTGAACTCACAGAGATCCGGAGGGATTTCTATCTCTGGAATGCTAGGATTAAAGGTGTGAGTGCCACCATTCTCTAGCCTCTGTATCTAGTGGCTGTCTGTTCTCTGACCCCAGATAAATTTATTAGAGTACACAATATTTTGGGGAACACAATACCACCACAGACACATCCTCAAAAACTAAAAACAGCACTTAAGAAGGAGCAGCTGAAAGCTTGTAAGAGCCAAAGGACAGAGACATCTGCTGCAAAATTGTAACTTTTACGTATGACATACATGCCTACATATACCTAGATAAACTCAACAGTATGGTCACCTAAATAAGACCTGAAAAATGACACTACCATTTGATGTGCCAATGTGCATGGGAGAAATCTCACAAGGCCCTATCCCTACATGAAGAACTACAGGCTGAAAGTGGAAAAAACCAGTGTTCTCCAGGGACAAGCCTCCTGATAGGTGATCCAATCGCAAATGACCATCTCTAGACATATATACATATGAGAAATACTCATCAGGTTGTATTTATAAATTTATATGTAGATATACATATTTGTATATGTAATGATAATAATTAAAGAATAAAAGGTCACAAATGCAAAAAAAGAGTTTGCTTTGTGTCTTAAGATTGAGGGAATTGTGACTATGTATAGCAATATCTATGTTAACCTATTAATGGTAATGATGAAGCTAAGGGATTCTTTAAGTTTGTAGTTACCTTAAGAGTTTTTGGTGTAGAAAGGACTGGAGGCAGCTAAGATTGCTGTAGTCACCTTGGACCTAATTCAAAAGAGAAATGCCATCTTTATCATCCTCTACTCCCATACTAGGAGGTGTAGCAGCTATTGAGATTGCTGTAAGCCAATAATAATGAGTTATTTTTTTATATATTAAGAAGAGGGACCCGTGGGAGCCTGTTTTCAGGTTCCTTGTGGCTTTACCCAGCAGGTCCACATAGAGAGGATTATTAGGACCATGGGCTTGAGTGCAGGTGTCTGAGTTGGTCTGCACTTGGATGTGCTGGGGGGGAGGTCTTTTGCTCCACACCTTGGCATATCTATAAATACCCTGAGGCAGAGACAGTCAGGGCCCGTTGGAATAAATTCCAGGCCCTCTCAAGGCTATCCTTTATTTTCTATCTCTTTATCTCCATAATATAAATCCTTCTATCTAATATTTCCTGCTGCTCACACTCAAGAAAACTCTGGGGAGCTGTGGGGTTGGTGGGTAAATTCCCCACAGTGGCTAATAAACATTTTCATCGTTTTCAACATATTGATTCATCAGAGACACACAAATTAAAGAAAGAGTTTGAAAATTCCTTTAATCATAGTAATAATGACATTTATTACAGAAACAAAGTACACCAATTGTTGATGATTAATAGCATAAAGGGAAACATGATACATGGTTGTTGAGAGTGTGAACTGTTGCAGTTCCTATGAAAATTTGTCTGGAATTTCCTCCTAAACCTAAAAATAGAAATGTCATGTGGCCTAGGTACATCACTCCTGGTCAGACACCTGACGACTCTCTATGGCAAAGATACCAGATTATTTGTGTTCAATGCTGGCCTCTTCATAATAGCTAAAACCTGAAATCAACCCAGAGGCCCATCAGCTGATGAATGTACAATAAAGATGTGGTTGAAGCCTGTCTGAAGTTCTATGTAGGAAGCTCCCTGACTCCATTTTAGATGCATGAGTCATTATGCTGTTTTTTTTAAATAAGTTTTTAATTTACTGTGAGATTTGAGTTGCTCTCTGTTTCCTGGAAAATGACCTTCCACAACCCCTGACTTTGATTGGTTCTTGAGAATAACCTGATCCTTCATGACTCTTCCTGAATGATCCTAATCAAATGATGGGTGGCTACTTAGTGTTTTTTTCCAGGCTTTTCAATTTTCTTTATTGCTCCATTGTCTCCCTTATGTTAAACTACTCATGGTATTACTCCTTTAAAGAGGCCCAAGAGGTGTATTCAGGGCTGCTCTCTCTAACCTGACTTAGGAGCAGTCACTGGCCCATTCTTGGGTGAACTCCAATTAAATCAAGCTTGCTTCAATTGGCTCAAACTGTGGTAGTAGTCTTATTCTCTCCATTGGGATTAACACCATCTGTACAAGTATTCAGATTAATGTTCCTTCTTATTAAATTATTTACATCACTCATGGCAGATTCAACAAGCGCACAGGATAGCCAATTATATTTCTAAAAAAATAACAGGTTTAATATTTCTAATTGCTGATGAAAATGATGACCTCTAGTCTGTGATAAGCAATGTTGAGTGCCTTTAAGTGATACAGTCTTAATCAACTTCCTATACTTATTCTTGTACCTCCTGTCAAGAACAAATTATGCATGGACATAATTGAAAACCTACATTCACAGGAGAGAGCTTTAAGTCTTTAGGGATTGGGTGGAGAGGTTAGATCTCCTGCAGGAAAACTAAATAGTTTAGATAGTTGTAAACACATGGGGGGACAACTAGAAGGGAGGATAAAAGGGAAGGGTGAGGAAAAGGGGAGCAACAAAGAAAATGAGGGGAAAGAGAACTAAAACTTAGGGTCATTTGAGGGGTAGTATGGAAACCTAACACAGTAGATGATTCCAAAGTAGAAAAGTGACACCAACATAAGCTACGACTCCTTGGATTTATAATGGTATCTAGTCTCAAGGTATGCTGGGTCAATGATGGAAAGAAGCTTGTGGGAGTAACCAACAATATATGAGTTGACATATGGCCCATACAAGAAACAGAATCCATACTCTATTTGGTTGACCAAGATTCTCAGAAGAGATAGTCCAAGAACCTATGGTAAAAATAAATGTTATTGTTCTATAAAAATGATTGTAATAAAATTACTCATAATGACATTCTGAACAATCAAAGATCAGCTCCTTATTCAGTCATGATCAGAGAAGCTTCCTCCTGCAGCAGTTGGGGACACATACAGAGACCCACAGCCAGACCATATTCTAAGAATGAGAAACCTTGGAAAACTCATCACTATCTGAGAAGTCTTCATCAAATCTCTCCCCTCAAGGCTCATGTAACAATGACGAAGGGGAGAAAAGGGTATAAGAGACAGAGGGGATAGATGCACCAGGGAAATATGGTCTATACATCAACAGGATAGTTGCACATACAAATTCAGAGAGACTGAGATACATTCACAGAGCCCGTTGGGGACCAGATGGGGTCCTAGAGCTGAAAGAAGTGGACACAAGCACCCATTCCTAACCCCTACACTATCTCCAATTGTTAACCAACTGTATATGAAAAATTAGTTTTTTCTTAGGGAGTCTCACTGAGGAAACCAACTTGGTCATCAGATATCAAATTCAAATACATTTTTGGAGGTTTCTTTTCCCATAACATCTCATGGCTTCTGTCGTTTTTCTTATTTATTTATTTATTTATTTATTTATTTATTTATTTACTTATCTCTAATTCTATCCTACATTTTTTACATGTGTAGCATTTCTTCTAATTTTGTGTTTTTTATGGGATTCCAGTGTCTGTACATCAGGAGGTCTCCACATACGCACCTGTTTTTTTTTCTCCCTTTTCTTGGGTTCTTTTCCTTCTGTTTGTTTTGTCCTGTTCCAATCTAGTAGTTTTTGTTTTATTTAATTTATTATTCATTAGTAACTTGCTTGATTTCTAAAGAGAGACAACAAGATGATGTATCTGGATGGTAGGTGATGAGGATGTTTTTCCTCTAAGTTCCACAGACTGGATAAAGAAAGAGGTAGGTGTGGACCTAGTGCAACAAAAATATGACAGTGTGCCAATTTTCTAGGATATATGGAAACTCATTTTATGGGTGAGAAACCTGAAGTTAAGCAGGAGCAATGTGCTCTGATTAATGAGAATGCAGGAGCTCAGGAATCAAGTGTGGAAAGAAGGTTGGCACCAGGCTGAGATTGCAAAAGCACAGGAGGAAAAGAATGGACGTGGGGAGGTTGTGCTAGAAGTGTAGGTTGGTTGTGCCAAGGTGTGCTTGCTGTGATCCCTGTAGTCCCCATGCCCTCCTATTCCAGACTCACACTACAGGAACTCAGATACAGTGATGACCACAGTGTAACTGTCAAATGGAGTAGTGTTCACCCTCCCCATTTATAAAGAAAAGGTTGACTCCCCACATGCAAATGCATCTTCTAGCTCTAAGTTAAATCTCCTCCTTCACTGTGGGAGCTCACATCTCTCTCACAGGAGGCTGACCTCTGAGGAAAAGGAGGTTAGCTTAGAAGATGACACTGTTGGGTCTTTTGTACCTGGTGACAGCCCTTCCTGGTGAGTGTTACCATTTCATACATGTGTCCATGATGGGTTGTGACAACCTGTGATTGACAGAATTGTCTCTTCTTGTCTGAAGGTATCCTGTCCCAGGTACAACTTCAGGAGTCAGGGCCTGGCCTGGTGAAGCCCTCTCAATCGCTGTCCCTCACCTGCTCTGTCACTGGTTACTCCATCACCACCAGTGGTTATTGGTGGAGCTGGATCAGGCAGTCCCCAGGGAAGAAGCTGGAATGGATGGGGGACATCGGTTCTGGTGGTGGCACCGACTACAACCCATCCTTCAAGAGCCGCATCTCCATCACCAGAGAAACATCCAAGAACCAGTTCTTCCTGCAGCTGAACTCTGTGACCACTGAGGACACAGCCACATATTACTGTGCAAGACATAGTGAGGAGACTTCAGCATGAGCCCAGACACAAACCTCCCTGCAGAGGAGCTCTGGACCAGCAGGGGGCGCTGAGCCATAACTAAGCCCAGAAATTTAAGACTTCAGAGCTGGAAAAAAAAAAAAAAAAAAAAAAAAAAACTGGTTTTCTGTTTTTATTCTCACTCACTACGGACAGAGATGCTTGGGGGCTTTTTTTCTCTCTGATCATGAAAAACTGCTTTTCTAAAGTCACATTTGCTTATTTCTCACTGTTACTATTAAGGTGCTGAATGTGGCAATATTTCTTGTCTAAATATTTCTTGTCTAAAAAGTTGTGAATCTAGCCTTTATCAGCTGTGCTTTCTCAGGAATTTATTTTTTATTTTTATTTTGAATTTTTTATAGTGAAAACATTTTGAAACTCAGCTGACCTAGGCATCATATTATCTGACCCATTAAAAAGTGAATTCTACTTTCGATTCTCCATTCCTTCCACCTTCAGATACATCTGTGTGTCTGAGCACTTGTCCCAGAGTGTTGACTCAAAGCCATTTCTGTTATGCCTCAGGAATGTGTCCTACAGTCAATGGCATCCACACATCACTAAAGCTGTATTACCAACCCTGTAATGCAGGGCATGGATTTTATGAGGTCAACTGTCCATGGTTTTGGTCTAAGGACTTTGCTATAAGGGGGTTATTCACTCCCAAATTTGGGATTGTTGGTACAAAAATTGCATAGTTTTGCATTTTGATTAAATACATAATATTAAACAAAAAATACATGTATTTACACTGATAATTCCTATTTTTTAGACTTGTCAGTGAAGAAATCACTTGAAACACAGCAAAGAACTGTAAGTTATGTGTGCAGATACACCTGGGCGTGCACCATCAGTGTTTGATCTGTGATTGGTGATCTCCTCCTACAGAGTTTCATGGGAATGGAAACAGAACCCAAGTGCAGAGACTAAAACACAGTGTCTCACCCAAGAGATAAAATCAAATCATGACAAATGTGGCCTAATACCATGTGGCCCCTACTCAGTTAACAAAATTGACTCTCAGCTCTGTGATGCTTTTTTTTCAAATTATGAATGAGCACTAGGGAAATTCTAGACAAACCCAAGATGAGACATAATGTGTGAAAATATCCCAGAAACTCTCATAGAATCACAAAGAAGGTGGCACAGTGTGCATAGAGGTCAGAGTCCCTAAAACCCTGCACTGCACAGCTGCCTCTCCAGTGTTAGGACCTGGTTCACCTAAGGCCATTCACAGCCCACAGGTCAGGCATAAAGAAAAAGGGACTCAACGTTGAGATTTTCCAGAGATGAAGAAGTAGATGGACATCCAGCCGGGCCAGCCAGGACTCAGAGACTGTCCTCAGTTGTGAGGATTCTCTAATGATGGCCATGCCTCCAACAAAACAGTGCAATGTGTTCATGGGAGGAAGTCACAGCCTGGAGAATGAAGGAAGGAGAGGAGGCCATCTTCATGTTCACAGAGCAATGTCGGGATGACAGGATTCACATCATTTCTAATTTGTCTTGGAGTGGGTTAAGAGGGTAGGGATCAAGAAAATTTCCCTGAGGTTTGTGCCTCTAATACTTCTAGTAAACACCAGGTAAATCACCCTGTCTAGGCAGGAAAATTGACTTGTACTCTGTTCCCCTTTTAAATCATCTGACATCTCTCCCAAAAAGAACACAACCAGCACCCAGTCTTAGACTGAAAGCTGATCACTTATCTCCTTTACACAGGAGTCTCCATCAAAGTATGCGTGTTCTGGAACTGCTTTTCTGCCTGATGGCTATTCCCTACAGTGAATGTCATAGCATTTAAGGAGAAGAAACTGGGCATGTAGCCCTAGGTTTTGTTTACCATTGATGATGCACTGTCATCAGTTCTCAGATACACTGCCCTGGGATGTCTGCAGGAGTCAGGTCTGGCCTCATGAAAACCTTGCAAGCCTTGTCACTCATCTGTACTATCTGGATTCTTTGTAACACATTGTCATATTCACTGGGTCTAACAGCACACAAGAAATGGTTAGCATACACTGGTATGATATATGGACTATTGGAGACACAGTTTGTAATGGGGACTTCCAGCAGCAGTATCAGTAGGGATAACTCCAATATCCAAGTTTCCTTAAATCTGCACTGTCTACCATGTCTGACTGTGCCAGCAACATGGGAGGAGACTTCAGTGTGAACACAAACACAAACCTCACTACAGAGGAAATCTGGGAAAAACAGAGGAACTTAGGAACTGAGTAGACTACTCAGAACCTCTAACTGCCCCTCACATCATAGGCAGTTCTGAAATGCCACCATGTGCTTCCTCACAAAGAAGCATATGTCTGTTTATATTTTAGAATATGTGGTTTCCCCTTCCTGTTCAAAAAATCTTCTATAGACCCTTTGGTATGTCATAGTCTATGAGAATTTCTATTTGCTTAATTTCTAATAAGCATATCATTACTTCCCTATGGTTCATCTCAGATATCCATTTGCCACCTGCCTTCAGATGAAATAAACATAAACATAAGAATAAAACTTTCCGTGTTTTCCACAAAGGTTTGTAATTTTAAGACTTGGTGATGATGTGTTCAGTTGGAAATGACAGGGAAATTTTAATAATCTGAAAACATTTCAATTTATTTGCTCTCATAGAGAATAGAATCCAGATCTTCCTTGAATGAATGCTATTATTGCAGATAGATGGGAAAACAAGATGTCTACTGTTTCCTCCTTCCAATGTGTTAATGCTCCAATAGAGTAGAGGTAATTAAATTTTTTCAATCAATGCATATTGGAAACTTGAATCCTTGTAACGATTAATTTGCAACACAATGTCCCATGTAATGATTTCTTTGAAGATGGTTCTTATACACTGGGCTTGTGAAAAAGTCTAAGGGACCGTTGTGTACATGTCAACTGATGTCATCTACTGTCTGTCCTAACTCACTTCCATTGGCAACAGATTTTCCTGATCTTAGTTTTCTGCTTCTTTCTGGTATTTCCTTGTTAACGTAGGCTCCATGCTTAATGCAATGTAACTCTTTGTTGCTTCTGAAGCTAGGGAAATGGAAATGTTTTACCTGTAAAATATAGAAGTATTACAGGGAGAAGTGATGGTTTTTTTTGTTAGTTCAGTTGGGTTACAGATTTCAGTTATCTGTAAAAGGAAAGAGAGTCTACTAGTGCAGACCTGAACCTTGTCTAGGTTCTATTATAGTGACAGTTTGTATTAAGATAGTTTTGGAAACAAACAGACTACAGAATATGGGTTTATACTGAGATCAAGATCAACACAACTCATTGAACAGCATAACATGAAGATAAAAACCAAGGGATCCATTGTCTGTTATCTAATGGCAGTGTGAAGGTCAGCCTGCATGGATGCCAGTGACCTATGATGACCACAGTGGATTTGCAAGTTGCTCACATTCTGGACACAAGGAGTGTTTAGATTAACTTCTCAATATCCTCAGGTATACTTAAGAAAAGAAATAAATATATGAGCAATATTTAATGAACATGAAATGAACTTTTTCCCTAGGGTTTAGGCAAAAATCATTCAACAATGATGAGTCCAGTTGATACTAATCTTTTAAGCACCAGCAGTTACTTAGTGAGCCAGGATTTCCTGATGATGGTCACTTAGAACTGAATTTAACTAGGCCAGGATGGAGGGGGCACAGCAAGACTAATTCATGTAGCCCTAGTTTTTGTTTACCATTGATGATGCACTGCCCTGGGATGTCTGCAGGAATCAGGCCTGGCCTCATGAAAACCTTGCAGATTCTGACACTCATCTGTACTATCTGGATTCTATGTAACAAATCATCGCATTCACTGGGTCTAACAGCACACAAGAAATGGTTAGAATATGCTGGTAGGATACAATGGACTATTGGAGACACAGTTTGTAATGGGGACTTCCAGCAGCAGTATCAGTAGGGATACCTCCAATGAATATGAAATGAACTTTTTTCCTAGGATTTGGGCAAAAAATTCTTCAACAATGATGTGTGTCCAGTTGACTTTAACCTTGTAAGCACTAGCAGTTACTTATTAAGCCAGGCCAGGAAAGAGAGGGGGCACAGCAAGACTAATGCTGTGACAAGTTTATTGTGACCAGTCAAACTTTCAAGACTCTTACAAAAAACAATATAACAGCAGTTTCTAGGATCACTATAATGGTACTTAATAGGATACTATGATGTTTGCAAGTTATGTGGATATAAAATATTAATATTTATGACCAATTTTCTTATCAAGCTTCTATATGCTTTGAAGACTTCTAGGGAACATAGAGAAACAGAGGTGGGCCTGGAAGCTTCACCACCAGCAGAAGCAGTTTGGATCATCAAGAACTTAAATGCACACAGTGCCCCAGGATCCATGGGCTCTAACCTATGGCATGTGCCTCTTAAGGCAGCAAGACTAGACCAACTACATGATCCTCTGCAAATATTGTGAGCCAAGGTAAACAAGATACTTATTTTTTTCCTAGGAATAGTTATTTGGCATGTGATAATTCTTTGTAATAATTCTATAGTACGAGTGGATGACATGGAATGGATCCAAATGCCACAATGGAAGATCATGGCTTTAAGAAGAATTTTAATAACTATAGAGACACTTAAAATCAGTCTCTGCATATCCATTCAGTATTTCCAGTAAAAGAGCAGCCAGTCCTCCCTGTGGCTGAGTTCTCTGAGCACCAAAGTAGCATGGATGTGTCTCTGCTCAAGACAGACAGAGAAGCTTGAGTGTAAGCCATGGCATCCCAACCTGCAGGGGAGCTCAGGACCAGCAGGGAAACAATGGAGCCAATAATCAGCAGGACAGAAGTGAGATGAGATATGGACTCAATAGCTTCTCTGGACACTTTTCTTAAAGTCTATTAGCTGAATAACACTTGCTGCAGTCTCCAATTTTCTATTTTTTAATTCAGACTTCAATATTCAAACACAGTAGAAATTCCTTGTCAAAAATATTGCACAGATTTTTATTTTCTTATTGATTTTATTACGATTTATTTTTTATTTCTGAGTTTTGAAAAACATGTTTTTTTCATACAATGTATTCTGATCAGTTTCCATACCCAACTCCTCCCAGATCCTTCCCATGTTCCTACCACTCAACTGGATGACCTTTCTATCTCTATAAAGAAAACAAAAATATAGACAAAAAAGAAAAGGAGTTAGAAAAGAAAAAAAGCTGGAGGAACACACACCTGCAATCTTCTGGAAAAACAAATTTTAATTACATGTACATTTAAAAAGATTACAAATTCTGCTAATATATGAGTTTTTGAAAATATCATGCACAATTGATTATCCTAATCACTACCATTACCTGTAAATCAGTTTTGTCAGGAAAAGGACTAAATGTCTCAGGTTGGGATTCTATTGTGAGAGTAGGCCTTGATTATATCCACAGAGCCTGCATACATCTCAGGAATGGCTACTTCCTCAGGCAGGATTAGGATTTTGACCTCAGCATCATGCTGTCTGACCTTAAATTCCTCTTCCTCCTTCTTCTTCAGTTGGACTAGGTCCTTATCTAAGAAGTACCCTGCCTCATAAATATGCAAATCATGTGAGTCTATGGTGGTAAATAAAGAGATGTCCACACCCTACAACATCATATTATCAGTGTCCTCTGCACAGTCACTGAGCACACAAGGTCCTCATCATGAAATGGAGCTGGATCATCCTTTTGTGGATGTCAGTAGTAACAGGTAAAGAGCTCCAGAGTTCCAGACATAAGGATGGGCCATACACTCAGTCACTATGACATCCCCACAGGTGTCCACTCCCAGGTCTACCTTTACCAGTCTGGGGCTCAGCTGAGGAGGTCTGGGTCCTCAGGGAAGATGTCCTACAAGGCTACGGGCTACACCTTCACTGACTATTCCATGAACTGGGTGAAACAGAGGCCTGGACAGGGTCTGGAGTGGATTGGATGGATTGATAATTAAAATGGTAATATTGGCTATGCACAGAAGTTTCAGGACAAGGCCAAGCTGACTGTAGAAAAGTCCTCCAGCACAGCCTACATGTATCTAAGCAGCCTGACATCTGAGGACTCTGCAGTCAATTACTGTGCAAGACACAGTGTTGTAACCCACATCCTGAATGTGTCAGAAAATCTAGAGGATTAGGAACCTACCTTATGACTGAAATATCAGAGAGATTAGCCTGGAGACTTGATCAGAAATAATCATTCTGATTGTCCATTTGTCAGCAGCCATCTCTTCACAGTCCTATAAGGTGTCTGTCACTATTTAAAAAGGATATCAGAGAACAAAGTAATGCTGATTCAGGATGCTACCTATAGTACTCCATACCTTGACTATATCTTTATCAGTGACCACCTCCATTGACATGCTTCTTCCATAATGAAACAAAACCCAGCAAGCTCTGGTAACATATTACACACACACACACACACACACACACACACACACACACACACACACACACACATACACACACACAGGAGAGAGAGACAGACAGACAGACAGAGAGATAGAGAGAGAAAGAGACAGAGAGGCCCACAAAGGTGTTTCCTGACTCTAGTCAGATTTTTCCTCTCATTAAACCATTTCCAAGGCCGAGGGGACCATCACCTAGAAAGATACAAGATCTGTCATGGAGAAGTTGAGTTAGTTCCTAGAATACATGACACTCTACTGGGGATGCTACAATAGCAGTTAAGACTCAATTCAAAGTCCCTCCAATCAACTTGAAGACAATTCATCTCATAGTAAAATGAATTCCTCTCCAGGAAAACAAGGACCTGGAAATCTTGTCTCATGGAGAGGCAATTTCAAGGCTCTTGATGCTGACTCTCACCCCCAATCAGTATCGAGTGTCCTGTCCTGGGGATGAGACAAGACTGAAGAGATGGAAGAAGATTAGAGCACAGCCCCAGAGTGGAGGCTCTAGATTACTCTACACCTTTTGTTACTCACAGACTTGATTGCTATATTACTTTAAAAATGTTCATAAGTGTTACCAGAGGTACAGGACTGTCTCATGAAACACAGTCCTCATCAGAGTAATAAGTAATACTTAATAATTAAAAAAAAAAAAACAGAAAGGTTCAAGTTTTTAAAAGGTGTTTTGCTGTGGATATAGCTCTATATAAATGAAGCACTGATTGTCCAGTGACCAGGCAGGAAGTAAAAGTGGGACAAGGAGGGAGGAGAATTGAGGAAGGAGGAAGGAAAGAGAGACTGCCTGGAGCCGCCACCAGGACAAGGAAGATGTAAAGTACCTGTAAGCCACGAGCCACATGGCAAAGTAAAGATTAATAGAAATGGGCTGAATATAAGAGTGAGAGCTAGACAATGATAGGCCTGAGATAATGGCCAAGCAGTTTAAATAATGTAAGAGTCTGTGTGTTTATTTTATAAGTGGGCTCCTCCGGGACTGGCGGGCCTTGGAGGTGGGGGTTGGAGAGAAATTCTCCAGCAACAAATGGCGCCCAATGGCTCGAGTTTCCACCTTAAACCTGAGAATATGTAATAACCAATTCTAAACAGAGCCAAAACCAGGTTCCTGCTTCATGTCTCATACAGGCAGCTAGATGCTGCAAAATACGGGTTTGAACTACTGGCGGGTTCCTGGCGTGTGTGTTTGACCAACAGTATGGCAAGAAAGAGGCATCTACAAGCGGCACATTATGCTGTGTAGTAGATTTAGTCTTTACTAGTATTAAAGAGAGAGAGAGAGAGAGAGAGAGAGAGAGAGAGAGAGAGAGAGAGAGAGAGAGAGAGAGGTTTCTGGGATACACACTCCTTTGATAAAAGCTTAGATCCACTATTTCTGAGACTTAATGACTCCCAGAGCTGGCAGAAAACATACCACCACCATGTTGGGAAGCTAAAGTGGGCAGAGCCAGCAGGCACAGTGCCATTTCAGGCTTAAAAGGCTGCAGTTTAAAGCAATAGGTTCACAATAAGACTGATTCAGATGGAATCATTTATAATGCATGCAAAAATGTACGTAGGCTTAAAAGAGAAAAAAAAGAAATATATACCATTATATAAACAAATAGTTTTTAACAATAAAGTCTTAAAAAAAAACAGTAAAGGTAATAAGCCACATAAAGATGGCTATCACACAGAGAATCTGGATTATGTTGTCTTTGATATTTGTAACTGAAGAAAAACATGATTGTAAAAGCTGTTCAGTTATGCCACAATGTACATTTTAAAGGTACCTTGACTTCAAAATTTGGATATAAGGGTATGTTACTTTGGAAAAGAGGTTCTGCTTTTGTTTCCACAGAAAGCCAGAGGATATGGATTTGTTCCAGATTAAGATACATCAGGTTTGACCAGCCAAGACCCCCTGAAAGGTCTCCAGTAACACCATGGCCCAGATGATCCAACATCTAGAACGGTGTCAGGCAACTAGCTCAGATGATACACCCTCATGGACTATACCATAGTCCTAAAGTTTTCTTTGTGTCCCCATAAGATACAGGGCCCCCCTCCAGCAGGAAGTAGTAAGAAAAGCTATGCCCAAATTCCCAAATATACCAAGCTGGCTTTAGAGATGGAATTGGCTCACTCCTCCTCTAAACCCAGACATATTGCTTAAAAAAATGGTTAAGAGATTTATGGTGGTATGTTGATGTAACCAACCGTCTTATTAAATAAGAAACACAGAACCAATGTAAAAGAGAAAGCCAAGAGATCAGAGCTCAGAGCTAAAATCTCACCCTTCCTACTGTGGTGGTCTTAGCTTCCTGAAAAAAAAAGCTATTTCCCTGTGTGTAAGTCGTTTCATAGTCATTCTGCCTTCTCATTGGTTGTAAACCCAAACACGTGACTGCCTCATCACTGTCTGTTTGTACAGCCCCCCAGGTCTTAAAGGCATATGTCTCCAATGCTGGCTATATCCCTGAACACACAGAGATCTATGGGGTTAAAGGTGTGCGCTATCACCGCCACACTCTGTCTATGGCTCTAATAGCTCTGACTCCTGGGCAACTTTATTTATTAACATACAATCAAAATCACATTTCAGTACAATTAGAATACCATGTGATTTTGATTGTATGTTAATAAATAAAGTTGCCCAGGAGTCAGAGCTATTAGAGCCATAGCAAGAGTGTGGTGGTTAGAAGAGCTAGGTAGATTCCTGTGTGTTCAGGGATACAGCCAGCATTGGAGACACACGCCTTTAAGACCTGGAGGGTGGTACTTACAGGCAGTGACGAGGCAGTCATGTGTTTGGGTTTACAACCAATGAGAAGGCAGAATAGAAAGACTATTTAAAGACAGACACACAGGAAGTAGCTCTCTTTCGGGGAAGCTAGGAGCACTGCAAAAGGTAAGATTTTAGCTCTGAGCTCTGATATCTCGGCTTTCTCTTTTACATTGGTTCTGTGTTTCTTATTTTAATAAGAGGGTTGGTTACATCTACAGAGATTCTTGTGTCCCAAATCAGAAGAGCCCTCTTGTGTGGGACAGAGAAAAAACATTTTTATTTAAAACAGGTTGATTATAAATACAATCTCTTTCTAAAGAAAAAAAGGAGATAGTTTAGATATGATAGGATGAAAGGGTAGATAAATGAACCTACTTTTAAAGAGTAACAACTTGTTTAAAATGTTTTACATTGCTATAGATTTTAGTTTATTGATACAAATTTAAACTTAATTTTGTTATACTGTATATATATATTTCTATTCTTGTGTGAGTCAATATGTTTATGTAACTCATTTAAAATTGTAATGGATAATTAAAAAATAGATTACTAATTAGTCATCTATGATAATCATAATTGTAGCCATGTTAGTTAAGTCTTCTAGGTATACATAGATATATTTCAAATAGATAGATAGTCTTCAAACACTTCAAAGACCTACAGAATATGGCATTTAAAATGTTTTAAAAATTTCGATTTTCTGGACAGTGAGACATGTCTGCTCCTGACAGCACTGATTTACTTCAGAGAAGAGTATGGGCATCAAAGACACTCCATATGGAGTTTATCTTCACTTTGACAAAAATAACCATTTGGACAAGAAACTGTTCTTGCCTGGACTGCTTGATCAACTTGACATACAGGACCCATAGAAAGGTAACCACTGAACTTTGCTTGAAAAAAATGGTCCTTCAGGTTCCTGATTTGCCGAGGAAAGTACAAGACATTCTACAGGACACAGAGAAAAGTGAATGAGAGACTCTACTCCTGTGGGTTGAAGACTGATGCCCCAACTTTATTAGAGAACTTTTAATGACTGTCAAGGCTGTCAGCTGTCTCTGTCTACCCTGCAAGACTCCTGAAAGTTGCTTGCATCTTTCTCCCATTTCTCAGGTAGTATTATATCCTTCTGAGGTCTTTGATGTGGTTAAAGACTAGATACTTACAATTTTCCTTAGTTATGATAAAATATAAGTTAGATATAAAACTTTAAACTCACAAATATAAGATAGATATCTTTTATATTATAACTATAATTCTTACTCTATAATTATTTTGTTATATGTAATTTTACTATGTTGAAGTTAAAACCTTCCTTTTTGAAAAAGAGAAAAAGGAGAAGTGCTGTGGATATTGCTCTATATAAATAAAGCACTGATTGGCCAGTGACCAGGCAGGAAGTATAGGTGGGACAAGGAGAAAGGAGAATTGAGGAAGGAGGAAGGAAAGAGAGACTGCCTGGAGCTGCCACCAGGTCAAGGAAGATGTAAAGTACCGGTAAGCCACAAGTCATGTGGCAAAGTAAAGATTAACAGAAATTGGCTCAATATAAGAGTAAGAGCTAGACAATGATAGGCCTGAGCTAATGGCCAAGCAGTTTAAATAATGTAAGAGTCTGTGTGTTTATTTTATAAGTGGACTCTGGGACTGGCGGGACTTGGTGGCGGGAGCTGGAGAGAAATTCTCCAGCAACAGTGTTTTCAGAAAAGTAATAATGAATAGAATTTGCATATCATTGTTCTTCAATACTGGGAATCACACACCAGTAGTTTTGCATGAATCAACACTAAGCTACATCCTTGAAAACTATTTCTTCAACTTAATATCTATATTCAACAGACACAAAAATTTGCTAAATCCTTCTGAAATTATCAAAATTATATAAAATTGGCATCTGTGGCAAAGAAAACAAAAAACTCTTAAAATATATCAATAATACATGATGAATAACATGTAGTTCTTCAATTCTTTCCCTATTATTCAGTTTTGTCTCATTCATTTGCTCTAGGCATTCATATATCTAATACTTTCTCCACA
This sequence comes from Peromyscus maniculatus bairdii, assembly GCF_049852395.1. Taxonomy (NCBI): domain Eukaryota; kingdom Metazoa; phylum Chordata; class Mammalia; order Rodentia; family Cricetidae; genus Peromyscus; species Peromyscus maniculatus. Next base: position 86,823,630 of record NC_134865.1, on the reverse strand, counting down.
AAACTCCTTATACAGCAGCAAAAAAATGCATAGAAGGCATCCCTATGCTCATGAAATCCAGCCCATCCCTAACCCTGCAGCTTTTGCTGAGGAGCCCAGCTGTAGATTCCAAGATCTTTCCATTCAGTAATAGCCCTGAATAAAAGCCACTCACCAAGGAGTTGCATGTGAGAGGAGATTTCCTTCTTACTTTTAAAATATTTGGAGGGGTGATATATAAGACCCTTTATTAATAAATAAGTTTATACAATAATTAAAAAAGAAATTGAAAATGAAGTACAAACAGAAACAGTATGTACTCACTCATAAGTGGATACGAGATATAAAGCACAGAATAATCAGACTACAACCCATAGCTCCAGAGAAACTAGGAAACATGGAGAACCCTAAGAGGGATGTATGTATTGCCCTGGAATTGGAAATAGATGAGCTCTCATTAGTAAACTGTGGGTGTGGGGGACAATAGAAGGTACAGGATCGAGGAAGATGAGGGAACAGGATGGTATAGCTGGGGGAGGATGAAGTGGGAGAGCAATGAAAGAGATATCTTGACAGAGGGAGACACTATGGGGTTATACTAGGGAAAAATTCCCAGAAATCCACAGGATGACCCCAGATTACACTACTGTGGAGAGGGTGCCTAAACTACCTACCCCAGTAATCAGATTGCTGAATACCCTAACTGTCATCATAGAGCCCTCATCCAGTAACTGATGGAAGCAGATGCAAAGATCCACAGTCAAGCACTAGGCTATGATCTGGGAATCCAGTTGAGAAGAAGGAGGAGGGATTATACCAGCAAAGGAGGTCAAGATCCTGATGGGGAAATCTACAGAGACAATTTAACCAAGTAGTGGGAACTCATGAACTTTAGCCTGACAGTTGTGGAGCCTGCATGAGACCAGACTAGGTCCTCTGCATATGGGAGACAGTTGTGTAGCTTGATCTGTCTGAAGGGCCCCTGGCAGTGGGATCAGGATCTATCCTTGGTGTATGAGCTGGCTTTTTGGAGCCCATTGCCTATGGTGAGATGCCTTGCTCGGCCTTGATGCAGGGTATGGGGCTTGTTCCTGCCTTACCTGAATGTACCAGGTTTTGCTTTTAAAATTCTTTAATTTTTTTGAGAATTTCTTATTCTGACTATTTTACCCTACTCAATATCAATATCCATATATATATATATATATATATATATATATATATATATATATATATATCATACAGTCTAACATAAATTACATGTAAAATATCACCTCTGATAGCAGAAATGATTCTGGTGAGGTCAAAGAATCACATGCTAAGAAAGGTCTCCAGTATCCCTAATGATTTTCCCTAATGAGTTTCAAAGCAAAGCCTTATCAGTATTCTGATTAGGACATCTTTGGGATTAGGTGAATCATGAGGGATATGAGGTCATACTCAGTAACCTACATCCCAAATAGGTTTCAAGTCTTTCTGCTTCCATAAGAACTATACACAGATATGCCCTGTTTATATTTCTAGCTGATTCAGTTACTTAATCTATAACTTACATCATCATATCTCCCACTACATTTTGTTAAACTAACTTCCAGTTTTTGTTCTTAAACAGACATGACTCACTCACTTTAAGCTCTGCTGAGACATAGGCTGTAAATCTATGGGGACTTGGGGAAGGTTGTTAGTGTATAAAAAATTAAAATTTTAAAGGAACATGACTGGTCCCAGGTATGGTGAAGAAGAAAGTCTATTAAGGATATGTGGGAGAGCAGAGCCAGAGCCTGGAGATATGTGAGAGTCCAGCCTTCCGAGTACAGGGAATAAGTTCTATATTATACAAATGACTGAGACAACTAGATAAGAATATTGATTCAAATCTGGTGAAAGAATACAGGATTTTTATATGGAAACCAGACTGTGAGTCAACAAAGTCATAGCAGAGCGTTAATGTCACCAATCACCAGAGCAGTGAAAACTGAAGTCACAAGGTAATGTGACCTCCACCTGTGGATGTGTTCAGGGTGAGATGTGTGTTTACTTCTGTGACTGTGCTGATGATTAAACAAGGTTCCATGTGATGGATGCTTAGCATGTGAGATTATAAATGTGTATCTGTCTTCTTTCAAGTACATTTTCTGAAAATAAAACATGTATTGATACTTTTCTGAATTACTAGAATGAAACAAAATCAAAAGTGTCCCCATCACAGTGAGGGAGACATTGAAACTTCACCAGACATGTCTGACTCTGACCAAGAGCTGTCTCAGGTGTCCAGCAACAAGAAGCACAAACCCAGGAACTAGGATGACACACCAGACCTGAGTTTCATCCAGAAATGTGACAGTATGTGATGCCTTTTAAATTGTATGCTTTTAAAATGGAGACCACAATACTAGATATAATGTAACTTGTGTACAAAATAAAAACAAAACATGAAATGGATAAAGTGTGATGAAACTTTAACTAGAAAAAGTATACAGAACAACATCACAACTTCATAAATTCTGTGATTATTGTCAATGACCACAAACGCTCTTCTATTTGCTCTGAGCTGTAGACAAATGGTCTTATTAAATAAAAAACATGGAGCCAAATATAAGGGTGAAAGCCTTAGAGTGATCGTGGAAATAGGGAAAGCCACCAGCCAACCTTACCTCACCAACTCTGCAGCTTCCAAATGAGAGCTACTTCCTGTCTACCCACGCACATATATCTCGCTGTTCTGCCATCTGATTTGCTCTCTGTCCATCTACATCACTTCCTCTTCCTGCCTAGCTCTGTCACTTCCTGTCTGTCTGTACAGACCTTCAGACATCCATGGTTAAATAGTTTTGGAATTTAAGGCACATGCCACCACACCTGGCTCTGTTTCCAGTGTGGCCTTGAACACACAGAGACCCTGCTTGCCAAGTAGTAGGATTAAAGGCATGTGCTAACATTGCATGACTTCTGTGTTGTGGCTGGCTTTTTCCTTTGTTCTCTAGGCAAGCTTTATTTATCAAAGCACAAATAAAATATCTCCACATTTCAGCACAAACACAATATCACCACACTGAGCGTTGTCTTTTACATTAGTTCCAACCTCAGAGTTTACTATATAGCAGGAAGAGATGCAAATAATTACTCTGTTCATGAAAACCAGCCCAGTGCTGAGCCTCACCTGTGACAGTGGAGCTGAGCCCTGGATCCAGCCAGGTCTTCCCATTCAGTGACCAGCACTGAACACAGACTGCTCACCATGGAATTGAGACTTAGATGGGTTTTTTTTTATTGTTGCTATTTTAAAAGGTAATTTGCAGGGAAGAGATTCTGTTTGTGTAATAGTACATGAGTAAGAGGGACAATGGATATATGTGACAGATTTCTGACTATGGTTCTCTGTGTTTTCATGAGTCCAATGTGAGGTGCAGCTGATAGAATCTTAGGGCAGCTTGGTACAGCCTGAAGGGTTAATTAAACTCTCCTGTGCAGTCTCTGGATTCATCTTCAGTGAGTACTCAGTGTCCTGGGTTGCCTAGCTCCAGGGAAGGGACTAGAGTGGGTAGGAAATATAAAATATGATGGAAGTGCAAAAGACTATGCAGAGTCTGTGAAGGACCAATTTACCATCTCCATAGAAAATTCTAAGAACTCATTGTACATGCAAATGAGCAGTCTGAGAACTCTGCCATGTACTACTGTCTCAGAGACACAGGTCGGAAAGGTAACTACAAGTCAAGACACAAACCTCCCCATAAGGTGTTCAGGTGCAATAGGGGGCACTGGAAACTCAGGGACCTCCAGGAAAACAGAAGAATCAGGGAAGAGACATGAAGGGTTAAAATACACCCTGTCTGGGTGGTCTCAAATCATAGTCCACATTTCCCAGGAACTCATTCTACAGTCATAGCTTCTACTGATCTTGGACATAATTAAATATCTAAACAAGTCTGTCTTCAGTTCTGATGTACACATTTAGAGACAGAATACAATCTGACCTGAACAAAATGCAGAACATTACACAGGGAAGATGTGACTCTGTGGTGAGTACTGGGATCACATTCTCAAGAGGCATGGAACCAACAAGTTGTTTTAAATGAAGTTGTAGTTGGGGAGTATTGGATTTCCCTGATGATTTAAAGGCATGCAATATATTCCAGAAAGAGCTGGCAGAATCCAGGCCTAGGTGTGTTATGACACCTTGAGTAACAGGCTGAGAAGTGCATCCCAGAATGACATATGCTCAGAATATTTGTTTAAAAGCAGTATTATTGGTTATACTAGGAACAATGCCAAATTCCACCTTCGGCACATTGTATTGTGCCATGCTCCCAATACTGAATGTCCTTTTCCATAAGGAATGTTTAAACACTGACTTTCAGCTTACTGAGTTAGATTTTCCTTCATGAGTTGACTGAGGTTTTCCACTGTTCTGAGATCTAGAAGACAGGCTGTCTGTTCCTCAGAGCTCTGTCATTGTTGCTGATGCAGAAGCATGATTGGCCAGTGGTGCAAGAGGCAGATGCTCATTCTATCAGCCTCAACGGTGCAGAGCCTCCTATGGTGATAAGATGATATCCTTGTAGACAATGTGCACCTTCCCTCTGCAATGAATGATGCTCACGTCTAACTCTGGGTTCAGATAGAGAGGCCTGTTATTCTGCCACACCTGTACTGCATCCAACTGCTCATTTCCTCAGAGTGCAGGGGATGCATCATTCACTCCTGACTCACATGGCTTTGTCCCTCCTATAGTTAATTGATTACAATGAGTGTGACCATTTAATCCTTCCAGTACAGCTATGGAAGAATTGAAGGAATACAAAATAGGAGAAAAATAGATATTGGCAATATGGGTCTCAAGAGTTACTAGAAATTTTAGGTGAATGTCTAGAAGAATGTCAAAACCAATAGTTAGAATGGTGTCTTTGTTGGTGAAATTAAGGAAATCACTAGACATAGGAAAGTTCCTCCAAACACACATATGTAAGACTGTCACTTTTCTCACAGATTTTCTACATTTGCTTTTCTACATTTTCCCTAAAACCTCATGCAACATTAGTAAAATCTTCATAAAGAAGTTCTGTGGATAAAACTGCTTCATGGTATTTTAATGACACATTTGTAAATAGTCTTATTTTTTACATGAACTGGACACACCTCCCATAATGAACAAGGATATGAAAATTCATCCTTAGAGAGCTAGAGCACTGTGAAGATGGGGGAATTACTGTGAGGGTTGGTGTCTCCCTCCTGCAGTGAACATTCTTTCTCTTTGCTCATTTCAACATTAGCCCTTTTCTCCTATGGGAGGGAGCAGCTCATAAGCATCATGGTAAGTGTTGGAAGTGCAGGCAAGAGGGTTATAAAGTCTGTCACCGCAGGATTTTTATATCACCCAGATCTTATCCTTGTAGCCTGAAGGCAATGGCAGAGGCAGCCTATTGACATTAATCAAAGGTACAGACTGAGAAAGGATCCATTCCTAAGTTGCATATCCTGTCAGAATTTTACTGACCTGACAATTTAAAGGAGCAGACTATGATCAGGCAGGTTCCAATCCCAACCTCAACCACCGTGACCTTCCTCACTGTGCTTCATTGCTGCTCTGAATCTCAGAGGGACCAACCATAAGTGCAATGTGCTCCAGCAGACAATCCTGAGCTGACAGTTATGCTAATGGATTGTGTACCCAAAAGACAGAGAGAGCATCCCAAGCATGGTATAGGGTAAAACTCAGTACAGGCACCGAAATAGTTTCTTCCCCGATCTGTTGGCACAACCCACAGAGTTCTCTCTTAATCTTTGAAAACCAAAAATGAACTCATTCTACAGACAGACAGCAGTGATGCTTTGAAAGACTTCATAGTTTTTTCATGTAATGGAAACACAACCATTACACAAATGGGTAATAAACACTTTTCACAGTTTTCAACATATTGATCCATTGTAATTTAATACAAATTAAATAAAATACTTTGAAAATTCCTATTATGCTAGTAATAATGTCATTTATTACAGAAAAAAGATGACACCAATTATTGATGATTTTGGGGGAAAGGGAAACCATGATACATGGTTGTCGAGAGTGAACTGTTGCATTTCCTATGAAAATTTGTCTGGAATTTCCTCCAAAAACTAAAAATAGAAATGTCATGTGACTTAGCTACATCACTACTGGTCAGACACTTGACAAGTCTCTATGGCAAATATACCAGATCATTTGTGTTCAGTGTTGCCCTTTTTATAATAGCTAAGACCTGGAATCAGCCTAGAGGCCCATCAGCTAATGAATGGACAATGAAGATGTGGTTGAAGCCTGTCTGCTGTTCTATGGAGGAAACTATCTGACTCCATTTCAGATGCAGGAATCATTATGCTGTGTTTTTAAAAATAAATTTTTATTTAGAGTGAGAATTGAGTTGCTCTCTGTTTCCTGGAAAATGATTTTCCACAACCCATAACCTTGGTTTGTTCTTGAGAATACCCTGACTTCCATGACACCCCCCATGAATCATCCTAATCAAATGGTGGGTGGCCTCTTGATGTTTTTAATGTTTTTTTATTTTCTTTATTTCTCCACTGTCTCCCTTCTGTTAAACTACTCATAAGTTTATTCCTTAAAAGAGACCCAAGAGGTGTATTTGGAGCTGCTCTCTTTAACCTGACTTAGGAGCAGTCACTGGGCCACTCTTGGATGCATCCCAATAAAAATCAATCTTGCTTCAAGTTTGGCTCAAACTGCTGTAGTGGTCTTTCCCCAACATTGGGTTTAACACTATCTGTACTAGTATTAAGGTTAATGATCCTTATTAAACTTCTTAGTTCACTCATGGCAGATTCCACAAGCATACTGGATATCAATTATATTTCTAGCAAAACGGTAGGTTTAGTATTTCTAATTGCTGATGAAAATGATGACCCTTAGTCTGTGATCAGCAATGTTGTGTGTCTTTAAGTGACACAGTCACCATCAACTTTGTATACGTATTCTTGTACCTCCTGTGAAGAATAAATTATGCAGGGCCAGAATTAAAAACCTGGATTCAAGCCTTTAATCTCAGCATTCAGGAGGCAGGGCCAGAGGGATCACTGTGAGTTCAAGGCCAGCCTGGTATACAGAGCAAGATCCAGGACAGGCACCAAAACTACACAGAGAAACACTGTCTCAAGAAAACAAAAACAAAAAAAGAAAAAAAAAAGAAAACCTGGATTCACACAGACATTTAAGTCTCATGAAACTGGGATGGAGAGGTTAGATCTCCTGTAGGGAAAGGAAATAGTTTAGGTAGTTGTGAATACATGGGCATATGGCTAGAAGGGAAGATCAAAAGGGGGGGTGAGGAAAAGGGGAGCAACAGAGAAAATAAGGGGAAAGAGAGCTAAAACTTAGGGCCATTTGTGGAGTAGTATGAAAACCTAACACAGTAGATGATTCCAAAGTAGAAATGTAACACCAACATAAGCTAAAACTCCTTTGATTTACAATGGTATCCAGCCTCAAGGTATGCTAGGTCAATTATGGGAAAAAGCTTGTGGGAATAACCAACAATATATGAGTTGACAAAAGGCCCATAGAAAAAAATTTAATCCATACTATACACTAATTGAGTGACCAAGATTCTCAGTAGAGATAGTCCAAGAACCTAAGATAAAAATAAATATTATTGTTCTATGAAAAGAAGATTGCAATAAAAGAACCCACAATGATATTCTGCTAGTTTTAAAGATCATTGCTTGCTCAGCCATCATCTGAGAAGTTTCCTTGCTGTGGATGTTGCTCTTTATAAATAAAATCTGATTGGCCAGTAGCCAGGCAGGAAGTATAGGCAGGATGAACAAAGAAGAGAATTCTGGGAACAGGAAGGCTGAGTCAGGAGACCCTGCCAGATGCTACTATGAAAAGCAACATGTAAAGATACTGGTAAGCCACAAGCCATATGGCAAATTATAGACTAATAGAAATGGGTTAATTTATGTTGTAAGAACTAGATAGCTAGAAGCCTGAGCCATTAGACCAAAACAGTTTAAATAATATAAGAGTCTGTGTGTTTATTTTATAAGTGGGCTGTGGGACAGCCAGGACTTGGCAGGAGCTGGGGAGAATCTCTCCAGCTGAACCCTCTCCTGCAGCAGATGAAAATACATACAAAGACCCACAGCCAGACAATATTCTGAAAATGAGAGGCCTTGGAAAACCCATCACTATCTAATAAGTCTTCATCAAATCTCTCCCCTCAGAGCTCATGGAACACTGAACAAGAGGAGAAAAGAGTATAAGAGCCAGAGGGTAGAAATGCACCAAGCAAATAAGGTCTATAAATCAACAGGATAGTTGCAAATATAAATTCAAAGAGACTGAAATACATGCACAGAGCCTGTTGAGTCTGCACCAGATGGGGTACTAGAGCTGAAAGGAGAATTGGACACAAGCACCCACCCCTAACCAAGAAGCTATCTCCAATTGATAACCACCTACATGTGAAAAATTAGTTTTCTCTAAGGGAATTTCACTGAGGAAACCACTTTATTTCCAGCAGTGGATGGTCATCAGAAATCCAATTCAAATACAATTTTGGAGGTTCCTTGTCTCATAAGTTCACATGGCTTTTGTCATTTTACTTATTTATTTATTATTGGGTACCAGCCTCCACATTATTTACCCCAGGGACTCTTGAGGAATGAGAAATAACAGACTTCAGTAGAAATAGAAGAGAGAGAAACAGATAGAAATGCAGCATAGTCTCAGGTGGGCCTGGATCCTTATCCAGCAGTCCAAGAAATTTATTCCAAAGGTCTATTATAACAGTGCCAAGGGGAGGAGTAAAGGGCCTCTTCCTAGCTACTTACAGCCAAGTGTAAACCCTTACAAACACGTGATACTCAGGCCTATGGTCCAATCAACTTCTTATGTAGTCCTGCTGGGTACAGCCACAAGTAAACCTAGTGGCTCCAAGAATTTATCCCTTATTTCATCCTACGTTTTCTCTACATATATAGTATGTCTTATAATTTTGTGTCTTTTATGGGATTTCATAGTCCTTACATCAGGTCTCTTCAACCACACCTGCTTCTTCTGCCTTTTTAAAGCTCTTTTCTTTCTGTGTGCTTCGGTTTTTCTTTTCCAGTTACAATGTGTTAGTTTTTACTTTATCTCATTTTATTTTATTTTATTATTATTCACTAGAAGCTTGCTTGTTTTAAAAAGAGAGATAGCAAATTGTTGTATCTGGATTAGAAGGGAGGAGAGGTCTTTAGAGTTGAAGAGGGAGGAGAAACTGTAATCAGGATATATTATATGAAAAAATTATATTCTCTGAAAAAGAATTTGACCATCTGTAAAAACTACTAGAAAGATGAGAAAAGAGGAAAGGACTAATATTGTGGCCAAACACTGACACATGTTGCAAACTCCAAGAGGAGCCTCAGTTTGTACAGAGACCTGAGGGAGGAGAATGTCCCCTCTATCTTAATCCTTGGTCTCTGTGGTTGGGCTATCACACAACTGTTCCCATGATTCTGTCAATGTCTAACCTGGGTGGGCTGTGAGCCAGGACAGGATAAAGAAGGAATGGGGTCCCTCAGTAAGATTCATGGTGTGCAGATTTCCCAGCTGCTTCTCTCAGCATGTGCTTTCTCTACATCCCACAGCCTGGATGGAGCAAGAAGTAGGTGTGGACCCATCGTAACAACAATATGACAGTCTGCCAATTATCTAGGAAAGATAAAAACCCATCTCATGTGTGGGAAAAGAAAAAAGAGCAGGAGTGTGTCAGCTTACTAATCAGAAAGATAGTGCCGAGGAACCTAGTGTGGAAAGAAGGTTGGCACTGACCTGAGACAGCAATAGTACAGGAGCAGAATGGAGGTGGGAAGGTTGGACTAGGAAGTGGAGATGAGGACATGCCAAGGTGTGTTTCCTGTGATCCCTGTAGTCCTCATGCTCTCTTACACCAGACTCACACTACAGAAGTCAGATACAGTGATGGCCATATTATGACAGACAAATGGAGTATTATCTACCCTCCCCATTTATAAAGACAGGGCCGACTCCCCACATGCAAATGCATCTTCTAGCTCTAAGTTAAATCTCCTCCTAAACTGTGCGAGCTCACATCTCTCTCACAGGAGGCTGACCTCTGAGGAAAAGGAGGTGTAGCCTAGAAGATGACACTGTTGGGTCTTCTGTGTCTGGTGACAGCCCTTCCTGGTGAGTGTTACCATTTCATACATGTGTCCATGGGGGGTTGTGACAACCTGTGATTGACAGAACTGTCTCTTCTTGTCTGAAGGTATCCTGTCCCAGGTACAGCTTCAGGAGTCAGGACCTGGCCTGGTGAAGCCCTCACAGTCACTGTCTCTCACCTGCTCTGTCACTGGTTACTCCATCACCAGTGGTTACTGTTGGACCTGGATCAGACAGTCCTCAGGGAAGAAGCTGGAGTGGATGGGGTGCATAGATTATGGTGGTAGCACCTATTACAACCCATCCCTGCAGAGCCGCATCTCCATCACCAGAGAAACATCCAAGAACCAGTTCTCCCTGCAGCTGAACTCTGTGACCACTGAGGACACAGCCACATATTACTGTGCAAGAGACACAGTGAGGAGACTTCAGCATGAGCCCAGACACAAACCTCCCTGAAGTGGAGCTCTGGACCAGCAGGGGGCGCTCAGCACTAACCAAGCACAGGAACTATAAGACTTCAGAGCTGGAAAGAAAAAAATTCTGGTGTTCTCTGACTTTGCTTTTCACTTTCTAAGGGCCTCGCTAGGCTTTGGCATCATTTCTTTCTCTGATCATGAGAAACTGTGTTTTTTTTAAAGTCACGTTTGCCTGTTTCACACCGTGACTTTCAAGATGGTGTTTGTGGTAATATTTTTCGTCCTTTGGGTTGTGATTCTAGCCTTTACAAGCTGAGCCATTTTTCTGGGTTAGGAAATTTTTTTAAATGAAAACATCTTTTTGAACCTCAGTTGACCTTGGCATCGCAGTAATTGTCTAATTAAGAAATAAATTCTGGCCGGGCGGTGGTGGCGCACGCCTTTAATCCCAGCACTCGGGAGGCAGAGCCAGGCGGATCTCTGTGAGTTCGAGGCCAGCCTGGGCTACCAAGTTAGTTCCAGGAAAGGCACAAAGCTACACAGAGAAACCCTGTCTCGAAAAACCAAAAAAAAAAAAAAAAAGATAGAAAAAAAAAAGAAATAAATTCTGCTCTGGATTCTCCATACCTTTCACCCTCAGATACATCAGAGCACTTCCTAGATTACTGACACAAACCATTTGCTATTATGCCTAAGGAGTACCTAATAGATGTAACAGGGGTTCCATGCATCACTGCAGCTGTATTACTAACCCTGTAGTACAGAGCAGGGTTTTCCTGAGGTCAACTATGCATAGCTGAGGTACAATGACTCTGCTGTAAGGATGATACTCACTTCCAAAATTGGGATATTTTGTACAAAAATACATAAATTTGCATTGTGATTCAAAACATCATATTAAACAATTACTCATGTGTTTACACTGATAATTACTATTTTCAAATATGTCAGTGAAGAATCCACCTGTGATATAGAAAAGAACTGTAAGTTGTGTGTGCAGATATACCTGGGCCTGCACTATTACTGTTTAATCTGTGATTGGTGATCTCCTCCTACAGCGTTTCAAGGGAAGGGAAACTAAATCCAAGTGGAGACACTGAAACACAGTGCCACATCCAAAAGGTAAAATTAAATCAGCAGAGTAAATGGACTAAGTAAGGGCACGTGCTCCCTATTCAGTTACCAAGATTGACACTCAGTTCTGTGATGTTTTGTCTAGTTCTGAATGACCACTAGGGAAATTCTAGACAAACCAAAGATAAGACATAATGTGTGAAAATATCTCTGAACTCTCAGAATCCCAAAGATGGTGGCACAGTAAGCATAGTGGTTGGAGTCCCTAAATCTTGCACTGCACAGCTACTGCATAGATGTTTTCCCTAAGGCCACTCACAACCAAAAGAACAGGAATACATAACCAGGGACTCAAATATGAGATTTCCAGAGATGCAGAAGTAGATGGTCCTCCAACCAGATCAGCCAGGACTCAGAGACTGTCCTCCATTGGGAGGAATCTCTAATGATGGCCATGTTTCCAACTAAACAGTGCAAAGTAATGGGAGGAAGTCACAGCCTAGAGGATGAACAAAGGAGAGGAAGCCATCCTCATGTTCATTGCTATGTCTAGATGGCAGGATCCACATCATTCCTGATTTGTCTGGGAGTTGATTAAGAAGGTAGAGAATCAAGAAAGTATCCCTGAGGTCTGTAACTCTAGTTCTTCTAGTCAACAGCAGGTAAATCACCCTGTCTGGGAGGGACAATTGACCTATGTTCCTCTCACTTTTATATGCTCTGACAACTCTACCATAAATAATTATACCAAGTTTTCAGACTGAAAGCTGAGCCCTGGCTGAGGTGCCCTCCTCTCCTTTACACAAGAATCTCCATCAAATATGTGTGTCCTAGAACTGCTTTTCTGCCTGGTGACTGTTCCCTACTATGAGTGTCACAGCACATAAGGAAAAAAACTGGGCATGTGGTCCATAGTTTGCGTTTATGATTGATGGTGGTGTTCACTATTCCCAGGTACACTGTCCTAGGTGTAGCTGCAGGAATCAGGTTTGTCCTCATAAAATCTTTGCAGACCCTGTCACTGGTCTCTACTGTCTGGATTCTATGGAAACAACTATCATACTCACTGGGACAACACATTCACAGCATCCAAGAAATCCTTAGAGTATGCTGGCACCATACCATGGAGTACTGGAGACACAGTTTGTAATTGGGGTTTCACCTCCAGGATCTGTATCAGTTGGCATACAATCAATAAACAAGTTTCCTTAAATCTGCACTGTCTGCAATGTCTCACTGTACCAGAGACATGGGAGGAGACTTCAGTGTGAACTCAGACACAAATCTCCCTACAGAGGAGCTTGGGGGCAACAGTGGCACTTAACAACTGCTGAAGCTACTCAGAACTACTAGATGCCCCTTACATCATAGGTAGTTCTGAACTTCCACCATGGGCTTCCTCATGAACAAGCATATACATGAATTCTAATTGGTGTTAATCATAAAAATCCAGAGTCAGATAGAGTGGTAAATGCTGAAAGATCAGAGACACAAAGGAGCAACCAGTCATGGTCTACTCTTACCTCACCAACTCCTCAGCCAAAAGAGAGAAGGCTTGAGGCTCTGCCCACCTTATATTCCTCTTTTTGCCCAGCCATATCACTATCTGATTCTTTCTTCCATGGGCTGGGATTAAAGGTATGTGCCACCACGGCCAGGCCTCTATGGTTAACTAGTGGCTAGCTCTGCCCTCTGATCTACAGGTAAGCTTTATTTGTTAGAGCACAAAGTATCACCACAAAAAGCATATGTCTGTTTACATTTTAGAATATGAGGTTCCCCTTCCTGTTCATAAAAATCTTCTAGAGACCCTTTAATATGTCAGAGTCTATGACAATTGCTATTGGCTTAATTTCTAATAAGCATATCATTATTTTGCCATGGTGCACTTCAGATATCCAGTTGCAACACACTATGGGATTTAATAAACATAAAAATAAAACTTTCCATGTTTTTGAAAAGGTCTGTAGTTTTAAGACTTGGTGATGATAGGTTCATTTGGAAATCACAGGAAAATGTAAACAAATCAAAAAACTTTCAATTTATTTCCTCTCCTAGGGAATAATACACAGATCTTCCATGAATGAATATTATTACCCCAGGTAGAGGGGGGAGATATCTACTCTTAGAGCTTTCAATATGTTAATGCTCTAATAGGATAAAGGTAATTAACATTTTTTCACACAATGCTTATAAGAAACTTGCATCCTTGTAAAGATTACTTTCTGCCCATTGTTCCATGTAATGATTTTTTTGAAGATGGTTCTTATCCCTTCAGCTTGTGGATAAGTCTGAGTGACCATTGTGCAAATGTCAGCTGATGTCATCTATGGTCTCTGTTCTAACTCTTCCCTTGGCAACAGAGTTCTTTATCATAGTTTGCAGCTTCTTTCTGCTGTTTTCTTGTTAACATTGACCCCATGATTACTACGATGGAAGGACACTATTTTTCTGCTGAAGGCAGTAAAGCTGGAATGTTTAACCTGAAAGTTAGAGAAGCATCATTGAGAGAGGTGATGTTTGATGTTGGCTCAGTTGTGCTACAGATTTTAGGTATCTTTAAAAGGAAAAGAGATTCTACCAATCTAGACCTGAGCCATCCCTGGATACTATTATAGTGATGTCAGCTATGAGGCAAGATATATTGGGGAACAAACAGACTACAGAATATGGGATTACTGCCACCTAGACCAACACAACACATTGAAAAACACAGTGTGAAGGTGAAAACCAAGGGATCCACACTCTGCTAAGTAATGCCAAGGTAAAGGTCAGCCCACATAGATTCCAGTGACATATGATGACTACAGTGAACCTGCACAGTTGGCACACTCTGAACACCAGGAATCTCTGGATTAGCTTCTCAAACATTTCCCAGCTATAGAGAAGAAAATAAATAAGTGTATGAGCAATATTTAATGAATGAGAAATTAGCTTTTTTTCTGCTAGGATTTGGGCAACTGATTCTTCAACAATGAAATGAGTCCAATTAATAAAAACCTTTTAAAACCAGCACTTACTTACCAAGTCAGGATTTCCTGATTATGGTCACGGGAAGACTGAAGCTGTAACAAGCTAATTATGAGCTATCTGACGTTACATACTATTATTAGCATGATAAGTGTGTAAAAGGTTTAAGTAACTTCAGTGTAAGTCATGACATACCAACCTTCAGAGGAGCTCAGGACCAACATGGGGCACAGTGGAGCCAATAACCAACATGGTAGAAATGACATGAGGAGTGGAGGGGACTCTGTACCCATGTGAACTCCTTTCCTAAAGTCTGTTAGCTGAACAATACCTTCTGCAGTTGATATGTGAAGTCTCCATGGTCAAACAGAGTAAAAATTCTTTGTTAAATCTTGAACAGACATTTATTTTTTCATTTATTTTGTTAATGTTTATTTATTTTTCATTTTTATATAGTCTAATTACATTTTCCATGCACAACTCCTCTCTAATCCTTCCCACATGCTTATCACTCAACAATACAACCTTTCTTTCTCTCTATAGAAAACAAACAATTACACAAAAAAGAAAAGGATTTTTTAAAAATAATTAAAAACACCAGGAACATACACCTGTGTACTGCTGGAAATGCAAATATTAATTGCTTCTACATGAAAAAAGATTAGAAGTTCTCCTAATTTAGGTGTTTTTGAAATTTTCATTCACTATTGTCCTCATCCCTACCACCACCTGTAAATCTTTGCCAGAAAAAAGGCCTAGTATGTCCTATTGGGATTCTATTTACCTTGATGTTAAACCCACAGAGTCTGCACAGGTCTCAGGGATGGCTGCTTCATCAGACAAGGTTAGGAGGATCTGGTCCTCAGCATCCTGCAGCCTGCCCTAGGTTTCATCTCCCTCCTTCTTCTCCAGCTGGACTAGGTCCTTATCTAAGAAGTGTCCTGCCTCATGAATGTGCAAATCATGTGAGTCTACAGTGGTAAAACAGGGATGTCCACACTAAAAAATCAACATATGATCAGTGTCCTCTCCACAGTTGCTGAGCATACAAGGTACTGACCAAGAAGTGGAGCTGGATCATCCACTTCCTGGTAGCTGCAGTTACAGGTAAGGGACTCCCAAGTTCCTGACTTGAGGAGGGGCCATACACAAAGGTAACTGTGACATCCAGTCTTCCTTTCTCCTCACAGGTGTCCACTCCCAGGCCCATCTGCAGCAGTCTGGGGCTTAGCTGGGGAGGCCAAGAATCTCTAGGAAGATGTCTGCCAAGGCTATACCTTCAGTAGCTACCCTATCACTTGGGTGAAACACAGTCCTGGACAGAGCATGGAGTGGATTGGATGGACTGGTACTGGATATGACAATACTGAGTACAATTAGATAAGTTCCAGGGCAAGGCCACACTGACTGTAGATAAACCCTGTAGCACAGACTACATTTTACTTAGCAGTGTGACCTCTGAGGACTCTGCTGTTCATTCCTGTTCAAGACACAGCTATGCGACCCACATCCTAAGTGTGTCTGTAATCCTGGTGAAGGAGGAAGTCGCCCTGGGACTAATATAACAGCGAAAATTAGCCTGGAGACTTACACAGAAATAATCATTCTGAGTGTCCCTTTTTCAGCCTGCTCCTCACAGTCTTATATAGTGTCTGTCAACTTTTCAAAAGAATATCTGAGGATAAAGTGATGCTGGTTAATGATGCCCCCTACGTATAACATACCTTGACTATTTCTCTATCAGTGACCACCACCATTGACATTTCTCTTCTTTAATGAAACAAAAAAGAGCAAGCTATGGCAATATATTATCATATATCCATACTTATATCTATCTATAACTCTCTCTGTGTCTCTCTTTCTCTGTCTCTATTTCTCTGTCTCGTCTCTCTGTCTCTCTGTCTCTCTGTCTCTCTGTCTCTCTGTCTCTCTCTCTCTCTCTCATATATATAAAACCATCAACAGAAATACTAAGAATTCTCTGAATATTGGGTTATTGTTAGATTTGAACTGACACTACTCATGCAAGGTTCATAGTACTGACTTCATTTGGGGCAGGCTGCATTTTGCAATGAGAGTCAAAGCTCCCATCCTCCACAGAATTCCATCTTATGGCTGCCCTGATGCACCATAGTAACATAAGATTCCTAGGACAGCCTTCCTGACCTGTACAGGAATGTGGAGAGAGTATAAAACTGCCTATAAACATTACAGAGCAATTCCTACATTGGAGTGTGATTAATCAATTGCAGAGCATATTCTGTCAAAATATACAAAGGGTGACACAGTCTGATATTGTATTTTATGATTTTCAAATGACATCAAGGACATATGATCAATAACATTGCTAAATACTTTTGCCATGAGACAACAAAGAGGAAAACCAATATAAACTCCTTATGCAGAGCCTTATGTGCAGGTGTAGAGAGGCCCACAAAGGTGTTTCTTAACTCTAGTCAGATTTTTTCTCTCATTAAACTGTTTCCAAGGCTCAGGGCACCATCACCTAGAAAGATACAAGAGCTGTCATGGAGAAGTTGAGTAGTTCCTAGAATACATGTCACTCTACTGGGGATGCCACAATAGCAGATGAGACTCAGATCAAAGTCCCTCCAATCACCTTGAAGAAAATTCATCTTACTGTAGAATGAATTCCTCTCCAGGAAAACAAGGACCTGGCAATCTTCTCTCATGGAGAGGCAATTTCAAGGATCTTCATATTGAATCTTACCCCCAATCAGTATAGAGTGTCCTGTCCTGGGGAGGAGGCAAGACTGAAGACATGGAAGATTAGAGCACAGCCCCAGAGTGGAGGCTTTAGCTTACTCTACACCTTTTGTTACTCACAGACTTGATTCCTTTATTACTTTAAAAATGTTCAGAAATGACCTGAGGTACAGGACTGCCTCATGAAACATAGTCCTCATCAGAGTAATCAGTAATTTAATAAATAACAAAAGCAGAAAGGTTCAAGTTTTTGAAAGTTGTTTACCGAAAAGTAATAGTGAAAAGAATTTGCATGTCATTGTTCTTCATTAATGGGAATCACACACCAGTAGTTTTGCATGAATCAATACTAAGCTACATCATTGAAAACTATTTCTTCAACTTAATATCTAGATACAACATTCACAAAACTTTACTAATCCTTCTAAATTTATCAAAATTATATAAAATTGGCATCTGTGACAAAGAAAACAAAAATACTATTGAAATATATCAGAAATACATAATGAATAATATGTACTACTTCAGTTCTTTCCCTATTACTCAGTTTTGTCTCATTCATTTGCCCTAGGCACTCATGTGTCTAATACTTCCACCACAAAACTCCTTATAGAGCAGCAATTAAGCTTTACCCAGGACAATAAATTATACTTCAGTGTTTTAAATGCAATTTTGGTCTTTATTTCATCTTAGACATCTGCATCATGATTTTTCTTCACTAAGGCTCTTGCTCCTGAGCTCATGGTATAACAGGAAGATATGCAAAATATGTTTTCCTCTGCTCATGAAAACCAGTCCTGACCCTACAGCTCTGACACAGGTACCCAGCTCTGTAATCACAGGTCTTCCCATTTATTGATTTTCACTGTACACAGAACATCTAACATGGAGTTGAGACTGAGCTGATTTTTCCTTGTTGCTCTTTTAAAAGGTAACTTATAGATAAGGAAAGATACTCAGTGCTTGAGTGAACATGAGTGAGAGGGACAGTGGACATTTGTGAATGTTTACTGACAGGATTCTCTATTTTTGCAGGTGTGCAGTGTGAGGTGCAGCTTGTGGAGTCAGGGGGAGGCTTGGTGCAGCCTGGAAGTTCCCTAAAACTCTCCTGTGCAACTTCTGGATTCACTTTTAGTGACTAGTGGATGCTCTGGGTCTCAGTCTTTGGGATTAGTTGAATCATGAGGGTCATACTCAGTAACCCACATCCCTAATAGGTCTCAAGTCTTTCTGCTTTCCATAAGAACTATGCATAGATATATAATATTCATATTTGTAATTCTAGCTAATTCAGTTACTTAATTTATGACTTTCATCATCTTATCTCCCACTACATTTTGTTCACCTAAAACTTCCTGCCTTTGTTCTTAAACAGACATGACCCACTTTAAGTTACTTTAAGCTCTGCTGAGACCTAGGCTGTAACTCTGTGAGGACTTGGGGAAAGTGGTTCGTATATAAAAAATTAAAATATTAAAGGAACCTGACTGGTTGGTCCCAGGTATGGAGAAGAAGAAAGTTTATTAAGGATATGTGGGATAGCATAGCCAGTGGCTGGAACATATGGAAGGGTCCAGAATGGACTTAAGTGAGGAGGGGAGGGGAGGGGAAGGGAGAGAGGAGAACAAGGTGAAGCATCCAGGAGGCCCCAAAGAGAGATGAAGAGGAATAGGTAACTAAAATAACTGAATTACCTATGGAAGAGCTTCTGTGGGAGGAATGCCAGCCTCTGGATCCCAGCCAGGAGAGCCCTGTAACAGTTGTGAACTGAGGGATGCAGGGAGAATGAATCTGGCAACTAGTTTCTGCTTTAATATTTTAAATAGGCACCTCAGCCATTTGTTACAGGTTTGAAACTTAACATCCCAGCCTTTTTGTTCAATGCTCATCCTCTTCTTTAATGTAGATTGGTGCTTCCAGGAGCAGACATGTCTCATAGTCATAAAAAATAATCTGTGTTCTTAAAATATGTTAAATGCCATATTCTATATATCTCTGAAGTGTGAAGACATCCTATCTATCTAAAATATATTTGTTTGACCTTGAAAACATACCTAATATGACTACAAGTTCCATTGTAATAACTAATGACGAACTTTCATTTCTTTATATCCTAATTAGTTGATAATAATAACCTTCATGGACTAGCAATTTGCACTACATTGTTAATTGATCTGTATAGTTACAATGCATTGAACAAGATAAGAAGTGTATGTACACTATTTTCTAACTAAATATTCTCAACTTTGTATCAATATACAAAATTTATATACAATGTACAAAAATCCAAACCTATGTATTTAAACTAGTAGTTGCTTTTTAATAGTAGATTCAACAGTCTTCCTTTTTTATCTTATATCTATATTTTTGTTTTTTTCTTTTCAGACTAGATTCAATCATCTATCCTTTAATGTTATCATATCTGTATCTTTTTTCAGAGTAAACTCAATAATCTACCCTTTTATATATATATCTGTATCTTCTTTTCTTTTCAGAGTAGATTCAATAATCTATCCTTTTATCCTATCTTTTTTTTAGAGTAGGTTCAATAACCTATCCTTTTATCCTATCAATTCTATATAATATATTTCTATAACATATCCCCCTTTGTTCTTTTAGAAAAAGATTGACTATGACCAATAACAATTTTTAACCAATCTCTAAACAATGTCAAACATCCATAATCCATTGTTTCGGAATGTGGGCATAGTATTTTAGGCAACTTCCTGCTGACTTGGGGCACTGGTGGTTTTATGGAGAAACAAAGAAAATTTAGGACTATGGTCAAGTCCTCATCATTGGAGTAGTCTATGAGGCTGTATTGTCTTAGCTTGCCATCCCAATAATGTCCTGAGCATTTTGTATTTCAAAGTTGATTTTGGGGTGGTGTTGGTCAGCTTGGCATTATCATTGTCCTGATGGAATCATCATTGTGTGGTCCCATCATCTTGTTGGAGACTTTAAAGGTCACTGTTACTCCTGGTCATGGTTCACTGAAGAAAATCTTTTTTTTGTGGGACATTATTTCTAGATGATTTGTCCTTTTTCTTTATATGTCTTATTTGTCCAGTGTTATTCAGATTTCTTAGCCTTCATTCTCCTGAAAGACAGAATCAAAACTCTTTACCAACCCTGACTTTGGTGAGGCTCCTTTCTTAATCTTTATCAATTTTGATTTATGGTGTCTCCTTAAATTTTGGTTTATTTTCTGAAGCTGTTCTATCATCTAGAGCAGCATGGTTTCTTACAATAGGTATTAGGTTTTATAATTGCTCTGGGAAGGAGTTTCTTCTACAATAATAGGAAATGAGTGAACGGAATTTGACATGGGAGCTTGCTAGCAGTCCCTCAGGGAATCTCCCAGCATCAAAGGATAAATATTACTTTATCTGTTGCTTGTTGATCTATATTCATAAGTCTAATGTCTGCTTTTGCCATACTGTCAGGATCATTCCTTGAGAAAACATTATTTCTGGGAACTCCTAGTTTAGAGTCTCTTTTTAGATGACCTTGTTTACTGCAATTAATATATTTGACATTACTATTTTTCTTTTAACCTCTGGAAATCACCTCTCCTATCCAAGCATCCTCATGATCATGATATTCAACATTAATTTTTACCTCAGATCCATCCGAACAAGGGGGCTGAACTTACTTTAAAGGCTGAATTATCCTATTTGCATTGTGCATTAGCATTTTCAAAGGCCAAAGATTCAATTACTATCTCTCTAGCTTCTGAATTTTGTATCAATCTATTAACTGCTAAAGTCAGTCTTTGTAAGAAATCAGTGAGCTTTTCTTTGGGGCCCTGTATAACTTATATAAATGACTTAATTTTCTTCCCTACTTCTTTAGTTCTTTCTCAAGCATTCAAGCCTGCCATGTGGCGTAAGGCCAGCATGTGGTAATCATTTAGATATTGCTGTCTCTATTAACATTATCTCCCTCTCTGCGATATTTCAAGACCTCTAGCTCTACTTCATTGTTCAATAGTCTTAGCCTCATCCCATCAGCAGGACTCCATTGCAATTGTGGACCAGCCTCTGAGACAGCTCTAAACAAATCTGTCCAATCTTGAGGAACAATTCTATTACAAATTGACCATGAGTTTGACATCTTCTCCAGCAAAGATGAGTAGATACCATATGAGACTATTGCTTCTTTGATTCACCTCAAATTTAACATTTGCACAGAACTCCAATGAACTAGTACACAGCCTTGAACATTTGGAAGTTCCTGTAAGGTTACTGGATAGATTAAATTTGGCTGTTTGAAAATCTTAGGCTATTTCTCTGTAACCACAGAATGCAATGCTGAGATTGGTTCACCTTTAAATTCTTCTGTCTTGGTCTTAATATTTCTATGATCTGTTTTAAAAAGTTTTTCTAAAACTTTTATCATGGCACTCATATTGAAAAATTTTTAAATGATCAAACAAAAATGATCAAACAAATAATATTTATGATTGACATTACATCCATCCCATCAACATCAATTATCCTCTCTTTTAATTGTTTCACTTTTAGATTGTCTAATGTATATTAAAAGAGACCAAACACCCTCCTTTATAAAAATGTTTCCCATTTTTAATGTTGGAAAAAACTTTCTTTTAACTAATTCCTCCCTTTAAGAAATCTTAATTGACTCCTGAAATCTGCTGACAGTGATGAACAGATGACGTTGTGGCAGCAACCCAAGGAAGGGGCCCAGAGACAGTCAAAACCCACCATTAGAGGAAGGAAGCAAAAGATTCAGACATATCACAGAGAATGTGTGAAATGTGGCTAACTCCTGTGATTTTTGGGGGCCCCCAAAAAAGCTATGAAATTTTCTGCAGTGAGCCTACAACAAAATCTCAGCCAGCATGTTAGAGAGTCTGGCACATATGGGTTGAAGACTCTGGTCACATTCAGCTCAGGCCTCAGAGGGAGACTGCAAGGCCACAGTCATTTGGCTTTTTCATGACTTTGTACCCCATAAGTTGGATACCAGATGCAGCAGACATTTTAAATGGTCTTCTAATAAAAATGATGAGCCATTAGCCTTTACTCATACAAAAAAAAAGTTTATTGGCCAGCTGCTGGCTACCTGATGGCACCATGGACCCCAGAGTTGGCAGGGTAAGCATGACTCTCCTGACCACGTCCACCATGATGAAAAGCTGAAGTAGGAGGAGTCAGAAGCCAGGGATGCCACTTCAATAATAATCTTGCTGCAGTTTGCAACGATCCAAAAAGGATTATAGATACACAAAAGACAGATTAAAATGGAATATTTCTCGAAATTGTTTACATTACATGTAAAAATGTACATAGGCTTGGAAGAGAGAAAAAAAGAAGGTACAGAGTTTTATAAAGAAATAGGTGAGCTGTTAAGTCACTAGTGTGAGATTTCTCCAGCTTCTTTAAGTGCGCATTGAGTGCTATGAATTTTCCTTTTAGCACCACTTCCCAGAAGTTTGGGTATGTAGTACATTCATTTTCATTGAATTCCTGGAAGTCTTTAATTTATTTTTTTTTACTTCTTCCTTGACCCATTGGTGATTTAGATGAGCAATATTTAGTTTCCATTTACCTGGCTTACCACAGTGACCAGATCAGTGAATACCCTCATTGTCACCACAGAGCTTTTCTCTAGTGACTGATGGAAGCAGATGCAGAGGTCCACAGCCAAACACCAGAGCTCTAAAAGTCCAATCAAAGAGAGAAGAGGGATTCTATGAACGAGTGCATCAGTGCCTAATGATGGGGAAGCTCACAGACATGACAAGACCAAACTAGTGGAAATTCATGAAATTTGGATCAACAGCTATGGAGCCTGCATTGGAATGGGCTTTGACCTCTGCATGGTGAGCAAGTTGTGTAGCCTGATCTGCTTGGGAAGCCCCCTGGCGGTAGGATCAGAATCCATCCCTAGTGCATAAGCAGGCTTTTTTGCGCCCATTTCCTATGATGGAACACCTCAAGCAGCTTTGAGAGAGGGGAAGGGATTTGGAAGTGCTTCTACTGTATGTGCCTCCACATGGGAGGCCTTGCCTTCTTGTGGGGAGAAGTGGAGGTCTTGTTGGGAGGGGGAGTTTGAGGGAGCAGGAGGAAGAAGGAAATCTTTGATTGGTGTGTAAAATGAAGGGAAATTTTTTCTTAATAGAAAAGAAATAGATAATTTTATAAAATAAAGCCTCTAAAGAGACACTAAAAGTAATACATAAAATAAAATTGTATGTAAAAATGGAAATCACCCAGAGTCTGGTTTATATTGTCTTTGGGATTTTTAACTACAGAAAGACAGTTGAATGTAAAAGATTCGATTGCATGCAAAAACAACTAGGAGGATGAGGAAAGAAGGAAGGACTCATATTGTGGCCAAACACTGACACATGTTACAGACTCCAAGAGGAGCCTCAGTCGGTACAGAGACCTTAGGGAGAAGAATGTCCTATTTATTTTAATCCTTAGTCTCTGGGGTTTTGCTATCACACACCTGCTCCCATAATTCTGTTATATGTGTAACCTGGTGATCTGTGAGCCAGGACAGGATAAAAAGATGACTGGGATCCCCAAGAAAGTTTCATGGTGTGCAGTTTCCAGCTGCTTCTCTCAAAATGGGTTTCCTATATGTGCCACAGAATGGATGTTTTAAGAAGTAGGTATGAACCCTGTGAAACAGCAACATAAAAGTGTTCCAATTTCCAGGAAAGAAGGAAACTCATCTCATGGGTGGGAAAATGAAGTTAAGCAGGAACAGAGTGGGCATAATAATCAGAAAGCAGGAGTTCATGAATCAAGTGTGAAAAGAAGGTTGGCACTGACCTGAGATTGCAAAAGCACAGTAGGAAAAAAATGGAGGTAGGGAGGGTGGACTAGGACGGGGAGGTTGGTCATGCCAAGATGTGTTTCCTGTGATCCCTGTAGTCCTCATGCTCTCTTACACCAGACTCACACTACAGGAAGTCAGGTACAGTGGTGGGCACAGTGTAACAGACAAACGGAGTAGTATCCACCTTCCCTATTTATAAAGACAAGGCTGACTCCCCACATGCAAATGCACCTTCTAGCTCTAAGTTAAATCTCCTCCTGGACTGTGGGAGCTCACATCTCTCTCACAGGAGGCTGACCTCTGAGGAAGAGGAGGTGTAACCTAGAAGATGACACTGTTGGGTCTTCTGTGTCTGGTGACCGCCCTTCCTGGTGAGTGTTACCATTTCACACATGTGTCCATGAGGGGTTGTGACAACCTGTGATTGACAGAATTGTCTCTTCTTGTCTGAAGGTATCCTGTCCCAGGTACAGCTTCAGGAGTCAGGACCTGGCCTGGTGAAGCCCTCTCAATCACTGTCCCTCACCTGCTCTGTCACTGGTTACTCCATCACCAGTGATTACTGGAGCTGGATCAGGCAGTCCCCAGGGAAGAAGCTGGAGTGGATGGGGTACATCAGTTATAGTGGTAGCACCAGCTACAACCCATCCTTCAAGAGCCACATCTCCATCACCAGAGAAACATCCAAGAACCAGTTCTTCCTGCAGCTGAACTCTGTGACCACTGAAGACACTGCCACATATTACTGTGCAAGACACACAGTGAGAGAACCTCAGCATGAGCCCAGACACAAACTTCCTTGCAGAGGAGCTCTGGACCAGCAGGGGGCGATCAACCCTAAACAAGCCCAGGAACTCTATGACCAGAACTGGAAGGAAAAACTCCTTGTTTTCTCTGACTTTGCTTCTCACTCTCTATGGGCAGAGAGGTTTGGGGGTCATTTCTCTCTCTGATCATGAAAACTTTGTTTTTTGTAAAGTCACATTTGCTTATTTCTCCCTGGGACTCCGTAGATGGTGTTTGTGGTAATATTTCTTGTCTGTTTGGTTGTGAATCTTGCCTTTACCAGCTGTGGCATCTCTAGTCTTAGGAATAATTATTTTAATGAAAGCAGCTTTTGAAACTCAGCTGACTTTAACATTATACTTGTTTTCCCACTAAGAAATGAATTTCCTTTCTATTCTCTATTCCCTCCACCCTCAGATACATGTGTATGTCAGAGCATTTCCTAGAGTATTGACACAAAGCACTCGCTGTTATGCCTGAGAAATGTGTCATAGACTGAATGGGGTTGGCAGAACACTGCAGCTGTATTACCTACCCTGTAATGCTGGGAAGGGATTTCATGAGGTCAACTGTGCATGGCTCAGCTCTATGGACTTTGTTCTAAGGGGGTTATTCATTACTAATGTTGGTATATTTTGTACAAAAAGTATATAGATTTACATTGTGATTAAAAACATCATATTTAAAAAATACTCATGTGTTCACACTAATAATAAATGTTTTACGTCATATTATACACTCATGTATTTACACTGATAATTACCATTTTTTAAAACTGTCAGTGAAGAAATGACTTGCAATATAGCAAAGAACTATAAGTTGTGTGTGCAGAAACACCTGGGCCTGAACCATCAGTGTTTGAGCTGTGATTGGTGATCTCCTCCTACAGTGTTTCATGGGAATGAATACCTAACCCAAGTGCAGACACTAAAACATAGAGTCTCTTTCAAGGGATAAAATCAAATCAGAACAAATGTGGCCTTATAACATGTGCCCCCTACTCAGTTAACAAGATTGACAACCAGTTTTTGATGTTTTTTTCAAACTTTAATTGACCACTAGGGAAATTCTAGACAAACCGAACACAAGACATGATGTGTGAAAATCTCCCTGAAACTCTCATAGAATCTCCAAGCAGGTGGCAGAGTGTGCACAGTGGTGGGAATCCCCAAAATCCTGGACTGCACAGCTGTCTGTATGGTGTTAGGATCTGGTTTCTCTAAGGTCACCCACAGCCCACAGGTCAGGCATAAAGAAAAAGGGTGTCAAAGATGAGATTTCCAGAGATGAAGAAGTAGATGGACATTCAGTCAGGCCAGCCAGGACTGACAGACTGTCCTCTATTGTGAGGATTCTCTAATGATGGCCGTGTCTCCAAGTAAACAGTGCAAAGCGGTCATGGGAGGAAGTTACAGCCTGGAGGATGAACAAAAGTGAGGAAGGTTAACATGGTAGTGGACAGGGTAACGTCTCTGAGGTCTGTGCCTCTAGTTCTTCTAGGTAACACACGGCAAATCAGCCTGTCTGGGAGGAACAATTGACCTCCACTCTGCTCACCTTTCATATCCTCTAGTGATTTTACCATGAAGAAAACCACCCAGTCTTAGACTGGAATCTGAGCCCTGGCTGAGGTGTCCTCATCTTCTTTACACAGGAGTCCCCATCAAAGTATGTGTGTCCTGGAACTGCTTTTCTAGCTGGTGACTCTTCCCTGCAGTGAGTGTCACAACATTTAAAGAAAGGTATGTGGCCAATAATTTGTAATTATGATTGATAGTGATGTTAACTACTCTCAGGTGCACTGTCCCAAGTGTAGCTGGATGAATCATGTCTGTTCTCATAAAACCCTTGCAGACCCTGTCACTCACCTGTACAGTCTGGATTCTATGTAATCAACCATCATTTTCATTGTGTCTAACAACATACTAGAAATGGATAGAGTATGTTGGTACAGTACTGTGGACAAAGAGACACAGGTTGTAATTGGGACTTCTACTCCAGCATAATTATTAGCAGAGATACCTCAAATAACCAAGTTTCCTTACATCTGCAACATCTGGCATGTCTTACTGTGCCAGAAGGGAGGAGACTTCAGTGTGAACTCAGACACAAATCTCCCTGCAGAGGAGCTTGGGGACAATAGTGGCACTTAACAACTACTGAATCTACTCAGAACTACTAGATGCCCCTTACATCATAGGCAGTTCTGAACTTCCACTTGGGTTTCCTCAAGGACAAACATGTAGCATGAATTCTAATTTGTCTTAATAATAAAAACCCAGAGTCAGATATAGGGGTAAAGGCTGAAAGATCAGAGACACAAAGGATCAACCAGCCATAGTCAACTCTTACCTCACCAACTCCTCAGCCAAAAAGGGGGTGAGCTCCTGTCTCCACCCACCTTATATTCCTCTCTCTGGACAGTCATATCACTATCTCTCTCCTCCTTCCATGTGCTGGGATCAAAGTTGTGTGCTACCGCTGCCTGGCCTCTATGGTCAACTATTGGCTAGTTATGCCCTCTGATCTCCAGGCAAGCTTCATTTGCTGAGCACAAACAAAATATCACAGCACATGAATATGTCTGTTTACATTTTAGAACTTGTGGGTTTCCCATCTATTTCAAAAAAAAATCTTCCAGGGACCCTTTGCCATATCATAATCTATGACAATTTCTGTTTGCTTAAATTCTAATAAACATATCATTATTATGCTGTGGTGCATCTAAGATATCCATTTACAGCATGCTATCAGATTCATTAAGCATAAAAATAAAACTTTCTATGTTTTCCACAAAGATCTGTAATTTTAAGACTTGGTGATCATATAGGTTCAGTTGAAAATCACAGGGAAATTTAAATAATCTGAAAATGTTTCAATTTATTTCTTCTCATGGGGATTAGAACCCAGATCTTCCATAAGTAAAGTTATTACTAAAGATAGAGGTGAAAAGGGTATCTATTCTTTACATCTTCCAATATATTAATGCTCTAATAAGGTGGAGGTAATTAACATATTTCACACAATGCACATAGGAAATTTCCATCCTTGTAAAGATTGCTTTCTTCTCCAATGCCCCACATAATGATTCCTTTGAAGGTGTTTCTTACAGGCAAAGCTATTGGAGAAGTCTGAGTGACCATTGTGCAAATGCCAGCTCATGTCATCTATGGTCTCTGTTCTAACTCTTCCATTAGCAACAGAGTTCTTTATCATAGTTTGCAGCTTCTTTCTGCTGTTTTCTTGTTACCATTGACCCCATGGTTACTGCAATGGAACTCTGTGTTTCTGCTGAAGGTAGGGACGCTGGAATGTTTCACCTGAGAGTTAGAGAAGCATCATTGGGAGAATTGATGTTTGTTGTTGGCTCAGTTGTGCTACAAGTTTAGGAATCTGTAAAAGGAAAAGAGATTCAGCGAATCTAGACCTGAGCCATCCCTGGATACTATTAGATTGGCTTCAGCTATGAGCTAAGATATATCGGAGAACAGAAAGACTACAGAATATGGGATTACTGACACCCAGACAAACACAACACATTGAATACAACAGTGTGAAGATTAAAACCAAAGGATCCACAGTCTGTTACCTAACGCTAGGGTGAAGGTCACCACACATAACTGCCAGTGAGATATGATGACCACAGTGAACCTGCAGGTTGGGCACACTCTGGACACCAGGAGTCTCTGGATTAGCTTCTCAAGTATTTCCCAGGTATACAGAAGAAAAAAAGATGAATGTATGAACAATATTTATTGAATGATCAATTAGCTTTTTCTGCTAGGATTTGGGCAAATGATTCTTCAACAGTGAAATAAATCCAATTAATACAAACCTTGCAAGTGCCTGCACTTACTTAGCAAGCCAGGATTTCCTGATTATGGTCAGTGAGAAATGAATTTTAACCAGGTGAAGATAGAGTTTCCACAGTAAGACTGAAGCTGTGACAAGTTTACTTTGAGCAATCTACCTTTATATACTCTTATTAGAATTAAACCATTTTAAAAGGTGTATGTTCAGTGTAAGTCATGGATGGCATACCAAACTGTAAGGGTACTCATCAGGACCAGCAGGGGGCACAGTGGAGCCAATAATCAATAGGACAGAAATAGATCAGGAGTGGAGGGGACTCAACAACCTCACTGGACTCCCTTCCTACAGGTGTTAACTGAACAACACCTGCTGCTGTTGATATGTGAAGTCTCCATGTTTAAACACATATTAAATATTGGACAGATTTTTATTTATTCATTCATTTTATTAAGATTTATTTTTTTTATTTTTCATTGTTTTCATACAGTGGGTTCTGATCACAGTTTCCATGCCCAACTTCTCTCTGATCCTTCCCACAGTTCTACCACTCAACTCCACATGCTTTCTTTTTCTCTATAGAAAGCAAACATACAGAGAAAAAAGAAAAGGATTTTAAACAGAAAATAAAAAACACCAGGAATGCACACCTGCATTCTGCTGGAAATGCAAATATTAATTGCTTTTATATGAAAAAAGAGATTAGAAATTCTCTTAATTTGGGTGTGTTTAATATTTCCATTCATAATTATTCTCATCACTACCACTACCTGTAAATCAATTTTTGTCAGGGAAAAGGACCAAATGTCTCAGATTAGGATTCCATTTTTCAATTAAGAGATTTGGCCTTGGTGTTAAATCTTCAGGGTCTGCACAGATCTCAGGAATGGCTGCTTCATCAGACAAGGTTAGGAGGATCTGGTCCTCAGCATCCTGCAGCCTGTCCTAGGTTTCATCTCTCTCCTTCTTCAGCTGGACTAAGTCCTTATCTAAGAGGTACCCTGCCTCCTGAATATGCAAATCATCTGAGTCTATGGTGGTAAATACAGAGATGTCCACAGCCCATAACAGCATGTTATCAGTGTTCTCTCCATAGTCACTGAGCACACATTCCTCACCTTGAAATTGAGCTGGATCATCCTTCTCATGGCATCAATTGCAGGTAAGAGGCTGCCAACTTCCTGATTTGAGGAGAGTGCATACACTCAGGTGACAATGACATACACTCTGTATTTCTCCCCACAGGTGTCCACTCCCAGGTCCAGCTGCAGCAGTCTGGTCCTGAGCTGGGTAGTCCTGGGGCCTCAGTGAAGTTGTCCTGCAAGGCTTCTGGCTATATCTTCACTAAAGAATATATGCACTGGGTGAAGCAGAGGCCTGAACAGGGCCTGGAGTGGATTGGATACATTTATCCTGAAAATGGTGGTACTGACTACAATCAGAAGTTCAAGGGCAGGGCCAAACTGACTGCAGATAAATCCTCCAGCACAGCCTACATGGATCTCAGCAGCCTGACCT
Organism: Peromyscus maniculatus bairdii; assembly: GCF_049852395.1. Taxonomy (NCBI): domain Eukaryota; kingdom Metazoa; phylum Chordata; class Mammalia; order Rodentia; family Cricetidae; genus Peromyscus; species Peromyscus maniculatus. The sequence goes on along the minus strand of NC_134865.1, from coordinate 86,793,366 downwards.
CTGAGGACTCTGTGGTCTATTTCTGTGCAAGAGACAGTGTTGCAACCACATCCTGAGTGTGTCAGGAACCCTGGAGGAGCAGGACGCTGTCCTGGGAATGAGATAACAAGATTAGCTTGGAAACTTCCTCAGAAATATTCATACAAGTGTCCCTTTGTCTGTAACTACACATTCCTATAAAGTCTTTATCAATATTTCAAGAGTACTTTAGAGAATAAAGTGATACTGATTCAGGATGCCCTACTGTGCACAATATCGTGATTAGATCTTTATCAGTGACCATCTCCATTCACATGCTCTTTAATGAAAGAAAAGATAACAAGCTCTGGCAACATATTAATATATATATATATTATATATATTAATATAATATATATATATATCAAATGTAAGAGACTAGACCTGTTGGTGGAGGTGCCGGGAATATCCTGTAATATGAATTTGGCCAGTAAAGTACAATCTAAAATATTAGGGCAAACTAAAACCCCTTTCAAAATTCAGTTTGATGTACCCAACACCACATCAAATACTTCATTGGAAGTCGTTCCCATGGATTTGTGCAGAGTCACTTTGCATTTCCTCATAAATCTAATTTTATCCATTTGTTTATAAGTAAATATCATCCTGAAATGCTTTTGTTAGTATTAATCAATTTTTTTATTGGTTTGGATTTAGAGTTGTAGCTGCTTGTCATGCTGTGGAGTCCTAGGGATGTGGATTATGCAAACTTTGGCAACATTTTGGGCTCCTGCTCAGGTAATATTGGGGTCAGAGCAGTGGGATTCCAATCTGGGAAAGTAAGAAACTAGTTCATGTTCCCAGGAGCCCTGTGTGTTCATGACCCTGATCCATTAAATTGGACTGTCTTTGTCTCAAGTTCAAGATTGACATTAATTGACATTAAATGGACATCAGTTTATGGTGCACAATGAATCCCCTCACACAGACATACAGATATACACATATATACACCTTTTAATGTTAGAGGCAGGATGGTCCCCTTAGGAATTCTCTTGATTCTTGGCTTTGTTATAGCTTTGATAAGTCTGAATCCAATCATTTCTGGCTAAGTATGCTTCTTTTTTTCAAATTAATGGAATGCATATATACCCTGTCTATACAAATGATGGTTGTCAGAAACTATAGATGTAACCAACCGTCTTATTAAATAAGAAACACAGAAACAATGTAAAAGAGAAAGCCGAGAGGTCAGAGCTCAGAACTAAAATCTCACCCTTCCTCCTGCTGTCCAAGCTTCGCGAAAGAGGGCTACTTCCTATCTGTATGCCTTTTTTATAGTATTATTGTTCTGCCTTCTCATTGGTTGTAAACCCAAACATGTGACGGCCTCGTCACTGTCTGAATGTACAGCCCCCTAGGTCTTAAAGACATATGTCTCCAATGCTGGCTATATCCCTGAACACACAGAGATCTATGGGATTAAAGGCATGTGCCACCACCGTCACACTCTTGCTATGGCTCTAATAGCTCTGATCCCCGGACAACATTATTTATTAACATACAATCAAAATCACATTTCAGTACAATTAGAATACCACCACATTTCCCCTTTTCTATTTTAATAAAAAGAAAAAAAAGCAAAAGGTTATAACTAACAAAAGAAAAACTATATACAAAAGTACAATGACTATGTACAATATATACAAGTAATAAATACCTAAACAGGTATTTGACAAATCAGAGAAAATAATTCCATTATCTATCCTATTTTGGTAAACCCAAGATGTATCTAATGCACTTTCTATCCTAATTAATTTTCAACTATAACTAACTAATCTTCAACCATAACTAACTAATCTTCAACTCCCTCAGAGACCCAAGAAGGGAATAATATTAGCTAACAAAAATAAAAACAGGAAGTGCATGCAAGCAACTTCCAAAAAATTTGTGAGTTGACAGAAACAGCCAGCTGTCTGGGCAGTCACCTGAGGTGTCTCCGCAGTGTTGGGGCATCATCTTTAGCCTATAGGCTTAGTGTATCTGACAGACTCATTTGTGATGTAGGATGTATACAGGTCAACAGTTCAACCTCACATTGGGTAAAAGCAGTCCACGTACCAGAAACACCTGAATTCCACTAGTGTCCTGTCATGATTCAGGATTTTAAATTCTGGAAATTGTTGACAGTTTTTAAATTCAGCTGTCCATTCTTCTTGGCTGTGTATATATGGCTTTATCTCAGCATCCCCTTCTTCTCCACATCCCTCTATTAAATGCCAGTCTACTTTTGAGAGGCATGAGCTTTCAGCTGCTGTTCCATTGTACAACAGAATCCATCGGCCCTCTGCCTGTTAAGCTGCCTTTGAAGAAAAGGGCACTGTACCTTTTCCGGATGCGAAGGCCACTTCAGGGATGGGGCCATATTGTCCTGGCCTCAGAAGATGCCTTTTGATAAAGCCATAACCACACTTGTTTTGGCAAGACTCAGTAGTCCCTTGTTTCGTGTTCTGTCTGTCCATTTTGTCCTGTTGATTCGAGGATACTTTGTTGTCCAGTGGCTAACTTTTGCCAAAATGAAAGTTGACTCCATATGCAGTTTCTTCAATGCCCATATTTTCTCTGAAGTAGATTGGTACTGCCAGGAGCCGACATGTCTCAAAAAAGAAAAATTTTCTAAGTTATTAAAACATTTTAAATGCCATATTCTGTAGATCTCTGAAGGGTTTGAAGATGACCTGTCTAAAACATCTCTGCTCAATTTTTAAAACATATCTAATATGACTACAAGTTCTATTGTAATGTCTAACTACTAACTTTCATTTCTTTATATCCTAGTAGTTGGTAATAATAACATTCAAGGATCAGAAATTTGTATTACATTGTTAAATGAATGGTATAAATACAATTAGAAATATACATATAACATTTTCTAACAATATCAGTTTCAAATTTGTATACAATATAAAACAATTCAATCCAATGTAAAGTATTTAAAACTAGTAATTGTCTTTTTCATTTCTTTCTTTCTCTCTTTTTTTAAACAAGAACCTTAAATCTAATCTCCTTTGCTTAGCCTTTTTCCTAACCCTTGACAATAATTTGTAACCAACCCCCCTAAATACTGAAAATTATCCCAGACCCAAAACCCATTAAAAAGACCAAAAAACCACCTGCCCCACACCACCTCTTTGGGAATGTGGGCGTCGTATTCTTAAAATTGCTTCTTGCTGGGTATGGGCGAAGTTTTCTTTATCCTGAAAGAAAAATTTTAGGTTAATTGTCAAATTCTAGGAGAGGTAACTATATCCTTCATTATCCGTCTGTGTATAATGCCAAAGTTTAGGGTTTATCTCAAGTCCTTATTCAAGTAGTCTTCGAGAGTGGATCATCTCAGCTAGTCATCTCAAAATTGCTCTGAGCACCTTGTAGTTCAAAGCTGATCTGTGGATGATGTTTGTCAGCTTAATGATATTATTATTGTCCATGTGGAATTGTTGTTGTTGTGGGGCCCCATCTTCTTTCTGGAGACTTCAGTTGATGTTAGGCCTGGCCGTGATTTCCTGCAGAGAACTGATAAGAGACTCGAACACAAAAACATATATATGCAGCTAGCCTTTTTTCTAGAATTAGTTAGTACTCTATGTGACCATTCATATCTTAACAAAGTTTAAAATGTATATATATATTAATCTTGTAAATTTTGATATAAAATTTATACTTTAAGAAAAGTTTAAAGAATCAGAATAGAATCAAAGAGTTGAGATTAGTAATAGAATAGTCCCTTAATTAATTTTGCTTTTGTCCTGTACCATAGCAGAAGATGGCTCTTTTATTCTGGCATGATACAGGGAGTTTGCATTTTCCTTTTAACAACATGCTTGAGTTTAAAGAAGGAGAGAGCCATTCTCCAACTCCAAAGTCAGCTTTAAATTTTAATTGAACTGGGACTACTAGAAGACCAATAGTGTTAAATCTTTAGAGAAAAGCAGAAACAAACATTTAGGAAGACATAAAAAAATTTTAGATAATATATACCCATACACCGTTTCACTCTGTTTCTTGGGATAGATGATTTGTCCCTTTTCTTCAGTTGTCTCATTTGTCCAGTGATCTTCAGATTCCTTAACCTTCATTCTCCTAAAAGGCAAAAACAAAAACCTTTCCCCAAGACTAATTTTGGGGATGTTTCCTTTTGACAAGTTATTATCTGATTAAATGAAAAGGCATGTGTTACTGGTACAAGTTAGTTTAAATTGAATGTTCATACTGGTTGATGAACTATCACCTCCTCAATTAAGAGGTCTCTCTTGTTCAAATCGAACCTTTATCAATTTTGATGGTACCCACAGCTTATCTTCTCCTGTAGAAACAAAAGCAAAACCTCGTCCCCAATGTAATACATACCTTGGTTTCCATTCTGAGGTCAGCACATCCTTAAAGTATATAGGCTGATTTAATTCTGTAGTTTTTTCTATTATCCAATGTCTCTCTGCAGCTGTTGTTCCTTTCTCATTGGCATTCAGAAAATTCAAAGTTAGAAGAGCATTATGCAGTCTATTTCTGGGGGTTTTTGTTACCCATTTCTGTTTATTTAGCATATCCTTTAGAGTTCTGTTTGATCTTTCTATAACTGCTTGACCTGTAGGATTATGTGGAATGCCTGTAATATGCTTTATATTGTAATAAGCAAAAAACTGTTTCATTTTAACAGAGACATATGATGGAGCCTTGTCAGTTTTGATTTGTGCAGGTATACCCATGATGGCCATAACTTCTAGCAAATGAGTGATTACAGAATCAGCTTTTTCAGAACTCAAAGCAGTTGCCCATTGAAATCCTGAATAAGTATCGATAGTGTGGTGTACATATTTCAATTTTCCAAATTCTGCAAAGTGAAACACGTCCATCTGCCAGATTTCATTTCTCTGAGTACCCTTTGGGTTACATCCTGCTGGTAATGGCGTTTGATTGTAGAAGGAACAAGTAGGACATTTCTTTACTATTTCTTTGGCTTTTTGCCAGGTTATGGAAAAATCCTTTTTTAAACATTTACTATTAACGTGATGTTTTTTATGAAATTCTGAGGCCTCCAGCACATTTCCTATCAATAATTTATCAATCTCATCATTGCCTTGTGCTAGAGGGCCTGGCAGACCAGTATGGGATCGAATGTGAGTTATATATAAAGGATGATTCCTTTTCCTGATTGTATCTTGTAATTGAATAAATAGTGAAGTTAATTCTGAAGCATCAGGGATAAATTCTGCAGTCTCAATATGTAACACCACTCTTTCAGCATACTGAGAGTCAGTTACTATGTTGAGAGGTTCTGAAAAATCCATTAATACCAACAGAATAGCATACAATTCTGATTTTTGAACTGAATTATACGGACTTTGAACCACTTTACTTAAATTTTCTGATTTGTAACCTGCCTATCCTTCTTTGTTGGCATCTGTATAAAATGTACGAACTCCAGATATTGGTTTTTGCCATACAATTCGAGGCAAGATCCAATCAGCTCTCTTTATAAGATCAATTCTATTGCTTTTGGGATATTTGCTGTTAATTTCTCCCAAAAAATTACTGCAAGCTCTTTGCCAAGGTTCACTTTCTGTCCATAATTTTTCAATGTCTTCCTTAGTTAATGGTAAGACAATTTCTGCTGGGTCTATGCCTGCTAATTGACGAAGTCTCAGTTTTCCTTTGTAAATCAAGTCAGAGATTTTTTCCACATAAGTTTTAATTTTTTATTTGGTTTATTTGGTAAAAATATCCATTCCAATATAATATCTTCCCTCTGCATTAATATTCCAGTAGGAGAACGCCTAGAAGGTAAAATAACCAAAATGCAATCCAGCTTTGGATCAATACAATCCACGTGTCCTTCATGCACTTTCTTTTCTACCAAGGCTAATTCTTTCTCAGTTTCAGGTGATAATTCTCTTGGACTATTTAAGTCCTTGTCACCTTCTAAGGTTTTGAACAAATTAGTCAGTTCATCATTTTTTACCCCAACAATAGTTCGTAGATGAGAAATATCTCCAAATAATCTTTGAAAGTCATTAAGAGTCTGTAGTCTATCTCTCCGAATTTGCACCTTTTGGGGTCTCATTTTTTGTAGCTCTATTTTATATCCTAAATAATTAATAGAATCTCCTCTTTGTATCTTTTCAGGAGCAATTTGTAATCCCCAGCAAGGCAAAATTTTCTTTACTTCTTCAAACATTATTTCTAAAGTATCTGCATTTGAGTCAGCTAGTAAAATATCATCCATATAATGATAAATTATAGATTTAGGAAATTTTTTACGTATCACTTCCAATGGCTGTTGTACAAAGTATTGGCACAGAGTTGGGCTATTCAACATTCCCTGTGGGAGGACCCTCCATTGAAATCTTTTAACCGGTTGAGAATTATTATAAGTAGGCACTTTAAAAGCAAATCTTTCTCTGTCTTTTTCTTGTAAGGGTATTGAAAAGAAACAGTCTTTTAAATCAATAACTATGAGAGGCCATCCTTTTGGTAACAGAGTAGGCAAAGGCATCCCAGATTGTAGAGAGCCCATTGGCTGAATTACTTTGTTAATTGCTCTAAGGTCTGTTATCATTCTCCATTTACCAGATTTCTTTTTAATAACAAATACAGGAGAATTCCAAGGGCTGGTTGATTCTTCAATATGCTGAGCATTTAACTGTTCTTCTACCAGCTCTTCTAAAGCCTGGAGTTTCTCTGTTGTTAAAGGCCATTGCTGGACCCATACAGGCTTGTCTGTTAACCATTTTAAAGGTAGAGCTGTTGGTGTCTTTGGAAGATCATCAGTTATTGTGCCCTGTTCTTGTATAATATGGATGGCTGGTGACCACTCATTAGAACAATATCTTCTAATATTTCTCTCAGTAACATGTGCTAGTTTATGATTTGTTTCTGAGATTGGAGGGATGTTAATCTGAGTATTCCATTGTTGCAACAAGTCTCGATCCCACAGGTTCATAGTTATGTTAGCCACATATGGTTTTAATTTTCCTCTCTGTCCTTCTAGACCTATACATTCGAGCCATCTTGCACTCTGTTTCACCTGAGATAATGTCCCAATTCCTAACAGTTGAACGTTTACCTCCTGAAGAGGCCAAGTTGGATGCCAAAATTCTGGTGCAATTATGGTAACGTCCGCACCTGTGTCTACCAGACCATACAACAAAACCCCATTTATTTTTATCGTTAATTTTGGTCTCTGTTCATTAATAGAAGTTTGCCAAAAAATTTTCTTTATGTTTTCTCCTGAATTTTCTATTCTCTCTGTTTCATCAACTTGACCAGCATGATTTATTCCAATAGGCATTTGGTTATTTAATCGCTCTCCAGAGCAGGCATTTCTTCTATGGCTGCAGGAAAGGTTTGAACTGGATTTGCAATGGGGGCCTGCGCGAGGCACCTCTGGGAGTTTCCCGAAGACTGAGGCAAAGGATTACCCTGTCTGTCCTTTGTTGATCTACATTCGTTGGTCCAGTGTTTTCCCTTACCACACCTTCTGCATACTCCAGAAGGAAGGGGCATTCTGTTGCCATTGTTCCTTGAAGAAACATTGTTTCTGGGAATGACCTTTCTACAGTCCCTTTTCAAATGTCTTTGCTTTCCACATCCAAAACATCTAGCACTCCTCAAACCTTTTGAAATTACTTCTCCTACCCATGTATCATCATGCTCATCAGCTTCAACATTAATTGTTTCTCTAATCCAATCTTCCATAGGTGCAGATCTTGCCCTTAATGGCCTGATTATTCTTTTGCATGCTGCATTGGCATTCTCAAAGGCCAAAGATTCAATTATTGCCTTACCAGCTTCTGAATCTGAGACCATTCTCTTTACTGCTGAAGCCAGTCTTCTTTGTAAAAAAATCTGTAAAAGACTCTTTTGGGCCTTGCATCACCTTTGCAAATGACTCAGATTTTTTCCTGGTTCCTCAACTCTGTCCCATGCATTCAAGGCTGCCGTTCGACATAAAATTAGGGTTTGGACATCATATAAACATTGTGTTTGTACTGAAGCATATTGGCCTTCTCCAATAAGCTGATCCTGGCAAACTTGTATTCCTTTATCCCTCCATTGTTTTTCTATGTTTTTAGCCTCCTCCTTAAACCAAGTCAGAAAATGAAGTCTCTGGCTGGGTTCCAGAACACCTTGTGCAAGGTCCCACCAGTCCTGTGGTACTATCCTATTATATGTTGACCAAGAGTTTAACATTTGCTTTACATATGGGGAATGCATGCCATAAGATACTATTGCCTCCTTAAACCTTTTTAAATCCAACATTTCAATTGGAGCCCAAATATTTTGTGTAGCCATTTGATCAGGCATCTGCTGTACAGTTACAGGATCAATTAAGGGTGACTGTGTGAAAACAGGCTTTCTTTCTGCAACCTTATGATCCCGACTTGAAACAACTTCACTGTTAATTTCTTCTGTCTGAATTTTTACAGGTTTGACAAGTTCTTCTAAAGCTGTTATCCTGGCACTTAAATTGACTATCTTTTTAAATATTAAAATGTGGATTAGCATAGTGATAAGCTGCATAATTCCACCAATACTAATATTATATAGTTGTTCCATTATCAGACTGCCTAAAATTTCGAACAAAAACCAATTTTCTTCCAATGTACACATAAAACCCATTTTTTTAATGTGGAAAAAAAATCTCTTTTAGATAGTTTCCTTTAAAATATCTGATATGACTTACCAAATCTGTGTAGAACAGTAGAAATCCAAGGGGATTTTCAAAACAGCCACCTAGTGTCCCAGTTGTAAATCCAAAGAGAGAGAGAGAGAGAGAGAGAGAGAGAGAGAGAGAGAGAGAGAGAGAACAAGAAAGCGTAGCTGGCTAAAGTTTAAATGCAGCCACGTGTTCCCTCTTGTGCCGAGTCAAGGCTTGGGTCTGGCTTCCTTAAGCTCCGACCACGTGTGTTGGCTTTACAGGCAGGGCCCTGTTCGGCAGGGCAGGTCTGAGTTGTTTGTAGCACCGGCTTTAAGCAAGCTGCTCACAGACCTAGGCCCGGGCTAGAAGCTGCCACCCGGGCTAGGAAGCCGGCAGCTCAGACTAGGAAGCCGGTAGCTCGGACTAGGAAGCCGGCAGCTCGGACTAGGACACCGACCGCTTCCTGCCGCTTCCTCCGCCGCCTGCCGCCGCCTGCTGCCCTTGCGGGAAAGCGGACCTGCCCTCAAGCCAAGCGGTTTTTAATGGATTCTTGTCACGTTGGGCGCCAGATATAGATGTAACCAACCGTCTTATTAAATAAGAAACACAGAAACAATGTAAAGGAGAAAGCCGAGAGGTCAGAGCTCAGAGCTAAAATCTCACCCTTCCCCCTGCTGTCCCAGCTTCGCGAAAGAGGGCTACTTCCTGTCTGTACGCCTTTTTTATAGTATTATTGTTCTGCCTTCTCATTGGTTGTAAACCCAAACATGTGACGGCCTCGTCACTGTCTGAATGTACAGCCCCCTAGGTCTTAAAGGCATATGTCTCCAATGCTGGCTATATCCCTGAACACACAGAGATCTATGGGATTAAAGGCGTGTGCCACCACCGCCACACTCTTGCTATGGCTCTAATAGCTCTGACCCCCGGACAACATTATTTATTAACATACAATCAAAATCACATTTCAGTACAATTAGAATACCACCACAAGAAACAGAAATAATACTTCCATTGATAGCATGACTACAATCTGAATATTTTAATTAAAACAATAATAACAAAAAGAAAAGTATAAAACCACACAGTGGACACTGGGATTCTCTGGTGTAAAGAGTTTCGTTTCTATCTACCTATCTGTCTGTCTATCTATCTATCTATTTATCTATCTATCATCTATCTGACTATCTGTCTATCTATCTGTCTGTCTGTCTGTCTTTCTGTCTGTCTTCTCAAATCAATTAAACAAGTTGTATAAATAAGACCCTGTGCCTAGAATACACAATTTGCTTTCCTTCTGACGTGGTTCCTACACATACATGAGCATCCTCAGGTAGAAATGTTTGGAATGTTGTTTTCTCACCAGTACATTTATTTTCCTCCTGGAATTCATTCTCACAGTTCATCACTATCCTTCCTCATCTTCTGGGCCTTTGCCAGTAGATCACATGACACAGAGGAAGGGTCTCCTTCACTAAGTAAAGATGGACAGGAATTCCTTGTGCTCCAAGGTATTGTGCCCCCCACCTATGGTCTTTGCAACATAAAGTGTCAACACCATCATGGACTCTCTTGTTTAAATATAAAACACAGAGTCAGCAGAGAAAGGAAAGAGGGGTTCCCTCTCCTATGAATTCTGAGAAACCATCAACAGAAAGACTAGGAGTGATATACATTTTGGGTTGTTGTTAGATTTGAACTAGCTGGACCCATGCAAGTTTCATAGGGCTGAATTCTGTGGGAACAGGCTGGTATCTCAAGAATAGACAAAGCTTCCATCCTCCACAGAATTCCATCTTTTGGCTTCCCTGATGGATCACAGCCACACAAGATTCCTAGGACAATCTTTCTGACCTATACAGATTGCTGAGATATTATAACTGTCTACACACATTTCAGAGCAATCCCTAAATGGGAGTGAGATTAATCAGATGGAGACCATGTTCTGTCAAAAAATACACAGAGGGACAAGAGTTAATACTATCTATTATAGTTTTCAAATGGCATCAAGTCCATATGATCAATAAAGCAGCTAAATATTTTTGCCCTAATACAGCAAGAAGTAAAACCAAAATAAATTATTAAGGCAGATCCTGAGGAGCAGGTGCAGACAGATCCGCAAAGATGTTTCCTGACTCTACCCGAAGTTTATTCCTCTCATTTAACCACAAGCAAGGCCCAGGAGACCATCTCCTATGAAATAGAAACTAGCCTATAAAGATATAAGATCTGACATGGAGAAATGCAGTTAGTTCTGAGAATCTATGTCACTCTCCTGGGAATGCTACAGAAATATACAGAAATATCACAAGGTTCAAAGGCACTCTCAATCACCATGAAGACAGTTTATCTCATAGTAGAATGAATCACTCTATTAGAAAACTGGGCCCTTTTAATCTTGTCTCATGGAGAAGCAACTTCAAGGCTCTCCATGCTGACACTCACTCCTAATCATTATAGAATATCATGTCCAAGGGAGGGTCAAGAACTGGTTAGAAGAAGATACATCAGTGTAGGATTCTAGAATGGAGGCTCTAGTTTATTCTTCACCTTTTTGAACTCATATATATGGTTCCTTCATTACTTTGAATATCTTTGAAAATAGTGACCTGGTGTATAGGAGTGCTACATCCATCAAGCCCATCTTAGACTAGGAATAAATCAAACAGAAAGGTCCAAATTTTTTAAGTTATTTACAAAAAGATAATAGTATATAGAATTTATGTATAATTGGTTTTCAATTTTGGGTATCACATGCCAGTTATTTTGTATGAAAAACACTAAGTTACATCCTCGAAAACTATTTCTTCAATTTCATATCTGGATAGAACATTTATAAAACTTTAGTAATCCTTCTTCAATTATCAATCTCGTACTATAATGGCCCCAGTGGAACAAATAAGGCAGAGTGGTGTCTCTGGTCAAAAACACAATAAAATAAGACTTTGAATGCTATCACACATGTGTCATAAATAAGTGATAATTCTTTAATTCTTTCTCTGGTACTCAGTTTTGTGTCTTCCCTTTGAACTATGAATTCATATGTCTAATCCTTCCACGATAAAAATCATTATACTGATGCAGGAAATGCAAACGAGACCTCCCTATTCTCATGAACACCAACACAGCCCTGTCCATGCATCGCTGACTGATAAGTTGAGCCCTGGGTCTATAGTTCTTCAGATTAAGTGATAATAATGAATGAAGCCAATTAACCAAGGAGCTGTGTGAGAGAGATTTCAATATTCCTTTTAAGTTTTTTTAATTAGAAAAAAATTGAGAATTCCTTAAACTTAATACTGGACCCATCAATATCTCCACTCAAACTCTTTCCATATCCAATTCTCACTCCCTCTACAGTCGATGACCTTTCCATCTTTAGCTAACACTTACCAGTCTCTCTCTTCTATCTGCCACTGTCTCTCTCTCTCTCTTTCTCTCTCCATCTGTTGGACTGTCTCTCTCTGTGTTTTTCTTTGTGTGTATGTATGTGGGCAGGTGTATAACATACAAGTTAATTATGTATATGTACATATAGATGTGTTTATAGAAGTATACTTGGGATTGAATAATTTCAGTGAGCTTGTTTTTTGAAGAAAACGTATTCTCCTTCTCTCAGCAAAAATTGATTGCCTGTAGTTCCTCATTTAGGGGTGGGGACCTGAGAGCTTTTCTCCTATACTAGGGAGAGGTCTAGATTGGGCATCAATATTGTCAGCATTTCATGGGTGCAGCATCTCTGTCTTGCACAGAAGATACCATTTCACAGTGGCATCTGGTCCTCTAGACCTTACAATCTTTCTTCCCCCTCTTCAGGACTTTCCTGAGCCTTCAGTGTGGTCTCCATGGGCAACAGAGTAGAGAGACTAAGCCTTGCCATGTTTTATTTTTCAGAATACACCTGTGATATCAACACTGAGCAACTCAGGACACAATTTTGTGAGGATATATGGATGTTGATGTTTTAATAGAGGGAGGAGCCACAGTTTCTTGGATTGATTAAATCTCAAAACAAAGATTTGAAGTTTCCAATATCCAATGCTTGATACTTCCAGTGTCACCACTGAGGGAGAAGTGATCCAGCCACAGCAAAAGGAAGGTGTGAAAGCACCAGTAAACCACGATGTCATGTGGCAAACATAGATTTACGGGAATGGGTTGAATTAAGTTGAAAGAGCTTGCTATCAAAAGCTGAAGCCACAGGCCATACAGTTTGCAATTAATATAAGCTTCTATGTCCATATTTTATAAATTGCTAAAAGAACTTGAGTGGAGAGGTTTGTCCAGACCTTGGGTCTGGCAGGACTGAGAAACTTCTCCTACATACCATTCACACCTGTAGATATAGTTGATTGCTGCTGCTGCTGCTGCTGCTGATGATGATGATGATGATGATGCTATAATTTTCTGTGAATGGCAGTCTCCATCTCTTTCAGCCTTCCCAAATGGACTTAATATCAGAGGATCTTCTGATAATATATCTCCAGGGATCTTCCAGGATCCCAGACACATTTGTGATCCTTAAGGCATCTTAAGCAACAACTACCCAGTTCTCTGAATAACTAGTGGGAAGCCAGTGGGAAGATAGCCATGGGTTATAAAGTAATATTGGATATGTGTGTTGTTGTTTATACATTCTATTGTTTCTTTCCCTGAGAGCTCCCTTCCTAGTACAGGGAATAAATTCTACATTATACAAATGACTAAGACAACTAGATAAGAATATTGATTCAAATCAGGTGAAAGAATAGAGGATATTTTTATGGAGACCAGACTGTGAATCAACAAAGTCACAGAACAGCACCAAGGTCTCTAATCATCAGAGCACTGAAAAATAAAGTCACTAAGTGTTGTCACCTCCCCCCTGTGGATGTGTTTAGGATGAGATGTGTGTTCAGTTCTGTGACTGTGCTGATAGTTAAACAAGGTTCCATGTGATGGATGCTTAGCATGTGAGACTACAAATGTGTAGCTGTCTTCTATCAAGTACATTTTCTGAAAATAAAACATGTATCCATACTTTCAGGAATTACTAGAATGAAACAAAATCAAAGTGTCCCCATCACAGTGGAGAGGACATTGAAACTTCACCAGACATGTCTGACTCTGACCAAGAGCTATCTCATGTGTCCAGTGCCAAGAAGCACAAACCCAGGCACTGGGATGACACACCAGACCTGAGCTCCATCCAGAAATATGACAGTGTGTGATGTCTTTTAAATTGTATGCTTCAAAAAGGAGACCACATTACTAGATATAATGCATGTCTTGTGTTAAAAAATGAAATGGATAAAGTGTGGTGAAACTTGAACTAGAAAAAAATTTTATAGCAAAATTACAACATCATAAAGTCTGTGATTATTGTCAATGACTTTCAAGGCTCTTGTATTTGCTCTAAGCTGTAGACAAATTTCTAAATGGTCTTATTAAGTAGAAAACATGGAGTCAAATATTGGGGTGATTATGGAGAGATCATGGAAATAGGGAAAGCCACCAGCCAACCTTACCTCACCAACTCTGCAGCTTCCAAATGTAAGTTACTTCCTATCCACCCACGCACATATCCCTTGCTGATCTGCCATCTGATTTGCTCTCTGTCCATCTACATCACTTCCTCTTCCTGTCCAACTCTGTCACTTCCTGTCTGTCTGAACAGACCTTCAGACCTCCATGGTTAATTAGTTTGGGAATTTAAGGAGTGTGCCACCACACCTGGTTCTGTTTCCAGTGTGGACATGAACACACAGAGATCCTGCCTGCTAAGTAATAGGATTCAAGGCCTGTGCTAATATTGCATGCCTTCTTTGTTTACTTATAATGGTTGTTCCCATTCTTTTGATCTCCAGGTAAGCTTTATTATTAAAGCACAAAGAAAATATCACCACATTCCAGCACAATCACAATATCACTACACTGAGCATTGTCTTTTACATTAGTTCCAACCTCAGAGCTTACTATATAGTAGGAAGAGATGCAAATAATGCCTTCCTCTGCTCATGAAAACCAGCCCAGTGCTGAGCCTTACCTGTGACAGTGGAGCTGAGCCCTGGATCCAGCCAGGTCTTCCCATTCAGTGACCAGCACTGAACATAGACTGCTCACCATGGAATTGGGATTTAGATGGGTTTTTTTATTGTTGCTCTTAAAAAGGTAACTTACAGGGAAGAGATTCTGTTTGTGTAAGAGGACATGAGTAAGAGGTATGATGGATATATGTGACAGATTTCTGACTATGGTTCTCTGTGTTTTCAAAAGTCCAGTGTGAGGTGCAGCTGATAGAGTCTCAGGGCAGCCTGGTACAGCCTGGAGGGTCCATTACACTCTCCTGTGCAGGCTCTGGCTTCACCTTCAGTGAGTCCTGGGTGTCCTGGGTTCTCCAAGCCCCAGGGAAGTGACTGTAGTGGGTAGCAACTATAAAATAAGATGGAAGTGCAGAAAACTATGAAGAGTCTGTGAAGGACCAATTTACCATCTCCATAGAAAATTCTAAGAACTCATTGTACCTGCAAATGACCAGTCTGAGAACTGAGGACTCTGCCATGTACTACTGTCTCAGAGATGCAGTGAGAAAGGGAATTGTAAGCTAAGACATAAACCTCCCTGTAAGGTGTTCAGTTGCAGTAGGGGGCACTGAGGACTCAGAGACCTTCAGGTCAACAGAAGAAGCAGGGAAGGGACATGATGGGGTAAAATACTCCCTATCTGGATAGCCTCAAATCATAGATCATATTTCCCAGGTACCTGCTCTACAGGTAAAGCTACTACTTGTCTTTGAAATGATTAAAAATCCAAACAAGTCTGTCTTCAGTTCCGATGTACACATTTAAACACAGAATGCAATCTGACCTGAACAAAATGCAGAGCAATACACAGGGAAGATGTGAGTCTGGGGTGAACACTGGGATCACATGCTCAAGAGGCATGGAACCAACAAGTACTTTTAAAAACAAATGAAGTTGTGGATAGGGAGTATTGGATTCCCCTGATGATTGAAAGGCATGCCATACTTTCCAGATAGAGCTGGGAGAATCCAGGGCTAGGTGTGTTATGACATCTGGAGTAACAGGTTGAGAAGTATATCCGAGGGTAAGATATGCTCAGAATATTTGTTTAAAAACAGTACTATTGGTTATGCTATAAACAATGCCAAAATCCACCATCAGCACCATTGTATTGTGCCTTGACTCTGTGCCTTGCTCCCAATACTGACTCTCCTTTTCCATAAGGAATGTTTAAACTCTGAGTAGATTTTCCTTCATGAGTGGACTGAGGTTTTCCCCTGTGCTGAGATCTAGAAGACATCCTGTCTCTTCCTCAGAAGTTTGCCATTGCTGCTGGTGGAGAAGCATGATTGGCCAGGGTGCAAGAGGCAGACGTTCATTCTAAATGCCTGAAAGGTACAGAGCCTCCTATGGTGATAGGATGATGTCCTTGTGGGCAACGGGGCACCTTCATACTGCATGAAAGATGCTCAGGTCTAACTCTGGGTTCAGACTGGAGAGGCCTGATAGACTGCCACACCTCACCTCCTCCGACTGCAGAGGATGCATCATACACTCCTGACTGACATGGTGTTGTCCATCCTTTAGTTAATTAATGCAACAGGTGCGACCATTTAATAATCCCAATACAACCAAAGAACTGGAGGAATACAAAATTTGAGAAAAAGTTATGGGCAATATAGGTCTAAAGTGTTATGAGAAATTTTAGGTGAATGTCTAGAAGAGTGATAAAACCAATAGTTTAAATGCTGTCTTTGCTGGTGAAATTAAGAAAATCACTAAACAGAAAAGTTCCTCCATGCATAGAAAAAAAGACTGTTACTTTTCTCACAGATTTTTCTACATTTGATTTTCTACATGTTCCCTAAAATATTCATGCAATATTAGTGAAATTTGCATAAAGAAATTTTGTGTATAAAACTGCTCTATGGCATTTTAATGACACATGGCTAAATAGTCTTATTTTTTCACGAACTGGACAAGTATGAGAAAATTCACCCTTATTGAGCTATAGCACTGTGAAGATGGGGGAATTATTGTGAATGTTGGTGTCTCCCTCCTGCAGTGAACATTCTTTCTCTTTGCTCATTTTAACATTAGCCCTTTTCTCTTGAGGGAGGGAGCAGCTCATAAACATCTTAGTAAGTGATGGAAGTTCAAGCAAGAGGGTTATAAAATCTATCACAGCAGGCTTTTTAAATCACCCAGACCTTATCCTTGTGGCCTAAAGGATGGCAGAGGCAGTCCATTGACATTATTCAGAGGCCCAGACTGAGAAAGCATCCATTCCTGAGTTCCACACGCACCCTGTCAGAATTTTACTGATCTGACAATTTAAAGGAGCAGACTATGTTCATGCAGATTCCAATCCCAACCTCAATCACTGTGACCTTCCTAACTCTGCTTCATTGCTGCTCTGAATCTCAGAGGGACCAAGAAGTGGTGCAAAGTGTTCTATCAGACAATCCTGAGTTGACAGTTATGTTAATGGATTGTGTACCCAAAAGACAGAGAGAGCATTCCAAGCATGGTATTGGATGAAATTAAATACAAACCCAGAAATGGTGTTCTTCCCTAATTTGTAGGCACAACCCACAGAGCTCTCTCCTAATTCTTAAAAGGCCAAGAATGAACCCATTCTTCAGACAGACAGCAGTGATGCTTTGAAAAACTTCATAGTTTTTTCATGTGATGGAAACACAACCATTACACAAATGGGTAATAAACACTTTTCATTGTTTTCAACATATTGATCCATCAGGGACTCACAAATTAAAGAAAGAGTTTGAAAACTCCTCTGATCATAATAATAATGGCATTTATTACAGAAACAAAGCACACCAATTGTTGATGGTTAGTAATGTAAAGAGGCATCAGGATACTTGGTTGTTTAGAGTGTGAACTGTTACAGTTCCTATGAAAATTTGTCTGGAATTTGCTCCTAAACCTGAAAATAGAAATATCATATGACCTAGCTACATAACTCCTGGTCAGACACCTGACAAGTCTCTATGGCAAAGATACCAGATCATTTGTGTTCAGTGTTGCCCTCTTCATAATAGCTAAAACCTAAAATCAGCCTAGAGTCCCATCAGCTGATGAATCGACAATAAGGATGTGTTGAAGCCTGTCTGATATTCTATGGAGGAAGCTGCCTGACTCCATTTTAGAGGCAGGGATAATTATGCTGTATTTTTAAAAATAAGTTTTTAATTAACATGAGAGTGGAGTTGCTCTCTGTTTCCTGGGAAATGACCTTCCACAACCCATCACGTTGATTTTTTTCTTGAGAATACTCTGACCTTTCACGACCCTCCCTGAACCATCCTAATCAAATGGTGAGTGGCTGTTTAGTGTTTTTTCAGATTTTTTTATGTTCTTTTTACATCCATTGTCTCCTGTTAAACTACTAAAGGTATTACTCCTTAAAAGAGGCCCAAGAGGTGTATTCAGGGCTGCCCTCTCTAACCTGACTTAGGAACAGTCACTTGCCCACACTTGGGTTCACCCCAATTAAATCAAGCATGCTTCAATTTGGTTCAAACTGTGGTAGTGGTCTTATTCTCTCCATTGGGATTAACAACATCTGTACAAGTATTCAGGCTAATGCTTCTTCTTATTAAACTACTTACATCCCTCATGGCAGATTCAACAAATGCATAGGATAGCCAATTATAATTCTAAAAGAACAACAGGTTTAATATTTCTAATTGCTGATGAAATGATGACCCCTAATTTATGATCAGCAATGTTGAGTGTCTTTAAGTGATACAGTTTCAATCAACTTCCTATAATTATACCTGTACCTCCTATCAAAAACAAATTATGCATGGACATAGTTGAAATTCTAGATTCACATGAGAGAGCTTTAAGTCTTAAGGGATTTGGATGGAGAGGATAGATCTCCTGTAGGAAAATGAAATAGTTTAGACAGTTGTGAATGCATGGTAGGAAACTAGAAGGGAAGATCAAAGGGGAGGGTAAGGAAAAGGGGAGCAACAAATAAAATAAGGGGAAAGAGAGCTAAAACTTAGGTCAATTTGAAGGGTAGTATGGAAACCTAACACAGTAGGTGATTCCAAAGTAGAAAAGTGACACCAACATAAGCTACAACTCTTTGGATTTATAATGGTATCCAGCCTCAAGGTATGCTAGGTCAATGGTGGGAAGAAGCTTGTGGGAGTAACCAACAATATATGAGTTGACATATGGCCCATACAAGAAATAGAATCCATACTCGACTTGGCTTACCAAGATTCTCAGAAGAGATAGTCCAAGAACCTATGGAAATAATAAATGTTATTGTTCTATAAAAAAGATTGTAATAAAATTACTCATAATGACATTCTGCTACACTCAAAGATCAGTGCCTTGCTGAACCATTGTCAGAGAAGTTTCCTTCTGTACCAGTTGAGGACACATACAGAGACCCACAGCCAGACAATATTCTGAGAATGAGAGATCTTGGAAAACTCATCACTATCTGAGAAGTCTTCATCAAATCTCTCCTCTCAAGGCTCATGGAACACTGAACAAGAGGAAAAGAGAGTGTAAGAGCCAGAGGGGATAGATGCACCAGGGAAATAAGGTCTATGCATCAAAAGGATAGTTGCACATACAAATTCAGAGACACTGAGATACATGCACAGAGCCCGTTGAGTGTGCACCAGATGGGGTCCTAGAGCTGAAAGGAGAAGTGCACACAAGCACCCATCCCCAACCCCTACACTATCTCCAATTGATAACCAACTGTATATGAAAAATTAGTTTTCCCTAAGGGAGTCTCACTGAGGAAAGCAACTTCATTTCCAGCAGTAGATGGTCATCAGATATAAAATTCAAATACATTTTTGAGGTTCGTTGTCTCATAACATCACATGGTTTCTGTCATATTTATTTATTTATTTATTTATTTATTTATTTATTTATTTATTTATTTATCTTCTATTCTATCCTACGTTTTCTTTACATATGTAGCATACCTTATGATTTTGTGGTTTTTATGGGATTCCAGAGTCTGCACATCAGGAGGTCTCTGCATCCGCACTTGCTTTTTCTCCCTTTTCTTGGGTTCTTTTCCTTTTGTTTGATTGTTTTGTCATGTTCCAATCTGTTAGTTTTTGTTTTATTCACTAGAAACTCACTTGATTTCTAAAGAGAGACAACAAAATGATGTATCTGGATGGTAGGGAATGAGAATGTTTTTCCTCTACATTCCACAAACTGGATGGAGAAAGAGGTAGGTGTGGACCCAGTACAACAAAAATATGACAGTGTGCCAATTTTCTAGGATATATGGAAACTCATTTTATGGGTGAGAAACCTGAAGTTAAGCAGAAGCAATGTTCTCTGATTAATCAGAAAGCAGGAACTCAGGAGTCAAGTGTGAAAGTAAGGTTGGCACCGGCCTGAGACTGCAAAATACAGGAGCAGAATGGAGGTGGGGAGGTCTTGCTAGGAAGTGGAGGTTGCTCATGTCTAGGTGTGTTTGCTGTGATCCCTGCAGTCCTCATGCTCTGTTATTCCAGATTCCTACCACAGGAAGTCAGATACAGTGATGGCCACAGTGTAACAGACAAATGGAGTAGTATCCACCCTCCCCATTTATAAAGACAAGGCTGACTCTCCACATGCAAATGCATCTTCTAGCTCTAAGTTAAATCTCCTCCTGGACTGAGGGAGCTCACATCTCTCTCACAGGAGGCTGACCTCTGAGGAAGAGGAGGTGTAGGCTAGAAGATGACACTGTTAGGTCTTCTGTGTCTGGTGACAGCCCTTCCTGGTGAGTGTTACCATTTCACACATGTATCCACAAGGGGTTGTGACAACCTGTGATTGACAGAACTGTCTCTTCTTGTCTGAAGGTATCCTGTCCCAGGTACAGCTTCAGGAGTCAGGACCTGGCCTGGTGAAGCCCTCTCAATCACTGTCCCTCACCTGTTCTGTCACTGGTTACTCCATCACCACCAGTGGTTATGGATGGACCTGGATCAGGCAGTCATCAGGGAAGAAGCTGGAGTGGATGGGGTACATATATTATAGTGGTAGCACCAGCTACAACCCATCCCTGCAGAGCCGCATCTCCATCACCAGAGAAACATCCAAGAACCAGTTCTTCCTGCAGCTAAACTCTGTGACCACTGAGGACACAGCCACCTATTACTGTGCAAGAGACACAGTGAGGAGACTTCAGCATGAGCCCAGACACAAACCTCCCTGCAGAGGAGGTCTGGACCAGCAGGGGGCGCTCAGCTCTAACCAAGCACAGGAACTGTAAGACTTCAGAGCTGGAAAGAACAACTCCTGGTTTTCTGTTTTTACTTCTCACTCACTACGGACAGAGATGCTTGGGTTTTTTTTTTTCTCTCTGATCATGAAAAACTGTTTTTCTAAAGTCACATTTGCTTATTTCTCACTGTTACTCTCAAGAGGCTGCACGTGGTAATATTTCTTGTCTTGGTTGTGAATCTAGCCTTTATCAGTGGTAGCATCTTTGGTCTCAGGATTTTTTTTGTTTTTAATTTAGTGGAAACAACATTTTGAAACTCAGCTGACCTTGGCATAATATGTGTTGTCCCATTAAAAAGTGAATTCTACTTTGGATTCTCAATCCTTCTACCCTCAGATACATCTGTATATCAGAGCACTTGTCCCAGAGTGTTGACATAAAAGTATTGCTGTTATGCCTAAGAAATGTGTCATACAGTGAATGGGATCCACACATCACTACTGCCGTATTACCAACCCTGTAATGCAGGGCAAGGATTTTTTTGATTTTATAATTAATTTAATTTTACATATCAGCCATGGATTGCCCTGTCCTTCCTCCTTCCTCCCTACACCCCGCCTTCCTTGCAATCCACCACCCATTTCCACAACCTCCAAGGCAAGGACTCCCCTGAGTATTCAGCTCAGCCTGGTAGATTCAGTTCAGGCAGGTCCAGTTCCCTCCTCCCTTCACCTAGGCTGAGCAAAGTGTCCCAGCACACACCCTAGGTTCCAAAAAGCCAGCTCACGCACTAATGATAAGTTCTGGTCCTACTGTCTGGGGGCCTCCTAAACAGTTCAAGCTAATCAACTGTCTCACTTATCCAGAGGGCCTGATCCAGTTTCATGGAGGCTCCTCAGCTATTGGTTCATAGTTCCTGTGTTTCCAATAGTTTGGCTATTTGTCCCTGTGCTTTTTCCAATCATGGTCTCAATATCTCTTGCTCATATAATCCCTCCTCTCTCTCACTGATTGGACACTGGGAGCTCCAGCTGATGCTTGGCATGGATCTCTGCATCTGCTTCCATCAGCCACTGGATGAGAGTTCTATCATGACAGTTAGGGTGTTCTGCCATCGGATCAACAGAGCAGGTCAGCTCAGTCACTCTCTCGACCATTGCCAGTAGTCTATTGTGGTGGTATCTTTGTGTATTTCTGGGGCCCTCTCTAGCACTCTGCTTCTTCCTATTCCCATGGGGTCTTGATTTATCATGGTATATTTCCCTGTTCTCCCTCTCTGTTCTTGATCCAGGTGGGAACTCCCCCTCCCCTAAGCTCTCTTTTCCCCGACCCTTGCCCTTCATTACCCCCACTCACGCCCAGGTTGTTCATGTAGATCTTAGCCACTTCTCTGTTGTTGTGCGATCCCTGTGTCTTTCTTAGGGTTCTCTTTACTAGGTAGCCTCCCTGGAGTTGTGAGTAGCAGTCTAGTCATCTTTGTTTTACATCTACTATCCTCCTATGAGTGAGTACATACCATGTTTGTCTTTCTGAGCCTGGGTTACCTCACTCAGGATCATTTTTTTCTAGATCCATCTATTTGCCTGCAAACCTCATGATGTCATTGTTTTTCTCTGCTGAGTAGTACTCCATTCTGTAGATGTACCACATTTTATTTATCCATCCTTCAGTTGAAGGGCATCTAGTTTGTTTCCAGGTTCTGGCAATTACAAACAATGCTGCTATGAACATAGCTGAACATGTGTCCTTTTGATATGATTGATCATTCCTTGGGTTTATGCCCAACAGTGGTATAGCTGAGTCTTGCAGGAGGTTGATTCCCAATTTCCTAAGAAAGCACTATGCTGATTTCCAAAGTGGTTGTACAAGTTTTCATTCACACCAAAAGTGTAGGAGTGTTCCCCTTGCTCCACATCCTCTCCAATATAAGCTGTCTTCAGTGATTTTGATCTTAGCTATTCTGATGGGTGTAAGGCGTTATCTCAGTCATTTTGATTTGCATTTTCCTGAGGACCAAAGGTGTTGAGCAATTTCTGAGTGGTTTTCCAGCCATTTGAGCGTCTTCTGTTGAGAATTTTCTGTTTAGCTCTATAGCCCATTTCTTAATTGTACTGTTGGGCATTTTAATGTCTAATTTGTTGAGTTCTTTATATATTCTGGATATCAGTCCTCTGTCAGATGTGGGGTTGGTGAAGATTGTTTCCCATTCTGTAGGCTGTCGTTTTGTCTTGTTTACCGTGTCCTTTGCTTTATAAAAGCTTCTCAGTTTCAAGAGGTCCCATTGATTGATTGTTTCTCTCAGTGTCTGTGCTACTGGTGTTATATTTAGGAAGTGATCTCCTATGCTAATGTGTTTAAGGCTACTTCCTACTTTATCTTCTATCAGGTTCAGAGTAACTAGATTTATATTGAGGTCTTTGCTCTATTTGGACTTAAGTGTTGTGCACAGTGACAAATATGGATCTATATGCAGCCTTTAACATGTTGACATCCATTTATGCCAGCACCATTTGTTGAAGATGCTTTCTTTTTTCCATGGTACAGTTTGGCCTTTGTTGTCAAAAATTATATGTTCATAGGTGTGCGGATTAATGTCAGGGTCTTCAATTAGATTTCATTGGTCCAAATGTTGGTTTTTATGCTAGTACGAAGCAGTTTTTATTATGGTAGGTTTATAGTAGAGCTTGAAGTCAGGGATCCTGATGCCTCCAGAGGTTGTTTTATTGTACAGGATTATTTGGCTATCCTGGGTTTTTTGTTTTTCCATATGAAATTGAGTATTGTTCTTTCTAGGTCTGGGAAGAGTTTTGTTTGGATTTTGATGGGGATTACATTGAATCTGTAGATTGTTTTTCATAAAATTGCCATTTTTACTATGTCAATCCTGCCTATCCATGAGCATGGGAGATATTTACATTTTCTGACACCTTCAATTTCTTTTTTTCAGGGACTTAGAGTTTTTATAATATAGGTCCTTCACTTGCTTATTTAGAGTCACCCCAAGGTATTTTATATCATTTGTGGCTATTGTAAAAGGTGATGGACTCTGATTTCCTTCTCAGCCTGTTTGTCCATTGTATGTAGCAGGGCTACTGATTTTTTTTCGTTAATCTTGTATTGTGCTACTTTGCTGAAGGTGTTTATAAGCTGTATGAGTTCCTTGGTCAAATTTTTGTGGTCACATATACGTACTATCATATCATCTGCAAATAGTGAAAGCTTGACTTCTTCCTTTCCAATTTGTATCTCCTTGATTTCCTTAGGTTGTCTTTTTGCTCTGGCTAGAACTTCAAGTACTATATTGAATTAATATGGGGTGATTGGACAGCCTTGTCTTGTTCCTGATTTTAGTGGAATCGCTTTGAGTTTCTCTCCATTTAAATTGATGTTGGCTCTTGGCTTGCTGTAAATTACATTTATTATGTTTAAGTATGTCCCCTGTATTCCTTATCTCTCCAAGACCTTTATTATGAAGGGGTGTTGAATTTTGTCAAATGCCTTTTCAACAACTAGTAAGATGATCATGTGTTTTTTTTTTCTTTCAGTTTGTTTTTATGGTGTATTGCATTGACAGACTTTGGTATGTTGATTCACCCTTGCATCCCTGGGATGAAGACTATTTGATCATGGTGGGTAATTGTTTTTGATGTGTTCTTGTAGTCTGTTTGCCAGTATTTTATTGGTATTTTTGCATCAATGTTCATGGGGGAGATTGGTCTGTAGTTCTCTTTCTTCATTGCATCTTTGTTTGGCGTGGGAATCAGGGTAATTGTAGTCTCATAGAAGGAGTTTGGTAATGTCCCTTCTGCTTCTATTGTGTGGAACAATTTAAAGAGCATTGGTATTAACTCCTCTTTGAAGATCTGGTAGAATTCTGTGCTGAAACCATCTGGTACTGGGCTTTTTTGGTTGGGAAATTTTAATGACTGTTTCTATTTCCTTAGTGTTTATTGGACTATTTAAATAGTTTAGCTGGTCTTCATTTAATTTAGGTATGTGGTACCTATCAGAAAATTATCCATTTCTTTTAGACTTTCCATTTTGTGGAGTAGAGGTTTTTGAAGTATGACCTGATGATTCTCTGTATTTCCTCAATTTTAGTTGTTATGTCTCCCTTTTCATTTCTGATTTTGCTAATTTGGATGCTCTCTCTCTCTGCCTTTTGATTAGATTGGATAAGGGTTTGTCTATCTTGTTGATTTTCACAAAGAACCAACTCTTTGTTTCATTGATTGTTTTTGTATTGTTTTTTTTGTTTCTATTTTATTGATTTCAGTTCTCAATTTGATTATTTCCTGGCATCTATTCCTCCTGGGTAAGTTTGCTTATTCTTTTTCTAGAGCTTTCAGGTATGCTGTTAAGTCACTAGTGTGAGATTTCTCCAACTTCTTTATATGGGCATTTAGTGCTATGAATTTCCCTCTTAGCACCGCTTTCATAGTGTCCTATAAGTTTGGGAATGTTGGACATTCATTTTCATTGATCTCTAAGAAGTCTTTAATTTCTTTCTGTATTTCTTCCTTGACCCATTGGTGATTCAGTTGAGCATTATTCAGTTTCTATGAGAGTATAGGCTTTCTGTAATTTTTGTTGTTGTGTAATCTAACTTTAAACCATGATAGAACTTAGGAGGTGATTCCAATTGTTTTGTATCTGTTGAGATTTGCTTTCTGACCAAGTATGTGGTTAATTTTAGAGAAGGTTCCATGCTGTGCTGAAAAGAAGGTATATTCTTTTTTTTTTTTTTAACTATGGAATGTTCTGTAGATAACGATTAAGTCCATTTGAGTCATAACATCAGTTAAGTCCTTTATTTTTCTGTTAAGTTTCAAATTGGGAGATCTGTCCAGTGGTGAAAGTGGGGGGTTGAAGTCTCCCACTATTAATGTGTGGGGTTTTATATGTGGTTTAAGCTTTAGTATTGTTTCTTTTACATATGTGGGTGCCCTTGTGTTTGGGGCATAAATGTTCAGAACTGAAACTTCTTTTTGGTGGATCTTTCCTGTGATGAGTATGTAATGCCCTTCATGATCTCTTTTGATTGATTTTAGTTTTAAGTTTATTTTACTGGAAATTAAGATGGCTACACCAGCTTGCTTCTTTTTTTTTTTTTATTTTATTTTATTTTATTTTATTTTTCCATCACAGGCAATTTATTTTGTTCTATTCATTCACAGTTAATACAGAAAATACTTGGAAACATTTCCATATAATGTTTGACACAGAAATCATCAAATAGAAGTATACAATGTTGACAGGAGGCAGTACATTTATAATTTATAACCCCAAATGTATTTATAAATTAGAAATGGAAAGATCTACAAATGAAATTATGAAGGTTCACCAAAGTCATTTAATCTGTCAGTTTCTCATTCATTTTTATGTCTTAATAATATTCTATTGTATGAATAAGCCACATTTTATTTCTCTCCAGTATTTGATAGCTATTTGAGTTGTTTTAACTTTTTTACTATTAGCAACACACTGCTGTAAACCTTCATGTACATGTTTCATAGGTGCACATTTTCAGTAGTTTGAGGATATATTCCTAAGGGTAGAATTGTTGAGTAACAGAGTAACAATGTTTTGCATTTTGACCAACCACCAAACTGTTTTGCCAAAGTGGCACACCATTTTACAATCTCACCAAATCCTTGTTTTTAAGGCTCTGATTTTTGTACAAAAGCATTCAATCATTCTGTCAGACCAAACCAGAAAAAGTAAGCTATAGTTCAGAGCTGTTCTATTCCATTTACTATGCAAAGCCATTCTTGGCGTTTGCAACTCTCAGCCCTTTTGAGTATTCTTGCAGTGTTCACCTTTTTCTCCACCACTTTTTTTTTCTTCTTTTTTTTTTCTGGTTTATTTCTATCTATTACAAATGTATAAAAAATCCTCCATCAATGCTGCTGTTAGCAGCAGAACCTTGAGAAATATACCTTTAGTTTGCCTCAGAAAAGGAACACATATTGCACTGTAAAGTTTATAAAATTGGCGCAAAACATTGTGGTAATGTTACAATACCAGTTTTAAGAGTTCAGTGACTAATGGAGAGCCGATGGGATACATGCAGAACTGTGAAAGCGATCTCACTTAGCCAGCTGTACACGTAGACTGTAAATCTACATTCAGATCAATTCTGAACTAAAACTATCATCTCAGTTTATCTGTTGAGGTCAACCAGGAAACCCTAGAATATACCTTGATTTTTGCAAAAAACAAAATAGGGGGAGGGGTTTCTTCAGCATTTCAGTCCACGAGTAACAGTATCCTAACAGGCAAAGTGTTCTCTCACTGTCAACATAGAATGAACTGCTGCTGGAGGTCAACTTGGGATTTAATTTGCATTAGCACTTACATGCATAGTAGTCCAAGTTGTTGATCTCATGACTTTAAAAAGTAACTCTAAAAAAGTAAAATGGCCCTTCTTGGAAGACTAAAGAAAGACATCCAGCCACAGTTGTAAAAAGTCTCATCAAAACAATATACCCTTTTATGAATTACGCCTCAATTAAAAAAAAAAAAAGTAGCCCCAAATAAGAAGCAGCTCTGAAAAAGAAAATATAACTTAAGATATTTGAAAAAAAAAACAAGGTGAATACAGGTTCAAAAATAATTAAGATACATTTTCTTAAGGCTACCTAGAATTAGGCTTTAAAGAATTCTACCATTTCAAGTTTACTACTAGCTACTAGATACCCATTTACAAACAAGATGTTCACTTTTTTTGTTCCTTTATCAAAAGAAAAATCTACCTTCAGACTATGAGGGTGGTGATGGGGAGGGACTAGAAAACAAGATTCAAACAATCCCATGCAAATATCACATTTTTCAAATGGAAGAACTCCAAACTGCACTAGAAGTTCCAATCACTAAGACACTTTCCATTGAAATGATTTAAGTACAACTACATGGCACCAAGGTTTAGGCCTAACATAGGCCTGACAACCAAGTCCCTGTTCTCTGGAAGAAAAGCCTCAAAAGTCCCACTCAATTCCACATAACAATACTTCAAAGATCAATTAGGTTTTCCTTTCCTTAATATTTTTGTTTTCGACTTCTAATCTTAAAGACTAGATTAAAACTTAGCTCATTTCCCAGAAAGCATTGCTTCCCTTTGCTCCATGAAAGAGTCCACCAAGAACTCGTCCTCAAAACCATCTAGCCCCCAGCCTCCAGCCTGTGCTTGTGATGCATCTTTCTCAACATCAGCTTGATCTGCACTGACAATGATTGTCGAAGCCTAGAATTCAACATTTACAAATTGTCATTCACACACACAAAACACACTATTATCACACAACTTGTGTCTTGAGAGAATCTTCTGCTTTTTAAATCTTTAGCCTCCCAGTCAATCCCAAGTTCAACCAACTTTAACTAAAACTTCACTCAGAATTTCACCAAACTTTTCACCCACACATTAATGCTTGTCGTATCTTTCATCAACTGTCAAAATCTGAAGCCTGCTCAGAGATTGCCAGGTATAGGTGAGTTGAGACTATTGATATTGATGGATATTAATGACCAGTGATTGTTAATTCCTGTTATTTTTTGTGGTTGTGTTGTGTTGTCCTTCTTTGGTGTATGTTGGTGTGGGATTATCTATTGCTTGATTTTTCATGGATGTGTTTAGCTTCTTTGGGTTGAATTTTCCCTTCTAGTGCTTTCTGTAGGGCTGGGTTTGTAGACAGGTATTGATTAAATCTGGTTTTATCCTGGAATATTTTGTTTACTCCGCCTACGGTGATTAAGAGTTTTGCTGGGTATAATAGTCTGGGTTGGCATCCGTGGTCTCTTAGTGTCTGCATGAGATTTGTCCATGATCTTCTAGCTTTCATAGTCTCTATTGAGTAGTCTGGTGTTATTCTGATGGGTTTACCTTTATACGTTACTTGGTCTTTTTCCTTTGCAGCTCTTAATATTTTTTCTTTGTTCTGTGTGTTTAGTGTTTTGATTATTATGTGGCGAGGGGACTTTTTTTTTGGATCCAGCCTATTCGGTGTTCTATAAGCTTCTTGTATCTTCATAGGTATTTCTTTCTTTAGGTTAGGAAAGTTTTCTTCTATGATTTTATTGAATATATTTTCTGTGCCTTTGAGTTGGTATTCTTCTCCTTCTTCTATCCCTATTATTCTTAGGTTTGGTCTTTTCATGGTGTCCCAAATTTCCTGGACGTTTTGTGTTACGACTTTTTTGTCTTTAGTATTTTTTTTGACTGACGAATCTATTTTCTCTATCGAGTCTTCAGTGTCAGAGATTCTCTGTTCCATCTCTTGCAATTGGTTGGTTATGCTTGTTTCTGTAGTTCCTGTTCGTTTAGTCAGGATTTCTATTTCCAGCATTCCCTCAGCATGTGTTTTCTTTATTGTCTCAAATTCATTTTTCAGATCTTGGAATGTTTCTTTCATCTGTTTAATTGCTTTTTCTTGGCTTGATTTGATTTCTTCCCATTTTTTGTTCGTTTTTTCTTCCATTTCTTTAAGGGAGTTTTTTATTTCCTCTTTAATGGAGTTTTTCATTTCCTCTTTAAGGGAAGTTTTTATTTCCTCTTTAAGAGAGTTTTTCATTTCCTCTTTAAGGAAAGTTTTTATTTCCTCTTTAAGGCAGTTTTTCATTTCCTCTTTAAGGAAAGTTTTTATTTCCTCATTGAGGGAATGTTTTATTTCTTCTTTAAGGGCCTCTATCATCTTCTTAAAGTCATTTTTAGGGTTGATTTCTTCTGTTTCTTCTGTCATGGTATGTTTATGTCTTGCAAGTGTAGAATCACTAGGTTCTGATGTTGCCATAGAGGTCTTTATGTTGTTGCCTGTATTTTTGCACTGGCGTCTACTCATCTTTTCCTCTGTGCGGTGCAGGTGGTGGTGTCTGTGTCTGAGAATGCCTCTCTTGTTCTAATTTTTAGTCTTGGTTTTGTAGGGGTTCTTGGTTAAATTGGTGCTATTGGGCTGTTTCTTCAGGGACAGCTGATTTCAGTCGGTGAAGTATATACTTATGATTCTGGTGATCTGGTTTAGTAGCTGGGTAGCTCCTTCTTCTGTGTTCCCAGGTCACGTTTTGTTCATTTGTCAACTCCTCAGCTGATCTGTTTTCTTCAGACTTCAAACTGTAGGCATCTGAATCCTCTCCGAGATGGGTTTCAGCTGAGCAGGGTAGTCTCACCAACACCTCCAAGTTGTTGGGTTTCACAGGATCAGCAGTTGGGCCCTGGGTTGTCCCCAGACGAGTGTCCAGACTCGCCCTGGTTCCGACCCACGGAGATAGCCCCTTCCCCAAGTGTTGGGGCTAGGGGCGTCCCCGTTCCAAGCTGCGTCCGCCCCTCTCTGTCCCCGGGCCTGTCCACCCCTGTGGCCTGCCGCCACAGGCCCACCTGCGTCCACTTGTCTCAACTGCCGGGCCTGTATGTCCCTGTCAGCTGCCGCTGGGTCTGTCCACCTCTGCGGGCCACCAACGGGCCTGTATATCTCTGCCGGCTGCCGCCGCAGGCCTACCTACCTCTGCTTGTCACTGCTGCCGGGCCCATCCACCTCTGCGGGCCGCCACGGGGTCTGTATGTCTCCGCCGGTGCCGCTGGGCCTGTATGTCCCTGTCGGCCGCTGCCACCGGGCCGTCCACCTCCGCGGGTCGCCGACCTGCATCCGCCTGTCTCCGCCGCGTGGCCTGTCTATTTCTGTGGGCCGCTGCCGGGCCTGAATGTCTCTGTCAGCCGCCGGCGCCGGGCTGTCCACCTCCGTCTGCTTATCTCTGCTGCAGGGCCTGTCCACCTCTGTGGGTCGCCGCTGGGCCTGAATGTCTCCGCCAGCTGCCACCAGGTCTAAATGTCCCTGTCGGCTGTTGCCGCCGGGCCGTCCACCTCCACGGGCCGCTGCCACAGCCTACCTGCGTCTGCTTGTCTCCGCCATCTTGAATCGACTCACCAGCTTGCTTCTTAAGACCATTTGATTGAAAAGTCTTTTCCCAGCCTTTTATTCTTAGGTAGTGTCTATCTTTGAATTTGAGGTGTGTTTTTTGTATGCAGCAGAAAGATGGGTTGCACTTTCACATTCATTCTGTTAGCCTGTGTCTTTCTATAGGTGAATTAAGTCCATTGATACTAAGGGATATTAATGACCAGTGATTGTTCATCCCTGTTATCTTTTGGTGGTAGTGTGTGTGCACCCCTTCTTTGGGATTTACTGCTGTGGTATTATCTATTGCCTGTGTTGTTGTGGGTGTATCTGACTTACTTAGGTTGGAATTTTCCTTCTAGTGCTTTCTGTAGGGCTTGAATTGTGCATAAGTATTGTTTAAATCTGTTTTTGTCTTGGAATGTTTTGTTTACTCTGTCTATGATGATTGAAAGTTTTGCTGGGTATATTAGTCTAGGCTGGCCTCCATGGTCTCTTAGTGTCTGCATTACATCTGTCCAGGTCCTTCTGGCTTTCAAAGTCTCCATTGAGAAATCGGGTGTTATTTTGATGGGTTTGCCTTTATGTCACTTGGCCTTTTTCCTTAGCTGCTCTTAATATTCTTTCTTTATTCTGTATGTTTAGCTGCTTAATTATTGTGTGGCAATGGGACTTTTTTGGGTGGTCTAGTCTGTTTGGTGTTTTATAGGCTTCTTTTATCTTCCTAAGCATTTCCTTATTTAAGTTGGGAAAGTTTTCTTCTATGATCTTATTGAATATATTTTCTGAGCCTTTGAGTTGGTATTATTCTCCTTCCTCTATCCCTATTATTTGTAGGTTTGGTCTTTTCATGGTGTCCCAGATTTTTTGGACATTTTGTGTTATGAATTTTTTGGCATTGGTATTTTCTTTGACTGATGGGTCTATTTCCTCTGTGGTATCCTCCACACAGGAGATCCTCTCTTCCATCTCTTGTATTCTGTTGGTTATGTGCTGTGGATATTGTTTTATATAAATAAAACACTGGTGGCCAGTGACGAGGCAAGAAGTAGGTGGGACAAGGAGAGAGGAGAATTCTGGGAAGCGGAAGGCTGAGGGAGAGACACTGCAGCCACCGCCATGACCAACAGCATGTGAAGATGCCGGGAAGCCACCAGCCACGTGGCAAGGTATAGATTTATAGAAATGGGTTAATTTAAGATAAAAGAACAGTTAGCAAGAAGCCTGCCACGGCCATACAGTTTATAAGTGATATAAGCGTCTGAGTGATTATTTTATAAGTGGATTGTGGGACTGTGGGGCTTGGGGAACCTGGAGAGAAGCCCTCCAGCAACAAATGGCGCCCAACGGCTAGAGTTTCCACCTTAAACCTGAGAATATTTAATAACCAATTCTAAACAGAGCCAAAACCAGGTTCCTGCTTCTTGTCTCATACAGGCAGCTAGACGCCGCAAAACGCGGGTTTGAACACTGGCGGGTTCCTGGCGTGTGCGTTTGACCGGCAGTATGGCGGGAATGAGGGGTCTGCCAGAGGCACATTATACTTTGTAGTAGATTTAGTCTTTACCAGTATTTAAAAAAAAAAAAAGGTTTCTGGGCTACATGCTGCTTTGATAAAAGCTTAGACCCACTATTTCTGAGACTTGATGACTCCCAGAGCTGGCGGAAAACGTACCACTGCCATGTTGGGAAGCTGAAGTGGGCGGAGCCAGCCGCCACAGCGCTGTTTCAGGCTCAGAAGGATGCAGTTTAAAGCAATAGGTTCACAAAAAGACTGATTCAGATAACATCGTTTACAATGTGTATAAAATATACGCAGGCTTGAAAGAGACAAAAAAATTAATGTAAAAAGCCACGTAAAGATGAATATTACACAGACA
Source organism: Peromyscus maniculatus bairdii (assembly GCF_049852395.1). Lineage (NCBI taxonomy): Eukaryota > Metazoa > Chordata > Mammalia > Rodentia > Cricetidae > Peromyscus > Peromyscus maniculatus. Next base: position 86,760,718 of record NC_134865.1, on the reverse strand, counting down.
ATCTGGATTGTGTTGTCTTTGGGATTTTTAACTACAAAAAAACATTTGATCAAAAAAGATATTGAATTAAACCAATATGCATATTTTAAAGGTAACTTGACTTCAAAATTTGGATTTAAGGATATCTTGCTTTGGAAAAGAAGTTCTGCTTTTGTTTCCACAGAAAGCCAGAGGCTGTGGATTTGTTCCAGATTAAGATACATCAGGTTTCAACAGCCAAGACCCCCTGAAAGGTCTCCGATGACGCCATGGCCCAGATGATCCAGCATCCAGAGCGGATTCAAGGCAACTGGTTCAAACAATACAGCCTCACGGACTACCCCATAGGTCTAAAATTTTCTTTGCATCCCCATAAGATACAGCGCCCCCCTCCAGCAGGAAGTAGTAAGAGATGCTACGCCCAAATTCCCAAATATACCAAGCTGGCTTTAGAGCTGGAATTGGCTCACTCCCCCTCTAAACCCAGACATATTGCTTTTAAAAAAAAATGGTTAGTCAATTCTTGTGTCCCAAATCAGAAGAGCCCTCTGGTGTGGGACAGAGAAAACCAATATTTTTATTTAAAACAGATTGATTATAAATGTGATCTCTTTCTAAAAAAGAAAAGGGGATATAATATAGATATATAGGAGGATATAGAGATGATAAGATAAAAGGATAGATTAATTAACCTACTTTTAAAGAACAACTTGTTTAAAATGTTTTACATTGGTATAGATTTTAGTTTATGTTTAAAATGTTTTACATTGGTATGGATTTTAGTTTATTGATACAAACTTAAAGTTAATATTGTTATACTGTGTATATATATATTTCTATTCTTGTTTGAGGTATTATGTTTATGTAACTCATTTAAAATTGTAATGGATAATTAAAAATAGATTAATAATTAGTCATCTATGATAATCATATCTGTAGCCATGTTAGTTAAGTTTTCTAGGTATACATAGATATATTTCAGATAGATAGGTAATCTTCAAACACTTCATAGACCTAGAGAATATGGCATTTAAATAACTTAGAATTCTGTTGACGTGAGGCACAATTGCTCCTGGCTGCACCAATTGATCCCGAGAGAATGTTGGGCTTCTAAGACATTTCCATTTGGAAGTTTGTCTTTTGGCACAAAATGGCCTACTGGGCAAAGAACTGCCCTTGCCTTGATGGCTGACAGTACAAATGCAATGCTGTCCTTTCTGGACAAGCAGGACACAAGGAAAGTGACCACTGTACTCTGCCAAGACAGGGTAAGATGGTCTCTCAAAATTCCTGCTTCTGAAAATGGTCTGTCAGATATTCTAGGCCTGTAGCCAATCTAAATGCACCAACAATGCTGAGAAACATTAGGTGACTGTCCAGGCTGCCAGCTGTCTTGGTCTACTCTTGCAAGATTCCCGAAAGTTGCTTGCATCCATCTACCATTTCTCAGGTACCATTATGTTCCTTCTCAGGTCTTTGATGTGGTTGAAAACTAGATAGTTGTAATTTCCTCAGTTATGATAAAAGATAAGTTAGATATAAAACCTTAAACTCACAAATATAAGATAGATAGGACATCTTCTTTAATATTGTAACTATAATTCTTCCTTGGTAATTGTTTTGTTATATATAATTTTACCATGGTAAAGTTAAAACCTTCCTTTTAAAAAAAAAAAAGAAAAAAGGGCAAGTGCTGTGGATATTGTTTTATATAAATAAAACACTGGTGGCCAGTGACGAGGCAAGAAGTAGGTGGGACAAGGAGAGAGGAGAATTCTGGGAAGCGGAAGGCTGAGGGAGAGACACTGCAGCCACCGCCATGACCAACAGCATGTGAAGATGCCGGGAAGCCACAGCCACGTGGCAAGGTATAGATTTATAGAAATGGGTTAATTTAAGATAAAAGAACAGTTAGCAAGAAGCCTGCCACGGCCATACAGTTTATAAGTGATATAAGCATCTGAGTGATTATTTTATAAGTGGATTGTGGGACTGTGGGGCTTGGGGAACCTGGAGAGAAGCCCTCCAGCAACAGTTATGCTTGCATCCGTGTTTCCTGTTCATTTACTCGGATTTTCTATTTCCAGAATTCCCTCTGTTTGTGTCTTCTTTGTTGTTTCTATTTACCTTTTCAGGTCTTGAACTGTTTCCATCACCTGTTTCATTGCTTTTTCATTGTTTTCTTTAAGGGATTTATTGTTTTCTTTCACTTTTTTATTTGTTTTTTCCTCTAGTTCTTCATAGAATCCTTCCCATTTTTTGTTTGACTTTTTCTCATTTTCTTTATTGATTTCCTCCACTTTTTTGTTTATCTTTTTCTCAATTTCATTTTTTTTCTTGAAAGGCATCTATCATCTTCATGATGCTATTCTTAAGGTTGCTTTCTTCTCCTTCTTCCACCTTGTGATGTTCAGGTCTTGCTGTTGGAGGAGGGCTAGGTTCTGGTGATACTGTATTGCTCTTTATGTTGTTGTATGTACTTCTACCTTGACGTCTGCCCATTTCCTCATCTAATAGGTATGAGGAGTCTATGTCTGAGTGAGTTGCTCTTTGTCCACTCTGTGTTTGCTGTGTCTGTGTCTCAGGGGGCCCTTCTGGGTCTAATCTTAGCTCTTGGTCTGATTGGAGCAGGCAGCTTCCTTGTCTCAGTGAGCTGCTCTTGGGTTCCCTCAAGCTAGTTGATTCTGTGACTCAAGGATTCATTCTTAGTCTTATCAGAGCTCTTGGTACAGTAAGAGCTGAAAGATTCCATGATTCAGAAAGCCTTTCTTAGTCCAATGAGAGGTGGTGGATTCTAATTCTCAGAAAGCCACTCTTGGTCTAATGAGGGCTGTCTCCTGTGTTTACACTTGGTCCAATGACGGCTCTTTGTCCAATGAGAGCTCTCTTTCCCTGGGCTGGATGGACGCTCTCTGTGCCAGATGGGAGCTCTCTGGGCCTAATGGGAGCTCTGGGCTGGATGAGAGCTGGGAGTTGGTCTCCAAGCCTCATGAAGTGGTGGGGGGGTCTCAGGCAGATGGGTATGGAGGCAGGGCATGTAGATTGCAGGTCCACGGGCAGGGGGGGGGCGGGGGCTGGAGAAGGGGAACCTTCCTGAAAGAGCCCTGCCCAGTGGTTGGCAACTGGGGCCTAGTTGGGTGAGTCTTCCCCAGGAATGGCTGGGTCCCAGGGATGGGATGTAGGGGCAGGCCTCCCTGGATATAAACCCAGTCACTGACCTCTGGGATGGATGTGAACTCTGGGATAGATGGGAGGTGGTGGTTGGTTTCCACAGGGCAAGGATTTTATGAGGTCAACTGTGCATGGTTCTGGTCTAAGGACTTTGCTTTAAGGTAGTTATTCACTGCCAAATTTGGGATTATTTGTACAAAAAGTACACCATTTTGCATTTTGATTAAAAGCATAATATTAAACAAATATGCATGTATTTACAATGATAATTCATATTTTTAAATGTGTCAGTGAAGAAATCACTTGTAACAGAGCAAAGAACTATAAGTTATGTGTGCAGATACATTTGTGCCTGCATCATCAGTGTTTGATCTGTGATTGGTGATCTCATCCTACAGAGTTTTATGAAAATGGAAACCTAACCCAAGTGTAGACACTAAAACACAGTGCCTCATCCAAGGGATAAAATCAAATTAGGAGATAGGTGACCTTATAGCATATGCTCCCTATTCAGTTAAAAAGATTGACACACAGTTCTGTGATGCTTTTTTTTTCAAATTATGAATGACCACTAGGGAAATTCTAGGCAAACCGAAGATGAGACATAATGTGTGAAAATATCCCTGAAACTCTCAGAATCACAAAGAAGGTGGCACAGTGTGCATGGTGGTGGGAGTCCCTAAAATCCTGCACTGGCTGTCTCTATGGTGTTAGGACCTGGTTTCCCTAAGGCCACCCACAGCCCAAAGATCAGGCATAAAGAAAAAGGGACTCAAATATGAGATTTCCAGAGATGAAGAAGTAGATGGACATCCAGCCAGGCTAGCCAGGACTCAGAGATTTTCCTCTATTATAAGGAATCTCTAATAATGGCCATGCCTCCAACTAAACAGTGCAAAGTTTTCCTGGGAGGATGTCACAGTCTGGAGGATGAAGGAAAGAGAGGAGGCCATCTTCATGTTCACAGAGCAATGTCTGGATGACAGGATCCACATGATTTCTGATTTTTCTGGGAGTGGGTTAAGAAGGTAGGTATCAAGAAAATTTCCCTGAGGTTCGTGCTGCTAATTCTTCTGATCAACACCAGAGAAAACACCATGTCTAGGCAGGAAAATTGACCTGTATTCTCTTCCCCTTTTATATCATCTGACGACTCCCCCAAGAAGAACAGAACCAGCACCCAGTCTTAGACTGAAAGCTGATCCCTTATCTTTACACAGGAGTATCCATCAAAGTACGTGTGTTCTGGACTTGCTTTTCTGCCTGATGGCTATTCCCTACAGTGAATGTCATAGCATTTAAGGACAAGAAACTGGGCATGTAGCCCTAGTTTTTTTGGGATTGATGATGCACTGTCATCAATTCTCAGATGCACTGCCCTGGGATGTTTTGCACGAATCAGGTCTGGCCTCATGAAAACCTTGCCAACTTTGTCATTCACCTGTACTGTCTGGTTTCTGTGTAACAAATCATCGCATTCACTGGGTCTAACAGCACACAAGAAATGGTTAGAATATGCTGGCACCATACTATGGACTATTGGAGACACAGTTTGTAATTGGGACTTCCAGCAGCAGTATCAGTAAGGATACCTCCAATATCGAGGTTTCCTTAAATCTGCAGTCTACCATGTCTGACTGTGCCAGCAACATGGGAGGAGACTTCAGTGTGAACACAAACACAAACCTCACTACAGAGGAGATCTGGGAAAAACAAAGGCATTTAAGAAGTGAGTAGCCTACTCAGAACTTCTAATTGCTGCTCACATCATAGGCAGTTCTGAAATGCCGCCATGTGCTTCCTCACAAACAAGCATATGTCTGTTTATATTTTACAATATGTGGTTTCCTCTTCCTGTTCAAAAAATCTTCCAGAGACCCTTGGATATGTCATATTCTATGCGAATTTCTATTTGCTTAATTTCTAATAAGCATATCATTATTTCACAATGGTGCATCTAAGATATCCATTTGCCTCCTGCCTTCAGGTGAAATAAACATAAACACAAGAATAAAACTTTCCATGTTTTCCACAAAGGTCTATAATTTTAAGACTTGGTGATGATGAGTTCAGTTGGAAATCACAGGAAAATTTAAATAATCTAAAATAATTTCAATTTATTTCCTATGGTAGGACATAGAAGCAAGCTCTTTCCTGAGTGAATGCTATTACTGCAGATAGATGGGAAAACAAGATGTGTCCTGTTTCCTGTTTCCAATGTGTTAATGCTCCAATATAGTAGAGGTAATTAAATTTTTTCAATCAATGCATATTAGAAACTTGAATCCTAGTAATGATTAATTTGCAACCCAATGTCCCATGTAATGATTTCTTTGAAGATGGTTCTTATACACTGGGCTTGTGAAAAAGTCTAAGGGACCATTGTGCACATGTCAACTGATGTCATCTACTGTCTGTCCTAACTCTATTCCATTGGCAACAGATTTTTCCTTATCACAATTTTCTGCTTTCTGGTGTTTCTTTGTTAATGTTGGCTTCATGCTTAATGTAATGGAACTCATTGTTGCTTCTGAACCTAGGGAAATTGAAATGTTTTACCTGTGAATTAGAGAAGTATCACTGGGAGAAGCGATGGGTTTTTCTTTGTTAGTTCATTTGGGTTACAGATTTTAGTTATCTGTAAAAGGAAAGAGAGTCTCCTTGTGCAGACCTGAACCTTGTCTAGCTTCTATTATGTTAACAGGTTGTCTTAAGATAGTTTGGGAAACAAACAGACTATAGTATATGGGTTTACCGAGAACAAGATCTACACAACTCATTGAACAGCACAATATGAAGATAAAACCTAAGGGGTCCATGGTCTGTTTTCTAATGGCAGTGTGAAGGTCAGCCCACATGGCAGCTATTGACCTATGATGACCACAGTGGACTTGCATGTTGATCACACTCTGGACACAAGGAATGTTTAGATTAACCTCTCAATATTCTCCATGTATACTTAAGAAAAGAAATAAATATATGAACAATATTTAATTAATAAGAAATCAACATTTTCGTAGGATGTGGGCAAAATAATAATTCAACAATGCTATGAGGACAGTTGTTACTAACCTTGTAAGCACCAGCAGTTACTTAGTGAGCCAGGATTTCGTGATTATGGTCGGTGAGAACTGAATTTAACTAGGCCAGAATGGACAGGCCACAGCAAGGCTAATGCTGTGACAAGTTTATTGTATCCACTCAGACTTTCAAGGCTCTTATGAAAAACAATGTAACAGTAGTTTCTAGGATCATTAAAATGGTACATAACAGGATACTATGGTGTTTGTAAGTTATATGGATATTAAATATAAACACTTATGATCAATTTTCTTATCAAGCTTCTATATGATTTGAAGACTTCTAGGAAACATTGAGAAACAGAGATGGGCCTGAAATGTTCACCACCAGCAAAAGCAGTTTAGTTCATCAAGAACTGAAAGGCACACAGTGCCCCAGGAGCACTAACTTGGAAACCTATGACATGTGCCTCTTAAGGCAGCAAGACTAGAGCAACTGCATGGTCCTCTTTAAATATGGTGAGCCAAGCTAAACAAGAGGCTTCTTTTTTTCCTAGGCACAGTTATTTGGCATGTTGTAATACTTTGTAATAATTCTATAGTACCAGTGGATAGTGTGGAAAGGATACAAATGCTACCATGGAAGATCATGGCATTATGAAGAATATTAATAATGATATAGGCACTTAAAATCAGTTTCTCCATATCCATTCATTATCTCCAGTAAAATTCATCCCTGTGGCTGAACTCTCTGAGCACCAAAGTAGAATGGATGTGTCACTGCTCAAGACAGACAGAGAAGCTTGAGTGTAAGCCATGGCATCCTAACCTGCAGGGGAGCTCAAGAACAGCATGGGAAAAATGGAGCCAATAATCAGCAGAACAGAAGTGAGATGAGGTGTGGACACAGTAGCTTCTCTGGACACTTTTCTTAAAGTCTACCAGCTGAATATCACCTGCTGCAGTCTCCAATTTTCTATTTTTTTAATCCAGACTTCATTTTTCAAACACAGTAGAAATTCCTTGTCAAATATTGCACAGATTTTTATTTTCTTATTTATTTTATTATGATTTATTTATTTATTTATTTATGAGTTTTGCAAAACATGTTTTTCCATACAATGTATTCTGATCAATTTCTATACCCAACACCTTTCAGATCATTGCCATGTTCTCACCATTTAACTAGATGAAATTTCTTTCTCTGTATAGAAAACAAACATAAGACAAAAAGAAAAGGACTTAGAAAAGAAGCAAATAAAGAAAAAAGCTGGAGGAACACACACCTGCAAAGTTCTAGACAAACAAATTTTAATTACTTGTACATTAAAAACTTTACAAATTCTCCTAATATATGAGTTTTTGAAATTTTCATACACATTATCTATAGTGGGAATCTATAGTGAGATAAGGCCTTGATTATATCCACAGAGCCTGCATAGGTCTCAGGTATGGCTACTGCCTCAGAGAGGATTAGTATTTTGACCTCAGCATGCTGCTGTCTGACCTGAAATTCCTCTACCTCCTTCTTCTCCAGTTGGACTAGATCCTTATCTAAGAAGAACCATGACTCATAAATATGCAAATAATGTGAATGTATGGTGGTAAATACAGAGATGTCTACATGCTACAACAACATATGATCAGTGTTCTCTCCACAGTCACTGAGCACACAAGGTCCTCACCATGAAATGGAGATGGATCATCCTTTTGTTGATAGCAGTAGCAACAGGTAAAGAGCTCCAATGTTCCTGACTTGAGGAGGGGCCACACACTCAGGTCACTATAACATCCACTCTGCCTTTCTCTCCATAGGTGTCCACTCCTAGGTCCAGCTACAGCAGCTTGGGGCTGAGCTGAGGAGGCCTGAGGCCTCAGTGAAGTTGTCCTGCAAGGCTTCTTGCTACACCTTCCCTAACTATTCCATGCACTGGGTGAAGCAGAGGCCTGAACAGGACCTTCAGTGGATTGGATGGATTGGTACTTGAGGTGGTAATACTTGCTATGCACAGAAGTTCCAGGGCAAGGCCAGGCTGACTGTAGATAAGTCCTCCAGCACAGCCTACATCTGAGGCTCTGAGCAGCCTGACATCTGAGGACTCTGCAGTCTATTACTGTGCAAGACTCTGTTGTAACCCACATCCTGAATGTGTCAGAAAATCTAGAAGAATAGAAACCTGTCTTAGGACTGAAATATCAGAGAGATTGGCCTAGATACTTGATCAGAAATAATCATTCCCAGTGTGCATTGTTCAGCAGCCAGCTCTTCACAGTCCTATAGAGTGTTTGTCAACATTTCAAAAGGACATCACAGAACAAAGTAATGCTGATTCAGGATGCTCCCTAAAGTACTCCATACCTTGACTATATCTTTATCAATGACCACCTCTGCTGACATGCTTCTTCCATAATGAAACAAAATCATAAACCTCTGGTAACATATTACACACACACACACACACACACACACACACACACACACACACACACACACTTGTGTGTGTGTCAACAGGTTATATAAATAAGAACCTGTGACTAGAAAACCCAAATATTTTCCCACCTGACCTGGCTTCTCTCACATACATTAGCAACCTCAGGTTGAGACTTCAATGGAAAGTCTGTTTTCCTGCAAGTACGTTTATTTTCCAGCTGTAAATTAATATCACAGTTCATCATTACCCTACTTTATCCTCTGGGCCATTTCAATCAGATCACCTGACAATCAGGAAGTATCTTCTGAACCAATAAAAATGGATAGAATTTCCTTGTCCTCCAAGGCCTAGAGCCCTCCCTCTCTCAAGTGTACAACATAAACTGTCAACACCATCATGAACTCTATTGTTACAAATAAACCATTGTCAGGATAGAAATGAAAGAGGGGCTTCTCTACCTGTGAATTCGGGGGACTCCTCAACAGAAAGATGAATACTGGTATGAATGTTGGGTTGTTGTCAGATTTGAACTGCATGAATGCATGCACGTTTCATAGTGCTGACTTCTGTGAGGAAAGCCTAGATTCCTCAAGGAGTGTGAAAGCTTGCATCCTCCACAGAATTGGACCTCTTGACTTCCCTGATGTACCACAGTCAAACAAGTTTCCTAAGACAACATTTCTGACCTTTACAGTCTTGCTAAGAGATTAAAAATCTGTCTACAAACATTTCAGAAGAATACCTACACAGGAATGAGATTCATCAATTGGAGACCATGTTCTGTCAAAGTAAACAGTTAGGGACACAGTCTGATATGGAATATTATTATTTTCAAATGACATCAAGTTTATATGATCAATAACATTGCTAAATATCTTTGCTGTGAGACAACAAAAACTAAAACCAAAACAAATTAGTTACACAGAGCCTGAGGAGCAGGTGCTGAGGCCAGCAAGGGTGTTTCCTGACTCTACTCAGAGGTGATTCCTCTCATTTAACCACATACAAGGCTCAGGAAACCATTACCAAGAAAAACAAAAGATCTGACATGGAGAAATTCAGTTAGTTCCTACAATCTTTGTCACTCTCCTGGCAATGCTCCAATAACAGAAATGACCCAGTTCAAAGGCCCTCAACTGGAAAACTAGGAACTAACAATCTGGTCTCACAGAGAGGCAGTTTCAAGGCTCTTCACGATGAAACTCACCCCGTTCAGTATAAGAGTGTCATGTCCTATGGAGGGGACAGGCATGGTTAGATGGAAGGACATCAGAGCAGGGCCCAAGAGTGAAGGCTCTAGATTCCCCTCCACCTTTTGGAATCATAGACATGGTTCCTTTACTACTCTGAAAATGTTTTAAAATAGTGACCTGATGTGTAGGAGTGCTACATCCAACACAGCTGACTCCAGACTAGCAGTAAATATAAACAGAAAAGTTAAGCCTTTTAGAGGTTGTTCACAGAAGAATAATAGTATATAGAATTTATTTATCATTCTTTTTCAATACTGGGTATCACACACCAGATTTTGCATGAAAGAACACTAAGCCACTCCTTTGAAAACTATTTCTTCAATTATGTATCTGGATTCAACATTCATAGACCTTTGCTAATCCTTCTTAATTATTGACATTGTATTATACTGGTTTCAGTGTGGCAAATAAGCAGAGTGGGGTCTCTGGTCAAAAACAATAAAATAAGATGTTAAATTATATCACAATTGTGTAATAAACAATAGATACTTTTTAAATATTTCTCTATTACTTAGTATTGTGTCTTTCCTTTGCTCTAGGCATTCATAGGTCTAATAATTCCACCATAAACTCATTATACCGAGGCAGGGGGTTATAAAATCTATCTCAGCAGGCTTCTTATGTCACACAGAAGTTATACTTGTGGTATTGGCAATGACAGAAGCAGACCATTGACACAACTCAGAGAAGCTGACAGGGAAAGGATCCATTCACAAGTTCCACACCTTGCCAGAATTTCACTGATGGGACATTATAAAGGAGCAGACAATGATCAGGAAGGTTCTAATTCCAACCTCAATTGCTGTGTCGTTCCTAACTCTGTTTCTCTTCCGTGAGGCTCTGATCCTCAGAGGGAACTAGCAGCAGTGCTAGTGCTCCAGCAGACAATTGTGAGCTGACAGTTTTGTTAATGGTCACATACACAAAGGACAGAGTAAACATATCAAGAATGGTATAGTGTGAAACTCAGTATAAACACAGAAATGTGGTTCTTCCCTGATTTCTTGGCACAACCTGTAGAGATCTATCCTAATCCTTTGAAAGGCCAAGAATAAATTTATTCTATACACAGGCAGCAGGGGTCGTTTGAGAAACTTCATGGTTTTTTCCTGTGATGGAAACAATTATTACACAATTGGAATACACACTTTTTACAGTTTTCAACATTCTCATCCATCAGAGAAATACAAATTAAAGAAAAAGTTTCATATTTCATCTTATTGCAGTAAGAATGACATTTACTGAGGAAACAGATGACACCGAATGTTGATGATTCAATGGAGAAACAGGAACCATAATGCATGGTTAGTGAGAGTGTGAACTGTTGCATTTCCTATTAAATTTTGTCTGTAATTTCCTCTAAAAGCTAAACATAGAAATGTCACATGACCTAACTACATTGTTCCTGAGCAGATGCCTATGGACTCTCTACTGCAAAGATACCAGGTCATTTTTATTCAGTGTTGTCCTCTTCCCAGCATTTAAGTGCTTGAATCAGCCTAAAGGTACACCAGCTGATGAATGGACAATAAAGATGTGGTTAAAGCTTGTCTTCTGTTCTGTGGAGGAACCTGCATGACTCCATTTTAAAGGAAGCCACCATTATGCTGTATTTTTAAAAATAAATTTTAATTTACTATGACACTTGAGTTTCCTTCTGGTTCCTTGAAACAGACCTTCCCAAGCCCATGACCTTTATTTGTTTTTATAATACCCTGGACCATCCCTGACCCTACCAGTATCCTCCTAATCAAATGGTGGGTGGCAACATGAGTATTTTTCAGTTTTTTTGTAAATCCTTATTGCACCATTATCTCACTTCTGTAAAATTACTCATGATATTACTCCTTAAAATAGGCCCAAGAGGTGGGTTTAGGGCTGCTCTCTTTAACCTGACAAGATTCAGTCCCAGGCCAGCTCTTCTGTTCACCCAAGTAAAAATCTAGCTTACTTCAAATTTGGCTCAAATTAGTAGTGGTCTTATTCTTGGCATTGGGATTAACACTATCTGGACAAGCATTCAGATTCATGCTCCTTTTCATTAAACTTGTAATATCTCTCATGGCAGATTCAACAATCACACAGGATAGCCAATTATATTTCTAACAAAACAGTTAACTTAACATATCTAATTGCTCATGAAAGTTATGATCCCTAGTCTGTGAACAGAAATGTTGGGTGTCCTTAGTGATGCAGTATCCTTTGAATTCATGTTCCTATTCTTGAGCCTACTGTCAAGAATGAATCATGCATGGTCAAAATTGAAAATGTAACATGAACATAAGCTACAACTCCTTTATTTATAGTGGTAACTGGTGTGCAAGATATGCTAGGTCAATGATGGTAAAAAGCTTGTGGGAGTAACCATCATTATTGGTTTTCATGGTCCTTACAAGAAATAGAACACTACACTATACAATTTGAGTGAGCAATAATCTTAGATAAGATAGCCAGGAACCTAGAATAAAAATAAATATTGTTCTATAAAAGAAGATTGCAATAAAATGACTCCCAATGACATTCTGCTACACTCAAAGAACAGTGCTTTGCTCCTCCATGATGAGAAAAGCTTCCCACTGCAGCACTTGGGAACACATATAGAGACCCACAGACAGACAATATTCTGAGAGTGGAGACCTAGGACACTCAGCACTATATGAGAAGTCTTCATCAAATTCCCTCGGGGTGGTGGAACACTAAAGTAGAGGAGAAAATAATATAAGAGCCAGAGGGATTAGACCCACCAAAGAAATAAGGCCTCTAAAACAACAGGATAGTTGCACATATATATTCAGAGACTGAGGTTTTATGCACAGGGCCCTCATGGTTCTGCAGCAGGTGGCATCCTAGAGATGAAAGAGGAAGAAGATACTGTGCCCATTCCTAACACAAAAGCTACCTCCAGTTGAGAACCACTTCCAAATTAAAACTCACTTTTCTCTAAGGGAGTCTCACTGAGCAAACCAACTACTCTTAAGCACAGGCTGGATGTGTAGCAGTAGATGGCCATCAGAAATCAAATAACAATGCATTTTTGGAGATTCCTTGACTCATAATATCACATGGCTTTTTATCATTTTATTATTTATTTATTATCCAAAAGTTCCTCTGCCTATATAGTACAGCTTCTAATTTAATGTTTTTTATGGGCGTCCAGAGTATGTAAATCAGGAGGTCTCTGAATCTTCACCAGTTTCTTAGCCCTGCCTTGGTCTCTCTTTCTTCTGTTTGTTTTATTTGTCTGGTTCTGATGCATTAGCTTTTGCTTGATCTCATCTTATTTCATTTTATTATTATTCACTAGAAGCCTGTTTGATTTCTAAAGAGACACAACAAGATGGGGTATCTGGATCGGAGGGCAGGTGGGAAGATTTTGGAGTTGAAGAGGAAGGAGAAACTGTAATCAGGATATAGTCTATGAGAAAAATGTATATTCAATGAAAAAAGCCTTACTATAAGTAAAGATTACTAGGAAATGAGGAAAGACAGAAGGACTAGTATTATGGCCAAACACACATGATGTAAACTGCAAGAGGAACCCCATTTGTACAGAAACCTGAAGAAGAAGAATAATTTCCAATGTATTTTAATCATTGGTCTCTGTGGATGGGCTATCTCACACCTACTCCCACGATACTGTCACATGTCTAACCCAGGTGGTCTGTAAGCCAGGACAGTATAAACAATGAATGGGATCCCTGAGTGAGGATCAAAATGTGCAGAGTTCCCATCTTCTCCTCTCATTGTGTGTTTCTTCTACATTTTACTGATTAGATAGAGAAAGAAGTATATGTAGACCCTGTAAAAAAATATGACAGTGTGCCAATGTTCTAGCAAACATGGAAACCCATCTCCTGGATAGGAAAAAGGCCAGCTTACTAACCAGAAAGCAGGGAACTCAGGAACCAAGTGTGAAAAGAACATTGGCACTGACATGTGACAGAAAAATAAATACAGTAGGAAAAGAATGTAGTTTAGGAGGTTGGACTAGGATGTGGAGGTTGATCATGCCAAGGTGTGTTTCCTGTGATCCCTGTAGTCCTCATGCTTTCTTGCTCCAGATTCACACTACAGGAAGTCAGGTACAGTGGTGGGCACAGTGTAACAGACAAATGGAGTGATATCTACCCTCCCCATTTATAAAGACAAGGTTGACTCCCCACATGCAAATGCATCTTCTAGCTCTAAGTTAAATCTTCTCCTTGACTGTGGGAGCTCGCATCTCTCTCATAGGAGGCTGACCTCTGAGGAAGAGGAGGTGTAGCCTAGAAGATGACACTGTTGGGGCTTCTGTGTCTGGTGACCGCCCTTCCTGGTGAGTGTTACCATTTCATACATGTGTCCATGAGGGGTTGTGACAACCTGTGATTGACAGAAATGTCTCTTCTTGTCTGAAGGTATCCTGTCCCAGGTACAGCTTCAGGAGTCAGGACCTGGCCTGGTGAAGCCCTCTCAATCACTGTCCCTCACCTGCTCTGTCACTGGTTACTCCATCACCAGTGCTTACTACTGGCACTGGATCAGACAGTCCCCAGGGAAGAAGCTGGAGTGGATGGGGTACATAACTTATGCTGGTGGCACCGGCTACAACCCATCCCTCAAGAGCCGCATCTCCATCACCAGAGAAACATCCAAGAACCAGTTCTTCCTGCAGCTGAACTCTGTGACCACTGAGGACACAGCCACATATTACTGTGCAAGAGACACAGTGAGGAGACTTCAGCATGAGCCCTGACACAAACCTCCCTGCAGAGGAGCTCTGGACCAGCAGGGGGCGCTGAGCTCTTACCAAGTCCAGGAATTCAGAGCTGGAAGGAAAAACTGGTTTTCTCTGTTTTTGCTTCTCACTTCCTAAGGTCAGAGAGGCTTTGGGGTCATTTTTCTCTGATTATGAAAAAATGTGTTTTTTCCCCTAAAGTCACATTTGCCTGTTTCTCACTATTGCTCTCAAGATGCTGTACGTGGTAATATATTCTGTCCCTTTGGTTGTGAATCTCTCCTTTACCAGCTGAGCCTCTGGTCTTAGGAAATTTTTTTAAAATTAAAACATCTTTGTGAACGTCAGCTGACCTTGGCATTGCATTAATTGTCCAAATTAGAAATAAATTCTACTTTGTTTTCTCCATACCTTTCACACTCAGATACATCTATATGTCAGAGAACTTCTAGATTATTGACACAAAGCATTTGCTATTATGCATAAGGAGTATGTAATGCATTTAAATGGGGTCCATGCATCACTGCAGCTCTATTACCAAACCTGTAGTACAGAGCAGGTCAACTGTGAATGGCTGAGGTACAATGACTCTGCTCTAGGAGTTCTACTCACTCCCAAAGTTGGGATATTTTGTACAAAAATACATACATTTTCATTGTGGTTCAAACATCATATTAAAAAATACTCATGCGTTTATACTGATAATTATGATTTTTAAATATGCCAGTGAAGAATCCACCTGTGATATAGAATACAACTATAAGTTATATGTGCAGATATACCTGGGCCTGCACCATTACCGTTTAATCTGTGATTTGTGATCTCCTCCTATGGAGTTTCAAGGGAATGGAAACTGAATCCCAGTACCAACACTAAAACACAGTGCCTCATCCAAGTGATAAAATAAAATCAGCAAAGTAAGTGGACTTAGAGCATGTGCCCTCTCTTTAGTTAACAAGGTTGACATTCAGTTCTGTGATGTTTGTCTAGTTCTGAATGACCACTAGGGAAATTCTAGATGAACCACAGATGAGATATAATGTGTAAAAATATCCCTGAACTCTCAGAATTCCAAAGATGATGTCACATTGTGCATAGTGGTCAGCGTCCCTACAATCCTGCACTGCACAGCAATCTCTCCTTTGTGCATACATGTTTTCTGTATGGCCACCCACAACCAAAAGAACAGGCATAAAGAATCAGGGACTCAAATATGAGATTTCTGGAGATGAAGAAGTAGATGGTCATCTAACCAGGCCAGACAGGACTCACAGACTGTCCTCCATTGGGAGGATTCTCTAATGACGGCCATGCTTCCAACTAAAAGGTGCAAAGTGATGGGAGGAAGTCACAGCCTGGAGGATGAACAAAGGAGAGGAGGCCATGTTCATGTTCATTGATATGTGTAGATGGCAGGATCCACATCATTCCTGAGTTGTCTGGGAGTTGATTAAGACGGCAGAGAATCAAGAAAGTATCATCTTTTAGATGCTCCAGCCACTGCACCGTGAAGAATAACACCCAGATTTCAGACTGAAAGCTGAGCCCTGGCTGAGGTGCCCTTCTCTCCTTTAAACAGGAATTTCCATCAAATATGTGTGTCCTGGAACTGCTTTTCTGCCTGGTGACTGTTCCCTACCATGAGTGTCACAGCATATAAGGAAAGGAAACTGGGCATGCGGCTCATAGTTTGCGTTTATGATTGATGGTGGTTTTCACTATTCCTAGGTACACTGTCCTAGATGTAGCTGCAGGAATCAGGTTTGTCCTCATAAAATCTTTGCAGACCCTGTCACTGGCCTCTACTGTCTGGATTCTATGTAAACAGCCATCATAGTCACTGGGTCATCACATTCACAGTACCCAAGAAATCCTTAGAGTATGCTGGCACCATACCAGGGAGTACTGGAGACACAGTTTGTAACTGGGTTTTCTACTCCAGCATCCGTATCAGTTGGCATACAATCGATAAACAAGTTTCCTTAAATCTGCACAGTCTTCTATGTCTCACTGTGCCAGAAACAATGGAGGAGTCTTCAGTGTGAACTCAGACACCAATCTCCCTACAGAGGAGCTTGGCGCAACAGTGGCACTTAACAACTACAGAAGCTACACAGAACTACTAGATGCCCTACACATCATAGGTAATTCTGAACTTCCACCATGGGCTTCCTCAGGGACAAACTTGTACATGAATTCTAATTGGTCTTCATAATAAAAACCCAGAGTCAGATATAGAGGTAAATGCTGAAAGATCAGAGACACAAAGGAGCAACCATCCAGAGTCAACTTTTACATCACCAACTCCTCAGCCAATAGAGAGCAAGCTCCAGTCTCTGCCTGCCTTATATTCCTCTCTCTGCCCAGCCATATCACTATCAGATTCTTCCATGGGCTGGGGTTAACGGTATATGCCAACACAGCCAGGCCTCTATGGTTAACTAGTGAGTAGCTCTGCCCTCTGACCTCCAGGCAAACTTTATTTGTTAGAGCACAAATATCACCACAAAAGGCATATGTCTATTTGCATTTTAGAATATGTGGTTTCCCCTTCCTGTTCATAAAAATATTCTAGAGACCCTTTAATATGTCCTAGTCTATGACAATTGCTATTGGCTCAATTTCAAATAAGCATATCATTATTTTGCCATGGTGCATCTCAGATATCCATTTGCAGCATACTATTGGATTTAATAAACATAAAAATAAATATTTTCTTGTTTTTCAAAAGGTCTGTAATTTTAAGACTTGGTGAGGATAGGTTCAGTTGGAAATCACAGGAAAATGTAAACAAATGAAAAACCTTTCAATTTATTTCCTCTCCTAGGGAATAATATACAGATCTTCCTTGAATGAATGTTATTACCATAGACAGAGTCGGGGAAGATATCTACTCTTACAGCTTCCAATATGTTAATGCTGTAATAGGATAGAGGTAATCAACATTTTCTCACACAATGCTCATAAGAATCCTGCATCCTTGTAAAGATGACTTTCTGCCCCATTGTTACATAAAATATTTTTTTTTGAAAATGGGTCTTATCCCCTCGGCTTGTGGAAAAGTCTGAGTGACCATTGTGCAAATGCCAGCTGATGTTATGTATGGTCTTTGTTCTAACTCTTCCATTGGCAACAGAGTTCTTTATCATAGTTTGCAGCTTCTTTCTGCTGTTTTCTTGTTAACATTGACCCCATGATTACTGCAATGGAACTCTGTGTTGTTACTGAAGGTAGGGATGCTTCAATGTTTCACCTGAGAGTTAGACAAGCATCATTGGGAGAAGTGATGTTTGGTGCTGGCTCTTTTGTGTTACAGATTTTAGGAATCTGTAAAAGGAAAAGAGATTCTGCCAATCTGGTCCTGAGACATCTCTGGATACTATTATAGTGAGGTCAGCTATGAGCCAAGATATCTTGGGGAACAAACAGAGAACAGAATATGGGATTACTGACACCCAGACAAACACAACACATTGAAAATCACAGTGTGAAGGTGAAAACCAAGGGATCCACACTCTGCTAAGTAATGCCAAGGTGAAAGTCATCCCACATGGCTACCAGTGACATATCTTGACCACTGTGAACCTGCAGGTTGGGTGCACTCTGAACGCCAGATGTTTCTGGATTAACTTCTCAAATATTTCCCAGGTATACAGAAGAAAATAAATAAGTGTATGAGCAATATTTAATGAATGAGAAATTAACTTTTTGTGTTAGGATTTAGGCAAATGATTCTTCAACAATGATACAAACCATTTAAGCACCAGCACTTACTTACCAAGCCAGGATTTCCTAATTATGCTCATTGAGTACTGAATAATGGGGCCAAGATGGAGGGGTCACAGCAAGACTGAAGCTGTGACAAGTTTATTAAGAGCAATCTGGCTTTACATACGATTATTAGCATAACAAGAGTGTAAAGGCTATAAGTTTAGTGTACATCATGACATACCAACCTGCAGGGGAACTCAGGACCAACAGGGGGCACAGTGGAGCCAATAATCAACATGGTAGAAATGAGATGAGCTGTGGAGGGGACTCCGTAGCCTCTGTGGACTCCCGTAAGTCTGTTAAATGAACAATACCTTCTGCAGTTGATATGTGAATTGTCGAAGTTCAAGCACAGTAAAAATTCTTTGTTAAATCTTGGACAGACATTTGTTTTCTCATTTATTTTATTAAGATTTATTTACTCTTCATTTTTTATGTATTCTGATACAGTTTCATGCACAGCTCCTCTCTGATCCTTCCCACACTCCTACCACTCAACTGCACAACATTTCTTTCTCTCTATAGTAAACAAATAGACAAAAAAAAAAAAGAAAAGGATTTCAAAAAGTTATTATAAAACACCAGGAGCATACACCTGTGTTCTGCTGGAAAAGCAAATATTAACTGCTTTTACATGAAAAAAAGATTAGAAATTCTCCTAATTTAGGTGTTTTTGAAATTTCCATTCTCAATTGTTCTCATCACTACCACCACCTGTAAATATTTTTTTGTCAGGAAAAAGACCTAATATCTCAGATGAGGATTGTATTTTCAATTGAGTGATTAGGCCTTGATGTTAAATCCACAGAGTCTGCACAGGTCTCAGGAATGGCTACTTTGTCAGACAGGGTTAGGAGGATTTGGTCCTCAGCATCCTGCTGCCTGCTGGACTAGGTCCTTATCTAAGAGGTACCCTGCCTCATGAATATGCAAATTATGTGAGTCTATGGTGGTAAAACAGGGATGTCCACACTAAAAAATCAACATATGATCATTGTCCTCTCCACAGTTGCTGAGCATACAAGGTACTGACCAAGAAATGGAGCTGGATCTTCCACTTCCTGATGGCAGCAGTTACAGGTAAGGGGCTCCCAAGTTCCTGACTTGAGGAGGGGCCATACACAAAGGTAATTGTGACATCCACTCTTCCTTTCTCCTCACAGGTGTCCACTCCCAGGCCCATCTGCAGGAGGCTGGGACTGAACTGGGGAGGCGAGGAATCTCTGGCAAGATGTCCCCCAAGGCTTCTGACTACACCTTCAGTAGCTACCCTATCTCCTGGGTGAAACACAGTCCTGGGCAGAGCTGGAGTGGATTGGATGGATTGGTACTAGATATGGTAATACTGAGTATAATCAGATAAGTTCCAGGGTAAGTCAGGGTATCTACACTGACTGTAGATGAGCCCTGTAGAACAGACTACATTTTGCTTAGCAGTATGACCACTGAGGACTCTGCTGTTTATTCCTGTGCAAGACACAGTGTTGCAACCCACATCCTGAGTGTGTCTGTAATCCTGGAGAAGCAGGAAGTTGCTCTGGGACTGAAATAACAGAGAAGATTAGCCTGGAGACTTACACAGAGATAACCATCCTGATTGTCCCTATTTCAGCCTCCTCCTCACAGTCCTATATGATGTTTGTCAACTTTTCAAATGAAGATCTGACAATAAAGTGATGCTGGTTAATGATGCCCCTACAGTACAACATGCCTTGACAATTTGTCTATCAGTGACCACCTCCATTGACATGTCTCTTCCTTAATGAAACAAAAAAGAGCAAGCTATGGCAATATATTATATATCCATACCTATATCTATCTATAACTCTCTCTCTCTCTCTCTCTCTCTCTCTCTATATATATATATATATATATATATATATATATATATATATATATATATATATATATTTAAATCCAAAAAACTAGAACTGTTGATGGTGTAGCTTAGAATACACTATAATATAAATTTGTCTAGGAAAATACAAATCAACAATATCAGGACAAACAAATACTCCCTTTAAAATTCAGTTTGATGTATGTAAAACCACACGAAATACTTTATTGGAATTCATCTCCATATATTTGTAGGGAGTCACTTTACCTTTCCTCATAAATCTAATTTTATATTTTCATTTATAGGTAAGTCTAATACTGAATTACTTTTGCTAATACTAATGAAATTTTTTATCATTTTGGAGATAGAGATGGAACTGAATGTCGTGCTGTTAAGTACTCAGGGTGAGGTGTCTGTTACTTTGGCAATTACAATGTTATTCTACTCTGAAATCATTGGGGCCAAGGCAGTAAGATTCTAACCAGGCAATGTAAAATGGCTGTAAAATTCATGTCATAAGGAGCCCTGGGTGCTCATCACCCTGCTTCCTGAAATTGGACTGTGTTTATCACAAGTTCTAGATGGACATTGATTGATGTTGATTGCACATCAGTGTATGGTGCTCAAGACCAACACACACACACACACACACACACACACACACACACACACACACACACACACATGTGCAAAGGAAAAAAAGAGAGGTGGGGAGAAAATTTTGTTTTTAAAGGCAGCAAGGCCCATTTAGGACCTGTATTGATTTTTGAAATGTCATAATTTGACCTATCTGAATCCAATCACTTCTGCCATGCATGCATTTGTTTTTGTTTTCTTTTAATTAGGAGAACACAGACATCCTAGCTCTACAAAGGGTGAATGTCAGGAACAAAATAATTCTGCCATGGACAGCAATGTGCAATCTGACATTTTTTTTATAAAAGCAGTAACAAAACAAAAAGAAACAAAGAAAAAAGAGCACAGTGGGATTCTGTCATTTATACATTTCCTATTAGTCAGATTTAAGGCAACAAATTGTGGAAACAAGACCCAGAGACAAGAAAGCCCAAATGTTTCCAATCTGACCTGACTATTCTCACATACATTAGCACCTTGAGGTTGAAAGCTGATTGGAATGTTTGTTTGATTGCCAGTACATTTATTTTTCATCTGAGAATTTATTGTCACAGTTCATCATTATGCTTCCTTTTCCTCTAGAATAGTTCCAAAGAATCAAGATAATCAGGAAAGGTCTCTTGTACCAGTTAAAGGTGGGCAGAACTTTTTTTTATATTCTAAGGCCTAGTGTCCTCCCACTGTCCTCTGTGAAACATAAAGTATCGATATCACCATAAACTCTCTTGTTCAAATACAAACCATAGAGACAGGATAGAAAGGAAAGAGGGGCTCCCTTATCTGTGAATTCCAGAGAACCATCAACAGACAAAGAATGCTCTGATTGTTGGGTTATTGTTAGATTTGAACTGACTGGACCCATGCAAGGTTCATAGTGCTGACTTCATTTGGGGCAGGCTGCATTTTGCAAGGAGAGTCAAAGCTCACATCCTCCACAGAATTCCATCTTATGGCTGTCCTGATGCACCACAGTAACACAAGATTCCTAAGACAACCTTCCTGACCTGTACAGAATTGCTGAGAGAGTCTGCCTAAAAATGTCTACAAACATTTCAGAGCAATTCCTACATTGGAGTGTGATTACTCAATTGCAGAACATATTCTGTCAAAGTATACAAAGGGTGACACAGTCTGATACTATATTTTATGATTTTCAAATGACATCTAGATCATATGATCAATAACATTGCTCAAAACTTTTACCATGAGACAACAAAAAGGAAAACCACTATGTACTCATTATGCAGAGCCTTAAGTGCAGTTGTAGAGAGGACTGCAGAGTTTCTCCTGACTCTACTCTGAGTTTATTCCTCTCATTTAACCATTTCCAAGGCTCAGGGCACCATCACCTAGAAAGATACAAGAGCTGTCATGGAGAAGTTGAGTAGTTCCTAGAATACATGTCACTCTACTGGGGATGCCACAATAGCAGATGAGACTCAGATCAAAGTCCCTCCAATCACCTTGAAGAAAATTCATCTCATAGTAGAATGAATTCCTCTCCAGGAAAAAAGGACCTGGCAATCTTCTCTCATGGAGAGTCAGTTTCAAGGCTCTCCATGCTGACTCTCACCCCCAATCAGTGCAGAGTGTCCTGTCCTGGGGAGGAGGCAAGACTGGAAGAATGAAAAAACATTATAGCACAGCCCCAGAGTGGAGGCTCTAGATTACTCTATACGTTTTGTTACTCACAAACTTAATTCTTTTATTACTTTAAAAATGTTTAAAAGAGTGACCTGAGGTACAGGATTTCCTCATGAAACACAGTCCTCATCAGAGTCATAAGAAATACCTAATAATTAATAAAAAACAGAAAGTTTCAAGTTTTTAAATGTTATTTACAGAAAAATAATAGTGAATAGAATTTACATATCATTGTTCTTCAATACTGGGTATCACACCAATAGTTTTGCCTGAATCAACACTAATCTACATTCTTGAAAACTATTTCTTCAACTTAATATCTATATTTAACATTCATAAAACTATGTTAATCCTTCTAAATTCATCAAAATAGTAAAAAATTGGCATCTGTGACCAAGAAAACAAAAATAATCTTGAAATATATCAGAAATACATAATGAACAATATGTAGTTCTTCAATTCTTTTCCTATTATTCAGTTTGGTCTCATTCATTTGCTCTAGGCAATCATCTATCTAATACTTCCAACACAAAACTCCTTATACAGCAACAGAAAATGCATACAAGGCCTCCCTATGCTCATGAAAACCAGCCCATCCCTAACCCTGCAGATCTTTTTGAGGAACCAAGCTGTAGATTCCAATATCTTTTCATTCAGTAATAACCCTGAATAAAAGCCACTCACCAAGGAGTTGCATGTGAGAGGAGATTTCCTTGTTACTTTTAAAATTTTTGGAAGGGGATATATAAAAACCTTTATTAATAAATAATTAAATACAATAAATAAAAAAAGAAATTGAAAATGAAGTACAAACAGAAACAGTATGTACTCAGAAACATAAGTGGATGCTAGATGTAAAGCACAGAATAATCAGACTACAACCCATAGCTCCAGAGAAGCTAGGAAACTTGGAGGACCCTAAGAGGGATGTATATATTGCCCTGGAAATTGGAAATAGATGAGCTCCCCGTAGTAAACTGGGGGTGAGGGGGACAATAGAGGGTAGGGGATCAGGGATGAGAACATGAGGGAACTGGATGGTCCAGCTGGACGAGGATCGAGTGGGAGAGCAATGAAAGAGATATCTTGAGAGAGGGAGACATTATAGGGTTAGGGATAAACCAGGTGCCAGGGAAAAATTCCCAGAAATCCACTAAGATGACCCCAGATTAGACTACTGTGGAAAGGGTGCCTAAATTACCTACTCCAGTAATCAGATTGATGAATACCCTAACTGTCATCATAGAGGCCTCATCCAGTAACTGGTGGAAGCAGATGCAGAGATCCACAGCCAAGCAGTAGGCTGCGATATGGGAATCCAGTTGAGAAGAGTGGGGAGGGATTATACCAGTAAAGGAGGTCAAGATCCTGATGGGGAAATCTACAGAGACAATTTAACCAAGTAGTGGGAACTCATTTACTTTAGCCTGACAGTTGTGGAGCCTGCATGAAATCAGACTAGGTCCTCTGCATATGGGAGACAGTTGTGTAGCTTGGTCTGTCTGAGGGGTTCCCGGCAGTGGGATCAAGATCTATCCCTGGTGTATGAGCTGGCTTTTTGGAGTACATTGCCTATCTTGTGGGCTTGTTGAATCTGCCATGAGTGAGCTAAGAAGTTTAATATGAAGGAGCATTAACCTGAATACTTGTACAGATGGTGTTAATCCCAATGGTGAGAATAAAACGACTACCACAGTTTGAGCCAAACTTGAAGCAAGCTTGGTTTTTAATGGGGTGTACCCAAGAGTGGGCATGTGACTGTCTCTTAAGTCAGGTTGGAACAGCCCAGTATACAACTCTTGGGCCACTGATAAGGAGTAAAGTTATGAGTAGTTTAACAGAATGGGGTAATAAAGAAAATCAAAAAACCTGAATAAAACTTCAAGTGCCCCCTCCCCCACTTGATTAGGAAGGTTCAGAGAGGATCAGGGTATTCTCAAGAACAAACCAAGTCATCGGTTGTGGAAGGTCATTTTCCAGGAAACAGAGAGCAACTCAACTCTCACAGTAAATAAAACCTTATTTTTAAAAACACAGCATGATGACTCCTGCCTCTAAATTGGAGTCAGGGAGCTTCCTCCACAGAACAGCAGACAAGCTTCAACCACATCTTTATTGTCCATTCATCAGCTGATGGGCCTCTAGGCTGATTCCAGGTCTTAGCTATTGTGAAGAGGGCAGCACTGAACACAAATGATCTGGTATCTTTGGCATAGAGACTTGTCAAGTGTCTGGCCAGGAGTGATGTAGCTAGGTCACATGACATTTCTATTTTTAGGTTTTAGATGAAATTCCACACAAATTTTCATGGGAACTGCAACAGTCCACACTCTCAACAACCATGTTTCATGGTTCCCATTTCTCCAATTAATTGTCAACAATTGGTGTCATTTGCTTCTATAATAAATGCCATTACTATTACGATAAGAGGAACTTTCAAACTATTTTTTTTAATTTGTATATCCCTGGTAGATCAATATGTTGAAAACTGTGAAAAGTGTTTATTAGCCATTTGTGTTATGGTTGTGTTTCCATCATATGAAAAAACTATGAAGACATTCAAAGCACCATTGCTGTCTGTCTTTAAAATGAGTTCATTCTTGGCCTTTCAAAGGATTAGGAGAGAACTCTGTGGGTTGTGCCAACATACGAGGGAAGAACACCATTTCTGGGTTTGTATTATGTTGCACCCTATACCATGCTTGGGATGCTTTCTCTGTCTTTTGTGTATATGATCCATTAGCATGACTGTCAGCTCAGGATTATCTGGTAGAACACTTTGCACTGCTTCTTGGTCCTTATGAGAGTCAGAGCAGCAAGGAAGCAAAGATAGAAAGGTGACAGTGATTTAGGTTGGGATTGAAACCTGCCTGATCATAGTCTGCACCTTTAAATTGTCAGATCAGTAAAATTCTGACAGGGATTAGGAATGGATCCTTTCTCAGCCTGGGCCTCTGATTAATGTCAATGGCTGCCTCTGTCATTGCCTTAAGGCCACAAAGATAAGGTCTAGGTAATACAAAAAGCCTACTGTGATAGATTTTATAACCCTCATGCCTACACTTCCATCACTTCCAATGATGCAGATGAGCTGCTCCCTCCCACAAGAGAAAAGGGCTAATGGCTAACATTAACCTGAACAAAGAGAAAAAATGTTCACTGCAGGAGGGAGACACTAACAGCCACAGGAATTGCCCCATCTTCATACAACTCCAGCTTCCTAAGGATGGATTTTCCTATCCTTGTCCACATGGGAGTATATGGAAACACATACAGAGATCCACAGCCAGACAATATTCTGAGAATGAGAGACCTTGGAACACACATCATTATATGAGAAGTCTTCTTTTAATCTCTCCCCTAATAGTTCATGGAACACTGAAGAAGAGGAGAAGAGAGTATATGAGCCAGGGGACAGAGATATACCAAGGAAATAATGTCTACTGTGATACATGCACAGTCTGTTGAGTCTGCACCAGATGAGGTCCTAGAGTTGAAAAAGTAGACACTTGCACCCATCCCTAGTCCATCATCATCTATAATTGATAACCAACTGCATATGAAAAACTAGTTTTCTCTAAGGAGACTCACTGAGGAAACTAACTTCATTTCCAGCAGTAGATGGTTACTGTAAGCATTCTGTCTTTAATTACGTCATCAGCCTGCAAGAGTGTCCCCGCCCAAAAAGTGGGTGCGCCATCTGTGCAGCCCTCTTTCATTTCTGCTCCTTCCTTCCATCTGTCCTCTCCCCCTCTCTCCTTCCTTTCTGCTCCTTCCTTCTGTCTGTCCTGTCTCCCTCTCTTCCCCACCTCTCTCTCTCTCTCTCTCTCTCTCTCTCTCTCTCTCTCTCTCTCTCTCTCTCTCTCTCTCTCTCTCCCCTCTCTCTTTCTCTCTCTCTCCTCACCTCTCTCCCAATAAAGCTCTAAAAACATAACCATGGCCTGTGATTCTCCTCCAGCACTTTCCTCCATCAGTTTGCCCCATGGCTGCAAGCCAGGAGCAGCGCACCATTTAACCAACAGTTACCTGAATTCAAACTCAAATACATATTTGGAGGTTCCTTGTCTCATAATATCACATGGCTTTTATGTCATTTTACTTATTTGTTTACCTCTTATTTTATCCTAACTTTTCATTGTATATATAACATGTCTTCTAATTTTGTGTTTTTTTTTTTATGGGATTCCAGAGTCTGTACATCAATAGGTCTCTTCAAAGGCATCTCTTTCATTTGCATTTTTAAAGCTCTTTTCCTTCTGTTTGTTTTGTCCTGTTTCAATGTGTTAGTTTTTGTTTTATCTCATTTTATTTTATTTTATTATTATTATTCATTAGAAGACTATTTGTTTTCTAAAGAGAGACAACAAGATGGTGTATCTAGATGGAAGGGGACTAGGCGAGGTCTTGGGTATTGGAGAGAGAGGAGAAACTGTAATCAGGATATATTATATGAAAAAATTTATATTCTCTGAAAAAAAGGTTTGTAGGTAAAGACTACTAGAAAGATGAGAAAAGAGGAAAGGACTCATATTGTACCCAGAAACTGAGACATTTTGCAAATTCTAAGAGGAGCCTTAGTCTGTAAAGAGACCTGAGGCAGAAGAATGTCGAAGGTGTTCATATCCATAGTCACTGCGATTAGGCTACCAAACACCACTTCCATGGTATTATCACCTGTCTAACCTGGGTGGGCTGTGAACCAGGACAGGATAAAGAATGAATAATGTCCCCAAGAAAGGTTCATGTTGTGCAGAGTTCCCAGCTGCTTCTCTCAGCATGTGTTTTTTCTGCATCCTCAGACTAGATGGAGCAAGAAATAGGTGTGAACCCTGTGCTACAACAATGTAGCAATTTTCTAGGAAATATGGACATCCATCTTATGGTTGAGAAACAGGAAGTAAAGCAGGGGCAGTGTGGGCTTACTAAACAGAAAGCAGGAGTTCACGAATCAAGTGTGAAAAGATGGGTGGCACTGACCTGACTCTGCAGAACAGGATAAGAATGGAAGTGGGGAGGTTGGACTAGGAAATGGGGGATGGTCATACCAAGGTGTGTTTCCTGTGATCCCTGTAATCCTCAAATCTCTTACACCAGACTCCCACTACAGGAAGTCAGATACAGTGATGGCCATATTGTAATAGCCAAATGGAGTAGTATCCACCTTCCCCATTTCTAAAGAAGAGGCTGACTCCCCATATGCAAATGTACCTTCTAGCTCTAAGTTAAATCCCCTCCAGGACTGTGGGAGCTCACATCTCTCTCACAGGAGGCTGACCTCTGAGGAAGAGGAGGTGTAGCCTAGAAGATGACACTGTTGGGGCTTCTGTGTCTGGTGACAGCCCTTCCTGGTGAGTGTTATCATTTCATACATGTGTCCATGAGGGGTTGTGACAACCTGTGATTGACAGAATTGTCTCTTCTTGTCTGAAGGTATCCTGTCCCAGGTACAGCTTCAGGAGTCAGGGCCTGGCCTGGTGAAGCCCTCTCAATCACTGTCCCTCACCTGCTCTGTCACTGGTTACTCCATCACCAGTGGTTATTGGTGGACCTGGATCAGGCAGTCCCCAGGGAAGAAGCTGGAGTGGATGGGGTACATCAGTTATGATGGTAGCACCTACTACAACCCATCCCTGCAGAGCCGCATCTCCATCACCAGAGAAACATCCAAGAACCAGTTCTTCCTGCAGCTGAACTCTGTGACCACTGAGGACACAGCCACATATTACTGTGCAAGAGACACAGTGAGGGAACTTCAGCATGAGCCCAGACACAAACCTCCCTGCAGAGGAGCTCTGGACCAGCAGGGGGCGCTCAGCTCTAACCAAGCAGAGGAACTCTAAGAATTTAGAGCTGGAAAGAAAAAAATTCTGGTTTTCTCTGAGTTTGCTTCTCATACTCTAAGAGCAGGGAGGCTTTGGCGTCATTTCTCTCTGATCATGAAAACTGTGTTTTTGTAAAGTCACATTTGCCTATTTTTCATTGTTGCTCTCCTGATGTTGTGGGTGGTAATATTTTACTCTTTTTGGTGGTAAATCTAGTCTTTATCAGCTGTGCCATCTCTGGTCTTAGGAAAAATTTTTATTTAACAAAAAAATGGCTTTTTGAAACTCAGCTGGCCTTGGCATCATACTAATTGTCACATTAAGAAAATGAATTCCACTTGTGATTCTCCATGCACACCCTCAGATACATCTGTATGTCAGAGCCCTTGCTAGAGTATTGACACAAGTAAGTTGCTGTTATGCCTAAGGAATGTGTTGTAGACTTAAATGGGTGTCCACACATCACTGCAAGAGTGTTACCACCCCTGTAATGCAGAGCAGGAATTTCAAGTGTTCCATTGTGCATGGCTCTGGTCTAAGGACTTTGTGTTAATCATTCCCAAATTTGAATTGTTTTGTACAAAACGTACATAGTTTTGCGTTGTGGTTAAAAACAAATGCTCATGTGTTTACACTGATAATTACTATTTTTTAAATGGGTCAGTAAAGAAACCACATGTAATTTAGCAAAGAACTCTATAAGTTATGTGTGTAGATACCCCTGGGCCTGCACCATTAGTGTTTGACCTGTGATTGGTGATCTCCTCCTACAGAGTTTCATGGGAGTGGATACCTAAGCCAAGTGCAGACACTAAAACACAGTACCTCATCCAAGTGGAAAATCATATCAGGAGATAAGTGGCCTTATACCTTGTGTCCCCCATTGAGTTAACAAGATTGATAATCAGTTATGTGATGCTTTTTTCAAATTCTGAATGACCTCTTCGGAAATACTATAAAAACCAAAGATGAGATATAATGTGTGGAAATATTCCTGAAACTCTCATAGAATCACAAACCAGGTGGCACAGAGTGCATAGTGGTGGGAGTCCCTAACATCCTGCACTGCTCAGCTTCTCCCCAGTGTTAGGACCTGTTTTCCCTAAGGCCACCCACAGATAAAAGATCAGGCATAAAGATACAGGATATCAAAGATGAGGTTATCAGAGCCAGCCCAGCCAGGACTCAGAGACTGTCCTCAGTTGTGAGGATTCTCTAATGTTGACCATGCATCCAACTAAAAGAAAAGGACCTAGAAAAGAAAAGAAGCAGAAGAAACACTTTTTCAAACTTCTGGAAAAACAAATATTAGCTGCTTGTACATTTAAAAAATGATTACAAATTCTCCTAATATAAGAGGTTCTGAAATTTTCAGGCACAGTTATCCTAATCACTACCAATACCTGTAAATCAGTTTTGTCAGGAAAAGGACTAAATGTCTCAGGTTGGGATTCTATTGTGAGATTATGCCTTGATTGTATCCACAGAGCCTGCACAGGTCTCAGGATGGCTGCTTTCTCAGACAGGATTAGGATTTTGACCTCAGCATCCTGATGTCTGACCTGAAATTCCTCTACCTCCTTCTTCTCCAGTTGGGCTAGGTCCTTATCTAAGAAGTACCGTGATTCATAAATATGCAAATTTATAGTGATAAAACAGAGATGTTCACATCCCACAACAACATATAATTTGTGTCCTCTGCACAGTCACTGAACACACAAGGTCCTCACCATGAAATGGAGCTGGATCATCCTCTTGTTGATGGCAGTTGCTATAGGTAAGGGGCTCCTAAGTTCCTGACTTGAGGAGGGGCCATCCACTCATGTGACAATGACATCCACTCTGCCTTTCTCCCCAGAAGTGTCCACTCCCAGGTCCAGCTGCAGCAGTATGGTGCTGAGCTGGGGAGGCCAAGAATCTCTAGGGAGATGTCTGCCAAGGCTTCTGGCTATACCTTCAGCAGCTACCCTATCACATGGGTGAAACACAGTCCTGGACAGAGCATGGAGTGGATTGGATGGACTGGTACTGGGTATGACAATAATGAGTATAATCAGATAAGTTCCAGGGCAAGGCCACACTGACTGTAGATAAACCCTGTAGAATAGACTAAATTTTGCTTGGCAGTATGACCACTGAGGACTCTGCTGTTTATTCCTGTGCAAGACACAGCTAAGTGACCCACATCCTGAGTGTGTCTGTAATCCTGGAGGAACAGGAAGTTGCCCTGGGACTGAAATAACAGCGAAAATTAGCCTGGAGACTTACACAGAAATAATCATTCTGAGTGTCCCCTTTTCAGCCTCCTCCTCACAATTGAATATAGTGTCTGTCAACGTGTCAAAAGAAGATCTGAGGATAAAGTGATGCTGGTTAAAGATGCCTCCTACAGTATAACATACCTTGACTATTTCTCTGTCATTGACCACCTCCAGTGACATGCCTCTTCTTTAATGAAACAAAAAAGAGCAAGCTGTGGCAATATATTATCATATATACATACTTATATCTATCTATAACTATATATATATATATATATATATCCTTTAAATACAAAAAATTAGAACTGTTGATGGTGTAGCTTGGAATAGCTATAATTTGAAATAGTCTAGAAAAATACTAATCAACAATTGTAGCTGAAGTTTTTTTCTGGTACTGCTCAGCTGCACAGACCCCACAACTGCTTATAAAATAACCATTCAGAAGCTTATATTAATTAAAACTGTTCAGCCATTAGCTCATGCCTATCAGTGAGTAGCTCTTACATTTAAACTCAGCCCATATCTTTTAATCTATATGTTGCCACATGTTCCATGGCTTTACCTGTGTGCCATTACATGCTGTTCCCTGGAGGGTGGGCTTGCAAATGCTGACTCAGCCTTCCTCTTCCCAGAATTCTCCTTGTCTGTTTATCTTGCCTAGGCTTCCTGCCTGGCTACTGGCCAGTCATTATTTTTATTTATCAACTATTCAAAACAACACAGTCACAGCATACAGAACATCCTACAGCAAACAGTATCAGGAAAAAAGAAACAAACAAACAAAAACCTCTTTAAAAGTTCAGTTTGATGTACCTAAAACCACAACAAATACTTTGTTGGAAGGTATGCCTTAGATTTCGGGAGAGTCAATTTACTTTCCTCATAAATCTAATTTTATGTTTTCATTAATAGGTAAATCTAATCCTGAATTGCTTTTGGTAGTAGTAATGAAATTTCTTAATGTTTTAGAAATGAAGCTGAATGTTGTGTTGTGAAGTCCTAGGGTGTGGAGTCGGTTACTTTGGCAACTCCGTTGGTATCCTATTCAGATATCATCGGGGCCAGGGCAGTAGGATTCTAACCAGGCAATGTAAGATGCCTGTCCATGTTGTAAGGAGCTCTGGGCGCTCCTCACCCTGCTGCATGAAATTGGACTGTGTTTATCACAAGTGCTAGATGGACATTGATTGATATTGACTGGACGTCAGTGTATGGTCCATGATCCCCCACCAAAACACACACACACACACACACACACACACACACACACACACACACACACACACACTGGAGAGGGAGAGAGAGAGAGAGAGAGAGAGAGAGAGAGAGAGGTGGACGGAGGAGAGTTCCCCAGAGAACATTGCCGGACTACTGCTGCATCTTTCCCAGAACCCTGAGCCTACCTATTCCTTCATTTGTAAGTTATGCCATTAAATAAATCTCCTTTTAACTACATGGAGTGGCCTTAATAATTTCACCAATATGTTCTCCATATTAAATTTAGTTGTGTTGCCTTGAAAAATGCCATAAAGGTAGGTAATTAGCTAGGCATGTTAGTGTACACTTTTAATCCTAGCACTTAGAAGGCAGAAGCTGGAAGAGCTGTGTGACTTAGAGGCTAGCCTGGTATATATATTGAGTTCCAGAATAGCTAGAGCTATATAGTGAGGCACTATCTCTACAAAACAAAACAAAAAATTAAAACGGAAGGACACATACACACACACACACACACACACACACTCACACACTCACACACTCACACACACACACTCACACACACACACACTCACAGACAGAGACAGAGACAGAGGAAGAAAGAAAGAAAGAGAGAGAGAGAGAGAGAGAGAGAGAGAGAGAGGAAGAAAAGAAAGAAAGAAAGAAAGAAAGAAAGAAAGAAAGAAAGAAAGAAAGAAAGAAAGAAAGAAAGAAAGAAAGAAAGAAAGAAAGAAAGAAATGGAAGGAAATTTTTGCTTTTAAAGGCAGCAAGGCTCACTTAGGACCTGTCTTACTGTTTTGATTCTGTCATAATTTCACAAATCTGAATCTAATCATTTCTGAAAGGCATTCATTTGCTTCTGTTTTCTTTTAATTAGAAGAACACTTTCATCTGGGCTCTACAATGGGTGAATGTCAGGAACAAAATGATTCTGCCATTGATAGCAATATGCAATCTGACTATTTTTATTACAGCAGTAACAAAACAAAAACAAACAGCACAGTGAGATTCTCTCCTTTATACATTGTTTTTGTTTGTTTGTTTGTTTGTTTGTTTGTTTGTTTTACTCAGATCAATGGCCAACATGTTGTGGAAATAAGAACTAGTGACTAGAAAACCCAATTTGCTTCCCATATGACCTGGCCATTCTCACATCCATTAGCACTCCGAGTTTGAGAACTGATTGGGATCTTTGTTTGACTGCCAGTACATTTATTTTCATCTTAGAATTTATTGACACAGTTCATCATTATCCTTCCATATACCCTGGGCCTTTTCCAAAGTATCAAAAGATAATCAGGGAAGGTCTCTTGTACCAGTTAAAGGTGGGCAGCATTTTTTGTACTCTGAGGCCTAGTATCCTCCCACTGTCCTCTGTGAAACATAAAGTATCAACAACATCATAAACTCTCTTGTTCAAATACAAAGTATAGAGTCAGGATAGACAGGAAAGAGAGGTTCTCTTATCTGTGAATGAGGAGTTCCATCAACAGAAATACTAAGAATGCTCTGAATATTGGGTTATTGTTAGATTTGAACTGACTGGACCCATGTAAGGTTCATAGTGCTGACTTCATTTGGGTCAGGCTGCATTTTGCAAGGAGAGTCAAAGCTCCCATCCTCCACAGAATTCCATCTTATGGCTTCCCTGATCCATTACAGTAACACAAGTTTCCTAGTACAACCTTCCTGACCTGTACAGGAATGCTGAGAGAGTATAAAACTGCCTACAATCATTTCAGAGCAATTCCTACATTGGAGTGTGATTAATCAATTGCAGAAAATATTCTGTCAAAGTAAACAAAGGGTGACACAGTCTGATACTGTATTTTATGATTTTCAAAAGACATCAAGGACATATGAGCAGTAACATTGCTAAATACTTTTGCCATTAGACAACAAAAAGGAAAACCAATTTAAACTCGTTATGCAGAGCCTTAAGTGCAGGTGTAGAGAGGCCCGCAAAGGTGTTTCCCGACTCCAGTCAGAATTTTAACCATATACAAGCGCCAGGGGACCATCACCTAGAAAGCTACAAGAGCTGTCATGGAGAAGTTGAGTAGTTCCTAGAATACATGTCACTCTACTGGGGATGCTAGAATAGCAGATGAGACTCAGATCAAAGTCCCTCCAATCACCTTGAAGACAATTCATCTCATAGTAGAATGAATTCCTCTACAGGAAAACAAGGACCTGGCAATCTTGTCTCTTGGAGAGTCAATTTCAAGGTTCTTCATGCTGACTCTCACCCCCAATCAGTATAGAGTGTCCTGTCCTGGGGAGGAGGCAAGACTGAAGAGATGGAAGAAGATTAGAGCCCAGCCCCAGAGTGGAGGCTCTAGATTACTCTACACCTATTGTTACTCACAAACTTGAATCCTTTATTATTTTATAAATGTTTAAAAGAGAGACCTGAGGTAAAGGACTGCCTCATGAAACATAGTCTCCATCAGAGTAATAAGTAATTTAAAAATTAATAAAAATAGAATGGTTCAAGTTTTTGAAAGTTGTTTATAGAAAAGTAATAGTGAAAAGAATTTGCATGTCATTGTTGTTCAATAATGGGAATCACACACCAGTAGTTTTGCATGAATCAACACTAAGCTACATCCGTGAAAACTATTTTTTCCACATACTATCTAGATACAACAGTCATTAAACTTTGCTATTCCTTCTGAAATTATCAAAATTGTATAAAATTGGCATCTTGTCAAAGAAAACAAAATAAGTCTTGAAATATATCAGAAATACATGATGAATAATATGTAGTTCTTTAATTCTTTCCCTATTGTTCAGTTTTTTCTCATTCATTTGCTCTAGGCACTCATATATCTAATACTTTTACCACAAAACTCCTAATACAGCAGCAGAAAATGCATACAAGGCCTCCCTATGCTCATGAAATCCAGCCCATCCCTAACCCTGCAGCTCTTGCTGAGGAGCCCAGCTGTAGATTCAAAGATCTTTCCATTCAGTAATAGCCCTGGACAAAAGTCACCCACCAAGGAGTTGCATGTGAGAGATTTCCTTGTTACTTCTAAAATTTTTGGAAGGGGGATTTATAACACCCTTTATTAACAAATAATTAAATACAATAAATAAAAAAGAAATTGAAAATGAAGTACAAACAGAAACAGTATGTACTCACTCATAAGTGGATGCTAGATGTAAAGCACAGAATAATCAGACTACAAACCATAGCTCCAGAGAAGCTACGAAACATGGAGGTCCCTAAGAGGGATGTATGTATTGCCCTGGAATTAGAAATAGATGAGTTCTCCTTAGTAAATTGCAGGTGAGCGGAGCAATAGAGCGTAGGGGATTGGGGATGAGAACATGAGGGAACAGGATGGTCCAGCTGAGGGAGGATGGAGTGAGAGAGCAATGAAAGAGATATCTTGAGAGAGGGAGACATTTTAGAGTTAGGAATAAACCAGGTGATAGGGAAAAAAAATCCCAGAAATCCACAAGGATGATTCCAGATTAGACTACTATGGAAAGGATGCCTAAACTGCCTACCCCAGTAATCAGATTGATGAATACCCTAACTGTCATCATAGAGGCCTCATTCAGTAACTGATCGAAGCAGGTGCAGAGATCCACAGCCACACACTAGGATGATATCTGGGAATCCAGTTGAGAAGAGTCAGGAGGGATTATACCAGCAAAGGAGGTCAAAATCATTATGGGGAAATCTACAGACACATAAAGTATCCAAGTAGTGGGAACTCATGAACTTTAGCCTGACAGTTGTGGAGCCTGAATGAGACCAGACCAAGTCCACTGCATATGGGAGACAGTTGGGTAACTTGAACTGTCTGTAGGGCCCCTGGCAGTGGGAACAGGTTCCCTGGTGTATGAGCTGGCTTTTTGGAGCACATTGCCTATGGTGGGATGCCTTGCTCGGGCTTGATGCATGGTGTGGGGCTTGTTCCTGCCTCACCTGAATGTACCAGGCTTTACTTTTAAAATTCTTTAATTAAATTTTTTTGAGAATTTCTTATCCTGCCTATTTACCCATCAATATCCCTACTCAAATTCTTCCCACATCCAACTCTCACTTGCTCTCAAATTCTTGCTTATTTAACTTTAACTTATAGTTTTTAAGTCATTCTCTCCGTCTCTCTCTGTCTCTGTTTTTGTCTCTGTCTCTGTTTTTGTCTCTGTCTCTGTCTCTCTGTCTCTGTCTCTGTCTCTGTCTCTCTCTCTCTTTCTCTCTCTCTCTGTGTGTGTGTGTGTGTGTGTGTGTGTGTGTGTGTGACATTGAGCTTAGTTGGTAGTGAAAGAAAGGCATGCCCTTGAGGATCCAGAGAGCAGAAGGATATGGTGTGGTAGTAAATAGACCCACTGGTTGTTTTAGGGAGGTCACAGATGTGCTGGGAATACCTTTGTGATGGGAAAGGGTAGGTCTCTATGGTAGGTGGGGTAGATCAGCTCTGGAAGAGCTAAATGGTAAATACAGGACATCAAGATGTGTTTTTATCATTATTCAAAGAATAATCTTAGGTAGTACAGTATTAGTTCTTTAATTTTGGGGGCGTCTATCAGAGACATTTATGTATGATATACTGTACTTCTAACTTATGGTTTGGCCACATTTTGTTAATTCAATTTAATGCCTGTGTTCATTATTCACTGAAACTTATGACATGCCTTGACTAATTATATTTTAGTTTTCTTTTCTAAATTTCCTATAAATTATTTAATAATTTAAGAAAAGTCAGGAAAAGGGTTTACAATACAGAGCATAATACAAGAAGGCTAAAAACTTACATTTCTATGTTAAAACACAAATTCATACTAAGTAAATTTTCTTTTTTGATTCCTTTCTTCTTCTCTACTCTTTTGACAAACAGTTTCATATACCCCAAGCATAACACAAACCTTTGGTTCTCTGGCCCTATCCTCTTGCCTATCATAAAATGGTGGGCATGAGCACAGGGCTTCAGACATACAAAAAACACTCTATCAAATAAGCTGTGCCCAGGACAATAAATCATACTTCAGTGCTTTCAATGAAATTTTGGTCTTTATTTCATCTCAGACTTGCATCATGGTTTGTCTTCACTAAGGCTCTTGCTTCTGAGCTCATGATATAGCAGGAAGATATGCAAATTATGTTCCCCTCTGCTCATGAAAACCAGCCCTGATCCTACAGCTCTGACAGAGGTACCAGCTCTGTACTCACAGGTCTTCCCATTTATTGATCATCACTGAACACAGAACATCTAACATGGAGTTGAGACTGAGCTGGGTTTTCTTTGTTGCTCTTTTAAAAGGTAACTTATTGATAAGGAAAGATATTCAATGCTTGAGTGGACATGAGTGAGAGGGACAGTGGACATTTGTGAGTGTTTACTGACAGGATTCTCTACTTTTGCAGGTGTCCAGACTGAGGTGCAGCTGGTGGAGTCAGGGGGAGGCTTGGTGCAGCCTGGAGGTTCCCTAAAACTCTCCTGTGCAACTTCTGGATTCACTTTTACTGACTACGGGATGCAATGGGTCCGTCAGGCTCCAGGGAAAGGCTTGGAGTGGGTTGGTGTAATTAAACACAAACCAGATAACTATGCAACAACCTATGCGGAGTCTGTGAAAGGCAGATTCACCATCTCAAGAGATGATTCCAAAAGCAGCATCTACCTGCAAATGAACCGTTTAAAAGTGGAAGACACCGCCATTTATTACTGTACTAGTAACACAGTGAGGGATCTTCAGTGAGAACCCTGACACAAACCTCCCTGCAGCGGTGCTCAGAACCAGCAGGGGGCGCAGAGAGCACATGAAGAAAAGGGACAGTGCAGGAACAGGTTCAGACATAACTGAGTTGTGCTTTATGTGGTCACCTTTGTCACCTCATATACTGATTCCTCAGAATGTTCTCCTGTCCATTTTTATGTTCTGTGAAGTCTGTGATAATTGAATTCTCATTTGTCACAATTTAGGGTATATATATATAACAGTCTAACATAAATTACATGTAAAAAAATCACCTCTGATAGCAGAAATGTTTCTGATTATGTCAAAGAATCAAATGTTAAGAAAGGTCTCCAGTATTTCTGATGATTTTCGCTAATGAGTTTCAAAGCAAAGCCTTATCAGTATTCTGATTAGGACAGTGTTTGAGATTAGTTGAATCATGAGGGATATGAGGTCATACTCAGTAACCTACATCCCTAATAGGTTTCAAGTCTTTCTGCTTCCATAAGAACTATGCACAGATATGTTCTGTTTTTATTTCTAGCTGATTCAGTTACTTAATCTATAACTTTCATCATCGTATCTCCCACTACATTTTGTTCACCTAACTTCTTGTCTTTGTTATTAAACAGACATGACCAACTTACTTTAAGCTCTGCTGAGACCCAGGCTGTAACTCTGTGGGGACTTGGGGAAGGTTGTTAGTGTATAAAAAATTAAAATATTAAAGGAACCTGACTGGTCCCAGGTCTGGTGAAGAAGAAATTTTATTATGGATATGTGGGAGAGCAAAGCCAGAGGCTGGAGATATGTGAGAGTCCAGAATGGACTTATGTGAGGAGTGAAGCGGGAGAGGAAGGGACAGAGTAGAACAAGATGAAGTAGGCAAGAAGCCAAAAAGAGAGATGAAAAGGAATAGGTAACTAGAATAATTGGATTACATATGGAAGAACAACTTTTCGAGGTGTGTCCAGCCTCTGGAGGCCAGCCAGGAGAGCCCTTTAACAGGTATGAACTGAGGGATGCAGCGAGCATCTGGCAACTACTTTCTGCTTTAATATTTTAAATAGGCATCTCAGCCATTTTTCCAGGTTTGAAACTTAACATCCCAGCCTTTTTGTTCAATGCTCATTATCTTCTTTGACATAGATTGGTGCTGCCAGAAGCAGACATGTCTCATAGTCACAAAAAGAGAGTCTATGATTAAAATGTCTTAAATGACATATCCTATAGACCTCTGAGGTGTTTGAAGACACCTTCTATTTTTAAAAATTTATCTGTTTGACTTTGAAAACATACCTAATATGACTACAAGTTCAATTGTAATAACTAACTACTAACTTTCATTTCTTTATATCATAATTACTTGGTAATAATGACTTTCAAGCACTAACAATTTGCATTACATTGTTAAATAAACTATATAGGTACAATACTTTGAACAAGATTAGAATTGTATTTACATTATTTTCTAACAAAATTAATCTTAACTTTGTATCAATATACAAAATTTATATACAATATACAAAATTCAAAACCAATATAAATATTAATACTAGTATTTGCTTTTTAATAGTAGATTCAATAATCTTCCATTTTATCTTATATCAATATATTTTTTGTTTTCAGACTAGATTCAATAATCTACCCTTTTATCTTATCCTATCTGTATCTTTTTTTCAGAGTAAACTCAATAACCTACATAAATATATATATCTTCTTTTCTTGTCAGAGAACATTCAAAAATCTACAATTTTATCCTATCATTTCTACAATCCCCCGTTCTTCTTTTAGAAAGAGATTGACTATGACCAATAACAATTTTTAACCAATCTCCAAACAATGTCAAACATCCATAATCCATTGTTTGGGAATGTGGGCATAGTTTTCTAGGCTACTACCTTCTGACTTGGGGCACTGGTAATTTTATGGAGAAACAAAGAAAATTTAGGAATATGGTCAAATCCTCATTGGAGTAGTCTATGAGGCTGTATCAGTTCAGCTAGTCATCCCAATAATGTCCTGAGTAGTTTTGAGTCCAAAGTTGACTTTGCTGTGGTGTTTGTCAGTTTGGCATGATCATTGTCCTGATGGAATTGTCATTGTGTGGTACCATCATCTTTTTGGAGACTTCAAAGATCGCTGTTAGGTGTGGTCATGGTTCACTGAAGAAAATCTTTTTTGTAGGACATTTTTCTAGATGATTTGTCCTTTTTCTTTAGATGTCTCATTTGTCCAGTGTTCTTCAGATTCCTTAGCCTTCATTCTCCTGCAAGACAGAAACAAAACCCTTCACCAACCCTGACTTTGGGGAAGTTCCCTTCTTAATCTTCCTCAATTTTGATTTATGGTTTCTCCTAAAATTTTTGTTTTATTTTCTGAAGCTGTTTTATCATCTAGAGCAGTATGGTTTCATGCAATAGGCATTAGTTTCTTTAAGTACTCTGGGAAGAGGTTTCTTCTACAATATCAAGAAAGGACTGAACAGAATTTGATATGGGGACCTGTAAGAGGTCCCTCAGGGAATGTCCCAGCAGGAAAGGAAAAAGATTACCTTATCTGCTGCTTGTTGATCTGTATTCATATTTCTAATGTCTGCTTTGGCCATACTGTCAGTATAATCCAGAAGGAAGGGGCATTCTGTTGTGATTATTCCTTGAAAATACTTTATTTCTAGAAATGCATACTTTATAGTCTCTTTTTAGATGACCTTGTTTACTGCTATTAAAACATTTGACATTACTACTTTTCTTTAAACCGCTGAAAATCACCTCTTCTATCCAACACCATCATGATCATGAGATTCAGTTTTGCCTCAGATCCATCCCTCCAAGGGTGCTGATATTCCTTTAAAGGCCTAATTATCCTTTTGTATTGTGCATTAGCATTTTCAAATGTCAGAATTTCAATTACTGTCTGTCTAGCTTCTGAATTTGGTATCCTTGTATTTACTGCTTAAGTCAGTCTTTACAAGAAATCAGTGTAGGTTTCTTTTGGGCCTTCTATAACTTATACAAATGACTCAATTTTCTTCCCTACTTTTTCAGTTCTGTCTCAAGCATTTAAGGCTGCCATGTGGCATAAAGCCAGCATGTGGCCATCATATAGAGATTGCTGACTATATGAGCATACTCTCTCTCTCCGGGAGATTTCAAGACCTGTAGTTCTACTTCATTGTTCAATGATCTTAGCCTCATACCAACAACAGGACTCCATTGTAATTTGGGACCAGCCTCTGAGACAGCTGTAACCAAATCTCTACAATCTTGAGGAACAATTGTATTACAAGTTGACCATGAATTTAACATCCTCCTGAGGAAAGATGCCATATGAGGCCATTGCTTCTTTGAATCTCCTCAAATCTAATGGTTGCACAGAACTCCAATCAACTAGTACACAACATTTGGCAGTTCCTGTAAGGTTACTGGATAGGTTAAATGTGACTCTTTGAAAACCTTAGGCTGTTTCTCTGTAACCACAGAATGGAATGCTGAGATTGGTTCACCTTTTAATTCTTCTGTCTGGGTCTTCCTATCCCCATGATCTGTTTTAACAAGTTTTTCTAAAACTTTTACCTTGGCACTCATATTGACAAACTTTTTAAATGATAAAACAAAAATGATCAAACAAATAATGTTTATGATTGACATAACATCCATCCCATCAACATTAATTATCCTCTCATTTAATTGTTTCATT
The DNA here is from genome assembly GCF_049852395.1 of Peromyscus maniculatus bairdii. Lineage (NCBI taxonomy): Eukaryota > Metazoa > Chordata > Mammalia > Rodentia > Cricetidae > Peromyscus > Peromyscus maniculatus. The sequence continues at coordinate 86,719,560 of NC_134865.1, read as the reverse complement.
TTTAAATTGTCTAATGTATTATCAAACAGAAACTAAGTACCCTCCCTTGTAAAAATGTTTCCCATTTTAATGTTGGAAAATACTTTCTTTTAACCAATTCCTCCCTTTAAGAAATCTTCATTGATTCACCAAATCTGCTGACAATGATGATTCAGATGATGCTGTGGCAGCAACCAAAGGAAGAGGCCCAGAGAAAGCCAAAAGCCACCAGGAGAGGAAGGAAGCAAAAGATTCAAGCATCTCACAAAGAAAATGTGTGAAATGTGGCTGACCTCTGTGATTTGGGGAGCCCCCAAAATGCTATGGAATTAACTGCAGTGAGGCTACAACAAAAGCTTAGCCAGCATGTTAGAGAGTCTGACCCACATGTGTTGAAGACTCTGATAACATTCAGGTCAGGCCTCAAAGGGGGACTGCCAGGCCACAGTCAAGTGACTTTTTCATGACTTTTTACCTCATAAGTTGGATGCCAGATGTAACAGACATTTTAAATGCTCTTATAATAATAATAATATTAATAATAATAATAATAATAATAATAATAATAATAATGTACATGAGCTAGATACTGTGGTAAAAGGTGAAAGATCAGTGTTCCTGTCTCCTCATACCTCATACACTATTCTCCATGCTGCCATATTACTTTCTGGCTCTATTTTCTCTCCTAGAATGACTCAATCTCATGTAGCTCAGTCAGGACATATGAGAATCTTAATCTCAGGATCATGGTTTTGAGTCCCATGGTGGGCACCAGATGTTGTTTGAATCTTAAGTGGTCTTTTTAATAGAAAACCCTGAGGCAGATATTTGGATAAAAGCTGAAAGATCAGAGAAGCAGACCAAGCCAAAGCCAGCTTCACCTGACAAACTACTCACCCAATCCTGAAAGCATCTGAGTACTCACTCAAAATTCCTCAGCCTAAAAGAACTTTTTTCCTGTCTCCTCACAACTTATATGACTGCCTTCACCTTGCCATATTACTTCCTGCGTGGAAAGACATGTGTGCTTCCCAAGCAAAGCGTGAGATCTCAAGTGCTTGAATTAAAGGTGTGTGCCACCACTGCCTGGGTCAGTTTCTTTCCTAGACTGAGTCAATCTCATGTAGTTCAGGGTGTCTTTTAACTCACAGAGATACAGAAAAATCTCTGTCTCCTGAGCACTAAGATTAAATGTGTGTACCACCACTGCCAGACATCTATGTTTAATCTAGTGGCTTATTCTGTGGGATGTCTTTCTGTGTGCTGTGAATATATGTTGTTCCCATTGGTTAATAAATAAACTGCGTTGGCCTATGGCAACATAGCTTAGAGGCTGGCAGGAAATCCAAGGAGAGAGATAGGAAAGAGAAAGTCGATGTGGGTGAGAAGTGATACTGCCATCCTAGAAGCAACATGTAGTGGGATGCAGGTAAAGCCAAGGAACACATGGCCATACATAGATTAATAGTTATGGGTTGAGTTAAACTATAAGAGATACCTAGCAAGAGGCCTGCCATAGGCCATAGCATTGATAATTAATATTAAGCCTCTGAATGTTTATTTTATAAGTGATGCAGGACTTGTGGCCAGGTGGGACTGGAGAAACTTTCCAGCTACATTTGACTGACCAACTTGTTGGCTCTAGTTTCTGCCTATAATATGAGTGAACTTAATAAGAGATACTAAATTAGAGCCAAAATCAGGTTCCTGCTTCATGTTTCATGCTGGCCACCAAATTTTGCAGCATTCAGGCTTGAGTGCAACATGGTAGATTCCTGTCTCAGTACACAGATTCCAAGCTGTGTAGCACACTGCATGGTGTATACAGACAAAAAGGGTTTATGGGCCGGCTGCTGGCTACCTGATGGCACCATGGACCCAGGAGTTGGCGGAGTAAGCATGACTCTCCTGAGTACCATCACCATTATGAAAAGCTGAAGTGGGAGGAGTCAGCAGCCAGGGATGTCACTTCAATTGTAACCATGCTGCAGGTGGCAATGATCAAAAAGATTATAGATAAACAAAAAACAGATTAAAACGGAATATTCCTCTAAATGTTTTACATTACATGTAAAAATGTACATAGGCTTGGAAGAGAGGAAAAAGAAGGTAGAGAGTTATATAAAGAAACAGGTGAGCTGTTAAGTCATTAGTGTGAGATTTCTCCAGCTTCTTTAAGTGGGCATTGAGTGCTATGAATTTTCCTTTAGCACTGCTTCCCATAAGTTTAGGTATATAGTACATTCATTTTCATTGAATTCCCACAAGTCTTTAATTTCTTTCTTTACTTTTTCCTTGACCCATTGGTTATTTAGTTGAGCTTATTTTGTTTCCATTTACCTGACTTACCCCAGTGACTAGATCAGTGAATTCCCTAATTGTTACCACAGAGCTTTTCTCCAGTGACTGATGGAAACAGATGCAGAGACCAACAGCCAAAAACCAGACAGAGATCCAAAAGTCCAATCAAAGAGATAGGAGGGATTTTATGAACAAGTGCATCAGGATCATGATGGGGAAACCCACAGAGATGGCAAGACCAAAGTAGCAGGAACTCATGAAAGTTGGATCAACAACTATGGAACTTGCATGGGACAGGGCTTGGCCCACTGCATGGTGAGCCAGCTGTGTAGCCTGATCTTCTTGGGGAATCCACTGGCAATAAAATCAGAATCCATTCCTAGAGCATGAATTGGCTTTTTGGAGCCCACTTCCTATGATGGGACACCTCAAGCATCCTTGATGCATGGGGAGTGGCTTGGACTTGCCTCTACTGGATGTGCCTCCCCATGGGAGGCCTTGCGTTCTTGTGGGGAAGACTGGGGGTTGGGTTGGGAGAAGGAGGCTGGTGCAGAGGAGGGAAGAGGGGAATCTTTCTTTGGCGTATAAATGAGTGGAAAATTTTTCTTAATTAAACAATGAAATAGATAATCTTAAAAAATAAAGTTTATAAAGAGATAGTAAAAGTAATACAAAAAATAAGTTATATAAAAAAGGAAATCACACAGAGAGTGTGGTTTATATTGTCTTTGATATTTTTAGCTGCAAAAAGACATTTGTTTGTAGGCCAGGTGGTGGTGGTGCATACCTTTAATACCAGCATTCAGGACGTAGAGCCAGGTTGATCCCTGTGAGTTCAAGGCCAGCCTGGTCTACAGAGCAAGATCCATATAGGAACCAAAACTACAGGGAGAAACCCTGTCTCAAAAAAAAACAAAAAAAAAGACATTTGATTGTAAAGGCTGCTGGGTAAACAAATGTATGTATATATATGATATATATATATATATATATATATATATATATATATATATATATATATATATATATGGTATATTGACTTAAAAATTAATGTCTAAGGATGTGTTGCTTTGGAAAAGAGGTTCTACTTTTGTTTCCCCATAAGATGTGAACCCTTGGATTGCTTCTAGGCTAATGAGGTTTGACAGCCAAGACCCCCTGAAAGGTCTCCAATAGCCCAGATTATCCAACATCCATAATCAGCTTCAAAGAAACTGGCTGATATGATCTAGACTTCACAGAATACTACAGCCAAGATTTAACTATAATTTTTTTCAGGGTCCTTCTAAGACTACCCATGACCCAAATCAGCAGGAAGTAGTATGTATGAAAAGCTACTCCCAAATTCCCAAAATATTGCTCATAAATGTTTATTTTTATTTAAAGAGGGTTGATTATAAATGCAATCTCTTTCTGAAGAAGAAAAGGGGATAGTATTGATATGATAGGAGGAAAGGGAAGAGTATTGAATCTACTTTTAAAGAGAAACAATTTGTTTAAATGTTTCACATTGCATAGATTTTAGTTTATTACAAAATTAAAATTAATTTTGTCATACTCTATGCATAATTCTCCTCTTGCTTAAGATTTTATATTTATGCAGCACATTTAAAAGTATAATACATAATTAAGAAGTACAGACTAATAGTCATCTAGGATAATGAAACTTACAGTCATGTTAGTTAAGTTTTTAGGTATATAAAAGTATATTTCAATTAGGTAGGTAATCTTCAAACACTTCAAAGACTTACAGAATATGGCGTTTAAAATGTTTTAAAACTTAGACTTTCTGGACAATGAGACATATCTGTTCCTGGCAGCACCAATTTACTTCAGAGAGGAAGACGGTCATTGAAGACACTCCATATGGGGTTTATCTTCTTGGCACAAAATGACCTGCTGGGCAAATAACTTCTCCTGCCTGGATTGCTTGACAGTATGTTACATAAACTGGACATGTAGGACCCTTAGAAAAATGACCACTGAATTTTACCAAAACAAGGTGAGATGGTCCTTCATGTTATTACTTCTCAGAGGAGACTGCCAGATATTCCACAGGACACAGGGAGAAGCAACTTTAATCTCTAGGCTTATAAGCTTAAGATGATTGCCCCAATGTTTCAGAGGAACTTTGGGTGGCTGTACAGGCAGCCAGTTGTCTCTGTCATTCTAGATTTGGAAGTTGCTTACAATGTATTTCCTGTTTACTTAGGTGATATTATATACTTCTGGGACTTTGATGTAGTTGAAGACTAGATAGTTATAATTTTCTTTGGTTATGATAAAAGATAAATTACATATGAAACTTAAGACACACAAATATAGGATAGATGGAATATTTTCTTTAATTTTGCCAAATTCAAATAAGCTAGATATTATAAGTGCAATTCCTGCTTAATAACTATTCTAATGTATGTAATTTTGCTATGTTAAAGTTAAAACCTTACTTTTTGATTCTATAGAAAAGGAGAAGTTCTTTTGAATGTCTTTCTGTGCACTGTGAATATATATTCTCATTGGTTAATAAATAAGCTGCTTTGGCCTATGGCACGGCAGTTGAGAGACAGGCAGGAAATCCAAGGAGAGAGACAGGGAAGAGAAAGGCATTGTGGGAGAGACATGAGACTGCCATCTGCCATCCTAGAAGCAACGTGTAATGGGATACAGGTTAAGCCATAGAACATATGGTGATACATAGATTAATAGTTATGGGTTGAGTTAAATCATAAGAGTTAGCTAGCAAGAAGCCTGCCATAAGTCATAGGGTTGATAATTAATATTAACCTCTGAATGATTATTTTATAAATGGCTGAGGGACCTCAAGGCTCAGCAGGACTGGAGGAAAGTGGGACCACTGGGTGAGTGGGTGGGGGTGACCTGAGAAAATTTATGGCTACAGGTTTTTTTTTGTTCTCTGATCTTCAGGCATAATTTATTATGGTATACAATATATCACTACATTTTTTTAGTGCTGGGATTAAAGGCATGTGCCACCACTGCCTGTCATTTGAATCTTATAGAAAACCCAAAACCAGATATCAGGGTGATGGTTAAAAGATCAGAGAAGCAGAGCAAGGCACAGCCACCACCTATTACCTCACCAACTCCATGAATCCTCAGACTGAAATCCTCTGAGTCCTCACCCAAAGAGTCTAAGCTGAACTGCCTAAGTTCCTGTTTCTTTGTGCCTTATATATACCTTTTTCTTCCCTGCCATGACTTCCTGTGAAAAAAGGCATTGTTATTCCCAGTCCTGGGATTAAAGGTGTGTGCCAACACTGCCTGACACTGCTTCCAGTGTGCCCTTGATCTCACAGAGATCCAAATGTGTCTCTGCCTCCCAAGTGATAGGATTAAGGGTGTGTGCCATCACTGTCTGGTCTCTATGTCTAACATAGTGTGTGGTGCTGTCCTTTGATTCTCAGGTAAGCTTTATTAGGTTACACAATATGTCACCACAGCTGCCTGGCCATGTTTCTCTCCTAGACTGAGTTAATCTCATGTAGCCCAGGGTGGCTCTGAACTCACAAAGATCCAGACAGATGTCTGCCTCCCAAGTGCTAGGATTAAAGGCATGTGCCACCACTGCCTGGCATCTATGTTTAATCTAGTGACTTGTTCTGTTTTCTGTTCTTCAGGCATATTTTATTAGGGTACCCAATATATCACCACATTTTTTAGTGCTGGCGTTAAAGGTATGTGACTTCCCAAGCAAAGGCATGGGATCTCAAGTCCTGGGATTAAAGCCATGTGACTCCCAGGTATTGGGATGAAAGGTGTTTGCCAACATTGCCTGGCTCTATTTCTTTCCTAGACTGCATCAATCTTGTGGAGTCCAGACTGGCTTTGAACTCAAAGAGATTCACATCTCTACCTCCCATGTGCTTAGGATTAAAGACGTGTGTCACCACTACCTGACTTCTACGTCTAATCTAGTGGTTGGCTCTGTCCTCTCCTCTAATCCTCAGGCAAGCTTTATTAGGGAACACAATATATCACTACAAGGGCTAGAAATTTACATTACATTGTTAGATGAGTTGTATAGGTGTAATACCTTGAACAAGAGTAGAAATGTATGTATAGTATGTTCTACCCAAAAAAAACCCTTAAATTTTTATTAATATACAAAAATCCATGGTCAATTCAAAATATTTAAAACTAGCAAATGATTTATTGATTTAAAATTAGATTCAACTGTCTCTAGTACCTAGGCTGCGAGGACCAACCCTTGCCACCCCTTCCACCCATTGCTGCTCCAGTTGCTGGCCAGCAGGCAAGACTCCTGTGGGGAGACCTCCCCACTAACACCCCCAAACAGACACTGTAATCTACAAGTCTCAATCCATTGCCCAAATCCAACCATCCTCCAAGACTTAAGAAGCTCCCTGAGACACAAACACTGTTACAGCTGATTGGAGGAAGAGAATGGGTAGAAGCCAGTGCAAGAATAAATTCAACAACATAAAGAGCAATATGGCACCGCCAGAACCTATTGATGCTACAACAGCAAGACCTGTACATCCCAACGTAGAAGAAGCAAAAGAAAATGAACTTAAAAATGATTTTATGAAGATGATAGAGACCTTTAAAGCAGAAATGAAAAATTCCCTTAAAGAAATGGAAAAAAAGCCGGGCGGTGGTGGTGGCGCACACCTTTAATCCCAGCACTTGGGAGGCAGAGCCAGGCGGATGTCTGTGAGTTCAAAGCCAGCCAGGGCTACCAAGTTCCAGGAAAAGATGCAAAGCTAGGCAGAGAAACCCTGTCTCGAAAAACCAAAAAAAATAAAGAGAGAGAGAGAGAGAGAGAGAAGAAATGAAGAAAAGACAAACAAAAACTTGGAAGAAATCAGTAAATCACTTAAAGAAAGCCAAGATAACCAAGAAAATGTAATCAAATAGGTGAAGGAAATAGTTCAAGACTTGAACATTGAAATAGAGGAAATAAAGAAGACACAAACAGAGAAAATGCTGGAAATGGAATGTCTGAGTAAATGAACAAGAATTGCAGATGCAAGCATATCCAGCAGAATACATGAGATGGAAGAGATAATCTCTGGTGTTGAAGACATAATAGTAGAAATAAATTAATCAGTCAAACAAAGCAATAAAGCAACAAAGCCATAACACAAAAACAAATAGGAAATTTGGGACTCCGTGAAAAGACCAAACCTAAAAATAATAGGAATAGAAGGAAAAGAAAACCAGCTTAAATGCACAGAAAATATATTCAACAAAATCATAGAATAAAACTTTCCCAACCTAAAGAATGAAATGCCTATGGAAGATACAAGAAGCTTACAGAACGCCAAATAGACTTGTAACATGAATCTTAAAAGGTCTTATTAATGAAAACAAACCTAATGCCAGTTATTGGGGCGAATGCTGGATGATCAGAGTAGCAGAACAGGCCACAGCTAACTTCACCTCATCAATTCCTCAGTTGATCCTGTTTCCTCAAACTGGAAGCTTCTGTGTCCTCATCTGAATGGATCTCAGCTGAATTGCTGCTAAAAGCTAAAAGCTTAAAGCTCTAGTTCCTGATCATCACATCTTATATACCTTTCTGCTTCTTGCTATCACTTCCTGGGATTAAAGGCATGTGTCACCATGCCTGGCTATTTCCAGTGTGGCTTTGAACTCACAGAGATCTGGGTGGATCTTTGCCTCCAGAATGCTAGGATTAAAGGGGTGTGTGCCACCAATTTCTGGCCTCTATGTTGCCGAGGACAATTTCAAGAGCCATGCCATATTGCCTGCCTGAGTTAAGTTTCTGTTGTCCAGTATTGAGCCCCTAACCAGAAACTTTTGACATGCCTGAACAAGTCCTGAGTTTTTAGAAAACAACATTTCCTTATCTTTCTGCTACAGTGACCACTAGTAACAATATTTTGTGGTTAGGTTGCTTGGTTGGGTTGCTTGGCAACTAAACAGTCCCCTGATCTTTTCCCAAAGAAAGTTTCCTGGTCTGCTTACTATAAATCCCACCTGAGAAAAATAAAATTTTGCAGTTGATCAGAATACTGTCTTGCTGGCAGTTCTTTGTGTCGCTTGTCCCTTCATTCACCATTTCCCCTTCTAGGGTCTCTGTTGAAGATCCCACTGGTCAGGACAACTGGCGCCCAGCGTGAGGCTCGAGGATGTGCAGGAGTGTGAACGTCGTCACACACCAAGGCAGGCCTGCCTAAGAGTTGGACCCCCGTGGAAGACGGCTCCACGAGCGAAGGTCAGGTCAGTGATCGCCACGGAAACGCCCGGCCGTGAGTCAGATCTGGAGGAGTTTTAACATGATGAAAGGTAAGTTTACCATGGGACAAGCATTTAATAAACAGGAAATGTTTATTTCGGGACTGAAACAGTCTCTCAAGACACGAGGAATCAGGGTTAAAAAGAAAGACTTAAAAAAATTTCTTGACTATATTGGAGATGTCTGTCCTTGGTTTCCCCAAGAAGGAACCATAGATGAAAAACCCTGGAGACGGGCTGGTGACTGTTTAAATGATTTTTTACCAGACCTTTGGTCCTGAAAAGGTCCCCTGGAATTTAATCAATGATGCCTTAAAAACTTATAATCATTCCCCTGATGTTCAAAAATTAATTAAGGAGGGAGAAATAGCCTTAAAAGAATCCTCCCATCCACCCTCTGTTTGTCATTCTGTCAGGATTAATATTCAGGACCACCCATGTCTAAAATTGTTTCAGCTGCCCGTCACCCCCCCCCCCCAGAACAACCACCCTCCTCCCCCCTTTTCCTCACAGGATGTATATACCCTTACCTCAAAAATGTTGGTTATGATTTAACCCCAGATGAGGAAGCCTCCTTAGAGGAAGAAGCTGCCAAGTATCATAATCCTGATTGGCCCCCCTCCTCAAACATGCCCACTACCAAATTTTCTCCTTTTAAACCTCCTCCCTACCAGTTTCCCCCACAGGGTGTGATGGCCTTTGCATCACCCTTTTGTGCACCTGTAATTGAGGATGAGGAAACCTCTGCCCTCTTACAAAGGGCCAAGAGCCTTCTCCTCACTGAGGTTTCCTCCCTCAGGAGGTCCTCCAACAAAAGCACGAACATCTTCAACTCATAAAAGAACTCCATGCTGTTGATAAAGAATTAACCACATTAGCCTTATAACCCCCCGAAGACCTTAAAAATAGCCCAGGGGATACTAAAAACAGCCCCAAAAAGGTGCCCACCAAAACAAATCTAAAAAGGGCTCCTCCTCTCCTCCTGCTAAAGCTTCTCCCTCTCTTTATGCCTTCCCAGTACCAGACTGCTAAAGAGTCTGACTCAGCTGCGAGACTTACAAGCTCATCACTCCCTGATACTGAGGGTGAAGCATCCAAACACTCGTAATGAAGGTAGCAGATCTGAGGGCTCCGACTCTGAGGATGAGGCCCTCGATACTTCCCAAAAATACAAACACCTCAGTCTTAAATATCTTGAAAAACTTGAGGCAGCAGTTGCCAATTATGGCCCTACAGCTCCCTTTACTTTGGCCTTTTAGAAAATATGAGTGACCATTGGCTTATACCTAATGATTGGTATTTCCTGGCTAGAGCTACACTTTCAGGTAGAGATTATGTTTTATGGAAAACTGATTGTACTGAAATTTGTAGGGAGATGGCTCAACACAATAAAAAAAAATCCTCCAAAAGATGGACTCTTAAAAAGCTCCTGGGTAACAGCCCCTATAAGAAAAATGAAACTCGAGCCCGCTTTGCTCCAGGCTTATTAATACAAATTCAAAATGCAGGACTAAAGGCCTGGAAACATTTGCCTCCTAAAGGGTCAGCTAACACCTCCCTGGCAAAGATTCGGCAGGGGCCTGATGAACCTTATAGTGACTTTGTCAGCCGCCTAAATGATGCTGCTGAGCGGCTTCTCGGCGATGGAGAAAATGAAAGCGCTTTTGTAAAACATCCAGCATTTGAAAACGCCAATCCTGCCTGTCAGGCTGCCTTTCGTCCCATCGCGCTAAGTTCGAACTTTCTGATTATGCCAGGCTATGCTCAGGAATTGGCTCCGCCCATGCCATGGGGCTCGCCATTGGAGCTGCCCTCCATGAAGCCAACAAAGACCCTAAAACCTGCTTTAACTGCAAACAACCTGGGCATTTCTCCCGCGAATTCACTGTGCCTTATGCAGCTCCCAGTGAGCGCCCTCCCCCTGCTTCTCTCTGTTGGGGCTGCCACAGGGGCAAACATTGGGCTTCAGAATGCAGATCCAAAACAAATGCACAGGGTCAACCATTACCTCCTAAACAGCTGGGAAGCTTCCAGAGGGGCCAGCCCCTGACCCCCATCCAGAGGACAACCTCAGGGGCTATCAGGTTTGTCCCTCCTGCCCAGACTCAGCCACTCCCCAACCCCACCAATCCATTTCAGATCTCTGGAGAGCAACCTCAGGGAGTGCAGGACTGGACCTCCGTTTCACCACCCAGTCAATATTGACTCCTGAAATGGGCCCTCAGCTCCGAAATACTGGAGTGTATGGCCCCTTACCTCCCTATACCTTTGGCCTAATCATTGGAAGAGCTAGCCCCACCCTTGAAAGGAGTCAAAATTTCCCAGGAGTTATTGACAATGATTTTACTGGAGAACTTAAGATTCTTGCCTCTACAAGTACAGGCATGATTACTATCCACCCAGGCACCCACATTGCCCAACTCCTGTTGCTTCCTCTCTGACATTCAAACCTTAAGTATAAAAAATTTGCCCGGTGCGAGGATGGTCCAGGTTCCTCTGATGTTTATTGGTTTCAAAAAATTTCCCAATCCCGCCCCCTCTTAACTCTAAAGCTTAATGGCCAAACCTTCCAAGGAATTTTGGACACAGGAGCTGATACCACTGTTCTATCCCATAGAGATTGGCCCACTTCGTGGCCTCTTACCAAATCCCACACCCATCTTAAAGGCATTGGCCAGACTTCAAACCCTCAACTGAGTTCACAAGTCCTTACATGGACTGATGAAGAAGGCAATTCTGGTACTGTTATACCTTTTGTTGTCCCTGGCCTACCTGTTAATCTCTGGGGTCGAGATATTCTTACCCAAATGAATGTCATCATGTGCAGTCCTAATGAAATTGTCACCAATCAGATGCTTAAACAAGGTTTCCTTCCTGGCAAGGGCTTAGGAAAAAAATTCTCAGGGCATTAAAACACCTATCCCAATATCTGTTAAAAATGATAGGGCTGAATTAGGGTATTCTCAAAATTTATCCTAATGGCCATTGACATTCCTGTACCCCACACAGATAAAATTACCTGGAATACAAATGATCCTGTTTGGGTTAATCAATGGCCTTTAACAAAAGAAAAGGTTGCGGCTGCTATGGAGTTAGTACAGGAACAACTTGCCGCAGGTCATATCGAACCAACAAACTCCCCATGGAATACACCTATTTTTGTTATTAAAAAGAAATCAGGAAAATGGAGATTATTACAAGATCTTAGGGCCATAAATAAGGTCATGGCTCCTAATGGTGCCTTACAGCCTGGCTTGCCCTCTCTGGTGGCAATTCCTTCTGGGTACCATAAAATTGTTATTGATCTCAAAGATTGTTTTTTTTACTATTGCCCTACACCCTGAGGATAAATCACATTTTGCTTTTAGTGTCCCCAAATTAATTTCCAGGGACCAATGCCACGTTTCCAATGGAGGGTCCTGCCCCAGGGGATGGCAAATAGTCCCACTCTATGCCAAAAATTTGTGGCTCAAGCAATGGATGCCATCAGAGTAAAGTGGCCTTCCATCTGTATTCTCCATTATATGGATGATATTCTTTTGGCAGGACAACATCAAGAGCCACTTTTCCAGTGCTATCAGGAGCTAACATATAGCCTTTCAACAAGGGGACTTCAAATTGCCCCTGACAAAGTCCAATTAGCAGATCCCTATCTTTACCTTGGTTTTGAGCTTTATCAACAATGAGTCTTAACCCCAAAGATTCAATTATGAACTTCCCATCTTCAAACCCTAAACGATTTCCAAAAATTATTAGGTGATATTCAATGGCTCAAACCTTACTTAAAACTTACCACTGATGAACTGGTCCCCCTTAATGAGATTCTAAAAGGAGACTCAAACCCTTCATCCACCAGAAAGTTTATGCCTGAGGCCCAGGCCTCTCTGGCTCTAGTCAACAAAGCTATTCAAAACAAAACTGTTTTCCAGATATCCTATTCTGACCCCCTGTTATACATTGCTTTTGCAACATCCCATGTACCCACAGGAGTCTTCTGGCAACAAATAACCATCAGAGAAGAAAAAGGAGGGAATCCCCTACTCTGGGTCTACCTACCCACCTCTCCCTCAAAGGTGCTAGCCACTTATCCATCTTTTATGGCCAAGTTAATTATTAAGGGCAGAGAAACAAGTCGCCAATACTTTGGAAAAGATCCTGACTCCATAGTCGTCCCCTATACTCGAGAACAATTAGATTGGCTGCTTCAAACAAATGATGAATGGCCCATTGCCTGCTCCTCTTTCCTTGATACTATCGATAACCTTTATCCTAGTGATCCCTTGTTACAGTTTGCCAGAATTCATCCCTTTGTTTTTCCTAAATTAACTGCCTCATAATCTATAAGGGAGGCTCCCCTAGTATTTACAGATGGCTCAGCCAATGGAGTTGCTGCCTATGTTGTGGATGGAAAGGCTACCTCCTGCCTCTCCCCATATTCCTCAGCACAGCTTGTTGAAATTTATGCAGTCATTCAAGTTTTTCAGTTTTTTCATTCTCAGCCCTTTAATTTGTATACTGATAGTGCTTATGTTGCCCATTCTGTTCCCTTATTGGAAACTGTTCCCTTTATTAAACCCTCTACCAATGCAGCTCCACTTTTTCTTCTGCTTCACTCCTTGATTATGGCTAGACAGTGCCCCTGTTTTATTGGCCATCTTCGGGCCCATTTAAAACTGCCTGGTCCTCTGTCTGAAGGAAATGTATTGGCTGATGCAGCCACACAATTAGTTTTTCCTGTTCTTGCAGGATCCCTTTCTCAGGTTGCTCAAGCACACTCTCCTCACCATTTAAATGCTCATTCCCGTCGTTTGTTGTTTAAGCTTACCTGAGAACAGGCCCCGAGAAATTGTTAAAAATCGCACTGACTGTGCTGTCTCCCTCCCTGTTCAACATCTGCGAGTTACACCCGGGGCTTGGTTCCCAATTGCTGCGGGCCGCAGGAATATCATAAGAACTCAGCTGGTTATGGCAATGTCACTACCTGGAGGAATCAGGGAATTCCTCCAGAGGAAGCCAAATCCCAAGGAGTTTTTGGTGTTACTCGGCTTGTTATATATCAGCTGTATTCTGTTATGAAAATCATGTGTGCCTTCATAGTTTTCCCAATTGATTTTTCCCTAAGAAGGGCTAACAATGTGGACTGACTAAAGGAGACATCACCCAGGTGGTCACCCAATTTCCGAGGATTAACAGTGATAACAACCCACAGGTGAGTCTCCTGACTTAAGGTAAATTCCACAAGGGGACACCGCCTAGGTCAGGTAGACATTAAGTAATAGCTTTACACAATTTAGCTCAGACCCCTCCTTTCTTACAGCCTTACTAACTTTATAGACCTCTAACTCCTTACCTAACCACTTCTAGGAATATTTAGATAAACTTCTGCGCTGACAGCTATGCTCAGCCAGAACTCCCAGTTCAAGCCTCCCTGTAATTATCATTATTGGTAGCATCCGGCCAGGTCCATCACCGGATGGAGGAAAGTACCTTATCAGAGATACCTCTGTACTCTCTAAGAACAGACTTAAGCATCCAGGTTACCTGGTTGAGAAGGCCTGGCGGATGTGTCAATTAAGCCTATTCTTATCACCCCTCCATTTGACCCTGGAAGCCTGGCTTTGCACTGCTAAGGAAATACTGCTTGTAAGTATATATATAGCAGAACTCCCAGGGCAAAAAAAAAAGAGAAGAGAGAAGAGAATGGAAGAACTAGATGGGTAAGAACTTGAGAGGAACAAACTGAGATGGGAGAGAAGTAGATTGAAGGGCTACAGCAGAGTACTAGAGGAACGAGATGGAAGATGAGAAAGAGCCAGATGAGAGAGAAGGAGACGGGAGAGGAGATGATATGGGAAGGAACAAGATGGATGAGAACCTAGAAGGGGCAGAACTAGACAAAGGAATTAAGATAGAACATAGAGGGGACAGTAGATAAATATAGAGAGAAATCAGGCAAGAAAGGAGCTAGACATGAGAACAGAACTGAAGCTGTGTATAAAGGATGTTATGCCAGAGGAATTAAAGCAAGTGGACTATAGAACTTGGTGTGCTGAGATTATATTTCCTGATAATAGTCCTCGCCGTTAGTAGTTCTCTCTCCTGAGCCCCTGGGATGTATAATATTGAGGCTGGTTCCTTTAATATTATACAAGACCCAATGAAATTTGGCAAATGGATGATACTCATTTAATTGAATTTGGCAAGCTTAAATACATGCATGTTACAGCTGATACCTTTAGTGGTTTTATATTTGCCTCTCTCCAAGCTGGAGAGGCCTCCAAAAATGTTATTTCCCATATTTTACAATGCTTTTCTGTCCTAGGAAAGCCTAAAGTTATAAAAACTGATAATGGCCCAGGATATACTGGAAAAAAATTTCAATCTTTTTGCCAACAACTTCAGATTAAGCATGTCACTGGCATTCCTTATAACCCCCAGGGCCAGGGCATCGTTGAAAGTGTTCATCAGACTCTAAAATCCATGCTTCATAAATTAAAGAAGGGAAGCCTGTATGATATGCGAGGCAATCCCAAAATCTTTCACATCATGCCCTTTTTGTCCTTAATTTCCTTACCTTGGACAAGAATGAAAGGTCTACAGTGGATTGCTTTTGGCATTCACAAACTCAAAGTCACCAAGCATTGGGCATGTGGTGAGACCCCTTAATTGCCCAGTGGAAAGGGCCTGACCCAGTCCTGATTTGGGGTCGAGTGTCAGCATGCATCTATGACCAAACAGAGGGAGGCCCTCGTTGGCTCCCTGAGAGACTAGTTAAACAAGTCAACTCTAACCAATCACCCAGGGAAAAGGAAAGCCCCTGAGGTCATTTTCCCTTTCATTCTCCTTCTTTACAGATACCGATGAAGAAACAACTGGGAGAATTTCCCTGGATATTCTGGATCTTGCTGCTGCCTGTACCTTCTCATCAGGACCAGAGACTGGTCGACACACCCCCATTTGCATGGCGTTTTTATTTGACTGAAAATCATACTAATTATGCTAAAACACAGACCTTTGGCCACCTATTGGCTACCACTGATTGCCCCTTGCAAGGATGTCAGAATCCCATTTTACTCAACTTTACTGATTTCCATAATTCCCCGGGCAAGGTGGCTCCTGCTGTTTTTTGTATGATCAGACTGTTCAAAATTGCAAAACTTATTTGAAAGAAAAAAGCATAGGATGCCCCTATTCTTACTGCAAAATTCATGATGCCATTCTTCCTGGTAAGGGACAGGTAATTGAGAGAGAATGGAACAGCCCTAAATTGTATAAGACATCTACAGGATATTCCCTAGTGGTTTGGGACCCATGGGACTCACGATGGACTAGTCCAGTAGAAGGAGCCATGTATACGGCCCGAACAGCCACATGGCCCAGCTCCAGACTTTACATTTGGCGCTTTTATGTACAAGTACAATTCATAAGATCCTTACGCAAGAAAAAATTTTAATGACACAAATGTCATCCCTCTCCTCTCCATTTTCTTGGCTTTCCCTCCTCCGAGAAGGCCTTATGTTTGCCAATGTTACTGGCATTGGAAATGTCTCATCGTGCTTCCTATGTGCAGCCTTGGGACATCCTCCCCTGATAGCAGTACCCCTGCCTCAGATCCCTAATTGCACCACCACTGATAATTCCCAAGGCTTTCACCCCATCCCTGAAGTACCCTTGTTTCTTGACCCAGGCCGCTCCAAGTTTGATTTTTGCTTTTCTAGTGTTTCCCTTCCCTTTTGCAAGCAGACCGAATTACCCAATCATCCTTTTGCCACCCCCTCCCCCATTTTTCTTTTGGTGCAATGGCACTCTATCAAAAAATTTGACCATCCCTATCCCACAGGACATGCTCTACCTACCTGTCACTCTGGTCCCACAACTTATACTCAGGACCCCTGCAAAGTTCTTGGGATGGGACACCCCCCAACCCAAGCAAAAAACAGCTATCTTCTTGCCCCTTGTGGCTGGAATTTCCCTTGCCACCTCTATGGTCTCTGCAGGCTTGGTGGGAGGAGTTATGAGTCATTCCCTCATAACAACAGCTCACCTATCCAAGCAACTGCAGGTAGCAACTGAGGCTTCTGCAGCATCCTTATCCTCCCTCCAGAGGCAGTTAACCTCTCTTGCACAGGTTGCCCTACAAAATCGATGGGCCTTGGACTTGCTGACAGCAGAAAAGGGTGGGACATGACTTTTTCTGAGGGAAGAATGTTATTATATTGAGTCTGGAATGGTAGAAACCCAGATAAATAAGCTACATAAACTTAGCCTAGAGCTACATAAGCAGCGATTCTCTGCCGCAGCAGATGAGTGGTGGAGATCATCCATGTTCTCACTTTTGATGCCTTTTGCAGGACTGTTAGTCAGCATCTTGTTATTTGTAACTTTGGGTCCCTTTATAATTGGCAGGCTAATCTGATTCATCAAAAAACAAATAGACTCCCTGGCATCAAAACCTATACAGGTTCATTACCATCGGCTCTAAATGTTGGATGGAGGATGTGATCCCTATGATATTTCTCAGTCCTCTTCTCCTTTAGGGGCAGCATAAAGTCCGAACCTATGCTTATTTGCATCAGCCGGTATGGACACCGCTGGGTGCAAGGCCAAGCACTGCAGGGGAAGGCTGATTGAATAGCCCTTGGTTCAGATTCCCTGAGAGACAAACCTGACTTGCATAGAGGTTGGTATCTAGAGGCACCAAAAATGCCCAAGCCCTCTCCTCCCCAAAAGGTACCGTTTTTCTCAAGCCCGCAGTGGCTCTAGGAGGAGTCAGGTCAATGTCTCCCCCAGCGGGTTAAGGTCCACCACCATTCAGGTGGGCATACTCCCTCATAAAATAAAAAAAAGGAAGGAGATGCCAAGGACAATTGCAAGAACCATGCCATATTGCCTGCCTGAGTTAAGTTTCTGTTGTCCAGTATTGAGCCCCTAACCAGAAACTTTTGACATGCCTGGACAAGTCCTGAATCATTAGAAAATAACTTAACATTTTCTTATCTTTCTGCTGCAGTGACCATTAGTAACAATGTTTTGTGGTTATGTTGCTTGGTTGGGTTGCTTGGCAACTCAATAGTCCCCTGATCTTTTCCCAAAGAATGTTTCCTGGTCTGCTTCTATAAAACCCACCTGAGAAAAATAAAACTTTGCAGCTTGATCAAAATACTGTCTTGCTGTCAATTCTTTGTGCCTCTTGTCCCTTCATTCACCATTTCCCCTTCTAGGGTCTCTGCTGAAGATCCCTCTGGCCAGGACACTATGTAGCTAGAGTATTCCTGCCTGGCCCACAGTCAGGACAAATCTCTCTCACCTGCCAGTCCCACAGATGCTCAGACCCAACCAAGTAAACACAGAGACTTATATTGCTTACAAACTGTATGGCCGTGTCAGGCTTCTTGCTAACTGTTCTTATATCTTAAATTGACCCATTTCTATAAATCTATACCTTGCCACATGACTTGTGGCTTACCAGCACCTTCACATGCAGCTTGTCATGGTGGTGGCTGGCAGTGTCTCTGACTCAGGCTTCCACTTCCCAGAATTCTTCTCCTCCTTGTCCTGCCTATACTTCCTCCTGCCTGACTACTGGCCAATCAGTGTTTTATTTACTAACCAATCAGAGCAACACATTTGCATTACAGAACATCCCACAGCACTTCCCCTTTTCTTTCTTTTTTCTTTTTTTTTTCAAAAAGGAAGGTTTTAACCTTAACAAAGTAAAATTACATATAATTTGGGAATTTGGGTGTAGCTTCTCTTACTACTTCCTGCTGGAGGGGGGCACATTGTATCTTATGGGGACACACAAAAAATTTGAGGATTATGGAATAGTCTATGAGGCTGTATTGTCTGAGCCAGTTGCCTTGAATCCGATCTGTGCATTGGATTATCTGGGCCATGGTGTCTTCGGAGACCTTTCAGCGGGTCTTGGCTGGTCAAACCTGATGTATCTTAATCTGGAACAAATCCATAGCCTCTGGCTTTCTGTGGAAACAAAAGCAGAGCCTCCTTTCCAAAGTAACACATCCTTATATACAAATTTTAAAGTCAAGGAATCTTTAAAATATACATATTGGTTTAACTCAACATCTTTTATGATCAAATGTTTTTCTACAGTTAAAAATCCCAAAGCTAACACAATCCAGATTCTCTGGGTAATATTCATCTTTACGTGACTTACTTTTTATATTAATTTTACTGTCTCTTTAAAGACTTTATTTTTTAAAACTATGTATTTGTTTATATATCTGTGTATATCATCTTTTTTGTCTCTTTCAAGCGTATGTATATTTTACACACATTGAAAACTATTACATCTGAATCTGTCTTATTGTGAATCTATTGCTTTAAACTGCAGCATTTGTAAGACTGAAATGGGGCTATGGCTGCTGGTTCCACCCAACTCAGCTTCCCAACATGGCGGTGGTACATTTGCCACCAGCTCTGGGAGCTATCATGGGTCTATGCTTTTATCCAAGCAGCGTGTAGCACAGAAAGCTCTTTTTTGTTTTGTACTAGCAAAGGCTAAATCCACCATGCAGCTTAATGTGCCACTTGCAGAGGCCTCATTCCCACCATAAGGCAGGTTGAGCATGCATGCTAGGAACCCATCAGTAGCTCAAACCGGCAAGCTGCCACTCATTTGAGAGAGATGATTAGGAAGCTGTTTTTAGCTCCGTTTTAGAATCTTTTCTCAGGTTTTAGGTGGAAACTCTTGCCAACTCCTGGGGCACCATTTGTAGCTAGAGTTTTCCTGCCTGGCCCACAGTCAGGACAAATCTCTCTCACCTGCCAGTACCACAGACGCTCAGACTCAACCAAGTAAACACAGAGACTTATATTGTTTACAAACTGTATGGCCGTGTCAGGCTTCTTGCTAACTGTTCTTATATCTTAAATTGACCCATTTCTATAAATCTATACCTTGCCACGTGGCTCGTGGTTTGCCGGCATCTTCACATGAGGCTTGTCATGGTGGTGGCTGGCAGTGTCTCTGACTCAGCCTTCCACTTCCCAGAATTCTTCTCCTCCTTGTCCTGCCTATACTTCCTCCTGCCTGACTACTGGCCAATCAGTGTTTTATTTACTAACCAATCAGAGCAACACATTTGCCATACAGAACATCCACAGCACCTCTATGTTTATCTAGTGGCTGTTATGTTCTCTGACCCCAGATAGATCAGAGCCCCCCAATAATGTCCCCTCAACATATAATAATCAAACTACTAAACATACAGAATAAAGAAAGAATATTAAGAGCTGCAAAGGAAAAAGGCCATGTAACTTATAAGAGCAGACCAATCAGAATAACACCTGACTTCTCCATAGAGACTCTGAAAGCCAGAAGGTCCTGGGTAGATATTGTGTAGACACTAAGAGTCCAAGGATGCCAGCCCAGACTACTATATCCAGAAAAAATTTCAATCACCATAGATGGAGTCAAAAAGATATTCCATGACAAAACCAGATTTAAACAATACCTATCCACAAAACCAGCCATACAGAAAGCACTAAAGGAAAACTGAAACCCAAGGGAGTGAAACACACCCACAGAACACAGGCAGTAGATATTCACAAACCAGCAAATACCAAAGAAGGGAAACACGCACACACTACCACCAAAACATAACAGGAATGAACAATCACTGGCCATTAATATCCCTTAATATTGATGGACTCAATTTGCCTATAAAAAGACACAGACTAACATAAAGGATATGAAAACAGGATCCATCCTTCTGCAGTATAAAATAAACATGCCTCAACTTAAAAGGCAGACACCACCTAAGAGTAAAGGGTTGAAAAAATATTTCCCAATAAAAAATTTAAGAAGTAAACTCCTGTAGCTATCCTAATATCTAACAAAATAGGCTTTAAACTATATTTAATCAAAACTGATTGGGAAGGACATTACATAATCATCACAGGAAAAATCCATCAAGATTAAGTCTCAGTTCTGAACATGTATGCCCAAATACAAGGGCACCCACATATGTAAAAGAAATATTACTAAAGCTTAAATCGCACATCAAACCCCATGCACTAACAGTGGGAGACTTCAGCACCCCATTTTCACCAATAGACAGGTCTGCACGACAGAAACTTAACAGAAGAAGAGGGTAACTAACATGTTATGACTCAAATAGACTCAAGAGACATCTACACAACATTCCACACAAACACAAAAGAATATACCTTCTTCTCAGTACCCTATAGAACCTTCTCTAAAATTCACCATATACCAGGTCACAAAGCAAATCTCAACAGATATAAAAAAAATTGGAATAACCCCCTCTATCTTATCAGACCATCATGGATTAAAGTTAGAATTCAACAACAACACAAATTACAGAAATCCTACAAACTCATGGAAACTGAACAATGCTCAACTGAATCACCACTGGCTCAAGGAACAAATAATGAAAGAAGTTAAAGACTTCCTAGAATTCAATAAAAATGAATGTACAATATATCCAAACCACAAGAAAAAGAACTAATATTCTCCACTACTTGAGTGACCAAGAATCTGAGATTAAATAGTCCAGGAACCTAGGATAAGAATAAATATTACCGTTCTATAAAAAGAAGATCACAATAAAATTATGCACAATGACATTCTGCTACACTCAAAGATCAGTGTCTTGCTCAGCCATCATCAGAGAAACTTCCTCCTCCAACAGAAGGGAACACATACAGAGACCCACAGCAGGACAATATTCTGAGAGTGAGAGAATGTGGACACTCAGCACTATGTGAGATGTCTTCATCAGATCCCTCAGGGTCATGGAACACTGAAAAAGAGGAAAGAAGAGTATAAGAGCCAGAGAGGAGAGACCCACCAAGGAAATAAGGCTGCTACATCAAAAGGATAGTTGGACATATAAATTCAGAGAGACAGGGGAAGCATGCACAGGGCCTGCATGGACCTGCACTAGATAGGGTCCTAGAGCTGAAATGATAAGTGCAAAGAGGCACCTATCCCTAACCCAGAAGCTATCTCCAATTGATAACAACATGAAAATGGAAAAACAATTTTCTCTAAGGGCATCTCCCTGAGGAAATCACCTACTCTTAAGTGTAGGCTGCATGTCCTGCAGTAGACGGACATCGGAAATCATATTCAAATGTATTTTGGAGGTTCCTTGTCTCATAATACTGCATGGCTTTTCGTCATTTAACTTATTTGTTTATTTGATTATTTCTTATTTCATCCTACATTTCCCTTGAATATATACTATGGCTTCTAATTTTTGTTCTTATGGGATTGCATAGTGTGCAAATCAGGAGGTCTGTGCATCTGCACCTGTGTCTTGTGACCTTTTTCAGGCTCTTTTCTTCTGTTTGTTTCTTTTGACTTGATCGGATATGTTAGTTTTTGTTTGATATCATTTTATTTTATTATTATTCATTAGAAGCCTGTATATTTTCTAAAGAGAGACAGTGAGATGTAGCATGAATCTTAAATCGTCTTATTAGTAAGAACAAACCCAAAGCCAGGTATTGGGGTAAATGCTGGAAGACCAGAGAGACAGAGAGGCCACAGTCACCTCACCTTGCCAGTTCCTCAGCTGATTCTGTTTCCTCAGACTGGAAAACTCTGAATCCTCATCCAGAATGAATCTCAGCTGAACTGCTGCTAAAAGTTTAAAAGCTTAATCAGGCTAGTTCCTGGTCCTCACACCTTACATATCTTTCTGCTTTCTGCCATCATTTCCTGGGATTAAAGGTGTGAGTCACTATGCCTGGATGGTCCAGTGTGGCTTTGAACTCACAGAGATGTGGATGGATTTCTGCCTTTGGAATATTAGGATTAAAGGTGTGTGTACCACCATTTTCTGGCCTCTATGTCTATCTAGTGGCTGTCCTGTCCTCTGACCTCAGATAAGCTTATCAGGATGCACAATATATTGGGGGACACAATATGTCACCACAGTGAGATGTTATGTCTGAATGGGAAGAGCAGTCTTCCAGGTCTTGGGGGTAGAAGAGGAAGGAGAAACAGTAATTGTTAGCGTCCTGGAGAAGTCCCACAAAGGACCACCAGAAATATGCAACTAGCAAGAGTTGTCTAATTCACGAGGATACAAAAAGGTCCAATGTGCTGGTGTCCTACATCTAGTCAGCACAAAGGAAAAATGGCAAAGACCCCATAAGAAGCTTGCAGGCTTCTTTTATACATAGCTACAGGAACCTTAAAGGAAGTAAAATCATTCTATCTATGACTTTCATTAGCGACAATGAAACTAATATATTTCTGATTGTTTAGGGATAGCAAGGGCAGAACTTTCCATTTGGTCCAGCTGCAATGAGTCTCAAGGTTTTGTCCTTATTTGGTGGGGGCTGGTATGTGCAGTTTAATAGGAAAATTGGCTGTCAGAGGCATCAGTGATTGATTGCTCTTTGTTCCTGGATCTCTCAGTAACTTCCCCCTTAGAAACAAAAGCTATAAACGAGACCTAGTGAGGCCTAATTCTCAACTGAATTATTTGGAGCCTGTTATGACATATGCCTGACTTTCTCAGGAATCAGGATAAATTGTATGAGAAAAAAATCTATATTCAATGAAAAAAAAAGATTTGTCCATAGGTGGAAACTACAAGAAAGATGAGGACAGAGGGAAGGACTCTTATGGTGGCCAAACACTGACACATGTTGCAAACTCCAAGAGGAGCTTTAGTCTGTACAGAGACCTGAGGCAGAAGAATGACCTATTGATTTTAATCCTTAATCTCTGTGGTTGGGCTATCACACACCTGCTCCCATGATTCTGTCAGATGTCTAACATGGGTGGGCTTGAACCAAGACAGGATAAAAGATGAATGGGATCCCTAAGAAAGGTTCATGGTATGCAGAATTCTAAGCTGCTTCTCTCAGCATGGGTTTCCTCTATATTCCACAGACTGGATGGTTTAAGAGTAGGTGTGGACCTTGTCCAACAAAAACATGACAGTGTGCCAATTTCCCAGAAAGAAAGAAACTGATCTCATGGGTGAGAAAAGGAAGAAAAGCAGGAGCTGTGTGGGCTTACTAATCAGAAAGACAGTGCTCAGGAAACTAGTGTGAAAAGAAAGTTGGCACTGACCTGAGACAGCAATAGTACAGGAGCAGAATGGAGGTGGGGAGGGTGGACTGGGAAGTAGAGGTTGGTCATGCCAAGATGTGTTTCCTGTGATAACTGTAGTCCCTATTCTCTCATATTCCAGACTCACACTACAGGAATTGAGATACACTGATGGCCATATTGTAACAGACAAAGGGAGTAGTATCCACCCTCCCCATTTATAAAGACAAGGCTGACTCCCCACATGCAAATGCATCTTCTAGCTCTAAGTTAAATCCCCTCCTGGACTGTGGGAGCTCACATCTCTCTCACAGCAGGCTGACCTCTGAGGAAGGGGAGGTGTAGCCTAGAAGATGACACTGTTGGGTCTTCTGTGTCTGGTGACTGCCCTTCCTGGTGAGTGTTACCATTTCATACATGTGTCCATGAGGGGTAGTGATAACCTGTGATTGACAGAATTATCTCTTCTTGTCTGAAGGTATCCTGTCCCAGGTACAGCTTCAGGAGTCTGGACCTGGCCTGGTGAAGCCCTCTCAATCACTGTCCCTCACCTGCTCTGTCAATGGTTACTCCATCACCAGTGGTTACGACTGGAGCTGGATCAAGCAGTCCCCAGGGAAGAAGCTGGAGTGGATGGGGTACATACGTTATAGTGGTAGCACCAGGTACAACCCATCCCTGCAGAGCCGCATCTCCATCACCAGAGAAACATCCAAGAACCAGTTCTTCCTGCAGCTGAACTCTGTGACCACTGAGGACACAGCCACATATTACTGTGCAAGACACACAGTGAGGGAACTTCAGCATGAGCCCAGACACAAACCTCCCTGCAGAGGAGCTCTGGGCCAGCAGGGGGCGATGAGCTGGAAAGAAAAGCTGGTTTTCTCTGTTTTTGCTTCTTACTCACTAAGGGCAAAGAGTCTTGGGAGCTTTTTTTTCTCTCTGATCATGAAAAACTGTTTTTCTAAAGTCACATTTGCTTATTTTTCACTGTTACTATCAAGGTGCTGTATGTGGTTATACTTCTTGTCTTTTTACTTGTGAATCTAGCCTTTATCAAGCTGTGCCATCTCTGGTCTCAAGAATTTTTTTTTTTTTTATTTAGTGAAAACAACATTTTGAAATTCAGCTGACCTAGGCATCATATTAGTTGACCCATTAAAAAGTGAATTCTACTTTTGATTTTCCATTCCTTCCATCCTCAGATACATCTGTGTGTCAGAACACTTGTCCCAGAGTGTTGTCTCAAAGCCACTTCTGTTATGCCTCAGGAATGTGTCATACAGTCAATGGGATCCACACATCACCACAGCTGTATTACCAACCCTGTAATGCAGTACAGGGATTTTATGAGGTTAACTGTGTATGGTTCTGGTCTAAGGACTTTGCTATAAGGTGGTTATTCACTCCCAAATTTGGGATTGTTGGTACAAAAATTACATAGTTTTGCATTTTGATAAAATACATGATATTAAACAAAAATCCATGTATTTACACTGATAATTCCTATTTTTTAGAAGTGTCAGTGAAGAAATCACTTGAAACACAGCAAAGAACTATAAGTTGTGTGTGCAGATACACCTGTGCCTGCATCATCAGTGTTTGATCTGTGATTGGTGATCTCCTCCTACAGAGTTTCATGGGAATGAAACAGAACCCAAGTGCAGACACTAAAACACAGTGTCTCACCCAAGGGATAAAATCAAGTCAGGACAAATGTGGCCTTATAACATGTGGCCCCCTACTCAGTTAACAAGACATAGCCAATCAGTTCTGTGATGTTTTTTTCAAATTATGAATGAGCACTAGGGAAATTCTAGACAAACCCAAATGAGACATAAAGTGTGAAAATATCCCAGAAACTCTTATAGAATCACAAAGCAGGTGGCAGAGAGTGCACAGGGGTGGGGATCCCCCAAAACCTGCACTGCACATCTTCTCCCCAGTGATAGGACCTGTTTTCCCTAAGGCGACCCACAGACAAAAGATCAGGGATAAAGACACAGGGACTCCAAGATGAGGTTTTCAGAGATGAAGAAGTAGATGGACATCCAGCCGGGTCAGCCAGGACTCAGTTGTGAGGATTCTCTAATGATGGCCATACCTCCAACTAAACAGTGCCAAGTGGTCCTGGGAGGAAGTCACAGCCTGGAGGATGGAGGAAGGAGAGGAGGCCACCTTCATGTTCACTGGGCAATGTCTGGCTGACAGGATCCACATGATTTCTGATTTGTCTGGGAATGGGTTAAGAGGGTAGGGATCAAGAAAATTTCCCTGAGGTCTGTGCCTCTAATACTTCTAGTAAACACCAGGTAAATCATACTGTCTAGGCAGGAAAATTGACCTATACTCTGTTCCCTTTTATATCATCTGACATCTGCTCCAAGCAGAACACAACCAGTACCCAGTCTTAGTCTGAAAGCTGATCCCTTATCTTTACACAGGAGTCTCCTCCAAAATATGTGAGTCCTGGAACTGCTTTTCTGCCTGATGGCTATTTCCTACAGTGAATGTCATAGCATTTAAGGAGAAGAAATTGGGCATGTAGCCCTAGGGTTTTTGGTGTTTTTTTTTTTTATATGATTGATGATGCACTGTCATCAATTCTCAGAAGCACTGCCCTGGGATGTCTGCAACAATCAGGTCTGGCCTCATGAAAACCTTGCCGACTCTGTCATTCATCTGTACTGTCTGGTTTCTATTTAACAAATCATCATATTCACTGGGTCTAACAGCACACAAGAAATGGTTAGAATACACTGGTATGATATATGGACTATTGGAGACACAGTTTGTAATAGGGACTTCCAGCAGCAGTATCAGTAGGGATACCTCCAATATCCAAGTTTCCTTAAATCTGCAGTCTACCATGTCTGACTGTGCCAGCAACATGGGAGGAGACTTCAGTGTGAACACAAACACACACGTCACTACAGAGGAGATCTGGGAAAAACAGAGGCACTTAAGAAGTGAGTAGCCTGCTCAGAACTTCTAATTGCTGCTCACATCATAGGCAGTTTTAAACTGCTGCCATGTGCTTCCTAACAAACAAGCATATGTCTGATTACATTTTACAATATGTTGTTTCCCCTTCCTGTTCAAAAAATCTGCTAAAGAACCTTTGCTATGTCATAGTCTATGAGAATTTCTCTTTGCTTAATTTCTAATAAGCATATCATTATTTCCCTATGGTACATATCCATTTGCCACCTGCCTTAAGATGCAATAAACATAAACATAAGAATAAAACTTTCCATGTTTTCCACAAAGGTCTATAATTTTAAGACTTGGTGATGATGGGTTCAGTTGGAAATCACAGGAAAATTTAAATAATCTAAAATAATTTCAATTTATTTCCTATGGTAGGAAATAGAAGCAAGCTCTTTCCTGAGTGAATGCTATTACTGCAGATAGATGGGAAAACAAGATGTGTCCTGTTTCCTGTTTCCAATGTGTTAATGCTCCAAGAGAGTAGAGGTAATTAAATTTTTTCAATCAATGCATGTTAGAAACTTGAATCCTCGTAATGATTAATTTGCAACCCAATGTCCCATGTAATGATTTCTTTGAAGATGGTTCTTATACACTGGGCTTGTGAAAAAGTCTAAGGGACCATTGTGCACATGTCAACTGATGTCATCTACTGTCTCTCTCTTAACTCTATTCCATTGGCAACAGATTTTTCCTTATCACATTTTTCTGCTTTCTGGTGTTTCTTTGTTAATGTTGGCTTCATGCTTAATGCAATGGAACTCTTTGTTGCTTCTGAAGCTAGAAAAATTGAAATGTTTTACCTGTGAATAAGAGAAGTATCACTGGGAGAAGTGATTTTTTTTTTGTTAGTTCATTTGGGTTACAGATTTCAGTTATCTGTAAAAGGAAAGAGAGTCTACTAGTACAGACCTGAACCTTGTCTAGCTTCTATTATATTAACAGGTTGTCTTAAGATAGTTTGGGAAACAAACAGACTATAGTATATGGGTTTACCGAGATCAAGATCTACACATCCTGGGCTCGTTGCATGAGTTGGCTGTTTGAATCCTGGGACTTATGCAGGGACACTTGGCTCGGTCTGGGAGGGGGGAATGGACCTGCTTGGACTGAGTCTACCAGGTCAACCCTGGTCCTCAGGGGAGACCTTGATCTGGAGGAGGTGGGAATGGGGGGTGGGCTGGGGGGAGGGGTGGGCGAGAGGGGGAGAACAGGGGAATCTGTGGCTATTATGTTGAACTGAATGGTGTTGTAAAATAATAATAATAATAATAATAAATCAAAAAAAAGAAAAGCACAATATGAAGATAAAAACCAAGGGGTCCATGGTCTGTTTTCTAATGGCAGTGTGAAGGTCAGCCCACATGGCAGCTATTGACCTATGATGACCACAGTGGATTTGCATGTTGATCACACTCTGGACACAAGGAATGTTTAGATTAACCTCTCAATATTCTCCAGGTATGATTAAGAAAAGAAATAAATATATGAACAATATTTAATTAATATGAAATTAACATTTTCATAGGATTTGGGCAAAATAATAATTCAACAATGTTATGAGTCCAGCTGTTACCAACCTTGTAAGCACCAGCAGTTACATAGTGAGTCAGGATTTCCTGATTATGGTCGGTGAGAAGTGAATTTAACTAGGCCAGGATAGACAGGCCACAGCAAGACTAAAGCTGTGACAAGTTTATTGTGTCCAGTCAGACGTTCAAGACTCTTATGAAAAACAATGTAACAGCAGTTTCTAGGATCATTACAATGGTACATAACAGGATACTGTGGTGTTTGTTAGTTATATGGATATAAAATATTAATACATATGGCCAATTTTCTTATCAAGCTTCTATATGCTTTGAAGACTTCTAGGAAACATTGAGAAACAGAGATGGGCCTGAAAGCTTCACCACCAGCGAAAGCAATTTATTTCATCAAGATCTGAAAGGCACACAGTGCCCCAGGAGCTCTAACTTGAAAACCTATGACATGTGCCTCTTAAGGCAGCAAGACTAGACCAACTATATGATTCTCTTTAAATATGGTGAGCCAAGCTAAACAAGAGGCTTCCTTTTTTCCTAGGCACAGTTATTTGGCATGTTGTAATTATTTGTAATCATTCTATAGTACAAGTGGATAGTGTGGAAAGGATCCAAATGCTACCATGGAAGACCATGGCATTATGAAGAATATTAATAATGATAAAGGCACTTAAAATCAGTTTCTCCATATCCATTCATTATCTCCAGTAGAATTCCTCCCTGTGGCTGAGATCTCTGAGCACAAAAGCAGCATGGATGTGTCACTGCTCAAGACAGACAGAGAACCTTGAGTGTAAGCCATGGCATCCCAACCTGCAGGGGAGCTCAGGACCAGCAGGGAAACAATGGAGCCAATAATCAGCAGGACAGAAGTGAGATGAGGGGTGGACTCAATTGCTTCTCTGGACACTTTTCTTAAAGTCTACCAGCTGAATATCACCTGCTGCAGTCTCCAATTTTCTATTTTTTAATCCAGACTTCATTTTTCAAACACAATAGAAACTCCTTGTCAAATATTGCACAGATTTTTATTTTCTTATTTATTTTATTACGATTTATTTATTTATTTATGAGTTTTGAAAAACATGTTTTTCCATACAATGTATTCTTATCAATTTCTATACCCAACACCTTTCAGATCATTCCCATGTTCCCACCATTCAACTAGATGAAATTTCTTTCTCTATATAGAAAACAAACATATAGACAAAAAGAAAAGGACTTAGAAAAGAAACAAATAAAGAAAAAAGCTGGAGGAACACACACCTGCAAAGTTCTAGAAAAACAAATTTTAATTACCTGTACATTAAAAATTTTACAAATTCTCCTAATATATGAGTTTTTGAAATTTTCATGCACATTATCTATAGTGGGAATCTATAGTGAGATTAGGCCTTGATTATATCCACAGAGCCTGCATAGGTCTCAGGTATGGCTACTGCCTCAGAGAGGATTAAGATTTTGACCTCAGCATTCTGCTGTCTGACCTGAAATTCCTCTACCTCCTTCTTCTCCAGTTGGGCTATGTCCTTATCTAAGAAGTACCATGACTCATAAATATGCAAATAATGTGAATGTATGGTGGTAAATACAGAGGAGAAGTCTACACGCTACAACATCATATGACCAGTGTCCTCTCCACAGTCACTGAGCACACAAGGTCCTCACCATGAAATGGAGATGGATCATCCTTTTGTTGATGGTAGTAGCAACAGGTAAAGAGCTCCAATGTTCCTGACTTGAGGAGGGGCCACACACTCAGGTCACTATAACATCCACTCTGCCTTTCTCTCCATAGGTGTCCACTCCTAGGTCCAGCTACAGCAGCTTTGGGTTGAGCTGAGGAGGCCTGAGGCCTCAGTGAAGTTGCCCAGCAAGGCTTCTTGCTACACCTTCACTGACTACTATATGCACTGGGTGAAGCAGAGGCCTGGACAGGGTCTGGAGTGGATTGGATGAATTGGTACTTGAGGTGGTAATACTGGCTATGCACAGAAGTTCCAGGGCAAGGCCAAGCTGACTGTAGATAAGTCCTCTAGCACAGCCTACATCTGAGGCTCTGAGCAGCCTCACATCTGAGGACTCTGCAGTCTATTACTGTGCAAGACACAGTGTTGTAACCCACATCCTGAATGTGTCAGAAAATCTAGAGGAATAGAAACCTGTCTTAGGACTGTAATATCAGAGAGATTGGCCTAGATACTTGATCAAAAATAATCATTCCCAGTGTGCATTTTTCATCAGCCAGCTCTTCACAGTCCTATAGAGTATTTGTCAACATTTCAAAAGGACATCAGAGAACAAAGTAATGCTGATTCAGGATGCTCCCTAAAGTACTCCATACCTTGACTATATCTTTATCAATGACCACCTCTGCTGACATGCTTCTTCCATAATGAAACAAAATCATAAAGCTCTGGTAACATATCACACACACAAACACACACATACACACACACACACACACACACACACACACACACACACACACACTTATGTAAAGAACTCCTAAAAGTCTGAACTTTTCAGACTTTTAGGAGTTCTTTACAGAAGAATAACAGAATATAATATATATATATATATATATATATATATATATATATATATATATATCATTATTTTTCAATACTGGGTATCCCACACCAGATTTTGCCTGAAAGAACACTATGTCATGCCTTTGAAAACTATTTCTTCAATTATGTATCTGGATTCAACATTCATAGACCTTTGCTAATCCTTCTGAATTACTGACATTGTATTATACTGGTTTCTGTGTGGCAAATAAGCAGAGTGGGGTCTCTGGTCAAAAACAATAAAATAAGATGTTAAATTATATCACAATTGTATAATAAACAATAGATGATTTTTTTAATCTTTCTCTATTACTTAGTATTGTGTCTTCCATTTGCTCTAGCCGTTCATAGGTCTAATACTTCCATCACAAACTCATTATACCGAGGCAGGGGGTTATAAAATCTCTCTCAGCAGGCTTCTTATGTCGCACAGAACTTATCCTTGTGGCAATGGCCATGGCTGAAGCAGACCATTGACACAACTCAGAGGAGCCGACAGGGAAAGGATCCATTCCCAATTTCCACACCTTGTCAGAATTTCACTGATGTGACATTATAAAGGAGCAGACAATGATCAGGCAGATTCCAATCCTAATCTCAATCGCTGTGTCTTTCCTCACTCTGCTTCTCTTCCCTGAGGCTCTGGTCCACAGAGTGAACTAGTACCAGTTCAAGTGCTCCAGCAGACAATGCTGAGCTGACAGTTTTGTTAATGGATCAGGTACACAAAGGACAGAGAGAACATATCAAACATGGTATTGTGTGAAACTCAGTATAAACACAGAAATGGGGTTCTTCCCTGATTTGTTGACACAACCTATAGAGATCTCTCCTAATTCTTTGAAAGGCCAAGGTGAATTTATTCTATATACAGACAGCAGGGGTGCACTGAGAAACTTCATAGTTTATTCCTGTGATGGAAACACAACTATTATACAATTGGAATATACACTTTTTACAGTTTTCAACATTTTCATGCATCAGAGAAATACAAATTAGGAAAAAGATTCAGATTTCATCTTATCACAGTAAGAATGACATTTACTAAGGAAACAGATGACACCAAATGTTGATGATTCAATGGAGAAAAAGGAAACATAATGCATGGTTAGTGAGAGTGTGAACTGTTGCATTCCCTATGAAATTATGTCAGGAATTTCCTCTAAAACTAAAACTAAAAATGTCAGATGGCCTAACTAAATTATTCCTGAGTAGACACCTATGGACTCTCTACTGCAAAGATGTCAGATCAATTTTATTCAGCATTGCCCTCTTCAGAGCATCTGAGTGCAGAATAAGCCTAAAGCCACATCAGCTGATGAATGGACAATAAAGATGTGGTTTAAGCTTGTCTTCTGTTCTGTGGAGGAACCTGCATGACACCATTTTAAAGGCAGGCACTGTTATGCTGTATTTTTTAAAAATAAGTATTTATTTACTGTGAGAATTGAGTTGCTTTCTGGATCCTAGAACCACACCTTCCCAAACCCATGACCTTGATCTGTTTTTGAGAATACCCTGGAAACTCCCTGACACTCCCAGTATCCTCCTAATCAAATGGTGGGTGGCAACATGATGATTTTTCAGCCTTCTGTATTTCCTTATTGCACCATTGTCTCCTTCTGTAAAATAACTCATGAAATACTCCTTAAAAGAGGCCCAAGAAGAGGGTTTAGGGCTGCTCTATTTAACCTGAATTAAGAATCAGTCCCGGCCCAGCTCTTGGGTTCACCCCAATAAAAATCAAACTTGTTTCAAAGTTGGCTCAAATTGGTAGTGGTCTTATTCTTGGCATTGGGATTAACACTATCTAGACAACATTCAGCTTCATGCTCCTTTTCATTAAACATGTTAGTTCTCTGATGGCAGATTCAACAATCACACAGGATAGCCAATTATATTTCTAACAAAACACTTAACTTAATATTTCTAATTGCTGATGGAAATTATGATCCCTGGTCTCTCAACAGAAATGTTGGGTGTCCTTAAGTGATGCAGTCTCCATGAAATGTCTGTTCCTGTTCTTGAGCATGCTGTCAAGAATGAATCATGCATGGTCAGAATTGAAGGCCTGGATTCAAATGAAAGAACTTTAAGTCTTAAGGGACTTGAATGGAGAGAACAGAATTCCTGTAGGAAAATGAACTATTAAAAATAATTGTGGATGCATGGGAGATGGCTGGAAGGGAGGATCAAAAGGGGAGCGTGAGGAAAAGTGGAGTACCAGAGAGAATAAAGGGCAAGAGAGCTAAATGTAAGAGCCAGTTGAGGGGTAGTATGGAAACCTATCAGAATAGAAGAATCCAAAAGACGAAATGTAACATGAACATAGGCTACAACTCCGTGGATTTATAGTGTTATCTACCTACAAGATATGTTATGTCAATGATGCTAAAAAGATTGTGGGAGTAACCATCAATATATGATTTGACATATGACTCATTCAAGAAATAGAAACCTACTCTATACTACTTGAGTGAAAAATAATTTTAAATAAGATAGACAGAAACCTAGAATAAAAATAAATATTGTAGTTCTATAAAAGAAGATTGTGATAAAATGACGCCGAATGACATTCTTCTCTACTCAAAATCAGTGTCTTGCTCAACCATGATGAGAAAAGCTTGCTCCAGCAGCACTTGGGAACACATATAGAGACCCACAGACAGACAATATTCTGAGAGTGAGAGACCTAGAACTCTAAGCACTATATGAGAAGTCTTCATCAAATTCCCTCAGGGTGGTGGAACACAGGAGTAGAGGAGGAAAGAGTAAAAGAGCCAGAGGGAATAGACCCACCAAAGAAATAAGGCTTCTAAAACAACAGGATAGTTGCACATATATATTCAAAGAGACTAAGGTTTTATGCACAGGGCCCTCATGGGTCTGCAGCAGGTGGCATCCTAGGGATGAAAGGGGAAGAAGACACTGTGCCCATTCCTAACACAAAAGCTACCTCCAGTTGATAACCACTTGCAAATTAAAAATCACTTTTCTCTAAGGGAGTCTCACTGAGCAAACCAACTACTCTTAAGCACAGGCTGGATGTGTAGCAGTAGATGGCCATCAGAAATCAAATTTCTATGCATTTTTGGAGATTCCTTGTCTCATAATATCAAATGGCTTTTATCATTTTATTTATTTATTTATTATCCAAAAGTTCCTTTGCCTGTATACTACAGCTTCTAATTTAATGTATTTATGGGAGTCCAGAGTATGTAAATCAGGAGGTCTCTGTATCTTCACCAGTTTCTTAGCCCTGCCTTGGTCTCTCTTTCTTCTGTTTGTTTTATTTGTCTGGTTCTGATGTGTTAGTTTTTGTTTGATATCATCTTATTTTATTTCAATATAATTCACTAGAAGCCTGTTTGATTTCAAAAGAGACACAGCAAGATGGGGTAACTGGATTGGAGGTCAGGTGGGAAGATTTGGGAGTTGAAGAGGGAGGAGAAACTGTAATCAGGATATAGTCCATGAGAAAAATGTATATTCAATGAAAAAAGACTAACTATTAAGTAAAGATTACTAGGAATTGAGGAAAAAGAGAAGGACAAATATTGTGGCCAAACACTTACACATGATGTAAACTGCAAGAGGAATCCCATTTGTACAGAAACCTGAAGAAGAAGAATGTCCTCTGTATTTTAATCATTAGTGTCTGTGGACTGGCTATCTCACACCGGCTCCCATGATACTGTCACATGTCTAACCCAGGTGGTCTGTAAGCCAGGACAGTATAAACAATGAATGGGATCCCTGAATGAGGATCATAACTTGCAGAGTTCCCTGCTCCTCCTCTCAGCATGTGTTTCTTCTACATTTTACTGATTAGATAGAGCAAGAAGTATGTGTGGACCCTGTACAACAAAAATATGACAGTGTGCCAATGTTCTGGCAAACATGGAAACCCATCTCCTGGGTAGGAAAAAAGCCAGCTTACTAACCAGAAAGCAGCGAACTCAGGAACCAAGTGTGAAAAGAAGGTTGGCCCTGACATGTGACAGAAAAATAAATACAGGAGGAAAAGAATGTAGTCGAGGAGGTTGGACTAGGACGTGGAGGTTGAACATGCCAAGGTGTGTTTCCTGTGATCCCTGTAGTCCTCATGCTTTCTTGCTCCATATTCACACTGTAGGAAGTCAGGTACAGTGGTGGACACAGTGTAACAGACAAATGGAGTGATATCTGCCCTCCCCATTTCTAAAGACAAGGTAGACTCCCCACATGCAAATGCATCTTCTAGCTCTAAGTTAAATCCCCTCCTGGACTGTGGGAGCTCACATCTCTCTCACAGCAGGCTGACCTCTGAGGAAGAGGAGGTGTATCCTAGAAGATGACACTATTGGGTCTTCTGTGTCTGGTGACATTCCTTCCTGGTGAGTGTTACCATTTCATACATGTGTCCATGAGGGGTTGTGACAACCTGTGATTGACAGAACTGTCTCTTCTTGTCTGAAGGTATCCTGTCCCAGGTACAGCTTCAGGAGTCAGGGCCTGGCCTGGTGAAGCCCTCTCAATCGCTGTCCCTCACCTGCTCTGTCACTGGTTACTCCATCACCAGTGGTTACTACTGGGCCTGGATCAGGCAGTCCCCAGGGAAGAAGCTGGAGTGGATGGGGTACATACGTTATAGTGGTGAAACCTACTACAACCCATCCCTGCAGAGCCGCATCTCCATCACTAGAGACACATCCAAGAACCAGTTCTTCCTGCAGCTGAACTCTGTGACCACTGAGGACACAGCCACATATTACTGTGCAAGAGACACAGTGAGGAGACTTCAGCATGAGCCCAGACACAAACCTCCCTGCAGAGGAGCTCTGGACCAGCAGGGGGCACTCAGCTCTAACCAAGCCCAGCAACTCTAAGACTTCAGAGTTGGAAAGAAAAAAAATCAGGTGTTCTCTGACTTTTCTTCTCATTCTTTAAGGACAGGGAGGCTTTGGTGTCATTTCTCTCTCTGATCATGAAAACTGTGTTTTTGTAAAGTCACATTTGCCTATTTCTCATTGTTACTCTCAAGATGCTGTGTGTGGTAATACTTCTATTTTTTTTTAGTGGTGAATCTAGTTTTTATATGCTGTGCCATGTCTGGTCTTAGGAAAAAAAATTATTTAATGAAAATAGTTTTTTGAAACTCAGCTGACCTCAGCATCATACTAATTGTCACATAAAAATGAATTCCTTTGATTCTCCATGCACACCCTCAGATACATCTGTATGTCAGAGCACTTGCTAGAGTATTGACACAAAGGAGTTGCTGTTATGGAATAAGAACGTGTTTTAGACTTAAATGGGGGTCCATACATCACTGCAAGAGTGTTACCAACCCTGTAATGCAGACCATGGATTTCATCATGTCCACTGTGCATGGCTCTGGTAAGGACTTTTATTGGTGAAATTATTAAGACCACTCCGTGTAGTTAAAAGGAAGATTTATTTAGTGGATAACTCACAAATGAAGGGATAGGTAGGTCACGAGGCCTGGAGAAGTTGTATCACAGTCCAGCAGTGTTCTATGGAGCTCTGCTAGGTCAACTTCCACCGTCAACAGTCCAGGAACAGAGAGAGCGCTGGCCCATCCAGATCTCGGGTGTCTCAGCGACTCCCTTGGCCCCACCTTGTAGGCATGGTGGTTGCCCAAGCCTCAGTGGGGGTTGGAACTTCCAGATCAAAGCTGGTATGGCTACCCACTACGTATTTGCTCTTATTCACTCTCAATTTTGAATTGTTTTGAAAAAAAAGTACATAGTTTTGCATTGTGGTTAAAAACAAATGCTCATGTGTTTACACAATTAATTACTATTTTTTAAATGTGTCATTAAAAAAACCACTTGTAATTTAGCAAAGAACTCTATAAGTTATGTGTGTAGATACCCCTGGGCCTGCACCATTAGTGTTTGATCTGTGATTGGTGATCTCCTCCTACAGAGTTTCATGGGAGTGGATACCTAAGCCAAGTGCAGACACTAAAACACAGTACCTCATCCAAGTGGAAAATCATATCAGGAGATAAGTGGCCTTATACCATGTGTTTCCCACTGAGTTAACAAGATTGATAATCAGTTATGTGATGCTTTTTTCAAATTCTGAATGTCCACTTGGGAAATCCTGTAAAAACCAAAGATGAGAAATAATGGGTGAAAAATATCCCAGAAACTCTAATAGAATCACCAAGCAGGTGGCAGAGAGTGCACAGTGGTGGGGATCCCTCAAACCTGCACTGCACATCTTCTTCCAGTGATGGGACCCGTTTTCCCTAAGGCCACACACAGACAAAAGATCAGGGATAAAGACACAGGGACTCAAAGATGAGGTTTTCAGAGATGAAGAAGTTGATGGACATCCAGCCAGGCCAGCCAGGTCTCAGAGACTGTCTTCTATTGTGAGGATTCTCTAATGAGGGCCATACCTCCAACTAAACAGTGCCAAGTGGTCCTGGGAGGAAGTCACAGCCTGGAGGATGGAGGAAGGAGAGGAGGCCACCTTCATATTCACTGGGCAATGTCTGGCTGACAGAATCCACATGATTTCTGATTTGTATGGGAGTGGGTTAACAAGGTCGGTATCAAGAAAACATCCCTGAGGACTGTGCCTCTAGTTCTAGGCATCACCAGGTAAATCACCCTGTCTAGTCAGGAAAATTGACCTGCACTCTGTTTCCCTTTATAACCTCTAGTGACTCCCTAGAAAGAGTAACACCAGCACCCAGTCTTACCTTGAAAGCAGAGCCCTGGCTGAAGTGCACTCATCTCTTTACACAGGAGTCTGCATCAAAGTATGTGTATCCAGGAACTGCTCTTTTGCCTGGTGGCTGTTCCCTGCAGTATGTTTAAGTAAAGGAAGCTGGGCATGTAGTCCTAATTTTTGTTTATAATGAACAATGATTGTCACTATTCTCAGGTGCACTGTCCAAGGCATGGCTACAGGAGTCAGGTCTGGCCTCATAAAAACTTTGCACACCCTGTCACTCACCTGTACTGTTTGGTTTCTGTGTAACAAATCATCACATTCACTGGGTCTAACAACAAACAAGAAATGGTTAGAATATGCTGGCACCATACTATGGACTATTGGAGACACAGTTTGTAATGGGGACTTCCAGCAGCAGTATCAGTAGAGATATCTCTTATATCCAAGTTTCCTTATATCTCTAGCCCCTATCCAGTGTGCCAGCAACATGGGAGGAGACTTCAATGTGAACTGAGACACAAACCTCCCTACAGAGGAGTCCCAGGAAAAACAGAGGCACTTAAGAACTGAGTAGCCTAACTCAGAACTTCTAATTGCTGCTCACACCATAGGCAGTTCTGAA
Source organism: Peromyscus maniculatus bairdii (assembly GCF_049852395.1). Taxonomy (NCBI): domain Eukaryota; kingdom Metazoa; phylum Chordata; class Mammalia; order Rodentia; family Cricetidae; genus Peromyscus; species Peromyscus maniculatus. The sequence goes on along the minus strand of NC_134865.1, from coordinate 86,681,556 downwards.
TTGTCTCCATGTGCTTCCTAACAAACAAGCATATGTCTGTTTACATTTTAGAACATGTGGCTTCCCCTTCCTGTTAAAAAGTCTTCTACAGACCCTTTGGTGTGTCATAGTCTATGAGAATTTCTATTTGCTTAATTTCTAATAAACATATCATTATTTCACCATGAAGCACCACAGATATGCATTTGTCTCATGCTATCAGATGAAATAAACATAAGAATAAAGCTTTTCTAAAGCTTTTCATGTTTTCACAAAGATCTGTAACTTTAAGACTTGGTGTTGATAGCATCAATGGGAAATCACAGGGTAATTTAAATAGTTTAATAGCATTTCAATTTATTTCCTCTCATAGGGACTAGAATCTAGATCTTCATTGAATCAATGTTATTATCAAGATAGATGAGAAAACAGGATGTCTACTGTTTCCTGCTTCCAATGTGTTACTACTCTAACAGAGTAGTGGTAATTAATTTTTTTCAATCCATGCATATTAGAAATTTGAATCCTTTTAATGATTAATTTGCAACCCAATGTCCCATGCAATGATTTCTTTCAAGATGTTTCTTATTTGCTCAGCTTGTGGAAAAGTCTGAATGACCATTGTGCACATGCCAGCTCATGTCATCTACTGTCTCTTTCCTAACTCTCTTCCAGTGGCAAAAGATTTTTCCTTATCACAGTTTTCTGCCTCATGTTAGTGTTTTCTTCTTAACGTTGGCTCCATGCTTAATGCAATGCAACTCTTTGTTGCTGATGAAGCTAGGAAATTTGAAAAGTTTTACCTGTGAATTAGAGAAGCATTATTGGGAGAAGTGATGTTTGCTGTTGAATTAGTTGTGTTACGGAATTCTGTTATCTGTAAAAGGAAAGAGAGTCTACCAGTGCAGACCTGAGCCTTGTCTAGATTCTATTATCATGACAGCTTGTGTTAAGATAGTTTGGGAAACAAACACACTATAGAATATGGGATTACTGAGATCAAGACCAACCCAACTTACTGAACAGCACAATATGAAGATAAAAAACTAAGGGATCCATGGTCTGTTATCTAATGTCCATGTGAAGGTCAGCCCACATGGCTGCCAGTGACCTGTGATGACCACAATGGGCCTGCATGTTGATCAAGCTCTGGAAACAAGGTGTGTTTACATTAACTTCTCAATATCCTCCAGGTATACTGAAGTAAAGAAGTAAATATTTTAGCAATATTTTATGAATATGAAATGAACTTTTCCCCTAGGATTTGGGCAAAGAAATCATTCAGCAATGATGTGAGTCCAGTTGACATTAACCTTGCAAGGACCAGCAGTTTCTTAGTGAGCCAGGATTTTCTGATCATGGTCAGGGAGAACTGGATTTAACTAGGCCAGGATGGAGAGGCCACAGCAAGACTAATGCTGTGACAAGTTTATTGTGACCAATAAGACTTTCAAGACTTTTATGTAAAACAATATAACAGCACTTTCCAGGATCATTACAATGGTACATAACAGGATACTATACTGTTTGTAAGTTATATGGATATAAAATATTAATACCTATGACCAATTGTCTTGTCAAGCTTCTATATGCTTTGAGGACCTCGAGGGAACATAGAGAAATAGAGGTGGGACTGAAAGCTTCACCACCTGAGGAAGCAGTTTGGTTCATCAAGAACTGAAAGGCACACAGTGCACCAGGAGACATGGACTCTAACTTGGTAACCTATGACATGTGCCTCTTAAGGCAGCAAGACTAGACCAACTACATGATTCTCTAGAAAATACAGTGAGCCAAGCTAAACAAGATGCTTATTTTTTCCTAAGCACAGTTATTTGACATGTGGTAATTCTTTGTAATAATTCTATAGTACCAGTGGATTGTAGCTAGAGTTTTCCGGCCTTGCCCACAGTCAGGACAAATCTCTGTCACCTGCCAGTCCCACAGCCGCTCAGACCCAACCAAGTAAACACAGAGACTTATATTGCTTACAAACTGTATGGCCGTGGCAGGCTTCTTGTTAACTATTCTTATATCTTAAAGTAACGCATTTCTACAAATCTATACCTTGCCACGTGGCTTGTGGCTTACCAGCATCTTCACATGCTGCTTGTCCTGGCAGTGGCTGGCAGCGTCTCCTTCTGCCTTCCTGTTCTTTTATTTCTCCTCTGTTAGTCCCGCCTATACTTCCTGCCTAGCCAAGACCAATCAGGTTTTATTTATTGACCAATCAGAGCAACTTGACATACAGACCATCCCCCAGTACAGCCAAGTGCAGACCATCTCAGACACCTGCACTCAGGCCCATGGTCCTAATCATCCTCTATGCAAACCTGCTGGGTAACGCCACAAGGAACCCAAGAAGGGCTCCCACAGGACATACATTAACATCCCACAGCAGTGGATAGTGTGGAAAGGATCCACATTACACCATGGAAGACCACGGCATTAAGAAGAATATAAATAACTATAGAGACACTTAAAATCAGTCTCTGCATATCCATTCAGTATTTCCAGTAAAAGAAGAGCTCAGGACCAGCAGGGAAACAATGTAATCAATAATCAGCAGAACAGAAGTGAGATGAGGTGTGGACACAGTAGCTTCTCTGGACACATTTCTTAAAGTCTATTAGCTAAATAACACCTACTGAAGTCTCCAATTTTCTATTTTTTTTAATTCAGGCTTCAATTTTCAAGCACAGTAGAACTTCTGCTGTGGGATGTTCTGTATGTCCTGTGGGAGCCTATTCTAGGGTTCCTCGTGGCTTTACCCAGCAGGTCCGCATAGAGGATGATTAGGACCATGGGCCTGAGTGCAGGTTTCTGAGATGGTCTGCACTTGGCTTTGCTGTGGGATGGTCTGTATGTCAAGTTGCTCTGATTGGTCAATAAATAAAGCATGACTGTCCGTGGCTAAGCAGGAAGTATAGGTGGGACTAACAGAAGGAGAAATAAAAGAACAGGAAGGCAGAAGGAGTCACTGCCAGCTGCCACCATGACAAGCAGCATGTAAAGATGCCGGTAAGCGACGAGCTACATGGCAAGGTATAGATTTATGGAAATGGATTAATTTAAGCTGTAAGAACAGTTAGCAAGAAGCCGGCCACGGCCATACAGTTTATAGCAATATGTCTCTATGTTTACTTGGTTGGGTATGAGCGGATGTGGGACTGGCAGGTGACAAAGTTTTGTCCTGACTGTGGGCAAGGCAGGAAAACTCTAGCTACAAACTTACTTGTCAATATTATACAGTTTCCATACCCAGCTCCCCCCAGATCCTTCCCATGTTCCTACCACTCAACTGGATGACCTTTCTTTCTCTATATAGAAAACAAATATATGGACAAAAAAGAACTTAGAAAAGAAAAAAAACAGGAGAAACACACACCTGCAAACTTCTGGAAAAACAAATATTAATTGCTTGTACATTAAAATAAAGATTACAAATTCTCCTAATATATGAGGTTTTGAAATGTTCATGCACAATTATCCTAATCACTACCATTACCTGTAAATCAGTTTTGTCAGGAAAAGGACTAAATGTCTCATGTTGGGATTCTATTGTGAGATTAGGCCTTGATTATATCCACAGAGCCTGCATAGGTCTCAGGAATAGCTACTTCCTCAGAGAGGATTAGGATTTTGACCTCAGCATTCTGATGCCTGACCAAGGATTTCTCTACCCCCTTTTTTTTTCTCCATCTGGCCTAGGTCCTTATTAGAAGTATCACGACTCATAAATATGCAAATCAAGTGAGACTATAGTGATAAAACAGAGATGTTCACATCCCACAACAACATATGATTTGTGTGCTCTGCACAGTCACTGAGCACACAAGGTCCTTACCATGAAATGGAGCTGGATCATCCTCTTGCCTGGGTGGCAGTATCTACAGGTAAGGGGCTCCCAAGTTCCTGGCTTGAGAAGGGTCCATCCACTCAGGTGACAATGACATCCACTCTGCCTTTCTCCCCAGAAGTGTCCACTCCCAGGTCCAGCTGCAGCAGTTTGGGACTGAGCTGGTGAGGCCTGGGACCTCAGTGAAACTGTCTAGCAGGGCTTCGAGCTTCACTTTCACTGACTACTATATGCACTGGGTGAAGCAGAGGCCTGGACAGGGTCTGGAGTGGATTGGATGGATTGATACTTCAAGTGGTAATATTGGATATGCACAGAAGTTCCAGGGCAAAGTCAAGCTGATTGTAGATAAGACCTCGAGCATGGCCTACATGGATCTGAGCAGCCTCACATCTGAGGATTCTGAAGTCTATTACTGTGCAAGACAGAATATTGTAATTCACATCCTGAATGTGTCAGAAACCCTGGAGAGACAGTAACCTGCCTTAGGACTGAAATATCCGATATTTTAGCCTGGAGACTTGATCAGAAATAATCATTTTGAATGTGCATTGGTCAGTAGCCATCTATGTACAATCCTATAGGACGTTTGTCACTAATTCAAAAGGACATCAGAGAACAAAGTAATGCTGATTCAGGATGCTCCCTACAGTACTCCATACCTTGACTATATCTTTATAAATGACCACCTCTGCTGACATGCTTCTTCCAAAATGAAGCAAAAACAACAACAATAACAACAAGCCCTGGTAAGTCCCTGTGACTAGAAAAGCAATTAGTTTACCATCTCACCTGGCTCCTCCAACACACATTAGCAACCGCAGGTTGAGACTTAATTGGAATGTCTGTTTAGCTGCCAGTACGTTTATTATCCATCTGTAATTTATTATCACAGTTCATTACCCTACTTTTTCCTCTGGACCATTTCCATCAGATCACGTGATACTCAGGAAGTGTCTTCTGAAACAATAAAATGGATAGAAATTCCTTGTCCTCCAAGGCCTAGCGCCCTCCCACTCTCAAGTGTACAACATAAACTGTCAACACCACCATGAACTCTCTTGTTACAAATAAACCATTGTCGGCATAGAAATGAAAGAGAGGCTTCCCTACCTGTGAATTAGGGGGACTCGTCAACAGAAAGACGAAGACTGGTATGAATGTTGGGTTGTTGTCAGATTTGAACTACATGAATGCATGCACGTTTCATAGTACTGACTTCTGTGAGGAAATCCTGGATTTCTCAAGGAGTGTGAAAGCTTCCATCCTCCACAGAATTCCACCTTTTGACTTCCCTGATGTACCACAGTCAAACAAGTTTCCTAAGACAACATTTCTGACCTTTACAGGCTTGCTAAAAAATTAAAAAACTGTCTACAAACATTTCTGAGGAATACATACATGGGAATGAGATTCTTCAATTAGAGTCCATGTTCTGTCAAAGTAAACAGTTAGGGACACATTCTGACATGAAATATTATTATTTTCAAATGACATTAAGTTTATATGATCAATAACATTGCTAAATATCTTTGCTGTGCTAAAACAAAAACTGAAACCAAAACAAATTAGTTACACAGAGCCTGAGGAGCAGGTGCAGGGGCCAGCAAGGTTGTTTCCTGACTACTCAGAGTTGATTCCTCTCATTTAACCACATACAAGGCTCAGGAAACCATTATCTAGAAAAACAAAAGATCTGACATGGAGAAGTTCAGTTAGTTCCTAGAGTCTATGTCACTGTCCTGGGCATGCTTCAATAACAGAAATGACCCAGTTCAAAGGCCCTCTCAATCCCCATGAATGAAGTTTATCTCACCTTAGAAAGAATTCCTCAATTGGAAAACTAGGAACTAACAATCTGGTCTCACAGAGAGTCAGTTTCAAGGCTCTTCATGATGAGACTGAACCCATTTCAGTATAAGAATGTCATGTCCTATTGAGGGGACAGGCATGATTAGATAGAGGGACATCAGAGCAGGGCCCCAGAGTGAAGGCTCTAGATTCCTCTCCACCTTTTGGAATCATAGACATGGTTCCTTTACTACTCTGAAAATGTTTTAAAATAGTGACCTGATGTGTAGGAGTGCTACATCCAACACAGCCGACTCCAGACTAGCAGTAAATATAAACAGAAAAGTTAAGGCTTTTAGGAGTTGTTCACAGAAGAATAATAGTATATAGAATTTTCTTATCCTTGTTTTTCAATACTGGGTATCACACACCAGATTTTGCATGAAAGAGCACTAAGCCACTCCTTCGAAAACTATTTCTTCAATTATGTATCTGGATTCAACATTCATAGATCTTTGCTAATCCTTCTTAATTATTGACATTGTATTATACTGGTTTCTGTGTGGCAAATAAGCAGAGTGGGGTCTCTGGTCAAAAACAATAAAATAAGATGTTAAATTATATCACAATTGTGTAATAAACAATAGATATTTTTTAAATCTTTCTCTATTACTTAGTATTGTGTCTTCTCTTTGCTCTAGGCATTCATAGGTCTAATACTTCCACCACAAACTCATTATACCGAGGCAGGGGGTTATAAAGTCTATCTCAGCAGGCTTCTTATGTCACACAGAAGTTATCCTTGTGGCATTGGCAATGACAGAAGCAGACCATTGACCGAACTCAGAGGAGCTGAAAGGGAAAGGATCCATTCCCAATTTCCACACCTTGTCAGAATTTCACTGATGTGACATTATAAAGGGGCAGACAATGATCAGGCAGGTTCCAATCCCAATCTCAATCCCTGCATTGTTCCTCACTTTGCTGCTCTTCCATGAGGCTCTGATCCTCAGAGGTAACAAGCCACAGCGCTAGTGCTCCAGCAGACAATCCTGAGCTGAAAGCTTTGTTAATGGATCACGTACCCAAAGGACAAAGAAACATACCAAGCATGATATAGTGTGAAACTCAATTCAAACACAGAAATGGGGTTCTTCCCTGATTTGCTGCCACCACCTATAGAGATCTCTCCTAATCCTTTGAAAGTCCAAGAATGAATTCATTCTATAGACAGACAGCAGTGGTGCTTTGAGAAACTTCTTAGTTTATTCCTGTGATGGAAACACAACTATTACACAAATGGAATATACAGTTTTTACAGTATTCAACATTTTCATCCATCAGAGAATTACAAATTAAAGAAAAAGTTTTCAAATTTTATCTTATCTCAGTAAGAATGACATTTACTGAGGAAACAGATGACACCAAATGTTAATGATTCAATGGAGAAAAAGGAACTATAATGCATGGTTAGTGAGAATGTGAACTGTTGCATTTCCTATGAAATTATGTCAGGAATTTCCTCTAAAAGCTAAAAATAGAAATGTTGCATGGATTACCTACATCATTCCTGATTAGACACCTATGGACTCTCACTCACTTTTATTCAGTATTGTCCTCTTCATAGCATCTGAGTGCTGGAATCAGACTAAAGGCACATCAGCTGATGAACAGACAATAAAGATGAGGTTAAAGCTTGTCTTCTCTTCTATGGAGAAACCTGCTTGACTCTCTTTTAAATGAAGCCACCAGTATGCTGTATTTTTCAAAAATAAGGTTTTATTACTGTGAGAGTTGTGTTACTTTCTGGTTCCTGGAACCAGACCTTCCTGAACCCATGACCTTCATCTGTATTTTTGAATACCACGGACCATCCCTGACCCTCCCAGTATCCTCCTAATCAAATGGTGGGTGGCAACATGATGATTTTTCAGTTTTTTTTGTATTTCCTTGTTGGACCCTTTTGTAAAATCACTCATGATATTGCTCCTTAAAAGAGGCCCAAGGGGGAGGGGGTTAGGGCTGCTCTCTTTAACCTGACTTAAGAGTCAGTCCTGGGCCAGTTCTTGGGTTCACCTCAATAAAAATCAAATGCTTCAAATTTGGCTCAAATTGGTAGTGGTCTTATGCTTGGTGCCGCAGACCACCCAGAGGGAGACCACCACTACGGGAGAACCAGGGAGAAGGCTCGAGGAGAAGTCAGGAATCGGCGAGGAAAATGACAGACAGACACACAATGTGTTGATGTGCTGCTGCAGATTTACTTCTGCAAAATCAGTGCTTATATTCTTTTACAATCAAGGAACTTGGCAGGGGGTTACATCAGACTTTTAACTTTTACAATTACTTCAGAATCAGCAAAAAAAAATAATAAAGTACATCATTATCTATTTCTGTGTAGTGCAAGAGACAATAACAAAGTACATCAGTATCTATTTCTGTGTATCACTTCCACAGCTTGGAGTTCATTGCGGTTGTTGCTTAAGGGCATGATCTCAGAATTTTGTGAAATCTGTCTCACGCCAAAGACCACATCTCTGGGAACCAGATTTTTACCAGCCAAGGTTTAACTCACCCTCTATATACTTTTTGTATCATTTCATTTATTTCTTCCTCACTCCTATATATCCACTTATCCTTCCAGTTGTCATATACCCTTCTATACCAATACCTTAGGGCTGGCTTCATATTTTCTATGATCTGCTGTCTTTCTTCTTTACTATAAAAGCACCAAGGCTTTCTAGTCCTGGCTAGCCTTTCCATAAAAGGCAAATCACTCCAAAGTTGTTTCTTTCCTTCATGATTCACTCATCTATTCCCAACTTCATCATAGCCTCCCGTATATGGGAGCAGCTCTAGGTAATTTCCACTCTCAGGGGTCCACCTAGGGGCTGTCCACCAACGCCCCCCCCCGACACAGAAAAGACATACAGAGAAAAAGCATGATTAGTGCCAACAAGGACTGTCGCCAAGGCCATCTTGTCCTCCAGGGCCTCCTGGAATCCTCAGGCTGCATGGCGACTGCTGATTGCGGGGGAACTGCCTGAGGCCCCGCTCCAGGAAGCTCCAACCTCAACCCTGCAGCTGCCGGACCCGAGCGCAGCGGCATGCTTTGCTACAGCTACACAGGTGTCACAGCTGTGGGCGTAGCAGCTTGGCATTGGGATTAACACTATCTAGACAAGCATTCAGGTTCATGCTCCTTTTCACTAAACTTGTTTGATCTCTCATGGCAGATTCAACAATCACACCAGATAGCCAATTATACTTCTAACAAAACCGTCAACTTAGTATTTCTAATTGCTGATGAAATTTATGGTCCCCAGTCTCTGAACAGAAATGTTGGATGTCCTTAAGTGATACAGTCTCCATCAAACTCCTGTTCCTATTCTTGGGCCTGCTGTCAAGAATGAATCTTCCATGGCCAGAACTAAAAGAATGCATTCAAATGAAAGAGCTTTAAGTCCTAAGGGATTTGGGTGGAGGGCATAGATTTCCTGTAGGAAAAGGAACTATTATAAATAATTGTGCATGCATGGAGGATGTATGGCAGGGAAGACCAAAAGGGAGGGTGAGGAAAATGGGAGTATCAGGGAGAATAAAGGGCAAGAGAGCTAAATGTAAGAGCCAGTTGAGGGGTAGTATGGAAACCTAACACAATATAAGATTCCAAAGAAGAAATGTAACATGAACATAGGCTACAACTCCTTCAATGTATAGTGGTAACTGGCCTGAAAGATATGCTAGGTCAATGATGGTATATATATATATGCTTTTCATGGTCCATACAAGAAATAGAACCCTACACTATACTATTTGAATGAGCAATAATCTTAGATGAGATAGCCAGGAACCTAGAATAAAAATAAAGATTGTTGTTCTATAAAAGAAGATTGCGATAAAATGACTCCCAATGACATTTTGTTATACTCAAATTCAATGCCTTGCTCATCCATGATGAGAAAAGCTTGCTCCTGCAGCACTTGGGAACACATATAGAGACCCACAGACAGACAATATTCTGAGAGTGAGAGACCTAGGACACTTATCAAAGCCCTCAGGGTCATGGAACACTGAAGTAGAGGAGAAAAGATTAAAAGAGCCAAAGGGGATAGACCCACCAAGGAAATAAGGCCTCTAAATCAACTGGATAGTTGCACATATATATTCAAAGACACTGAGGTTTTATGCACAGGGCCCTCAAGGTCTGCGTCAGATGGAGTCCTAGAGCTGAAAAAGGAAGAAGACACTGTGCACATCCCTAATTCAGAAGCTACCTCTAGTTGATAACTACTTGCAAATTAAAACTTAGTTTTCTCTAAGGGAGTCTCTCTGAGGAAACCGACTACTCTTAAGCCCAGGCTGGATGTGTAGCAGTAGATGGTCATCAGAAATCAAATTTTAATGTATTTTTGGAGATTCCTTGTTTCATAATATCACATGGCTTTTATCATTTTATTTATTTCTTATCCAAAAGTTCCTCTGCCTGTATAGTACAGCTTCTAATTTAATGTTTTTATGGGAGTCCAGAGTATGTAAATCAGGAGGTCTCTGTATCTTCACCTGTTTCTTAGCACTGTTTTCATCTCTCTTCCTTCTGTTTGTTTTATTTGCCTGGTTCTGATGTGTTAGTTTTTGTTTGATCTCATCTTATTTTATTTCATTATTATTTATTAGAAGAAGAAGCCTGTTTTATTTCTAAAGAGACACAGCAAGATGGGATATATGGATTGGAGGGCAGGTGGGAAGTTTTGGGAGTTGATGAGGTAGGAGAAACTGTAATCAGGATATATTCTATGAGAAAAATACATATTCAATGAAAAAAAAAGACTTACTTTAGGTCTTTAAATCCTGATGATTTAGAGGCCTTATTTCATTGGTGGGTCTAATCCCTTCTGGCTATTATATTATTTTCTCCTCTACCTCAGTGTTCCATGACCCTGAGAGGATTTGATGAAGACTTCCCATATAGTACTGAGTGTCCAAGGTCTCTAACTCTCAGAATATTGTCTGTCTGTGGGTCTCTATATGTGTTTCCAAGTGCTGCAGGAGGAAGATTTTCTCATCATGGAGGAGCAAGGCACTGATTTTTTAGTGTAATTAAGAGGATGAATAAAGACAGAAGGACTCATATTGTGGCCAAACACTGACATGTGTTGCAGACTCCAAGAGGAGCATCATTTGTACAGAGACCTGAGGCAGAAGAATGTCCTATTTATTTCAATCCTTAGTCTCTGTGGTGGGCTATCACACACCTGTTCCCATGATATTGTCACATGTCTAACCCAGGTGGTCTGTAAGCCAGGACAGTATAAACAATGAATGGGATCCCCGAGTAAGTATCATAATGTGTCGACTTGTGAGCTCCTTCTCTCTGCATGTGTTTCTTCTACATTCTACTGATTGGATAGAGCAAGAAGACCGTGTGGACCCTGCAAAACAAAAACATGAAAGTGTGCTAATGTTCCAGCAAACATGGAAACCCATCTCCCGAGTAAGAAAAATGGGAGCTTACTAATCAGAAAGCAGGAGCTCAGGCACCAAGTGAGTAAGGAATTTTGGCATTGACCTGTGATGGAAAAATACAGGAGGAAAATAATCTAGGTGGGGAGGTTGGACTAGGAAGTGGAGGTTGGTCATGCCCAGGTGTTTTTCCTGAGATTCCCGTATTCCTCATACTCTCTTATTCCAGACATAAACTACAGAAAGTCAGGTAGAGTGATGGGCACAGTGTAAGAGACAAATGGAGTCGTTTCTACCCTCCCCATTTATAAAGACAAGGTTGACTCCCCACATGCAAATGCACCTTCTACTTCTTAATTAAATCCCCTCCTGGACTGTGGGAGCTCACATCTCTCTCACAGCAAACTGACCTCTGAGGAAGAGGAGGTGTAGTCTAGAAGATGACACTGTTGGTTCTTCTGTGTCTGGTGACAGCCCTTCCTGGTGAGTGTTACCATTTCATGCATGTGTCCATGAGGGGTTGTGACAACCTGTGATTGACAGAATTGTCTCTTCTTGTCTGAAGGTATCCTGTCCCAGGTACAGCTTCAGGAGTCAGGACCTGGCCTGGTGAAGCCCTCTCAATCACTGTCTCTCACCTGCTCTGTCACTGGTTTCTCCATCACCAGTAATGCCTGGAGCTGGATCAGGCAGTCCCCAGGACAGAAGCTGGATTGGATGGGGTACATCAGTTCTGGTGGTAGCACCAGCTACAACCCATCCCTGCAGAGCCGCATCTCCATCACCAGAGAAACATCCAAGAACCAGTTCTTCCTACAGCTGAACTCTGTGACCACTGAGGACACAGCCACATATTACTGTGCAAGACACAGTGAGGAGACTTCAGCATGAGCCCAGACACAAACCTCCCTGCAGAGGAGATCTGGACCAGCAGGGGGCGCTCAGCCCTAACCAAGCACAGGAACTCTAAGAATTTAGAGTTGGAAAGAAAAAAAAATCTGTTTTTCTCTGACTTTGCTTCTCATCCCCTAAGAGCAGGGAGGCTTTGGTGTCATTTCTCTCTCTGGTCATAAAAACTGTGTTTTTGTAAAATCACATTTGCCTATTTCTCATTGTTACTCTCAAGATGCTGTGTGTGGTAATACTTTTAGTTTTTTAGTAGTGAATCTAGTCTTTATAAACTGTGCCATGTCTGGTCTTAGGAAATTTTTTTTATTTAATAGATTCAAAAATAGCTTTTTGAAACTCAGCTGACCTCAGCATCATACTAATTGTCACATAAAAAAATGAATTCTTTTGATTCTCCATGCACACCCTCAGATACATCTGTACGTCAGAGCACTTGCTAGAGTATTGACACACACACACGAGTTGCTGTTATGGATAAGGAACGTGTTGTAGACTTAAATGGGGGACCATACATCACTGCAAGAGTGTTACCAGCCCTGTAATGCAGAGCAGGGATTTCATGAGGTCCACTGTGCATGGCTCTAGTAAGGACTTATATTGGTGAAATTATTAAGGCCAATCCTTGTAGTTAAAAGGAAGATTTATTTAGTGGATAACTTACAAATGAAGGGATAGGTAGGTCGAGGGGTCTGGAGAAGGTGTATTGCAGTCCAGCGTTGTTCTCTGGAACTCTGCTCAGTCAACCTCCACCTTCAAGGGTCCAGGAACAGAGATAGTGCTGGCCCATCCAGGTCTCTGGTCTCTAGGCGCCTCCCTTGGTCATGCCTTGTAGGCATGATGGTTGACCAAGCCTCAATGGGGGTTGGAACATCCAGAACAAAGCCGGAATGGCTACCCACTACATACTTTGCTTTTATTTACTCTTGATTTTGGATTGTTTTGTACAAAAAGTACATAGTTTTGCATTGTGGTTAAAAACAAATGCTCATGTGTTTACAATGATAATTACTATTTTTTAAATGTGTCAGTAAAGAAACCACTTGTAATTTAGCAAAGAACTCTATAAGTTATGTGTGTAGATACACCTGGGCCTGCACCACTAGTGTTTGACCTGTGATTGGTGATCTCCTCCTACAGTGTTTCACAGGAATGGATACCTAAGCCAAGTGCAGACACTAAAACACAGTAATTCATCCAAGTGGAAAATCAAATCAGGAGATGAGTGGCATTATACCATGTGTCCCCTCTTCAGTTAACAAGATTGATTCTCAGTTCTGTGATGCTTTTTTCAAATTCTGAATGACCACTTGGGAAATCCTGTAAAAACCAAAGTTGAGAAATAATGGGTGAAAAATATCGCAGAAATTCTCATAGTATCACAAAGCAGGTGGCAGAGAGTGCACAGGGGTGGGGATCCCCCAAAACCTGCACTGCACATCTTCTCCCCAGTGACAGGACCCGTTTTCCCTAAGGCGACCCACAGACAAAAGATCAGGGATAAAGACACAGGGACTCAAAGATGAGGTTTTCAGAGATGAAGAAGTAGATGGACATCCAGCCAGGCCAGCCAGGTCTCAGAGACTGTCTGCTATTGTGAGGATTCTCTAATGAGGGCCATGCTGCCAACTAAACAGTGCCAAGTGGTCCTGGGAGGAAGTCACAGCCTGGAGGATGGAGGAAGGAGAGGAGGCCACCTTCATGTTCACTGGGCAATGTCTGGATGACAGGATCCACATGATTTCTGATTTGTTTTGGAGTGGGTTAACAAGGTCAGTATCAAGAAAACATCCCTGAGGACTGTGCCTCTAGTTCTAGGCATCACCAGGTCAATCACCCTGTCTAGTCAGGAAAATTGACCTGCACTCTGTTTCCCTTTATAACCTCTAGTGACTCCCCAAGAAGAGTAACACCAGCACCCAGTCTTAGCCTGAAAGCTGAGCCCTGGCTGAGGTGCCCTCATTTCCTTTACACAGGAGTCTCCATCGAAGTATGTGTGTCCTGGAACTGCTTTTCTGCCTGGGGGCTGTTCCCTGCAGTATGTTTAAGTAAAGGAAGCTGGACATGTACTCCTAATTTTTGTTTATGATGAACAATGATTGTCACTCTTCTCAGGTGCACTGTCCAAGGCATGGCTGCAGGAATCAGGTCTGGCCTCATAAAAACTTTGCAGAACCTGTCACTCACCTGTATTGTCTGGTTTCTGTGTAACAAATCATCGCATTCACTGGGTCTAACAGCACACAAGAAATGGTTCGAATATGCTGGCAACATACTATGGACTATTGGAGACACAGTTTGTAATGGGGACTTCCAGCAGCAGTATCAGTAGAGATATCTCCTATATCCAAGTTGCCTAAAATCTGCACTCTAGCCCCTATCTAACTGTGCCAGCAACATGGGAGGAGACTTCAGTGTGAACTCAGACACAAACCTCCCTACAGAGGAGTCCCAAGAAAAACAGAGGCACTTAAGAACTGAGTAGCCTTACCCAGAACTTCTAATTGCTGCTCACACCATAGGAAATTAGGAAATGTCTCCATGTGTCTCCTAACAAACAAACATATGTCTGTTTACATTTTAGAATATGTGGTTTCCCCTTCCTGTTAAAAAGTCTTCTACAGACCCTTTGGTGTGTCATAGTCTATGAGAATTTCTATTTCCTTAATTTCTAATAAGCATATCATTATTTCACCATGAAGCACCGCAGATATGCATTTGTCCCTTGCTATCAGATGAAATAAACTTAAGAATAAAACTTTTCATGTTTTCCACAAGGATCTGTAACTTTAAGACTTGGTGATGATAGCATCAATGGGAAATCCATCACAGGGTAATTTAAATAATCTAAAAGCATTTCAATTTATTTCCTCTCATAGTGAGTAGAATCCAGATCTTCATTGAATCAATGTTATTATCAAGATATATGGTAAAACAGGATGGCTACTGTTTCCTGCTTCCAATGTGTTACTACTCTAACAGAGTAGAGGTAATTAATTTTGTCCAATCCATGCATATTAGAAATTTGAATCCTTTTAATGATTAACTTGCAACCCTTGTCCCATGCAATGATTTCTTTCAAGATGTTTCTTATTTGCTCAGCTTGTGCACATGCCAGCTCATGTCATCTACTGTCTCTTTCCTAACTCTCTTCCAGTGGCAACAGATTTTTCCTTATCACAGTTTTCTGCCTCATGTTAGTGTTTTCTTGTTAACGTTGGCTCCATGCTTAATGCAATGGAACTCTTTGTTGCTTATGAAGCTAGGAAATTTGAAAAGTTTTACCTGTGAATTAGAGAAGCATCAGTGGGAGAAGTGATGTTTGCTGTTGAATTAGTTGTGTTACAGAATTCTGTTTTCTGTAAGAGGAAAGAGTCTAGTTTGGGCAAAAAAAAAATCATTCAATAATGATGTAAGTCCAGGTGACACTAACCTTGTAAGCACCAGCAGTTACTTAGTGAGCCAGGATTTTTTGATTATGGTCAGTGAGAACTGAATTTAACTAGGCCAGGATGGAGAGGCCACACCAAGACTAATGCTGTGACAAGTTTATTGTGACCAATAAGACTTTCATGTAAAACAATGTAACAGCAATGTCTAGGATCATTATAATGGTATATAACAGCATATTATACTGTTTGTAAGTTATATGGATATAAAATAATAATACCTATGACCAATTGTCTTGTCAAACTTCTATATGCTTTGAAAACTTCTAGGGAACATAGAGGAACGAAGATGGAACTGAAAACTTCACCACTTGAAAAAGCAGTTTGGTTCATCAAGAACTGAAAGGCATGCAGTGCCCCAGGAGACATGGTCTCTAACTTGGAAACCTATGACATGTGCCTCTTAAAGCAGCAAGACTAGACCAGCTACATGATTCTCAAGAAAATATGGGGAGCCAAGCTAAACAAGATGCTTATTTTTTTCCCTAGGCACAGTTATTTGACATGTGGTAATTCTTTGTAATAATTGTACAGTACCAGTGGATAGTGTGGAAATGATCCACATTATACCATGGAAGACCACGGCATTAAGAAGAATATTAACAACTATATAGGTGCTTAAAATCAGTCTCTACATATCCATTCAGTATTTCCAGTAAAAGAAGAGCCAGTCCTCCTTGTGGCTGAGCTCTCTGAGCACCAAAGTAGCATGGATGTGTCTCTGCTCAAGACAGACAGAGAACCTTGAGTGTAAGCCATGATATCCCAACCTGCAGGGGAGCTCAGGACCAGCAGGGAAACAATGGAGCCAATAATCAGCAGGACAGAAGTGAGATGAGGTGTGGACACAGTAGCTTCTCTAGACACTTTTCTTAAAGTCTATTAGCTGAATAACACCTGCTGTAGTCTCCAATTTTCTATTTTTTTTAATTCAGACTTCAATTTACAAGCACAGTAGAACTTCCTTATCAATATTATACAGAGTTTTATTTTCTTCTTTATTTTATTACGATTGATTTATTTATTTCTGAGTTTTGAAAAACATGTTTTTCCATACAATGTATTCTGATCAGTTTCCATATCCAACTACCCCCAGATCCTTCCCATGTTCCTATCACTCAACTGGATGAACTTTCTTTCTCTGTATAGAAAAGAAACATATAGACAAAAAGAAAAGGACTTAGAAAAGAAAAAAGCAGGAGAAACACACACCTGCAATCTTCTGGAAAAACAAATATTAATTGCTTGTACATTTAAAAAAAGATTACAAATTCTTGTAATATATGAGATTTTGAAATTTTCATGCACAATTGATTATCCTAATCACTACCATTACCTGTAAATCAGTTTTGTCAGGAAAAGGACTAAATGTCTCAGGTTGGGATTCCATTGTGAGATTAGGCCTTGATTGTATCCACAGAGCCTGCCCAGGTCTCAGGATGGCTGCTTTCTCAGACAGGATTAGGATTTTGACCTCAGCATTCTGATGCCTGACCAAGGACTTCTCTACCCTTTTTTTTTCTCCATCTGGCCTAGGTCCTTATCTTAGAAGTATCATGACTCATAAATATGCAAATCAAGTGAGACTATAGTGCTAAAACAGAGATGTTCACATCCCACAAAAACATATGATTTGTGTCCTCTGCACAGTCACTGAACACACAAGGTCCTCACCAGGAAATGGAGCTGGATCATCCTCTTGCAGGTGGCAGTATCTACAAGTAAGGGGCTCCCAAGTTCCTGACTTGAGGAAGGGCCATCCACTCAGGTGTCAATGACATTCACTCTGCCTTTCTCCCCACAGGTGTCCACTCCAAGGTCCATCTGCAGTAGCTTGGGGCTGAGCTGGTGAGGCCCTGGGGCCTCAGTGAAATTGTCCTGCAAGGCTTCTTGCTTTACCTTCACTGACTACTATATGCACTGGGTAAAGCAGAGGCCTGGACAGGGTCTGGAGTAGATTGGATGAATTGGTACTTCAAGTGGTAATATTGGCTATGCAGAGAAGTTCCAGGGCAAGGCCAAGCTGACTGTAGATAAGTCCTCAAGCACAGCCTACATGGATCTGAGCAGCCTCACATCTGAGGACTTTGAGTCTATTACTGTGGAAGACAGCGTATTATAATTCACATCCTGAATGTGTCAGAAACACTAGACGAACAGGAACCTGCCTTAGGAGTGAAATATCAGGTATTTTAGCCTGGAGACTTGATCAGAAATAATCATTCTGAGTGTGCATTGGTCAGCAGCCAGCTCTTCACAGTCCTATAGAGTATTTGTCACTATTTCAAAAGGACATCAGAGAACAAAGTAATGCTGATTCAGGATGCTCACTACAGTACTCCATACCTTGACTATGTCTTCATCAGTGACCACCTCTGCTGACATGCTTCTTCCAAAATGAAGCAAAATCAACATCAATAACAACAAGCCCTGGTAACATATTATATATATAACAAATTATATATATTATATAATATATAATATATATATATATATATATATATAATTTGTTATATATATAATAAGACACTGTGACTAGAAAACCAATTAGTTTACCATCTTCCCTGGCTCCTCCCACATACAATAGCAACCTCAGGTTGAGACTTAATTGGAATGTCTGTTTTCTTGGCAGTATTTTCCATCTGTAATTTATTTTCCATCTGTAATTTATTATCATAGTTCATCATTATCCTACCTTATCCGCTGGGCCATTTCCATCAGATCATGTGACACTCAGGACCTGTCTTCTGAACCAATAAAAATGGATAGAAATTCCTTGTCCTCCAAGGCCTAGAGCCCTCCCAGTCTCAAGTGTACAACATAAACTGTCAACACCATCATGAGCTCTCTCGTTACAAAATAAACCATTGTCGGGATAGAAATAAAAGAGGGGCTTCCCTACCTGTGAATTCGGGGGACTCCTCAACTGAAAGACGAAGACTGGTATAATGTTGGGTTGTTGTTACATTAGTACTGGATGAACGCCTGCCATGTTTCACAGGGCTGACATCTGTGAGGATATCCTGGATTTCTCAAGGAGTGTCAAAGCTTCCATCCTCCACAGAATTCCTCCTCATGACTTCCCTGATGCACCAAAGTTAAAGAAGAAACCTAGGAAAGTATTTCTGATCTTTACAGTATTGCTAAGAGATTAAAAAAAAACTGTCTACAAACATTTCAGAGGAATACATACATGGGAATGAGATTCTTCAATTGGAGACCACGTTCTGTCAAAGTAAACAGTTAGGGGCACAGTCTCATATGGACTATTATTATTTTCAAATGACATCAAGTTTATATGATCAATAACGTTGCTAAATATCTTTGCTGTGCTAAAACAAAAACTGAAACCAAAACAAATTAGTTACACAGAGCCTGAGGAGCAGGTGCAGGGGCCAGCAAGTGTGTTTCCTGACTACTCAGAGTTGATTCCTCTCATTTAACCACATACAAGGCTCAGGAAACCATTACCTAGAAAAACGCAAGATCTGACATGGAGAAGTTCAGTTAGTTCCTAGAGTCTATGACACTGTCCTGGGCATGCTCCAATAACAGAAATGACCCAGTTCAAATGCCCTCTCAATCCCGATGAATGGAGTTTATCTCACTGTAGAAAGAATTCCTCAATTGGAAAACTAGGAACTAACAATCTGATCTGACAGAGAGGCAGTTTCAAGGCTCTTCATAATAAGACTCACCCCCATTCAGTTTAAGAGTGTCAGGTCCTATGGAGGGGGCAGGCATGGTTAGATGGAAGGACATCAGAGCTGGGCACCAGAGTGGAGGCTCTAGATTCCTCTCCACCTTTTAGAATCATAGACAAGGTTCCTTTACTACTCTGAAAATGTTTTAAAAGAGTGACCTGATGTGTAGGAGTCCTACATCCAACACAGCTGACTCCAGACTAGCAGGAAATATAAACAGAAAAGTTCAGACTTTTAGGAGTTGTTTACAGAAGAAGAATAGTATATAGAATTTACTCATCCTTGTTTTTCAATACTGGGTATCCCACACCAGATTTTGCATGAAAGAACACTAAGCCACTCCTTTGAAAACTATTTCTTCAATTATGTATCTGGATTCAACATTTATAGACCTTTGCTAAATCTTCTGAATTATTGACATTGTATTATACTGGTTTCAGTGTGACAAATAAGCAGAGTGGGGTCTCTGGTCAAAAACAATAAAATAAGATGTTAAATTATATCACAATTGTGTAATAAAAAATAGATAATTTTTTAATCTTTCTCTATTAGTATTGTGTCTTCCCTTTGCTCTATGCATTCAAAGGTCTAATACTTCCACCACAAACTCATTATACTGAGGCAAGGGGTTATAAAATCTATCTCAGCAGGCTTCTTATGTCACACAGAACTTATCCTTGTGGCATTGGCAATGGCAGAAGCAGAACATTGACAGAACTCAGAGGAGCTCACAGGGAAAGGATCCATTCCCAATTTGCACACCTTGTCAGAATTTCACTGATGTGACATTATAAAGGGGGCAGACAATGATCAGGCAGGTTCCAATCCCAATCTTGATCGCTGTGTCCTTCCTCAATTTGTTTCTCTTCCTCGAGGCTCTGATTCTCAGAGGGAAATAGCAGCAGTGCTAGTGCTCCAGCAGACAATCCTGAGCTGACAGTTTTGTTAATGGATCACATACACAAAAGACAGAGAGAACATATCAACATGGTATAGTGTGAAACTCAGTATAAACACAGAAATGGGGTTCTTCCCTAATTTGTTGACACAACCTATAGAGATCTCTCCTAATCCTTTGAAAGTCCAAGAATTAATTCATTCTATAGACTGACAGCAGTGGTGCTTTGAGAAACTTCATAATTTATTCCTGTGATGGAAACACAACTATTACACAAATGGAATATACAGTTTTACAGTTTTCAACATTTTCATCCGTCTGAGAAATACAAATTAAAGAAAAGGTTTCAGATTGTTTCAGATCTTATTGCAGTAAGAATGACATTTACTGAGGAAACAGATGACACCAAATGTTGATGATTCAATGGAGAAAAAAGAACCATATTGCATGGTTAGTGAGAATGTGAACTGTTGCATTCCCTATGAAATTATGCCAGGAATTTCCTCTATAGACAAAAATAGAAATGTTCCATGGACTATCTAAATCATTCCTGATTAGACACCTATGGACTCTCTACTGCAAAAATGCCACATCACTTTTATTCAGTATTGTCCTCTTCATAGCATCTGAGTGCTGGAATCAGCCTAAAGACACACCAGCTGATGAATGGACAATAAAGATGTGGTTAAATTTGTCCTCTCTTCTATGGAGAAACCTGCATGACTCCATTTTAAAGGCAGCCACCATTATGCTGTATTTTTAAAAAATAAGTTTTTGTTTACTGTGATAGTTGTGTTACTTTCTGGTTCCTGGAAACAGACCTTCCTGAACCCATACCTTCATCTGTTTTTGAGAATACCATGGACCATCCCTGACCCACCCAGTATCCTACTAATCAAATGGTGGGTGGCAACATGATGATTTTTCAGTTTTTTTTGTATTTCTTTATTGGACCCTTTTGTAAAATCACTCATGATATTACTCCTTAAAAGAGGCAAAAGGAGGGTTTTAGGGCTGCTCTCTTTAACCTTACTCAGGAGTCAGTCCCAGGCCAGTTCTTGGGTTTGCCCCAATAAAAATCAAATGCTTCAAATTTGGCTCATATTGGTAGTGGTCTTATTCTTGGCATTGGGATTAACACTATCTAGACAAGCATTCAGGTTCATGCTATATTTCACTAAACTTGTTTGATCTCTTATGGCAGATTCAACAATCACACAGTATAGCCAATTATATTTCTAACAAAACAGTCAACTTAATATTTCTAATTGCTGATGAAATTTATGGTCCCCAGTATCTGAACAGAAATGTTGGATGTCCTTAAGTGATACAGTCTCCATCAAACTCCTGTTCCTATTCTTGGGCTAGCTATCAAGAATGACTCTTCCATGGCCAGAACTGAAAGTATGCATTCAAATGAAAGAGCTTTAAGTCTTAAGGGACTTGGGTGAAGGGGATAGATTTCCTGTAGGAAAAGGAACTATTATAAATCATTGTGCATGCATGGAGGATGTCTGGAAGGGAAGACCAAAAGGGAGGGTGAGGAAAGTGGGAGTATCAGGGAGAATAAAGGGCAAGAGAGCTAAATGTAAGAGCCAGTTGAGGGGTATTATGGAAACCTAACACAATATAAGCTTTCAAAGAAGAAATGTATCAATAACATAGGCTACAACTCCTTCAATTTATAGTGGTAACTGGCCTGAAAGATATGCTAGGTCAATGATGGTAAAAAGCTTGTGGGAGTAATCAATATATATATATATATATATATATATATATATATATATATATATATATATATATGATTTTCATGGTCCATACAAGAAATAGAACCCTACACTATACTACTTGAGTGAGCAATGATCTTAGATAAGATAGCCAGGAACCTAGAATAAAAATAAATATTGTTGTTCTATAAAAGAAGATTGCAATAAAATGACTCCCAATGACATTTTGTTATACTCAAAATCAGTGCCTTGCTCATCCATTATGAGAAAAGCTTGCTCCTGCAGCACTTGGGAACACATATAGAGACCCACAGACAGACAATCTTCTGAGAGTGAGAGACCTAGGACACTTATCAAAGTCCCTCAGGGTCATGGAACACTGAAGTAGAGGAGAAAAGATTAAAAGAGCCAAAGGGGATAGACACACCAAGGAAATAAGGCCTCTAAATCAACAGGATAGTTACATATATTTATTCAAAGAGACTGAGGTTTTATGCCCAGGGCCCTCATGGTCTGCACCAGATGGAGTCCTAGAGCTGAAAAAGGAAGAAGACACTGTGCACACGCCTAATTCAGAAGCTACCTCCAGTTGATAACTACTTGCAAATTAAAACTTAGTTTTCTCTAAGGGAGTCTCTCTGAGGAAACAAACTACTCTTAAGCACAGGCTGCATGTGTAGCAGTAGATGGTCATCAGAAATCAAATTTCAATATATTTTTGGAGATTCCTTGTCTCATAATATCAAATGGTTTTTTATCATTTTATATATTTATTTATTATCCAAATTTTCCTCTGCCTGTATACTACAGCTTCTAATTTAATGTATTTATGGGAGTCCAGAGTATGTAAATCAGGAGGTCTCTGTATCTTCACCTGTTTCTTAGCCCTGTCTTGGTCTCTCTTACTTCTGTTTGTTTTATTTGTATGGTTCTAATGTGTTAGTTTTTGTTTGATCTCATCTTATTTTATTTCATTATTATTTATTAGAAGAAGCCTGTTTGATTTCTAAAGAGACACAGCAAGATGGGTTATATGGATTGGAGGGCAGATGGGAAGATTTGGGAGTTGAAGAGTTAGGAGAAACTGAAATCAGGATATATTCTATGAGAAAAATATATATTCAATGTAAAAAAAAAAAGACTTACTTTAGGTTTTTAAATCCTGTTGATTTAGAGGCCTTATTTCCTTAATCCCTTCTGGCTCTTATATTCTTTTCTCCTCTAATTCAGTGTTCCATGACCCTGAGAGGATTTGATGAAGACTTCCCATATAGTACTGAGTGTCCAAGGTCTCTCACTCTCAGAATATTGTCTGTCTGTGGGTCTCTATATGTGCTTCCAAGTGCTGTAGGAGGAAGATTTTCTCATCATGGATTAGCAAGGCACTGATCTTTGAGTGTAATTAAGAGGATGAGTAAAGACAGAAGGACTCATATTGTGGCCAAACACTGACAAGTGTTGCAGACTCCAAGAGGAGCATCATTTGTACAGAGACCTGAGGCAGAAGAATGTCCTATTTATTTCAATCCTTTTCTCTGTTGTGGGCTATCACACACGTGTTCCCATGATACTGTCACATGTCTAACCCAGGAGGTCTGTAAGCCAGGACAGTATAAACAATGAATGGGATCCCTGAGTAAGTATCATAATGTGTCGAGTTGTGAGCTCCTTCTCTCTGCATGTGTTTCTTCTACATTCTACTGATTGGATAGAGCAAGAAGTCTGTGTGGACCCTGCACAACAAAAACATGAAAGTGTGCCAATGTTCCCTCAAACATGGAATCCCATCTCCAGAGTAACAAAAAGGGGAGCTTACTAATCAGAAAGCAGGAGCTCAGGAAGCAAGTGTGAACGAACTTTGGCACTGACATGTGATGGAAAAATACAGGAGGAAAATAATCTAGGTGGGGATATTGGACTAGGAAGTGGAGGTTGGTTATGCCAAGGTGTTTTTTCCTGGGATCCCTGTAGTCCTCATGCTCTCTTGTTCCAGATATAAACTACAGAAAGTCAGGTAGAGTGATGGGCACAGTGTAAGAGACAAATGCAGTAGTTTCTATCCTCCCCATTTATAAAGACAAGGTTGACTCCCCACATGCAAATGCACCTTCTACTTCTAAATTAAATCCCCTCCTGGACTGTGGGAGCTCACATCTCTCTCACAGGAGGCTGACCTCTGAGGAAAAGGAGGTGTAGCCTAGAAGATGACACTGTTGGGTCTTCTGTGTCTGGTGACAGCCCTTCCTGGTGAGTGTTACCATTTCATACATGTGTCCATGAGGGGTTGTGACAACCTGTGATTGACAGAACTGTCTCTTCTTATCTGAAGGTATCCTGTCCCAGGTACAGCTTCAGGAGTCAGGACCTGGCCTGGTGAAGCCCTCTCAGTCACTGTCCCTCACCTGCTCTGTCACTGGTTACTCCATCACCACCAGTGGTTACTACTGGCACTGGATCAGGCAGTCCCCAGGGAAGAAGCTGGAGTGGATGGGGTACATCGGTTCTGGTGGTGACACCTACTACAACCCATCCCTGCAGAGCCGCATCTCCATCACCAGAGAAACATCCAAGAACCAGTTCTTCCTGCAGCTGAACTCTGTGACCACTGAGGACACAGCCACATATTACTGTGCAAGACACAGTGAGGAGACTTCAGCATGAGCCCAGACACAAACCTCCCTGCAGGGGAGGTCTGGACCAGCAGGGGGCGCTCAGCTCTAAGCAAGTCCAGGAATTGAGAGCTGGAAAGAAAAACTCCTGGTTTTCTGTTTTTGTTTCTCATCACTTAAGGACAAGGAGGCTTTGGCGTCATTTTTCTCTCTGATAATGAAAAACTGTGTTTTTTTCTAAAGTCACATTTGCCTGTTTCTCACTGTTACTCTCAACATGCTGCATGGTAATATTTCCTGTCCTTTTCGTTGTGAATCTCTCCTCTACCAGCTCAGCCATCTCTCTGGTCTTTGGAAACTTTTTTAAATGAAAACATCATTTTCATCCTCACCTGACCTTGGTATCTCAGTAATTGTCCAATTTAGAAATAAATTCTACTTTGGATTCTCCATAACTTTCACCCTCAGATACATCTATATGTCAGAAAACTTCTAGATTATTGACACAATGCATTTGCTATTATGCCTAAGGAGTAGGTAATAGATGTAGCACACATCTTAAAAGTTCTTATTAATAAAAACACACCTGGAGCCAGTTATTGGGGTGAACGCTGGAAGATCAGAGAAGCAGAACAAGCCACAGCTACCTCACCTCTCCAGTTCCTCAGCTAATCCTGTTTCCTCAGACTAGAAGTGTCTGTTTCCTCATCCAGAATGAATCTCAGCTGAACTGCTGCTCAAAAGTCTGAAACCTTAACCAGCTAAATGCTTCTAGTTTCGGGATTCATGCCTTATATATCTTTCCTTTTTACCATCATTCCCTGGGATTAAAGGCTAGATTTCTGGGATTAAAGGCATCTGTCACCATGCCTGTCTGTTTCCAATGTGGCCTTGAACTCACAGAAATCCAGAGGGATTTATACCTTTGGAATGCTAGGATTAAAGGTGTGAGTTCCACCATTTTCTATCCTTTGTATCTAGTGGCTACTCTGTGTCTGACCCCAGATAAGTTTATTTGGGTGCACAATATTTTGAAGAACACAATACCACCCTGACCTTTGGCAATATGCTCAAACTGGACAAAAAAGGATATAGCTACCTTTGCTATAACTTGACAATTAACTCAAAATTTTTCTTTTTTAGAATAAAGATACCTTTGCCCATACCCAGCAGGCAGCAACTTTAAGAAAACGACGCCCACATTCCCAAAAAGGTGGTGTGGGGCCGCTGGGTTTTTTTTTTTTTTTTTTTGGTCTTTTAATGGGTTTTGTGTTTGGGATAATTTTCAGTGTTTAGGAGGGTTGGTTACAAGTTGTTGTTAAGGGTTAGGAAAAGGGATAAGCAAAGGAGATTAGATTTAAGGTTCTTGTTTAAAGAAGAAGAAGAAGAAGAAGAAGAAGAAGAAGAAGAAGAAGAAGAAGAAGAAGAAGAAGAAGAAGAAGAAGAAGAAGAAGAGAATTGCTAGATTTAAATACTTTACATTGGATTGGATTTTTTATATTAAATACAAATTATATATATATTGAGATTGATATTGTGAGAAAATGCCATACATGTATTTCTAATCTTGTTCAAGATATTGTACTTATATGGTTCATTTAACAATATAATGCAATTTTCTGATCCTTGAATGTTATCATTACCATCTATTAGGATATAAAGAAATGAAAATTAATAGTTAGACATTACAATCAAATTTGTAGTCATATTAGGTGCGTTTTCAAGATTGAGCAGAAATATTTTAGATAGACAGGTCATCTTCAAACCCTTCAGAGATCTTTAGAATATGGCATTTAAAATGTTTTAATAACTTAGAAAAGTTTTCTTTTTTTGTTATGACTATGAGACATGTCAGCTCCTGGCACTACCAATTTACTTGATAGGAAATATGGGTATTGAAGAAACTGCATATGGAGTTAATTTTCATTGTGGCAAAAGTTAGCCACTGGACAACAAAGTATCCTCAAAATGACTGCTGACAAACAGGACAAAATGGACAGACAGGACATAAAACAAAGGACTACCCATTCTTGCCAAGACAAGTGTGGCTGTGGCTTTATCAAAAGGCATCTTCTGAGGCCAGGACAATATGGCATCATCCCTGAATTGGCCTTTGCAATCTGGAAAAGGTACAGTGCCCTTTTCTTCGAAGGCAGCTGAACAGGCAATGGGCTGAAGGCTTCTGATATGGAATGGAACGGCCCCTGAAACAGTTATTCTTGAAGAGTAAATAAACACACACTTCTCAATAGTAGGGTGGCATTTAATAGAGGGATGTGGAGAACGGGATGCTGAGATGAATCCACACACACACCACACACACACATAGCCAAGAAGAATGGACAGCTGAATTAAAAAAACATCAACTATTTCCAGAATTTAAAATCCTGAATCATGATAGGACACTAGTGGAATTCAGGTGTTTCTGGTACATGGACTGCTCTCACCATATGTGAGGTTGAACTGTTGACCTTGTGTATATCCTACTTCACAAATGAGTCTGTCAGACATGCTAAGCCTGTAGGTTGAAGATGATGCCCCAGTGCTATGGAGAAACCCTGTGTGACTGTCCAGGCAGCTGGCTGCTTCTGTCAACTCACTAATTTTTTGGAAGTTGCTTGCATGTACTGCCTGTTTTTATTTTTGTTAGATAATATTACTTCCTTCTTGGGTCTCTGAGGGAGATGAAGTTTAGGTAGTTATATTTGAAGATTAGTTAGTTATATTTGAAGATTAGTTAGGGTAGAAAGTGAATTAGGTGCATTTTGGACTTACCAAAATAGGATAGATAACACCATTATTTTCTCTAAATTTGTCAAATACAAATGGACTAGACATTTTTTATGTATTTTTGCTTGTATATATGGTATATAGTTATTGTAATTTCGTATATAGTTTTTCTTATATTAGTTATTTTTTTCTTTTTATTAAAATAGAAAGGGGAAATATGGTGATATTTTATTTGTTCTGAAATGTGCATGTTAATAAATAAACTTGCCTGGAGGTCAGAGCTATAGTAAGCCACAGCAGAAGTCTGGCAGTAATAGCACACACCCTTAATCCCGATCACATGACAGGGAGATCTCTGTATGTTCAAGGATACCACCAGCATGAAGACACATGCCTTTAATCTTAATGCCAACCATAGAAAATCTGTAGGTGTGTATAGATGGGCAGTGATGAGGAGTTCATGTGGCTGGGTTTACAACCAATGAGAAGGCAGAACAGAAAGTCTATAAAAAGACAGAGACATAGGAAGGAGGTCTCTTGCAGAGGGAAGGACAGGAGTGGCAGTGAAGGGTAAGGTTTTTAGCACTTAGCTATTACTCTGACTTCTTGGGCGCTCATCTCTGCATTGGCTCCGTGTTTCTTATTTAAAAAGACCGTTACATCTACCAATAGACTTAAACGGGGGTCCATGCATCACTGCAGCTGGATTACCAATCCTGTAGTACTGAGTAAAGATTTGCTGAGGACAACTTTGCATGGCTGAGGTACAATGACTCTGCTGTAAGAGGGTTACTCTCTCAAAATTGGAATATTTTATACAAAAATACGTAATTTGCATTGTGATTCAAAACATCTTATTAAACAAATACTCATGAGTTTACACTGATATGATTTTTAAATATGTCAGTGAAGAATCCACCTGTGATATAGAAAACAACTATAAGTTACGTGTGCAGATACACCTGGGCCTGCACCATTACTGTTTAATCTGTGATTTGTGATCTCCTCCTACAGAGTTTCCTGGAAATAGAAACTGAATCCAAGTGCAGACACAAAAACACAGTGCCTCATCCAAGAGGTCATATAAAATCAGCAGAGTTAATGGCCTTAGAGCACGAGACCCCATTCAGTTATCAAGATTGACATTCAGTTCTGTGATGTTTTGTCTAGTTCTGAATGGCAATAAGGGAAATTCTAGACAAACCCAAGATGAAATATAATGTGTAAAAATATCCCTGAACTCTCAGAATCCCAAAGATGATGGGACATTATGCATTGTGGTGGGACTCCCTAAAATCCTGCACTGTGCAGCTGCCTCTTCAGTGTGCAGAGGTGTTTTCCCTAAGGAAACCCACAGCCCAAAGAACAGGCACAAAGAACTAGGGACTCAAATATGAGATTTCTGGAGATGAAGAAGTAGATGGACATCCAACCAGGCCAGACAGGACTCACAGACTGTCCTCCATTTGGAGGATTCTCTAATGACGGCCATGCATCCAACTAAAAGGTGCAAAGTGAGGGGAGGAAGTCACAGCCTGGAGGATGAACAAAGGAGTGGAGGCCATCTTCATGTTCACAGAGCAATGTCTGTATGACAGGATCCACATGATTTCTAATTTGTATGTGAGATGTTTAAAGTTTCAGGGACCAAGAAACCATACCTGAGGTCTGTGAGGTCTGTGCCTCTAGTTCTTCTAGAAAACACTGGGTAAGTCGCCCTGTCTGGGATCAACAATTCACCTGCAGTCTGCTCACCTTTTATATCCTCCAGCAACTCCACAGAGAAGATTATCACCTGGTCTCAGACTGAAAGCTGAGCCCTGACTGAGGAGCCCTCCTCTCCTTCTGACAGAGTCCCCATCAAAGTGTGTGTGTCCTGGCACTGCTTTTCTGCCAGGTGACTGTTCCCTACAGTGAGTGTCACAGCATTTAAGCAGAGGAAACTCGGCATGTGGCCCATAGTTTGTGTTCATGATTGATGGTGGTTTTCACTATTCTCAGGTGCATTGTTCCAGCTGTAGCTGCAGGAATCATGTTTGTCCTCATAAAAGCCTTGCAGCCCCTGTCATTGGCCTCTATTTTCTGGATTCTATGTAAACAACCATCATACTCACTGGGTCATCATACTCACAGCATCCAAGAAATCCTTAGAGTATGCTGGCACTGTACCATGGAGTACTGGAGACACAGTTTGTAACTGAGGTTTCAATTCCAGCATCTGTATCAGTAGCCATACATCCAATAAAAAAGTTTCCTTAAATCTGCACTATTGGAGGATTTTTAAGGCAAATCCACATAGTTAAAAAGAGATTTATTTTGGGGGTAACTTACAGTTAGGAATGTGGTTGGTTACAGGATCTGAGAGAACTGAGGTGCAGTCAAGATGGGTTTTCTGGAGAATTCTGCTTGGTCTCTCATCCAGCATCCAGAATCACCAGGAACCAAAAAAGTCAGCATATCTGGATCTCAGGTTGTAAGGACTCCTGTCTCGGCCCTGCCTTAGGGGCAGCTGATAGGTAGGTATGACAGTTACCAGAAGCCTCATTGAGAGTAGTACTTCCAGATCAAAGCTGGAATAGCTACCCACTACACTGTACCATCTGCAAAGTCTCACTGTGCTAGAGGCATGGGAGGAGGCTTCAGTGTAAACTCAGAGGTGCTTGGCACAATAGTAGGCACTTAACAACTACTGAAGCTACTCAGAACTACTAGATGTCCCTCATATGATAGGCAGTTCTGAACTTCCACCATGGGCTTCCTCACAAACAAGTATATAGTGTGAATTCTAATTGGTCCTAATAATAAAAACCCAGAGTCAGATTGCGGCGAGCACTGAGGAAGAACGACCACCACTGGAGGATTCTTCTCAGATCACACTTTATTGGAGCGCCTCTAGATTAAGTGAGAGCGGGAGGTGAGGGGCCCCGAGAACTATATTGCAGCTGCTTATATAGGGAATCAGGCAAATGTGCCGTACTGTGATTGAGTCCCGCCAGAATGCAAGCACAGGGAGCCAGGGGATAGGCTGAGGACATAAGGTCGATTACCATACCCGTGCATGTGCAGGTCACAGGACACGTAGTCCCGAGAACATAGCCAAATATGGAGTTGTTTACAGCTAGGCTACCAGGAAGCCAGTACCATCTTAGAATGGTGGCTCCCTACATCAGATAGAGTGGTAAATGCTGAAAAATCAGAGACACAAAGGAACAACCAGTCATGGTCAACTCTTACCTTACCAACTCCTCAGCCAAAAGAGAGCAAGCTCCAGTCTCTGCCTGCCTTATATTCCTGTCTCTGCTCAGCCATATCACTATCAGATTCTTTCTTCCATGGGCTGGGATTAAAGGTATGTGCCACCACGGCCAGGCTTCTATGGGTAACTAGTGGCTAGCTCTGCCCTCTGAACTACAGGTAAGCTTTATTTGTTAGAGCACAAAGTATCACCACAAAAAGCATATGTCTGTTAACATTTTACAATATGTGGTTTCCCCTTCCTGATCATAAAAATCTTCTAGAGAAACTTTTCTATGTCACAGTCTATGACAATTGCTATTGGCTTAATTACAAATAAGCATATCATTATTTTGCCATGGTGCATCACAGATATCTATTTGCAACATAATACTGGATTTAATAAACATAAAAATAAAACTTTTCATGTTTTTCAAAAGGTCTGTAATTTTAAGACTAGATGATGCTATGTACAGTTGGAAATCACAGGAAGATGTAAACAATTTAAAAAACTTTCAATTTATTTCCTACCATGGGGAATACTATACAGAACTTCCATGAATGAATGTTATTACCCCAGGTAGGGGAGGGGAGATATCTACTCTTTTTTTTTTTTTTTTTTTTTCAAATGTGTAGCCCAGGCTGGCCTCGAACTCGTGATCCTCCTGCCTCCGCCTCCTTCAGCAAATCCTACCGGCGTGCGCCACCACCACCGGCGAGATATCTACTCTTACAGCTTCCAATATGTTAATGATCTAATAGGGCAGAAGTAATTAACATTTTTTCACACAATGCTAAGAAACTAGCATCCTTGCAAAGATTACTTTCTGCCCCCACGTCCCATGTAATAATTTTTTGAAGATGGTTCTTATACCCTCAGCTTGTGGAAAAGTCTGAGTAATCACTGTGAACATGTCAGCCGAGGACATTTACTGTCTCTGTTCTAAATCTCTTCCATTGGCAAAAGAGTTCCTTCTCACAGTTTGCAGCATTTTTCTCCTCTTTTCTTATTAACATTGGCTCCATGATTACTATGATGGAAGAACTCTGTGTTTCTGCTGAAGGCAAGAGCTGGAATGTTTCACCTGAGAGTTAGAGAAGCATCACTAGGAGAATTGATGTTTGGTGTTAGCTCAGTTGTGCTATATTTTAGGTGTCTGTAAAAGGAAAAGAGATTCTAGCAATCTAGACCTGAGCCATCTCTGGATACTATTATAGTGACTTCAGCTATGAGCCAAGATATACTGGGGAACAAACAACTACAGAATATGGGATTACTGACAACCGGACAAACACAAAACATTGAAAATCACTGTGTGTATGTGAAAACCAAGGGTCCACACTCTGCTAATAATGCCAAGGTGAAGGTCGGGCCACATAAATGCCAGTGACATGTGATGACCACTGTGAACCTGCAGGTTGGGCAAACTATAGACACAAGGAGTCTCTGGATTAGCTTCTCAAATATCTCTCAGATATACTGAAGAAAAGAAACAAATGTATGCTGGGCAGTGGTGGCACATGCCTTTTAATCCCAGCACTCAGAAGGCAGAGCCAGGCTGATCACTGTGAGTCCCAGGCCAGCCTTCCTACACAGAGAGCAAAACTACACAGAGAAACCCTGTCTCAAAAAAGAAAAAAAAGGACATGTATGAGCAATATTTAATGAATGAGAAAGGAGCTTTTCTCCTAGGATTTAGGCAAATGATTCTTCAACAATGATATGAGTCCAGTTGATACAAACCTTATAAGCACCAGAATTTACTTACCAAGCAGGATTTCCTGATTATGATCAACAAAAAATGAATTTAATGAGGCCAAGATGGAGGGCATCACAGCAAAACTGAAGCTGTGACAAGCTAATTATGACCATTCTGATTTTACATACTATTATTAGCATAATAAGAGTGTAAAAGATTTAAGTAAGTTCAGCATGTCATGACATACCAACCTGCAGGGGAGCTCAGGACCAACATTGGGCACAGTAGAGCCAATAATCAACAGGGTAGAAAAGACATGAGGAGTGGAGGGGACTTTGTAGCCTCTCTGGACTCCCTTCCTAAAATCTGTTAGCTGAACAACATCTTCTGACGTTGATATGTGAAGTCTCCAAGTTCAAACACATTAAATTCTTTGTTAAATCTTGGACAGACATTTATTTTTTTCATTTATTTTATTAAGATTTATCTATTTTTTATTTTTTATATAGTCTGATTACATTTTCCATGCACAAATCCTCTCTAATCTATTGGTGAAATTATTAAGGCCACTCCACTTAGTTAAAAGGAAGATTTATTTAGTGGGCAATTTACAAAAAGGGAAAGGTAGGTCTCAGAGACTGGGGAAGGTGTATCGCAGTCCAGTGGTGTTCTCTGGAGATCTGCTTGTTCCACCTCCACCATTCAGGGCCCCAGCACAGAGAGAGTGCTTGCTCATCCAGCTCTTGGGTCTCCAGGCACCTATGCTCGCCCCACCTCATAGTTGTGACAGTTGCCAGAGTCTCAATGGGGGTTGGAACTTCCAGATCCAAGCTGCAATGGCTACCCACTACATTAATCCTTCCAACATGCCTACCACTCAACTCTACATCCATTCTTTCTCTCTATAGAAAACAAACAAATAGGCAAAAAAGAAAAGGATTGTTTAAAAATAATTAAATACACCAGGAACATAGGCCTGTGTACTGCTGGAAAAGCAAATATTAATCGCTTCTACATGAAAAAAGATTAGAAATTCTACTAATTTAGGTGTTTTTAAAATTTCCATTCACTGGTGTTCTCATCACTACCACCACCTGTAAATCTTTGCCAGCAAAAAACCTATTGTGTACTATTCGGATTCTATTTTTCAATTGAGGGACTAGTCCTTGATGTTAAACCCACAGAGTCTACACTGGTCTCAGAAATGGCTGCTTAATCAGACAAGGTTAGGAGGATCTGGTCCTCAGCATCCTGCAGCCTGCCCTAGGTTTCCTCTCCCTCCTTCTCCAGCTGGACTAAGTCCTTATCTAAGAAGTGTCCTGCCTCATGAATATGCAAATCATCTGAGTCTATGGTGGTAAAACAGGGATGTCCACACTAAAAAATCAACATAGGATCAGTGTCCTCTCCAGTTTCTGAGCATACAAGGTACTGACCAAGAAGTGGAGCTGGATCATCCACTTCCTGGTGGCAGCAGTTACAGGTAAGGGGCTCCGAACATCCTGACTTGAGGAGGGGCCATACACAAAGGTAACTGTGACATCCACTCTTCCTTTCTCCTCACAGGTGTCCACTTCCAGATCCATCTGGAGCAGTCTGGGACTGAACTGGGGAGGCCAAGAATCTCTAGGAAGATGTCTGCCAAGGCTTCTGGCTATACCTTCAGTAGGTACCCTATCACCTGGGTGAAACACAGTCCTGGACAGAGCATGGAGTGGATTGGATGGACTGGTACTGGATATGACAATACTGAGGATAATCAGATAAGTTCCAGGGCAAGGCCACACTGACTGTAGATAAGCCCTGTAGCACAGAATACATTTTCCTTAGCAGTATGACCTCTGAGGACTCTGCTGTTTATTCCTGTGCAAGACACAGCTGTGCGACCCACATCCTGAGTGTGTCTGTAATCCTGGAGGAGCAGGAAGTTGCCCTGGGACTGAAATAACAGCGAAAATTAGCCTGGAGACTTACACAGAAATAATCATTCTGAGAGTCCCCTTTTCAGCCTCCTCCTCACAATTGTATATAGTGTCTGTCAATGTTTCAAAAGAAGATCTGAGGATAAAGTGATGCTGGTTAAAGATGCCCCCTACAGTATAACATACCTTGACTATTTCTCTGTCATTGACCACTTCCATTGACATGCCTCTTCTTTAATGAAACAAAAAAGAGCAAGCTGTGGCAATATATTATCATATATACATACTTATATCTATCTATAACTCTCTCTATATATATATGTATATATATGTATATATATATATGTATGTATATATATATATGTATATATATATATATCTCCACTTCCTCTTCCCAACACACACACACGCACACACACACACACACACACACACACACACAATGGAGAGAGAGAGAGAGAGGTGGACGGAGGAGAGTTCCCCAGGGAACATCGCCGGACTACTGCTGCATCTTTCCCAGAACCATCAACCTACCTATTCCTTCATATATATATATATATATATATATATATATATATATATATATATATATATATATTCCTTCATATATATTTAAAGGATATATATATATATATATATATCCTTTAAATCCAAAAAATTAGAACTGTTGATGATGTAGCTTAGAATACTTATAATATGAATTTGTCTAGAAAAATACTAATCAACAATTGTACCTGAAGTTTTTTTCTGGTACTTCTCAGCTGCACAGACCCCACAACTGCTTATAAAATAACCACTCAGAAGCTTATGTTAACTAAAACTGTTCAGCTGTTAGCTCATGCCTATCAGTGAGTAGCTCTTACATTTAAACTCAGCCCATATCTTTTAATCTATATGTTGCCACATGTTCCATGGCTTTACCTGTGTGCCATTACATGCTGTTCCCTGGATGGTGGGCTTGCAAATGCTGACTCAGCCTTCCTCTTCCCAGAATTCTCCTTGTCTGTTTACTTTGCCTATGCTTCCTGCCTGACAACTGGCCAATCTTTTTTTTTTTATTTATCAACTATTCAAAACAACACAGTCACAGCATACAGAACATCCTACAGCAAACAGTATCAGGAAAAAAGAAACAAACAAACAAAAACCTCTTTAAAAGTTCAGTTTGATGTACCTAAAACCACAACAAATACTTTGTTGAAAGGTATGCCATAGATTTCAGGAGAGTCAATTTATTTTTCCTCATAAATCTAATTTTATGTTTTCATTAATAGGTAAATCTAATCCTGAATTGCTGTCGGTAGTAGTAATGAAATTTCTTAATGTTTTAGAAATGAAGCTGAATGTTGTGTTGTGAAGTCCTAGGGTGTGGAGTCGGTTACTTTGGCAACTCCACTGGTATCCTATTCAGATATCATTGGGGCCAGGGCAGTAAGATTCTAACCAGGCAATGTAAGATGCCTGTCCATGTTGTAAGGAGCTCTGGGCACTCCTCACCCTGCTGCATGAAATTGGACTGTGTTTATCACAAGTTCTAGATGGACATTGATTGTTATTGACTGGACGTCAGTGTATGGTGCATGATCCCTCACCAACACACACACACACACACACACACACACACACACACACACACACACAATGGAGAGAGAGAGAGAGAGAGAGAGAGAGAGAGAGAGAGAGAGAGAGAGAGAGAGAGAGAGTTGGACGGAGGAGAGTTCCCCAGAGAACATCACCAGACTACTGCTGTGTCTTTCCCAGAACCCTCAACCTACGTATTCCTTCATTTGTAAGTTATGCCATTAAATAAATCTCCTTTTAACTATGTGGGGTGTCCTTAATAATTTCGCCAATATGTTCTCCATATTAAATTTGGTTGTGTTGCCTTGAAAAATGCCATAAAGGTAGGTAATTAGCTAGGCATGTTAGTGTACACTTTTAATCCTATCACTTAGAAGGCAGAAGCTGGAAGAGCTGTGTGACTTAGAGGCTAGCCTGGTTTATATATTGAGTTCCAGAATAGCTAGAGCTATATCGTGAGACCCTATCTATACAAAACCAAAAAAAATTAAAACAGAAGGATACACACACACACATACACACACACACTCACACACACACACATACACACTCACAGAGAGACAGAGACAGAGAGGAAGAAAGAGAGAGAGAGAGAGAGAGAGAGAGAGAGAGAGAGAGAGAGAGAAAAGAAAGAAAGAAAGAAAGAAAGAAAGAAAGAAAGAAAGAAAGAAAGAAAGAAAGAAAGAAAGAAAGAAAGAAAGAAAGATGGAAGGAAATTTTTGCTTTTAAAGGCAGCAAGGCTCACTTAGGACCTGTCTTGCTGTTTTGATTCTGTCATAATTTCACAAATCTGAATCTAATCATTTCTGAAAGGCATTCATTTGCTTTTGTTTTCTTTTAATTCGGAGAACACTTTCATCTGGGCTCTACAATGGGTGAATGTCAGGAACAAAATAATTCTGCCATTGATAGCAATGTGCAATTACAGCAGTAACAAAACAAAAAACAAACAGCATAGTGAGATTCTCTCCTTTATACATTGTTTTTGTTTTTTGTTTCTTTGTTGTGTTTGTTTTACCCAGATCAATGGCCAACACGTTGTAGAAATAAGAACTAGTGACTAGAAAACCCAATTTGCTTCCCATATGACCTGGCCATTCTCACATCCACTAGCACCCTGAGTTTGAGAACTGATTGGGATCTTTGTTTGACTGCCAGTACATTTATTTTCATCTGAGAATTTATTGACACAGTTCATCATTATCCTTCCATATACACTGGGCCTTTTCCAAAGTATCAAAAGATAATCAGGGAAGGTCTCTAGTACCAGTTAAAGGTGGGCAGCATTTTTTGTACTCTGAGGCCTAGTGTCCTCCCAGTGTCCTCTGTGAAACATAAAGTATCAACACCATCATGAACTCTCTTGTTCAAATACAAAGCATAGAGTCAGGATAGAAAGGAAAGAGAGGTTCTCTTATCTGTGAATGAGGAGTTCCATCAACAGAAATACTAAGAATGTTATGAATATTTGGTTATTGTTAGATTTGAACTGACTGGACCCATGTAAGGTTCATAGTGCTGACTTCATTTGGGTCAGGCTGCATTTTGCAAGGAGAATCAAAGCTCTCATCCTCCACAGAATTCCATCTTATGGCTTTCCTGATCCATTACAGTAACACAAGTTTCCTAGGACAACCTTCCTGACCTGTACAGGAATGCTGAGAGAGTATAAAACTGCCTACAATCATTTCAGAGCAATTCCTACAATGGAGTGCGATTAATCAATTGCAGAAAATATTCTGTCAAAGTAAACAAAGGGTGACGCAGTCTGATACTGTATTTTATGATTTTCAAAAGACATCAAGGACATATGATAAATAACATTGCTAAATACTTTTGCCATAAGACAACACAAAGAAAAACCAATATAAACTCGTTATGCAGAGCCTTAAGTGCAGGTGTAGAGAGGCACACAAAGGGGTCTTCTGACTCCATTAAGAATTTTAACCATATCCAAGGGCCAGGGAGCCATCACCTAGAAAGATACAAGAGCTGTCATGGAGAAGTTGAGTAGTTCCTAGAATACATGTCACTCTACTGGGGATGCTACAATAGCAGATGAGACTCAGTTCAAAGTCCCTCCAATCACCTCAAAGAAAATTCATCTCATAGTAGAATGAATTCCTCTCCAGGAAAACAAGGACCTGGCAATCTTGTCTCTTGGAGGGTCAACTTCCACGTTCTTCATGCTGACTCTCACCCTGTCACTATGGGGTGTCATGTCCTGGGGAGGAGGCAAGATTGAAGAGATGGAAGAAGATTAGAACAGGGCCCCAGAGTGGAGGCTCTAGATTACTCTACACCTTTTGTTACTCACAGACTTGAATTTTTTATTACTTTAAAAATGTTTAAAAGAGTGACCTGAGGTACAGGACTGCCTCATGAAACATAGTCCTCATCAGAATAATAAGTAATTTAAAAATTAATGAAAACAGAATGGATCAAGTTTTTGAAAGTTGTTTACATAAAAGTAATAGTGAAAATAATTTACATGTCATTGTTCTTCAATACTGGGAATCACACACCAGTAGTTTTGCATGAATCAACACTAAGCTACATCTTTGAAAACTATTTTTTCAACATACTATCTAGATTCAACAGTCATTAAACTTTGCTATTCTTTCTGAAATTATCAAAATTGTATAAAATTGGCATCTTGTCAAAGGAAACAAAATAAGTCGAAATATATTAGAAATACATGATAAATAATATGTAGTTCTTTAATTCTTTCCCTATTATTCAGTTTTTTCTCATTCATTTAGTCTAGGCACTCATATATCTAATACTTTCACCACAAAACTCCTTATACAGCAGCAGAAAATGCATACAATTCCTCCCTATGCTCACGAAATCCAGCCCATCCCTAACTCTGCAGCTCTGGCTGAGGAACCCAGCTGTAGATTCAAAGATCTTTCCATTCAGTAATAGCCCTGAACAAAAGTCACCCACCAAGGAGTTGCATGAGAGAGATTTCCTTGTTACTTCTAAAATTTTTGGAAGAGGAATTTATAAGACCCTTTATTAATAAATAATTAAATACAATAAATAAAAAAAAGAAATTGAAAATGAAGTACAAACAGAAACAGTTTGTACTCACTCATAAGTGGATGCTAGATGTAAAGCACAGAATCATCAGACTACAACCCATAGCTCCAGAGAAGCTAGGAAACATGGAGGCCCCTAAGAGGGATGTATGTATTGCCCTGGAATTGGAAATAGATGAGCTCTCCTTAGTAAACTGGTGGTGAGGGGGACAATAGAGGGTAGGGGATTGGGGATGAGAACATGAGGGGACAGGATGGTCCAGCTGAGGGAGGATGGAGTGGGAGAGCAATGAAATCGATATCTTGATAGAGGGAGACATTATAGGGTTAGGGATAAACCAGGTGATAGGGAAAAAATCCCAGAAATCCACAAGGATGACCCCAGATTACACTACGGTGGAAACGGTTCCTAAACTACCTACCCCAGGAATCAGATTGATGAATACCCTAACTGTCATCATAGAGGCCTCATCCAGTAAATTTTCTTTTTTGATTTCTTTCTTCTTCTCTACTCTTTTGACAAACAGTTTCATATACCCCAAGCATAACACAAACCTTTGATTCTCTGGCCCTATCCTCTTGCCTATCATAAAATGGTGGGGATGAGCACAGGGCTTCAGACATACAAAAAACACTCTATCAAATAAGCTGTGCCCAGGACAATAAATCATACTTCAGTGCTTTCAATGAAATTTTGGTCTTTATTTCATCTCAGACTTGCATCATGGTTTGTCTTCACTAAGGATCTTGCTTCTGAGCTCATGATATAGCAGGAAGATATGCAAATTATGTTCCCCTCTGCTCATGAAAACCAGCCCTGACCCTACAGCTCTGACAGAGGTACCAGCTCTGTACTCACAGGTCTTCCCATTTATTGATCATCACTGAACACGGAACATCTAACATGGAGTTGAGACTGAGCTGGGTTTTCCTTGTTGCTCTTTTAAAAGGTAACTTATTGATAAGGAAAGATACTCAGTGCTTGAGTGGACATGAGTGAGAGGGACAGTGGACATTTGTGAGTGTTTACTGACAGAATCCTCTACTTTTGCAGGTGTCCAGACTGAGGTGCAGCTGGTGGAGTCAGGGGGAGGCTTGGTGCAGCCTGGAGGTTCCCTAAAACTCTCTTGCGCAACCTCTGGATTCACTTTTACTGACTACTGGATGCACTGGGTCCGTCAGGCTCCAGGGAAAGGCTTGGAGTGGGTTGGTGTAATTAAACACAAACCAGATAACTATGCAACAATCTATGCGGAGTCTGTGAAAGGCAGATTCACCATCTCAAGAGATGATTCCAAAAGCAGCCTCTACC
The DNA here is from genome assembly GCF_049852395.1 of Peromyscus maniculatus bairdii. Taxonomy (NCBI): domain Eukaryota; kingdom Metazoa; phylum Chordata; class Mammalia; order Rodentia; family Cricetidae; genus Peromyscus; species Peromyscus maniculatus. The sequence continues at coordinate 86,641,648 of NC_134865.1, read as the reverse complement.
TGCAAATGAACCGTTTAAAAGTGGAAGACACCGCCATTTATTACTGTACTAGTAACACAGTGAGGGACCTTCAGGGTGAACTCTGACACAAACCTCCCTGGAGCAGTGCTCAGAACCAGCAGGGGGCGCATAGAGCACATGAAGAAAAGGGACAGTGCAGGAACAGGTTCAGACATAACTGAGTTGTGCTTTATGTGGTCACAGTTGTCACCTCATATACTGATTCCTCAGAATGTTCTCCTGTCCATTTTTATGTTCTGTGAAGTCTGTGATAATTGAATTCTCTTTTGTCATAATTTAGGATATATATATATATATATATATATATATATATATAAAACAGTCTAACATAAATTACATGTAAAAAAATCACCTCTGATAGCAGAAATGTTTCTGATGATGTCAAAGAATCAAATGTTAAGAAAGGTCTCCAGTATTCCTGATGATTTTCGCTAATGAGTTTCAAAGCAAAGCCTTATCAGTATTCTGATTAGGACAGTGTTTGAGATAAGCTGAATCATGAGGGATATGAGGTCATATTCAGTAACCTACATCCCTAATAGGTTTCAAGTCTTTCTGCTCCCATAAGAACTATGCACAGATATGTTCTGTTTTTATTTCTAGCTGATTCAGTTACTTAATATATAACTTTCATCATCGTATCTCCCACTACATTTTGTTCACCTAACTTCTTGTCTTTGTTATTAAACAGACATGACCAATTTACTTTAAGCTCTGCTGAGACCCAGGCTGTAACTCTGTGGGGACTTGGGGAAGGTTGTTAGTGTATAAAAAATTAAAATATTAAAGGAACATGACTGGTCCCAGGTATGGTGAAGAAGAAATTTTATTATGGATATGTGGGAGAGCAAAGCCAGAGGCTGGAGATATGTGAGAGTCCAGAATGGACTTATGTGAAGAGTGAAGTGGGAGAGGAAGGGACAGAGTAGAACAAGATGAAGTAGGCAAGAAGCCAAAAAGAGAGATGAAAAGGAATAGGTAACTAAAATAATTGGATTACATATGGAAGAACAACTTTTCGAGGTGTGTCCAGCCTCTGGAGGCCAGCCAGGAGAGCCCTTTAACAGGTATGAACTGAGGGATGCAGCGAGCATCTGGCAACTACTTTCTGCTTTAATATTTTTTTTTTTTGGTTTTTCGAGACAGGGTTTCTCTGTGTAGCTTTGCGCCTTTCCTGGGACTCACTTGGTAGCCAAGGCTGGCCTCGAACTCACAGAGATCCGCCTGCCTCTGCCTCCCGAGTGCTGGGATTAAAGGCGTGTGCCACCACTGCCCGGCATCTGCTTTAATATTTTAAATAGGCATCTCAGCCATTTTTCCAGGTTTGAAACTTAACATCCCAGCCTTTTTGTTCAATGCTCATTATCTTCTTTGACATAGATTGGTGCTGCCAGAAGCAGACATGTCTCATAGTCACAAAAAGAGAGTCTATGATTAAAATGTCTTAAATGACATATCCTATAGACCTCTGAGGTGTTTGAAGACACCTTCCCTTTTTAAAAATTTATCTGTTTGACTTTGAAAACATACCTAATATGACTACAAGTTCAATTGTAATAACTAACTACTAACTTTCATTTCTTTATATCATAATTACTTGGTAATAATGACTTTCAAGGACTAACAATTAGCATTACATTGTTAAATAAACTATATAGGTACAATACTTTGAACAAGATTAGAATTGTATTTACAGTATTTTCTAACAAAATTAATCTTAACTTTGTATCAATATACATAATTTATATACAATATACAAAATTAACCAATATAAATATTAAAACTAGTATTTGCTTTTTAATAGTAGATTCAATAATCTTCCATTTTATCTTATATCAATATATTTTTTGTTTTCAGGCTAGATTCAATAATCTATCCTTTTATCTTATCCTATCTGTATCTTTTTTTCAGAGTAAACTCAATAACCTACATATATATATATATATATATATATATATATATATATATATATCTTCTTTTCTTGTCAGAGAACATTCAATAATCTACACTTTTATCCTATCATTTCTATATAATACATTTCTACAATCCCCCTTTCTTCTTTTAGAAAGAGATTGACTATGACCAATAACAATTTTTAACCAATCTCCAAACAATGTCAAATATCCATAATCCATTGTTTGGGAATGTGGGCATAGTTTTCTAGGCTACTACCTTCTGACTTGGGGCACTGGTAATTTTATGGAGAAACAAAGAAAATTTAGGACTATGGTCAAATCCTTATTGGAGTAGTCTAAGAGGCTGTATCATTTCAGCTAGTCATCCCAATAATGTCCTGAGTAGTTTTGAGTCCAAAGTTGACTTTGGGGTGGTGTTTGTCAGTTTGGCATGATCATTGTCCTGATGGAATTGTAATTGTGTGGTACCATCATCTTTTTGGAGACTTCAAAGATCGCTGTTAGGTGTGGTCATGGTTCACTGAAGAAAATCTTTTTTGTAGGACATTTTTCTACATGATTTGTCCTTTTTCTTTAGATGTCTCATTTGTCCAGTGTTCTTCAGATTCCTTAGCCTTCATTCTCCTGCAAGACAGAAACAAAACCCTTCACCATCCCTGACTTTGGGGAAGTTCCCTTCTTAATCTTCCTCAATTTTGATTTATGGTTTCTCCTTAAATTTTTGTTTTATTTTCTGAAGCTGTTTTATCATCTAGAGCAGTATGGTTTCACGCAATAGGCATTAGTTTCTTTAAGTACTCTGGGAAGAGGTTTCTTCTACAATATCAAGAAAGGACTGAACAGAATTTGATATGGGGGCCTGCAAGAGGTCCCTCAGGGAATGTCCCAGGAGGAAAGGATAAAGATTACCTTATCTGTTGCTTGTTGATCTGTATTCATATTTCTAATGTCTGCTTTGGCCATACTGTCAGTATAATCCAGAAGGAAGGGGCATTCTGTTGTGATTATTCCTTGAAAATACTTTATTTCTAGAAATGCGTACTTTATAGTCTCTTTTTAGATGACCTTATTTACTGCTATTAAAACATTTGACATTACTACTTTTCTTTAAACCTCTGGAAATTACCTCTTCTGTCCAACACCATCATGATCATGAGATTCAGTTTTGCCTCAGATCCATCCCTCCAAGGGTGCTGATATTCCTTTTAAGGCCTAATTATTCTTTTGTATTGTGCATTAGCATTTTCAAAGGCCAGAACTTCAATTACTGTCTGTCTAGCTTCTGAATTTGTTATCATTGTATTTACTGCTTAAGTCAGTCTTTACAAGAAATCAGTGAAGGTTTCTTTTGGGCCTTCTATAACTTATACAAATGAGTCAATTTTCTGCCCTACTTTTTCAGTTCTGTCTCAAGCATTTAAGGCTGCCATGTGGCATAAAGCCAGCATGTGACCATCATATAGAGATTGCTGTCTATATGAGCATACTCTCTCTCTCCGGGAGATTTCAAGACCTGTAGTTCTACTTCATTGTTCAATGATCTTAGCCTCATACCAACAACAGGACTCCATTGTAATTTGGGACCAGCCTCTGAGACAGCTGTAACCGAATCTCTACAATCTTGAGGAACAATTGTATTACAAGTTGACCATGAATTTAACATCCTCCTGAGGAAAGATGCCATATGAGACCATTGCTTCTTTGAATCTCCTCAAATCTAATGGTTGCACAGAAATCCAATCAACTAGTACACAGCATTTGGCAGTTCCTGTAAGGTTACTGGATAGGTTAAATGTGACTATTTGAAAACCTTAGGCTGTTTCTCTGTAACCACAGAATGGAATGCTGAGATTGGTTCACCTTTTAATTCTTCTGTCTGGGTCTTCCTATCCCCATGATCTGTTTTAACAAGTTTTTCTAAGACTTTTACCTTGGCACTCATATTGACACACTTTTTAAATGATAAAACAAAAATGATCAAACAAATTATGTTTATGATTGACATAACATCCATCCCATCAACATTAATTATCCTCTCATTTAATTGTTTCATTTTTAAATTGTCTAATGTATTATCAAACAGAAACTAAATACCCTCCCTTGTAAAAATGTTTCCCATTTTAATGTTGGAAAATACTTTCTTTTAACCAATTCCTCCCTTTAAGAAATCTTCATTGATTCACCAAATCTGTTGACAATGATGATTCAGATGATGTTGTGGCAGCAACCAAAGGAAGAGGCCCAGAGAAAGCCAAAAGCCACCTGGAGAGGAAGGAAGCAAAACATTCAGGCATCTCACAAAGAAAATGTGTGAAATGTGGCTGACTTCTGTGATTTGGGGAGCTCCCCAAATGCTATGGAATTAACTGCAGTGAGGCTGCAACAAAAACTTAGCCAGCATGTTAGAGAGTCTGACCCACATGTGTTGAAGACTCGGATAACATTCAGCTCAGTCCTCAGAGGGGGACTGCCAGGCCACAGTCAAGTGACTTTTTCATGACTTTTTACCTCATAAGTTGGATACCAGATGTAACAGACATTTTAAATGCTCTAATAATAATAATAATAATAATAATAATAATAATAATGTACATGAGCTAGATACTGTGGTAAAAGGTGAAAGTGTTCCTGTCTCCTCATACCTCATACACTGTTCTCCATGCTGCCATATTACTTTCTGGCTCTATTTTCTCTCCTAGAATGGCTCAATCTCATGTAGCTCAGTCGGTACATATGAGAATCTTAATCTCAGGATCATGGTTTTGAGTCCCATGGTGGGCACCAGATGTTGTTTGAATCTTAAGTGGTCTTTTTAATAGAAAACCCTGAGGCAGATATTTGGATAAAAGCTGAAAGATCAGAGAAGCAGACCAAGCCAAAGGCAACTTTACCTGACAAACTACTCACCCAATCCTGAAAGCATCTGAGTACTCACTCAAAATTCCTCAGCCTAAAAGAACTTTTTTTCTGTCTCCTCACAACTTATATGACTGCCTTCACCTTGCCATATTACTTCCTGCGTGGAAAGACATGTGTGCTTCCCAAGCAAAGCGTGAGATCTCAAGTGCTTGAATTAAAGGTGTGTGCCACCACTGCCTGGGTCAGTTTCTTTCGTAGACTGAGTCAATCTCATGTAGTTCAGGGTGTCTTTTAACTCACAAAGATACAGAAAGATCTCTGTCACCTGAGCACTAAGATTAAATGTGTGTACCACCACTGCCTGACATCTATGTTTAATCTAGTGGCTTATTCTGTGGGATGTCTTTCTGTGTGCTGTGAATATATGTTGTTCCCATTGGTTAATAAATAAACTGTGTTGGCCTATGGCAACACAGCTTAGAGGCAGGCAGGAAATCCAAGGAGAGAGACAGGAAAGAGAAAGTCAATGTGGGTGAGAAGTGATACTGCCATTCTAGAAGCAACATGTAGTGGGATGCAGGTAAAGCCATGGAACACATGACCATACATAGATTAATAGTTGTGGGTTGAGTTAAACTATAAGAGATCCCTAGCAAGAGGCCTGCCATAGGTCATAGCATTAATAATTAATATTAAGCCTCTGAATAATTATTTTATAAGTGATGCAGGACTTGTGGCCAGGTGGGACTGGAGAAACTTTCCAGCTACATTTGACTGACTAACTTGTTGGCTCTAGTGTCCACCTATAATATGAGAGAACTTAATAAGAGATACTAAATTGGAGCCAAAATCAGGTTCCTGCTTCATGTCTCATTCTGGCCACCAAATTTTGCAGCATTCGGGCTTGAGTGCAGCATGGCAGATTCCTGCCTCAGTACACAGACACCAAGTTGTGTAGCACACTGCATGGTGTATACAGACAAAAAGAGTTTATGGGCCGGATGCTGGCTACCTGATGGCACCATGGACCCCAGAGTTGGTGGGGTAAGCATGACTCTCCTGAGTACCTCCACCATGATGAAAAGCTGAAGTGGGAGGAGTCAGCAGCCAGGGATGCCACTTCAATTGTAACCATGCTGCAGGTTGTCACGATCCCAAAAGGATTATAGATAAACAAAAGACAGAAAAAAATGGAATATTCCTCTAAACAGTTTATATTACATGTAAAAATGTACATAGGCTTGGAAGAGAGGAAAAAGAAGGTAGAGAGTTATATAAAGAAAGAGGTGAGCTGTTAAGTCACTAGTATGATATTTCTCCAGCTTCTTTAAGTGGGCATTGAGTGCTATGAATTTTCCTTTAGCACTGCTTCCCATAAGTTTGGGTATATAGTATATTCATTTTCATTGAATTCCCGCAAGTCTTTAATTTCTTTCTTTACTTCTTCCTTGACCCATTGGTGATTCAGTTGAGCTTATTTTGTTTCCATTTACCTGGCTTACCCAAGTGACTAGATCAGTGAATTCCCTAATTGTCACCACAGAGCTTTTCTCCAGTGACTGATGGAAACAGATGCAGAGACCAACACCCAAAAACCAGACAGAGATCCAAAAGTCCAATCAAAGAGATAGGAGGGATTCTATGAACAAGTGCATCAACATCATGATGGGGAAACCCACAGAGATGACAAGACCAAAGTAGTGGGAACTCATGAAAGTTGGATCAACAACTGTGGAACCTGCATGGGACAGGGCTTGGCCCATTGCATGGTGAGCCAGCTGTGTAGCCTGATCTGCTTGGGAAGTCCACTGGCAGTAGGATCAGAATCCATTCCTAGAGCATGAATGGGCTTTTTGGAGCCCACTTCCTACGATGGGATACCTCAAGCAGCCTTGAGGCATGGGGAGGGGCTTGGACTTGCATCTACTGGATGTGCCTCCCCATGGGAGGCCTTGCCTTCTTGTGAGGAGGACTGGGGGTTGGGTTGGGAGAGGGAGGCTAGTGGGGAGGAGGGAAGAGTGGAATCTTTGATTGGTCTTGAGGTAGTTCGATTGCTAATTTTCTGAGAAACCGCCATACTGATTTCCACAGTGCTTGTACAAGTTTACATTCCCACCAACAGTGGAGGAGTGTTCCCTTTGCTCCACATCCTCTCCAACATTGACTATCACTGGTGTTTTTGATCGTAGCCATTCTGACAGGTGTAAGGTGGTATCTCAGAGTCATTTTGATTTGCATTTCTCTGATGATTAAGGATGTTGAGCATTTCCTTAAATGTCTTTCAGCCATTTGTGATTCTTGTTTTGTGAATTCTCTCTTTAGCCCTTTAGGCCATTTTTTAATTGGATTGTTCAGTATTTTGATGTCTAGTTTCTTGAGTTCTTTATATACTGTGGAGATCAATCCTCTGTCAGATGTGGAGTTGGTGAAGAACTTTCCGCATTCTGTTGGCTGTCTTTTTGTTTTATTGACTGTGTCTTTTGCCCTGCAAAAGCTTCTCAATTTTGAGAGGTCCCACATATTTATTGTTGTGCTCAGGGTCTGTGCTGTTGGTGTTTTAATTGGGAAATGATCTCCGGTGCCAATGTGTTCAAGAGTGCTTCCTACTTTCTTTTCTATTAAGTTTGGTGTAACTGGATTTATGTTCAGGTCTTTGATCTACTTGGACTTGAGTTTTGTGCCTGGTGACACATATGGGTCTATTTGTAATCTTTTACATATTGAGATCCAGTTATGCCAGCAGCATTTGTTGAAGATACTTGTTTTTCCATTGTATAGTTTTGGCTCCTTTGTCAAAAACCAGGTGTTGATATGTGCATGGATTAATGTCAGGGACTTCAATTTGATTCCATTGGTCCGTATGTTGGTTTTTATACCAGTACCAAGCTGTTTTTATTACTATAGCTCTATATTAGAGTTTGAGGTCAGGGATGGTGATGCCTTCAAATGTTGCTTTATTGTATAGGATTCTTTTAGCTATCCTGGGTCTTTTTTTTCCATATGAGGTTGAGTATTTTTCTTTCCAAGTCTGTGAAGAATTGTGTTGGGATTTTGATGGGGATTGCATTGAATCTGTAGATTGCTTTTGGTAAGATTGCCATTTTTACTATGTTAATCCTACCTATCCATGAGCATGGGAGATCCTTCCATTTTCTAATATCGTCTTCAATTTCCTTCTTTAGAGATTTAAATTTCTTATCAAAAAGGTCCTTCACTTGTTTAGTTATTATTTTCCCAAGGTATTTTATATTATTTGTGGCTATTGAAAGGGTGATGTTTCTCTGATATCTTTCTCAGCCCTTTTATCATTTGTGTATAGGAGGGCTACTAATTTTTTTTGAGTTGATCTTGTATCCTGCCACTTTACTGAAGGAGTTTCTCAGCTGTAGGAGTTCCCTGGTAGAGTTTTTGGGGTCACTTATGTATACTATCATATTGTCTGCAAATAGTGAAAGTTTGACTTCTTCCTTGCCAATTTGTATCCGATTGATATCCTTTTGTTGTCTTATTGCTCTAACTAGAACATCTAGTTCTATATTGAATAAATATGGGGAGAGTGGACAGCCTTGTCTTGTTCCTGAATTTAGTGGTATCACTTTGAGTTTCTCTCCATTTAATTTGATGTTTGCTGTTGGCTTGCTATAAATTGCTTTTATTATGTTTAGAAATGTTCCTTGTATTCCTGATCTTTCTGAGACCTTAATCATGAAGGGGTGTTGGATTTTGTCAAAGGCTTTTTCAGCATCTAATGAGATGATCATGTGTTTTTTTTCTTTCAGTTTGTTTATATGGTGTATTACATAGACTGATTTTCATATGTTGAACCATCCTTGCATCCCTGGGATGAATCCTACTTGGTCGTGATGGATAATTGTTTTGATGTATTCCGGGATTTGGTTTGCCAATATTTTTTGAGTATTTTTGCATCAATGTTCATGCGGGAGATTGGTCTGTAGTTCTCTTTCTTTGTTGGATCTTTGTGTGGTTTGTGCATCAGGGTAATTGTAGCCTCATAAAAAGTTTGGTAGTGTTCCTTCTGTTTCTATTGTGTGGAACACTTTGAAGAGTATTGGTATTTGTTCTTCTTTGAAAGTCTGGTAGAATTCTGCACTGAAACCATCTGGTCCTGGGCTTTTTTTGGTTGGGATACTTTTGACGACTATTTCTATTTCTTAGGGATTATTGGTCTATTTAAATGGTTTATCTCCATGAATCCTCAGACTGAAATCCTCTGAGTCCTCACCCAAAAGAGTCTAAGCTGATCTGCCCAAGTTCCTGTTTCTTTGTGCCTTATATATACCTTTTTCTGCTCTGCCATGACTTCCTGTGATTAAAGGCATGTGTTTTTCCCAGTACTGGGATTAAAGGTGTGTGCCAACACTGCCTGACACTGCTTCGAGTGTGCCCTTGATCTCACAGAGATACAGATGTGTCTCTGCCTCCCATGTGATAGGATTAAGGGTGTGTGCCATCACTGTCCGGTCTCTATGTCTAATCTAGTGTGTGGTGTTGTCCTTTGATCCTTAGGTAAGCTTTATTAGGTTACACAATATGTCACCACAGCTGCCTGGCCCTGTTTCTTTCCTAGACTGAGTTAATCTCATGTAGCCCAGGGTGGCTCTGAACTCACAGAGATCCAGACAGATGTCTGCCTCCCAAGTGCTAGGATTAAAGGCATGTGCCACCACTGCCTGGCATCTATGTTTAATCCAGTGACTTGTTCTGTTTTCTGTTCTTCAGGCATATTTTATTAGGGTACACAATATATCACCACATTTTTAGTGCTGGCAGTAAAGGTATGTGATTTCCCAAACAAGGCATGGGATCTCAAGTCCTGGGATTAAAGGCATGTGACTCCCGGTATTGGGATGAAAGGTGTGTGCCAACATTGCCTAGGTCTATTTCTTTCCTAGATTGCGCCAATCTTATGTAGTCCAGAGGGGCTTTGAACTCAAAGAGATCCAGATCTCTGCCTCCCATGTGCTTAGGATTAAAGATGTGTGTCACCACTACCTGACTTCTATGTCTAATCTAGTGGTTGGCTCTGTCCTCTCCTCTAATCCTCAGGCAAGCTTTATTAGGGAACACAATATATCACTACAAGGGCTAGAAATTTATATTACATTGTTAGATGAGTTGTATAGGTGTAATACCTTGAACAAGAGTAGAAATATATGTATAGTATGTTCTACCCCCCAAAAAAACCTTAAATTTGTATTAATATACAAAAATCCATGATCAATTCAAAATATTTAAAACCAGCAAATGATTTTTTTGATTTAAAATTAGATTCAACTGTCTCTAGTACCTAGGCTGTGAGGCACAACCCATGCCCCCCCTCCACCCATTGATGCTCCAGTTGCTGGCCAGCAGGCAAGACTCCTGTGGGGAGACCTCCCCACTAACACCCCCAAACAGACACTGTAATCTACCAGTCTGAATCCATTGCCCAAACCCAACCATCCTCCAAGACTTAAGAAGCTCCCTGAGACACAAACACTGCCACAGCTGACTGGAGGAAGAGAATGGGTAGAAGCCAGTGCAAGAATAAATTCAACAACATAAAGAGCAATATGGCACTGCCAGAACCTATCGATGCTACAACAGCAAGACCTGTACATCCCAACCTAGAAGAAGCAAAAGAAAATGACCTTAAAATGATTTTATGAAGATGACAGAGACCTTTAAAGTGGAAATGAAAAATCCCCTTAAAGAAATGGAAAAAAGGGAGAAACAAAAACTTGGAAGAAATCAATAAATCCCTTTTAAAAAGCCTAGAAAATGTAATCAAACAGGTGAAGGAAACAGTTCAAGACTTGCACATTGAAATAGAGGAAATAAAGAAGACACAAACTGAGAAAATGCTGGAAATGGAATGTCTGAGTAAATGAACAAGAATTGCAGATGCAAATATATTCAGCAGAATACATGAGATGGAAGAGATAATCTCTGGTGTTGAAGACATAATAGTAGAAATAAATTAATCAGTCAAACAAAGCAATAAAGCAACAAAGCCATAACACAAAAACGAATAGGAAATTTGGGACTCCATGAAAAGACCAAACCTAAAAATAATAGGAATAGAAGGAAACAAAAACCAGCTGAAATGCACAGAAAATATATTCAACAAAATCATAGAATAAATCTTTCCCAACCTAAAGAATGAAATGCTTTTGAAGATACAAGAAGCCTACAGAACATCAAATAGACTTGTAACATGAATCTTAAAACATCTTATTAATGAAAACAAACCTAATTCCAGTTATTGGGGCGAATGCTGCACGATCAGAGAAGCAGAACAAGCCATAGCTTACTTCACCTTATCAGTTCCTCAGCTGATCTTGTTTCCTCAAATTGGAAGCTTCTGTGTCCTCATCTGAATGGATCTCAACTGAATTGCTGCTAAAAGCTAAAAGATTAACCAGCTCTATTTCCTGATCATCATATCTTATATACCTTTCTGCTTCTTGCCATCACTTCCTGGGATTAAAGGCGTGTGTCACCATGCCTGGCTATTTCCAGTATGGCTTTGAACTCACAGAGATCTGGATGGATCTTTGCCTCCAGAATGCTAGCATTAAAGGTGTGTTTTACCATTTTCTGGCCTCTATGTTTATCTAGTGGCTGTTCTGTTCTCTGACCCCAGAAGACTAGACCCTTCAAAAATGTCCCCTCATTATATAATAATAAAACAACTAAACATACAGAATAAAGAAAGAATACTAAGAGCTGCAAAGGAAAAAGGCCAAGTAACTTATAAGAGCAGACCAATCAGAATAACACCTGACTTCTCCAGAGACTCTGAAAGCCAGAAGGTCCTGGGTAGATATTGTGCAGACACTAAGAGTCCAAGGATGCCAGCCCAGACTACTATATCCAGAAAAATATTTCAATCACCGTAGACGGAGTCAACAAGATATTCCATGACAAAACCAGATTTAAACAATACCTATCCACAAAACCAGCCATACAGAAAGCACTAAAGGAAAACTCAAACACAAGGGAGTGAAACACACCCACAAAAACACAGGCAGTAGATAATCACAAACCAGCAAATACCAAAGAAGGGAAACACGCACACACTACCACCACAAAATAACAGGAATGAACAATCACTGGCCATTAATATCCCTTAATAGTGAAGGACTCAATTTTCCTATAAAAAGACACAGACTAACATAATGGATATGAAAACAGGATCCATCCTTCTGCAGTATAAAATAAACATGCCTCAACTTAAAATGCAGACACCACCTAAGAGTAAAGGGTTGAAAAAATATTTCCCAATTAAAAAAATTTAAGAACTGAACTCCTGTAGCTATCCTAATATCTAACAAAATAGGCTTTAAACTATATTTAATCAAAACTGATTGGGAAGGACATTACATATTCATCACAGGAAAAATCCATCAAGATTAAGTCTCAGTTCTGAACATGTATGCCCAAATACAAGGGCACCCACATATGTAAAAGAAATATTACTAAAGCTTAAATAGCACATCAAACCCGACGCACTAACAGTGGGAGACTTCAGCACCCCATTCTCACCAATAGACAGGCCTGCACGACAGAAACTTAACAGAAGAAGAGGGTAACTAACATGTTATGACTCAAATGGAATCAAGAGACATCTACACAACATTCCACCCAAACACAAAAGAATATACCTTCTTCTCAGTACCCTATAGAACCTTCTCTAAAATTCACCATATACCAGGTCACAAACCAAATCTCAACAGATATAAAAAATTGGAATAATCCCTTCTATCTTATTGGACCATCATGGATTATAGTTAGAATTCAACAACAACAACACAAATTACAGAAAGCCTACAAACTCAGGAAAACTGCTTAATGCTCTGCTGAGTCACCTCTGGGTCAAGGAACAAATAATAAAAGAAGTTAAAGACTTCCTAGAATTCAATAAAAATGAATGTACAATATACCCAAACTACAAGAAACAGAACTAATACTCTCCACTACTTGAGTGACCAAGAATCTGTGACTAAATAGTCCAGGAACCTAGGATAAGAATTAATATTATTGTTCTATAAGAAGAAGATCACTATAAAATTATTCACAATGACATTCTGCTACACACAAAGATCAGTGTCTTGCTCAGGCATCATCAGAAAAACTTCCTCCTCCAACAGAAGGGAACACATACATTGACCCACAGCAGGACAATATTCTGAGAGTGAGAGACCTTAGACACTCAGCACTATATGAGATGTCTTCATCAAATCCCTCAAGGTCATGGAACACGGAAGAAGAGGAGAGTATAAGAGCCAGAGAGGAAAGACCCACCAAGGAAATAAGGCCTCTACATCAAAAGGATAGTTGCACATATAAATTCAGAGAGACCGAGGAAGGATGCACAGGGCCTGCATGGGCCTGTACTAGATGGGGTCCTAGAGCTGAAATGATATGTGCAAAGAGGCACCTATCCCTAACCCAGAAGCTATCTCCAATTGATAACCACATGAAAATGAAAAAAAAAAACACAGTTTTATCTAAGGGCATCTCCCTGAGGAAGCCACCTACTCTTAAGTGTAGGTTGCATGTCCTGCAGTAGATGGGCACCAGAAATCATATTTAAATGCATTTTGGAGGTTCCTTGTCTCATAATACCACATGGCATTTGGTCATTTAACTTTTTGTTTATTTGATTATTTCTTATTTCATCCTACATTTTCCTTGAATATATACTATGGCTTCTAATTTTTGTTCTTATGGGATTGCATAGTGTGCAAATCAGGAGGTCTGTGCATCTGCACCTGTGTCTTATGAACTTTCTCGGGCTCTTTTCTTCTGTTTGTTTCTTTTGACTTGATCAGATATGTTAGTTTTTGTTTGATCTCATTTTATTTTATTATTATTCATTAGAAGCCAGTATGTTTTATAAAGAGAGACAGTGAGATGCAGCATGAATCTTAAATTGTCTAATTAGTAAGAAAAAACTCAAAGCCAGGTATTGGGATGAACACTGGAAGACCAGAGAGACAGAACAAGCCACAGCCACCTCACCTTGCCATTTCCTCAGCTGATTCTGTTTACTCAGACTGGAAACCTCTGAGTCCTCATCCAGAATGAATCTCAGCTGAACTGCTGCTAAAAGCCTGAAAGGTTAATCAGGCTAGTTCCTGGTCCTCACACCTTACATATCTTTCTGCTCTCTGCCGTCATTTCCTGGGATTAAAGGTGTGAGTCACTATGCCTGCCTGTTTCCAGTGTCAAACTGAACTCACAGCGATCTGGATGGATCTCTGCCTTTGGAATGTTAGGATTAAAGGTGTGTATACCACCATTTTCTGGCCTCTATGTCTATCTAGTGGCTGTCTGTCCTCTGACCCCAGATAGGCTTATTAGGATGCAAAATATATTGGGGGACACAATATGTCACCACTGGGAGATGTTATGTCTGAATGGGAAGAGAGGTCTTCCAGGTCTTGGGGGTAGAAGAGGAAGGAGAAACAGTAATTGTTAGGGTCCTGGAGAAGTCCCACAAAAGACCACCAGAAATATACATTTAGCAAGCGTGTCTAATTCACAAGGATACAAAAAGGTCCAGTGTGCTGGTGTCCTACATCTAGTCAGCACAAAAGAAAGATGGCAAAGACCCCATGAGAAGCTTGCAGGCTTCTTTTATTCATAGCTACAGGAATCTTAAAGGAAGTAAAATGATTCTATCTATGACTTTCATTAGCGACAATGAAACTAATATATTTCTGATTGTTTAGGGATAGCAAGGGCAGAACTTTCCATTTGGGCCAGCTGCAATGAGTCTCAAGGTCTTGTCCTTATTTGGTGTGGGCTGGTATGTTCAGTTTAATAGGAAAATCGGCTGTCAGAGGCATCAGTGATGGATTGCCCTTTTTTCCTGGATCTCTCAGTAACTTCCTGCTTAGAATCAAAAGGCATGAATGAGACCTAGTGAGGCCTAATTCTCAACTGAATTATTTGGAGCCTGTTATGACATATGCCTGGCTTTCTCAGGAATCAGGATAAATTGTGTGAGAAAAAAATCTATATTCAATGAAAAAAAAAAGATTTGTCCATAGGTGGAAACTACAAGAAAGATGAGGACAGAGGGAAGGACTCTTATGGTGGTCAAACACTGACACATGTTGCAAACTCCAAGAGGAGCCTCTGTCTGTACAGATACCTGAGGCAGAAGAATGTCTGATTGATTTTAGGAATAGAAGAGAGTATTCTGTTGGAGAGGAAGGAGCTGGACTTTCTCGTGGTGCAACACAGGAAAGTTTCTCAAGGTCCACGAGGATCCTTGCTTTAAGAAAGAGCAGACTTAGCTTGTGTTGAGAGAAAGACAAGCCTTTGAGGATCCAGAGAACAGAAGCACACGGCATGGAAGGAAATAGACCCATTGAGTGTTTTAGGAATGTCACAGGAGTACTAGGAGTACCTTTGTGATGGGGAGCAGTAGGTCTCTATGGTAGCTGGAAATGGTCAGCCCTGGAGGAAATCAATGGTTACCACAGGTCTTCAAAATGTGTTTTTATCATTGCTGCAAGAATAATCTCAGATAGTATTTATATTTATATAGTAATTCTTCTTTCTGAGGATAAAACCTTGAGCTTTAGGACTGAAATACTGTACCACTGAACTAGGCTTTAGACACATTTTGTTACTTCAATTCAATATAATTATTATTCATTGAACCTTAGACTAGATTTCTAATTATTATATTTTAACATTTACCTAATTTCTTATGAAAATATAAATAATTTATGCAAAGACAGGAAGAAAGTTTACAAATAAATAGTATAGTAATATGATGCTGAAATCTTATATTTCTTTGTAAAACTAGAAATTCATACTAAGTAAATTTTCATGTGTTTTTCAATCCATCTTACTTCTCTATTCTTTTTTAAAATACAGTTTCATATAGACCAAGCACAACTCAAGCCTACGATTCTCCTGCACCAACCTCTTGCTTATCATACAATGGTGGAGATGAACACAGGGCTTCAGGCATGCAAAAAATATTCTACCAACTGAGCTGTGTCCCCAGGATAATAAGTGATACTTTGATGCTCTCCAAGAGCTACAGACTAGAGAGACTAAGCCTTGTCATGTTTTTTTTTTCTTTTCAAAATACATCTGTGATATCAACACTTATCAACTCAGGACACAATTATGTGAGGACATATATATGAGAATGTTTTAATAGAGGGAGGAGCCACAGTTTCTTGGACTGATTAAATTTCCAAAAAAGTTGAAGTCTCAAATATCCAATGCCTGGTACTACCAGTGTCACCATTGGGGAGAGAAGCAATCCAGACACAGAAAAAGGAATATGTAAAATGTTGTAGCCCACTAGGTTTCCTAGTGGCTGTACCCAGCAGGATTGCATTAGAGGTTTGTTGGACCATGGGCCTGGGTACCAGGTGTCTGTAATGGTATAATTAGCAAGGGGGGGTCTTTTGCTCCACCCCTTGGCATTGTTATAAATAGACCTTAGGAATAAAGTTCTGGGCCGGTGGATAAGGATTCAGACCCATCCGAGTCTATCCTGTGTGTTCTCTCTGTTTTCACTTCTCTCTTTATTTCTAACTAAGTTTCTTATCCCTCATTCCTCAAGAGTCTCAGGGTAAATAAGGGTAGGTCCTAATCCCCCACAGATGGCACCTGAACAGAGACAAAGAAAGATAAAACAGAGAAGAATAACCATAGAACTTTGTGAAAGGATTGCAGGGGCGTTGTGAGTGTAGGCATGCTGAAAAGGAATTGAAAAGTGAAGGTAACGGTATTTTATTTGGGGTATATGGTACATAGTGAAATGCTGTGAGGCTGCAGTGTAAGATTTCTGTCTTTAAAGGATCTCTCTCTCTCATCTATAAAAATAAGGAAGGTAGAATTCAGTAATATAGTGCAGGAAGAAATTCAGAGTTAGGAAATAGAAATATGTAAGAATATTAGGAAGAAAATTTAGCAAAAAGAAAAACAACTAGACAGAGAAACAATGGGGCTATGAATGCAAAATGGGGGGAAAATTCATCTTCTTTGAGATATACCAGCAGAGGAAAGCTCTTCTTTGAGCTTATTGGGTAGAAAAAAAAATTCCTGTGGAAGCTTTTGCCTGGGGACACCTAAAATGCTGAAAAAGCAGCAGAGGAAAGAGGCTTCCCCTGTATCAGCTGCTAACGGAAGCAAAATCCCTCTGCTCCTTCAGCAGTGCAACACCTTACCCTCAGAACTAGTTCCCTCCTGGCCATGGAGCCAAAAAAGTTTAGAGAACAGAAGTCTTAGGAAAAACTTAATCTTTTTCTTTCACACTATAAAGCTCTATTAAAAAAACTTTATCTCTTAAAAGCCTTTCAGAACTTGTTTTCTTTCTGTAAAGGATAAAAATAAGAATCACCTGGATATAATTAGTATGGAAATCACATGTGACAAACCTCTTAAAACAAAACCTCTCTAAGTTCTGTCCTTTTTTTTATTTTAAGATTTGTTTATTATGTATACAGCATATCTGACTGCAGGTCAGAAGAGGGTACCAGATGTCATTACAGATGGTTGTGAGTCACCATGTGGTTGCTGGGAATTGAACCCAGGACCTCTGGAAGAGCAGTCAGTGCTCTTAACCTCTAAGCCATCCCTCCAGTCCTCTGTCCTTCTTTCAAGCTTTAAAAATCCTCCCTGCAATGATGGAGGCAGGGCTTCAGTTACCAAAAACCTCTCTTCTAATCTCTGACTCTTCAAGCTGGTAAAGGGTGTGGTTGGTCAGAATCCCCTAAGGAACTGCTTGGGAGAAGCCACAGAGAGCCAAGTAGAGCAGGAAACTCCTGGATAGGAAGGAGGCAGTAAATCCTGAACCTCTCAGCTACAGCTGAGCTGAGGCATCAAAGGTTTTGTTTCTGAGTGAGCATCTATCAGAATAAAAGGTGTTCCTAATCATCCTAATGCAAAGATCCCCTGAAGCGATACAAACCCTCTCTGGTAGCATTGTATCCTGGCTTTGACAAACAACCATGAGGCTACTGGCCAGCACCTCCATGTTGAAGTGCATTTGGGGGATACTAGAGCTCCTGCAGTTGTCGACAGTTTCCTCAAGCATGGAGATGAGGCAGGAAGGTGCAGGACCCAAGAGAAAACTACTAGTGTACAAGAAACGCCGGCCAGTGGGAACAGCAAGGTCTCTTGCCTTCCTGTAAGCCCAGGGTTGGTAGGTGGGGCTATGCAGTGTCCACAGCTGCAAAAAGAAATCTCTCTGAAAAAAGCTCTTTCCTATCAGAGAAAGGAACTTTCTGAGAAAAGCTTTGTTTTCACTGACTCCTGGTGAGGAGAGGATATGAAATCCCTGGAGTCAGGTTATTGCCTCTGGTGATAAGCTCTGAGAGCTCATGGACAATCCACTGGGTGACAGGGACAGGTGAAATGTAGGGAGGTACACCAGTCCTGATGCAAGCTTGGGGAGAAGAAAATCCTTCCTTAATAACAAGCAGATCAAGTTGTCTGTCTGAGAGAAAAATCTCTCTGAAGGAGCTGTGGGAAAGCTCTGTTTTATGTGCTTTGGTTTCTGACTGTCTGGCTGAGGCAAACACAAGCCCCAAGGGAAGTTGATATCAGGAGTGCTCGCCTCAAATTCACTCCCACTGGGTAGTTGCTATTCTGATTGGGGGCCAGTATCAGAGTAAAGTGACATGCCTGTTGGGCCAGCTCAGGGAGAGCAGAGGTCTCTCACTGTCCCATAGTTGAAAACCTAAAATGTTTGGTTCAAACTTCCCAGGCAGAACCTTTGAAAACAAACCTGGTAAAGGGAACTGGAAGTTGACTCCCAGACCCAAAAACAACTATGGGAAATGTAGTCTGTAAGGAAGCTTGTAACAGCAGACTGATATTGAAAGATGCATTTTGGGAAAGGTAGTTTTTCTGCTAAATATGGCAACATTGCCTGGGAAAAAAACTTTTTTCAGGTCAAAAGGACAGTCATAGTAAACTTAAAATACAGCTTTTAAAAGAATAAGAAAAAGGAAAATAGTTTAAGAGTTTGTTGAATGTTAGTTCCAAGGAAAAATTGCAAGAATACAGAACTTGGATCATCATGGTTTTTGGCTCCTTTGAGAAAATACCTTACAGATGTGCAGAGAGGTTTTTTATGGTAGTTGGATGACAAAAAAGCTACCTGTAAGATCAATCAAGTCACTTAGAAATACATTAAACTTTCAAGACAAATAGTTTAGCAGGGGATCTTGCTGAATGATGCAGATCTGGAATCCACCTACAACTTGGCAATTACCTTCTCCTGAATGGGAAATTGACTATTATGGAATGACTAGTTATGAAATTCAAAAACAAAAAGTTTTTTTCTTCCTATCGCTTTTCTTTCTTTTGGGGTTTATTGTAAACTGAGAACGCTCTTAATAGAGTTGTTATAATACAACATTTGTTAAATCCCAGGGTTGAGAGTGCTGTTAAAGAATTAAACTATTGTTTCAAACTCTCAAGAACTTTTAGAATAATATTAAAGCTGACTATAAACTCCCAACTTTATCATAAACTCTGAACTTCAGAAATGATTTGCATACTTCTGGTCTTGTTAATAATTTAGCTAAAAAATCTTTTCAAGGTGTTAAGAAATATCGTATAGATGTTTGCTTTAGTATTAAGTTAGTTCTGTTATATGTAAAGTGATAATAGTTAAGAAATCTCTCATAGATATCTTTTCTAAATCTCTTCTAGGTATTAAGAAATCTTTAAGTGTTTGAATAGGTCTATGTAATTTCTTTAAAACATGTAGTAATAAATGGCCATGTTAGTTGCAGATATAAGTTTAAATAAGATAAGAAGTATATTTGCTAAGGTAGTACAAGAAGTATATTTAATAAGGTAGTCCTATAGAATATAAGTAAGACTTAGGTAAGGTTTATAAAGTAGTCCTATACAGTGTAGGTTTAAATATTTCATTGATTTAGTAAATAATAATAATGATGATGATGATGATGATGATGATGATGATGTAGGTTTATCCATAGCAGACTTGAGAGTTCCAGAAACCACCAATAATAACAAGAAACAACTCCAGAGACTGCCAGCTTCAGAAAATGGCAGCCAGGTGTCCATGGCTGAGACCGGTGAAGCATCCTAGCTTCCCAAACAGCAGATGCCAAGAGCTAGGGAAAGCAGAGCCAGCACTCGGTGGCGAGGGTCTGCAGGCTTTGGGCAACGAAGAAGCTGTGGTGAGAAGGGGACACACTAAGCCACGAGAAAGGCAAATGGCAGGCAGCATCTTGGGAAGGCCAGCAGCTATACCACGCCATGGGAAGAGTGAACCACAAGCAGAGCAGCAGTGAACAGCAAAGGCAGCAGAGACCAGACTGCTGCCAGAGCTGGAGAAGCAGTGTTAATGCTAGATGAGCATCTGGAGACATGCAGGAACTGCTGAATTCTCCAGGCTCAACAGCCAGACAGGGATCTGCGACCAGAAACTGGTTTGCTGAACACTAGGACCTTCAACGATGCAAGTAATGGTTTTTCCTCCCAAAGCCAGGATTGCTGTAGGAGAGCCACAGTTTCAGCTCATGGCAACTGAAGGAATCTTGAGCCCATATGCCTGTGAGGTGAAGCACTCTAGCCGGGTCCTGGAGCGGCCCAGTTATGGAAGGCTGCAGACTGCAAAGTGTAGTGGTAGCTGAAAGTGCAAGTTTCAGAGACTTGCTTGAACTGAGAAGTTTGGTCTTGGAACTTCCCGTATTTGGAGGTGTTTGCTTCAGAGTCATTGCAACTCTGACAGCTATACACAGACTTAAGGGCAGCTGACAAGCCAGTCCCTGACTATGAACTCTCAGAGGAACTTTTAGGAATGGTACCAGAACTCTTTTTGAACTTTTGAACTTAAGAAATGATATAGACAGCAATGATTTCATTACAATGGGACAAGTTTGAATTTGCTTATGCATACAGACTCTATCAATAATGTTGACTTATGAACTGTTTATATAAAAATGGAACTGCTTATAGAGAAATTTAGGTTTCTAACTAGGCTCAAGATTTAATTTAAAATATAAAGAAAAGGGAGAGTTGATATTCCTCAGTTTATTTAATTTAAAAAATATTTTGGTGTTACTTGAGTGAATTAATGTTATGTTTTGTATAGTTCTATTAAGAAGTTGCTCGTAATTGTAGGATTATAGGTTGAGAGTAGGTTTGTAGGAAAGCTGAGAGTAGGAATTATAATTTTGTATAGTTCTATTTTAGAATTGTTATGTTAAGTTTGATGCAGTTGCATCAATAATTTTTTTTTTTACAATATAAAGAAGAGGTTCCTGTTATAGCAAACTAGGTTTCCAAGTGGCTGTACCCAGGAGGACTGCATAAGAAGTTAACTGGACCACAGGCCTTTCTAGCAGGGGTTTGTAAGGGTCTAACAAGCAAGGGGGAGGTCTTTTGTTCTACCCCTTGGCATCATTATAAATAGACCTTTGGAATAAAGTTCTGGGCAGGTAGATAAGGAGCCAGGCCCACCTGATTCTATCCTGCATCTCTCTCTGTTTTCTCTCCCCTCTTAATTTCTAATTAAGTCTCTTATCCCTCCTTCCTCAAGAGTACCTGGGGTAAATAATGGTGGGAGTTGCCCCCCCCCCAGTGAAAGTATCAGTAAGCCAGGAAACCATGTGGCAAGACATAGATGAATAGGACTGGGCTGAATTAAGTTGAAAGAGCTAGCTAATATGAGCTGGAGCCATAGGCCATACAGTTTGAAATTAATAGAAGCCTCTATGTCATTATTTTATAAGTGGCTGGGGACTTTGGGTGGGAGAGTTTTGTCTAGACCATGGGACCGGATGGGAAGGAGAAACTTAGCCTATATAGCATGCCCACTTGCAGATGTAGTTGATTGCTCCTGCAGTTATAATGTGAATGGCAGTCTCTGTCTCCTTCAGCCTTCCCAAACAGACTTAATATCAGAGGATCTTCTTATATTGAATCTCCAGGGAGCTTCCAGGCCCCCAACCCTCATTAGTGATCCTTAAGGCATCCAGTGTCATGAACAGAGCAGCTACCAAGTTCTATGAATATCCAATGGGCAGCCAGTGGGAAGATAGCCATGGGTTATAAAGTAATACTGCTTATGTATGTTGTTGTTTATACATTTTATTGTTCCATTCCCTGAGAGCACCCTTCCTAGTGCAGGGAATAAGTTCTACATTATACAAATGACTAAGACAACTAGATAATAAGAATATTGATACAAATCAGGTGAAAGAATAGACATATTTTTATGGAGACCAGACTGGGAATCGACAAAGTCATAGCACAGCATCAATATCTCTAATCACCAGAGCAGTGAAAAATAAAGTCATGAGGTGATGTCACCTCCGCCTGTGGATGTGTTCAGGGTGAGATGTGTGTTCACTTCTGTGACTGTGCTGATGGTTAAACAAGGTTGCTTGTGCATGAATGCTTAGCACGTAAGACTACAAATGTGTAGCTGTCTCCTATCAAGTACATTTTCTGAAAATAAAACATGTATCCATACTTTCAGGAATTACTAGAATGAAACAAAATCAAAAATATTCCCATCACAGTAAAGGGGACATTAAAACTTCACCAGACATGTCTGACTCTGACCAAGACCTGTCTCAGGTGTCCAGCACCAAGAAGCACAAACCCAGGCACTGGGATGACACACCAGATCTGAGATTCATCCAGAAATGTGACAGTGGGTGATGCCTTTTAAACTGTATGTTTTTAAAAGGAGACCACATTACTAGATATAATGCATGTCTTATGTACAAAAAAGTATGAAATGGATAAAGTATGGTGAAACTTTAACCAGAAAAAGTATAAAGAACATCATGATATCAGCCAGATCTTCCCATCAGCACTAAAGACAGACCACTCACCATGGAAATGGGACTTGTATGGGTTCTTATTGTTGCTCTTATAAAAGGTAATTTACAGGGAAGAGATTCTCTTTGTGTAAAAGGACACGAGTAAGAGGGATAATAGATATATGTGACAGATTGTTGACTATGGTTCTCTGTGTTTTCAGGAGTCCAGTGTGAGGTGCAGCTAATAGAACCTCATGACAGCTTGGTACAGTTAAACAATCCTGTGCAGCCTCTGGATTTACCTTCAGTGATCACTGGATGCACTGGGTTCATCAAGCTCCAGGGAAGGGGCTCAAATGGGTAGTGTTGCTGTAGGGCTTCTCTCCAGGTTCCCCAAGCCCAGTAGTCCCACAATCCACTTATAAAATAATCATTCAGATGCTTATATCACTTACAAACTGTATGGCCGTGGCAGGCTTCTTCTTAACTGTTCTTTTATCTTTAATTAACCCATTTTTATAAATCTATACCTTGCCACATGGCTGGTGGCTTACCAGAGTCTTTACATGCTGCTTGTACTGGCAGTGGCTGCAGTGTCTCTCTCCTCATCCTTCTGCTTCCTAGAATTCTCCTCTCTCCTTGTCCCACCTATTTCCTGCCTGGCAACCTACTTCCTGCCTGGTCACTGGCCATCGGGGTTTTATTTATATAGAGCAATATCCACAGCAGGGTAGCAAGTATAAAATATGATGGAAGTGCAAGATACTATGCAGAGTCTGTGAAGGACCGATTTACCATCTCCAGAGACAATTCTAAGAACCCATTGTACCTGCAAATGAGCAGTCTGAGAAATGAAGATACTGCCATGTACTACTGTTTTACACAGCGAGGAAAGGGAATTGTAAGCTAAGACACAAACCTCCCAGCAAGGTGTTCAAGTCCAGCAGGGGGCACTGAGCAAACAGGGAGCTCCATGGTCAATAGCAGAAGCAGCAAAGAGACATGAAGGGTTAAAATACTCTATGTCTAGTGATTTCAAATCATAGATCGCATTTCCCAGGATTTCCTCTATACAGGCATAACCTCTACTAATCTTTGAAATAAATAAATCTCTAAAGAAGTCTGTCTTCAGTTCTGATGGACACATTTAAATACAGAACACACTGTGAATGGAACAAAATGCAGAGCATTACCTAGGAAAGATTTGACTCTGTTGTGAGTACCAGGATCACATGCTGAGGAAGCATAGAACCAACCATTAGTTTTAAAAACAAATGAAGTTGGGGGTGGGGACTAATTTGATTTCCTTGATGATTGAAAGGCATGCCGTATATTCCAGAAAAAGCTGGGAGAATCCAAGCCCAGGTGTATTGTTGACACCATGACTAACAAGTTGACAAATGCATTCTGGGTAAGATATGCTCAGAATATTTATTTTAAACAGTATTATTGCATATACTATAAACAATGCCAAATCCTACCATCAGCACCATTGTATTGTGCCTTGCCTCTGTGCCTTGCTTCCAATACTGACTGTCCTTTTGCATAAGGAATTGTTAAACAGTGAGTAGATTTTCCGTCAGGAATTTAGAGAGTTTCCTACTATGTGCTGAAATCCAGAAGACAGCCTGTCTGTTCCTCAGAATTCTGCTACACCCATGGAGGGACATAGATTGACCAAGGAGGCAAGAGGCAGATGCTCATCCTATCTGCCTCAAAGGTGCAGAGCCTCCTATGGTGATGGGGTGATGACCTTCTGGACAATGTGCACCTTCCCTTTGCAATGAATGATGCTTGGCTCTAACTCTGGGTTCCAATGGGAGAGGCCTATTAGTCCGCCACACCTGTGCTGCATGCAACAGCTTACCTCCTCCAACCGCAGGGGATGCATTATTCACTACTGACTTACATGGCACTGTCCTTATGTTAGTTAATTAATTACAACAAGTGTTATCATGTAATCCTTCCAGTACAACCAAGGAATAAATGAAAAAATACAAAACAGGAGGAAAATATGGGCAATATGGGTATCAAGAGTTGCTAGAAATTTCACTTGAATGTCTAAAAATATATGAACACGAATAGTTCAACTGCCATCTTTGCTACTGAAATTAAGGAAATCACTAAGCACAGGAAAGTTTACTGCTTTACTCACAGATTTCAGATTTCTTAGTGCCTTTGATTTCTGACATTTTCCATAAAGTCCCATCCATACATCAGAAAAAGCTGCATACAGAAGTCCTCTGGGTAAAACTCATTCATGGTATTCTAATGACACATCACTAAATTGTAGCAGTTTTCCATGAACTGGACACAGCTGCCATTGTGGAGAAGAATAGGAACTTTCATACTAATGGAGCCAGAGCAGTGTGAAGATGGGGGAATTACTGTGAGTGTTGGTTTCTCCCTCCTGCAGAGAACCTCCTTTCTCTTTCCTCATTTTAACATTCAGTCATTTCTCTTGTGGGAGGGAGCAGCTCCTAAGCATCATGGTAATTGATGGAGGTGCAGGCCAGAGGGTTGTAAAATCTATCACAGCAGGCTTTCTATAACTGTACACATCACCCAGAGATCAAGAGCTTAGCCCGGTGTTGTTAAGGCAATGCAAAGGAGCTCATTGACAAAAATCAATGCAGCTGCCTGGGAAAGTATCCACTCCCAAGTTCCTCACCCTGTCAGAGTTGTACTGATCTGACAATTTAAAGGAGCAGACTATGATCAGGCAGGTTCCAATCCCAACCTCCATCACTGTGACCTTCCTCACTCTGCTTCCTTGCTGCTCTGACCGTCATAGGGAACAAGAAGCAGTGCAAAGTGTTCTACCAGACAATCCTGAGCTGACACTCATGCTAATGTATCACTTATAGAAAAGACAGAGAGAGCATCCCAAGCATGTAGAGTGTGAAACCCAATACAAACACATAAAGGGGGTTCTTTCCTGATTTGTTGGCACAACCTACACAGTTATCTCCTAAGCCATTGAAAGGCTGAGAATGAATTCCCCCTAGAGACAGACAGCAGTGGTGCTTTGAGAAATTCACAGGTTTGTAAAGGGATGGAACCACAATCATTACACAAATGGCTAATAAACTTTTCTTACAGTTTTCATCAACTTGATCCATCAGTGAAACGCAAATTTAAAAAATAGATTTAGATTTCATCATATGTCATTTATTAAGGAAACAAATGGCACCAAATGCTGATGATTAATTGGAGAAAGGGGAATCATAATGCATGGTTGGTGAGAGTGTGAACTGTTGCAATCCCTATGAAATTTTGTTTGAATTTCCTCCTAAAGTTAAAAATAGAAATGTCATGTGACCTAGCTACATCACTCCTGGGCAGACACCAAAGGACTTACTACTGCAAAGATACCAGATATTTTGTATTCAGTGTTTCCCTCTTCATGGCATCTGAGAACTGGAATCAGCCTAGAGGCCCATCAGCTCATGAATGGATAATATATATGTTCTTGAAGTCTGTCTTCTGTTCTTTGGAGGAACCTGCCTGACTACATTTTAAAGGCAGGAACCATTATGCTGTATTTTTTAAAATAAATTTTTATTTGCTGTGAGAGTTGAGTTGCTCTCTGTTTCCTGGAAACTAACCTTTCTCAACCCATGGTCTTGATTTGTTTTTGAGAATACCTGACCCTTCTTAACCCTCCCTTAACCTATCTAATCAAAGAGAGGTTGGCCATATGATGTTTTTTTCAGGTTTGTGTTTTTGCTTATTGCCCCATTGATTCCATTATGTAAAACTATTCAGGATTTTACTCCTCAAAGGGTCCCAAGAGATGGATTCAGGGATGCTCTCTTTAACCTGACTTAGAAGGCAGTAACTGACCTGCTCTTGGGTGCACACCAATAGAGATCAAGCTTGCTTCAAGTTTGGCTCAAATTGTGATCTTGGTTTTATTTTTGCCCTTGGAATTAACACTATCTGTACAAGTATTCAGGTTAATGCTCCTTCTTATTAAACTCCTTAGATCACTCATGGCAGATTCAACAATCACACAGGATAGCCAATTATATTTCTAACAAAACAGTATGTTTAATATTTCTAATTGCTGATGAAAGTGATGATCCCTAGTCTGTGATCAGAAATGTTGTATGCCTTAAGTGATACAGTCTCCATCAACTCCTATATTTATTCTTATGCCTCCAGTCAAGAATGAATTATGCACAAGAGAGATCTTTAAGTCTTAAAGGATTGTAGTGGAGAAGATAGATCTCCTGTGGGAAACTAAATAGTTTAGATAGTTGTCAATGCATGGGGGGGCAACTAGAAGGAAGGATCAAAGGCGATAGTGAGGAATATGGGAGCAACAGAGAAAATAATGGGAAAGAGAGCTAAAATTTAGGGCCATTTGAGGGGTAGTATGGAAACCTAACACAGTAGATGATTCCAAAGGAGAAAACTAATACAAATGTAAGCTAAAACGCCTTGGATTTATAATGGTATCCAGCCTCAAGACATGCTACGTCAGGGGTGGAAAAAGCTTCTGGGAGTAACCAACAACATATGAATTGGCAAAAGGCCTTCACATGAAACAGAACTTTATACTACTGAGTGACCAAGAATCTTAGACTTGGTAGTTCAGGAGCCTAGGATAAAAATAAATATTATTGTTCTGTAAAAAGAAGATTGCAATAAAATAACTCCCAATGGCATTTTGCTATACTCAAAGATCAGTACCTTGCTCAGCCATCATCAGAGAAGCTTCCTTCTGCAGTGGATGGGAACACATACAGAGAAAATTCTGTGAATGAGAGACATCGGACACTTAGCACTATATGAGATGTTTTCATCAAGTTCCTCCCCTCAGTGCTCATGGAACACTGAAAAAGAGGACAAAAGAGCATAAGCGTGAGATGTGATAGAAGGACCAAGGATATAAGGCCTCTAAAGAAACAGGATAGTTGCACATAAAGATTCAGAGTCACTAAGGCAGCATGCACAAGGCTGGCTTGGGTCTGCACCAGATTGCATCCTAGAGCTGAAAGGAGAAGTGGACACATGCACCTGTCACTAGCCCAGAAGCTATCTCCAATGGATAACAAGTTGCAGATGAAAATTTAGTTTTGCAAAGGGAGTCTGACTGAAGAAACCACCTACTCTCAAGCATAGGCTGTATTTTCAGCAATGACGGTCATCAGAAATCAAATTCAAATGCATTTTGGAGGTCCCTTGTTTCATAAAATCACATGACCTTTTGTTATTTTATTTGTTTCTTATGTTATCCTATTTCCTTTGATTATGTAGCATGTCTTCTAATTTTGAGTTGTTTTGGGATTCCAGGGTGTTTACATCAGGAGGTCTCTGCATCTGCACCTGTCTCTTCTGGCTTTTCTTCAGCTCATTTCCTTCTGTTTCTTTGTTCTCACCTGTTCAGATGTGTTAGTTTTTGTTTGAACTCTATTTATTTTATTTTATTAGTATTCATTAGAAGCTTGTTGGTTGTCTAAAGAGAAACAGCAAGATGGTGTATCTGGATGTGAGGGGGGAGGGGGGACTTGGGAGCTGAAGAGGGAGGAGAAACTCTAATTGGGATATATTACATGAGAAAAAAATCTTTATTCTTGGAAAAAAGTCTTGTCCATAATTTAAAAACTACGACGATGACGACGAGGATGAGAAAAGAGGGAAGGACTCATATTTTGCCCAGGCACTGACATATGCTGCAAACTTAAGAGGAGCCTCAGTCAGTAGAGAGACCTGAGGCAGAAGAATGTCCATATCCAGTCACTGTGGTGGGGCTTTCAAACACCAACTCTGATGATACTACCATGTGTCTAACCTGGTGCTCTGTGACCCAAGACAGGATACGGAATGAATGGGATCTCCGAGTGATGTTCAAGGTGTGCAGACTTCCCAGCTGCTTCTCTCAGCATCTTTTTCCTCTACATTCCACAGACTGGAAGGAGCAAGAAATATGTTTGGAACCAGTGAAACAGCAATATGACATAGTCCCAATTTTCCAGAAAATATGGAAACCCATCTCATGTGTGGAAAAAAGGAAGAAAAGCAGGAGCAGTGTGGACTTACTAATCAGAAAGACAGTGCTGAGGAGTCTTGTGTGAAAAGGTTGGCACTGACATGAGAATATGAAAGTACAGGAGGTGGGGAGGATGGACTAGAAAGTGAAGGTTGGTCGTCCCAAGGTGTGTTTCCTGTGATCCCTGTAGTCCCTATGCCATCTTATTCCAGACTCACACCACAGGAAGTCAGATACAGTGATGGCCTTATTGCAATAGCCAGATGGAGTGATACCTACCCTCTCCCTTTATAGAAAAGGCTGACTCCCCATATGCAAATGCATCTTCTAGCTCTAAGTTAAATCCCCTCCTGGACTGTGGGAGCTCACATCTCTCTCACAGGAGGCTGACCTCTGAGGAAGAGGAGGTGTAGCCTAGAAGATGACACTGTTGGGTCTTCTGTGTCTGGTGACAGCCCTTCCAGGTGAGTGTTACCATCTCATACATGTGGCCATGAGGGGTTGTGACAACCTGTGATTGACAGAATTGTCTCTTCTTGTCTGTAGGTATCCTGTCCCAGGTACAGCTTCAGGAGTCAGGGCCTGGCCTGGTGAAGCCCTCTCAATCACTGTCCCTCACCTGCTCTGTCACTGGTTACTCCATCACCAGTACTTACTGGAGCTGGATCAGGCAGTCCCCAGGGAAGAAGCTGGAGTGGATGGGGTACATCATTTCTGGTGGAGGCACCAACTACAACCCATCCCTGCAGAGCCGCATCTCCATCACCATAGAAACATCCAAGAACCAGTTCTTCCTGCAGCTGAACTCTGTGACCACTGAAGACACAGCCACATATTACTGTGCAAGAGGCACAGTGAGGAGACTTCAGCATGAGCCCAGACACAAACCTCCCTGCAGAGGAGCTCTGGACCAGCAGGGGGCGCGCAGCACTAACTCAACCCAGGAATTCAGGACTTCAGAACTGAAAAGAAAAACTTCTGGTTTTCTCTGATTTGGCTTCTCACTCCCTAAAGGCAGAGAGGCTTCTGGGTCATGTCTCTGTCCTATCATTAAAACTCAGGAGGCAGAGGCAGGTGGATCTCTGTGAGTTCGAGGCCAGCCTGGTCTTCAAAGCGAGTTCCAGGAAAGGTGCAAAGGTACACAGAGAAACCTTGTCTTAAAAAACAAAAACAAAAACAAAACAAAACAACAAAAAAATGTGTATATGTAAAGCCACATTTGCTTATTTCTCACTGGGACTCTCAGGATGGTGTTTGTGGTAATATTTCTTGTCTTTTTGGTTGTGAGTCTTGCCTTTACCAGCTGTGGCAACTCTAGTCTTAGGAATAATTTTTTTAATGAAAACAGATTTTGAAATTCACCTGATTTTGATATTATACTTGTTTTCTCATTAAGAAATGGATTGTCGCCGGGCGGTGGTGGCGCACGCCTTTAATCCCAGCACTCGGGAGGCAGAGACAGGTGCATCTCTGTGAGTTCGAGGCCAGCCTGGGCTACCAAGTGAGCTGGATCTCTGTGAGTTTGAGGCCAGCCTGGGCTACCAAGTGAGCTCCAGGAAAGGCGCAAAGCTACACAAGAGAAACCCTGTCTCGAAAAAACCCCCCCAAAAAAAAGAAAAAAAGAAAAAAGAAATGGATTGTCCTTTCTATTCTCCATTCCCTCCACTTTGAGATACATCTGTATGTCAGAGCACTTCCTAGAGTATTGACACAAAGCAGTTGCTGTTATGCCTAGGGAATGTGTCATAGACTGAATGCAGTTCACACATCACTGCAGCTGTATTACCCACAATGTAATGCAGGCCAAGGATTTCATGAGGTCAACTGTGCATAGTTCAGCTCTAAAGACTTTGCTGTAAAGGAGTGTTTCATTCCCAAAGTTGGTATATTTTGTACAAATAGTACATAGTTTTGCATTGTGATTAAAAACATCGTATTAAACTAATACTCATGTGTTTACACCAATAATTACTATTTGAAAATATGTCAGTGACACAATGCACCTGTAATATAGCAAAGAACTGTAAGTTATATGTACAGATAAGCCTGCCTACACTGTTAGTGTTTGAGCTGTGATTGTTTATCTCCTCCTACAGAGTTTCATAGGAATAGAAATCTAACCCAAGTTCAGACACTAAAACACAGTGCCTCATCCAAGGGTTAAAATCAAATCGGATATAGCATATGCCCCCCTACTCAATTGACAAGATTGACAATCAGTTCTGTGACTTTTTTTCAGATTATGAATGATCCCTAGGAAAAATCCCAACAACCACAAGATGAGATATAATGTGTGAAAATATCCCTGAAACTCTCATACAGTCACAAAGCAGGTGGCAGAGTGTGCACAGTGGCGGGAGTCTCTAAAACCCTGCACTGCACAGCTGTCTGTAAGGTGTTAGGACCTGGTTTCCCTAAGGCCACCCACAGCCCAAAGATCAGAGATAAAGACACAGGGACTCAAAGATGAGATTTCCAGAGATGAAAAACTAGATGGACATCCAACCAGGTCATCCAGGACTCAGAGACTGTCTTCAGTTGTGAGGATTCTCTAATGATGGCCATGCTTCCAAGTAAGCAGTGCAAAGTGGTCATGGAAGGAAGTCACGGCCTGGAGGATGAAGGAAAGAGAGGAGGCCATCTTCATGTTCACAGGGCAGTGTCTGGATGGCAGGATCCACATGATTTCTGATTTGTCTGGCAGATGGTTAAAAAGACAGGGATCAAGAAACTATCGTTGAGGTCAGTGCCTCTAGTTCTTCTAGTCAACACCAGGTAAATAACCCTGTCTGGGAGTGACAACTGACCTGAACTCTGCTCACCTTTCATATACTCTAGTGACTCCACCATGAAGAAAACCACCTTGTCTTAGACTGAAAGCTGAGCCCTGGTTGAGGTGCCCTCATCTTCTTACAAGAGTCTACATCTAAGTACATATATTCTGGAACTGCTTTTATGCCTGGTGGCTGTTCCCTACAGTGAGTGTCACAGCATTTAAGGAAAGGAAACTGGGCATGTGGCCCAAGTTTGTGTTTACTGTTGATGCTGATGTTCGCTATTTTCAGGTGAATTGTCCCAGGTGCAGCTGCAGGAATCTGGTCTGTCCTCATAAAACCCTTGCAGACCTTGCCACTCTGTCTAGATTTATGTAACCAACCATCATCTCCTTTTGGTCTAACGGCATCTAAGAATTTAAAATATACTGGTACCATACTCTGGACTATTGGAGACACAGTTTGTAATTGGGACTTCAACTCCAGCATCACTTATCAGTAGGAATAACTCCAATAGCCATTTTCCTTGAATCTGCCCCATCTGCCATGTCTACTGTTCCAGAAACATTGGAGGAAACTTCAGTGTGAACCCAGAGAGAAACCTCCCTACAAATGAGCTCAGGAACAACAAAGGCACTTAAGAACTGCTGAAGTTACTCAGAAATACTAATTGCCTCCTCACATCATAGGCAGTTCTGAATTTCCTTTATGTGCTTCCTCACAAACACGCATATGTCTGATTACATTTTAGAATATGTGGTTTCCCCTTCCTGTTCAAAAAGTCTTCTAGGTAGCCTTTGCTGTGTCATAATCTATGATAATTACTATTTGATTAATCTCTAATAAGTGTATCATCATTTACCCCTGGTGCATCTAAGATATTCCTTTGCCACTTGCTATCATATGGAATAAATATAAGAATAAAATTTCTATGTTTTTCCACAAATTTCTGCATTTTTAAGACTTGGTAATGATCACAGGGAAATTTAAATATTCTGAAAAACTTTCAATTTAATTCCTCTCATGGGGAATAGAATCCAGATCTTCCAAACACGACTGTTATTACCATAGATAGATGGGGGGGAAATCGTTTACTCTCTCCAGCTTCCAGTGGGTTAATTCTCTAATAGGGTAGAGGTAATTAACAGTTTTCATACAATGCATATTAGGAACATGCATGCTTATAAAGATTAATTTAAATCCATTGTCCCATGTAATGATTCCTTTGAAGATGTTGCTTATGACCTGGGCTTGTGGAAAAGTCTGAATGACCATTGTGCACATGCCAGCTGATGTCATCTACACTCTGTGTTCTAAATCCCTCCCATTGGCAACAGAGTTACCTTATCATAGTTTTCTGTTTTTTGCTGATGTTTCTTGTTAACATTAGCTCCACATTCACTACAATGGAACTCTTTGTTGTGGCTAAATGTTCGAAAGCTGGAACGTTTATCTGAGAATTAGAAAAGCATCTTTGGGAGAAATGATGTTTGGTGTTGGTTCATTTGAATTACATATTCCAGGTATTTGTAACAGGAAAGAGAATGTACTTATTCAGGCCTTATCCTTCTTAGGATAGCATTATAATGATCAAACTTTGTGCAAGATAGTTTGGGGAACAAGCAGATTATAGAATATGGGGTTACTGAGATCAAGACAAACACAAATCTTCAGACAGCACAGTGCAAAGGTGAAAACCAAGGGAATCACAGTCTGTTGCTTAATGCCGGGGTGAATTAGCACACATGGCTGTCAGTGATGTGTGTTGACCACAGTGAGCCTGCAGGTTGGGCAAACTCTGGATGCCAGGAGTCTGTGGATTAACTTCTCAATATCTCCCAGGTATAGTGAAGAACAGAAATAAATGTATGGGCAATATTAATGGATGTGAAATGAGCTTTTTCTCCTATCATTTAGGCAAGTAATTCTTCAAAAATGATTTAAGTCCAAATGATACAATCCTTGTAAGCTCCAGCACTTACTTACCAAGCCATGTTTCTTGATTATGGTCAGTGAGAACTGAATTGTAACCAGGCCAGAATTGAGGGCCAAAGCAAGACTGATGCTGTGACAAACCAACATTTTTATACTTTTAACAGAAACAAAATATAATGGCAGGTACTAGAATTGTAACCATCATTTCAGGATGCAAAGATGCTTGCAAGTTGAAAGGATTTAAAATATTAATGTGTGAGGCCAATTGTCCTGTCAAACTTCTCTATGCTTCATGGACTTCTAGGGAACATAGAGAAACAGAGGTTTCTTAAAATTTTCCCTGCCTGATGGAGCAGATTGATTTATCAGGAACTGGAAGGTACACAGTACCTTCCAGGAACCATGGACTCTAACCTGAAAACCTATGACAGGTGCCTCTTAAGACAGCAAGACTAGACCAACTACATGACTCCCTTCCAAATATGATGACCTAGTCAAACAGTGCTCATTTTTCTCGGCATAGTGACTTGGCATGTTGTAATTCTCTGTAGTGACTCTATAGTATCAGTGGATGGTGTGGATTTGGATACAACTGTCATCAGGGAAGACCAATGTATTGAGAAGAATATTAATAACAATAGAGGCATTAAAATCAATCTCTGATACATCTGTTCAAACTTTCCAGAAAAAAAGAGCTATTTTTCCCTGCAGCTGAGCTCTGAGAGCATTGAAATAGCATTGACATGGTATTGTTCAAGAAAGACACTAAAACTTTGGTGTAAGTTTTGACATACCAAACTGCAGGGGAGCTCAGGATGGACAGGGGGCACAATGGAGCCAATAATCAACAGGACATAAATGAGTTGAGGCATAGAATGATCCCAACAGCCTCTGTGGACTCCTTTCTTAGTCTATTAGCTGAACAACATCTGCTACCATGGATATGTGAAGTTTCCAATTTTCAAACATATTAAAAATATTGTTAAATATTTCATAGACTTTATTTTCTTGAGTATTGTATTAATGTTTATTCATTTATTTCTGATTTTTGAAAAACATGTTTTTTTCATGCATTGGACTCTTATCAGTTTCCATACCCCACTCTTCTCAGATCCTTCCCATGTTCTTACACTCAACTCCACAACCTTTCCTTCTCTCTATAGAAAGCGAACAAATAGACAAAAATCACCCTAAAGACAGTTTATCTCATAAGAGAATGAATTCCTCTATTGGAAAACTAGAACCTGGTAATCTTCTTTAATGGAGAGGCAATTCCAAGTTCCTTCAAGCTGGGATTCACCCTCAATCAGCATACTATCATGTCCTTGGGAAGGGACAGGACTGGAGAGATGGAAGGACATCAGAACAGGGCCCTAGAGTGGAGGCTCTAGATTTTTCTCCATGCTTTGGAACTCATACACACAGTTCCTTTATTACTTTGAAAATGTTTAAAAATAATGACTTGATGTACAGGAGTGATACATCTAACACAGCTGACACCAGACTAGCAATAAATATAAACAGAAAGGTTCAAATTTTTAGAAGTTATTTACATAAAAAGAATAGTGTATAGAATTTACACATCATTGTTTTTCAATACTGAGCATCACATACCAGTCATTTTGCATGAACAAACACTAAACTACAAACTTGAAAGTCATTTCTCCAATTTCAAATCTGGATTCAGCATTCATAAATCTTTGCTAATCCTTTTTAAACTATCAACATTGTCTTATAATGGCCTCTGAGGGACAAATGACCCAGACAATTGTCTCTTTTTAAAAACACCATAAAATAAGACTTTGAATTATATCACAAACATGTAGTAAATAACAAATAATTATTTAATTTTTTACTATTATTCAGTTTTGTCTCTTTCTTTTGCTCTATGCATTCATTTCTAATAGTTCCACTGCAAAATTCATTATACTGCATTAGAAAAGGCAAACAAGGCATCCCTCTGCTCATGAAAACCAGCCCAGCCCTGACACTGCAGCTCTAGCTGAGGAGCTCAGCTATACATGACCAGGTCTTCCAATTCAGCAGTAGAACTGAATAATAAACAATGGCCAAGGGGTTGTGTGTGAGAGGAGATTTCATGGTTTCATTTAAATTTTTTAATTAAAATATTTTTGAAAATTTCTTAAACTCAGTATTGTACCCATCAATTACCCACTCAAATTCTGCCCATATACAAATCTCCAAATCTCAGTCCTTCTAGAATTCATGACTTCTTTAATTTTAGTTAACATTTCCCTCTCTCTCTCTCTCTCTCTCTCTCTCTCTCTCTCTCTCTCTCTCTCTCTCTCTCTCTCTGTGTGTGTGTGTGTGTGTGTCTGTGTCTGTGTGTCTGTGTGTCTGTGTGTGTACCATATTGAGCTCAGTCATAGTTATGTATATGTGTATGTGTTTACAGTAATTTACTTGGGATTGAATAACCTATCAGGGCGATTGTCCTTAAAGGAAACTGACTCTTTTTTTTTTTTTTTTTTTTTGGGTTTTTCGAGACAGGGTTTCTCTGTGTAGCTTTGCGCCTTTCCTGGAGCTCACTTGGTAGCCCAGGCTGGCCTCGAACTCACAGAGATCCGCCTGGCTCTGCCTCCCGAGTGCTGGGATTAAAGGCGTGCGCCACCAACGCCCGGCTAGGAAAGATGGCTCAGCCGTTAAAGGCTAGGCTCACAACCAAAAATATAAGAGGAAACTGACTCTTAAAGGATACCGATTGCTCCGCTCTCAGCATTCATTGACTACCTGTAGGTCTTTATTTAGGGGTGGGAACCTGAGAGGTTTCTCCTATATTATGGACATCTAGTTTACAATGTTGTCAAGATTTCATGTGTGCAGCACCCTGTCCTATCTAGTAGATACTATCTCATAGTGGCATCCTAGTCTTTGAGATCCTATAATCTTTCTGTCTCCTCTCCAGGACTTTTCCTGAGCCTTTATTGTAGGGCATGCTTTGAAGAATTATCAACTATGCTTAGAAATCCCAGGGTCACTTGTTCTCAGCTTGCTTTCCTGATGTATATCTCTTCAATAGTTTCCATCTTCAGTTAAAAAGCAAGAGATTTGTGGTGATATATTGTGTATCAAATAAAGTTTGCCTGAAGATGAGAGGACAGAGCCAGCACTAGACTAAACATAGAGGCCAGGTGGTGATAGCATATACCTTTAATCCTAGCACTCAGGAAAGTGTCTTAGTGATTGGAACTTCTAGTGCAGTTTGGAGTTCTTCCATTTGAAAAATGTGATATTTGCATGGGATTGTTTGAATTTTGTTTTCTAGTCCCTCCCCATCACCACCCTCATAGTCTGAAGGTAGATTTTTCTTTCGATAAAGGAACAAAAAAAGTGAACATCTTGTTTGTAAATGGGTATCTAGTAGCTAGTGGTAAACTTGAAATGGTAGAATTCTTTAAAGCCTAATTCTAGGTAGTCTTAAGAAAATGTATCTTAATTATTTTTGAACCTGTATTCACCTTGTTTTTTTCAAATATCTTAAGTTATATTTTCTTTTTCAGAGCTGCTTCTTATTTGGGGCTATTTTTTTTAATTGAGGCGTAATCCATAAAAGGGTATATTGTTTTGATGAGACTCTCTACAACTGTGGCTGGATGTCTTTC
Organism: Peromyscus maniculatus bairdii; assembly: GCF_049852395.1. Taxonomy (NCBI): domain Eukaryota; kingdom Metazoa; phylum Chordata; class Mammalia; order Rodentia; family Cricetidae; genus Peromyscus; species Peromyscus maniculatus. The sequence continues at coordinate 86,604,727 of NC_134865.1, read as the reverse complement.
TTTAGTCTTCCAAGAAGGACCATTTTACTTTTTTAGAGTTACTTTTTAAAGTCATGAGATCAACAACTTGGACTACTATGCATGTAAGTGCTAATGCAAATTAAAGCCCAAGTTGACCTCCAGCAAGAGTTCATTCTATGTTGACAGTGAGAAAACACTTTGCCTGTTAGGATACTGTTACTCGTGGACTGAAATGCTGAAGAAACCCCTCCCCCTATTTTGTTTTTTGCAAAAATCAAGGTATATTCTAGGGTTTCCTGGTTGACCTCAACAGATAAACTGAGATGATAGTTTTAGTTCAGAATTGATCTGAATGTAGATTTACAGTCTACGTGTACAGCTGGCTAAGTGAGATCGCTTTCACAGTTCTGCATGTATCCCATTGGCTCCCCATTAGTCACTGAACTCTTAAAACTGGTATTGTAACATTACCACAATGTTTTGCGCCAATTTTATAAACTTTACAGTGCAATATGTGTTCCTTTTCTGAGGCAAACCAAAGGTATATTTCTCAAGGTTCTGCTTCTATCAGCAGCATTGATGGAGGATTTTTTATACATTTGTAATAGATAGAAATAAACCAGAAAAAAAAAAGAAGAAAAAAAAAGTGGTGGAGGAAAAGGTGAACACTGCAAGAATACTCAAAAGGGCTGAGAGTTGCAAATGCCAAGAATGGCTTTGCATAGTAAATGGAATAGAACAGCTCTGAACTATAGCTTACTTTTCCTGGTTTGGTCTGACAGAATGATTGAATGCTTTTGTACAAAAATCAGAGCCTTAAAAACAAGGATTTGGTGAGATTGTAAAATGGTGTGCCACTTTGGCAAAACAGTTTGGTGGTTGGTCAAAATGCAAAACATTGTTACTCTGTTACTCAACAATTCTACCCTTAGGAATATATCCTCAAACTACTAAAAATGTGCACCTATGAAACATGTACATGAAGGTTTACAGCAGTGTGTTGCTAATAGTAAAAAAGCTAAAACAACTCAAATAGCTATCAAATACTGGAGAGAAATAAAATGTGGCTTATTCATACAATAGAATATTATTAAGACATAAAAATGAATGAGAAACTGACAGATTAAATGACTTTGGTGAACCTTCATAATTTCATTTGTAGATCTTTCCATTTCTAATTTATAAATACATTTGGGGTTATAAATTATAAATGTACTGCCTCCTGTCAACATTGTATACTTCTATTTGATGATTTCTGTGTCAAACATTATATGGAAATGTTTCCAAGTATTTTCTATATTAACTGTGAATGAATAGAACAAAATAAATTGCCTGTGATGGAAAAAAAAAAAAAAAAAGCAAGAGATTTGTGGTGATATATTGTGTATCAAATAAAGTTTGCCTGAAGATGAGAGGACAGAGCCAGCACTAGACTAAACATAGAGGCCAGGTGGTGATAGCATATACCTTTAATCCTAGCACTCAGGAGGCAGATATTCATCTGGATCTCTGAGTTCAAATCCACCCTGGATTACATTAGATTGATTCAGTCTAGGAGAGAAACACAGCCAGGCAGTGGTGGGACACACCCTTAATTCCAGCACTTGGGAGTCACAGGTCTCAATCCCAGCACTTGAGATCTCATGCTTTTGCTACCAGTATTTGGAAAAAACATACGCCATTAATCTCAGCACTAGGAAGGAGGTGAGATGGCTAACTAGAGAAAGGCATGTGGAGACAGGAACTAGAGCCTTTTGCATGATGACTCAGAGGCATTCAGTCTGAGGATTTGTGGAGATAACATCTTGCCTTCCTTTCCATTCAGCCTGAGGATTGGGTAGTGGTGAGAAGTTTCTCTAATGGCTTGTTCCTTTGTCTGTCTGATCTTTCAGCACTTGCCCGATATCTGGCTCTTGGTTTTTTATTATAAGATCCTTAGAATTCATACAAAAGAGATTTATTAATGAGTGAGTTAGAGCTTAAATCTGAGGATATAAGTTTTTAGAACACAGTTAGAAAATATGTTTCTGTCTTGCAAGAAGGATACCATTATATATCAAAGTGGGTTTATAAATGAGTTGCTGTTTACCTTTTTTCTTTGGTACCATGCAGAAAAAAAATTCCTTCTGTTAGCAAAACCAACCAACATGTGATTGTATTTCAGGATTATTCTATGAGATTACATATTGGTGAAATTATTTAGGCCACTCCATGTAGTTAAAAGGGAGGTTTATTTTGTGGCGTAACTTACAAATGAAGGGATAGGCTACAGGGTCTGGAAAAGGTATGGCACAGTCCAGCGGGGTTCTCTGGAGCACTCTGCTTGGTCTAACTCCATTGTCCAGGGTCCAGGAACCAAAAGAGCCAGCGCATCCAGATCTCGAGTCTTCAGGGTCCACTCTTGGCCCTACCTTGTAGGCGTGACAGTTACCGAAGCCTCAATGGGGGTTGAAACTTCCAGATCAAAGCTTGAATAGTTACCCACTACAACTACATCTATTCCTGACAATACTCATGTGGCCTAGAACCTGATACTAGATTACCCTGGGCTTAGGAGAAAATTAAATACTACTGTTCTGCTCAAAAGGCATGGGGAAGAAAGATTCTGAAAAATCAGCCAGTTTAACAACATATACAAGCCAGAACCTTGAGGAATAGGAGGCCCATGTGCTAAGTAATAATGTCTTGCCCATATCTTGAGACTTTGCTTCTCCTTTCGCTAATGTCAGGGAGGATCGACGGCCATTTCTCTCTCTTCTTCTGAATATTACCTTTTCATAAAGCCACATGTGTTTATTTCTCACTGTTTCTCTCAGGATAGCGTATATAGTAATATTTCTTGCTCTTTGGTCATGAGTTTAAACTTTACCAGCTGAGTCATTTCCCTGGTCTTAAGAATTTGTTATTTTTCAATGAAAACCTCCTTTTGAAACTCAGCTGACCATGGAATTGATTTATAAATTATATATAAATTAATTCTACTTTTGTAATCTCCATTGCTTCCACCATCAGATAAATCTACATATCAGAGCACTTCCTAGAGAACTGACACAAAGAAGTTGCTTTATGCCTAAGGAACAAGTCATAGACTGAATGGGGTTGACACATCACTGCAACTGTATTACCAAACCAGTAATAGGAGCTGAAGTTTTCCTGTGTCCCGCCCAGTTCACAGTTGCTCAGACCTAAGTAAACACAAGGAGGCTTATATTAATTAAAATTGCTTGGGCATTAGATCAGGCTTACTACTGACTAGCTCTTACACTTAAGTGAATCCATTTTTGTTAATCTATATGTCGACATGTTTTCTGCAGCTTTACCTGTGTGCCATTACATGCTGCTCCCTGGATAGTGGGCTGGCATTTCCTGACTCAGCCTTCCTCTTCCCAGAATTCTCCTTGTCTACTTATCCTGACTATACTTCCTGCCTGATTACTGGCCAATCAGTGTTTTATTAAACCAGTCTAAAAAAGCATTATCCCACAGCAGTAATGCAAGGCAGGGATTTCCTGAGATCAACTGTGCATGGCTTTGATTCAAGGACTCTGCTGTAAGGAGGTTACTCATTTCCAAAGTTGGGATATTTTGTATAAAAATTACATAAATTTGCATTATGATTGAAAACCTCATATTAAACAAATACTCATTAGTTTTCACTGATACTATGTTTAAATGTGTCAGTGAAGAAGCTGTTACCATACTATAGACTAATGAAGACACAGTTTGTAATTGTGACTTCAATTCCAGCATCTGTGTCTGTAGGGATATCTACAATAGCAAAGTTTCCTTAACTCTGCACCATCTGACATGTCTTACCATGCCAGAGTCTTGGGAGGAGACTCAGTGTGAACTCAGACAAAAACCTCCCTACAGAGGAGCTTGGGAACCACAGAAGCACTTAATAACTGCTGAAGATACCCAGAACTAGTAGATGCTCCTCAATTCATATGCAGAAATGATCTGTTCCCATGTGCTTACTCACAAACATGCATGTGTCTGTTTTCATTTTATAATACATAGTTTCCCCTTCCTGTTCAAAAAATCTTCTAGGGACCTTTTGCAATGTCATCTTCTATGATACTTAACATGTGCTAAATTCTTAAAAGCATAACATTATTTCCCTATGGAGCATCTAAGATATCCATTTGTCATTTGATTCCAGATGAAATAAACATAAGAATAAAATTTTCCATGTTTGTCCACACCGGTCTGTAACTTTAATACAGGTGATATTAGTGATAATAGATCTGGTTGGATAAAACAGGGGAATTTAAATAATCTGAAAACCTTTCAATTTATTTTCTCTCATGGGGAGTAAAATCCAGATGTTCCATGAAAAATGTTCTTGCCAATGATAGATGGGAAAACAAGTTGTCTACATTTTACAGCATCCCATGGATTAATGCTCCAATAGGATAGAGGTAATTAACATTTTTTACACAGTGCATATTGGAAATTTGCATCCATGTAAAGAATACTGTCCGACCCAATGTCCAATGTAATGATTCCTTTGAAGATGTTTCTTATACTCTCAGCTTGTGTTAAAGTCTAAGTGACCATTGTGCACATGCCTGCTGATGCCATCTACTGTCTCTGTCCTAACTCACTTCCATTGGCAACAGAGTTCCTTGTCACGGTTTTCTGCTTTTTGCTGGTGTTTTCTTGTTAACATTGACTCCATGCTCACTGTAAGGAAACTCTGTTGCTTCAGAAGGTAGGAAAGCTGAATGTTTCAGCTGAGAGTTAGAGAAGATCATTTGTGAAGTGATATTTGGTGTTGGTTGAATTGTGCTACAGATTTCAAGTATCTGTAACAATAAAAGAGAATCTACTGACCCAGGCCTGTGCCTTCTCTGGATACTATTATAGTGACATCAGCTAAGTGTGAAGATATTTTGGAGAACAGACTGTAGAATATGGGATGTCTGAGAACAAGACCAACATAACTCATAGACCAGCAGAGTGTGAAGGTAAAAAACAAGGGATCCACTGTCTGTTATCTAATGTGAGGTGAAGGTTAGCCCACATGGCTGCTTGTGTCATATAATGACCACAGTTATCCTGCAGGTTGGGCAAACTCTGGACACCAGGAGTCTGTGGATTAACTTCTCACTATCTCCCACGTATGCTGAAGAAAAGGGTAAATGTATGAACAACCTTTAATTAATGTGAAATGAGCTCTTTGGGCTAAGATTTCAGCAAATATTTCTTCTGCAATGATGTAAGTCCACGAGGATCACCCAATGATGGAGAAATGGCTGAGATCTACAAGAATATTTTTTTAAATTTATCTTAAGATTTATTTATTTGTACACACCTGAAATCTGCTGGAAAAAGCAAATATTAATTGCTTCTACATGAAATAAGATTAGAAATTCTCCTACTTTAGGAGTTTTTGAAATTTCCATTCACAACTTTTCTCATCCCTACAACTACCTGTAAATGAATTCTTTCAGGAAAAAGATCTAATGTCTCAGATTGGTTTTCTATATTTAAATGGAGAGATTATGCCTTGATGTTATATCCACAGGGTCTGCACAGGTCTCAGGGATGGCTGCTTCATCAGAGAGGGTTAGGAGGATTTGATCCTCAGCATCCTGCTGCCTGCCCTAGATTTCCTCTCCCTCCTTCTTCTCCAGCTGGACTAAGTCCTTAACTAAGAGGTATTCTGCCTCATGAATGTGCAAATCATGTGAGTCTATGGTGGTAAATACAGAGATGTCCACACCCCACAACACATATGATTTGTGTCCTCTCCACTGTCACTGAGTACACAAGGTCCTCACCATGAAACGGAGCTGGATCTTCCTCTTGCTGGTGGCAGCAGTTACAGGTAAGGGGCTCCCAAGTTCCTTAGTTGTGGAGAATGCATACATTCAAGTGACAATGACATCCACTAAGCCTTTCTCTCCACAGGTGTACACTCCCACGTCCAGCTGCAGTAGTCTGTGGCTGAGTTCTGGAAACCTGGGGCCTCAGTGAAGTTGTCCTGCAAGGCTTCTGGCTACACCTTCACCAGCTACTACATTACCTGGGTGAAACAGAGGCCTGGACAGGGCCTGGAGTGGATTGGATGGATTTATCCTGGAAATGGTGAAACTAACTACAATCAGAAGTTCAAGGGCAAGATCACACTGACTGCATACAAATCCTCCAGCACAGCCTACATGGAGCTCAGCAGTCTGACATCTGAGGACTCTGCAGTCTATTAATGTGCACGAAACACAGTGTTACAACCCACATCCTGAGTGTGTCAGAAACCTTGGAAGAGTAGGAAACTGCTGGGACTTAGATGGCAGAGATTAGCCTGGAGACTTGCTCAGACATAAATCATGCTGAGTGTGCCTTTGTCTGTCACTTCACAATCCTATGAAGTCTTTATCAACAAGCAGTTGAGAATGGAATGATGCTGATTTTGGATTCCCCTACTGTACACAATATGTTGACTAGATCTTTATCATGACCACCTCCATTCACATACTCTTCTCTAATTAAACAAAAGATAATAAGCTCTGGTAGCTATTACGATATATATGATTATGATATATCAAAATATAATATATATCTATATATCCATTCAATCTAAGAGACTAGAACTGTTAGTGAAGTACCTAGGAAAATACTGTAATATGAATTTGTCTGGTAAAATACAATAAAAATATCGAGGCAAACTGAAACCCCTTTCAATGATCAGTTTCATATATCTAACACCAGGACAAATACTTAATTGGAAGTTGTCCCCATACATTTGTGAGGAGACACTTTACATTTCCTCGTAAATCTAATTTCATATATTTATTTATATGTATATTTAATCCTCAATTGTTTGGGGTAATAATCAAATTTCTTATTGATTTGGATTTAGAGATGTAGCAGTATGTCAAGCTATGGAGTCCTCAGGGTGTGAAGTATGAAAACTTTGGCAAAATTCTTGGCTCCTGCTCAGGTAACATTGGGACCAGAGCAGTCAAATTCCAAACTGAAATGTAAGAGACCAGTTCATGTTATCAGGAGCCATGTGTGTTCATTATCCTGTTTCATGAAATTGAACAGTCTTTGTCCCAAATTCAAGACTGACATTCATTGATATTCAATGGACATCAGTGTATGGTGCACAATGATCCCCATAACACACACATACACACAAATACACACACACACACAGAGAGAGAGAGAGAGAGAGAGAGAGAGAGAGAGAGAGAGAGAGAGAGAGAGAGAGAGAGAGAGAGAGATACACACTCATACATCTTTTGTTGTTAGGTGCAGTAGGACCACTTAGAACTTCTCTGGATTCTTGGCTCTGTCTCACTTTTCACAGGTGTGCTTCCAATCATTTCTGTCTGTGTATGCCTTTTTGTTTTTGTTTTGTTTTGTTTTTATTAGGAAAATCTACATACATTTTGGCTGTACAAATGATGAATGGCATTAACAGAAAAAATACTGCCATTGATAGCATGGCTACAATGTGACTATTTTGAATTAAATAATAATAACAAAATGAAAAAGAAAGAAAACAACAAAGTGGACAATGTGATTCTCTAGTGCACACAGTTCCATTTATTTATCTATTTATTTATTTATTTACTTATTGTCTCAGATCAAGCCAACAGTTTTATTAAAATTAACAAGACCCTGTGCCTTGAAACTCCAAATTGTTTCCCATCTCACCTGGCTCCTACACATATATGAGCACCCTCAGGTTGAGATTGAATTGGAATGTTTGTTTTCTTGCCAGCACATTTATTTTCCTATTGGAATTTATTCTCACAGTTCACCATTATCCTTCCTTATCTTCTGGCACTTCTCCAGCAGATCACATGATACTCAGAAATGGTCTCCTTCACCAAGTAAAAGTGGAAAGAAATTCCTTGTTCTATAAGGCATTGTGTCCTCCTGCTCTTGTCTTTGCTATGAAAGCGTCAAGACCATCATGAACTCTCTTGTTCAAATATAAAACAGAGTCAGGATAGAAAGCAAAGAGCAGTTCCCTTACCTGTGAGTTGTGGGGAACCACCAGCAGAAAGATGAAGAATGGTATGGAAGTTGGGTTGTTGTTAGATTTGAACTGGCTGCAGCCATGCAAGTTTCAAAGGTCTGTCTTCTGTGGGGACAAGCTGGATTACTCAAGTGGAGTCAAAGCTCCCATCCTCCACAGAATCCCATCTTTTGGCTGCCCTGATGCATCACAATCACACACCATTCCTAGTACAGCCTTTCTAACCAGTATAGGATTGCTCAGAGATTATAAGAATGTCTACAGATATTTCAGAGCAATCATTACATGGCAGTGAGATTAACCAATTTGAGACCATGTCTGTGGTGATATTGTGTCCCCCAATATATTGTGTACCCTAATAAACTTATCTGGGGTCAGAGGACAGAACAGCCACTAGATAGAGAGGCCAGAAAATGGTGGCACACACACACACACACACACACACACACACACACACACACACACACACAACTTTAATCCTAGCATTCCAAAGGCAGAGATCCATCTGGAAACATTCAGGTATGGTGACATACGCCTTTAATTCCAGGAAGTGATGGCAGGAAGCAGAAAGGTATAGATGGTGTGAGGACCAGGAACTAGAGCCTGGTTAAGCTTTTAGGCTTTATAAGCTTTTAGCTTTTAGCAGCATTTTAGGTGAGATCCATTTTGGTGAAGACCCTGAGGCTTTCAACCTGAGGAAACAGGTTTGGCTGAGGAATTGGCAAGGTGAGGTTGGATGTGACTTGTTCTGTCTCTCTGATCTTTTCAGCATTTAGCCAATACCTGGATCTGGGTTTGTTCTTATTAATAAGACCTTCTACGATTCATGTTACATCTGGCACTCAATGTTTATGGTACAAATTCTCAAAAAAGCTACTTGCCTGTGGTCTTGCAATCCCCAGCTCAGACCCGAGCTGCATGCCTATAGTATTTGCTGTAGGAGACAGAGGCATGAGGATCCCGAGTTTGAGGCCAGCCAGGGAGGCTTGCTAAGGAGAAGATGTGGATGGAGCCAAGCCACAAATAGTGGTGATGGGCCCATGGAGGGAGCAGCTGCTGCTCCAAGTTGCTGGCTCCATCTTATTATGTTGGTTACTAGGTGAGGCTGCTATCTGGGATGAAGGGTTTACTGCTGCTTGTTCAGAGAAGAATTGCCAGGACCATTGTGTTACAAGAAAGCATCAGCAAAGGTCAGTCTGGAAAGTTTTGGCAAGACAAATGGTGGGGAGAAATTGCTGTGAAGATTTTCTCTTTTAGGGAAGAACGTTCATGGTTCCAAGAGATAGACATGTATCAGACTGTGATTCCTGCAAATCACACAGGAGGCAAAAGAAAGAAAAAAAAGTCTGTAGGGAGCCATAATCACACCTAACTGCAACTTTGAAATCTTCAAAAGAATGACAGGGAGCTACAAAGATGATAACACGTTGACTACGGTAAAGCCATTAAGCTGAGTAACACCACGGAAAGATTGGCTTTGGACTACAAAGTGCTCAGGACAATTTGGAGATGACTAGCTGAGATGATCCAGATTCACAGACAACTCGAGCAAGGACTTGAGACAAACCCTACATTTTCCCATTATGCAGAGACTGGACAACAAATGATACAGCTACCTTTCCCAGGACTTCATATTAAACCAAAAAAGTTTTCTTCAGGATCTCCTAAAGATGTCTTTGTCCCCAGAAAGCATAAAGTAATTTTAAGAAAATGACGCCTGCATTCTCAAGAGCTGGGGTGGGTGTTTTTGGTCATTCAATGGCTTATGGATATTTGTTATTGTTAAGGATGGTTAGTTACAAGTTGTTGAGTGTTAGTGGTTTAAAAAAAAAAGCCAAACAAAGGAGATTAGATGCAGGGTTCTTGTTTAAAAAAAGAAAAAGAAAGAAGATATAGAAAAGTGTAGATGATTGAATCTACTCTTAAAAAAGGGGAGATATAGAAATGATAAGATAAAAGGTAGAGTTTTTTGATATACTTAAAAAATATGATATGATAAGATAAAAAAGGGAGATTAATGAATCTACTTTTAAAAAGGAACTACTTGTTTTAAATAGGATAAGTAATGAATTTTTTTGTCTGAATCTGTCAAATGTTAATTGACTAGACATTGTTAATGTAATTCTTGACTATATATATTATATATACTTATTGGATATAGTTTTTCTTGTATTAGTTATAAGCTTATTTTAATTTTAAACAAAAAGGGGAAACGTGGTGATATTGTGTTCCCCAATATATTGTGCACCTTAATAAACTTATCTGGGATTAGAGGACAGAACAGCCACTCGATATAGAGGTCAGAAAGTGGTGGCACACATGCCTTTAATCCTAGCATTCCAAAGGTAGACATCCATCTAGATCTCTGTGTGTTCAAAGCCACCCTGGAAACAGCCAGGCATGGTGACACACACCTTTAATCTTAGGAAGTGATGGCAGGAAGCAGAAAGGTATATAAATCATGAGTACCAGGAACTAAGACACAGTCTGATATTGTATGTTATGATTTTCAAATGACATTAATTCTGTATGATCAATAACGTCGTTAAATATTTTTGCCATAAGACAGCAAAAAGCAAAACTAAGATAAATTAGTCATGCAGATCCTGAGGAGTAGTTTTACAGAGTCTGGCAATGGTTCATTTCATTTCACCACCTATAAGGCCCAGGAGACATCTTCTATGGAAGTTAGAACCCTTCCCTGGAAGTATAGAAGATCTGACATGGAGAAGTTCAGTTAGTTCCTATAATCTGTTACTCTCCTTGGAACACTACAGTATCAGAAATGACCCAGTCCAAAGGCCCTGTCAATAACCCTAAAGACAGTTAATCTCATAAGAGAATGAATTTCTCTTTGGGAATCTATGACCTAACAATCTTGTCTCACAGAGAGGTGATTCCAGGGATCTTCATGCTAAAAATCAGCCCAATTCAGTATAGAGTGTCATGTCTTAGAAAGGGAGCCAGACTGGTTAGATGGAATGACATCAGAATAGGGCCCCAGTGGAGGCTCTAAATTACTTTCCACCTTTGGATCTCATACTCATGGTTCCTTTACTACTTCAAAAATGATTAAAAATAGAGACTTAATGTACAGGAGTGCTATATCCAACACAATTGACACCAGGCAAGCAATAAATATAAACAAAAAAGTTCAAATTTTTGAAGTTATTTACCGAAAAATAATAGTATATAGATTTTATTTATCATTTTTTCAATACTGTTTCACACACCAGTAAATATTCAGAAATCAACACCAACCTACACCTTTGAAAACTATTTCTTTAATTTCATATCTGAATTCTGCACAAATAAAACTCTGCCAATACTTCTAAATTATTGACATTGTATTATACTGGTTTTGTGGAGCAAATAAGGCACAGTAGTGTCTGTGGTCAAAAGCATAATAAAATAATTCTTGGAATTATAAAACAAATATGTAATAAATAATCAATAATTATATTATTTTTCCTACTCAGTTTTGTCTCTTACCTTTGTTCTAGGCATTCAGATGTCTAATGCTTCTACCACAAATCTCACTATACTGCAGCAGGAAATGCAAACAAGGCCTCCTTTCATGAAATTCAGCCCAGCTATGTTCCTGTAGCACTGGCTGAGAAGTCCAATCTTGGATTCTGAAGCCTTTCAACTCAGTGATAACACTAAGTGATGACCACTAACTGAAGAGTTCTGTGTGAAAGAAGATTTCGTTATTACTTTTAACTTTTTTTAATTAGAAATTTTTTTTGAGAATTTCTTAAGCTGAGTGCTTTACCCATCAGTATCCCCACTTACATTCTTTCCATATGCAACTCTCACACTCTCTAAAGTTCATGACTTCTTCATTTTAGTTAACTTTTACCACTCTCTCTTCTCTCTGTGTGTATCTCTCTGTGACTCTCTCTGCCTGTAGATGTGTGTGTATCATATTGAGCTCTGTTATAGTTACATATATGTACATATGTGCAGCAGTCCACTTGGGATTGAATAACCTATCAGGGAGCTTGTCCTTGAAGAAAACTGATTCTCCCTCTCTCAGCAGCCATTGATTACCTGTAGCTTTGCATTTGGTGGTGGGGACCTGAGAGATTTCCTCCTGTCCTATGGACATCTAGTTTAGGCATCAATATTGTCAAAATTTCATGGTTACAACATCCCTGTCCTGTCTAGAAGATACCATCACATAGTAGCATTCCAGTATTCTAGATCTTACAATATTTTCTCCACTTCAGAATTTTCCCTTAGCCCTTAGTGTAGAGTTTGCATTAAAGATGCTATGACTGTAGTTGGGCATCCCAGGGTCACTTGTTGTCTGCATGATTGCCTAATGTGGATCTCAGATATAGTTTCCATCTGCAATTAAAAATACAAGAGCTTTATTAATGAGAGAGTTGGAAACTTTATCTGAAGATATAGGATAAGTTTTTAGAACACAGAAAATATATCTGTGTCTTTCTGTCAGGACACAATCAATCATAGGTCAAAGGCTTTGTAGCTGGTTTGCTGTTTGCCTTTTTACTTTGGTACCATGCAGGCAGAATATGCTTTTTTTGGCATAACCATTATATCTTATTGTGTTTAAGTACATTTCTATGAGATTACACCTGTTCCTGACACTATTGGGGGCGGGGGGTGGCACAGAACCTGATACTAGATAGCCCTGCATCCTAGGAGAAAATCCAATAATACAGATCTGCCAATAAAAGGAAGAGGCAGGAAAAATTTTGAAAAATCCAGGCAATCTGGCAGCACTTAGACCCCAGAACCTTGAGGAATAGAAGGCCTATGTGCTAAGTAAGAACAATGTCTACCCAGCAGCTCAGAGAAGCAAGACCATGGTAACCCCTGCCTAAGATGTGGGAAAGAGCAAAGACAACATGGTGGCATGTGGAGAAACATCCCAGGAAGAGAGTGAACTGTGGGAGAGGAAGGAGCTGGGTGACCTGGTGGTGCAGCACAGGCAAGTCTCTCAAGGTCCAGGTGGATCTTTGCTGTAAGAAAGAGCAGACCTAGCCAGCTGTGAGAGAAAGGCAAGTCATTGAGGATCCAGAGTGCAGAAGGATATGGCATAGAAAGAAATAGTCCTACTGGATGTTTTAGGGAGGTCACAAAAGAACTGGGAATATGTTTGTGATGGAGAGCAGCAGGTCTCTATGGTAGGTGAGAAAGGTCAGCCCTGGAGGAAATAAATAAACACAGGTCTTCAAAATGTGCCTTGTCATTGTTCAAAGTATAATCTCAGATATCATTTATCTTTTTATAGTATCACTTCTATTTTTGAGAATCAATCTTAGAGCTTTATGGCTGAAATGCTATACCAGTGAGTTATGGCCTCAGTCACATTTTGTGACTCAATTCAATGTGACTCTCATTATTCACCAAACCTTATACACCATTTCTTGAATTATTATATTTTAGTATTTCTTATCTTAATTTCATATGAAATCATTTATTAATCTATGGAGAGACAAAAACAAGTTTACACATAAGGAGTATAGAAATTTAAGCCTGAAAACTTACATTTCTATGCAAAACCATAACTTCATACTAAGTAAATTTTAATTTCTTCTTTCTTCTTCATTCTTTTGAAAGTTTCATATACACAAATCACAACTCAAACTTATGATCCTTCTGCTCTAATATCTGACTTATTATGTGTTGGGAATGAACACAGGGCTTCAGTCTTGCAAAATAATACCCTACCAAATAAGCAATGACCCCAGGACAATAAATGATACTTTCTTCTATTCAAGGGCTACAAACTGTCACCATGGGCAATATGGGTCTCAAGATTTGCTAGAAATTTCAGGTGAATGTCTAGAAATCTGTCAGTACCAAGTTAAAATGCCATCTTTGCTGCTGAAATTAAGGAAATCACTAAACACAGGAAAGATCTTCCAAACATAGATAAATAAGACATTCACTTTTCTCACAGATTTGTTAGTGCTTTTGATATTCCACATTTCTCCTAAATCCTCTTGTGTACATCAGTAAAATTTCCATATAAAATTCTTTGACTAAAACTGTTTCCTGGAATTTTTTTTTTTTTTTGGTTTTTTGAGACAGGGTTTCTCTGTGTAGCTTTGCGCCCTTCCTAGAACTCGCTTTGGAGACCAGGCTGGCCTTGAACTCACAGAGATCCACCTGGCTCTGCTTTTAATCCCAAATACTGGGATTAAAGGCCTGGCTTGTTTCCTGGAATTTTAATGACACATCAGCAAATAATCTTATTTTTCTGTGAACTGTACACAGCTCCCATATGGACATTTATAGGAACTCTCATCCTTAGGGAGCTAGAGCACTGTGAAGATGGGGGATTTCCTGTGAGTGCTGGTGTCTCCCTCCTGGAGAGAACCTTCTTTCTCTTTGCTCATTTTAACATTCACCCATTTCTCTTGTGGGAGGGAGCAGCTCATAAGCACCATGGTAAGTGATGGAGGTGCAGGCAGGAGAGTTACAAAGTCTATCACATCAGGCTTTTGATGTCACCAAGAGCTTATCCTTGTGGCCTTAAGGTAATGGCAGAAGCAACCCATTGGAAGATATCATAGGAACTGAGTGGGAAAGCATCCATTTCCAAGTTCCACACCTTGTCAGAATTTTACTGATCTGACAATATAAAGGAACAGACAATGATCAGGCAGGTTCCAATCCCAACCTCAATCACTGTGACCTTCCTCACTCTGCTTCCCTGCTGCTCTGACCCTTGAGGGGACAAAACAGTAGTGCAAAGTGCTGCAGCAGACAATCCTGAGCTGACAGTTATGCTAATGTATCATGTACCCAAAAGACAGAGAGCGCCTCCCAAGCATAGTAGAAGGTGAAACCCAATACAAACACAGAAATGGGGTTCTTCCCTGATTTGTTGGTATAACCTACAAAGTTCTCTCCTAATCCTTTGGAAGTCCAAGAATGAATTCATTCTACATACAGACAGCAGCAGTGCTTTGAGGAACTTCATAGTTATTAATTTTTTCATGTGATGGAAACACAAACATTACACAAATCACTAATAAAGAGTTTTATTGAGCTCAGCCTGGTGCCTGGCCGTGGATCTCTGTATCTGCCTCCATCTGTCACGGGACAAAGGCTCTATGATGACAGCTAGGTTAATTGCTAGGCTGTTCATCAGAATAGACAAGGCCAGGCACCCTCTGGACCACTGCCAGCAGTCCAAGGTGTGGTCAACCTTGTGGATTCCTGAGAGCCTCCCCAGCACCCTGCCTCCCCCTATTCCCATGTCCTCATCTATCATGGTATCTTCCCCCCTGCCCTCCAACCCTGTCCCTGTTCCAGCTCGACCCTCCCATTTTCCTATGTTCTCATCCCCCACTCCTTGCCCTTTGCCTCCCTCCACACACCCAGTCCACTCATGAAGATCTCATCCACTTCTCCTTCACAGGGTCATCCATGTGTCCCTCCTAGGGTCTTTTCCTGTTAGCTAGCCTCTCCGGAGTTGTGGGTTGCAGTCTGGCCATCCCTTCCCTCCCATTTAGTGTCCACTTATGAGTGAGTACATACTATGTTTGTCCTTCTTAGTTTGGGTTACCTCACTCAAGATGATATTTTCTAGATCCATCCATTTGCCTGCAAATTTCATGATATCCTTGTTCTTTACTGCTCAGTAGTACTCCATTGTGTATATGTGCCATATTTTCTTTATCCATTCTTCAGATGAGGGATATCTCGGTTGTTTCCAGGTACCAGGCTGAGCTCCAGGAATCCAATTGATGAGAGAGAGGAGAGATACTGCAGGCCAGGGACATCGAGTTCATGAAGGGAAGATGTGCAGAGATGACTGGCCACTCTAGTGGAAGCCCAGGAACTGTGGACTGGTGGCTGTGGAGCCCCCATGGAAATGGACTAGGCCCTCTGTACATGTAAGATGGTTGCTGGGCTCGAATTGTTTGAGGGGCACCCAGGCAGGGTGATCAGGATCTGTCCTTGGTATATGGGCAGGCTTCAGGAATCTGGTGCCTGCGGTGTGACACCTTGCAGAGCCTTGGTGCAATGGGAAGGGGCTTGGACCTGCCTAGGCTCATTGTGCTGGGCTCTACTGACTCCCCATGGGAGACCTTGATTTGGGGGATGTGGGAATGCGGGGTGGCTAGGGAAAGAGGGCTGGGGGGTGGGAGGAGGGAGGAGGGAGTATCTGTGGATAGTATGTGGAGTGAGTAGAAAATTTCTTAATAAAGAAAAATGAAAAGAAAAAAGAAAAAAATGACATCAAATGTGTAGTTGGTAGCCATTTCAGGTTTGATCTGGAAGTTCCAACCCCCACTGAGACTTCAGTAACTGTCTTGCCTAAAAGGCAGGGCCAAGAGAGGGCCCTGAAGAGCTGAGATCCAGATGTACTGACTGCTCTTGGTTCTTGGACCCTGGACGCTAGAGGTAGACCGTGCAGAGTTCTCCAGAGAACAGAACTGGACTGCCCTATGTCTTCCCCAGATCCTGCAACCTACCTATCCCTTCTTTTGTAAGTTATACCACTAAATAAACCTCCCTTTTAACTATGTGGAGTGGCCTTAATAATTTCACCAATAAAATGTTAATGACTAATTGGAGAAAAAGTAGACATAATATACGGTTGGTGAGAATATGTCCTGTTGTATTTCCTATGAAATTTTGTCTGTAATTTCCTCCAAAAGCTAAAAATAGAAATGTCATGTGTCCTAGCTACATCACTCCTGGGCAGACACCTAAGGAATCTCTACTGCAAAGATACCAGATCATTTGTATGCAGTGTTGCCATCTTCACAGCATCTAAGAGCTGGAATCAGCCTAGAGTCCCACCAGCTGATGAATGGACAGTAAAGATGTGGTGAAGCCTGTCTTCCATTATATGGAGGAACCTGCCTGACTCCATTTATAGACAGGATCCATTATGCTGTATTTTTAAAAATAAGTTTTGGCCGGGCAGTGGTGGTGCAAGCCTTTAATCCCAGCACTCGGGAGGCAGAGCCAGGTGGATCTCTGTGAGTTCAAGGCCAGCCTGGGCTACCAAGTGAGTTCCAAGAAAGGTGCAAAGCTACACAGAAAAACACTGTCTTTGAAAAAAAAAAAATAAGTGTTTATTAACTGTGAGATTTGAGTTGCTCTCTGTTTCCTGGAACCTGAACTTCCCCAACCCATGAACTTGATTTGTTTTTGAGAATACCCTGACCCTCAATGTTGCACCCTGAACCCTAATAATCACATGGTGGGTTGCCACATGTTGTTTATTTATTTATTTATTTATTTATTTATTTATTTATTTATTTATTTATTTCATTTTCCTTATTGCCCCATTGTCTTGTTTCTATAAAACTACTAATGATAATACTCCCTAAAAGAGGGCCAAGGGGTGGATTCATGGCTATTCTCTTTAACCTGAATTAGGAGGCACTCATTGGCCAACTTTTGGTTACATCCCTATGAAAAGCAACCTTGATTTGGCTCAAACTGTGGTAATGGTCATGGTCATGCTCTTGCCATTGGGATTAACCCTATTTGTATAAACATTTAGGTTAATTCTCCTTTTTTCTAATCTTGTTAGGTCTATCATTGCACATTCAATAAGCACACAGGAGATTCAATTATATTCTAACAAAACCGTTGTTTTAATATTTCTAATTGTTAATCAAAGTGAAGACCCCAGTCTGTGAACATATGTTTTGTGTGCCTTTAAGGGATATGGTCTCCATCAACTTTCTGATTTAATTCTTGAGCCTCCAGTCAATAATAAATTATCCAGGGCCACAATTGAAAACCTGAATTCACATGAAAGTGCTTTAATTCTTAAGGGATTGAGGGCAGGAGAGAGGATAGATCTCCTGTAAGAAAAGGAAATAATATAGACTGTTTTGGATGCATTGGTGGTGTCTGGAAGGGAGGATCAAATGGAGAGTATGAGGACAGGGGAGAAAAAAGAGAATAAGGGGAAAGAGAGCTAAAAGTTAGGGCCACTTGAGAGTCAGTATGGTAACCTAATAGAGTAGAAGATTCTAAAGGAGAGATGTAACACCAACATAAGCTACAACTCCTTTGAATTAAAATAGTATCTGGCCTGCAAGATATGCTAGGTCAGTGGTGGAAAAAAGCTTGTGGAAGTAACCAACAATATCTGATTTGACATAAGATGCCTTCAAGAAATAGAACCCATATTCTACAGTACTTGAATGGCCATGACTCTGAAACTAGATAGAACAGGAACCTAGGATGAAAATAAGTACTACAGTTCTATAAAAAGAAGATTATAACAAAATCACTCACAATCACTTTCTGCTACACTCAAAGATCAGTTCCTTGCTCAGCCATTATAAGAGAAGCTTCCTACTGCAGCAGATGGGAACATATACAGAGACCCACAGTCAGACAATATTCTGAGAGTGAGAGATTTTTGACACTCAGGACTGTTTGAGATATGTTCTTCAAATCCCCTCAGTGCTCATGGAACACTGAAGAAGAGGTGAAAATAGTGTAAAAGCAAGAGGTGATAGAAGCACCAAGGAAATAAGGTCCCCAAAGAAACAGGATAGTTGCACATATGAATTCAAAGAGACTGAGGCAGCAATTGCAGAGCCTTCATGGTGCACCAGATGGGGTCCTAGAGATGAAAGAATTGGACCCACATGCCCAAACCATACCCAGAAGCTATCTCCAATTGATGACCATTTGCAAATGAAATAGTTTCCTCTAAGGGAGTCTCATTGAGGAAACCAAACACTCTTTTCTTTTTTTCCCTTATTTTTATTAAGAAATTTTTTCATTCATTTTACACACCAACCAAACATCCCCCTTTTCCCTCCCCGCTGCTCCCCCCAGCCTGCCCCTCCCAGTCCACCCCCTGTCCCATCCATAAGAAGGCAAGGCCTCCCATGGGGACGCACATCCAGTATAGGCAAATCAAGCCCTTTCCCCTGCCTCAGGGCTGCAAGAGGTGTCCTATCATAGGTAGTGGGCTCCATAAGCCCCCACTCATGCACCAGAGATCAGATGGATTCTGATACAATCTTCAGGGGGCCTCTCAAGCAGATCAAGCTGCACAACTGTCTCACTATGCAAAGGGCCTAGAACAGGGAGGGAGGGAGAGGGAAAACAATGAAACAGATCCCATGATAGACAGAGACATCATGGGGACAGAGAGAAACCCAGTGCTAGGGAAGTTACCAGGAATCCCCAAGGATGACCCCAGCCTGAGCCACTAGCAATAGTGGAGAGGGTGCCTGAACTGAACTTGCTTGCCCCAGAGATCAGACCGGTGAATACCCTAACTGTCATCACAGATCTTTTCTCCAGTGACTGATGGAAGTAGATGCAGAGATCCACAGCCAATCACCAGACAGAGCTCCAGGAGTCCAGTCACAGAGAAAAGGGGGATTCTATGAGCAAGTTCATCAGGATCATGATGGGGAAACATGCCGGGACAACCAAAGCAAACTAGAGGGAACTCGTGAAATTTGGATCAATGGCTGTGGAGCCAACATGGGACTGGAAACCAACCACTCTTAAGCATAGGCTTCATGTCTAAAAGTAGATGGTCATGGAAATCAAATTAAAATGCATTTTTGGAGGTCCCTTTTCTTTTAACATCACATAGTTTTTATCATTTTATTTATTTGTTTATTTAATTACCTCTTGTTTTATCCAAGACATTATGTTCAGTTGCATACATAATATGGCTAATATTTTTGTGTTTTTATCCAATTCCAGAGTGAGTGCATCAGGAGGTCTCAGCATCTGCACCTCTCTTCTGTCTTTTCTTGGGCTCCTATCCTTCTGGTTGTTTATTTTGACCTGCTCTGATGTGTCCGTTTTTGATTGTCCTCATTTTATTTTATTTAATTATTATTCATAAGAAACCTGTTTGTATTCTTAAAAGAGTCAGGGAGATGGTTTGTCTGCAGGGAAGGAGAGGAGGGAAGGATTTGAGAGATGAAGAGAGAGGAGAAACTATATTCATGAGATATTATATGAGATAAAAATCTATATTCCATGAAAAAATATTTGACCATAGGTTAAAAATACTAGGCGGTGAGGAAAGAGGGAAGGACTCATATTACACCCAAACACTGACACATATTACAAACTCCAAGAGGTGCCTAAGTCTGTACAAATGCCTGAGGCAGAAAAGGTCCTATTTATTTAAATCCTTAGTCTCTGTGGTTGGGCTATCACACACTTGCTCCCATGGTTCTGTCAATGTCTAACCTGGGTGGGCTAGAGCCAGGACAGGATAAAGAATGAATGGGGTTCCTGAGTAAGGTTCATGGTGTGCAGAGTTCCCAGCTGCTTCTCTCAGCATCCCACAGCCTGAATGGAGCAAGAAGTAGATGTGGACCCTGGGTAACAACAATATGACAGTGCCAAATTTCCATGAAAGATGCAAACCATCACATGTGTGGGAAAAGGAAGAAAAAAAGCAGGAGCAGTGTGAGCTTACTAATCAGAAAGCAGGAGCTCAGGAACTGAGTGTGAGAAGAAGGTTGACATGAACTAAGACTGCAAAAAGTGTAGGAGGAAAAGAACGTAAGTGAAGAGGTTGTACTAGAAGTGGAGGTTGGTCGTCCCAAAGTGTGTTTCCTGGGATCCCTGTAGTCCCCATGCTCTCTTATTCCAGACTCACACTACAGGAACTCAGATACAGTGATGGCCACAGCATAACAGACAAATAGAATACTGTCCATCCTCCCCATTTATAAAGACAAGGCTGACTCCCCACATGCAAATGCATTTTCTAGCTCTAAGTTAAATCTCTTCCTGGACTGTGGGAGCTCACATCTCTCTCACAGGAGGCTGACCGCTGAGGAAGAGGAGGTGTAGCCTAGAAGATGACACTGCTGGGTCTTCTGTGTCTGGTGACAGGCCTTCCTGGTGAGTGTTACTGTTTCACACATGTATCCATGAGGGGTTGTGACAACCTGTGATTGACAGAATTGTCTCTTCTTGTCTGAAGGTATCCTGTCCCAGGTACAGCTTCAGGAGTCAGGACCTGACCTGGTGAAGCCCTCTCAATCACTGTCCCTCACCTGCTCTGTCACTGGTTTCTCCATCACCAGTGGTTACTACTGGAACTGGATCAGGCAGTCCCCAGGGAAGAAGCTGGAGTGGATGGGGTACATCGGTTCAGGTGGTAGCACCTACTACAACCCATCCCTGCAGAGCCGCATCTCCATCACCATAGAAACATCTAAGAACCAGTTCTTCCTGCAGCTGAACTCTGTGACCACTGAGGACACAGCCACATATTACTGTGCAAGACACAGTGAGGGAACTTCAGCATGAGCCCAGACACAAACCTCCCTGCAGAGGAGGTCTGGACCAGCAGGGGGCGCTCAGCTCTTACCAAGCAGAGGAACTCTAAGAATTTAGAGCTGGAAAGAAAAAAAATTCTGGTTTTCTCTGACTTTGCTTCTCCTACCCTAAGAGGAGGGAGGCTTTGGCATCATTTCTCTCTCTGATCATGAAACTGTGTTTTTGTAAAATCACATTTACCTATTTCTCATTGTTACTCTCAAGATGCTGTGTGTGGTAATACTTTTAGTTTTTTAGTGGTGAATCTAGTCTTTATCAGCTGTGCCCTGTTTGTTCTTAGAAATTTTTTTATTTAATAGCTTCAAAAATAGCTTTTTGAAACTCAGCTGTCCTCAGCATCATACTAGTTGTCACATAAAAAATGAATTCTTTTGATTCTCCATGCATACCCTCAGATACATCTGTATGTCAGAGCACTTGCTAGAGTATTGACACAAACGAGTTGTTGTTATGCCTAAGGAATGTGTTGTAGACTTAAATGGGGGACCATACATCACTGAAAGAATGTTACCAACCCTGTAATGCACAGCAGGGATTTCATGAGGTCCACTGTGCATGGCTCTGGTAAAGACTTATATTGGTGAAATTATTAAGGCCAATCCATGTAGTTAAAAGGAAGATTTATTTAGTATATAACTTACAAATGAAGGAATAGGTAGGTTGTGGGGTCTGGAGAAGGTGTATTGCAGTCCAGCGTTGTTCTCTGGAACTCTGCTCAGTCAACCTCCACCTTCAAGGGTCCAGGAACAGAGATAGCGCTGGCCCATCCAGGTCTCCGGTCTCTAGGTGCCTCCCTTGGTCCTGCCTTGTAGGCATGATGGTTGACCAAGCCTCAATGGGGGTTGGAACATCCAGATCAAAGCCGGAATGGATACCCACTACATACTTTGCTTTTATTCACTCTTGATTTTGGATTTTTTTTTTTTTTTGGTTTTTTTTTTCGAGACAGGGTTTCTCTGTGTAGCTTTGCGCCTTTCCTGGAGCTCACTTGGTAGCCCAGGCTGGCCTCGAACTCACAAAGATCCGCCTGGCTCTGCCTCCCGAGTGCTGGGATTAAAGGCGTGCGCCACCACGCCCGGCTGATTTTGGATTTTTTTGTACAAAAAGTACATAGTTTTGCATTGTGGTTAAAAACAAATGCTCATGTGTTTACAATGATAATTACTATTTTTTAAATGTGTCAGTAAAGATGCCACTTGTAATTTAGCAAAGAACTGTATAAGTTATGTGTGTAGATACACCTGGGCCTGCACCATTAGTGTTTGATCTGTGATTGGTGATCTCCTCCTACAGAGTTTCACAGGAATGGATACCTAAGCCAAGTGCAGACACTAAAACACAGTAATTCATCCAAGTGGAAAATCAAATCAGGAGATGAGTGGCATTATACCATGTGTCACCTAATCAGTTAACAAGATTCATACTCAGTTATGTGATGCTTTTTTCAAATTCTGAATGACCACTTGGGAAATCCTGTAAAAACCAAAGTTGAGAAATAATGGGTGAAAAATATCGCAGAAATTCTCATACTATCACAAAGCAGGTGGCAGAGAGTGCACAGGGGTGGGGATCCCCCAAAACCTGCACTGCACATCTTCTCCCCAGTGACAGGACCCGTTTTCCCTAAGGCGACCCACAGACAAAAGATCAGGGATAAAGACACAGGGACTCAAAGATGAGGTTTTCAGAGATGAAGAAGTAGATGGACATCCAGCCAGGCCAGCCAGGTCTCAGAGACTGTCTGCTATTGTGAGGATTCTCTAATGAGGGCCATGCCTCCAACTAAACAGTGCCAAGTGGTCCTGGGAGGAAGTCACAGCCTGGAGGATGGAGGAAGGAGAGGAGGCCACCTTCATGTTCACTGGGCAATGTCTGGATGACAGGATCCACATGAGTTCTGAGTTGTTTGGGAGTGGGTTAACAAGGTCAGTATCAAGAAAACATCCCTGAGGACTGTGCCTCTAGTTCTAGGCATCACCAGGTAAATCACCCTGTCTAGTCAGGAAAATTGACCTGCACTCTGTTTCCCTTTATAACCTCTAGTGACTCCCCAAGAAGAGTAACACCAGCACCCAGTCTTAGCCTGAAAGCTGAGCCCTGGCTGAGGTACCCTCATTTCCTTTACACAGGAGTCTCCATCGAAGTATGTGTGTCCTGGAACTGCTTTTCTGCCTGGTGGCTGTTCCCTGCAGTATGTTTAAATAAAGGAAGCTGGGCATGTAGTCCTATTTTTTGTTTATGATGAACAATGATTGTCAATATTCTCAGGTTCACTGTCCAAAGCATGGCTGCAGGAATCAGGTCTGGCCTCATAAAAACTTTGCAGACCCTGTCACTCACCTGTATTGTCTGGTTTCTGTGTAACAAATCATCACATTCACTGGGTCTAACAGCACACAAGAAATGGTTAGAATATGCTGGCACCATACTATGGACTATTGGAGACACAGTTTGTAATGGGGATTTCCAGCAGCAGTATCAGTAGAGATATCTCCTATATCCAAGTTTCCTTAAATCTGCATTCTAACCCCTATCTAATTGTGCCAGCAACATGGTAGGAGACTTCAGCGTGAACTCAGACACAAACCTCCCTACAGAGGAGTCCCAGGAAAAACAGAGACACTTAAGAACTGAGTAGCCTAACTCAGAAATTCTAATTGCTGCTCACACCATAGGAAATTAGGAATTGTCTCCATGTGCTTCCTAAAAAACAAGCATATGTCTGTTTACATTTTAGAATATGTTGTTTCCCCTTCCTGTTAAAAAGTCTTCTACAGACCCTTTGGTGTGTCATAGTCTATGAGAATTTCTATTTGCTTAGTTTCTGATAAACATATCATTATTTCACCTTGAAGCACCACAGATATGCATTTGTCTCATGCTATCAGATGAAATAATCAAAAGAATAAAGCTTTTCTAAAGCTTTTCATGTTTTCACAAAGATCTGTAACTTTAAGACTTGGTGTTGATAGCATCAATGGGAAATAACAGGGTATTTTAAATAATTTACTAGCATTTCAATTTATTTCCTCTCATAGGGACTAGAATCCAGATCTTCATTGAATCAATATTATTATCAAGATAGATGATAAAACAGGATGTCTACTGTTTCCTGCTTCCAATGTGTTACTACTCTAACACAGTAGAGGTAATTAATTTTTTTCAATCAATGAATATTAGAAATTTGAATCCTTTCAATGATTAATTTGCAACCCTTATCCCATGCAATAATTTCTTTCAAGATGTTTCTTATATGCTCAGCTTGTGGAAAAGTCTGAGTGACCATTGTGCACATGCCAGCTCATGTCATCTACTGTCTCTTTCCTAACTCTCTTCCAGTGGCAACGGATTTTTCCTTATCACAGTTTGCTGCCTCCTGTTGGTGTTTTCTTGTTAACGTTGGCTCCATGCTTAATGCAATGCAACTCTTTGTTGCTGATGAAGCTAGGAAATTTGAAAAGTTTTACCTGTGAATTAGAGAATCATTATTGGGAGAAGTGATGTTTGCTGTTGAATTAGTTGTGTTACAGAATTCTGTTATCTGTAAAAGGAAAGAGAGTCTACCAGTGCAGACCTGAGCCTTGTCTAGATTCTATTATCATGACAGCTTGTGTTAAGTTAGTTTGGGAAACAAACACACTATACAATATGGGATTACTGAGATCAAGACCAACCCAACTCACTGAACAGCACAATATGAAGATAAAAAACTAAGGGATCCATGGTCTGTTATCTAATGTCCATGTGAAGGTCAGCCCACATGGCTTCCAGGGACCTATGATGACCACAATGGGCCTGCATGTTGATCATGCTCTGGAAACAAGGTGTGTTTACATTAACTTCTCAATATCCTCCAGGTATACTGAAGTAAAGAAGTAAATATTTGAGCAATATTTTGTGAATATGAAATGAACTTTTCCCCTAGGATTTGGGCAAAGAAATCATTCAGCAATGATGTGAGTCCAGTTGACATTAACCTTGCAAGGACCAGCAGTTTCAGAGTGAGCCAGGATTTTCTGATCATGGTCAGGGAGAACTGCATTTAACTAGGCCAGGATGGAGAGGCCACAGCAAGACTAATGCTGTGACAAGTTTATTGTGACCAATAAGACTTTCAAGACTTTTATGTAAAACAATATAACAGCACTTTCTATGATCATTACAATGGTACATAACAGGATACTATACTGTTTGTAAGTTATATGGATATAAAATATTAATACCTATGACCAATTGTCTTGTCAAGCTTCTACATGCTTTGAGGACCTCGAGGGAACATAAAGAAATAGAGGTGGGACTGAAAGCTTCACCACCTGAGGAAGCAGTTTGGTTCATCAAGAACTGAAAGGCACACAGTGCCCCAGGAGACATGGACTCTAACTTGGAAACCTATGACATGTGCCTCTTAAGGCAGCAAGACTAGACCAACTACATGATTCTCTAGAAAATACAGTGAGCCCAGCTAAACAAGATGCTTATTTTTTTCCTAAGCACAGTTATTTGACATGTGGTAATTCTTTGTAATAATTCTATAGTACCAGTGAATAGTGTGGAATGGATCCACATGCCACCATGGAAGACCACGGCATTAGAAGAATATTAACAGCTATATAGGCGCTTGAAATCAGTCTCTGCATATCCATTCATTATTTCCAGTAAAAGAAGAGCCAGTCCTCCCCGTGGCTGAGCTCTCTGAGTACCAAAGTAGCATGGATGTGTCTCTGCTCAAGACAGACAGAGAACCTTGACTGTAAGCCATGGCATCCCATCCTGCAAGGGAGCTCAGGACCAGCAGGGAAACAATGTAATCAATAATCAGCAGAACAGAAGTGAGATGAGGTATGGACACAGTAGCTTCTTTGGACACATTTCTTAAAGTCTATTCTCTGAATAACACCTACTGCAGTCTCCAATTTTCTATTTTTTTTTAATTCAGGCTTCAATTTTCAAGCACAGTAGAACTTCTGCTGTGGGATGTTCTGTATGTCCTGTGGGAGCCTATTCTAGGGTTCCCCGTGGCTTTACCCAGCAGGTCCGCATAGATGATGATTAGGACCATGGGCCTGAGTGCAGGTTTCTGAGATGGTCTGCACTTGGCTTTGCTGTGGGATGGTCTGTATATCAAGTTGCTCTGTGTGGTCAATAAATAAAACCTGACTGTCCATGGCTAAGCAGGAAGTCTAGGTGGGACTAACAAAAGGAGAAATAAAAGAACAGGAAGGCAGAAGGTGTCACTGCCAGCCGCCACCCTGACAAGCAGCATGTAAAGATGCCGGTAAGCGACGAGCTACATGGCAAGGTATAGATTTATGGAAATGGATTAATTTAAGCTGTAAGAACAGTTAGCAAGAAGCCTGCCACGGCCATACAGTTTATAGCAATATGTCTCTATGTTTACTTGGTTGGGTATGAGCGGATGTGGGACTGGCAGGTTACAAAGTTTTGTCCTGACTGTGGGCAAGGCAAGAAAACTCTAGCTACAAACTTCCTTATCAATATTATACAGATTTTTATTTTCTTCTTTATTTTATTATGATTGATTTATTTATTTCTGAGTTTTGAAAAACATGTTTTTTTCATACAATGTATTCTGATCAGTTTCCATACCCAACTCCCCCCAGATCCTTCCCATGTTCCTACCACTCAACTGGATGACCTTTCTTTCTCTATATAGAAAACAAATATATGGACAAAAAAAAGAACTTAGAAAAGAAAAAAGCAGGAGAAACACACACCTGCAAACTTCTGGAAAAACAAATATTAATTGCTTGTACATTAAAATAAAGATTACAAATTCTCCTAATACATGAGGTTTTGAAATTTTCATGCACAATTGATTATCCTAATCACTACCATTACCTGTAAATCAGTTTTGTCAGGAAAAGGACTAAATGTCTCATGTTGGGATTCTATTGTGAGATTAGGCCTTGATTATATCCACAGAGCCTGCATAGGTCTCAGGAATGGCTACTTCCTCAGAGAGGATTAGGATTTTGACCTCAGCATTCTGATGCCTGACCAAGGATTTCTCTACCCTTTTTTTCTCCATCTGGCCTAGGTCCTTATCTTACAAGTATCATGACTCATAAATGTGCAAATCAAGTGAGACTATAGTGATAAAACAGAGATGTTCACATCCCACAACAACATATGATTTGTGTCCTCTGCACAGTCACTGAGCACACAAGGTCCTCGCCATGAAATGGAGCTGGATCATCCTCTTGTTGGTGGCAGTTGCTACAGGTAAGGGGCTCCCAAGTTGCTGACTTGAGGAGGGTCCATCCACTCAGGTGACAATGACATCCACTCTGCCTTTCTCCCCACAGGTGTCCACTCCCAGGTCCAGCTGCAGCAATCTGGGGCTGAGCTGGTGAGGCCTGGGGCCTAAGTGAAATTGTCTAGCAAGGCTTCTAGTTTCACTTTCACTGACTACTATATACACTGGGTGAATCAGAGGCCTGGACAGGGTCTGGAGTGGATTGGATGGATTGGTACTTGAGGTAGTAATACTGGCTATGCACAGAAGTTCCAGAGCAAAGCCAAGCTGACTGTAGATAAGGCCTTGAGCACAGCCTACATGGATCTGAGCAGCCTCACATCTGAGGACTCTGAAGTCTATTACTGTGCAAGACAGGGTATTGTAATTCACATCCTGAATGTGTCAGAAACACTAGAGGGACAGAAACCTGCCTTAGGACTGAAATATTCGATATTTTAGCCTGGAGACTTGATCAGAAATAATCATTTTGAATGTGCATTGGTCAGTAGCCATCTTTGAACAATCCTATAGGATGTTTGTCACTAAATCAAAAGGACATCAGAGAACAGAGTAATGCTGATTCAGGATGCTCCCTACAGTACTCCATACCTTGACTATATCTTTATAAATGACCACCTCCGCTGACATGCTTCTTCCAAAATGAAGCAAAAACAACAACAATAACAACAAGCCCTGGTAACACACACACACACACACACACACACACACACACACACACACATACATATACATATACATATATATGTATATATATACATATATATATATATATATATATATATATAATTTGTTATATAAATAAGTCCCTGTGACTAGAAAACCAATTAGTTTACCATCTCACCTGGCTCTTCCAAAATCCATTAGCAACCGCAGGTTGAGACTTAATTGGAATGTCTGTTTAGCTGCCAGTACATTTATTATCCATCTGTAATTTATTATCACAGTTCATCATTACCCTACTTTATCCTCTGGACCATTTCCATCAGATCACATGATACTCAGGAAGTGTCTTCTGAACCAATAAAATGGATAGAAATTCCTTGTCCTCCAAGGCCTAGAGCCCTCCCAGTCTCAAGTGTACATCATAAACTGTCAACACCTTCATGATTTCTCTTGTTACAAAATAAACCATTGTCAGGATAGAAATGAAAGGGGGTCTTCCCTACCTGTGAATTCGGGGGACTCCTCAACAGAAAGATGAAGACTGGTATGAATGTTGGGTTGTTGTCAGATTTGAACTGCATAAAAGCATGCGTGTTTCATAGTGCTGACTTCTGTGAGGAAATCCTGGATTTCTCAAGGAGTGTGAAAGCTTCCATCCTCCACAGAATTGCACCTCTTGAATTCCCTGATGTACCACAGTCAAACATGTTTCCTAAGACAACATTTTTGACCTTTACAGGCTTGCTAAGAGATTAAAAATCTGTCTACAAACATTTCAGAAGAATACCTACACAGGAATGAGATGCATCAATTGGAGACCATGTTCTGTCAAAGTGAACAGTTAGGGACACAGTCTGATATGGAATATTATTATTTTCAAATGACATCAAGTTTATATGATCAATAACTTTGCTAAATATCTTTGCTGTGAGACAACAAAATCTAAAACGAAAACAAATTAGTTACACGGAGCCTGAGGAGCAGGTGCTGAGACCAGCAAGGGTGTTTCCTGAATCTACCCAGAGTTGATTCCTCTCATTTAAGCACATACAAGGCTCAGGAAACCATTATCTAGAAAAACAAAAGATCTGACATGGAGAAGTTCAGTTAGTTCCTAGAGTCTATGACACTGTCCTGGGCATGCTCCAATAACAGAAATGACCCAGTTCAAAGGCCCTCTCAATCCCCATGAATGAAGATTATCTCACTGTAGAATGAATTCCTCAATTGGAAAACTAGGAACTAACAATCTGGTCTCACAGAGAGGCAGTTTCAAGGCTCTTCATGATGAGACTCACCCCCATTCAGTATAAGAGTGTCAGGTCCTATGGAGGGGACAGGCATGGTTAGATGGAAAGACAGCAGAGCTGTGCCCCAGAGTGGAGGCTCTAGATTCCTCTCCACCTTTTGGAATCATACACATGGTTCCTTTACTACTCTGAAAATGTTTTAAAATACTGACCTGATGTGTAGGAGTGCTACTTCCAATACAGCTGACTCCAGACTAGCAGGAAATATAAACAGAAAAGTTCAGACTTTTAAGAGTTGTTTACAGAAGTATAATAGAATATAGAATTTATATATCATGATTTTTCAATACTGGGTATCCCACACCAGATTTTGCATGAAAGAACACTAAGCCACTCCTTTGAAAATTATTTCTTCAAATATGTATCTGGATTCAACATTCATAGATCTTTGCTAATCCTTCTTAATTATTGACATTGTATTATACTGGTTTCTGTGTGGCAAATAAGCAGAGTGGGGTCTCTGTTCAAAAACAATAAAATAAGATGTTAAATTATATATCAATTGTGTAATAAACAATAGATAATTTTTTAATCTTTCTCTATTACTTAGTATTGTGCCTTCCATTTGCTCTAGGCATTCATAGGTCTAATACTTCCACCACAAACTCATTATACTGAGGCAGGGGGTTATGAAATCTATCTCAGCAGGCTTCTTATGTCACACAGAACTTATCCTTGGGACATTGGCAATGGCAGAAGCAGACCATTAACACAGCTCAGAGGAGCTGACAGGGAAAGGATCCATTCCCAATTTCCACACCTTGTCAGAATTTCACTGATGGTACATTATAAAGGAGCAGACAATGATCATGCAGGTTCCAATCCCAAACTCAGTCGCTGTGTCCTTCATTACTCTGCTTCTCTTCCATGAGGCTCTGATCCTCAGAGTGAACTAGCAGCATTGCTAAGTGCTCCAGCAGACAATGCTGAGCTGACAGTTTTGTTAATGGTCACATATATAAAGGGCAGAGAGAACATGTCAAACATGGTATTGTGTGAAACTCAGTATAAACACAGAAATGGGGTTCTTTCCTGATTTGTTGACACAACCTATAGAGATCTCTCCTAATTCTTTGAAAGGCCAAGGTGAATTTATTCTATATATAGACAGCAGGGGTGCTTTGAGAAACTTCATAGTTTATTCTTGTGATGGAAACACAACTATTATACAAATGGAATATACACCTTTTACAGTTTTCAACATTTTCATCCATCAGAGAAATATAAATTAGGAAAAAGATTCAGATTACATCTTATCACAGTAAGATTGACATTTACTGAGGAAACAGATGACACCAAATGTTGATGATTCAATGGAGAAAAAGAAACCATGATGCATGGTTAGTGAGAGTGTGAACTGTTGCATTCCCTATGAAATTACATCAGGAATTTCCTCTAAAAGTTAAACATAGAAATGTCAGATGGCCTAACTAAATTATTCCTGAGTAGAGACCTATGGACTCTCTACTGCAAAGATGTCAGATCATTTTTATTCAGCATTGCTCTCTTCAGAGCATCTGAGTGCAGAATCAGCCTAAAGCCATATCAGCTGATGAATGGATAATAATGATGTGGTTTAAGCTTGTCTTCTGTTCTGTGGAGGAACCTACATGACACCATTTTAATGGCAGCCACTATTATGCTGTATTTTTTAAAAATAAGTTTTTAATTACTGTGAGAGTTGAGTTGCTTTCTGGTTCCTAGAACCAGACCTTCCCAAACCCATGTCCTTGATCTGTTTTTGAGAATACCCTGGAAACTCCCTGACACTCCCAGTATCCTCCTAATCAAATGGTGGGTGGCAACATGTTGTTTTTTTAGCCTTTTGTATTTCCTTATTGCATCATTGTCTCCTTCTGTAAAATTACTCATGAAATACTCCTTAAAAGAGGCCCAAGAAGAGGGTTTAGGGCTGCTCTATTTAACCTGAATTAAGATTCAGTCCTGGCCCAGCTCTTGGGTTCACACCAATAAAAATCAAACTTGCTTCAAATTTGGCTCAAATTGATAGTGGTCTTATTCTTGGCATTGGGATTAACACTATCTAGACAACATTCAGCTTCATGCTCCTTTTCATTAAACTTGTTAGTTCTCTGATGGCAGATTCAACAATCAC
This sequence comes from Peromyscus maniculatus bairdii, assembly GCF_049852395.1. NCBI lineage: Eukaryota > Metazoa > Chordata > Mammalia > Rodentia > Cricetidae > Peromyscus > Peromyscus maniculatus. The sequence goes on along the minus strand of NC_134865.1, from coordinate 86,573,108 downwards.
ACAGGATAGCCAATTATATTTCTAACAAAACAGTTAACTTATCATTTCTATTTGCTGATGAAAGTTATGTTCCCTGGTCTCTCAACAGAAATGTTTTGTGTCCTTAAGTGCTGCAGTCTCCATCAAATGCCTGTTCCTATTCTTGAGCCTGCTGTCAAGAATGAATCATGCATGGTAAGAATTGAAGGCCTGGATTCAAATGAAAGAGCTTTAAGTCTTAAGGAACTTGAATGGAGAGAACAGAATTCCTGTAGGAAAATGAACTGTTATAGATAATTGTGGATGCATGGGAGATGGCTGGAAGGGAGGACCAAAAGGGGAGGGTGAAGAAAAGTGGAGTATCAGGGAGAATAAAGGGCAAGAGAGCTAAATGTAAGAGCCAGTTGAGGGGAAGTATGGAAACCTATCAGAATAGAAGAATCCAAAAGACGAAATGTAACATGAACACAGGCTACAACTCCGTGGATTTATAGTGTTATCTGACCTGCAAGATATGTTATGTCAATGATGGTAAAAAGCTTGTGGGAGTAGCCATCAATAGATAAATATGACATAAGGCTCATACAAGAAATAGAATCCTTACTCTACACTGCTTGAGTGAACAATAATCTTAGCTTAGATAGTCAGAAACCTAGAATAAAAATAAATATTGTTGTTCTATAAAAGAAGATTGCAATAAAATGACTCCCAATGACATTCTTCTCTACTCAAAATCAGTGTCTTGCTCAACCATGATGAGAAAAGCTTGCTCCAGCAGCACTTGGGAACAATATAGAGACCCACAGACAGACAATATTCTGAGAGTGAGAGACCTAGGACAATCAGCACTATATGAGAAGTCTTCATCAAATTCCTTCAAGGTGGTGGAACACAGGAGTAGTGGAGGAAAGAGTATAAGAGCCAGAGGGAATAGACCCACCAAGGAAATAAGGCCTCTAAAACAACAGGACAGATGCACATATATATTCAAAGAGAGTGAGGTTTTATGCACAGGGCCCTCATGTGTCTGCACCAGGTGGAGTCCTAGAATTGAAAGGGGAAGAAGACACTGTGCACATCCCTAATTCAGAAGCTACCTCCAGTTGATAACCACTTGCAAATTAAAACTTAGTTTTCTCTAAGGGAGTCTCTCTGAGGAAACCAACTACTCTTAAGAACATGCTGCATGTGTAGCAGTAGATGGTCATCAGAAATCAAATTTCAAAGCATTTTTGGAGATTCCTTGACACATAATATCACATGGCTTTTATCATTTTATTTATTTCTTATCCAAAAGTTCCTCTGCCTGTATAGTACAGCTTCTAATTTAATGTTTATGGGAGTCCAGTGTATGTAAATCAGGAGGTCTCTGTATCTGCACCTGTTTCTTAGATCTGTCTTGGTCTCTCTTACTTCTGTTTGTTTTATTTGTCTGGTTCTGATGTGTTAGTTTTTGTTTGATCTCATCTTATTTTATTTCATTATTATTTATTAGAAGCCTGTTTGATTTCTAAAGAGACACAGCAAGATGGGTTATATGGATTGGAGGGCAGGTGGGAAGTTTCAGGAGTTGAAGAGGTAGGAGAACCTGTAATCAGGATATATTCTATGAGAAAAATATATATTCAATGAAAAAAAGACTTACTTTAGGTCTTTAAATCCTATTGATTTAGAGGCCTTATTTCCTTGGTGGGTCTAATCCCTTCTGGCTCTTATATTATTTTCTCCTCTACTTCAGTGTTCCATGACCCTGAGAGGATTTGATGAATACCTCACATATAGTACTGAGTGTCCAAGGTCTCTCACTCTCAGAATATTGTCTGTCTGTGGGTCTCTATATGTGTTGCCAAGTGCTGCAGGAGGAAGATTTTCTCATCATGGAGGAGCAGGGCACTGATCTTTGGGTGTAATTAAGAGGATGAGTAAAGACAGAAGGACTCATATTGTGGCCAAACACTGACAAGTGTTGCAGACTCCAAGAGGAGCATCATTTATACAGAGACCTGAGGCAGAAGAATGTCCTATTTATTTTAATCCTTAGTCTCTGTGATGGGCTATCACACACCTGTTCCCATGATACTGTCACATATCTAACCCAGGTGGTCTGTAAGCCAGGACAGTATAAACAATGAATGGGATCCCTGAATGAGGATCATAACTTGTAGAGTTCTCCGCTCCTCCTCTCAGCATATGTTTCTTCTACATTTTACTGATTAGATAGAGCAAGAAGTCTGAGTGGACCCTGCACAACAAAAAAATGACAGTGTACCAATGTTCTAGCAAACATGGAAACCCATCTCCTGGGTAGGAAAAAGGCCAGCTTACTAACCAGAAAGCAGGGAACTCAGGAACCAAGCGTGAAAAGAAGGTTGTCCCTGACATGTGAGAGAAAAATAAATACAGGAGGAAAAGAATGTAGTTGGGGAGGTTGGACTAAGGTGTGGAGGTTGAACCTACCAAGGTGTGTTTCCCATGATCCCTATAGTCCTCATGCTTTCTTGCTCTAGAGTCACACTACAGGAATTCAGGTACAGTGGTGGGCACAGTGTAGCAGACAAATGGAGTGATATCTACCCTCCCCATTTCTAAAGAAGAGGTTGACTTCCCACATGCAAATGCATCTTCTAGCTCTAAGTTAAATCCCCTCCTGGACTGTGGGAGCTCACATCTCTCTCATAGGAGGCTGACCTCTGAGAAAGAGGAGATGTAGCCTAGAAGATGACACTGTTGGGTCTTCTGTGTCTGGTGACCGCCCTTCCTGGTGAGTGTTACCATTTCACACATGTGTCCATGAGGGGTTGTGACAACCTGTGATTGACAGAACTGTCTCTTTTTGTCTGAAGGTATCCTGTCCCAGCTACAGCTTCAGGAGTCAGGACCTGGCCTGGTGAAGCCCTCTCAATCGCTGTCCCTCACCTGCTCTGTTGCTGGTTACTCCATCACCAGTGGTTATTGGTGGAGCTGGATCAGGCAGTCCCCAGAGAAGAAGCTGGAGTGGATGGGGTACATAGGTTATGATGGTAGCACCTGCTACAACCCAACCCTGCAGAGCCGCATCTCCATCACCAGAGAAACATCCAAGAACCAGTTCTTCCTGCAGCTGAACTCTGTGACCACTGAGGACACAGCCACCTATTACTGTGCAAGACACAGTGAGGAGACTTCAGCATGAGCCCAGACACAAACCTCCCTGCAGAGGAGCTCTGGGCCAGCAAGGGGCGCTCAGCTCTAACCAAGCACAGGAACTCTAAGACTTCAGAGCTGGAAAGAAAAAAAAAAATCGGGTGTTCTCTGTCTTTGCTTCTCATTCCTTAAGGACGGGAGGCTTTGGGGTCATTTCTCTCTTTGATCATTAAAACTGTGTTTTTGTCACATTTGCCTATTTCTCATTGTTACTCTCAAGATGCTGTGTGTGGTAATACTTCTAGTTTTTTAGTGGTGAATCTAGTTTTTATATGCTGTGCCATGTCTGCTCTTAGGAAAAAAAATTTAATAAAAATAGCTTTTTGAAACTCAGCTGACCTCAGAATCATACTAATTGTCACATAAAATATGAATTCTTTTGATTCTCCATGCACACCCTCAGATACATCTGTACGTCAGAGTACTTGCTAGAGTATTGACACAAAGGAGTTGTTGTTATGCCTAAGGAACGTGTTGTAGACTTAAATGGGGGTCCATACATCACTGCAAGAGTGTTACCACCCCTGTAATGCAGAGCAGGGATTTCATGAGGTCCACTGTGAATGGCTCTGGTAAGGACTTTTATTGGTGAAATTATTAAGGCCACTCCACATAGTTAAAAGGAAGATTTATTTAGTGGATAACTTACAAATGAAGGGATATGTAGGTCGTGGGGTTTGGGGAAGTTGTATCACAGTCCATCGGTGTTCTATGGAGCTCTGCTCGGTCAACTTCCACCATCAAGGGTCCAGGAACAGAGAGAGCGCTGGCCAGATCTTGAGTCTCTCGGCGCCTCCCTTGGCCCCACCTTGTAGGCATGGTGGTTGTCCAAGCCTCAGAGGGGGTTGGAAGTGGGTTCAAGATCAAAGCTGGTATGGCTACCCACTACAGACTTTGCTCTTATTCACTCTCGAATTTGGAATGTTTTGTACAAAGAGCACATAGTTTTGCATTGTGGTTAAAAACAAATGATCATGTGTTTACACAGATAATTACTATTTTTTTAAATGTGTCAGTAAAGAAACCACTTGTAATTTAGCAAAGAACTATAAGTTATGTGTGTAGATACACCTGGGCCTGCACCATTAGTGTTTGACCTGTGATTGGTGATCTCCTCCTACAGAGTTTCATGGGACTGGATACCTAAGCCAAGTGCAGACACTAAAACACAGTAATTCATCCAAGTGGAAAATCAAATCAAGAGATAAGTGGCCTTATACCATGTGTCCCCTCTTCAGCTAATAAGATTCATACTCAGTTCTATGATGCTTTTTTTCAAATTCTGAATGACCATTTGTGAAATACTATAAAAACCAAAGATGAGAAATAATGGGTGAAAAATATTGCAGAAACTCTAATAGAATCACAAAGCAGGTGGCAGAGAGTGCACAGGGGTGGGGATCCCCAAACACTGAACTGCATATCTTCTCCCCAGTGAGAGGACCTGTTTTCCATAAGGTGACCCACAGACAAAAGATCAGGGATAAAGACACAGGGACTCCAAGATGAGGTTTTCAGAGATGAAGAAGTAGATGGACATCCAGCCAGGCTAGCCAGGTCTCAGAGACTGTCTTCTATTGTGAGGATTCTCTAATGAGGGCCATGCCTCCAACTAAACAGTGCCAAGTGGTCCTAGGAGGAAGTCACAGCCTGGAGGATGGAGAAAGTAGAGGAGGCCACCTTCATGTTCACTGGGCAATGTCTGGATGTCAGGATCCACATGATTTCTGATTTGTTTGAGAGTGGGTTAACAAGGTCGGTATCAAGAAAACATCCCTGAGGACTGTGCCTCTAGTTCTAGGCATCACCAGGTAAATCACCCTGTCTAGTCAGGAAAATTGACCAGCACTCTGTTTCCCTTTATAACCTCTAGTGACCCCCCAGAAAGAATAACACCAGCACCCAGTCTTAGACTGAAAGCAGAGCCCTGGCTGAGGTGCCCTCATCTCTTTTACATAGGAGTCTCCATCAAGGTATGTGTGTCCAGGAACTGCTTTTCTGCCTGGTGGCTGTTCCCTGCAGTATGTTTAAGTTAATGAAGCTGGGCATGTAGTCCTAATTTTTGTTTATGATGAACAATGATTGTCAATATTCTCAGGTGCACTGTCCAAGGCATGGCTACAGGAATCAGGTCTGGTCTCATAAAAATTTTGCAGACCCTGTCACTCACCTGTATTGTCTGGTTTCTGTGTAACAAATCATCACATTCACTGGGTCTAACAGCACACAAGAAATGGTTAGAATATGCTGGCACCATACTATGGACTATTGGAGACACAGTTTGTAATGGGGACTTCCAGCAGCAGTATCAGTAGAAATATCTCCTATATCCAAGTTGCCTAAAATCTGCACTCTAGCCCCTATCTAACTGTGCCAGCAACATGGGAGGAGACTTCAATGTGAACTCAGACACAAACCTCCCTACAGAGGAGTCCCAGGAAAAACAGAGGCACTTAAGAACTGAGTAGCCTTACCCAGAACTTCTAATTGCTGCTCACACCATAGGAAATTCTGAATTGTCTCCATGTGCTTCCTAACAAACAAGCATATGTCTGTTTACATTTTAGAATATGTGGTTTCTCCATTCCTGTTAAAAAGTCTTCTACAGACCCTTTGGTGTGTCATAGTCTTTGAGAATTTATATTTGCTTAATTTCTAATAAACATATTATTATTTCACGATGAAGCACAGCAGATATGCATTTGTCCCTTGCTATCAGATGAAATAAACATAAGAATAAAGCTTTTCATGTTTCCACTAAGACCTGTAACTTTAAGACTTGGTGATGATAGCACCAATGGGAAATCACAGGGTAATTTAAATAATTTAAAAGCATTTCAATTTATTTCCCCTCATAGGGACTAGAATCCAGATCTTCATTGAATCCATGTTGTTATCAAGATAGATGAGAAAACACGATGTCTACTGTTTCCTGCTTCCAATGTGTTACTACTCTAACAGAGTAGAGGTAATTAATTTTTTCAATCAATGAATATTAGAAATTTGAATCCCTTTAATTTGCAACCCAATGTCCCATGCAATGATTTCTTTCAAGATGTTTCTTATTTGCTCAGCTTGTGGAAAAGTCTGAGTGACCATTGTGCACATGCCAGCTGATGTCATCTACTGTCTCTTTCCTAACTCTCTTCCAGTGGCAACAGATTTTTCCTTATCACAGTTTTCTGCCTCATGTTGGTGTTTTCTTGTTAACATTGCCTCCATGCTTAATGCAATGCAACTCTTTGTTGCTTATGAAGCTAGGAAATTTGAGAAGTTTTCCATGTGAATTAGAGAAGCATCAGTGGGAGAAGTGATGTTTGCTGCTGAATTAGTTGTGCTGCAGAATTCTGTTATCTGTAAAAGGAAAGAGAGTCTACCAGTGCAGACCTGAGCCTTGTCTAGATTCTATTATCGTGACAGCTTGTGTTAAGATAGTTTGGGAAAGAAACAGACTATAGAATATGGGATTACTGAGATCAAGATCAACCCAACTTACTGAACAGCACAATATGAAGATAAAAAACTAAGGGATCCATGGTCTGTTATCTAATGTCCATATGAAGGTCAGTACACATGGCTGCCAGTGACGTATGATGACCACAGTGGGCCTGATGTTGAGCACACTCTGGACACAAGGTGTGTTTACATTAACTTCTTAATATCCTCTGGGTATACTGAAGTAAAGAAATAAATATTTGAGCAATATTTAATGAATAAGAACAGAACTTTTTCCCTAGGATTTGGGCAAAGAAATCATTCACAATGATGTGAGTCCAATTGACACTAACCTTGTAAGCACCAGCAGTTTCTTAGTGAGCCAGGATTTTCTGATTATGGTCAGTGAGAACTGAATTTAACTAGGCAAGGATGGAGGGTCCACAGCAATACTAATGCTGTGTCAAGTTTATTGTGACCAATAAGACTTTCAAGACTTTTATGTAAAGCAAAATAACAGCACTTTCTTGGATCATTACAATGGAACATAACAGTATACTATACTGTTTGTAAGTTATATGGATATAAAATATTAATACCTATGACCAATTGTCTTGTCTAGCTTCTATATGCTTTGAAGACTTGAGGGAACACAGAGAAACAGAGGTGGGACTGAAAGCTTCACTACCTGAGGAAGCAGTTTAGTTCATCAAGAACTGAAAGGCACACAGTGCCCCAGGAGACATGGACTCTAACTTGAAAACCTATGACACGTGCCTCTTAAGGCAGCAAGACTAGACCAACTACATGATTCTTTAGAAAATATGGTGAGCCAAGCTAAACAAGATGCTTATTTTTTTTCCTAGGCACAGTTATTTGACATGTGGTAAATTTTTGTAATAATTCTATTGTGGTGGTGTTCTAATTGTACTGAAATGTGATTTTGATTGTATGTTAATAAATAAAGTTGTCCGGGGGTCAGAGCTATTAGAGCCATAGCAAGAGTGTGGCGGTGGTGGCACACGCCTTTAATCCCATAGATCTCTGTGTGTTCAGGGATATAGCCAGCATTGGAGACATATGCCTTTAAGACCTAGGGGGCTGTACATTCAGACAGTGACGAGGCCGTCACATGTTTGGGTTTACAACCAATGAGAAGGCAGAACAATAATACTATAAAAAAGGCGTACAGACAGGAAGTAGCCCTCTTTCGCGAAGCTGGGATGGCAGGAGGAAGGGTGAGATTTTAGCTCTGAGCTCTGACCTCTCGGCTTTCTCTTTTACATTGTTTCTGTGTTTCTTATTTAATAAGACAGTTAGTTACATCTACATTCTATAATACCAGTGGATAGTGTGGAATGGATCCACATGCCACCATGGAACACCACAGCATTAAGAAGAATATTAATAACTAAAGAGACACTTAAAATCAGTCTCTGCATATCCACTCAGTATTTCCAGTAAAAGAAGAGCCAGTCCTCCCTGTGGCTGAGCTCTCTGAGCACCAAAGTAGCATGGATGCGTCTCTGCTCAAGACAGACAGAGAAGCTTGAGTGTAAGCCATGATATCCCAACCTGCAGGGGAGCTCAGGACCAGCAGGGAAACAATGGAACCAGTAATCAGCAGGACAGAAGTGAGATGAGGTATGGACACAGTAGCTTCTCTGGACACTTTTCTTAAAGTCTATTAGCTGAATAACACTTGTTGTAGTCTCCAATTTTTTATTTTTTTAATTCAGACTTCAATTTTCAAGCATAGTAGAACTTCCTTGTCAATATTATACAGATTTTTATTTTCTTCTTTATTTTACTACAATTGCTTTATTTATTTCTGAGTTTTGAAAAACATGTTTTTTTCATACAATGTATTCTGATCTGTTTCCATACCCAACTCACCCCAGATCCTGCCCATGTTCCTACCACTCAACTAGATGACCTTACTTTCTCTATATAGAAAAGAAATATAAAGACAAAAAAGGACTTAGAAAATAAAAAAATAAATAAGCAGGAGAAATACACACCTGCAAACTTCTGGAAAAACAAATATTAATTGCTTGTACATTAAAAAAAAGATTACAAATTCTCCTAATATATAAGGTTTTGAAATTTTCAAGCACAGTTATCCTAATCAATACCATTACCTGTAAATCAGTTTTGTCAGGAAAAGGACTAAATTTCTCAGGTTGGAATTCTATTGTGAGATTAGGCCTCCATTGTATCCACAGAGCCTGCACAGGTCTCAGGTATGGCTGCTTTCTCAGACAGAATTAGGATTTTGACCTCAGCATTCTGATGCCTGACCAAGGATTTCTATACCCTTTTTTTCTCCATCTGGCCTAGGTCCTTATCTTAGAAGTATCATGACTCATAAATATACAAATCAAGTGAGACTATAGTGATAAAACAGAGATGTTCACATCCCACAAAAACATATGATTTGTGTTCTCTGCACAGTCACTGAACACACAATGTCCTCACCAAGAATTGGAGCTGGATCATCCTCTTGTTGGTGGCAGTTGCTACAGGTAAGGGGCTCCCAAGTTCCTGACTTGAAGAAGGTCCATCCACTCAGGTGTCAATGACATCCACTCTGCCTTTCTCCCCACAGGTATCTACTCCAAGGTCCATCTACAGCAATCTGGGGCTGAGCTGGTGAGGCCTGGGTCCTCAATGAAATTGTCCTGCAAGGCATCTAGCTATACCTTCACTGACTACTATATGCACTGGGTGAAGCAGAGACCTGGACAGGGTCTGGAGTGGATTGGATGGATTGATAATTAAAATGGTAATACTGGCTATGCACAGAAGTTCCAGGACAAGGCCAAGCTGACTGTAGATAAGGCCTTGAGCACAGCGTACATTGATCTGAGCAGCCTCACATCTGAGGACTTTGAAGTTTATTACTGTGCAAGGCACAGTATTATAATTCACATCCTGAATGTGTCAGAAAGACTAGAAGGACAGGAACCTGCCTTAGGACTGAAATATCAGATATTTTAGCCTGGAGAATTGATCAAAAATAATCATTCTGAATGTCTATTTGTCAGCAGCCAGCTCTTCACAGTCCTAGGATGTTTGTCACTATTTCAAAAGGACATCAGAGAACAAAGTAATGCTGATTCAGGGTGCTCCCTACATTACTCCATACCTTGACTATATCTTTATCAGTGACCACCTCCGCTGAAATGCTTCTTCCAAAAAGAAGGAAAAACATCAACAAGCCCTGATAACATAATATATATATATATATATATATATATGATATGTTATATAAATAAGACCCTGTGACTAGGAAACCAATTAGTTTACCATCTCACCTGGCTCCTCCCACATATAATAGCAACCTCAGGTTGAGACTTCATTGGAATGTCTGTTTTCCTGCCAGTATGTTTATTTTCCATCTGTAAATTATTATCACAGTTCATCATTATCCTACTTTATCCTCTGGGCCATTTCCATCAGATCATGTGACACTCAGGAAGTATCTTCTGTACCAATAAAAATGGATAGAAATTCCTTGTCCTCCAAGGCCTAGAGCCCTCCCATTCTCAAGTGTACAACATAAACTGTCAACAGCTTGAGCTCTCTTGTTACAAAATAAATATTGTCGGGATAGAAATGAAAGAGGGGCTTCCCTACCTGTGAATTCGGGGGACTCCTCAACCCAAAGACGAAGACTGGTATAATGTTGGGTTGATGTTAGATTAGTACTGTATGAACGCCTGTCATGTTTCACAGGGCTGACATCTGTGAGGATATCCTGGATTTCTCAAGGAGTGTGAAAGCTTCCATCCCCCACAGAATTCCTCCTCATGACTTCCTTGATGCACCAAAGTCAAACAAGATACCTAGGAAAGTATTTCTGACCTTTACAGTATTGCTAAGAGATTACAAAACTGTCTACAAACATTTCAGAGGAATACATACATGGGAATGGGATTCTTCAATTAGAGACCATGTTCTGTCAAAGTAAACAGTTAGGGGCACAATCTGATATGGAATATTATTATTTTCAAATGACATCAAGTTTATATGATCAATAACATTGCTAAATATCTTTGCTGTGAGACAACAAAAACTGAAACCAAAACAAATTAGTTACACAGAGCTTGAGGAGCAGGTGCAGAGGCCAGCAAGGTTGTTTCCTGACTCTACCCAGAGTTGATTCCTCTCATTTAAACACACACAAGGCTCAGGAAACCATTATCTAGAAAAACAAAGATCTGACATGGAGAAGTTCAGTTAGTTCCTACAATCTTTGTCACTCTCCTGGAAAGGCTCCAATAACAGAAATGACCCAGTTCAAAGGCCTCTCAATCCACATGAATGAAGTTTATCTCACTGTAGAATGAATTCCTCAACTGGAAAACTAGGAACTAACAATCTGGTCTCACAGAGAGACAGTTTGAAGGCACTTCATGATGAGACTCACCCAGTTCAGTATAAGAGTGTCATGCCCTATGGAGGGGACAGGAATGGATAGATGGAAGGACATCAGAGCTGGGCCCCAGAGTGGAGGCTCTAGATTCCTTTCCACCTTTTGGAATCATAGACATGGTTCCTTTACTACTCTGAAAATGTTTTAAAATAGTGACCTGATGTGTAGGAGTGCTACATCGAACACAGCTGACTCCAGACAAACAGTAAATATAAACAGAAAAGTTCAGACTTTTAGGAGTTGTTCACAGAAGAAGAATAGTATATAGAATTTACATATCTTTGTTTTTTCAATACTGGGTATCACACACCAGATTTTTCATGAAAGAACACTAAGCCACTCCTTTGAAAACTATTTCTACAATAATGTATCTGGATTCAACATTCATACAACTTTGCTAATCCTTCTGAATTATTGACATTGTCTTATACTGGTTTCTGTGTGGCAAATAAGCAAAGTGGGGTCTCTGGTCAAGAACAATAAAATAAGATGTTAAATTATATCACAATTGTGTAATAAACAATAGATAATTTTTTAATCTTTCTCTATTACTTAGTATTGTGACTTCTCTTTGCTCTAGGCATTCATAGGTCTAATACTTCCACCACAAACTCATTATACCGAGGCAGGAGGTTATAAAATCTATCTCAGCAGACTTCTTATGTCACACAGAAGTTATCCTTGTGGCATTGGCAATGGCAGAAGCAGAACATTGACACAACCCAGAGGAGCTGACAGGGAAAGGATCCATTCCCAATTTCCACACCTTGTCAGAATTTCACTGATGTGACATTATAAAGGAGCAGACAATGATCAGGCAGGTTCCAATCCCAATCTCAATCGCTGTGTCGTTCCTAACTCTGTTTCTCTTTCATGAGGCTCTGGTCCTCAGAAGGAACTAGCAGCAGTGCTAGTGCTCCAGCAGACAATCCTGAGCTGACAGTTTTGTTAATGGATCAGGTACACAAAGGACAAAGAGAACATACCAATCATGGTATAGTGTGAAACTAAATTCAAACACAGAAATGGGGTTCTTCCCTGATTTGTTGACACAACCTATAGAGATCTCTCCTAATCCTTTGAATGTCCAAGAATGAATTCATTCTATAGACCGACAGCAGTGGTGCTTTGAGAAACTTCTTAGTTTATTCCTGTGATGGAAACACAACTATTACACAAATGGAATATACACTTTTTACAGTTTTCAACATTTTCATCCATCTGAGAAATACAAATTAAAGAAAAGTTTTCAAATTTCATCTTATCACAGTAAGAATGACATTTACTGAGGAAATAGATAACACCAAATGTTAATGATTCAATGGAGAAAAAGGAACCATAATGCATGGTTAGTGAGAGTGTGAACTGTTGCATTCCCTATGAAATTATGTCAGGAATTTCCTCTAAAAGCTAAAAATCTAAATGTTGCATGGATTATCTACATCATTCCTGATTAGACACCTATGGACTCTTACTCACTTTTATTCAGTATTGTCCTCTTCATAGCATCTGAGTTCTGGAATCAGCCTAAAGACACACCAGCTGATGAATGGACAATAAAGATGAGGTTAGAGATTGTCTTCTCTTCTATGGAGAAACCTGCATGACTCCATTTTAAAGGCAGCCACCATTATGCTGTATTTTTCAAAAATAATTTTTTATTTACTGTGAGAGTTGTGTTACTTTCTGGTTCCTGGAACCAGACCTTCCCGAACCCATGACCTTCATCTGTTTTTGTGAATACCATGGACCATCCCTGAAACTCCCAGTATCCTCCTAAGCAAATGATGATTTTTCAGTTTTTTTGTATTTCCTTATTGGACCCTTTTGTAAATTCACTCATGATATTACTCCTTAAAAGAGGCCCAATTGGGGGGAGGTTAGGGCTGCTCTCTTTAACCTGACTTAAGAGTCAGTCCCAGGCCAGTTCTTGGGTTCACCTCAATAAAAATCAAATGCTTCAAATTTGGCTCAAATTGGTAGTGGTCTTATTCTTGGCATTGTGATTAATACTATCTAGACAAGCATTCAGGTTCATGCTATATTTCACTAAACTTGTTTGATTTCTCATGGCAGATTCAACAATCACACAAGATAGCCAATTATATTTCTAACAAAACCGGCAACTTAGTATTTCTAATTGCTGATGAAATTTATGGTCCCCAGTCTCTGAACAGAAATGTTGGATGTCCTTAAGTGATACAGTCTCTATCAACTCCTTTTCCTATTCTTGGGCCTGCTGTCAAGAATGAATCTTCCATGGCCAGAACTGAAAGTATGCTTCCAAATGAAAGAGCTTTAAGTCTTAAGGAACTTGGGTGGAGGACATAGATTTTCTGTAGGAAAAGGAACTATTATAAATAATTGTACATGCATGGAGGATGTCTGGAAGGGTAGACCAAAAGGGAGGGTGAGGAAAATGGGAGTATCAGGGAGAATAAAGGGCAAGAGAGCTAAATGTAAGAGCCAGTTGAGGGGTAGTATGGAAACCAAACACAATAGAAGAATCCAAAGAAGAAATGTAACATGAACATAGGCTACAACTCCTTCAATGTATAGTGGTAACTGGCCTGAAAGATATGCTAGGTCAATGATGGTAAAAAGCTTGTGGGAATAATCAATGTGTGTGTGTATTTATATATATATATGTTTTTCATGGTCCATACAAAAAATAGAACCCTACACTATACTATTTGAATGAGCAATAATCTTAGAGAAGATAGCCAGGAACCTAGAATAAAAATAAATATTGTTGTTCTATAAAAGAAGATTGTGATAAAATGACTCCCAATGACATTTTGTTATACTCAAATTCAGTGCCTTGCTCATCCATGATGAGAAAAGCTTGCTCCTTCATCACTTGGGAACACATATAGAGACCCACAGACAGACAATATTCTGATAGTGAGAGACCTAGGACACTTATCAAAGTCCCTCAGGGTCATGGAACACTGAAGTAGAGGAGAAAAGATTAAAAGAGCCAAAGGGGGTAGACCCACCAAGGAAATAAGGCCTAAAATAAACTGGATAGTTGCACATATATATTCAAAGAGACTGAGATTTTGTGCAGAGGGCCCTCAAGGTCTGAGCCAGATGGAGTCGTAGATCTGAAAAAGGAAGAAGACACTGTGCACATCCCTAATTCAGAAGCTACGTCCAGTTGATAACTACATGCAAATTAAAAGAGTTTTCTCTAAGGGAATCTCTCTGAGGAAACCAACTACTCTTAAGAACAGGCTGCATGTGTAGCAGTAGATGGTCATCAGAAATCAAATTTCAATGCATTTTTGGAGATTCCTTGTCTCATAATATCACATGGCTTTTTATCATTTTATTTATTTCTTATCCAAAAGTTCCTCTGCCTGTATAGTACAGCTCCTAATTTAATGTTTTTATGGGAGTCCAGAGTATGTAAATCAGGAGGTCTCTGTATCTTCACCTGTTTCTTAGCCCTGTATTGGTCTCTCTTTCTTCTGTTTGTTTTATTTGTCTCGTTCTGATGTGTTAGTTTTTGATTGATCTCATCTTATTTTATTTCATTTTTATTTATTAGAAGAACCCTGTTTGATTTCTAAAGAGACACAGCAAGATGGGATATATGGATTGGAGGGCAGGTGGGAAGTTTTGGGAGTTGAAGAGGGAGGAGAAACTGTAATCAGGATGTATTCTATGAGAAAAAATATATATTCAATTTAATAAAAGACTTACTTTAGGTCTTTAAATCCTATTAATTTAGAGGCCTTATTTCCTTGATGGGTCTAATCCCTTCTGGCTCTTATATTCTTTTCTCCTCTACCTCAGTGTTCCATGACCCTGAGAGGATTTGATGAAGACCTCACATATAGTACTGAGTGTCCAAGGTCTCTCACTCTCAGAATATTTATTGTCTGTCTGTTGGTCTCTATATGCGTTTCCAAGTGCTGCAGGAGGAAGATTTTCTCATCATGGAGGAGCAATGCACTGATCTTTGAGTGTAATTAAGAGGAGGAGTAAAGACAGAAGGACTCATATTGTGGCCAAACACACGTGTTGCAGACTCCAAGAGGAGCATCATTTGTACAGAGACCTGAGGCAGAAGAATGTCCTATTTATTTCAATCCTTAGTCTCTGTGGTGGGCTATCACACACCTGTTCCCATGATACTGTCACATGTCTAACCCAGGTGGTCTGTAAGCCAGGACAGTATAAACAATGAATGGGATCCCTGAGTGAGGATCATAATGTGTTGAGTTGCGAGCTCCTTCTCTCTGCATGTGGTTCTTCTACATTCTACTGATTGGATAGAGCAAGAAGACCGTGTGGACCCTGCAAAACAAAAACATGAAAGTGTGCTAATGTTCCAGCAAACATGGAAACCCATCTCCTGAGTAAGAAAAACGAGAGCTTACTATTCAGAAAGCAGGAGCTCAGGAAGCGAGTGTGAAAGGAAGTTTGGCACTGACCTCTGATGGAAAAATACGGGAGGAAAGTAATCTAGGTGGGGAGATTAGACTAGGAAGTGGAGGTTGGTCGTGCCAAAGTGTTTATCCTGGGATCCCTGTAGTCCTCATGCTCTTATTCCAGACATAAACTACAGAAAATCAGGTAGAGTGATGGGCACAGTGTAAGAGACAAATGGAGTCATTTCTACCCTCCCCATTTATAAAGACAAGGTTGACTCCCCACATGCAAATGAGCCTTCTACTTCTAAATTAATTCCCCTCCTAGACTGTGGGAACTCACATCTCTCTCACAGGAGGAGGAACTCTGAGGAAGAGGAGGTGTAGCCTAGAAGATGACACTATTGGGGCTTCTGTGTCTGGTGACAGCCCTTCCTGGTGAGTGTTATCATTTCATCGATGTGTCCATGAGGGATTGTGACAACCTGTGATTGACAGAATTGTCTCTTCTTGTCTGAAGGTATCCTGTCCCAGATACAGCTTCAGGAATCAGGGCCTGGCCTGGTGAAACCCTCTCAATCACTGTCTCTCACCTGCTCTGTCACTGGTGATTCCATCACCAGTTATCCCTGGAGCTGGATCAGGCAGTCCCCGGGGAAAAAGCTGGAGTGGATGGGGTACATCAGTTCTGGTGGTAGCACCAGCTACAACCCATCCCTCAAGAGCCGCATCTCCATCACCAGAGAAACATCCAAGAACCAGTTCTTCCTGCAGCTGAACTCTGTGACCCCTGAGGACACAGCCACCTATTACTGTGCAAGAGGCACAGTGAGGAGACTTCAGCATGAGCCCAGACACAAACCTCCCTGCAGAGGAGGTCTGGACCAGCAGGGGGCGCTCAGCTCTTATTCAACACAGGAACTCAAGACTTCAGAACTGGAAAGAAAAACTTCTGGTTTTCTCTGATTTGGCTTCTCACTCACTAAGGGCAGAGAGGCTTTGGGGGCATTTCTCTTTCTTATTGTTAAAACTCAGGAGGCAGGTGCAGGTGGTTCTCTATGAGTTGGAGGCCAGCCTGGTCTCCAAAGGGAGTTCCAGGAAAGGTGCAAAGCTACACAGAGAAACCTTGTCTTGAAAAACAAAAACAAAAACAAAACAACAACAAAAACAAAAAACGGTGTATATGTAAAGCCTCATTTGCTTATTTCTCACTGGGACTCTCAGGATGGTGTTTGTGGTAATATTTCTTGTCTTTTTGGTTGTGAATCTTGCCTTTACCAACTGTGGCAACTCTAGTCTTAGGAATAATATTTTTTAATGAAAACAGATTTTGAAATTCACCTGACTTTGATATTATACTTGTTTTCTCATTAATAAATGTATTGTCCTTTCTATTTTCCATTCCCTACACTTTGAGATACATCTGTATGTCAGAGCACTTCCTAGAGTATTGACACAAAGCAGTTGCTGTTATGCCTAAGGAATGTGTCATAGACTGAGTGCAGTTCACACATTACTGAAGCTGTATTACCCACCCTGTAATGCAGGGCAGGTATTTCATGAGGTCAACTGTGCATAGGTCAGCTCTAAGGACTTTGGTGTAAAGGGGTGTTTCATTCCCAAAGTTGGTATATTTTGTACAAATAGTACATAGTTTTGCATTGAGATTAAAAACATCATATTACACAAATATTCATGTGTTTACACCAATAATTACTATTTGAAATTGTGTCAGTGACGGAAACCACCTGTAATATAGCAAAGAACTGTAAGTTATGTGTACAGATAAGCCTGAGCCTGCACCATTAGTGTTTGAGCTGTGATTGGTGATCTCCTCCTACAGAGTTTCATAGGAATAGAAATCTAACCCAAGTTCAGACACTAAAACACAGTGCCTCATCCAAGGGATAAATTCAAATCAGATATAGCATATGACCCCTACTCAATTAACAAGATTGACAATCAGTTCTGTGACTTTTTTTTTTCAGATTATGAATGATCCCTAGGAAAATTCAGAACAACCCCAAGATGAGAGATAATGTGTGAAAATATCCCTGAACTCTCATGGAGTCACAAAGCAGGTGGCAGAGTGTGCACAGTGGTGGGAGTTCCTAAAAACATGCACTGCACAGCTGTCTGTAAGGTGTTAGGACCTTGTTTCCCTAAGGCCACCCACTGCCCAAAGATCAGAGATAAAGACACAGGGACTCAAAGATGAGATTTCCAGAGATGAAAAACTAGATGGACATCCAACCAGGTCAGCCAGGACTCAGAGACTGTCTTCAGTTGTGAGGATTCTCTAATGATGGCCATGCTTCCAAGTAAGCAGTGCAAAGTGGTCATGGGAGGAAGTCACAGCCTAGAGGATGAAGGAAATAGAGGAGGCCATCTTCATGTTCACAGAGCAATGTCTGGATGGCAGGATCCACATGATTTCTGATTTGTCTGGGAGATGGTTAAAAAGGCAGGGATCAAGAAACTACCCCTGAGATCAGTGACTCTAGTTCTTCTAGTCAACACCAGGTAAATCACCCTGTCTGGGAGTGACAACTGACCTGCACTCTGCTCACCTTTCATATACTCTAGTGACTCCACCATGAAGAAAACCACCTTGTCTTAGACTGAAACCTGAGCCCTGGTTGAGGTGTCCTCATCTTCTTACAAGAATCTACATCTAAGTACATATGTCCTGGAACTGCTTTGCTGCCTGGTGGCTGTTCCCTACAGTGAGTGTCACAACATTTAAGGAAAGGAAACTGGGCATGTGGCCCAAGTTTGTGTTTACTGTTGATGCTGATGTTCACTATTTTCAGGTGAACTATCCCAGGTGCAGCTGCAGGAATCAGGTCTGTCCTCATGAAACCCTTGCAGACCTTGCCACTCTGTCTAGATTTATGTAACCAACCATCATTTTCTTTTGGTCTAACGGCATCTAAGAATTTAAAATATACTGGTGCCATACTGTGGACTATTGGAGACACAGTTTGTAATTGGAACTTCAACCTCAGCATCACTTATCAGTAGGAATAACTCCAATAGCCATTTTCCTTGAATCTGCCCCATCTGCCATGTCTACTGTTCCAGAAACATTGCAGGAAACTTCAGTGTGAACCCAGACAGAAACATCCCTACAAAGGAGGTCAGGAACAACAAAGGCACTTAAGAACTGCTGAAGCTACTCAGAAATACTAATTGCCCTTCACATCATAGGCAGTTCCGAATTTCCTTTATGTGCTTCCTCACAAAGACGCGTATGTCTGATTACATTTTAGAATATGTGTTTTCCCCTTCCTGTTCAGAAAGACTTCTAGGGAGCCTTTGCTGTGTCATCATGTATAATAATTACTATTTGTTTAATCTCTAATAAGCGTATCATTATTTACCCATGGTGCATCTAAGATATTCCTTTGCCACTTGCAATCATATGGAATAAATATAAGAATAAAACTTTCTATGTTTTTCCACAAAGGTCTGCATTTTTAAGACTTGATAATGATCACAGGGAAGTTTAAATATTCTGATAAACTTTCAATTTAATTCCTCTCATGGGGAATACAATCCAGATCTTCCACGCATGAATGTTATTACCATATATAGATGGGGGAAAATCGTTTATTCTCTCCAGCTTCCAGTGGGTTAATTCTCTCATAGGGTAGAGGTAATCAACAGTTTTCATACAATGCATATTGGGAATATGCATGCTTGTAGAGATTAATTTGAACCCAATGTCCCATGTAATGTTTCCTTTGAAGATGTTGCTTATGACCTGGGCTTGTGGAAAAGTCTGAATGAACATTGTGCACATGCCAGCTGATGTCATCTACACTCTGTGTTCTAACTCCCTCCCATTGGCAACAGAGTTTTCTTATCATAGTTTTCTGGTATTTTGCTGATGTTTTCATGTTAACATTGGCTCCACATTCACTAAAATGGAACTCTTTGTTGTGGCTAAAGGTATGAAAGCTGGAATGTTTATCTGAGAATTAGAAAAGTATCTTTGGGAGAGATGATATTTGGTGTTGGTTCATTTGAATTACATATTCCAGTTATGTGTAACAGGAAAGAAAATTTACTTATTCAGGCCTTATCCTTCTCAGGATAGCATTATAATGACCAAGCTATGTGCAAGATAGTTTGGGGAACAAGCAGATTATAGAATATGGGGTTACTGAGATCAAGCAAACACAACTCTTCAGACAGCACAGTGGGAAGGTGAAAACCAAGGGAATCACAGTCAGTTGCCTAATGCCGGAGTGAATTAGCACACGTGGCTGCCAGTGACATGTGTTAACCACAGTGAGCCTGCAGGTTGGGCAAACTCTGGATGCCAGGGGTCTGTGGATTAACTTCTCAATATTTCCCAGGTAGAGTGAAGAACAGAAATAAATGTATGAGCAATATTAATGGAGGTGAAATGAGCTTTATCTCCTAGCATTTAGGCAAGTAATTCTTCAACAATGTTATAAGTCCAAATGATACAATCCTTGTAACCTCCAGCAATTACTTACCAAGACAGTTTTCTTGATTATGGTCAGTGAGAACTGAATTGTAACCAGGCCAGAATGGAGGGCAAAAGCAAAACTAATGCTGTGACAAACCAACATTTTTATACTTTTATCAGAAACAAAATATAATGGCAGGTACTAGAATTGTTACCATGAATTCAGGATGCAAAGATGCTTGCAAGTTGAAAGGATTTAAAATATTAGCATGTAAGGCCAATTGTCCTGTCAAACTTTTCTATGCTTCATAGACTTCTAGGGAACATAGAGAAACAGAGGTATCTTGAAATTTTCCCTGGCTGATGGAGCAGCTTGGTTTATCAGGAGCTGGAAGGTACACAGTACTCCAGGAACGATGGACTCTAACCTGAAAACCGATGACAGGTGCCTCTTAAGAAAGCAAGACTAGACCAACTGCATGATATCCTGCCAGATAGGATGAACCTAGTCAAACAATGCTTATTTTTCTTGGCACAGTCATTTGGCATGTTGAAATTCTCTGTAGTGAC
Source organism: Peromyscus maniculatus bairdii (assembly GCF_049852395.1). NCBI lineage: Eukaryota > Metazoa > Chordata > Mammalia > Rodentia > Cricetidae > Peromyscus > Peromyscus maniculatus. The sequence goes on along the minus strand of NC_134865.1, from coordinate 86,552,683 downwards.
TCTATAGTATCAGTGGAGGGTGTGGATTTGGATACAACTGTCATCAGGGAAGACCAAGGCATTGAAACGAATATTAATAACAATAGAGGCATTAAAAACAAATCTCTGATACATCTGTTCAATCTCTCCAGAAAAAAAAGAGCTATTTTTCTCTGTAGCTGAGCTCTGAGAGCATTGAAATAGCATTGACATGGTATTGTTCAAGAAAGACACTAAAACTTTGGTGTAAGTTTTGACATACCAAACTACAGGGGAGCTCAGGATGGACAGGGGGCACAGTGGAGCCAATAATCAACAGGACATAAATGAGTTGAGACATGGAAGGATCCCAACAGACTCTGTGGACTCCTTTCTTAGTCTATTAGCTGAACAACATCTGCTACCTTTGATATGTAAAGTTTCCAATTTTCAAACACATTAAAAATATTGTTAAATATTTCATAGACTTTTTATTTTCTTGAGTATTGTATTAAGGTTTATTCATTTATTTCTGATTTTTGAAAAACATGTTTTTTTCATGCAATGTACTCTTATCAGTTTCCATACCCAACTCCTCTCAGATCCTTCCCATGTTCTTACACTCAACTCCACAACCTTTCCTTCTCTCTATAGAAAGCAAACAAATAAAAAACAAAAAAAAACAAAAAAAAAAAAAAAAAAAGAAAGCAAACAAATAGACAAAAATCACCCTAAAGACAGTTTATCTCATAAGAAAATGAATTCCTCTATTGGAAAACTAGGACTTGGTAATCTTCTCTAATGGAGAGGCAATTCCAAGTTTCTTCAACATGGGACTCACCCTCCATCAGTACACTATCATGTCCTTGGGAAGGGACAGGACTGGAGAGATGGAAGGACATCAGAACAGGGCCCTAGAGTGGAGGGTCTAGATTTTTCTCCATGTTTTGGAATTCATACACACAGTTCCTTTATTACTTTGAAAATGTCTAAAAATAATGAATTGATGTACAGGAGTGATATATCTAACAAAGCTGACACCAGACTAGCAATAAATATAAACAGAACGGTTCAAATTTTTAGAAGTTATTTACATAAAAAGAATAGTGTATAGAATTTATACATCATTGTTTTTCAGTACTGAGCATCACATACCAGTCATTTTGCATGAACAAACACTAAACTACAAACTTGAAAGGTATTTCTCCAATTTCATATCTGGATTCAGCATTCATAAATCTTTGCTAATCCTTTTTAAATTATCAACATTGTCTTATAATGGCCTCTGAGGGACAAATGAGGCAGACAGTTGTCTCTGTTTAAAAACACCATAAAATAAGACTTTGAATTATATCACAAACATGTAGTAAATAATAAATAATTATTTAATTTTTTTACTACTAATCAGTTTTATCTATTTCCTTTGCTCTAGGCATTCATTTCTAATAATTCCACTGCAAAATTCATTATACTGCATTAGAAAATGCAAACAAGGCCTCCCTCTGCTCATGAAAACCAGCCCAGCCCTGACACTGCAGCTCTAGCTGAGGAGTTCAGCTATACATTACCAGGTCTTCCAACTCAGCAGTAGAACTGAATAATAAACAATGGCCAAGGGGTTGTGTGTGAGAGGAGATTTCATTGTTTCATTTAAATTTTTTAATTAAAATATTTTTGAAAATTTCTTAAACTCAGCACTGGGAAGGAAGTGAGATGGCTAACTAGAGAAAGGCATATATAAGGCATGTGGAGACAGGAACTAGAGCTTTCTGCATGATGACTCAGAGTCATTCAGTCTGAGGATTTGTGGAGATAACATCTTGCCTTCCTTTCCATTCAGCCTGAGGATTGGGTAGTGGTGAGAAGTTTCTCTAATGGCTTGTTCCTTTGTCTGTCTGATCTTTCAGCACTTACCCGATATCTGGCTCATGGTTTTTTATTATAAGATCCTTAGAATTCATACAACAGAGATTTATTAATGAGTGAGTCAGAGCTTAAATCTGAGGATATAAGTTTTTAGAACACAGTTAGAAAATATATTTCTGTCTTGCAAGAAGGACACCATTATATATCAAAGTGGGTTTATAAATGAGTTGCTGTTTACCTTTTTACTTTGGTACCATGCAGAAACAATTCCTTCTGTTAGCAAAACCAACCAACATCTGATTGTATTTCAGGATTATTCTATGAGACTACATATTGGTGAAATTATTTAGGCCACTCCACTTAGTTAAAAGGGAGATTTATTTTGTGGCATAACTTACAAATGAAGGGATAGGCTACAGGTTCTGGAAAAGGTATGGCACAGTCCAGCGGTGTTCTTTGGAGCACTCTGCTTGGTCTAACTCCAGTGTCCAGGGTCCAGGAACCAAAAGAGCCAGTGCATCCAGATCTTGGGTCTTCAGGGTCCTCTCTTGGCCCTACCTTGTAGGCGTGACAGTTACCGAAGCATCAATGGGGGTTGGAACTTCCAGTTCAAAGATTGAATGGTTACCCACTACAACTACATCTATTCCTGACACTACTCAGGTGGCATAGAACCTGATACTAGATTACCCTGGGTCTTAGGAGAAAATAAAATACTACTGTTCTGCTCAAGAAGGTTTGGGGAAGAAAGATTCTGAAAAATCAGCCAGTTTAGCAACATATAGAAGCCAGAACCTTGAGGAATAGGAGGCCCATGTGCTAAGTAAAAATGTCTTGCCCATATCTTGAAACTTTTCTTCTCCTTTTGCTAATGTCAGGGAGGATCGATGGCCATTTCTCTCTCTTCTTCTGAATATTACCTTTTCATAAAGCCACATGTGTTTAATTCTCACTGTTTCTCTCAGGATAGGGTATATAGTAATATTTCTTGCTCTTTGGTCATGAGTAAGCTTTACCAGCTGAGTCATTTCACTGGTCTTAAGAATTTGTTATTTTTCAATGAAAACCTCCTTTTGAAACTCAGCTGACCATGGAATTGATTTATAAATTATATATAAATTAATTCTACTTTTTAATCTCCATTGCTTCCAGCCTCAGATAAATCTACATATCAGAGCACTTCCTAGAGAACTGACACAAAGAAGTTGCTTTATGCCTAAGGAACAAGTCATAGACTGAATGAGGTTGACACATCACTGCAACTATATTACCAAACCAGTATATGAAGTTTTCCTGTGTCCCGCCCAGTTCGCAGCTACTCAGACCTAAGTAAACACAAGGAGGCTTATATTAATTAAAACTGCTTGGCCATTAGATCAGCCTTACTACTGACTAGCTCTTACACTTAAGTGAATCCATTTTTTTATCTGTTTTCTCTTTCTTTTATTTATTTATTTATTTATTTATTTGTTTGTTTGTTTATTTAATTATTTTACAATACTATTCAGTTCTACATAAGAGCCAGAGATTCCCTTGTTCTCTCCCTTCCTTCCCCCCTCTCCTTCCCCCCAGCACACCCTCCATTCCCACCTCCTCGAGATCAAGGTCTCCCCCAAGGACTGGGATCGACCTGATAGACTCAGTACGGGCAGGTCCAGTCCCCTCCTCCCAGATTGAGCCGAGCATCCCTGCATAAGTCCCAGGTTTCAAATAGCTAACTCATGCAACGAGCCCAGGACCTGGTACCACTGCCTAGATGCCTCCCAAACAGATCAAGCCAATCAACTGTCTCACCTATTCAGAGGTCCTGATCCAGTTGGGGGCCCCTCAGCCTTTGGTTCATAGTTCATGTGTAAGTTCATTTGGTAATTTGTCCCTGTGCTTTATCCAAAGTTGGTTTCAACAATTCTCGCTCATATGGACCCTCCTCTTTCTCACTAATTACACTCCCAGAGCTCAACCAGGGGCCTAGCCATGGATGTCTGCAACCAGATACCTCAGTACTTGGATGGGGTTTATGGCACAACTATTAAGGTGTTTGGCCATCCCATCACCAGAGTAGGTCAGTCCCGGCTGTCTCTCAACCATTGCAAGCAGTCTTTTGTGGGGGTATCTTTGTGGATTTCTGTGGGCCTCTTTAGCTCTCTGCTTCCTCCTCTTCTCATGTGGCCTTCATTTACCATGGTCTCCTATTCCTTGTTCTCCCTCTCTTTTCTTGATCCAGCTAGGATCTCCCACTCTCTTTCCCTCGACCCTCGCCCTTCATTGCTCCCACTCATGTCCAGGCTGTTCATGTAGATCTCATCTGTTTCTCAGTGTCTTTCTTGGGGTCCTGTGTTCCAGGTAGCCTCACTGGTGATGTGAGTAGCAGTCCAGTCATCCTTGTTCCACATCTAGCATCTTCCTATGAGTGAGTACATACCATATTTGTCTTTCTAAGTCTGGGTTACCTCACTCAGGATGATTTTTTCTAGATCCATCCATTTGCCTGCAAACCTCATGATGTCATTTTTTTTATTGCTGAGTAGTATTCCATTGTGTATATGTGCCACAATTTATTTATCCATTCTTCAGTTGAAGAGCATCTAGGTTGTTTCCAGGTTTGGCTATTACAAACAATGCTGATATGAACACAGCTGAGCAAGTGCTCTTGTGGTATGATTGAGCATTTCTTGGGTATATGCCCAGGAGTGGTATAGCTGGATCTTGGGGGAGATTGATTCCCAATTTTCTAAGAAAGCGCCATATTGATTTCCAAAGTGGTTGTACAAGCTTGCATTCCCACCAGCAGTGGAGGAGAGTTCCCCTAGTTCCACATCATCTCCAGCATAAAGTGTCTTCAGTGATTTTGATCCTAGCCATTCTGACATGTGTAAGGTGCTATCTCAGAGTTGTTTTGATTTGCATTTCCCTGATGATTCGGGATGTTGAGCAATTCCTTAAATGTCTTTCAGCCATTTGAGTTTCCTCTGTTGAGAATTCTCTGTTTAGTTCTAAAGCCCATTTCTCTATTGGACTGTTGGTCGTTTTGATGTCTAATTTCTTGAATTCCTTATATATTCTGGATATCAGTCCTCTGTCACATGTGGGGTTGGTGAAGATCTTTTCCCATTCTGTAGGCTGTTGCTTTGCCTTGTTGACCATATCCTTTGTTCTACAAGAGCCTCTCAGTTTCAAGAGCTCCCATTGATTGATTGTTTGTCTCAGTGTCTGTGCTACTGGTGTTATATTTAGGAAGTGATCTCCTATGCCAATGCATTCAACACTACTTCTTACTTTCTCTTCTAGCAGGTTCAGAGTAGCTGGATTTATGTTGAGGTCTTTGATCCACTTGGACTTAAGTTTTGTGCACAGTGACAGAAATGGATCTATTTGCAGCCTTCTACATGTTGATATCCAGTTATGCCAGCACCATTTGTTGAAGATGCTTTCTTTTTTCCATTGTACACTTTTGGCTTCTTTGTCAAAATCATATGTTCGTAGGTGTTTGGGTTAATGTCAGGGTCTTCAATTCGATTCCATTGGTCCACATGTCAGTTTTTATGCCACTACCAATCTGTTTTTTATTACTGTAGCTCTATAGTAGAGCTTGAAGTCAGGGATTGTGATGCCTCCAGAGGTTGTTTTATTGTACAGGATTCTTTTGGCTATCCTGGGTTTTTTGTTTTTCCATATGAAGTTGAGTATTATTCTTTCCAGGTCTGTGAAGAATTGTGTTGGTATTTAGATGGGGATTGCATTGAATCTGTAGATTGCTTTTGGTAAGATTGCCATTTTTACTGTGTTAACCCTGCCTATCCATGAGCATGGGAGATCTTTCCATTTTCTGACATCTTCCTCAATTTCTTTTTTCAGGGACTTAAATTTCTTGTCATATAGGTCCTTCACTTGCTTGGTTAGTGTTACCCCAAGGTATTTTATGTCATTTTTGGCTATTGTAAAGGGTGATGCATCTCTAATGGCCTTCTCAGCTTCTTTATCCATTATATATAGGAGGGGTAATGATTTTTTGATTTGATCTTGTATCCTGGTATGTTGCTGAAGGTGTTTATAAGCTTTATCAGTTCGTGGGTGGAATCCTTGGGGTCACTCAAGTATACTATCATATCATCTGCAAATAGGGAAAGCTTGATTTCTTCCTTTCTAATTTATATCCCCTTAATCTCCTTATGTTGTCTTATTGCTCTGGCTAGAACTTCAAGTACTATATTGAATAAATATGGGGAGAGTGGACAGCCTAGCCTCGTTCCTGAATTTAGTGGAATTTCTTTGAGTTTCTCTCCATTTAATTTGATGTTGGCTGTTTCCTTCCTTTAATTGCCTTTATTATGTTTAGGTATGTTCCCTGTATTCCTGAATGCCCCAAGACTTTTATCATGAAGGGGTGTTGGATTTTGTCAAATGCCTTTTCTGAATCTAGTTTGATGATCATGTGGTTTTTTTCTTTGAGTTTGTTTATATGGTATATTACATTGATGGACTTTCGTATGTTGAATCACACTTGCATCCCTGGGATGAAGCCTACTTGATCATAGTGGATAATTGTACTGATGTGTTCTTGGAGTCTGTTTGCCAGTCTTTTATTGAGTATTTTTGCATCAATGTTCATGAGGGAGATTGCTCTGTAGTTCTCTTTCTTTGTTGCATCCTTGTTTGGTTTAGGAATCAGCGTAATTGTGGCCTCATCGAAGAAGTTTGGTAATGTTCCTTCTGTTTCTATTATGTGGAACAATTTAGAGAGTATTGGTATTAACTCTTCTTTGAAGATCTGGTAGAATTCTGCACTGAAACCATCTGGTCCCTGGCTTTTTTTGGTTGGGAGACTTTTAATGACTGTTTCTATTTCCTTAGGAGTTATTGGACTATTTAAATAGTTTATCTGGTCTTGATTTAACTTAGGTATGTGGTACCTATCCAGAAAATTGACCATTTCTTTTAGGTTTTCCAGTTTTGTGGAGTAGAGGTTTTTGAAATATGACCTGATAATTCTCTGGATTACCTCAATGTCTGTTGTTATGTCCCCCTTTTCATTTCTGATTTTGTTGATTTGGAATCTCTCTATCTTTTGGTTAGTTTGGATAAGGGCTTGTCTATCTTGTTGATTTTCTCAAAGAACCAACTCTTTGTTTCATTATTTTTTTGTATTATTCTCTTAGTTTCTAATTTATTAATTTCACCTCTCACTTTGATAATTTCCTGGCGTCTATTCTTCCTGGGAGACTTTGCTTCTTCTTGTTCTAGAGCTTTCAGGTGTGCTGTTAAGTCACTACTGTGGGATTTCTCCAACTTCTTTATGTGGGCATTTAGTGCTATGAATTTCCTTCTTAACACTGCTTTCATAGTGTCCCATAAGTTTGGGTATGTGGTGTCTTCATTTTCATTGATCTCTAGGAAGTCTTTAATTTCTTTCTTTATTTCTTCCTTAACCCGTTGGTGATTCAGTTGAGCATTATTCAGTTTCCATGAGATTGTAGGTTTTCTGTAGTTTTTGTTTTTGTTGAAATCTAACTTTAAACCATGGTGGTCTGATAGACCACAGGAGGTTATTCCAATTGTTTTGTATCTGTTGAGATTTGCTTTGTGGCCAAGTATGTGGTCGATTTTAGGGAATGTTCCATGGGGTGCTGAGAAGAAGGTATATTCTTTCTTGTTAGGATGGAATGTTCTGTAGATATCTATTAGGTCCAATTGGGCCATGACATTAGTTAAGTCCTTTATTTCTCTGTTAAGTTTCTATTTGGGAGATCTGTCCAGTGGTGAAAGTGGGGTGTTGAGATCTCCCACTCCCACATTAATGTGTGGGGTTTTATATGTGGTTTAAGCTTTAGTAATGTTTCTTTTACATATGTGGGTGCCCTTGTGTTTGGGGCATAAATGTTCGGAATTGAAACTTCTACTTGGTGGATCCTTCCTCTGATGAGGATATAATGCCCTTCTTGATCTCTTTTGATTGATTTTAGTTTGAAGTCTATTTTGTTGGATATCAGGATGGCTACACCCGCTTGTTTCTTAAGACCATTTGATTGGAAAGTCTTTTCCCAACCTTTTATTCTCAGGTAGTGTCTCTCTTTGAATTTGAGATGTGTTTCTTGTATGCAGCAGAAAGATGGGACCTGCTTTTGTATCCATTATTTGAGCCTCTGTCTTTTTATAGGTGAATTAAGTCCGTTGATATTAAGGGATATTAATGACCAGTGATTGTTCATCCCTGTTATTTTTGGTGGTAGTGTGTGTGTACTTCTCTTCTTTGGGGTTTACTGTTGTGGCTTTATCTATTGCCTTTGTTTTCGAGTGAGTATCTGACTTACTTCGGTTCGAATTTTCCTACTAGTGCTTTCTGTAGGGCTGGGTTTCTGGATAGCTATTGTTTAAATCTGGCTTTGTCTTGGAATGTCTTGTTCCTTCCATCTATGATGATTGAAAGTTTTGCTGGGTATATTAGTCTGGGCTGACATCCATGGTCTCTTAGTGTCTGCATTACATCTGTCCAGGTCCTTCTGGCTCTCAAAGTCTCCATTGAGAAATCGGGTGTTATTCTGATGGGTTTCCCTTTATAGGTCACTTGGCCTTTTTCCTTGGCTGCTCTTAATATTCTTTCTTTATTCTGTACATTTAGTTGTTTAATTAGTATATGTCGAAGGGACTTTTTTGGGGGGTCTAGTCTGTTTGGTGTTCTATAGGCTTCTTGTATCTTCATAGGCAATTCCTTCTTTAAGTTGGGAAAGTTTTCTTCTATAATTTTTTTTGAATATATTTTCTGTGCCTTTGAGTTGGTATTCTTCACCTTCTTCTATCCCTATAATTCGTAGGTTTGGTCTTTTCATGGTGTCCCAAATTTCTTGGACATTTTGGTTCATGACTTTGTTGGCTTTAGTGTTTCCTTCGACTGGTGAAACTACTTCTTCTACTGTATCTTCAATGCCACAGATCCTCTCTTCCATCGCTTGCATTCTGTTGGTTATACTTGCATCTGAAGTTCCCGATCTTTTACTCAGGTTTTCTATTTCCAGCATTCCCTGTGTTTGTGTCTTCTTTATTTTTTCAATTTCCCTTTCAGGTCTTGGATTGTTTCCTTTGTTTCATTGCTTTGTCATGATTTTCTTTCACTAATTTATTGTTTTCTTGCAGTACTTTATTGTTTTATTCCAGGACGTTATTGTTTTCTTGCAGTACTTTATTGTTTTCTTCCAGGACGTTATTGTTTTCTTGCAGGACTTTATTGTTTTCTTCTAATTTATTTGCCCTTTCCTCTAGTTTTTTACAGCATTCTTCCAATTTTCTTGTCTTTTCCTCTACACAAGCCTGTAACTTCTTCATGAAGTTACTCATAAGGCTACTTTCTTCTGCTTCTTCCAACTTTTGATGTTCAGGTCTAGATGGTGGAGGCAGGCTAGGTTCTGGTGGTGCTGTATTGCTCTTCATTTTGTTGCATGTACTTCTGCCTTGACGTCTGCCCATCTCCTTGTGGTTCCTTGTTTGTCTTATCAGTGTACTTGGTTCAAAAAGAGCTGACAGATTCAGGAAGTCTCTCTCTCTTGTCCAGATGGGATTCCTCTTGTCCAAATAGGAACTCCGGGGCAGGATGGAAGCTCTTATCTGGTCCGGAAGTTTCTGGTCCAGAAGGAAAGTCGGGAGCAGGATTGGAGCTGGGGGCTGGTCTCTAAGTCTCAGGAAGTGGCTGGGGTCTCAAGCAGATGGTCGTGGGGGCAGGGCACGGAGATTTCAGGGGCTGCGCGGGGCTTGAAAAAGGGGATCCCAACCGGTGAGGCTAGATGGGGACCTTCCCGGTGGCCAGAACCTGGGGCCAAGTTGGGCAGGTCTTCCTGGAGTGGCTGGTGCCCAGGGATGGGGTCCGGGTTGGGGCCAGATACTCACCTCTGGTCCAGAAGGGAAGTCGGGGGCAGGATGAGAGCTGGGGGCCTGTCTCTAAGTCTCAGGGAGTGGGTGGGGACTCAGGCAGATGGGGGTTGGTGCAGGGCATGGAGATTGCAGGGGCTGCGGGGGGGGGGGGGGGCTTGGAGATCACTTCTTAAATATAACACCAGTAGCACAGACACTGAGACAAACAATCAATCAATGGGACCTCTTGAAACTGAGAAGCTTTTGTAGTGCAAAGATACGGTCAACAAGGCAAAGCAAGACCTACAGAATGGGAAAAGATCTTCACCAACCCCGCATCTGACAGAGGACTGATATCCAGAATATATAAGGAATTCAAGAAATTAGACATCAAAACGACCAACAGTCCAATAGAGAAATGGGCTTTAGAACTAAACAGAGAATTCTCAACAGAGGAAACTCAAATGGCTGAAAGACATTTAAGGAATTGCTCAACATCCCTAATCATCAGGGAAATGCAAATCAAAACAACTCTGAGATAGCACAACTCTGCCAATACTTCTAAATTATTGGCATTGTATACTGGTTTTGTGGAGCAAATAAGGCACAGTAGTGTCTGTGGTCAAAAGCAAAATAAAATAATTCTTTGAATTATAAAACAAATATGTAATAAATAATCAATAATTATATTATTTTTCTTACTCAGTTTTGTCTCTTACCTTTGTTCTAGGCATTCAGATGTCTAATACTTCTACCACAAATCTCACTATACTGCAGCAGGAAATGCAAACAAGGCCTCCTTTCATGAAATTCAGTCCAGCTATATTCCTGTAGCACTGGCTGAGAAGCCCAATCCTGGATTCTGAAGCCTTTCAACTCAGTCATAACACTAAGTGATGACCACTAACTGAAGAGTTGTGTGTGAAAGAAGATTTCGTTATTACTTTTAACTTTTTTTAATTAGAAATTTTGTTGAGAATTTCTTAAACTGAGTGCTGTACCCATCAGTATCCACACTTACATTCTTTCCATACGCAACTCTCACACTCTATAAAATTCATGATTTCCTCATTTTAGTTAACTTTTACCACTCTCTCTTCTCTCTGTGTATCTCTCTGTGACTCTCTCTGTGTGCAGATGTGTGTAACATATTGAACTCTGTTATAGTTACATATATGTACATATGTGCAGCAGTCCACTTGGGATTGAATAACCTATTGGGGAGCTTGTCCTTGAAGAAAACTGATTCTCCCTCTCTCAGCAGACATTGATTACCTGTAGCTTTTCATTTGGTGGTGGGGACCTGAGAGGTTTCCTCCTATCCTATGGACATCTAGTTTAGGCATCAATATTGTCAAAATTTCATGGTTACAGCATCCCTGTCCTGTCTAGAAGACTGCGTCATATAGTAGCATTCTAGTATTCTAGATCTTACAATATTTGTCTCCTCTTCATAATTTTCCCTTACCCCTTATTGTAGAGTTTGCATTAAAGATTCTGTGACTATAGTTGGACATCCCAGGGTCACTTGTTTTCTGCATGATTGCCTAATGTGGATCTCAGATATAGTCTCCATCTGCAATTAAAAATACAAGAGCTTTATTAATGAGAGAGTTGGAAACTTTATCTGAAGATATAGGATAAGTTTTTAGAACGCAGAAAATATATCATTGTCTTTCTGTCAGGACATAATTGTAGGTCAAAGGCTTTGTAGCTGGGTTGCTGTTTACCTTTTTACTTTGGTACCATGAAGGCAGAATACGCTTTTTTGACATAACCATAATATCTGATTGTGTTTAAGGACACTTCTATGAGATTACACCTGTTCCTGAAACTACTGGGGGCGGGGGATGGCACAGACCTGATACTTGATAGCCCTGGGTCCTAGGAGAAAAATCCATTAATACCGGTCTGCTAAAGAAGGAACAGGCAGGAAAGATTTTGAAAAAGCCAGGCAATCTGGCAGCACTTCGACACCATAACCTTGAGGAATAGAAGGCCTATGTGCTAAGTAAGAACAATGTCTATCCAGCAGCTCAGAGAAGCAAGACCATGGTAAACCCTGCCTAAGATGTGGGAAAGAGCAAAGATAACATGGTGGCATGTGGAGAAACATCACAGATAGAGAGTGAACTGTGGGAGAGGAAGGAGCTGGGTGACCAAATAAGCATACAAAGATCTTTGGCTAAAACTGTTTCCTGGAATTTAATGACACATCAGCAAATAATCTTATTTTTCTGTGAACTGTACACAGCTCCCATATGGACATTTATAGGAACTCTCATCCTTAGGGAGCTAGAGCACTGTGAAGATGGGGGATTTCCTGTGAGTGCTGGTGTCTCCCTCCTGGAGAGAACCTTCTTTCTCTTTGCTCATTTTAACATTCACCCATTTCTCTTGTGGGAGGGAGCAGCTCATAAGCACCTTGGTAAGTGATGGAGGTGCAGGCAGGAGAGTTCCAAAGCCTATCACAGCAGGCTTTTGATGTCACCAAGAGCTTATCCTTGTGGCCTTAAGGTAATGGCAGAAGCAGCCCATTGGAAGATATCAGAGGAACTGAGAGGGAAAGCATCCATTTCCAAGTTCCACACCCTGTCAGAATTTTACTGATCTGACAATATAAAGGAGCAATGATCAGGCAAGTTCCAATCCCAACCTCAATCACCGTGACCTTCTTCACTCTGCTTCCCTGCTGCTCTGACCCTCGGAGGGACCAAACAGTAGTGCAAAGTGCTCCAGCAGACAATCCTCAGCTGACAGTTATGCTAATGTATCATGTACCCAAAACACAGAGAGAGTCTCCCAAGCATGGTTTAGGGTGAAAACCCAATACAAACACAGAAATGGGGTTCTTCCCTGATTTGTTGGTATAACCTACAAAGTTCTCTCCTAATCCTTTGGAAGGCCAAGAATGAATTCATTCTACAGACAGACAGCAGTGGTGCTTTGAGGAACTTCATCGTTATTATTTTTTTCATGTGATGGGAACACAAACATCACACAAATCACTAATAAAGAGTTTTATGGAGCTCATCCTGGTGCCTTGCCGTGGATCTCTGTATTTGCCTCCATCTGTCACTGGACAAAGGCTCTATGATGACAGCTAGATTATTTGCTAGGCTTTTCATCAGAGTATACAAGGCCAGGCACCCTCTGGACCACTGCCAGCAGTCCAAGGTCGGGTCAACCTTGTGGATTCCTGAGAGCCTCCCCAGCACCCTGCCTCTCCCTATTCTCATGTCCTCATCTATCATGATATCTTCCCCCCCTGCCCTCCAACCCTGTCCCTGTTCCAGCTCGACCCTCCCATTTTCCTATGTTCTCATCCCCCACTCCTTGCCCTCTGCCACCCCACACACACCCAGTCCACTCATGAAGATCTCATCCACTTCTCCTTCACAGGATCATCCATGTGTCCCTCCTAGGGTGTTTTCCTGTTAGCTAGCCTCTCCGGAGTTGTGCGTTCCAGTCTGGCCATCCCTTCCCTCCCATTTAGTATCCACTTATGAGTGAGTACATACTATGTGTGTCCTTCTTAGTCTGGGTTACCTCACTCAAGATGATATTTTCTAGATCCGTCCATTTGCCTGCAAATTTTATGATAACATTGTTCTTTACTGCTCAGTAGTACTCCATTGTGTATATGTGCCATATTTTCTTTATCCATTCTTCAGTTGAGGGATATCTCGGTTGTTTCCAGGCACCAGGCTGAGCTCCAGGAATCCAATTGATGAGAGCGAGGAGAGATACTGAAGGCCAGGGACATTGAGATCATGAAGGGAAGATGTGCAGAGATGACTGGCCACACTAGTGGAAGCCCAGTAACTGTGGACTGGTGGTTGTGGAGCCCCCATGGGACCGGAATAGGCCCTCTGTACATGGAAGATGGTTGTTGGGCACGAACTGTTTGGGGGGCACCCAGGCAGGAGGATCGGGATCTGTCCTTGGTATATGGGCAGGCTTCTGGAATCTGGTGCCTGCGGTGTGACACCTTGCACAGCCTTGGTGCAATGGGAAGGGGCTTGGACCTGCCTAGGCTCAGTGTGCTGGGCTCTGCTGACTCCCCATGGGAGACCTTGATTTGGGGGATGTGGGAATGAGGAGTGGATAGGGAAAGAGGGCTGGGGGGAGGCTGGAGGGAAGAGGGGTATCTGTGGTTAGTATGTGGAGTGAGTAGAAAATTTCTTAATAAAGAAAAATGAAAAGAAAAAAGAAAAAATGACATCAAATGTGTAGTGGGTAGCCATTTCAGCTTTGATCTGGAAGTTCCAACCCCCATTGAGGCTTCAGCAACTGTCTCGCCTACAAGGCAGGGCCAAGAGAGGGCCCTGAAAAAACGAGATCCTGATGTACTGACCGCTCTTGGTTCCTGGACCCTGGACGCTAGAGGTAGACCGTGCAGAGTTCTCCAGAGAACACAACTGGACTGCCCTATGTCTTCCCCAGATCCTGCAACCAACCTATCCCTTCTTTTGTAAGTTATGCCTCTAAATAAACCTCTCTTTTAACTACGTGGAGTGGCCTTAATAATTTCACCAATAAAATGTTAATGACTAATTGGAGAAAGAGTAGACATAATATACGGTTGGTGAGAATATGTCCTGTTGCATTTCCTATGAAATTTTGTCTGTAATTTCCTCCAAAAGCTAAAAATAGAAATGTCATGTGTTCTAGCTAACATCACTCCTGGGCAGACACCTAAGGAATCTCTACTGCAAAGATACCCGATCATTTGTATGCACTGTTGCCATCTTCACAGCATCTAAGAGCTGGAATCAGCCTAGAGTCCCACCAGCTGATGAATGGACAATAAAGATATGGTTGAAGCCTGTCTTCCATTATATGGAGGAACCTGCCTGACTCCATTTATAGACAGGATCCATTATGCTGCATTTTTAAAAATGAGTTTTGGCTGGGCAGTGGTGGCATAAGACTTTAATCCCAGCACTCAGGAGGCAGAGCCAGGTGGATCTCTGTGAGTTCAAGGCCAGCCTGGTCTACCAAGTGAGTTCCAGGAAAGGCTCAAAGCTACACAGAGAAACCCTGCCTTGAAAAATCAAAAAAAAAAAAAATAAGTTTTTTATTAACTGTGAGATTTGAGTTGCTCTCTGCTTCATGGAACCTGACCTTCCCCAACCCATGAAATTGATTTGTTTTTGAGAATACCCTGACCCTCACTATTGCTCCCTGAACCCTTATAATCACATGGTGGGTGGCCACATGTTGTTTATTTAATTATTTATTTATTTATTTATTTATTTATTTATTTATTTATTTCATTTTTCCTTATTGCCCCATTGTCTTGATTCTATAAAACTACTCATAATAATACTCCCTAAAAGAGGTCCATGGGGTGGATTCATGGCTATTCTCTTTAACCTGACTTAGGAGGCACTCATTGGCCAACTTTTGGGTACATACCAATGAAAAGCAACCTTGATTTGGCTCAAACTGTGGTATTTGTCATGGTCATGCTCTTGCCATTGGGATTAACACTATTTGTATAATCATTTAGGTTAATGTTCCTTCTTGCTAATTTGGTTAGGTCTATCATTGCACATTCAATAAGCACACAGGAGATCCAATTATATTCTAACAAAACAGTTGTTTTAATATTTCTAATTACTAATCAAAGTGATGACCCCAGTCTGTGAACATAAATTTTGTATGCCTTTAAGGGATAAGGTCTCCATCAACTTTCTGATTTAATTCTTGAGCCTCCAGTTAATAACAAATTATCCAGGGCCAGAATTGAAAACCTGAATTCACATGAAAGAGCTTTAATTCTTAAGGGATTGAGGGCAGGAGCGAGGATAGATCTCCTGTAAGAAAAGGAAATAATATAGACTGTTTTGGATGCATTGGTGGTGTCTGGAAGGGAGGATCAAATGGAGAGTATGAGGGAAGGGGAGAAAGAAGAGAATAAGGGGAAAGAGAGGTAAAAGTTAGGGCCACTTGAGAGTCAGTATGGAAACCTAATAGAGTAGAAGATTCTAAAGGAGAGATGTAACACCAACATAAGCTACAACTCCTTTGAATTAAAATAGTATCTGGCCTGCAAGATATGCTAGGTCAGTGGTGGAAAAAAGCTTGTGGAAGTAACCAACAATATCTGATTTGACATAAGATGCCTTCAAGAAATAGAACCCATATTCTACAGTACTTGAATGGCCAAGACTCTGAAACTAGATAGTACAGGAACCTAGGGTGAAAATAAGTACTACAGTTCTATAAAAAGAAGATTATAACAAAATCACTCACAATCACATTCTGCTACACTCAAAGATCAGTTCCTTGCTCAGCCATTATAAGAGAAGCTTCCTAGTGCAGCAGATGGGAACATATACAGAGACCCACAGTCAGACAAAATTCTGAGAATGAGAGACTTTTGACACTCAGGACTGTTTGAGATATGTTCTTCAAATCCCCTCAGTGCTCATGGAACACTGAAGAAGAGGCAAAAATATTCTAATAGCAAGAGGTGATAGAAGCACCAAGGAAATAAGGTCCCCTAAGAAACAGGATAGTTGCACATATGATACTGAGGCAGCAATTGCAGAGCCTTCTTGGTGCACCAGATGGGGTCCTAGAGATGAAAGAATTGGACCCACATCCCCAACCCTAGCCCAGAAGCTATCTCCAATTGATGACCACTTGCAAATGAAATATTAGTTTTCTCTAAGGGAGTCTCATTGAGGAAACCAAACACTCTTTTCTTTTTTCCCCTTATATTTATTAAGAAATATTTTCATTCATTTTACACACCAACCAAACATCCTCCTTTTCCTTCCTCCCACCCCCCAGCATCCCCCTCCCAGCCCACCCCCTGTCTCATACATAAGAATGCAAGGTCTCCCATGGGGATGCACATCCAGTAGAGGCAAATCAAGCCCTTTTCCCTGCCTCAAGGCTGCAAGAGGTGTCCCATCATAGGTAGTGGGCTCCATAAGCCCCCACTCATGCACCAGAGATGAGATGGATTCTGATACTATCTCCAGGGGGCTTCTCAAGCAGATCAAGCTGCACAACTGTCTCACTATGCAAAGGGCCTAGAACAGGGAGGGAGGGGGAAAACATTGAAACAGATCCCATGATAGAGAGAGACATCATGGGGATAGAGAGAAACCTAGTGCTAGAGAAGTTACCAGGAATCCCCAAGGATGACCCCAGCCTGAGCTACTAGCAATAGTGGAGAGGGTGCCTGAACTGAACTGGCTTGCCCCAGAGGTCAGACAGATGAATACCCTAACTGTCATCACAGAGCTTTTCTCCAGTGACTGATGGAAGTAGATGCAGAGATCCACAGCCAATCACCAGACAGAGCTCCAAGATTCCAGTCAAAGAGAGAAGGGGGATTCTATGAGCAAGTTCATCACGATCATGATGGAGAAATATGCTCGGACAACCAAAGCAAACTAGAGGGAACTCATGAAAGTTGGATCAATGGCTGTGGAGCCAACATGGGACTGGAAACCAACCCTTCTTAAGCATAGGCTGCATGTCTAAAAGTAGATGGTCATAGAAATCAAATTAAAATGCATTTTTGGAGGTTCCTTTTCTTTTAACATCACATGGTTTTTTATCATTTTATTTGTTTATTTAATTATCTCTTGTTTTATCCAAGACATTATGTTCAGTTGCATACATAATATGGCTACTATTTTTGTGTTTTGATCCAATTCCAGAGTAAGTGCATCAGGAGGTCTCAGCATCTGCACCTCTTTTCTGTCTTTTCTTGGGCTCCTATCCTTTCGGTTGTTTATTTTGACCTGCTCTGATGTGTCCATTTTTGATTGCCCTCATTTTACTTTATTTTATTATTATTCATAAGAAACCTGTTTGTATTCTTAAAAGAGTCAGGGAGATGTTTTGTCTGCAGGGAAGGAGAGGAGGGAAGGATTTGAGAGATGAAGAGAGAGGAGAAACTATATTCATGAGATATTGTATAAGAAAAAAAAATCTAAATTCCATGAAAAAATACTTGACCATAGGTAAAACATACTAGGTGATGAGGAAAGACTGTAACAATGCCCGAGGCAGAAAAGGTCCTATTTATTTAAATCCTTAGTCTCTGTGGTTGGGCTATCACACACTTGCTCCCATGGTTCTGTCCATGTCTAACCTGGGTGGGCTTGAGCCAGGACAGGATAAAGAATGAATGGGGTCCCTGAGTAAGGTTCATGGTGTGCAGAGTTCCCAGCTGCTTCTCTCAGCATCCCACAGCCTGGATGAAGCAAGAAGTAGATGTGGACCCTGGGTAACAACAATATGACAGTGTGCCAAATTTCCATGAAAGATGCAAACCATCACATGTGTGGGAAAAGGAAGAAAAAAGAGCAGGAGCAGTGTGGGCTTACTAATCAGAAAGCAGGAGCTCAGGAACCAAGTGTGAGAAGAAGGTTGACATGAACTAAGACTGCGAAAAGTGTAGGAGGAAAAGAACGTAAGTAAAGAGGTTGTGCTAGAAGTGGAGGTTGGTCATCCCAACGTGTGTTTCCTGGGATCCCTGTAGTCCTCATGCTCTCTTATTTCAGACTCACACTACAGGAAGTCAGATACAGTGATGGCCATATTGTAATAGGCAAATGGAGTAGTATCCACCTTCCCCATTTCTAAAGAAGAGGCTGACTCCCCATATGCAAATGTACCTTCTAGCTCTAAGTTAAATCCCCTCCTGGACTGTGGGAGCTCACATCTCTCTCACAGGAGGCTGACCTCTGAGGAAGAGGAGGTGTAGCCTAGAAGATGACACTGTTCGGTCTTCTGTGTCTGGTGTCAGCCCTTCCTGGTGAGTGTTACCATTTCATACATGTGTCCATGAGGGGTTGTGACAACCTGTGATTGACAGAATTGTCTCTTCTTGTCTGAAGGTATCCTGTCCCAGGTACAGCTTCAGGAGTCAGGACCTGGCCTGGTGAAGCCCTCTCAATCACTGTCCCTCACCTGCTCTGTCACTGGTGACTCCATCACCAGTAATTCCTGGAACTGGATCAGGCAGTCCCCAGGGAAGAAGCTGGAGTGGATGGGGTACATAAATAATGCTGGTAACACCGGCTACAACCCATCCCTCAAGAGCCGCATCTCCATCACTAGAGAAACATCCAAGAACCAGTTCTTCCTGCAGCTGAACTCTGTGACCACTGAGGACACAGCCACATATTACTGTGCAAGATACACAGTGAGGAGACTTCAGCATGAGCCCAGACACAAACCTCCCTGCAGAGGAGCTCTGGACCAGCAGGGGGCGCTCAGCTCTAACCAAATCGAGGAACTCTAAGGCTTCAGAGCTGGAAAGAAAAACAACTGAATTTCTCTGATTTTGGTTCTCAGTTCCTAAGAGCAGAGACTCTTTGGGGTTATTTCTCTCTCTGATGATGAAAAACTGTTTTTCTAGAGTCACATTTGTTTACTTCTCATTGTTACTCTTAAGATGATGTATGTGGTAATATTTCTTGTCCCTTTTGGTTGTGAATCTAGCTTTTACCAGATGAGAAATCTCTCTGGTCTTACAAATATTTTTTTTAATCAAAACATCTTTTTGAAACTCAGCTGACATTGGAATCACAGAATCTCCATACCATCCATCCTCAGATACTTCTGTATATCAGAGCACTTCCAAGATTATTGACACAAAGCAGTTGCTGTTATGCCTAAGGATATATCATAGAGTGAATGCGGTTCACACATCACTGCAGCTGTATTACCCACCCTGCAACGCAGGGCAGGGATTTCCTGAGGTCAACTGTGCATGCCTGATGTCTGAGGACTCTGATTTAAGGGGGTTACTCACTCCCAATATTGGGATATTTTGTACAAATAGTGAATAAATTTGCACTGTGACTAAAAACAGATTATTAAACAAATAGTCATGTTTTTATACTGATAATTACCATTTTTAAATGTGTCAATGAAGAATCTATCTGTGATATAGAAAAGAACTATAAGTTGTGTGTGCAGATACACCTGGACATGCACCATTAGTATTTGATCTGTGATTGGTGATCTCCTCCTACAGAGTTTCATGAGTTTGGAAACCAAACCCAAGTGCAGACTATAAAACACAGTGCCTCATCCAGGGGGCTACATAAAATCAGAAGAGTTAATGGCCTTAGAACATGGGCCCCCATTCAAGTAACAAGATTGACACTCAGTTCTGTGATGTTTTTGTCTAGTTCTGAATGACAATTAGGAAAATTCTAAACAAACCCAAGATGAGAGATAATGTGTAAAAATATCCCTGAAACTCTCATAGAAAAACAAAGAAGGTGGCACAGTGTGCATAGAGGTCGGAGTCCCTAAAACGCTGCACTGCACAGCTGCCTCTCCAGTGTTAGGACCTGGTTCACCTAAGGCCACCCACAGCCCACAGGTCATGCATAAAGAAACAGGGACTCAAATATGAGATTTCCAGAGATAAAGAAGTAGATGGACATCCAGCCAGGCCAGTCAGGACTCAAAGACTGTCCTCGGCTGTAAGGATTCTCTAATGATGGCCATGCTTCTAAATAAACAGTGAAAAATTGTCATGGGAGGAAGTCACAGCCTGGAGAATGAAGGAAGGAGAGAAGGCCATCTTCATGTTCATAGAGCAATATCTGGATGTCAGGATCCACATCATTTCTCATTTGTCTGGGAGTGGGTTAACAGGGCAGGGACCAAGAGAATATCCCTGAGATCTGTACCTCTAGTTCTTCTAGTCAACACCAGATGTAGAATTGACCTGCATTCTGCTCACCTTTTATATCCTCTAGCAACTTCCCCAAGAACAATAACACCCAATGTCAGATTAAAAGCTGAGCCCTGGCTGAGGAGCCCAAATCTCCTTCTCACAGGAGACTACACCAAAGTATGTGTGTCATGAAACTGATTTTCTGCCTGGTGACTGTTCCCTACAGTGAGTGTCACAGTGTTTAAGGAAAGGAGATTGGACATGTGGCCCATAGTTTGTGTTTATGATTAATGGTGGTAATCAATATCCTCAGGTGCACTGACCCAGGTGTAGCTGCAGGAATCAGGTTTGTCCTCATAAAATCCTTGCAGACCCTGCTACTCATCTGTACTCTCTGGATTCTATGTCAACAATCATCATATTGACTGGGTCATCATATTCACAGCATCCAAGAAGTGTTTAGAGTATGCTGATACAATACCTTGGACTACTGGAGACACTGTTTGTAATTGGGACTTCAGCTCCAGCATCACTATCAGTAAGCATACAATCAATAAACAAGTTTCCTTAAATCTGCACCATTTACCATATCTCACTGTGCCAGAGACATAGGAGGAGACTTCAGGGTAAACTCAGACACAAATCTCCCTACAGAGGAGATCTGGCACAGCAGTGGCACCTAAGAACTGCTGAAGATACTCAGAACTGCTAGATGCCCCTCACAACATAGGCAGTTCTGAACTTCCACCATGGGCTTCCTCATGAACAAGTATGTAGTGTGAATTCTAATTGGTCTTAATAATAAAAACCAGAGTCAGATATAGAGGTAAATGCTGAAAGATCAGAGACACAAAGGAGCAACCAGCCACAGTCAACTCTTACCTCACCAACTCCTCATCTGAAAATGTGGCAAACTCCTGTCTCCAACCCCTTATATTCCTCTCTTTGCCCAGCCATATATCATATCTGTTTCCTCCTTCCATGTGCTGGGATTAAAGGTATGTGCCATCATGGCCTGGCCTCTATGGTTAACTAGTGAGTATCTCTGCCCTCTGACCTCCAGGTAAGCTTTGTTTGTTAGAGCACAAAGCATCACCACAAAAAGCACATATCGGTTTACACTTTAGAATATGTGGTTTCCCCTTCTTGTTCATAAAAATCATTTAGAGACTCTTTGCTCTGTCATAGTCTAGGACAACTGTTATTTGATTAATTTCTTATGAGCATAATATTATTTTGTCATGGTGAATCTACAATGTCCATTTGCAAAATACTATTGGATTTAATGAACTTGAAAATAAAACTTTCCATGTTTTTCACAAATTTCTGTAATTTTAAGACTTGATGATGGTGGGTTCATTTGGAAATCACAGGGAAATTTAAATAATCTAAAAACCTTTCTAATTATTTCCTCCCATAGGAAGTAGAACCCAGATCTTCCATGAATGAATATTATTACCACAGATATAGGGGAAATAAAGATTTTTATTTTCTACAGTTTCCATTATGTGAATGCTCTAACAGGGTAGAGGTAATTAACATTTTCATACAATGCACATAAGAAATTTTCATCCTTGTAAAGATTACTTTCTGCCCCCATGTTCCATGTAATGATTCCTTTGAAGGTGTTTCTTATACCCTCAGCTTGTGGAAAAGCCCGAGTGACCATTGTGCACATACCAGCTCATGTCATCTAAGATCTCTGTTCTAACTCTCTTCCATTGGCAACATAGTTTGTTATCACTTCTTTCTGCTGTTTTCTTATTAACATTGTCTCTATGCTTACTGTAATGGAACTCTGTGTTGCTGCTGAAGGTAGGAAAGCTGGAATGTTTCAGCTGAGAGTTAGAAAAGCATCCTTGGGAGGAATTATGTTTAGTGTTGGCTCAGTTGTGCTACAGATTTCAGGTATCTCTAAAAGAAAAAGAGAATATGTTGATCCAGGCCTGAGCCTTCTCTGGATACTTTTATAGTGACCTCAGCTATGTCTGAAGATATTTGGAGAACAAACAGACTATAGAATATGAGATTACTGAGATCAAGACCAACACAATTCAGTGAATAGCACAATGTGAAGGTGAAGACAATGGGATCCACAATTTGCTCCCTGTCAGGGAGAGGATCAACTCACATGGCTGCCAATGACATATGATGACCATAGTGTACCTGTAGGTTGGCACACTCTGGACACCAGGAGTCAGCAGATTAACTTCTCAATATCTTCCAGGTACATTGAAGAAAAGAGATAAATGTGTGAGCAATATTGAATGATGTGAAATGACCTTTTTTTTGCTAGGATTTGGGCAAATGATTCTTCAACAATGATAGGAGTACAATTGATACAAACCCTGCAAGTACCAGCACTTACTTACCAAGCCAGGGTTTCCTGATTATGATCAGTGAGAACTGAGTTGTAACCAGGGCAGGATGGAAAGACTGAAGCTGCGACAAGTTTATTGGGTTAATCTGACTTTATATACTCTTATCCAGGTCAGTGCAAATCACCACATACCAACCTGCAGAGGAGCTCAGGACCAGCAGGGGGCACAGTGTGGCCAATAATCAACAGGACAGAAATAGCTGTACGCCATAGCTCTGTGGACTCCCTTCTTAAAGTCTGTTAGTTGAACAACACCTGCTGTAGTTGATACATGAAGTCTCCAGTTTTCAAACACAGCAAAATTCTAAGATTGCACAGACTTTTATTTTCTCATTTATTTTATTAAGATTTGTTTATTTATTTTTGAAAAATGTGCTTTTCTCATACAACGTATTCTGATCAGTTTCCAGGCCCAATCTCTGTCATATCTTTCCAACATTCCTATCACTAAGCTCCACAACTTTCTCTCTATAGAAACCAAACAAATAGACAAAAAAAAAAAGAAAAAAGGATTTAAAAAAAATTCACCAGGAACACACAACTGCAACCTGCTGCAAAAGCAAATATTAATTGCTTGTACATGAAAAAAAGAATAGAAATTCTCCTAATTTAGGAGTTTTTGAAATTTCAATATGTAGTTATCCTCATTACTACCATCACCTGTAAATCAATTTTATCAGGACTAATACAAAATGTCTCAGGTTGGGATTCTGCTTTTAGATTGAGAGGTTAGGCCTTGATGTTATATCCACAGGGTCTGCACAGGTCTCAGAAATGGCTATTTCCTTGGACAGGATTAGGATTTGGACTTCGGTATCCCCTGCCAGAACCAGGTATCCTCTACCTCCTTCTTCTCAACCTAGACTAGCACCTTTTTAAGAAGTACCCTGCCTCATGAATATGCAAATCATGTGACTCTGTGGTGGTAAAAACAGGGATGTCCATAGCCCACAAGAGCCTATGATCATCTCTCCAGACGCAGTGAACAAACCGGTCCTCACCATGGGATGGAGGTGCATCATCCTCTTCCTGATAGTAGCAGCTACAGGTAAGGGGCTCCCAAGTTCCTGACTTGTGGAGGGTCCATACACACAAGTAACAATGACATCCATTCTGACGTTCTCCCCACAGGTGTCCACTCCCAGGTCCAGCTCCAGCAGTCTGCGGCTGAGCTGGTGAGGCCTGGGGTCTCAGTGAAGTTGTCCTGCAAGGCTTTAAATCTAGGAGACTAGAACTGTTGGTCGAGTTGTTGGGAATACACTATAATATGAATTTCCCCTGTAAATACAAATCAAAAATGTCAAGGCAAACTGAAACCCTTTTCAAAATTCAATTGGATGTACCTAACACCATTTACCAACTACTTCATTGGAAGTTGTCCCCATAGAGTTGTGTAGAGTCACTTTATCTTTCCTGATAAACATAATTTTCTATATTTATTTATATGTGAATCTCATCCTGAATTGTTTTGGTAGCATAAATCAAGTTTCTTATTGTTTTAGAATTAGAGATGTAATGGCATGCCCTTCTGTGGAGTATTCAGAATGTAGAGTCTCCTACTTTGGCAACATTTTAGGCTCCTGCTCAAGTAATACTGGGGCCAGCACTGTGGTATTCCAAACTGGGAATGTAAGAGACTGGTTTGTGTTATCAGGCACCCTGACTGCTCATTAGTGTGTTTCCTGACAGTGGATTGTCTTCATATCAAGTTCTGGATGGACAGTGGTTGACACTGAATGGACATCAGTGTATAGTGCACAATGCTCCCCATGTGCTCGTGCATGCGCACGCACGCACGCACACACGCACGCACGCACGCAAGCACGCACGCACACCTTTTGTTTTTAGAGACAGTAAGGCCCAATTAGGATTTCTCTTGATTCATGGTTCTGTTATAAACATGTTATGTCTGAATCCAGTTATTTCTGTTTCTGTATGTTTATTTGTTTTTGATTTTGTTTTGTTTTGTTTTAATTAGGAGAATGCACATATATGCTGGCTGTACAAGGACTGAATGTCAGGAACAGAAATAATACTGCCATGGATAGCATGTCTACTATCTCACCATTTTTGATTAAAACAATAATTGCAAGAAGAAAAAGAAAAGAGAAAACAACTCAGTGGACATTGGGATTCCTGATATAAACAGTTTTATCTATCTATCTATCTATCTATCTATCTATCTATCTATCTATCTATCTATCTATCTATCTATCTATAATCTATTGGCTCAGATCAAAGCCAAAAAGTTGCATAAATAGAAAACCCAATTAGTTTCCCATCTGACCTGGCTCCTTTCACATACATGAGCACCCTCAGGTGGAGAGATGGTTGTAATATCTATTTTCCTTCCAGTGCATTTATTTTCCTCCTAGAATTTATTCTCACAGTTCATGATTATCCTTTCATATTCTCTGGGCCTTTGCCAGCAGATCACAGGATATTCATGAAGTGCCTCTTGCACCAATTAAATATGGACAAAAGTTCCTTGTGTTCCAAGTCCTAGTGCCTTTCTCAAAACTCTTGATTGTGCAATGTAAAATAACACCATCATGAACTCTCCCATTCAAATATAATCCACCGAGCATTGTACGAATCCTAATCAGTCTTATAAGAAAAACACAGAGCCAGATATTGGGGTAAATGCTGAAAGATCAGAGGAATCAAGCCATAGTCACTTCTCACCTCATCAACTCCTCAGCTGAAAAAGAAGATCCTGTCTTTGTGAATCCTCGGATTGAATGCCCCTGAGTCCTCAGTGGAAAGACTGAGTTCTTGTCTCCTGCTTTAGATGCCGTTTTCCACCCAGCCATATCACTTCCTGTCTCAGCTTTCCTAGTACTGGGATTAAGGGTGTGTGTCCTTCCCAAATACTGGGAGCAAAGGTATGAGATCCCAAGTGCTGGGATTAAAGGTGTGTGTCACCACTGCCTGGCTTCTATGTTTAATCTACTTCCTGGCTTTGTCCTCTGATCTTCAGGCAAATTTTATTTGTTAGAGTACAAACAAAATATCACCAAAACAGTGTCAGAATAAAAATCAAGAAGGGTTCCCTTATCTGCAAATTCTCTGGAATCATCAACAGAAAGAATGAGTGGTGTGAAAGTTTTGTTTTTGATAGATTTGAACTGGCTGGACCCTTGCAGGGTTCATAGGGCTGATTTCTTTGGGGACAGTCTCGAGAGGAAGGAGAGGGACGACCTGGTGGTGCAGTGTAGGCAACTCTCTAAGGGGCTGGGTGAATCTTTGACTTTAAAAAGAACAGATATAGCCACTGGTGAGAAGAAGACAAGTTACTGCAGAGTCAGAGAGCAGAAGGATATGTCATGGAAGGAAAAAGGCCCACAGCGTGTTTTAGGGATGTCACAGAAGAGCTGTGAATACATTTGTGATGGGGAACAGCAGGTCTCTGTGGTAGGTGGGCACGGTCAGACCTGGAGGAAATAAATG
The DNA here is from genome assembly GCF_049852395.1 of Peromyscus maniculatus bairdii. Lineage (NCBI taxonomy): Eukaryota > Metazoa > Chordata > Mammalia > Rodentia > Cricetidae > Peromyscus > Peromyscus maniculatus. Next base: position 86,526,521 of record NC_134865.1, on the reverse strand, counting down.
GTTACCACAGGTCTTCAAAATATGTTTTCATCATTGTTCAAGGAATAATATCAGATAGTACTTATATTTATATAGCAGTTCTTTTTTTTTTGAAGATCAGATTTAGAGCTTCAGTGCTGATATACTGTACTATGAGATATGGCCTCAGACACATTTTGTTAATTCAATTAAATGTATGTATTCATTAGCCACTGAATCTTATACAACATTTCTTTATTATATTTTAGTATTTGTTATATTACTTTCTATGAAAATATTAATAATTATTCAAAAACAGCAAAAGATTTTACAAATATGGAGTATAGTAATGCAGTGCTGAAATCTAGTTTTTCTATGGAAAAGTAGAAATATACAAGAAGTGAATTTTCATGTTTTTCAATCCTTCTTCCTTCTCTATTCTTTTCCACAGTTTCATATGGACCAAGCACAATGCAAACCTTTATTTCTCGTGCTCCAACCTCTTCTTTTTCATACAGAGGTGGGAATGAACATAGGGCATCAGGCATGAAAAAAATATTCTACCAGCAGAGCTGTGTCCTCAGAACAGTAAATGACACTTTGAGCTATCCAAAGACTACAGACTGGAGGAACTATGTCTTGCCATATCTTTTCAGAATACATCTCTGATACAGACACTTGGCATCTCAGGGCACAATTTTCTATTGTGAGGACATATTTAAGACTGAGCCAGTGCTTGCACAAATGGAGGAGCCATGCAATCTTAGACTGATTAAACTTGAAAAAATATTTGAAGTCTCAAATATCCATTGCTCGAGAGGACTAATATCTCCATGCCCACAGCTAGATACAGAAGATTCCTGCTGCTGCTATAATTCCCTGTGAATGGCATGCTCCTTCTCTTTCAGCTTTCCAAAATGGACTTAATATCAGAGGAGCATCTGATATTATATTGGCAGGGAGGTTCCAGGCCCCCAGCAATGATTTGTGATCTTTAAGGCATCCAGTGTCATGAATTGCCATGTTCACAGAATCTTTAGTGGGCAGCCAGTGGGCAGATAGCCATGATATAAAGTAAAATTGCATTTGTGTTGATGTTTATACATTCTATTGGTTCTTTCTCTAAGAGCACCCTGCCTAGTGCAGGGAATAAGTTCTGTATTATATAAATGACTAAATATAAATAATAAGAATACTGATTGAAATCAGGTGAAAAAATAGAAGACATTTTTATGGAGACCAGACTGTGAATTGATAAAGTCATAGCAGAGCGTCAATTTCTCTAATCACCAGGGCAGTGAAAAATAAAGTCACAAGGAGATGTCACCTCCCGCCTGTGGATGTGTTCAGGGTGAGATGTGAGTTCATTTCTCTGACTGTGTTGATGGTTAAACAATGTTCCCCGTGTACAGATGCTTAGCATGTGAGACATAAATGTGCAGTCGTCTCTTATTAAGTACATTTGCTGCAAATAAAATGTGTTCACACTTTCAGGAAACTGTAAAATGAAGCAAAATCTAAAGTGTCCCCATCACAGTGAAGGGGACATTGAAACTCGACCAGACATGTCTGACTCTGACCAAGAGCTGTCTCAGGGTGAAGCTGTGTCCAGCACCAAGAAGCACAAACCCAGGCACGGGGATGACACACCAGACCTGAACATCATCCAGAAATGTGACAGTGTGTGATGCCTTGTAAATTATATGTTTTTAAAAAGGAGGCCACATTAATACATAAAATGTAGATCTTGTGTACAAAATAAACACGAAATGAATGAAGTGTGGTGAAACTTTAACCAGGAAAAGCATGTAGTACAATATCATAACATCATAACTCTGTCACTGTTGTCAATGACCACAAAGTCCCTTGCATCGTCTCTGAGCATTGTCTTCTCCCTTAGTTCCAACCTCAGAGCTTACTATATAGCAGGAAGAGATGCAAATAATGCCTTCCTCTGCTCATGAAGACCAGCCCAGTGCTGAGCCTCACCTGTGACAGTGGAGCTGAGCCCTGGATTCCAGCCAGGTCTTCCCATTCAGTGTCCAGCACTGAACACAGACCGCTCACCATGGAATTGGGACTTAGATGGGTTTTTATTGTTACTCTAATAAAAGGTAACTTACAGGGAAGAGATTCTCTTTGTGTAAGAGGACATGAGTAAGAGTGATAATGGATATATGTGACAGATTTCTGACTATGGTTCTCTGTGTTTTCAGGAGTCCAATGTGAGGTGCAGCTGATAGTATCTCAGGGCGGTTTGGCACAGACTGGAGGGTCCATTACACTCTCCTGTGCAGCCTCTGGATTCACCTTCAGTGATCACTGGATGCACTGGTTTCGTCAAGCCCCAGGGAAGGGGCTGGAATGGGTAGCAACTATAAAATATGATGGAAGTGCAAGATACTATGCAGAGTCTGTGAACGGCCGATTTACCATCTCCAGAGACAATTATAAGAATTCATTGTACCTGCAAATGAGCAGTCTGAGAAATGAAGATACTGCCATGTACTACTGTATTACACAGTGAGGAAAGGGAATTGTAAGCTCAGACACAAACCTGTTTGCAATGATTTCAAGTCCAGCAGGGGGCACTGAGCACACAGGGAGCTCAAGGTCAACCATAGAAGCAGGGAAGGGACATGGAAGGTTAAAATACTTTATGTCTGGATGGTTTCAAATCATAGATCATATTCCCCAGGGACCTGCTCTACAGGCATAGCTTCTAATTATCTTTGAAATAACCAAATATCTAGACAGGTCTGTATTCAGTTCTGACCTACACATTTAAATACAGAACACAGTCTGGCCTCACTGAAATGCAGAGCATTACACAGGGAAGATGAGACTCTGCCGTGAGCAAAAGGATCACATGCTGAGGAAGCATGGAACCCAAAATAGTTTTAAAATCAAATGAAGTTGGGGTGGGCGATACTGGATTTCCATAATGGTTGAAAGATCTGGGAGAATTCAGGCCTTGGTGTATTGTTACACACCTTGAGTAACAAGCTGAGAACTGTATCCCAGGGTAAGGTATGTTCAGAACATTTGTGTAAAAACAGAATTATTGGATAAACTATAAATACTGCCAAATTTCACCATCAGCACAAGTGTATCTTACCTCACCTCTGTGCCTTGCTCTTGATACCGACTGTCCTTTTTCATAAGGAATGGATAAACAATGAGTAGATTTTCATTCATGAGTTGACTGAGTTTCTCTCTGGTCTCAGAACTCTGCCACTGTGACCCACTGAGGAGCAGAGATTGGCCAATGGTGTGAGAGTCACTTGTTCATCTTATCTGCCTCAAAGGTGCAGAGCCGCCTACAGTGATAGGGTGATGTCCTCTGGACAATGTTCACCTTCCCTCTGCAGTGAATGATGCTCAGGTCTAACTCTGGGTTCAGAAGGAGAGGCCTGTTTGTCTGCCACACCTGTGCTGCATACAACAGCTCATTTCCTCAGATTGCAGGGGATGCATCAATCACTCCTGACTCACCTGGCTTTGTTTCTCCTCTAGTTAATTGATAACGATGAGTGTGACCATTTAATCCTTCCAGTACAATGATGGAAGAACTGAAGGAATACAAAATAGGAGAAAAATAGATATTGGTAATTTGGGCCTCAAGAGTTGATAGAAATTTCAGCTGAATGTCTAAAAGTGTGTGAACACCAACAGTTAAAATACCATCTTTGCTGCTTAAATTAAGGAAATCTCTAAACACAGGAAAGTTACTTCAAACATACATAAATAAGACTGTCAATTTTCTCACAGATTTGTTAGTGCCTTTGATTATCTTCATTTTTCTTAAAGCCTTGTGCATACATTAGTAAAGTTCTTTGTATAAAACTGTTTCATGTTATTTTGATGACACATAAGTAAGTAGTTTCATTTTTCCTTGAACTGGACACAGCATCCTTATGGATAAAGTTTATAACTCTCATCCTTAGGGAGGTAGAGCGGTCTGAAGATAGGGGATTTCCTGTGAGTGTTGGTGTCTCCCTCCTGCAGAGACCCCCTTTTCTTTTTGCTGATTTTAATATCCACTCATTTCTCTTGTGGGTGGGAGCACCTCGTAAGCATCATGGCAAGTGATAGAAGTATAGGCAAGAGGGTTATAAAATCTGTCACTGCAGGTTTCTTACATCACCCAGACCTTATCTATGTGGCCTTGAGGCATAGGCAGCCCATTGACAGAAATCAGAGGAGCTGACTGGGAAAGGATCCATTCCCAAGTTCTACACCTTGTCAGAATTTCACTGATCTGATATTTTAAAGGAACAGACTATGATCAGGCAGGTTCCAATCTCAACCTCAGTCACTGTGACCTTCCCCACTCTGCTTCCCTGCTGTTCTGACCCTCAGGGGGACCAAGCAGCAGTGCAAAGTGCTCCACCCTACAACCTTGAGAAGACAGTTTTGTAAATGAATCACATACACAAAAGACAGAGAGATGCCGGGCGTTGGTGGCGCACGCCTTTAATCCCAGCACTCGGGAGGCAGAGGCAGGTGGATCTCTGTGAGTTCGAGGCCAGCCTGGGCTACCAAGTGAGCTCCAGGAAAAGGCGCAAAGCTACACAGAGAAACCCTGTCTCGAAAAAACCAAAAAAAAAAAAAAAAAAAAAAGACAGAGAGAGCATCTCAAGTATGCTATAGGTTGAAACTCAATAGAAACAGGGAAAGGGGTATCTCCTCTGATTTGTTGGCACAACCTACAGAGTTCTCTCCTAATCCTTTGAAAGGCCAAGAATTCATTCATTCTACAGACAGACAGCAGTGGTGCTTTGAGAAAATTTATAGTTTTTTCATGTAATGTAAATGCAACCATTAAACAAATGGCTAGTATTGCTTTTTACAGTTTTCAACACCTTGATCTATCAGGGAATACAAATTAAAAAAAAATAGTTTGAGATTTCTTCTTATTCCAGTAAGGATGGCATTTACTAAGGAAACAAATGACACCAACTGTTGATGATTAATTGGAGAAAATGGAACCATAATACATGTTTGGTGAGAGTGTCAACTGTTGCTGTCCCTATGGACATTTGCTGGAGTTTCCCCAAAGCACTGAATATAGAAATGTCATTTAACCTAGCCACATCCCTCCTGGGCAGACACCTAGGGACTCCCTAGTACAGATCATTTGTGTTTAGTGTTGCCTTCTACAGAGCAGGTAAGAGCTAGAATCAGCATAGAGGCCCATCAGCTGATGAATGGACAACAAATTTGTGTGTGAGGCCTGTCATCTACTCTATCTGTAGAAGCATGCAGGACCTCGCTCCTCTTCCTTAAACTTGTTAAATCTCTCATGGCAGTATTAACAAGGACCCAAGATAACCAATTGTATTTTTTACCAAAACAGTTTTTTTAATAAATCTAATTACAGATGAATTTGGCACCCTTGTTCTTGACTATTTAAGTTTTGTTACATTCTTTTATGCTGTGGAATTTTTTTGAGGCAGGGTTTCTATGTGTAACTTTGGCACCTTTCTTGGAACTCACTCTCTAGCCCAGGCTGGCCTGGAACTCACAGAGACTTGCCTGCCTCTGCCTCATGAGTGCTGGGATTAAATGTGTGTGCCACCACCACGTGGCTATGCTGTGGAAATTTTGTTTAATTGTGCAAAGATGTACTACATTCTTTTATGTTGCATTTGTTTAACTCTGTAAAGCTATTATTTTGTCTACCTAAAACACCTGAGTGGTCTAATAAAGAGCTGAATGGCTGATAGCTAGGCAGAAGACAAATAGGCAGGACTGGTGTGTAGAGGAAGTTTCTCCAGTCCCACCCAGTCCCATGGTTCTGTGTTTCTCCTGTCCCACCAGGCCCCATGGTCCCACAGCCATTTATAAAATAGCCACTCAGAGGCTTGATATTAATTGTGAAATATATGGCCTATGGCTGAGGCTTCTTACAATCTTGCTCTTATAACTTAACTCAACCCATAACTATTAATCTGTATATTGTCACACGTTCTGTAGCTTTACCTATGTCCCATTACAAGTTGCTCCTTGGGCAGCTGGCTTGTATCTCCCCCACTCCTGCCTTCTTCTCTTTGTATCTCTTCTTGGATTTCCTGCTTGGCTATAAGCTTTCTTTCCATAGGCCAAAACAGCTTTATTTACTAACCAATGGGAACAGTATATATTCACAGCATAACGAAAGATGTCCCATAGCACTTCCTCCTTTCTATCTAATCAAAAAGGAAAGTTATAACTTTAACATAGTAAAATTGCATATAACAAAGCAGTTATGAAGCAAAAATCATAGTTATACTAGTCTGTTTATATTTGGCAAAATTAGGAAATATTCTATCATCTATCCTATTTTGTGAGTTTAAAGTTTTATATCTAATTTACCTTTTATTATGACTAAGAAAAGCTATAATTATAACTATCTAGTCTTCTATACCATCAAAGATCCCAGAAGGATTTAATGTTATCTAAGAAAACAGTAAATGCATTGTAAGCAACTTTCAAAAATCTGGAGATGACAGAGACAGCTGGCTGCCTGGACAGTCACCCAAAGTTCCTCTGCAATGTTGGGGCATCCATCTTCAGCCTATAGGTCTGCAGTTTTTTAGACACTTCTCCTTGTGTCCTGTAGAATATCTGACAGTCTCCTCTGTGAAAAAGGAACCTGAATGACCATCTCACCTTGATTTGGCAAAATCCAGTGGTCATTTTACTATGGGTCCTGTGTATCTAGTTTATACAACACCCTGGCAAACAAGTTGGGCAACAGCAGTTTCATGCCCTTTTTTCATAAAGAAAGCAAACTCCATATGGAGGTTCTTTGATGTCCCATCATCTTCTCTCAAGTAGATTGATGCTGCCAGGAGAAGACATGCCTCAATGTTCAGAAAGTCAAAGTTCTTAAAACATTTTAATTTTTTCCTTTTATTTTATTTTACAATACCATTCAGTTCTATATATGAACCACGGATTCCCTTATTCTCCCCCCTCCTGCCCACCTCCCCTTCACCCCAGAACACCCCCCATTCCCACCTCCTCCAGGACAAAGCCTCCCCCGAGGACTGAGATCAACCTGGTAGACTCATTCCAGGCAGGTCCAGTACCCTCCTCCCAGATTGAGCCAAGCATCCCTGCATAAGTCCCAGGTTTCAAACAGCTAACTCGTGCAATGAGCCCAGGACCTGGTACCACTACCTGGATGCCTCCCAAACATATCAAGCAAATCGACTATCTCACCTATTCAGAAGGAAGGCCTGATCCAGTTGGGGGACCCTCAGCCCTTGGGTCATAGTTCATGTGTTTACATTCATTTGGCTATTTGTCCCTGTGCTTTATCCAACCTTGGTTTCAACAATTCTCGCTCATATAAACCCTCCTCTTTCTCACTAATTAGACTCCCGGAGCTCCACCCAGGGCCCAGCCATGGATCTCTGCATCCAGATCCCTCAGTCTTTGGATGGAGTTTCTAGCACGACTATTAGGGTGTTTGGCCATCCCATCACCAGAGTAGGTCAGTTCCGGCTTTCTCTCGACTATTGCCAGCAGTCTATTGTGGGGGTATCTTTGTGGATTTCTGTGGGCCTCTCTAGCACTTTGTTTCTTCCTTTTCTCATGTGGTCTTCATTTATCATGGTCTCCTATTCCTTGTTCTCCCTCTCTGTTCTTGATCCAGCTGGGATCTCCCGTTCCCACAGGCTCTCTTTCCCTCGACCCTTGCCCTTCATTACTCCGACTCATGTCCAGGTTGTTCATGTACATCTTAGCCATTTCTCCGTCATTGGGCGATCCCTGTGAGGTTTGCAGGCTAACAAAAATCATCTAGAAATCATCTAGGAAGTGATCTAGAAAAAGATCATCCTGAGTGAGGTAACCCAGACTCAGAAAGACAAATATGGTATGTACTCACTCATAGGAGGATACTAGATGTGGAACAAGGATGATTGGACTGCTACTCACATCACCAGGGAGGCTACCTGGAAACAGGATCCTAAAACATTTTAAATATCATATTCTGTAAGTCTTTGAAGTGTTTGAAGATTATTTATCTAGAAAAATTAATTAACATGATTATAAGTTTGATTATCCCATTGATGACTAAATATTATCTATATTTCTTAATTATGCATTACAATTTTAAATGAGTTGCATAAACATAATACTTTAAAAAAGAGTTGAAATAAACTAGCAATATAACAAAATTAACGTTAAATTTGTATCAATAAACTAAAATCCATAGCATTGTAAAACATTCCAAACAAGTTGTTGTTCTTTAAAGGAAGATTTAATAATCTACCTTTTTATCCTATCATATCTATTTCCCTCTTTTTTTCTTTAGAAAGAGATTGCATTTATAATCAACCTCCTTTAAATAAAAGTAAACATTTATAAATAATATTTTGGGAAACTGGGCATAGCTTTTTATATTAATTTCTGCTGATTGGGGGTTCTGGCAATCTTATGGGGATCCTGAGAAAATTCAAAATAATGGTCAAGTCTTGGGAAGACTGGCTAAAACATTTGTTGATAGGTAGCATTTGTTAAGGTTCTGGTGGTCTCATTTGATCAAATCTGGTCCATTTTAACCTGATGTGAATCCATAGCCTCTTGCTTCCTGTGGAAACAAAAGCACAGCCTCCTTTCCAAAGCAACATATTCTTAGATCCAAATTTTTAAGTCAAGATAACACACATATATATATATATATATGTGTGTGTGTGTGTGTGTGTGTGTGTGTGTGTGTAATTTAGCAGCCTTTATAAATCAAATGTCATTCTGCAGTTAAAAATCCCCAAGACAACATAACTCAGACTCTCTGTGTAATATCCATCTTTATGTGGCTTATTTTTTTACATATTATTTTATTTTTTTACTTTGTTTTATTTTTATGACTATCTATATGCTTTATCTTCTCTCTTTTAAGCATACTTACCTTTTACACATATTGTAAACCATTTTAGAGGATTATTCCATATGAATCTGTCTTTTGTGTATCTATAACCCTTATTTGATCATTGTTTTAAACTGCAAGCCAGCACTGAAGCAATGGCTTTGGCTGCTGACTCTGCCCATCTCAGCTTCCCAACATAGCAGAGGTATCTTTACTGCCAGCTCTGGGCAGTGGGTCTATGTCTCCATCAAGCAGCCTGTATCCAAGAAATTATTTTTTTAATTAGCAAAAGCTATATGTAAAGGACGTTTCTCTGGTCCTGCCTGGACCCACCATCCTGCAGTCATTTATAGTTTATGAACTCAGAGGCTTGATATTAATTGTGAATTATATGGCCTATGGCTCAGACTTCTTATAAACTAACTCTTATAACTTAACTCAACCCATAACTATTAATCTATATATCACCATGTATTTTGTAACTTTACCTGTGTCCCATTACAAGTTGCTCCTTGGGCAGCTGGCTTGTGTCTCTCCAACCCCTCCTTTCTCTCTATATCTCTACTTGGATTTCCCATCTGGCTGTAAGCTTTCTTGCCATAGGCCAAAATAGCTTTATTTATTAACCAATGGGAACAACATAAATTCACAGGATACAGAAAGACATCCCATAGTACTGATGGGCAAAGAAGCTAAATTTCAGGAGAAAGTTAGGGAAGAGAGTAAGGAGTGAGAAAAGAAGGAGAGGAGGGCATGAGGGGCTAGCCACCCAGTCATACAGCCATACATAAAGTAAGAAGGAAAAAAGATATATGGAGTAAAGAAAGTTAAAAACCCCACAAGGAAAATGTAATTAAAGGGAAATGAGATACTTTAAGTTAGAAAAGTTCACCAGAAACAAGCCAAAAAAAGGCCAGGCATTCATAAAAATGGATTAGTCTCCATGTATTTTTTTTGGGAACTGGTTGGCACACCATAAAGAGAATTAAAATAAATCCCAGTCCCCAATCTGTGAAGAGAAATGTTGCGTCTCTTTATGCGATACAGACTTCATCAACTTCCTTTTATCATTCTTTAGCCTCCTGTGAAGACTTAATTATCCAGGGCCAGAATTGAAAACCTAGATTTACATGAAAGAGATTTAAGTCTTAAGGGATTGGCGTGGAGAAGATAGATCTCCTATAGGCAGAGGAAAGAGTATAGATAGTTGTGGATGCATGGGGGGGATGGCTGCAAGGGTGGATCAAAAGAGGAGGGTGAGGAAAAAGAGAGTGAGGGACAGAATAAGGGAAAAGAGATATTAAAGTAAGCCCATTTGAGGAGAAAGTTAGGGAAGAGAGTAAGGAGTGAGAAAAGAAGGAGAGGAGGGCATGAGGGGCTAGCCACCCAGTCATACAGCCATACATAAAGTAAGAAGGAAAAAAAAAGATATGTAGTATGTAAACTTCACACGGTAGAAGATTCCAAAGGAGAAATGTAAGACCAACATAAGCTACAACTCCTTTGGTTCATAACAGTATCCAGCCTGCAAGATATGCTAGGTCAATGGCAGAACAAGCTTGTTGGAATAACAGAAAACATCTGATTTGACTTAAGCTCATTCCATGAATTAGAGCCCATACTCTACACTACTTGAGTCACCAAGAATCTGAGACTTTATAGTCCAGGAGTCTAGGATAAAGATAAATATTATTGCTCTATAAAAATAGATTGCAATAAAATGACTCCCAATGACATTCTGCCTCTTTCAAATATCAGTGTCTTCAGAGAAACTCCTCCTGCAACATGTGGAAGCACATACAGAGACCCACAGCCAGACAATATTCTGAGAGTGAGAGATTTTTGGAGCATTCAGAACTGTATGAGAAGTCTTCATCATATCCCTCCCCTAAGGACCCATGAAACACTGAAGAAGAGGAGAAAACAGAAGACCCAGAGGTCATAGACATACTTAGGAAATAAGGCCTATGAATAAACAAGATAGTTTCATACAAATTCAGAGCAACTAAGGGAGCATGCACATGGCCTGCATGAGCCTGCACTAGACTAGAAAGAAGTGGACATGAGTGCCCATTCTTAATCTAGAAGCTATCTCCAATTGATAACAACTTGCAAATGAGAAATTAGTTTCCTCTAGGGAGTGTTTCTGAGGAAACCAACTACTCTTAAGTGCAGGGTGCTTGTCCAGCAGTAGGTGGTCATCAGAAATCAAATTCAAATGCATTTTTTGAGGTTCCTTGTCTCATAATATCACATGATGTTTTCTTTTCATTTTATTTAGTTGTTTATTTATTTATCTCTTATTGTATCCTACAGTTCCTTTGCCTATATAGTCTGGCTTCTAATTTTGTGTTTTTATGGGATTCCTTAGTGTGTAAATCAGGTGTTTTCTGCATCCACACCTGTTTCTTGTGTCTTTCCTTGGGCACTTTTTCTTCAGTTTTTCTTGTTGCTGTTGTTGTTGGTTTTGTCCTGTTCCTATGTATTTGCTTTTGTCTGATGTCATTTTACTTTATTTTATTATTATTCACTAGAAGCCTGTTTATTTTCAAAAGAAAACAATATGGTGTACATGGATGATCAGGACTTGGGAGTCAAAGAGGGAGGAGAACGTATGGTATGCAGCTGCTTCTCTCAGCATGTGCTTCCTCTACAAACCACAGCTGGATGGAGCAAGAAATAGGTGTGGGGCCTGTGCAACAATAATATGACAGACTGCCAATTTTCTAGGAAATGTGGAAACCCATCTCATGGGTGACAATGGGAAGTAAAGCAGGACCAGTGTGGGCTTACTAATCAGAAAGCAGGAGCTCAGGAACCCAAGTGTGAAAAAGGATTTGGGCACTGACTTCAGACCTTAAAAATACGAAGTCAGAAGAATGAGGTCGAGAGGTTGCACCTGCAAGTGGAGGTGAGGTTTTGCCAAGATTTGATTCCTGTGATCTCCTGAGTCCCCATGCTCTCTTATTCCAGACTCACAGTACAGGAGGGCAAAGGAAGTGATATCTACATTGTAATAACCAAGTAGAGTCAGTATCCACACTCCCATTTCTAAAGAAGAGGTTGACTCCCCACATGCAAATGCATCTTCTAGCTCTAAGTTAAATCTCCTCCTTGACTGTGGGAGCTCACATCTCTCTCACAGGAGGCTGACCTCTGAGGAAGAGGAGGTGTAGCCTAGAAGATGACACTGTTGGGTCTTCTGTGTTTGGTGACAGCCCTTCCTGGTGAGTGTTATCATTTCATACATGTGTCCATGAGGGGTTGTGACAACCTGTGATTGACAGAATTGTCTCTTCTTGTCTGAAGGCATCCTGTCCCAGGTACAGCTTCAGGAGTCAGGGCCTGGCCTGGTGAAGCCCTCTCAATCACTGTCCCTCACCTGCTCTGTCACTGGTTACTCCATCACCAGTGATTATACATGGAACTGGATCAGACAGTCCCCAGGGAAGAAGCTGGAGTGGATGGGGTACATACATTATGGTGGTAGCACCTACTACAACCCATCCCTGCAGAGCCGCATCTCCATCACCAGAGAAACATCCAAGAACCAGTTCTTCCTGCAGCTGAACTCTGTGACCACTGAGGACACAGCCACATATTACTGTGCAAGATACACAGTGAGGAGACTTCATCATGAGCCCAGACACAAACCTCCCTGCAGAGGAGCTCTGGACCAGCAGGGGGCGATCAACCCTAAACAAGCCCAGGAACTCTATGACCAGAACTGGAAGGAAAAACTGGTTTTCTCTGACTTTGCTTCTCACTCCTTAAGGACAGGGAGGCTTTGATGTCATTTCTCTCTCTGGTCATGAAAACTGTGTTTTTGTAAAGTCACCAAACATCACTGGGTCTCACATCATCCAAGAAAGGATCAGAATATATGCTGGTACTATACCATGTGCTACTGAAGACACAGTTTGTGATTTTGACTTCAGCTCCAGCATCAGTATCAGTTGGAATACCTCCAACAGACAAGGTGCATTAAATATGCTCCACCTGCCGTGTCTTACTGTGCCAGAGACTTGGGGGGAGACCTCAGTGTGAACCAAGATGCATACTGCAAACCTCACTACAGTGGAGCTCAGTAACCACAGATAAACTTCAGAAACTGAGTAGCCTACTCAGAACTACTTAGTGCCCCTCACACCATAGGCAGTTCTGAAATGCCGCCATGTGCTTCCTCACAGACAAGCATATGTCAGATTACATTTTAGAATATGTGGTTTCCCCTTCCTGTTAAAAAGTCTTCTTTTGGTAAGACTATGTATGACCCTTTGGTATGTCATAGTCTATGAGAATTTCTATTTGCTTAATTTCTAATAAGCATATCATTATTTCCCTATGGTACATCTCAGATATCCATTTTCACCTGCTATCAGATGGAATAAACAAAAAAAATAAAAGTTTTCCACAAAAGTCTATAATTTTAAGACTTGGCGGTGATAAGTTCAGTTGGAAATCACAGGGAAATATAAATTATCTAAAAACCTTTCAATTTATTTCCTCTCACATGGGGCAGAGCAAAGATCTTCCATGAATGAATGTCATTACCACAAACATGGAAAAACAAGATGTCTACTCTTTCCAGCTTCCAATGTGTTAATGCTCTAATAGGGTAGAGGTAACAAAAATTTTCCAACAATGCATACTGGAAATTTGCATCATAGTAAAGGTTAGTTTTCAACCTAATGTTCCATGTAATGGTTCCTTTGAAGATGGTTCTTATACCCTCAACTTGTGGAAATGTCTGAATGAACATTGTGCCAATGCCAGCCGATGTCATCTACTATCTCTGTTCTAACTCCCTTCCATTGGAAACAAAGTTCCTAATCACAGTTTTCTGCTTCTTGCTGGTGTTTTCTTATTAACATTGGCTCCATGCTTAATGTAATGGAACATTTGCCGTAGCAGAAGCTTGGAAAGATGGAATGTTTTACCTGTGAGTTACAGAATCATTAGGGGAAGTGATGTTTGGTGCGGGTTCAGTAGGATTACAGGTTTCAGGTATCTGTGAAAGGGGAAAAAAAGCACACTTGTGCAGACCTGAGCCTTCTTTGGATACGTTTGTACTGATCAAACTATGTGTAAAGATATTTTGGGGAACATACAGACTATAGAATATGGGATTACCTAAATCAAGACAAACACAACTCATTGAACAACACAGGGTGAAGGTGAGAACCAAGGGATCCAAGGTGTGTTACCTAATGCCAGGGTGAGTGTCAGCACTCATGGCTGCCTTTGACCAATTATGACCACAGTGAGCCTGCTGGTTTGGCACACTCTGGACATCAGGTGTCTGTGGATTAACTTCTCAATGCCTACGAGGTATACTGAAGAAAAATGATAAATATATGAGCAATATTTAATGAATGTAAAGTGAGTCTCATGAATATGCAAATCAGGTGAATCTATGGTGCTAAATGCAGGGATGTCCACAACCCAGAACAACATATGATCAGTGTCCTCTCCACAGTCACTGAACACACAAGGTCCTCACCATGAAATGGAGCTGGATCATCCTCTTCCTGGTGGCAGCAGTTACAGGTAAGTGGCTCCTAATTTCCTGACTTGAGGAGGGTCCATACTCAGGTGACAATGACATCCACTTTGTCTTTCTCCCCACAGGTGTCCACTCCCAGGTCCAGCTGCAGCAGTATGGGGCTGAGCTGGTGAGGCCTAGGGCCTCAGTGAAGTTGTCCTGCAAGGCTTCTGGCTACACCTTCACTAGCTACCCTATCAACTTGGTGAAGCAGAGGCCTGGACAGGGCCTGGAGTGGATTGGATGGATTGGCACTTCAAGTGGTAATGCTGGCTATGCACAGAAGTTCCAGGGCAAGGCTACACTGACTTTAGACAAATCCTCCAGTACAGCCTTCATGCTGCTCAGCACCCTGACATCTGAGGACTCTGCTGTCTATTACTGTGCAAGCCACACTGTTGTAACCCACATCCTGGGTGTGCCATAAACCCTGGAGGAGCAGGAATCTGCAGTAGAACTAAAGGATCTGAGGGATTAGCCTGGAGACTTGCTCAGAAAACATCATGCTGACTGTCCATTTGTCAGCCATCTATTCACATTCCTCTAAGGTTTTTGTCAACATTTTAAAAGGACATCATAGAATCAAGAGATGCTGATTCCAGATGCTCTCTACAATACACCATACCTTAACCAGATCTTTATAAGTGATCCCATTCATTGACAGGCTTCTTTATTGAAACAAAAAAATATCAAGCTCTGGCATGTAACATGAAATATATATCCATTAAACATATGAGACTAGAACTGCTGTGGGATGTTAATGTATGTCCTGTGGGAGCCCTTCTTGGGTTCCTTGTGGCGTTACCCAGCAGGTTTGCATAGAGGATGATTAGGACCATGGGCCTGAGTGTAGGTGTCTGAGATGGTCTGCACTTGGCTGTACTGGGGGATGGTCTGTATGTCAAGTTGCTCTGATTGGTCAATAAATAAAACCTGATTGGTCGTGGCTAGGCAGGAAGTATAGGCAGGACTAACAGAGGAGAAATAAAAGAACAGGAAGGCAGAAGGAGACGCTGCCAGCCACCGCCAGGACAAGCAGCATGTGAAGATGCTGGTAAGCCACGAGCCATGTGGCAAGGTATAGATTTGTAGAAATGCGTTACTTTAAGATATAAGAACAGTTAACAAGAAGCCTGCCACGGCCATACAGTTTGTAAGCAATATAAGTCTCTGTGTTTACTTGGTTGGGTCTGAGCGGCTGTGGGACTGGCGGGTGACAGAGATTTGTCCTGACTGTGGGCAAGGCAGGAAAACTCTAGCTACATAGAACTGTTGGAGGGGTAGCTGGGAATATCTGTAATATGAATTTGTGCAGTAAAATACAAATTAAAATATCAGGACAAAGTAAATCCACTTTGAAAATTCAGTTTGATGTACCTAACACCATACCAAATATTTCATTGGCATTTGTCCCTATAGATTTGTGGGCATCACTTTATCTTTCCTCATAAATCTAGTTGTATATGTTTATTTAAATGTAAGTCTCATTCTGAATTGCTTTTGGTAGTAGTGATTAAATTTCATATTGTTTTAGAGTTAGAGATGTTATTGCATGTCATGCTCTGGAGTCTACAGGGCATGGAGTCTGCTACCTTGACAACATTTTGGGCTCCTGTGCAGATAACATTGTGGCCAGAGCAGTGGGATTCCAAACTGTGAATATAAGAGACTACTAGTTCTTGTTATCAGGAGCCTTGTATGCAGAAATTGGATTGTCTTTGTCTCAAGTTCTAAATTGATACTGATTTACATTGAAAGGACATCAGTTGACCCCGGCACACATGCACACACACACACACACACACACACACACACACACACACACACACACACACACACACTTATTGTTGTTATAGGCAGCAATGCACAATTAGCCCTTCTCTTGATTATTGGCTTTGTTATAACTTTGACATGTCTGAATCTAATCATTCCTGTTTATGTATGTTTCATGTTTTTGTTTTGTTTCTCATTAGGAGAATTCATACATACTTAGGCTGTACAAAGGCTGAATGTCAGGAACAGAAATAATATTGCCATGGATAGCATGGAAACATACTGATGAAGATGATGATGATGAGGAGGAGGAGGAGGAGGAGGAGAAAAGAAGAAGAAGAAGAAGAAGAAGAAGAAGAAGAAGAAGAAGAAGAAGAAGAAGAAGAAGAAGAAGAAGAAGAAGAAGAAGAAGAAGAAACAGAAAACAACACAGTGGACAGTGGGTTCTCTTGTGTAAACAGTTTTATGTATTTATTTACAGATTCAGAAAAAGTCAATAAGTTGGAGAAACAAGACCCCATGACTTGAAAACCCAATTTGTTTCCCACCTGACCTGGCTCATCTCACATACATGAACATCCTCAGGTTGAGAGTTGATTGGAATGTCTGTTTTCCTGCCAGTATGTTTATTTTCCTTCTGGAAATTATTCTCCCATTTCATCATTTTCCTTCCTTAACCTCTGGGCCTTTTCCAGCAGGTCACATGATACTCAGGTAGTATCCCCTACTCTAGGTAAAGGGACAGAAACTCCTTGTCATCCAAGACCTAATGCCAGCCTGGTCTTGACTGTGCATTGTAAACTCTCAACATCATGAAATCTGTTGTTCAAAAATAATCTACAGAGGATTGAAATGAAAGAGGGGTTCTCTTATCTCTAAATTCTGGGGGACCATCAACAGAAAGACTAAGAGTTGAATGAATGTTCGATTGTTGTAAGATTTGAATTGGATGGACCCATGCAAGTTACATAGGGCCGACTTCTGTGTGGACAGGCTGAATTTCTCAAGAAGAGACAAAGCTTCCATTTTCCACAGAATTCCACCTTATGACTAGGCTGATACCTCACAGTCACACAAAATTCCTAGGACAAACTTTCTGTCTTGTACAGGATTTCTGAGAGATTATAAAACTGTCCAAAAACATTTCAGAGCAATCTCTACATGGGAGTGAGATTCTGTCAAAGTAAATACAGAGGGACATAGTCTGATATTAAATATGATTTTTAAATGACATTGAGTTTGTATGATCAATAACATTACTAAATATTTTTTGCCATAAGACAACAAAAATTAAAACCAAAATAAATTAGTTACACAGAGCCTGAGAAGCAGGTGCAGAGGCCAGCAAGGGTGTTTCCTGACTCTACTTCACAGTTGATTACTCTCATTTAACCACATACAAGGCCTAGGAGACCATCACCTAGAAAGATACAAGATCTAACATGGAGAATTTCAGTTAGTTCTTAGGATATGTTACTCTTCTGTGGTTGCTCCAATAACAGAAATGACCAAGTTCAAAGTCTCTCTCAATTACCATGTAAACAGTTTATCTCATTGTAGGATGAAATCCTCTGTTGGAAACCTAGAACGTTTCAATCCTGTCTCACAGAGAGGCTATTTCAAGGCTCTTCACATGAGATTCACCCCCAATCAGTATAGTGTCATGTCCTAGGGAGGGAGCTGAACTAGAGAAATGGAAGGACATCAGAGACAGACCCTAAAGTGGAGCCTCTAGATTATTTTCAACCTTTAGGAACTCATACAGATGGTTCCTTTATTACTCTGAAAATGTTTAAAAATAGTGACCTGATGTACCAGAGTTCTATATCCAACACAGCCTATACCAGATGTACAAAAAATGTAAACAGAAAGATTCAAATTTTATAGGTTATTTATAGAAAATAATAGTATGTAGAATGTGCATAATAACTGTTTTCAATTCTGGGTATCACATACCAGTCACTTTGCATGAATCAGCACTAAGTACACTCTTGAAAACTATTTCTTCAGTTTCATAAGTGGATTCAACATCCATAAAACTTTGCTAATCCTTCTAAAATTATCAGCATTGTATTATAATGGCTTTCTGTGGAACAAATAAGGCAAAGCTGTATCTCAGTTCAAAAATACAATAAAATAAGACTTTGAATTATATCACACATATGTAATAAATAATGGTGTTATTCAGTTTTGTCTCTTTCCTTTGCTCTAATCATTCACATGTCAAATACGTCTAATGCATAGCTTTTTATACAAAGTAAGAAATGCATACAAGTCCCCCTGTGCTCCTGTAAACCATCCCAGCCCTATCTTGCAGCCCTAGCAGAGGAACACAGGCTGGGTGGAATTCCTAGGTCCTCCCATTAAGTGATTGCACTGAACAAAAGCCACTGACCAAGTAGTTTCATGTTAGAAAAGGTTTCATTGTTGATTTTAAAGTTTTTCAATTGAAATATTTTTGAAATTTCTTAAACTGAGTAGTGTACACATCAATATCCCCACTCAAATTCGTCCCATGTCCAACTCTCACTCATTATAAAATTCATGACTTCTTCAACTTTAGTTAACATTTACAAGTTTCTCTCTTCTGTCCCTTTGTTTCTCTGTCTCTGTCTCTGTGTCTCTCTCTCTTTCTCTCTGTGTGTGTGTGTGTGTGTGTGTGTGTGTGTGTGTGTGTGTGTATGTTTAACACATTAAGCTCAGTTATAGTTATGTATATGTTTATGTGTTTACTACAGTCCACTTGGGATTCAATAACCCATCAGGTAGCTTGTCTAGAAGAAAACTTATTCTCTCTCTCTCAGCAGCCATTGATTACTTGTAACTCTTCATTTATGGGTGGAGACTTAAGACATTTCCTGTTATACTATGGTCGCCTGGTTTAGACATCAACATTGTCAAGATTTCATTAGTATAGTAGCATCCCTATACTGTCTAGAAGATACAGTCTTATGGTGGCATCCTAGTCCTGTGAATTTCACACTTTCTGTACCCTCTTCATGACTTTTCTGAACCTTGGGTGCAGGGTTAACATTGAAAACGTATCAACTTCATTTCCGCATTCCAGGGTCACTTGTTCTCTGCAGGTTTACCTGATGTTGATATCTGCAATAGTCTCCATCTAAAATTAAAAAAATAAGAGCTTCATTGATAAGCAAATTAGGAATTTATCTGAGGGTATAAGGAGAAGTTTTTAGAACACAGAAAATATGTGTGTTTTGCAGGCAAGACACCATTGTAGGTCCAAAGGTATTATAGCTGGGACTATAGTTGCTGTTTACCTTAGCATGCAGGTAGAATATCTTTTGTTGGCATAACCAACCAATTTCAGATTGTATTTCAGAACTACTCCATGTAATTATACCTATTTCTGACACTGCTCAGGTGGTCAAGAACCTAATACTAGATAACAGTAGATAATCAAATACTACTGTTCTGATAAAGAAGGCATGGGGATGAAAGATTTTGCAAAAACAGGGCAGACTGTTGGCACATAGAAGCAAGAACTTTGAGGATTAGGAGGCCTAGGTGCTATGTAAGAACAATGTTTACCCAGGAGTTCAGAGAAGCAAGACCATGGTGAAAACTGCCTAAGATGTGGTAAAGAGCAAAGACAACATGATGGCATGTGGAGGAAGTTCACAGGCAGAGAGTACACTGTGGGAGAAGAAGGAGCAGGACGACCTGGTGGTGCAGTGCAGGCAAGTCTCTAAGGGGCCTGGAGAATCTTTGCACTGAGAAAGAACAAATCTAGGTGGTGGTGAAAGAAAAGGCAAGTCATTGAGAATCCAGAGAGCAGAAGATATGGCATGGAAGGAAATAGGCCCTTGAGTGTTTTAGGGATGTCACAGAATTGTTGCGAGTACCTTTGTGGTGGGGAGCAGCACGTCTCTTTGCTAGGGGGGAAAGTCAGCCCTAGAGAAAATAAATGGTTAATACAGATCTTCAAAATGTATTTTTGTCATTGTTTAAAGAATAATCTCAGATAGATTATATTTTTATATACCAGATCTTTATTTTTTGAGGAAAACTCTTTGAGCTTTAGGGCTCACATACTATAGCACTGAGCTGTGCCTATAGCCACATTTTGTTATTTCAGTTCAACATAATCATTCATTCTTCACTGAACCTTACACAACATTTCTTAAATTATTATATTTCAGTTTTTCTCATCTTAATTTCCTACTACATTATTTAATAATTTATACAAAGACAGGAAAAGAGTTTACTCATACAGAGTATAGTTATGTAACACTGAAAACTTATCTTTCTATGAAAAACTAGAAATTCATGCTAAGTAAATTGTCTTGATTTTTCAATCCTTATTTCTTCTCTATTTTTATTTGGCACACAGTTTCATATAGAACAAGCATAACTCAAACCAACAATTCTCCTCCTCTAACCTCTTGCTTATCATACAAAGTTGGGAATGAACACAGGGATTCAGGCATGCAAAACACACTCTACCAACTGAGCTATGTCCCCGGGACAATAAGTGAGACTTTGTTACTGTCCAAGGGCTACAGGCTGGAGGGACTAAGACTTGCCATATTTTTTTTCAGAATATATCTGTGATACAGAGACTTGACAACTTAGGATACAACTTTCTAAAGACATATTTCACTGTATTCTTTCACAGAAAGAGGAGCCACAGTTTCTTGGACTGATTAAACTTCATAAAAATTATGGGAAGTCTCAAATATCTATTGCTTGAGACTAATAATGTCACCATGCCTACCGCTAGATACAAAAATTGTTGCTGCTGCTATGATTCCCTGTGACTGGGCACTCTCCATCTCTTTCAGCCTTCCACAATGAACTTAATACCAGAGGTGCTTCTGATATTACATTTGCAGGGAGCTTCAAAGCCCCCAGCACTGATTTGGGATCTTTAAGGCACCCAGTGTCATGAACTGAGCAGTTGCCAGGTTCTCTGAATCTCTAGTGTGCAGCCAAAGATCTGATAGCCATGGAATATAAAGTAAAATTACATGTGTTGATATTTATACATTCTGTTGTTTCTTTCCCTAAGAGCAGCCAACTTAGTACAAGGAATAAGTTCTGCATTGTATAAATGACTAAAACAACTAGATAATACAAATACTGACCCAAATCAGGTGAAAGAATAGGATATATTTTTATGGAGACTAGACTATGAATCAACAAAGTCATGGCACACCACCAACGTGCAGTGAAAACTAAATTCACAAGATGTCACCTCTTGCCTGTGGCTGTGTTCAGGATGAGACATGAGTTCATTTCCATGACTGTGCTGATGGTTAGAAAAGGTTCCATGTGTATGGATGCTTAGCATGTGAAAACATAAATGTGCAATCATCTGATGTCAAGTACATTTGCAGCAAATAAAATATGTATCCATGCTTTCAGGAACTATTAAAATAAAAAAAATCAAAAGTGTTACCAGCTATCTGTCCATTGGCTACCCACTAGAAGTGTAGAGAAATGATAGCTGCTCTGTGATGACACTGGAGTCCTTAAAGATCCCAAATCAGTGCTGGGGCTCTGCGAACTCTTTGGAGATATAATACCCGAAGCTCCTCTGGTGTTAAGAGAGGGGGACTTTGAGCTTCCACAGACATGTCTGACTCTGACCAAGAGCTGTTCCAGGGAGGAGCTGTCTACAGCATTAAGGAGTACAAACCCAGACACGGGGATGACACATCAGACCTAACCTTCCTCAAGAAATGTAACAGTCTGTGATGCCTTTTAAATTTCATATTTTTAAATAGGAGACCACATTACTAGATATAATGCATGTCTTGTGTAAACATCAAACATGATACTAAATGAAGTGTAGTGAATCTTTAGCCAGAAAAGTATATAGTACAATATCACAACATCATGAATTAAGTAACTCTTGACAATGACCACAAAGTCCCTTACATCTGCTCTGAGCATTGTCTTCACCCTGAGTTCCAACCTCAGAACTCGGTACATAGCAGAAGGAGATGCAAATAACTCCTTCCTCTACTCATGAAAATGTGAGAGTGGAGATGAGCCCTGGACCCCAGCCAGTCTTCCTGTTCAGTGAATAGAAGTGAACACAGATCACTCAGCATGGAACTGGGGCTTAGATGGGTTTTCACTCTTGCTCTTATAAATAATAATTACATGGAGGAGATTCTGTTTGTGTAAGAGGACACGAGGAAAAGTTGCAATGGGTGTATGTGACAGGTTTCTGACTATGATTCTGTGTTTTCAGAAGTGTTGTGTAAGGTACAGCTGGTAAAGTCTGGGGGTGGCTTGTTACGGTCTGCAGGGTCCATTAAACTCTTCTGCGCAGCCTCTGGATTCACTGTTTTCACCAAGCCCCAGAAAGGAGGCTGGAGAGGGAAGCAATTATGAAATATGATGCAAGTAGGATAAAAAGAGTCTGTGAAGGGCCAATTAACAATCTCCAGGGGCAATTCTTAGAACTCATTGCATTGCCAAATGAACATTTTAAGAACTGAAGACACTACCATGTATTACTGTGCAAGGGACACAGTGAGGGAAGTGAATTGTGAGCTCAGATATAAATCTCCCTGCATTGTGTTTAGGTCCAGCCCCAGGGGCACTGAGCACACAAGGAGCTTCAGGTCAACAACAGAAGCAGAGGAGGGATATGAAGGGTTAAACTGTTCTATGTCTGTATGGTCTCAAATGATAGATCAGTGTGGTAATTTGAATCCCCATATGCTCATAGGGAATGGAAGGTGTGGGTAAGTTGGAGTAGGTGTGGCCTTTTTGGAAAAAGTATGCCTCTATGAAGGTGTACTTTGAGGTCTCATATATGCCCAAGCCCACCCAAGCCTCAGTCTACTTCCTGTTGCCTGCAAGATGATGGACTCTCAGCCACATCTCCAGTACAATGTCTGCCTGCACACTGCCAGGTTCCACTGTGACAATATTGGGCTGAACCTCTGAAAGTGTATGCCACCCCAATTAAATGCTTTCTTTATAAGAGTTTTCATGGTTATGTTGTCTCATCACAGCAGTAGACACTCTAACTAAGAGAAAAGAGGGTATCAGAGACTAAGATATCAGGCTGTGATAGGCCTGGCCATGATTTTTTGGAGGAATTTGGACTTGGGTGCTTTGGGTTAAGAGCACAGCAGAATGATTTAAATACTGATTAATGGGTCATACCAGCAGGATCACAGAAAACAGTGATGCTAAGAGTTATGTGAACTGTGGGGTGCTGTCTCAAGATGTTTCAGAAATGAGTTTTAATGTGTAGTCTAGAAATCATTCTTGATATTTTGGTGAAGAATGCCACTACTTTTCCTTTATCCAAAGAGTTTGTCTGTGGCTAAACTGAAAACTTTTGGATTAATTCCTTTGGAAAAGGAAATCTCAAAGCAGCCTAGTATAGGCTCTGTTGTGTTGTGGTGGTAATCTAATTGTACTGAAATGTGATTTTGATTGTATGTTAATAAATAAAGTTGCCCGGAGGTCAGAGCTATTAGAGCCATAGCAAGAGTGTGGCGGTGGTGGCACACGCCTTTAATCCCATAGATATCTGTGTGTTCAGGGATATAGCCAGCATTGGAGACATATGCCTTTAAGACCTAGGGGGCTGTACATTCAGACAGTGACGAGGCAGTCACATGTTTGGGTTTACAACCAATGAGAAGGCAGAACAAAATACTTTAAATAGACGAACAGACAGGAAATAGAACCCTCATTTGGGAAGCTGGGACACCGCAGGCGGAAGGGTGAGATTTTAGCTCTGAGCTCTGACCTCTCGGCTTTCTCTTTTGCATTGTTTCTGTGTTTCTTATTTAATAAGATGGTTGGTTACATCTATAATGATATGTATATCCATATCCATATATGCATGCAAATAACAATTAGTAAAAAAAAAGGACATGAATTTGAAGGAAAGCAGGGAAGGGTATATGGGAGGGTTTGGAGGGAGGAAATAAAAGGGAGAAATGTTGTAATTAAATTATAATCTCAAAAAAACTTTTAAGGAAAACAGAAAAGAATAAAAATTCTCAACTTAAAAAAAATAGAAATGAAATGTGACCTTGTTACATCTTGGGCAGACACCTAAGGACTCTCCACTGCAAAGATACCAGGTAGTTTGTAGTCTGTGTTGCCCTCTTCACAGCAACTAAGACCAGGAATCATCGCAGAAGCCCATCAGCTGAGGAACGCACAATGAAGTTGTATGTAACGCCATTCATCTGCTCTATCTGAAGAAGCATGCAGGGCCACATTTTCAGTAAAATTCTTAGACTTCATGGTAATTCCAACAAGTATACAGGCTAGGCATATTTCTACCACATAGTTGTTTTAATATTTCTAATTGCAGAGAAATTTGATGATCCCTTGTTGCTGAGTATTAGTTTAAGATGTGGTACATTCAGTTATGCTGTGGAATCTTTGTTTAATTGTGCAAAGATGTGCTGCATTCTTTTGTTTATCTCTGTAAGCTGTGCCTTAAATACCTGTGTAGTTTAATAAAGAGCTGAACAGCCAATAGCTAGGCAGGAGAGAAGTAGGCATGGCTGGTAGGCAAAAAGAATAAATAGAAAGAGAGATTTAGGGAAGAGAGTGAGGAATGTAAAAAAGAGAAGGAGAGGAGGACATCAAGGAACCAGCCACACAGCTAATCATGGAGTAAGGAGAAAAGAAATATAGTGGAAGAAAGAAAGTTAAAAACCCAGAGGAAAAAACATGTAGTTAAAGAGAATTGGGATAATTTAAGTTAAAAAAAGATTGCTAGAAACAAGCCAAACTCAGCCCAGACATTCAAAAGTAAAGAAAGGCTCCATGTATTTATTTAGGAACTTGTGACCAGAAATGTTGTGTCACTTTGCATGATACAGTCTTCATCAACTTTCTGTTCTCATTCTTCAGCCTCCTGTGAAGACTGAATTATGCATGGTCAGAACTGAAAACATGGATTCACATGGAAGAGATTCAAGTCTTCAGGGCTTGGGGTGGAAAGGATAGCTCCCCTATAGGAAAGGGAAATAGTATAGATAGATGTGGATGCATGGGGGTTTGTGGGGAAGAGAGGATCAAAAGGGGAGGGTAAGGAAAAAGGGAGGGAGGGAGGGAATGTGGGAAAGAGAGCTAAAAGTAAGGGCCATTTGAGTGGTGTTATGGAAACCTAATACAGCAGAGAATTCCAAAGGAGAAACCTAATACCAACACAAAGTACAACTACTTTGATTTATAATGGTATCCACACTGAAGATATGCTAGACCAATCATGGAACAAAGCTTGTGGGAATAACCAACAATATATGATTGACCTAAGGCCTGCTCAAAGAATTAGAACCCATACTTTACATTACTTGAGTGACCAAGAATATGAGACTATTTAGGCCAGGAATCTAGGATAAGAATACATATTATTGCTCTATAAAAAGAAGATTGTAATAAAATGACTCCCAGTGGCATTCTGCTACTGTCAAAGATCACTGTCTTATTCAGCCATCTTCAGAGACTCTTCCTCCTACAGCATATGGGAACACACACAGAGACCCACAGCCAGACAATGTTCTGAGAGTGAAGAGACGTTGGAATACTCCATGAGAAGTCTTCATCCAATCCCTCCTCTCAGTGCTCATGTGACACTGAAGAAGTGGAGAAAACACTGTAAGAGCCAGAGGTGATAGAAGCACCAAGGAAGTAAGGCCTATATATATATCATCAGGGTAGTTGTACATAAACATTCAGAGTGACTGAGGCAGCATGCACAGGGCCCACATGGGTCTATGCCAGATGGGGTCCTAGAGATGAAGTGAGAAGTGGACATATGGGCCCGCACCTAACCCAGAAGCCATCCCCAAATGATAACAACTAGCAAATGAAATATTAGTTTTCTATAAGGGAGTCTCAGTCAGGGACTCAACTACTCTTAAGCATAGGCTGCATGTCCAGCAGAAGATGGCATAGAAATCCAATTCATATACATTTTGGAAGTTCCTTGTCTCAAGATGTCACATGGCTTTTTTGTCATTTATTTGTTTATTTATTTATCTCTTATTTCATCCTATATTTCCTTTGCCCATATTTTATGGCTTCTAATTCTGTGCTTCTACGGGAATCCTGATGGTGTAAATCAGGTGGTCACTGCATCCACAGCTGTTTCTCATGCATTTTCTTGGGCTATTTTCCTGCAGGTTTTTTTTGTTGGGGGGGGGGGGTTGGTCCTATTCTAATGTGTTAGTTTCTGCTTCATTTCATTTTTCCTTTATTTCATTATTATTCACTAGAAACCTGTTTGTTTTCAAAGGATAAAAATGTGGTGTATATGGACAGGGAGGGAGGAGGGAAGGACTTGGAAGTTGAAGAGGGAGGAGAAAGTATGGTATGTAGCAGCTTCTGTTAGCATCTGTTTCCTCTACAAGCCTCAGACTGGATGGAGCAAGAAGTAGGTGTGGACCCTGTGAAACAGCAATTTGAAAGTGAACATTCTTCCATTGTTGGTGGAGTGCAAACTTGTACAACCACTTTGGAAATCTATATGGCAGTTTCTCAGAAAACTGGGAATCAATCTTCCTCAAGACCCAGCTATATCACTCTTGGGCATATACCCAAGGAAAGCTCAGTCTTAACACAAGGACACATGCTCAACTATGTTCATAGTAGCACTTTTCATAATAGCCAGAACCTGGAAACAACCTAGATGCCCATCAACTGAAGAATGGATAAAGAAAATGTGGTACATATACACAATGGAGTATTACTCAGCAGAGAAAAACAATAACATCATGAGGTTTGCAGGCAAGTTGATGGAACTAGAAAATATCCTGAGTGAAGTAACCTAGACTCAGAAGGACAAACATTCTATGTCTCACTCATAAGTGGATACTAGATGTAAAGCAAGGGATAACCAGACTGCAACCCACAGTTCCAGGGAGGCTAGCTAGCAGGGAGGACCCTAGGAGGGACACATGGATCACTCAGTGAAGGAGAAAGAGATGAAATGTACATGAGCAAACTGGGGGTGAGGGGGGTAATGGAGGGCAAGGGATTGGGAATGAGAACATAGAGGAATGGGAAATTCTAGTTGGAACAGGGACAGAGTAGGAGAGCAAGGAAAGAGATATGATAAATGAAGACACCGACACCATGGGAATATGGAAAAACAGGGTGCTAGAAAAGTTCCCAGGAATCAACAAGAATGACTCCACCTTAGACTACTGGCAATAGTCAAGAGGGTACCTGAACTGGCCTACTCCGGTAATCAGATGGGTGAATGCCCTAACTGCCATCATAGAGCCTTCATCCAGTGACTGATGGAAACAGATGAAGAGATCCCGCCAGGCCAAGTTCCAGGAGTCCAATTGTCAAGAGAAAGAAGGATTCTGTGAGCAATGAACATTGAGACTATGATGGGAACATGTGCAGAGATGGTCAGCCAAACTAGTGGAACCAATAGCTGTGGACCAATAGCTGTGGAGCCCACATGGTAATGGACTAGGCCCGCTGGATAGGTGAGACAGTTTAGGGCCCCCAGGTAGTGGGATCAGGATCTGTCCCTGGTGCATGAGCCTGGTTTTTGGAGCCCAGTGCCTATGGTGGGACACCTTGCACAGCCTTTGTGCAGGGGGGAGGTTCTTGGACCTGCCTCTACTGAATGTACCAAGTTCTGCTGACTCCCCATGGGGTTTTGAGATTTTAAAAAAAGAAAGTATACCAACTTTCCAAGAAAGATGGAAACCCATCTCATGGGTGGGAAAAAGGAAGAAAAGCAGGAGCAGTGTGGGCTTACTAATCAGAAATCAGGAGTTCACGGACCATGTGTGAAAAGAAGGTTAGTACTGACCTGAGACTTCAAAAATACAAGGGCAGAAAAATGTAGGTGGGGAGGTTTGGCTGAAAGTGGATGTGGTGTCATGACAAGATGTGTTTCCTGTGGTCCCTATAGTCTTCATGCTCTCTTATTCCATCGTCGAACTACAGATGGCCCAGGCAACCATATTGTAAAAACCAAGCAGTAAGTATCCATATCCACACTCCCCATTGTATGACTACCCGTGATATATGATGGCCATAGAGAATCTGCAGGTTGGCCACACTCAGGACAACAGGAATCTGTGGATTAACTTCTCAATAACTTCAGGTACAGTGAAGAAAAGAGATTAAATATATGAGCAATATTTAATGAATATTTCTGATAGGATTTGATTTTTCAACAACAATCTGAATCCAATTGATACAAACCTTGTAAGCACCAGCACTTAATTACAAAGCCAGGGTTTCCTGATTGTGATCAGTGAGTACTGAATTTTAACCAGGTCAGGATGATCAACCACAGCAAGACTGAAGTTGTGATGAGTTTACTATGAGCAATATGGCTTTCTATACTCTGATCAGAATGATAAGAGTATAAAAAGTATAAGTTCAATATAAGTCATGACATACCAACCTGCAGGGGAGCTCAGGACCAGCAGGGGGCACAGTGGAGCCAATAATCAACAGGGTAGAAATGACATGAGGAGTGGAGG
Source organism: Peromyscus maniculatus bairdii (assembly GCF_049852395.1). Classification (NCBI taxonomy): domain Eukaryota; kingdom Metazoa; phylum Chordata; class Mammalia; order Rodentia; family Cricetidae; genus Peromyscus; species Peromyscus maniculatus. The sequence continues at coordinate 86,497,912 of NC_134865.1, read as the reverse complement.
GGCGGGACTCTGCAGCCTCTGTGGATTCCCTTCCTAAAGTCTGTTAGCTGAACAACACCTGCTGCAGTTGATATGGGAAGTCTCCATGCTCAAACACAGTAAAATTTTTTTGATAAATATTGAACAGAATTTTATTCTTTCATTTATTTTATTTAGATTTTTGATTTTTGAAAAATATTCTTTTCATGCAGTGTATTCTGATCAGCGTACCCTTGCCCAATTCCTCTAAGATAATTCCCAAAGTCCTACCAATGAACTCCACAACCTTTCTTTCTCTCTATAGAAAGCAAACAGAAAAAAAAGAGAAGTATTTCAAAAAGGAAAAAAAAACATCAGGAGCACACACCTGCAACCTGATGCAAAAGCAAATATTAGTTGCTTGTACATGAAAAAGTATTAAAAATTCTCCTAATTTGGGAGTTTTTGAAATTTCCATTCACAATTATCCTCATTTCTACCACTAACTATAAATCATTTTTTTTTTTTGGTCCAGGGAAAAGGACCAAATGTCTCAGATTGGAATTCTGTTTTTCAGCTGAGTGATTAGGCCTTGATGTTAAGTCCACAGAGTCTACACGGGTTTCAGGGATGGCTACTTCCTCAAACAGAATGAGGAGAATTTGGTCCTCAGCATCCTGCTGCCTGCCCTAGGTTTCATCTCCCTCCTTCTCCAGCTGGACTAGGTCCTTATCTATGAACTACCATGCCTCATGAATATGCAAATCATGTGAGTCTACAGTGGTAAATATAGAGATGTCCACACCCCACAACATATATGATTTGTGTCCTCCCACAGTCACTGAGTACACAAGGTCCTCACCATGGAGTGGAGCTGGATCATCCTCTTGCTGGTGGCAGCAGCTACAGGTAAAGGGCTGCCAAATTCCAGACATGAGGAGGGGGTCATATACTCAGGTGACAATGACATCCACTCTGTCTTTCTCTTCACAGGTGTCCACTCCCAGGTCCAGCTGCAGCACTCTGGGGCTGAGCTGGTGAGTCCTGGGGTCTCAGTGAGGTTGTCCTGCAAGGCTTCTGGGTATACCTTCACTAATGAATATATGCACTGGGTGAAGCAGAGACCTGGACAGAGCCTGGAATGGATTGGATGGATTTATCCTGGAAGTGGTAATACTAAGTACAATCAGAAATTCCAGGGCAAGGCCACACTGACTGTAGATAAATCCTCCAGCACAGCCTACATGGAGCTCAGCAGCCTGACATCTGAGGATTCTGCCAACTATTACTGTGCATGAAACACAGTGTTACAACCCACAACCTGGGTGTGTCAGAAACCCTGGAGGAACAGGAAGCTGTCCTAGGACTGAGATGACAGAGAAGATTAGACTGGAGGCTTGCTCAGAAATAATCATTCTGAGTGTGCCTTTGTCTTTCATTTCACAGTCCTTTTATATCTTTATCAACTTTTCAAGAGCACATTAAAGAATGAAGTGATGCTGATTCATATATATATATATATATATATATATATATATATGATAGATAGATAGATAGATAGATAGATAGATAGATAGATAGATAGATCTAGATATATCTATATCTATATCCATTAAATATAAGAGACTAGAACTGTTGGTGAATTAGCAGGAAATATATATACTATGAATTTGGCTAGTAAAATACAATCAGGGCAAAATAAAACTCCTTTCAAAGTTCAGTTTGCTGGACCTAACACCCCAAAGAATACTTCATTGGAAGTTATCCCCATACATTTGTGGGGAGTCACTTTACATTTCCTCATAAATATAATTTTATACATTTATTTATAAATAAGCCTCATCCTGAATTGCTTTTTGTAGTAGTAATCAAATTTGTTATTATTTTAGAGTTAGAGATATAGCTGCATGTCATGCTGTGGAGTCCTCAGGGTGTGGAGAATGAAACCTTTGGCAACATTTTGGGCTCCTGCTCAGTTAACTTTGGGACAGAGCAGTGGGATTCCAAACTGGGAATGTAAAAGACTAGTTCATGTTATCAGAAGCCCTTGCAATGCCCATTTCTCAAGTCACGCAGTCAAGACCACCACAGAGCCAATACCTGATGCAAACACACAGGGGGTTATTAATAGAAAGCAAGCCCGGACTTGGTCGGTGACCAACACTTTGACTAAGCAAGTGGAGGAGGATGGCCCTGAGCTTTCAGAGTGAGGGGTTTTAAAGGGAGAAACCACAAGCTGAGAGGTACAAGCCTTGGCTTTACAAGATTGGGTTGCTGGCTGGGGCCCAGGAGAATTTCCATCAACAACAGTTCTGGAAGGACGTTTGGAGCCTGCAGACATTGTTCAAGGATATTTGGGTCTAGTAGATGTTTTATCAAATAGTTTATCAAAACTATTTCTTGGCCAGCAGCCTACCCACCCTGGTGGGGTCACCTTGACTAGGGTCCTAGATGGTTGTTTATTTCTCTTAGGGCTACTATGAAGGCTATTTTAAAGTTTGACTGGAACTTAGTTCAACTTCTGGTTTAGTGCTGTTAGAAATGAAGTTTTTCTTTAAAATGGAGTCTGTCTTGCTCTCTCTCACCCTGTATGCTCATTATGCTGTTTCCTGAAACTGAATAGTCTTTCTCTCAATTTATAGATTGACATTGACTGACATTTAATGGACTTCATTGTATGGTGCCCAATTTCCCCCTCACGCACAAAAAGATAAACACACTTATACACCTTTTGTTGTTAGAGGCAGCAAGGTCCAATTAGGACTTCTTTAGATTCTTGGCTCTCTTGTAACTTTGACATGTCTGGATCCTATAATTTCTATGTATGTTTTTTTGTTTTTGTTTTTTTTTTCTGATTAGAAGAATGAAATACATTTTGGCTATACAAAAGCTGAATGCCAGGAACAGAAATAATACTGCTATATATAGCATGGATACAATCTGACTATTTTGATTAAAACAATAATAACAAAAAGAAAAAGAAAGCAACACTATGGACAGTGGTGTTCTGAGGTATAAACAGTTTGTTTGTTGTCTCAGATTAAGCCAACAAGTTGTATAAACAAGACCCTGTGCCTATAAGTCCCAATTTGTTTCCCATATGACCTGGCTCCTCTCACATACATGAGCATCCTCAGATGGAGACTATTGGAATGTTTGTTTCCTTGCCAGTACATTTATTTTTCTCCTGTAATTCATTCTCAGAGTTTATCATTATTTTTTCTTATCTTCAGCAGATCACACGATGCTCAGAAAGTGTCTCCTTCACTAACTGTAGGGGGACAGAAATTCCATCTCCTCCAAGGCCTAGTGCCCTCCTGCTCTTGTCTTTGCAAAGTGTCAGCTCCACCGTGAACTCATTTGCTCAAAGATAAACCACAGGGCCAGCATGGAAAGGAGAGAGGGGTTCCCCTGTCTGTGAGTTCTGGAGAATCATCAACAGAAAGATCAAGAGTGGTATGAATGTTAGGTTGTCAGACTTGAGCTGGCTGAGCCCATGCAAGGTTCATAGAGCTGACTTCTGTGGGAACAGGCTGGATATGTTAATAGATAAAGCTCCCATCCTCCACAGAACTCCATCTTATGCCTGCCATGATGCACCACAGTAATACAAACTTCCTAGGGCAACCTTCCTGGCCTATATGGGATTGCTGAGAGAGTATAAAAAATATCTATAGACATTTCAGAGCAATCCCTGCATGGGAGTGAGATTCATCAATTGGAGATCATGTCCTGTCAAAGGAAACACAGAGGGACACAGTTTGATATTGTATATTATGATTTTCAAATTATATCAAACCACATTATCAATAACATTGTTAAATATTTTTGCCCTAAGACAGCAAGCAGTAAAACCAAAAATAATTAGTTAGGCAGAGCCTGAGAAACAGGTGCAGAGAAGCCAGCAAGTGTGTTTCCTGAACTTAATCAGAGTTTATTCCTCTCATTTAACCACATACAAGGCCCAAGAGACCATCTCCTATGGCAGTTAGAAACTTCCCCTAGAAGGATACAAGATCTGACTTGAGGAAGTTTAGTTGGCTTCTAGAATCTTTGTCACTCTCCTAGGAATGCTACAATAACAGAAATGACCCAGTTCAAAGGCGGTCTAATTCCTGTATTGGAAAACTAGTGCCTTTCAATCTTGTCTCATGTAATGGCAAGTTCAAGCCTCTTCATACTGAGACTCACTCTCAGTCATTATAGAGTGACATGTCCTAGGGAGGGGGCAGGACTGGAAAGATGGAGGGATGTCAGAGCAGGACCCTGGATTGGAGGCTCTTCACCTTTTGGAACTCATACACATGGTTCCTTTACTGCTTTGAAAATGTTTAAAAATAGTGACCTGATGTACAGGAGTGCTACATCCAGCACAGTCTACACCAGACTTCCAATAAATAGAGAAAGAAACATTCAAATTTTTAGAAGTTATTTTTTAAAAAAATAACAGTGAACAGAATTTACATATCATTGTTTTCAATACTGGGTATCACAACCCATCACTTTGCATGAATCAACACTAAGCTACATCCTTAAAAACTATTTCTTCAATTTCATATCTGGATTCAACATTTGTAAAATTTTGCTAATCCTTCTATAATTATCAACTTTGTACTATAATGGCCTCAGTGGAACAAATAAGGCAGAGTGGGGTCTCTCGTCAAAAACACATGTAATAAATAATGGCTAATTCTTTAGTTCTTTCTCTACTACCCAGTTTTGTCTCTTTCCTTTGCTCTATGCATTTGTGAGTATAATATTTCCATGACAACATTCATTATACTGCAGCAGAAAATGCAAACAAGGCCTTGTTTTGGAAGGTGAAGTAGAATCAAACTGAACTATGTACAGGAAGAGAAACAACACTATATTAATTAAACAACACAGAAAGCACCCCATGGGAAAGGATTGAGGGATATTTAAAGAAAACTTTAACACAATTTTACAAAGATGATTCCTTGTTACTGACTCCAACAGACTCACATAATAAAGAGTACAACAAACATTATTGTTTATCAAGCAATATCTGTATGATTTATTCAGCATCTCTTGATATTCATTTTATAAGATTTATTCAAAGCTGTATTTTGTGTTTTAAGTGAATGTTTATCAGAACATATATGAAAACACACATTCAGTAGTGAGAAGCATGGAAGAGCACATAATTTAGGATCAAGTCAGAGACAGGGTGTTTTCCTTGGCCCTTTTCACCCTAAAGGTATAATTCCTGTAAGTTGGTTAAAGAAGTTATTAACTCATTTTCAACAGAACTCACCCAGTGTTTCAGTGTATGCACATGTCGATTGAGGTAGGTTCTGAGCTCATACGTTATTCTAGAGCCCCAGCATTTGCTTCCTTCCCAGTCCCAGGATCTTACCCTACAGTCTCCATCCTTTACACTGATACAGCATTACCTTTCACAGTCCATTTTTGGTCACATATTTCTATAGATAACTTGGCTTTGAATAAATTCTCTGGTGTTTGATAATCTCAAGGGTTTGATGTCAGTGGGAAATCTCTTTAGCTCAGAACATGTATTTTTGCATGTTCCTCTAGCAGACATTCCCTTCCTGTGACAAATATGAATATCATGTACTTAATATGTATGTAATCATGTGGGAAACACATTGTGGCAGGCATGAATCCCCTAGGCCAATTCTATGTTAAATATTACACAAATCTATGTTGACTTTAAAATACTGTCTAAAAGCCGGGCATTGGTGGCGCACGCCTTTAATCCCAGCACTCGGGAGGCAGAGCCAGGCGGATCTCTGTGAGTTCGAGGCCAGCCTGGGCTACCAAGTGAGCTCCAGGAAAGGCGCAAAGCTACACAGAGAAACCCTGTCTCAAAAAAAAAATACTGTCTAAAATACCAATAACTTTATAAATCACCCCCCTCTCTTCTCCAACTAGAAAGCAGAGATTGACTAGAACACAGCAGAACCACTCACTGAACTGAATTGTATTCTCTAATGTACTAAGAAGGTATCTGCCAAGTGGCTGTGAGACTTTGGTTCAAGGACTTGTCTGATACCTGCTGGAAAAGTCATTTTGAAATGTCAAGATACCTCATATCTATGTGAAAAACATTTCCAGAGATGGTCCTAAATGTCAGAATCACTGAAAAGGGAATCCCTGAGACAAGATAGGCTACAGAATATTTTCTTTCAAATCACAGATGGTATTTTCCTTCCTGCCAAGAAAAAAAAATAATAACCCATTCCTCTCTGATACCAAGTCTTTAAGAGCTAACTGGGCATAGTCATCACCCACAGGTGCTTTGTAAATCATAGTATTTCCTAAAAGTATATGTGATCTACTTCCTGTTAGAGATTCAAGGAAGAACTAAGCAATTTAAATCTCTTGTGTGCTTTTAAGCAATAATGTAATCTTATTATGTGGTATCAGAATTATCTTCTTTTCAATCTTTCATTTGGTTATCTGGTTATCAGTAGCATTATCTCTTACTAAACAAGGTATTGTATCTCTCATAGGGCAAATGATATCCCATCACAGACTTGCACTCTATGTGAGATTAAGAAGAAATTTCTATCAGACCTCATGGAAGACCCAGTGGAACCTGAGCTCTGGCATCTCTGCTTGTAAGCACAGGGTTCTCAAAACTCAAACATTCTTCTAATCTCCAGGGGGAAAAATGCATCCTCAGTGGGGGGAGTGCACAAGTCTCTGCTCACACAGGACTGAGGCTCCTGGGGGACAGCTGTGGTCTAGAAGATACTACTGTCTGTTTTTCTTTCTGTTTCAGCTTCCCAAGGTCAGCGATTCTGTCTGTCACTTATGGGTCCTTGATAAGTTGTCAGTGTGGTGACTGTCAGGGACTACATGCATCTGGACTTGGCCTAGTAAATCCCTCAGAGTCTAGCCACACTGTAATACATATCTGTCACCTGAGCTGTCTCTAGCTGTTCTATCATGAGCTTTGACCCATAGACATTGGATTTTTCAACCTCCAGAAAAATGGAATGCACTGTCTGGAGAATAAAATTTTTGTGGAGTAACAGAACAAAAGTCACAAATGTTCAGCCTCATCTCTACCACATGTCCATCTATTCCTGTGATTTATATCTCTGACAGCTCAGGTGGCAGATATGTATTACAGTGAGAGACACTAGGAGGAGACATCAGTGTACAGCACATGACCCCCCCCCACACACACACACACACTTTCTCTGTTCTTAGAGGCAGCCAGGCCCTCTGAGGGCCTTTTATAACTTTTGGCTGTGTCTTTGACATCTCTGAATCCAATCATTTTTGTCTATGTAAGCCTATTTTAATTTTATTTTTTATTTATTCTTAATAAATTAATTCATTTTACATCCAGACTGCCTCCCCTCCCTCCTCTTCTCTCACTCCCTCTATTCACCTTCCTTCTGCCACCCTCAATCCACTCCTGCTCTGTATTCACCCCGAAAGTGGGAGGCTGCGCATGGGCATCAGCAAAGCCTGGCATATCAACCTGCCATAAGACCAAACACCTCCTCCTGTATTCAGGCTGGGCAGGATACTCCAGCATGAGGAATGCTTTCCCAGGAGCCATTCAAAGCACCAGAGACAGGTCCTGCTCCTATTGCCAAGAGTCCCACATATACAACAAGCTATACGACTGTTTCATATATGCAGAGGGCCCAAGTCAGTCCCATGTAGGCTTCTGGTTGTTGGTTCAGACTCTGTGAGTTCTCATGAGTCACACTTCATTTCTGTGGGTTTTCCTACAATGTCCCTTACCCTTCCTGGCTCCTATGATTTCTCATCCCTCTCCTCAGCATAACTTCTGGAGCTCAGCCCAATGTTTGGTCCTAGAATTCTGAATCTGCCTCCACCAGTCACTGGGAAAAGGTTCTCCACTGACAACCAGAGTAGTCACTAATCCAATCACAGGAGATGGCCAGTTCAGGTTAGGTATCTACTGATGCCAGGAGTCTTAGCTGGGGCCATCCTTGTAGGCTCGTAGAAGTTTTCTTTGCATCAGGCTTCTACTTGACTCCATAAAGCCTCCCCTTCTAGTCATTGTTCTCAGTACTCTCCCTTCTCACCCCCACAACCTAATCCTTCAAGTTCCCATGTCTACCTGCCCCCAGTCCAACCAAGAGGGATCCTCTATATCCCCTTCCCAGGGAAATCCATGCACTGCCCCTGAGGCCCTCCTTGATGCCTGACCTCTCTGGGTCTGTGGATTGTAACATGGTTAACCTTTACTTTACAGTTACAATCCGCTTTGAGTGACTACATATCATGCTTGCCTTCCTGGGTCTGAGTGACCTCACTTAGGATGATTTTTTTTCTAGTTTCATCCATTTGCCTTCAAATTTCCTGATGTCATTGTTTTTAACAACTGAGTAATTCTCCATTGTGTAACTGTCTTTATCCATTCCTCAGTTGAGGGGCATCTAGGTTATTTCCAGGCCCTTGTTATTACAATTAAAGCTGGTAAACCTATTTTTGTTTGTGTTAGTTTTACTTTTGCTTTATTTTGAATTAGGAGAACACATACTCAGGCTAAAGGAAGGCAGGATGTCACTTTCAGAATCAGACATGACTGGGATATTTATACACAGTTTATTTTAATCACAGAGAGAGAGAGAGAGAGAGAGAGAGAGAGAGAGAGAGAGAGAGAGAGAGAGAGAGAGAGAGAGATTCCCTAATTTAAAAGTTCCTTTTGACTCAGATCAAACAAGGTATTTCCTGCCTGACCTGCCTCCTCCTTACATGTGAAAACCTCCAGGCTGAGAGCTAATTGGGATGTCTGTTTTCATTCCAGTACATTATTTTCCTCCTGGAATTTATTCTCACTGTGGTGAGAGAAGAATAAAAGGAAAAAGAAAAGAAAACTAGGACCTGAAAATCTTTCCTCATGGAGACACAGATCCAAGGCTCATCATTCTGAGTGTTACCTACAATGAGTAGACGGGTCATGCTAGAGAGGAATGTTTGTAGATATCTGTGAGACTCATGTAATCCATATGACATTAAACACCAAATTTTCTCTGTTTAGTCTTTGTCCAGATGAACTGTGGGTCCCCAAGAGTTTAAATTCACTCACTGTCACTGCATATCATCCTTTTATTAATAGCAGTATGTCTTTAATTTGCTATATCTATATCTATATAGAGAGATATATAGATAGTATTATTTTGTTGGACTCTTTGCTTCAAGAATATGAAGCAATCTCTTTTATCTCTTCTAAATAGTTTTGGATTGACTCAGTAGCTATGCATGTTTGCTTCTTAGTTTCACTTGCTTCGAGTATCTTTTTCCAAACTTTAACCTAATGTGGTGCGTGCTTTGAAGGAGAGATCTGTTTCTCAATGCAGCAACAAGAATAGTTCCTTTTTCTAACCCAGTCGTCTACTCTGAATCTTTTTATTATGATATTAACGCAATCAATACCAAGAGTTATTTTTAGAAGATGTATAAGTCCTTTCATGTTATTTGGGTAGTTTTCTTGGGACTCTGGATTATCTATTATGGAATTGTTTACTCATAGCCTGTGACTGTGAGTACCTGAGTGTGTTAATTCTCTACAGGCTATATATCCCATTATTCATTATTCTTTGGAGCTAAAACTTATGAATTACTGATCATAAGTTTCTGGAAACATTTTATTGTGAAAAGTTTTCATTTTTCCTTCAATTTTTACATATAATTTTCCTATATATAAAAATGTCTGGGTTAGCAATTGTTTCTTTAAGAACATGGATTATATCTTTCCAGATTTATCTGACTTCAAAAGTTTCTGTTGAACATTCAGGTGTTATTTTGTTGGACCTGCCTTTATAAATATTTGACCACTCTTGTAACTTTCAATACCATTTCCTTATTCTGGGTTTTTATCAATTAACTATATTACACCATGGGGAACTTCTTTCCTGTTTCTAATTGTTCTGCAATCCCCTTGTTGCTCTCTAGTCCCCTCCAGATACCTAGATGGACATATCTTTCTTTATTTGGGGGAATTTTCTATGTTTTTATTGATATTATTCTCTATGATGTTTTTATGGTATTCTTCTGCATGCCTTCTGCCCATTATCAAAAGCTTGGTTAGGTCTCTTCATTGTGTCCAAAGCATTTTCATGTTCTCTTCATACACATTTAAATTTTTGTCATTGTCCTTTACTAAACAACTCCTTACCTTTACAATATGTTCCAGTCCTGACTCTCATTCTTTTGGCATGATTCATTATATTGGTGAGACATTCCACTGAGTGTCTCTTTGTTTTTTAAATTATTATTATTTTCATTTCCACCATCAATTGAGTTTGTTTTCTTTAACAATTATTTTCCTTTTTTATAGGTTGGATTTCTTCCTCATATCATTCAGCTCTTTGTGATGTTGTTGTTTTGGATGACGATGTTTTTGTCTTGAGGAATATTCATATCTTCTTTGAGTTCTGTAAGCATATTACAATATTCTTTTGAATTCTTTGTCTGGAAAATCACCCATGTCATTATCATTGATGTTCATTACCATGGATAAGTAACACAGGAGTGGAAAGGACATGTTGTCTTGGCACTTTATGTTACATGGGTTTGTGCACTAGGACTTGAATCCTGAAACTTCATGCTATTTATTAGGTTCAAATTTTTTCTATCAGACACATCAGGGCCTTTTAAGTAAAGCATCATGTCACCTGCAAATTGGGATAATTTGACTTATTCCCTTCACATTCTGATCCATTTTTTGTCTTTTCTTGCCTAATTGTGATAGATAAGCATATAAGCATTATATCAAGTAGGGAAGGAGAAAGTGTATATCTTTGTCTTGTTTCTGTTTAGAGGAAATGCTCTCTGCTTGTTCTCATTTAATATAAATTTGTCTGTATGCTTTTTCAATATAGCCTTTATTTTTTAGGCACATATCATCTATTCCTAAAAAACTACAGAACTTTTTTTCATGAAAGCATGTTGAAGTATTTATGCCATTTCAACGTTTGTATCTATTTGTGTGGCATACAATATTGATTGATTATATGTATGTTGAACCAGCCTTGCTTTTAAGGAAGTAGCCCACTTGGTTATAATATACAAATTCCCTCAGTCATTACTGAATTCTATTTACAAGCATTATATTAAGAATTTTTATATCTGTATTCATCAAATGAATGGGACATTACTTTTGTAATGTCTTGATAACTGTTTTGGTAGCAAGAGAATACTGGCATTGTAGAATGAATTTGTAAGTGTTCAGTTGCTTTCTATGTTACAGTAGAAGTTACGGGGGAGAGGTATGGAGTCTCTCTTAGGAGTCTAACAGACAGATTTAATGATGGCTTTTTCTGGTCCTGGGCTTTACTTTAAGATGTGACTTTTCAGGCTAGCATCAACCTCATTGATAATGGTCTGTTTACATTATTTATGTCTTCTCGGTTTATTTTTGAAAGATGATATGATCTCAGAATTTCTATTTGTTCTGGATTATCTAGTTTTTCAGAGTATAACTTTTCCTAGTAATTTCTAATGATGTTATGAATTATAGTGGAGTCAGCAATAATGACTTCCTTTGATCTGAGACTCCTATGCTTGGAATTGTTGGTTGAGTCTTTCTTCTTTTTTCTTCAAATCATCTTTACTCTTACAGTATAGGTATGTACAATGTTCAGTAGAGGATTAAGTCATGAGAAGGTTGAGATTATTTTCTTTTGTTCAACTGATATCCAGGACTATTGTTTACATGAGTAGACACTATCCAGGGGTCAGAACAACCCATTGCTTGTCTTCTCCTGCCTTGCCTTCTTGTGTATCTCTCAAAGTCTGGTTTTCCTACTTTGGATAAGCTCTGTTGGTTGTGTAGTCATAAGGATTTTAGGGTCAATAGGCACAGGGTCTGTGAGATCATGAGGGAGAGGTGAGCAGACATCTTGTACTATGGGAAGGTACAAGCAGAGTTGTTATGCATTTTGGTATTTTTTTTTTAATTTTCAGGATGCTGTGACACAGCATACCCATCAAGGCATGAACAGCATAGGGATGAAAGATTCTGGAAAAGCCAGGGAGTCTGGTAAGTCTTGGAAGAAAGAATTTGGAGGAGCTGGAGTCTATTGGGTAAATAATAACAGTGTCTACTCATCAGTTCAGAGAACAAAGACCATGGAGATGACTGTCTAAGATGTAGGAAGGAGCAAAGACATCATGATGGAAGAGGAGGGAGGTCACAGGAAGAGAGTAGGCTGTGAGGAATGGAGGAGGTGGACTACCTGGTGGTTCAGAGAAGGTGAAGGTCCAGGTGGTTCTTCCTTGTGAGAAAGAGCAGACCTCACTAGTGAAGAGAAAGGCAAGTCCCTGAGGATCTGTGGGACAGAAGCATATGGCATGAAACTAAATAGGAATACCTGAGGCCTTAGGGAAAACACAGAAGAGCTGAAAGTGTGTTTGGGATGGAAGAACCAGGGTTGCATGGTGGGTTGGGGAGGGCAGCCCTGGAGGAGCTAAGGAGTAAACACGGGTCTTCAATTGTTTTTATTTCTGATCAAAGAATAATCTCAGACAGTATTTATGCTTATTTAATTAAGTTCTTTTATTTTTAATGAACAAACTTTGAGCTTTGTGCATGGTGTATTGTACTGCTGAGCTATGTCCTCAGCTGCATTTGATTTAGTCAGTTTAATATATATATATATATATATATATATATGTATATATATATATATGTATATATATATATATATATACTCACGATTCACTGAACCTCATACAATGTCCCCTAAAATTATAACATTTCAGTGATATATCTTTTCTTTATTTCCTCTGAAGTTCTGTGATAATTTCTGCAAAGGATCAGGGGAGTTTACATGGATAAAGCATAATACAGTAAGTGTGCAAAGTTAAATTTCCATTTATAACTAAAATTCACACTAGGTCATTCTAACTAAGGATTCTTTTTTTCTTTTTTCCTTCTCTTTCTTTTGTAGACACAGTTTCAACTATCCCGAACGTAATTCATATGTATACTTCTGCTTCCACATTTTCTTCGTCCATGCAGTGGTAGAGGTGAAACATAGTGCTTCCACCTTGAAAAAATGTTTTGTAGCACTTGAGCTAAGTCCCAAGGACAATCAGTGACATTAGATGCTCTAAATGCCACCTTGACCCTTATTTCATGTCAGACATCTGCAACATTAATTGTGTCCCCTAAGGCTCACATCCCTCAGCTCATGATATAACAAGAAGACATGCAAATAATGTTCCCCTCTGCTAATGAAAACCAGCCCTGACCCTACAGCTCTGACAGAGGCACCCAGATCTGCATTCACAGATTCTCACATTCTGTGATCATTATTGAGCCCAGAACATCTAACATGGAGTTGAGACTGAGCTGGGTTTTCCTCATTGCCCTTTTAAAAGGTAACTGATAAGGAAAGATACTCAGTGTGTGAGTGGACATGAGTGAGAGGGAGAGTTGACATTTGTGACAGTTTACTGACTATGATTCTCTGTGTTTTCAGGTATCCAGTGTGAGGTGCAGCTTGTGGAGTCAGGGGGAGGCTTGGTGCAGCCGGGGAGTTTCCTAAAACTCTCCTGTTCAGCCTCTGGATTCACTGTCAGTGCTGCCTGGATGAACTGGGTCCGCCAGGCTCCAGGGAAGGGGATGGAGTGGGTTGGCACAATTAAACACAGACCAGATAATTATGCAGCATCCTATGCGGATTCTGTGAAAGGCAGATTCACCATCTCAAGAGACGATTCCAAAAGCAGCATCTACCTGCAAATGAACAGCTTAAAACCCGAAGACACGGCCATTTATTACTGTACTAGACATGGCACAGTGAGAGATCTTCAGACAAAAATATCTTCCTGCAGAAGTGCTCAGAACCAGCAGGGGGCGCAGAGCGCACATGGAAAACAAGCACATTGCAGAAACAGGTGCAGACATAATTGAGGATTGCTTCTGGTGTCTCAGTTGGCATTGCATCTAATGATTTCCCAGAATGTTCTCTGCACTTGTGGTCTGTATATGTCTTTAATGTCCATAAAAGCAGAGTTCTGTTTTTTTCCCTCAATTACACTCACACACACACACACACACACACACACACACACACACACACAAACACTATGGACTATGTAAATGAACTAGATGCTAAAAATCACCTCTGACCACAGAAATGACTCCTGAGGTCACCAGTATCAAATGTTAATGAGGGTCCAAGGTGTTGTTGGGGATTCTCCAACCTTGTGAGATTACCTTGTGAGATTCAGGGTAAAGCCTAAAGTATTCTGATTAGGATAGTGTTTGGGATTAGGGGAGGTTGAAGCTGACATAATCTGTGATATGTACACCCTAACAGGTCTCAAATATTTCTGCTTTTCCTGATAACTGTGCATATAAGTAGCAGACCTGACCCATTTCTGTTATTTAATGTACAGCCTTCACTACCATTATATATCCTACAATTTTTTTCATCTAGAACAACCTCTGATCTTTGTTCTGTACATTGACAGGAGCTGCTCACATTAAACTCAGCAGAGGCTCAGGTTGCAACTCCTGTGGGTACTTGGAGTCCATTGTCGGGAAATGGTCTGTCTCAGTTTCCCTAACTCTTTCTTCTGCCTCTTTTCATAGAATCTTAAAAACTTTAAAAAGACATAGTTATTCTAGGAATCTCTCTCCTAATCAAAATATTAGTGTTTTGTCGATGAAGGATATACCATGTTCTGTTCCACCATCACATTCCACTTTGAGGAGATAACAGCTGGGCCTCCTGCTGAATGGTGAACTCTAGGGCTCAGTACCCAGGTCTCTGTGAGTCTTTTCCTGATAATTCCCTGCCTACAACTGAATCTTGCTTCAGTAAAGTCCTGCCATAAGTGTCCTCTAGTCAAGAGTCCCCCATACATTAACCTGACACAGCAAAGGAGAAAATAGTTTCTTGTCTTCCCTTCATCACTTCATTATCAGTAGAAAACAGACATTTTCACTGAACAGTGTTTGTGTCAGAACTGCTTTAATTCACAAAATGCATGTTTAACATCTTCATACTTTCATGCATGATTCTGTGGACGCTGAGGAAGACCATTCACCAACTGTACACATCCATCATTGAGGGACTCCTTACTCAGGGTGAAAAGAGAGAAGTGTCCTCATTGACAGTAGAAAAAGACTAGACATATTTGAATCTCTGATCTGCGAACGGTTTAGCTTCAGTCACACAGTTGCTGGAACCACATTGTGTTTAGTGGCTTGTGGGATCGTGAAGGATCTGTGAATAACAGACAAGATCCTTACCCCTCCAGAGACTTATGACAGTTTTGTTAGTTATAGACATTTATATTAAAATAGCTGCAAGATGAAAGCAAGTGTCATTTATGAAAAACAAATACTATAAAAAATCATAATTTCTGTGGTGATAATAAATAGATAAAAAATATTCTTACATAGCTTGTCAAGAAGTTCAGGCGTGAGCCGGGCGGTGGTGGCACACACCTTTAATCCCAGCACTCGGGAGGCAGAGCCAGGCGGATCTCTGTGAGTTCGAGGCCAGCCTGGGCTACCAAGTGAGTCCCAGGAAAGGCGCAAAGCTACACAGAGAAACCCTGTCTCGAAAAACCAAAAAAAAAAGTTCAGGCGTGTACAACAAAGGAAATGTCTAGCAGGATAAAGAAGCAACACAGTGGAGGAAAATCTATTAACATATTCAACAATTCTGTTTGAATAGAAACAATCGTAAACATATTCACCCTCCATTGCACTCTTTTCTCCATCTACCTCTCCTATTCACCCTTTCTCATTCTCAACAGTTTCTCTTCCAATACTTGTGCCTTTATTTTGTGCAGAGAGTCAGATAATCTGAATGTTCACAGTTGTGATGTCCATGTCATATCCCAAAATCATCATGACAGAGTACTCCTCTCTGCAATCTGACCTTATCTTCCATAATGCTCCTTGAACCTTAGAAGAGGTACTATCAATGCTTCATTTAGCACTTAACAAATAACATCCCATTCATCTAGTCAAGAGCATTGCTAAGTTTTTTGCTATGAAATTGCAAAAATAAAAATCCAAAATAAATCATGTATGCAGAGCCCGAGGAGCAGGTGCAGAGAAGGGCCAGCACGTGTGTTTCCTAACTGCCCAGAGTTTATTTCTCTCAGTTAACTACATGCAAGCCCCAGGAGACCATCTCCTATGTCAGTTTCAATTCTTGCCTTGAAAGATACAAGATCTGACATGGAAAAGTTTAGCTCCTAGAACCTATGTCATTCTCCTGGGACGCCCATAGCAACAGAAATAACACGATTCAAAGTTTCCTCCCAGTCACCACGAAGACTGTTCATCTCACAGTAGAATTAATTTCTCAATTGGAAAACTAGGACCTGATGATCTTTTTTCATGAAGAGGCAATTTCAGGGCTCTTCATTCTGAGTCTCACCCACAGTTAGTATGGAGTGTCATGCACTGGGGACAAAGCAGGACTGGAGAGATGGAAGAACACCAGAGCAGGGCTCTAGAGTGGAGGCTCCAGATTTCTCTGTGTACTCACATGCATGTCCTTTTATTAACATGAAGGTATTTAAAAATAGTAACCCAATGTATAGGAGTGCTACATGAAACACAGCCCACTCCAGACAAAAATAAAAACAAACACAAAAGTTCAAATCTTTCAAAAGTTATTTACAGAAAAATAATAATATATAGAACTTAAATATCTTTACGTTTCAGAACTGAGTATTGTACACCAGTTGTTTGCATGGATCAGAAATAAGCTACAACCTTGAAATCAATTTCTTCAATTTAATATCTGGATTCAATATTCATAAAACTTCATTATTCCTCCTAAAATTAACAATTTTTTGTTATAATGGCTTTTGTGGAGCAAATAAGGCAGAGGCTTGTGTGGTCCAAAACACAATAAAATAAGATTTTGAATTGTATCACAAATATGTAATAAATAATAGGTATTCTTTTATTCTTTTCCTATTACCCAGTTTTGTCTCTTTTATCTGTTCAAAGCATTCATATGTATAATATTTACAACACAGAACTCAATATTTAGCAACAGAAAATGCAAACTAGGGCTCCCTCTATAAAACCAGCCCAGTACTGATTCTGCACCTCTGGCTGTGGAGTCCAACCCTGGATTCCCTGGTCTTCCCATTCAGTGTTCAACACTGAACTCAGAACAATTAAAATGGACTTGGGTGTGAGAGGAGATTTCCTTGTTGCTTTTTAAATTTTAAATTAAAAGGGTTTTTTTTTTTTGATAGTTTTTACCTAAGTACTGTAGCCATAATATCCCTACTCAAATTCCTTTCATATCCATCCCTTACTTCTTTTCAAATTCATGACTGCTTTATCTCTAATATATTTTTTACATGTGTGTATGTTTCTGTGTGTATTTTATCTATTAAGACGAGTTATAGTTACGTATATGTACATATATGTTTAGAGCAGTCCACTTGTGATTGAATAACCTATCTGGGAGGTTGTCCTTAGAGAAAACTGATTCTCCCTATTTCAGCAGCCATTGATTACCTATAGGGCATCATCTAGTGTTTGGGATCTGTAAGGTTTTCCCCTATACTATGGACATATAATTTAGGCATCAATATCGTCGAGATGCCATGGGTGCAGCATCCCTGTCCTGTCGAGAAGATACCATCTCATAGTGGCATCCTGGTACTATAGATCTTACCATGTTTCTTCCACCTCTTCAGGACTTTCCTTGAGCCTTACTTGTAGAATGAACATTGAAGATGTATCAAGGGTAGTTGGGCATCCCAGGGTCACTTGTTCTCTGCATGTTTACCAGATGTGGATTTCTGAAATTGTCTCCATCTGCAATTTAAAAAAAAAACTGTGATGTGTATGAGAGCTTTTATCTTGGGTTATGGGGATAACTACTTAGAATACACTTAGAAAGTATATTTGTGTGTCAGAGGCCCGACTTCGCTGTAGGTCAAAGTGTTAGTTGCCTGGTTCCTGCTTACATTTCTGCCTTTGTACCATGCAGGGAACACTTGTAGGAGAAACCAACCAATTTGTGATTATATTTCAGGCTGACTCCATAAAACTGAACTCATTTCCAAAAATTTAAACTAAAAGATTTTTTATAATTTATTTTTTCATATATGATTGCTTGATATATGCGCTCTTGGTAATTTATATATGCATTTATATGTAATGTATATGTAAATATACCCAAGAACCTGAGACTAGATTGTCTAGGGGAAAAGCAAATACTTCTGTTCTGCTAAAGAAACAGTGAAAAATGACTCCTACCAACAGTCTGCTATATTCTGCATACTTGCTCAGCCAGTGAAGCTCCCTCCTGTAGCAGACAGGAACAAATGCAGAGACCCACAACTGGAAAAATGCAGAGAGTGAAATACCCTGGAACACTCAGTCCTAACGGAAATATTTCCACCAAATTCCTCCCCACAGGGCTCAGAGAATCCTGCAGATGAGGCAAAAAGATTGTGAGTGTCACCGGGGACAGAGGACACCAAGGAAACTAGGCCTTTCTAAACAAATAGAGACTGAGACACATTTGAAATCACAGAGAATGATGCATCATGCACAGGGCCAGATGTGATCCAAGTGCTGAGAGGGGAAATATACAGGAGCCTCCATCCCTAATCCAGTTGTTGTCTCCAATGGATAGCCACTTGCAAAAGAAAAAGAAATTTTTTTCTAACAGAATATAACTTGTTATATAAACCACTCTTAGGGACAGGCTCCATGTCCAGCAGTTGATGGCCAACACAAAATAAACTCAGTAGCAGTTTTGGAGGTTATTTGTTTGATAATGTTTTGTCACAGCACAATTCTTTCTTTACAGTTATTTTCTTATATATTATTGTTCCCAGTTTACTTTTATTTTTATGGGAATTCTCTCTGTGTGTGAGTATATGTCCCTATGTGGTTTCTGTGCATTTTCTTTGGATCTTCTTTTCTATTTGTTTCTTTTGTCCCAATGAGATTGTGGTTTTTATTGTATCTTGATTTATTTTATTACATTTTAGAAGCTTGTTTCTTTTCTACTGAGAGAGAGAGAGAGAGAGAGAGAGAGAGAGAGAGAGGAGAGAGAGACTTGTGAGGTGATATGCAGAGGACCTGGAAGGGGTCGGGAGGACCATAATCAGAACATATTACATGAAATAATCTATTTTCAATAGAGAAAATAAATTCTGTTTGTCTAGGGTAATTGTCCTAGCAGGTTCTATGACCTCTCCTGTCACAGGCGCTTGGTTCAGTTTACAGTGAGGCATTACTTCCCTCCTACTGAAGAGGCCTTAAGTGCAGTCAGACAGCTAAGTACAAAGACACAAGTGCCACCGCTGTACCCACCCTGCAGGTCCAGTGCCTGTTGTGTTTCACGGGCAGCGTCATGGCTTAATGGGTCTATGAACTGCATTTCCTTCATAGCTGTCTGCACAGCATATTCTAGTGCTAGGGGAGCTCATCCTTGAAAGAAAAGGCTTCCAGGTCTGTGCCAGGTAGATATCTCCAATCCTTTGTCCACAGTGTGTGGTGCCTGCAACAATGAGAATTTATCTTCAAGTTCTGGAAAGCAACAATCAGTATAATATTTTTCAAGTCAACCTGTATGGTGATATTTTATTTGTACTGAAATGTGATTTTAATTTTATGTTAATAAATAAAGTTGCCCTGGCGTCAGAGCTATTAGAGCCATAGCAAGAGCGTGATGGTTAGAAGAGCTAGGTAGATTTCTGTGTGTTCAGGGATACAGCCAGTATTGGAGACATATGCCTTTAAGACCTGGAGGGCGGTACTTACAGGCAGTGATGAGGCAGTCATGTGGTTGGGTTTAAAACCAATGAGAAGGCAGAACAGAAAGACTATTTAAACACAGCAAACAGGAAGTAGCTCTCTCGGGGAAGTTAGGAGCACTGCAGGAGGTAAGATTTTATCTCTGAGCTCTGACCTCTCGGCTTTCTCTTTTACATTGGCTCTGTGTTTCTTATTTTAATAAGACGATTGTTTACATCTACAAACCTGTTTACCTAAAATTTTATTATTTTTGTTTTCCTTACAGATGAATAGAATTCTATTCTGTATATGTACCATATCTTTTTAATCCATTCACTAATGAAAGTACCTGTAGTTTGTTTCATTTCTTAGCTACTATGTATAGATAGATGATGAACATGTCTAAATAACTTTCTCTGTAGCATAGCCTGAACTCTTTTGTACATATGCCAATGAGTAGTATAGCTAGGTCCTGTGATAATCAATTTTTGGATGTTTGAGAGTTTCCATACTACTTTCATAAATTAAACTTGATTCCCGACTCTTAGCTCATTTTCTCTTGAGTATGTAGAAATTTAGGAATTTGCTATCAATCATGGCTACTTATTTTCTTAAATAAAATCATTGTTCATGAAAGTTCCACAAAAAAACCCTCCTATCCTGGTTATTACTGTCTTCAAGACTTCTATATGCCTGCTTATAACAGCAGGACATGTGGAGTGGACTGCACTATGCTCATGAAAACCAGCCCAGACATGACACTGGAGTTACATCATAGAGTCCCAGCCCTAGATTCCTATGTCTTCCCATTCAGTGACTGACACTGACATCAGTAGGAGGAACAGTGAACACCTGTGATTGTTTCCTGATCAGGATTCTCTGGGTCTGTAAGTGTCCTGTTTGAGCTGAACCTTGTAGTCTGGGAGAGGCTTGGTAAATCCCCCACACTTTCTGAGACCCTCATATGCATCCCCTGGACACACCTTCCATGAATACTATATGACGTGAGTCCTGAAGACTTTAGGAAAGGATCATCAGTTTGACTTTATTAAAAACAAAGTTAGTGGTTTCACTACAGAATATGATTCCTCTATAAAAGGGAGAGTCACTATTTCCAGGGATGATCCAAAGAGCTGTGTCAACCTAAAGCTGAGTAGTCTGAGACCTAAGAACACACCCTCCTGTGTCTGTAGATCAGGGACAGTGTGCAATGAGGCATCATAGTGACTGTGTGTAAACTTCCCTGAAGGATGCTCAGATGAGTAGTTGGCCCTCAGATCACAAGGAGTTCTAGGTCAGCCCAACAACAGAAATAGCCATAATTGATACATTTCTCTTGCCCATCTCTCCATCTAATGATGTCCTAAGGATTATATCCTCATTCAAGGTTATAGTAAACTGTGCTATCAACCATGAAAGTGAATACTCTTGAATGTAAATTTTTAATATTATGATACAATTAGCAGGAACAAAATGCAGAAAGTCAGTGCTGAGGACAGAAATGACTCTATCTGGATACAAGCATTATGTTAAAGAAGCTTATGAAACCTGGGTAGACTTTTCCATTATGAGATTCAAGACATACCCTAAGTGGAATTTTCTGATTAGAACCCCAGTTTTTTAAGATTCAGAGGGTACCAAGAGGGAAATATGGCCAGGGTCAGTGTCCTAGATTACCTAACAGATCTCAAATCTTGCTCTTCTCCTCCTTCATGAGCCTCAGATAAGAATCAATTATACTTTCTACATATATTTTGAGCATCTGTTGTTTAGTTAGTCTTTGTTCAAACAGGAAATGCATCATCTGACCTAGTGATCTAAACCTAGGGCTCAGACATTCACACGTGTTCAGTTATTGCTCAGTTGTGGCTCATACAGGGGCTTGGGAAGGTCTAATGGGATGTACTCAGTCCCCATTACCCAAAATTCTTCTGCTGTCAGTTACACATGGGTGTGTGTGTGTGTGTGTGTGTGTGTGTGTGTGTGTGTGTGTACATATATGTGTCTCTCTCTGTGTATGTATTCAACTTGGCATGATTAATGTGGAGGTAAGGATGTCACCTTATTCTGTGATATAGGGCGGAGTTTTTTCTGCTTATGATGTAATGCAGCCACCTTGATGATGTGCGATGTTGGGGAGATCCATGAATGGTTGCATTCTGTTGTGCTGTGAGCTCTAGGGACAGTATCCATTCTTCATTCTCCACTTCTGTGTGAATACACATTATTGCGTTCAACCTGGACTTGAGTCATGCTGCAGGACGTTCATGCCCGGGAAGTTCCTGTTTCCCAGACCCCTTGGTCTTCCAGTTCCAATCTCTGATGTTCTTTCATAAAGATCCTCTCCTTCCTCTGAAGAAAGAAAAACTCCTTGTTTTTTCCTCATACATTTTGTCTCATTCTCCATAAAGGACATGTCTTTTTGTTGGACAATTTGTGTGATAACCATTTCTCAGTCAAACTTCATACAACAATGTGTATTCCCTCATGGGTAATTCTGGAGAGTTAAACCATTCATCTATGCAGCACAGATCAGTTCTTCAATAACTGACTGGCTGATGTTGACAGACAAATTATCTGCATTTATATCACATGATCCAGCTACATATAGGGCTTTTATTGTTTATTTATTTTTCATTTATTTATTTGTTTATTGCTGTAAGTTTGGTTGCAGAGCCACTGGATTGAGGGTTGGATCTACATTGATCATCATGGATAATGGAAACAGAGAGGATCCCTTTATATCATGCGGGACCCCTGGCCCTTCAGGGATTTCTGCTATTTATGGTTGTATTGTTAAAAATAGCCACTGGAGGAAAGCTTATGTTAGTTATATTGGCCATAGATACAACTAAAACACATGTGATATCTCTAGTGATCACAGTTACAATTTACTTACAAAACTCAGAGTAGGAGCCACAAAGGGCGTCAGCACACAAGGTTCAGGAGCAGGTACAGACATAGTTGTGTCCTGGTATCTGTTCTCTGGGCTTCTTCTACATTTCCTCATTTCTCAGAAATCTTTTCTGAATTTATCACCTGTAGTAACCTGTGATTTCTCCATAGAGATTTGTTTTTTTAGTGTTTTTTTTTTAATTTGAGATGAAGACAAACATGACCAAAATAGAGGATACCATCTGTAGGAGATTATAGGATCCCGTGGTGAGGAAGTTCATAGATGTTGGTGTGAGCCTTTCTCCTGTAGCCTTTGAGTAAAGTCTTAATTTAATTCTCTGACTAAGACAGGATTTAAGACTTAAGGGAAATAGGATGCAGGAGAGGCCATCAGAATCAGTTACTTATAAATACTATGAGTTCTCAAATCTTAACTCCTCTGAAGGACTGTTCACATAATCTCATATTTGATTCAATGTAATATTTTAACAAATTCAAGTTTTTGAGTATTTTTTCTCCTTTATTAATCAACCAGAACATGTACTTTTTATACCACATGTTCAGAATCCAGTGTTGAAACACTTGTCTTGAACTCAGGTGTGGCTGCATCTATGACATCTAAAGGACCTTGGGTGAAAATTTTGGAAGATAATTAAACTTTAGTTATGACATTCTGTTGTCTGTAATTCTGAAACTTTAATCAAACTGTTACCATATTAAAATATGACATTTCAGGAAAACTAAATTGATGTTCATGGTCTAAGATCCAAAATATTTGACCTCAGAAAAAGTTATCTCTTAATGGCTTTGAGGCAATATCTTTGTTTTTTCATTGACAGGGACATGCTCAGTCACATTGCCAAGGGTCCTTCCACCATACACAATGCAGGGATTCTTTTGAGAAGTTACAGTGAATATTTCAAATCTGTGCCTGACCAGTGAAAATGTGACATGGATATAGTATTCATCTATCTCTGTTCATTCTGTCATGAGGTCACATTCATCACCTTTAAGTAATTTTGAGAAGATGAGCTTATGTGTCATGAGCTCTTGGGGACACTATCTAAATCTGGCTGATTCATCTCCCTGTGGCTCCATATTATCACTCTGGAGATAGAAATGAACTCTACTGAAGATGTACTGCCCCTAGTGGCCACCTGTCACAAGGCTCCTGGGACAGAACTTGACATTTTTGTCACACATATTATCCTTTATTTTATTTTCAATGTGACTTTATGCCTTGATTCTTATCAGAATATAGTTCAAATGTAAATGTAATAAATATTTCTTGCATATGATGGGATGATGTATGAATTTAAGAGTTCAGCAACATGTGCCTACGTAGAGACACAGGTGAGTCATCACTTAAAGGCATGGCTATGGTGTATACTAAGTGACAGTAACTTGGAGAGCTGAGCAAAGCATGCAAAAACTGCATAGACTCTGAATGAGAATCTGATGCATGTAAATTTTACTCTAATATCCATCATTCAGTGTCTAGCAATCAAGGAATGGGAATTAGAGTAGTACCACTCACCAACACCTCAGTGTCCAACCAATCAAAGATTTGCTTCCTCTTTCTGTGACCCTGTGATAGCCAGTTCTACAAGTCTTGCTCTAAGAGGAGAAACCTTGTCTCTCAGGAAGCATGAAAACAATTCCACTGGAGCTAAATCCTTCCCTTGGCCACTATGAGGTCTTGATACTATTGAGTCAACAGAATAAGATGTTGACACATATATATATAGAGAGAGATTATAGATAGATAGATGATAGATAGATAGATAGATAGATAGATAGATAGATAGATAGATAAATAGATAGATAGATAGATAGATAGATTTGAGAGAGAGAGAGAGAAAGGCAGACAGAGAAAAAGGCAGATAGAGAGACAGACAGAAACACACACACACACAGGAAAGAAAAAGAGACAGAGAGAGAGTCAAAGAGAGAGAGAGAGAGAGAGAGAGAGAGAGAGAGAGAGAGAGAGAGAGAGAGAGAGAGAGGATTTACAGTGTTACCAATGTGGATTTAAAGGAATATAATGAAGATAACTGGTCAGGTATGATCTCATACTGAGGTAAGTAACAGTATGTCTGGAACGTATAAAAATGGTCCTTTAAAATAGCCCTTATTTACCAGGCCCTGAGACTAAGGTCAGTGTAAAGCTGCAATAAACCTAATCTAAATAGGATGGTAAATGGCTCAGAACCTTAATAATTAATTTGTGGTTTATACCTCTAGCTAACCTCCAAGAGGACCTGCTGTGCTTATGGTGGAAGATACATAGAATGGATAGTAGAAGAATGTATTTATAAATATAACTATGGCCACACGATAGGTTATAGAAGCCAGTATTATAACTGACATTAATGCTTCTTTACTTTTATATTAATAATTATGTTTTGGCATACATTTTGTTAAGCATATATCACTGTTTATATTTTGCTCCTAGCCCTTTGTCTTATGAAACAAAGTTAATACCGATATTTAAATGTTTTAAGTCAATATTATTAAATTTTTGGAATTTTCAGAGTAAGCATACCTCAAGTAACTTTTCCATTTATTCTGGAAGAAGAATTGGTTCATTTGACTTGCAAACATGACAGTAGGATATACTTGATGTCAAGTTAATGAGGAGTGAATTGTGATGTTTAGTTGCAATTGAAGCTATCTTAAATCAATACAGAGATTATACTTTGATGAATGTCAACAAGGATATTTCCACAGAGAATTAGCTGAGAGGAGAAGACCTTCCCACAGGTGGACCAGATAAGTGAAGTTTGATGTAGGCATCCTTGTGATCTGCTGACCCTTGTTTCCTCCTCAGGCCGTACATCGATTGTTGGTACTGCTGCTATCATCTACCCTTTAGATCTGACCCAACTTTCCCAGCATTCCCACATGAACTGAATATAAAAGACACTCCAGGGGACCCTAAGCCTCCAGTGCTGCTTTGACCCTACTAAAGCAACCAATTTCATGGACCACACAGCTACTGCATTCTCTTTCTCTACACTGTGTGGACACCCATTTTGAGATTCTTGAGCAAATATCCTGCAAGCTGAACTAAGAAAACCTAGATTGAGAATACCAAGGATCTGATTTGAAAACAGGAGAAAGAGTATAGCAGATAATTATTAAGAAGGAGGTGTGAATCACCAAAGGTCCTACACAAATATCAGCACTGCCATTCAACAGAGCAAAGAAAATTTAAAAAAAAAATGAGATCACCTTGTACATAGTGGAATGTCCTCAGCCCAGCATATGTGTTCATTGCTTTGAGATTATGGATGAGTTTACACACAAACATGTGTCAAATAAGATCCTTTAAAATTTTCAGTCTGATGTCTGAGGCCTCTGTGTATTTTCTACAATAAATATGTACTCATATTTTCTTTTAGAATGTATTAAAATGGAGCAAAATCGCAAATACTCTCCTCACAGTGATATGGTTATGTGAGTGTCAACAGGCATGCCTGACTGTGACCTAGAGTATCATCGGGGGAGCAGTTGTGCCTAGTGTTGACATTGGTGATGTCACACACCACAATATTTAGATACATGACTGAGTATGACACTTTTCGACCCCTTTTTACATTTTTTTGCACTACATTGAGTGCATCTTCTGTGCAGGTAAACAAAAATACAATTGCTGAGTCCTCGGGGCACAGTCATGTAATGACATATATTTTCTTTAATTTTAACATTGCTACATTATCTACCAGGAGACTCTCTTCCAATCTGAGGACAAGCTCAGACCTCCTTATACAGCAGGAGGACATGCAAATATGTTCTTCTTCTGCCCTCAGAAAACATTCCAGCACTGACTGAGAAGCTCAGCTGAGGAACTCAGTCCTGGATTCCAAGGTGTTCCCATTAAGTGCTCAGCACTGAACACAGAACTCTCACCATGAAGTTGGTGACCAGTTGACTTTTCCTTGTTGTTATTCCCAAAGGTAATTTACTGAGAAGTGGTGCTAATTGCATAAGTAGACAAATATGAGTTAGAGAAACAGTGGGTATGCATGATAATTTTCTCACACGGATTCTTTATGTTGTAAGTTGTCCATGGGCTGTAGCAGGTGGAATCTGGGGTGGGTTTCATGTAGCCAAAAGTGTCCCTCAGGCTTTTTTGTGCATCTCTTGGATACACCTTAACTATCCATGACAGGAACTTAGTCTATGATGTTCATGGTAAGGGCATGGAATAGATTGGAATAATTTACCCAAGTAGTATTATGTATTATACAGATTTCATGAATGAAAAATACACAGTTCTAAAAACAGATGTACCTGTAACAATTCATGATCTGAGGATATGTCCATGCATTATTGTGCAATAAACACAGTGAGTGAATGTTTCCATGAGTTCTGATGCAAAACTTCCTGCAGGTTGCTAAGGACAGTGGGGAAAGCACATGACACATTCACCTCAGGGCACTCCAGATCAGGAGTGGAGGGACATGAAAGGCAGGAATCCTCTGTGTCTGCTTGCCATACCAAATAACAGAATAATTTACCCCAGGGACCTTCGGTACCATTAATGTGCATAATATTTTTTCGAGTACCTGGATATTTAAAAATTTCAAGCCTAAGTTCATAGGAGAACATGGAGTCTGGACCAACAGTTAGGGAGCCTGCATGGGACTGACCTAGACACTCTGCATGTGAGTGACAGTTATGTAGCTTGGTCTGTTTGTAAGGCTTCTGGCAGTAAGATCAGGACCTGTCCCTGGTGCTTATCTAACTTTTGGGTACCTGTTTCACATGCTGAATTACCTCACTCAGCCATTATGCAGGGGGAGGAGCTTGGTCCTACCTCAACTTGATGTGCCATGTTTTGTTTAAGCCCATGGGAGGCCTGCCCCTTTCTGAATCTAGAAGGAGGAGGAGTGGATGTGGAGGAGAGTAGATGGGAGTCATGGGGGGGGGAAGAAAGGAGGGGAAACTGTGGTCAGCATGTAAAATAAATGAAAAAAAAATTAGATAAAATAAAATTTTAAAAAATTTCAGTTGCACTGTGACTGTATATATAGAAGATGCAGTCAAGCATGAAGAAGATTCAGAGCATCTCACAGGGCAGAAATATTTGGGCACCAGGATCAGTTCCTGAGGATGCTCACAGCCTATAGAGAGTAAATTACCCTACACAATGCACAGAAGTTCACTGACTTTCTTTGCCTAGAGCCATGTTAGGGGTTCATCTGGAAATACAGGAAGGACTGAAATGTCTTTGACATTTACTTGGTTGTGTCTGAGCGGCTGTGGGACTGGCGGGTGACAAAGATTTGTCCTGACTGTGGGCAAGGCAGGAAAATTCTAGCTACACATAGGTCATCTGCATTAACTTCCAATCAAAGGCTTAGGGAATATCATGGAAGAGGGAACAGAAAGAATTTAAGAGCCACAGGATGGGAAGGAGTTCTGTGAAATGTTGACATTTCTGACATGACACAACCACTGGACACTTGGTTTCAGAGGAACAGTGTTTTTACACATAACTTATGCAAAATCAAGCTAGTCAAAAATTCCAGCATGGATGGCAGAAAAGTTTCTGAGTCCCTACCCCTGGCTGGAACCTTCTGATAGATGGTTGCTACTGAGGCAGGGTCACTCTTCTTTGTGGAGATGGAATATAATGAGTTGTCCATGCCCCAAGGGGATGGTCCTATACACAGATGCACATTATAATACTAGTTAGACTCTGTGCTGAGTTATTAGTTAATTGAAGAGAGGGCTTGAACTTAGGAGGGAGAATTATTTATGGTTCTTGGAAGTGTCTGGTGGCATTGAATGAGTTTGCTTATCATTAAAATATATTACATACATGGATGAAAATTTCTCAGATATTATTTAACAAAACTATTTAAAATTCATGTTGGCCATACCTATTATAAGTGGTTTTCAAGTTATGATAGTATATGTAACCATACTAAATTAAAAGCCATTTATCAAAAAATTTACAACAAAGATCCTCATATGAATGAGAAAATGTGAAGTTTGCCATTCTGAGCCTGAGCACCTCACTCAAAAATGTTTCCCAGTTTTACCAATTATCCAGAAAACTGATTTCCTTTTTCTTCACTGGCAAATGCAATTGTGCTGTGTATATTTACCAGATTTCTATTTTAATCATTAGTTCATGGATATCGAGGAAGATTCTAATCCATAATTTTGTGAATATTTTTTATTTCCATTTTAAATTTTAGTTCTTTAAAAAGTCAATGCACTGATTTCCATTGCATCAGCATTAACTTTCCCACCAATGATGAAAGATTCTACTTTAGACACATCGGTAGAATTTGTTGTCACTAATTTTCTCAATATTATCCATCCTTCCTTGGTTGAGAGGAAATTTCAAATTATAATTAATTTGGCATTACTTGATGGCTAATGATATTAGATATTTTTTAATGTTTACTAGAAAACAGGAGAGAATCTTTGCCAGGTGTATGTTTGGTGGATATTAGTATCGAGAATCTATACTAAACCGAAACCTTAACCTACAAAAACCAAATGATAAAATCAACATATAGAAAAATTAACCACAGATGATTCTCCAAAGAAGAAAATAAATGGCCAATAGATATATGAAACAATGTTCAATATCCTTAGGCACAAGAGAGTAGAAAATGTAAAGAATGTCTTTAATCCGTTTCACTCAAATAAGAATGGTTTTTATCAAGAAAGCAAATGTCAAATAACAGTGAAGATACAAAGAAAGTAACACATTTCTGGTAGGAAAGTGAATTGGTACAGAAAGTCTTGGAAATTGTGCATGCTACTGAATTAAGTTCTCAAAGGTGTTTCTTGACTTTAATATTTCTACTCAATGATAATTGAGCATTATATCAATTATGCTTAAATTTTGAAATAATTATTATATTTATGAAGCAGAGTTGTGGACATGGTTAAATCACAAAACACTGAATGGTTTATCACATGCACACAATAAGCAATAGTGTAACACTGCTAATCCTACCTAACTCACCCATTTCATCTCTGCATTCTGTACTAAAGTCTGCACCATCTTCTACTTCAACCCTAGAGCTGATGATATAGCGGGAAGAAATGCAAATTAGGTTTCCCTCTGCTTGTGAAAAGGAACCCTGACACGACCCTGTAGCTCTAGCAGAGGAGCCCAGTCCTGAGTTCCCTGGTCTTACCATTCGGGGATCAGCACTAAACACAGACCTCTCACCATGAAGTTGTGGCTGAACTGCATTTTCTTTGTAACTCTTGTAAAAGGTTATTTATGGGAGTAAGAGATGCTGAGTGTGGGGGAGCATGAATAAGAGGTGGGCATGAGTAAGAGGGACAGTGGGTGTGTGTAACATTTTCCTGAACAGAATTCTCTACTATTACAGATATCCAATGTGAAGTGCAGCTGGTGGAGTCTGGAGGAGGATTGGTACAGCCTGGGGATTCCCTGAAACTCTCCTGTGCAGCCTCTGGATTCACCTTCAGTGACTATTATATGTACTGGCTCCGCCAGGCTCCAGGGAAGGGACTGGAATGGATTGCAGTGAGTAGAAGCAAAGCTAATAGTTACACAACAGAGTACAGTGCGTCTGTGAAGGGCCGGTTCACCATCTCCAGAGATGATTCCAAAAACACCCTCTACCTGCAAATGAACAGCCTGAAGGCTGAGGACACTGCCACTTACTGTGCAAGAGACACAGTGAGGGGACTTCAGTGTGAGCCCAGACACAAACCTCCTTGCCAGGGTGCTCAGCACCAACAGGGGGCGCTCTGGGCCAGATAAAAATGCCCAGATGTATTATTTCTCCATACAGTAATTTTCTCAGGAAAGTTCTCTGGAACATATAAAGCTGTATCTACCACAGAAGTCTCTGCATTGGAAAGTGGCAACTGTACAGAATGGCTGAACTATGAGAAACTGTAATGTGGGTGTAAATTTCTATTTGGCAAGAGGAAAATCCTGGAGACAAGAATAGAAAATCTTAAAAACACAGATATGTTTTATTTTCAAGTATATGCTGTATTTAGACATATTTCTTTGCAATTTGTTGAACATTATAAGATGTTGAACTTCTATGGTAGAGGCACTTTGGGTTTCCTTTTAAAATCACATTACAGTTTTATTCTAAAACAATACTTTGAGACTTGAATGTTGCAGCAATGCATATACATTGCATATTTTGCATATTTGTAATATATTTGTGTGATATGAAGCTATTATTTAAATAAAATATAAGAATTTTTTGTACAATGAGGGTCATTTTAATAAAAGAATTTCCTGATTTTGACAAAAATCCATTTTATATTATATTAATTACATTAAAATAATTATATAGTTCCATTTCTGATGGACTTTCTTACAGAGACATTGACAAAATATAGAACTCTTTCACATTTTTGACATAATTCAAAAACTTAATTCATTATGAAAATTTCTTGGTTCCATTCTAGCATCATTAGCTTACTGTCCTTACTTTAGTAATTTAATATAACTAAAGCTTCATATCTAGTTTCCTACCTAATTTGTTTGTTCTAAAGTAGAGTAATGTTTAATGACTACTGAGAGATCCTTACAGGATCAGACACTAAAGACCAAGGATGTTTGTAGTTTTCGAAATGGCTTTTCTTTTGCTTTCTTTGACAGTTTAAGGCAAATGTTGAATTTGTGCTTTGCAGAACTGATTAGTCCTTTTTATCTTTGTCCAGAATTGATCTAAATAGAGTACAGTAAACCAGTGTAGCTCTGTTTTTTAAAGAAGCATTCCAAAATAAAGTCCCTTGCACTGCTAAAAATTAAATCCTGATGACTTATAAGTTAGTATGGAGAATAGTGAAAATTTTAACATCTTTTTCTATAATTTCTGGCTTTTAAACCAAATTTTTTAAAACTAAACCTATGAAGCTTAGAGAAATGTAACTATATTATTTAGAATATGACATATGTACTTCTTTACTAATATTGTCTTAATGATTCTATGTTAGAGTGGCCACTTGGAATAGAAGCCATGGAGCATCACATTAGATATTATAATTTCTACATAAAATACCATGTTCTGAAAACAAAAATAAAAAAATCCATGATGGAATTAACACAAATAAACATTTACCCATATCTTCTTTCATAGTTCATGTTCATTGGCTGCATTCAGTCATTCCTCATCCCCAAGTGTATAGCCTTCCTTGTTCTCTTTTTCCATAGGATGTACTGTACCCACATGTACATTTGTCTATACACAGATGCACACATGCAGACACATACATATTTGGCTAGATTCTGTATATGAGGGTAAAATATGTTTTTATCCTTTCAAAGATTGCATCACCCCACTTAATATCAAATATTCTATATCCATCCATTTCCTAGAAAACTTTATAATTTCAGTATTATTTAGAGATCCAAAACATTTCCATATTATATATATATATATATATATACAAACACACACCATATACAATATTATTGATTGCTCTGTTGATAAACAACTATTTTGATTGTAATTATTTGCTGTAGTAAACAAAGCAGTAATAAACATGGGGGTACATATATCTCTAGGCATGGCATGGGTTTTTCTGGATATATACCCCAGAGAAAGATAGCCAGGTCATATGGTAGATCCAGCTTTAATATTCTGAGAAATTGCCAAAATGATTTCCACAATGGTTGAATTAGTTTCCATCCACACTGACTGTAAACAAGGGCTGCTTCCTCTCACCATCATCTCCAACATTTGTTGTCAGATGTGCTGATGGCAGCCAATCTCCCTGGGGTGAGGGCTGAAGTGGTATCTCAAAGTATTTATAATTTCATCTATCATGGTGTCTAGGGTAATGTCCATGTTTTAAAATATTTATTGACGATTTGTGTTTCTTTCATTCATTTTTTTCAAAGGCTTCTATTCAGGACATCTTTTACATACTAATTGAAGCTTATATTTCCTTGACATTTAATTTCTATACTTCCTTGTAATTCTGGATCTTAGCCATTGACTGGGGTGTAGTTGGTAAAACTTTGCTTCTATTCTGTCTTTTGAGGCAGGGTTTCTCTGTATAAAAGCTCTCTGGCTGTCCTAGAACTTGTTTTGTAGACCAGACTGACTTCAAAATCACAGAGATCCACCTGCCTCTGCCTCCTGAGTGCTGGGATTAAAGGCTTGGCCCCCACTGCCCGACAAGCTATTTGTTTCATTTGCTTTCTTCAAAGAGTCTCATTTTCCTGGTGTCCTCCATCCCTTTAGTCTCTTACACTCTTTCTGCCCCTCTTCAGTGTTTCCTGAGCACTGACAGAACGGATTTGATGTAGACATCCTATTTAGGACTGAGTGTTCTAAGGTGTCTCTGTCTTTGTCTCTGTCTCTCTGTCTCTCTGTCTCTCTGTCTCTCTGTCTCTGTCTCTCGGTCTCTCTCTGTCTCTCCACATTGTCTGGCCATGGATCTCTGTATTTATACATAGCTATTAAAGGAGGGGGCTTCTGTGATGATGGCTGAGCAAACCACTGATCTGTGAGAATAGCAGAATGTCCTCAGGAGTCATTTGATTAATATGTTCCTTTAGAAGAACAATAGTATTTGGTTTTGCCCTAGATCCCTGGCCTATCTACTCTCAAGTCCTTGACCAAGACAGCAGTGCCCAGGATGGGATCCATCTAATGGATTGAGCCTTAAATACAATCAGACATTGGTTGTTAATCCCACAAGCTTTGTGCCAGTATTACACTAGCACATCTTACAGGCAGGTCATCACAGGGCTACAGCTGGGTGAGCACTACCTTTCTACTCTGGTGCCCTGCATAGTGCCTTCCAGTTCTGTGAACAGTAGTCAATAGAGGTGAAGGCTCTAGGTTGGCAACAACTTGACTTACCTATGTTCAATGAGTTATGTAGGCATTGTCTCAAACCTGGAGGCTTCATCTAGTTATGAGAGATGTCCATTTGGGGCTCTGTATCCCCTATTATATGACAATTACATTTGGATCACCTTCATATATGTATGCAATTTAGGAAGCCTATACTGTATTAGGCTTCCATGTGGACTCCAAATCAGACCTTTGTTTTAGTTGTTCCAATGCATAGTCACTCCCTCAACTCCTCTCCTGTACCCCTCCCCTTCTAATCCTCCTGTCCCAGTGCCTCCTCCCATCCAGAACTGTAGTGGTATTATGTTCTCCAAAATATTGTTTACCTTAATAAACATCTGGGGTCAGAGAACAGAAAAGCTACTAGTTAGGCAGTGATAGCACATGCCTTTAATCCTAGCATTCCAGAGGCAGAAATCCATCTGGGATCTCTGAGTTCAAGGCCACATTGGAAACAGCCAGGCATGGTGACTCACGCCTTTAATCCCAGGAAGCAAGCCTTTAATCCTAGGGAATGATGGTAGAAAGCAGAAAGGTATATAAGGCATGAGGACCAGAAACTAGAAGCATTTTGGCTGGTTAAGCACTTGGCTGGTTAAGCATTCAGGCTTTGAAGCAGCACAGTTCAGCTGGGATTCATTCTGGATTAGAACACAGAAGATTCCAGTCAGAGGAAACAAGGCCAGCCAAGAAGTTGACCAGGTGAGGTTGGCTGTGGCTTGTTCTCTGATCTTCCAGTTCATCCCAATACCTGGCTCCAGGTTTGATTTTATCAATAAGAACTTTTAAGATTCCTTCTACACAGAACTGTGTTCATTTCCCCTTCATAGGGAGATCCACCACCCATCACAATCCCTTACTCCATATCTAACCTCTGGGGCTACATGTAGTGTAGTCTGCTTACCTTAAACTTAAGAGCAAACATCATCATATAAGTGAATCCATGCCAAATTTGTTTTATTGGGTCTGAGTTACCTTATTCTGGATGACTTTTCCCCTAGATTCAGACATTCAACTTCAAATTTCATGACTTCACTTTTTTAACATCTGAGTAATACTCCATTGTGGAATGTTCCACATTTTCTTTATCTATTTGCAAACTTGGTACATCTAGGCTGTTTTCAATATTGGGATATTATGAATAGAGCAGCAAACAACGTTTATGAGCAAATTATATGTAGTAGGAGGTAGGGCCTTTGGGGAATATGACCAAGCTGGCTCTTGAGGTAGATCTTTATGTGGCTTCCTAAGGAACCTTTATACTAATTCCATAATGACTGTGTAAGTTTGTAATCCCACCTGCAGTGGATGAGGGTTCTTCTTACTCTATCTATATCCTTGCCATCATAAGCTCTCAATTGTTTTATTGATCTTGGCATTCTGAGTAGTATACGTTGAAATCTCACAGGATTTTGTCTTGCAATTCCCTGATGACTGTAGATGTTGAACATTTCTTTGGTTGCATCTCAGCCATTTGAGTTTCCTCTTTTGAGAATTCTCTGTTTAAATCTGTACTCCCATGTTAATTGGATTTTTTTTCTTGTTGTTTTGTTTTTTGTATTCTTTATATATTTTAGATATTAGTCCTCTCTAATATATGCAGTGAATAAAAATCATTTTCCTTTGTGTAGTCTAGAATTTTGATTGAGTAATGGTGTTCTTTCCCATACAAAAGCTTTTTGTTTCATTAATTGTTTTTTTAGTGCCTGTTGATATCAGTGTTGTATTCATAAAGAGTGTTTTCTGCCAATGACTTCAAGATTATTTTCCATCTTTACATCTGTCAGATTCAGTGTGTCTGGCCTTATGTTTAGGTGTTTAAACCATTTGAAATTTAGTTTTGTAGTTTCCAAGTATGGATCTCATTGCAATTTTCCACATTCAGCCACCCAGTTTGACCAGCACCATCTGTTAAAGATGCTACTTTTCCAGGCATATTTGTGGGTTCTTTATAAAACATCAAGTGTCCTTAGGTGTGTTGACTTATGTAAAGTCTTTTGATTTGATTGCATTGATCAATGTGTATTTTTTATGTTAATGCCATGGTGTTTTTAGCACTAGAGCTCCATCTTAGAATTGAGATTGTGTATAGTATTATCTCTAGCTTTTTTTTTCATGATTGTTCAAGGTATCCTGAGTTTTTCAGGTTTCCATGTGAAGCTGAAAATTGTTCTTTCATTTTTTTTTTACTTTTTTATTTTATCTTATTTTACAATGTTGCTGGAGAGCTTCTCTCCAGGTTCCCCAAGCCCCGCAGTCCCACAATCCACTTATAAAATAATCACTCAGACGCTTGTATCACTTATAAACTATATGGCCGTGGCAGGCTTCTTGTTAACTGTTCTTATATCTTAAATTAACCCATTTTTATAAATCTATAGCTTGCCACGTGGCTGGTGGCTTACCGGCTTCTTTACATGCCCTTCTCCTGGTGGTCGCTGCAGTCTCTCTCCCTCCTTCTTCCTGTTTCCCCAATTCTCCTCTCTCTTTGTCCCGCCTATACTTCCTGCCTGGTCACTGGCCATCAGTGTTTTATTTACATAGAGTAATATCCACAGCACTTCCCCTTTTCTTCTTTTTTTAAAAAGGAAGGTTTTAACTTTAACATAGTAAAATTACATATAACAAAACAATTATCAAGCAAGAATTACAGTTACAATATTAAAGAAGATGTCCTATCTATCTTATATTTGTGAGTTTAAGGTTTTATATCTAACTTATCTTTTATCATAACTGAGGAAATTATAACTATCTAGTCTTTAACCACATCAAAGACCTGAGAAGGAAGATAATGGTATCTGAGAAATGGTAGATGGATGTAAGCAACTTTCGGGAATCTTGCAAGAGTAGACCAAGACAGCTGGCAGCCTGGACAGTCACCTAATGTTTCTCAGCATTGTTGGTGCATTCAAATTGGCTACAGGCCTAGAGTATCTGACAGACCATTTTCAGAAGCAGGATTTCTGAAAGACCATCTTACCCTGTCTTGGCAGAGTACAGTGGTCGCTTTCCTTGTGTCCCGCTTTTCCAGAAAGGAGAGCATTGCATTTGTACTGTCAGCCATCAAGGCAAGGGCAGTTCTTTGCCCAGTAGACCATTTTGTGCCAAAAGACAAACTTCCAGATGGAAATGTCTTAGAAGCCCAACATTCTCACGGGATCAATTTGGTGCAGCCAGGAGCAATTGTGTCTCATGTTAACAGAATTCTAAGTTATTTAAATGCCATATTCTCTAGGTCTATGAAGTGTTTGAAGATTACCTATCTATCTGAAATATATCTATGTATACCTAGAAGACTTAACTAACATGGTTACAAATATGATTATCATAAATGAATAATTATTAACCTATTTTTAATTATCCATTACAATTTTAAATGAGTTACATAAACATAATACCTCAAACAAGAATAGAAATATATATATACAGTATAACAAAATTAACTTCAAGTCTGCATCAATAAAGTAAAATTTATACCAATGTAAAACATTTTAAGCATAAACTAAAATTTATACCAATGTAAAACATTTTAAACAAGTTTTTCTTTAAAAGTAGATTCATTAATCTACCCTTTTATCTTATCATGTCCATATCCTCCTATATATCTAATCATATCCCCTTTTTCTTTTTTAGAAAGAGATCACATTTATAATCAACCTGTTTTAAATAAAAATATTGGTTTTTCTCTGTCCCACACCAGAGGGCTCTTCTGATTTGGGACACAAGAATCTCTTAACCATTTTTTTTAAGCAATATGTCTGGGTTTAGAGGGAGAGTGAGCCAATTCCACCTCTAAAGCCAGCTTGGTATATTTGGGAATTTGGGCGTAGCATCTCTTACTACTTCCTGCTGGAGGGGGGCGCTGTATCTTATGGGGATGCAAAGAAAATTTTAGACCTATGGGGTAGTCCGTGAGGCTGTATTGTTTGAACCAGTTGCCTTGAAACCGCTCTGGATGCTGGATCATCTGGGCCATGGTGTCATCGGAGACCTTTCAGGGGGTCTTGGCTGTTGAAACCTGATGTATCTTAATCTGGAACAAATCCATAGCCTCTGGCTTTCTGTGGAAACAAAAGCAGAACCTCTTTTCCAAAGCAACATATCCTTAAATCCAAATTTTGAAGTCAAGTTACCTTTAAAATATACATATTGGTTTAATTCAACATCTTTTTTGATCAAATGTTTTTTTGCAGTTAAAAATCCCAAAGACAACACAATCCAGATTGTCTGTGTAATATTCATCTTTACGTGGCTTTTTAGATTAATTTTTTGTCTCTTTCAAGCCTATGTATATTTTATACACTTTGTAAACGATGTTATCTGAATCAGTCTTTTTGTGAGCCTATTGCTTTAAACTGCATCCTTCTAAGCCTGAAACAGCGCTGTGGCTGCTGGCTCTGCCCACTTTAGCTTCCCAACATGGCAGTGGTACAATTTCCGCCAGCTCTGGGAGTCATCAAGTCTCAGAAATAGTGGGTCTAAGCTTTTATCAAAGCAGCGTGTAGCCCAGAAACCTTTTTTTTTTTAAATACTAGTAAAGTCTAAATCTACCACACATTGTAATGTGCCGCTGGCAGATGCCTCATTTCCGCCATACTGCCGGTCACATGCACATGCCAGGAACCCGCCAGTGTTCAAACCTGCGTTTTGCGCTGTCTAGCTGCCCGTATGAGACAAAAAGCAGGAACCTGTTTTTGGCTCTGTTTAGAATTGGTTATTAAATATTCTCAGGTTTAAGGTGGAAAATCAAGCCGTTGGGCGCCATTTGTTGCTGGAGAGCTTCTCTCCAAGTTCCCCAAGCCCCGCAGTCCCACAATCCACTTATAAAATAATCACTCAGACGCTTGTATCACTTATAAACTGTATGGCCGTGGCAGGCTTCTTGTTAACTGTTCTTATATCTTAAATTAACCCATTTTTATAAATCTATAGCTTGCCACGTGGCTGGTGGCTTACCAGCTTCTTTACATGCCCTTCTCCTGGCGGTCGCTGCAGTCTCTCTCCCTCCTTCTTCCTGTTTCCCCAATTCTCCTCTCTCTTTGTCCCGCCTATACTTCCTGCCTGGTCACTGGCCATCAGTGTTTTATTTACATAGAGTAATATCCACAGCATTACAATACTATTCAGTTCTACATAACAGCCACAGACACTCTTGTTCTCCCCCTTCCTGCCCCCTCCCCTTCCCCCCAACCAACCCCCCATTCCCACCTTCTACAGGGCAAAGCCTCCCCCGAGGACTGAGATCGACCTGGTAGACTCAGTCCAGGCAGGTCCAGTCCCCTTCTCCCAGACTGAGCCAAGCGTCCCTGCATTAGTCCCAGGATTCAAACAGCTAACTCATGCAATGAGCCCAGGACCTGGTACCACTGCCTAGATGCCTCTCAAACAGATCAAGTCAATCATCTGTCTCACCTATTCAGAGGGCCTGATCCAGTTGGGGGCCCCTCAGCCTTTGGTTCATGTGTTTCCATTCATTTGGCTATTAGTCCCTGTGCTTTATCCAACCTTGGTTTCAATAATTCTCGCTCATATAAACCCTCCTCTTTCTCACTAATTAGACTCTCAGCGCTCCACCAGGGGCCTAGCCATGGATGTCTGCATCCAGTTTCCTCAGTCTTGGATGTGGTTTCTGGCACAACTATTAGGGTGTTTGGCTATCCCATCACCAGGGTAGGTCAGTCCCGTCTATCTCTTGACCATTGCCAGAAGTCTTTTGTGGGGGAATCTTTGTGGATTTCTATGGGCCTCTTTAGCACTTTGTTTCTTCCTTCACTTGCTCAGCTATGTTCATATCAGCATTGTTTGTAATAGCCAAAACCTAGAAACAGCCTAGATGCCCTTCAACTGAAGAATGGATAAATAAGTTGTGGCACATATACACAATGGAATACTACTCAGCAGAGAAAAACAATGACATCATGAGGTTTGCAGGCAAATGGATGGATCTAGAAAAAAATCATCCTGAGTGAGGTGATCCAGACTCAGAAAGACAAATATGGTATGTACTCTCTCATAGGAGGATACTAGATGTGGAACAAGGATGACTGGACTGCTACTCACATCACCAGTGAGGCTACCTTGAAAACCAGACCCCAAGAAAGAAACGAGGATTGCCCAATGATAGAGAAATGGCTGAGATCTACATGAACAACTTGGACATGAGTGGAAGCAATGAAGGGCGAGGCTCGAGGGAAAGAGAGCGGGAGATCCCAGCTGGATCAAGAACAGAGAGGGAGAACAAGGAATAGGAGACCATGGTAAATGTTCTTTCAATTTTTGCAAACAACTGTGTTGGAATTTCGATGGAGATTGCAGTTACTCTGTAGATTGCTTTAGGTACGATGGCAATTTTTCACTATATTTATCCTACTGATTCATGATAATGAACCAAGTTTTGTGGAAAAGACCCCAGTCTTTTTGTAGTTGTTAAAATCCCTGTAAGGCCACATTAAACTCATGCTGGTCCAGGAATACCATGTGCCTTTCTTCTGCTTCACACAAAGGTCAGCTGAGCTGAGCTTATGAGAAAGCAGATCTAAATGCCTGACTGTGTCTCTCTCTCTGAATTTTCAGTGTTGATGCACACTTCACAGACAAGGCACACAAGAACCTGAAGATATAGATACATCCATACAGGGGCCTAGGTTTTGTTCCTACACACAGGTTCCTGCAGTATGTGCTGGCCTGGCTCCTATCCCCAAATGGACACCTGCTTTTTTACTGGAAAGTCCCTAGAGCTGAGACCTCAGTCCAGCCATGAAATCTAAGAATATAGACAGACTGATATATGGGGCTAGTGTGACAGTCTCCACACACCAGGGTAGAGTGTTGGCTTCAGGGAATCAGCAAGACTCAGAAGGGACTGATGTACCATATGGTCACCAACACTCTTTTCAGAGCAAATACTTGGTTTTGAGAGACTAAGAGAAGAGTGACATTCCCTTTTAGTCACTGCCCAGGGCAATGCTTATATAGCATCTGCTGCGACTCTCATTAAAAAAAATGCAGTATATTCTAGGAAGTAGTTGGGACAATACTAAGGGCTAGACACTCATATAATATAATCTCTCTGTCTCTGTCTCTGTCTCTCTCTCTCTCTGTCTCTCTCTCTCTCTGAGTGTGTGTGTGTGTGTGTGTGTGTGTGTGTGTGTGTGTATGTTTGTATGTGTCTGGTATTATTTGTTGTTAAGAGAGGAGCCATGCTTTCCTGTCCCAACTTGTGTCCTCTGGGGTAGACATTGTGCCAATGAGCCTAAGAGTCTCTGGACAAGTTGCCATAGATTGTGTGTTCATCGTGTTGCTGTTCTATTTTAGCACCTCTAACAGGTGTCAGGGTTGTTGATCCCTAGAGAGTCCTACTGCCTTTGCCTGGTGAGCTTCTTCAATGTACTTCAGGTTAATCCTGGCAAGTCACTGTCCAAAACAAAGTTTCCATCAGAGATTGTGGTCTTTCTGAGGCTGCTCTCCAAGGCCAGGGCAATGGTCATTGCTGAGTTATTCGTCTGCTTCAAGTCCTCTGGCTTCTGCTACACTACTGATAGTGGGCTCTCACTGGGTCTCTTCTTGGCTCCTGTTGTCGTTCTGTGCTATGGAAATCCTGTTGTTTTGGATCTGTCAGTTTGCCCCCTTCACATGTTCTACCAGTTCATAGATAAAGAGGATGTTGGGATGGGTTATTGCATAGCCCTGGTTCTGGGTGGTAGCTGGGTTGGTCAGCCTGCCTGCTTTCCTTCATTGTCACTACCTGGATGAGCTCTCCCACCCTGCCTTGGCTAGATCATCCAATGCAACCTGTAGCAAGCAGCTGGCACAGTTCTCCTGCTCTCAGATCCCCAGATCAGCTCAAACATACTCACATCACCAGGGCCAGCTCTACTGCTTTGCCCAAATGAGGTACAGGGCCCTTTCTCCCAATTGTTGTAAGAGGCATAGGAAGGACAGGGGTCTGCTCTCCTGCTCTCAGGGCTGGCTCACCTGCACCACCTACAGACAACAGGGTCAGGTCTTGTGTGCTGCCCAGACAGGGTACAGGGACAGCAGCATATCTGACAGACTCATTTGTGAAGTAGGATTTTCTAAAGAGCTTCCTACCTTGCCTTGGCAAGGATCAACAGTCCCTTGTTTTGTGTCCTGCTTGTCCTTCTTGTAGGCTGAAGATGATGCCCCAACATTGTAGAGAAACCTCAGATGACTGTCCAGGCAGCTGGCTCTTTCTGTCATAACTCAAATTATTTATGAAAGTCATTTGTTTGCACTTCCTGTTTTACTAGGTAATATTATTCCTTCTCAGGTCTCTGAGGGAGTTGAAGATTGGATAGTTATAGTTTTCCTTGTTAAGAAATTCAGAAAAGAAACTCACTAAAGAGGTGTAAACTGTATTTGAAAAGGTGTTCGAAAGACATCAAAACATAGTTTTGGTAATGCCAATTAGTATAGAAGGTAAATTAAGTACAATCCTTTGGATTCACAAAAATAAGATAGAAAATAAAATATTTTCTCTGAATTTGTCAAATGCAAATGGACTAGACATTGCTGATATATTTAGTTTGTATATATTTTATGTAGTTATTATACTTATTGTATATAGTTTTTCTTATATTAGTTATAACTTTTTTCTTTTTACTTTAGACAAAAGGGGAAATGTGGTGATATAGTGTGTCCCCCAATATACTGTGCACCCTAATAAAGATTATCTAAGGATGAGAGGAAAAAGCCAGCCACTGTATTAAACATAGATGTCAGGCAATGGTAGCACAGGTCTTTAATGCTAGCATTCGGGAGGCAGAGATCCATGCGGATCTCTGTGAGTTCAAGGCAAACAGGAAACAGCCAGATGGATTAAATTCCAATAGTAGTTAACTATAATGGTCTGGAGGTCTGTACAGACAGACAGGAAGTGACAGAGCTGGGCAGAAAGAGGAAATGATGTGGCTGGGCAGAGAGAGGAAGTGAGATTGCAGAACACAAAGGCATGTAGGCATGGGTATACAGGAAGAAGGTCGGCTTGGAAGCTGAGGAGTTGGTGAGGTGAGGTTGGCTGTGACTTGGGCCATTCCTATGATCTGTCAGTTTTATCCCCAATATCTGGCGCTGGGATTTTTATTAACAAGACCATTTAGCAATTAGTCTTACAAATTTTTCTCTGAATAAGAATTCCTGTGGGACAATGAGTAGAAGATAAAATAACCAGAATACAATCAAGCTCTGGATAGAAACAATCCATATGTACATCACGTAGTTTAATATTACATATTAAGGAGGCATTTATAAACCCACCTACAATATACAACTATATACTCTATACATATCAATATTCAAAATGAGAACAAAAATAGTGGGGAAGATAATTTGATCAAGTAGTCATTTAACACATATATTCAGAATGCTAGATGGAGATAACTGACCTGGACAGAGAGATATTTCATCTTGATGGAGCTTTTCTTAGATAAATGGACTCTTAGAGCACCTACATGTTACTCCATGCAAATGTGACTGTACCTGTGGATTCCAAAGATGACTGTGAGTCCTGATTGTGCTCTAAGTCTGTATTTCACCCAGAGGCATATCAATTAACATCAGGGAAACTTGAGCTCAATTACTTTGGGCTGGCATGACTGCAGAACTAGGGATGACTTTGGAGTCACTGGAGACAGGTGTGCAAAAGAGAGGGTCCTGACATGTCAGACAATAGCCAAACCATACACGCGGGTCATGTACTGGGTAGGGATAAAAGCAAATGATTTTTAAAAAAGAAAATATATTGGCAATTGTGAGTTTTTGAACCAATCATTGTCTATGTGAAAATTAATGTCACAAAGCCAAGCTCTTAAATGTCCTTAAAACTCTGACACTTATGGAATTGGTCAAATTGAGAGACAGGAAGGACCTAGGCAAAGATGAAGTAAGAAAAATAATGATCAGAATATAACGCACGAAAAAAATGTATTTTCCAAAAAATAATTAATTATTATTTTAAAACTTGTATGTGATGGTCGGGAATGGTGGTGCACACCATTAATCCTGTCACTAGGGAGACTGTGGCAAGAGAATTTCTCACAGTTCAATATCAGCCTCGTTATATAGTAAGACCAAGTCAACCAGAGTGGTCCTATAAAAGGAAGGGAAGAGAAATAAGTCAGCCCATCTACCTTTGAATATGTTTCTGCTTGTGGATAGGACACTCTGGTTTTGTGTATGTGTGTGTGTGTGTGTGTGTGTGTGTGTGTGTGTGTGTGTGTGTAACTGTAAGTGTGTCTGTGCTTTCAGTGGTGCAGACCCCACATCCATCCTCTCATGAGAATACTTTGAAATTATCCTAGTTTTTTTTTTTTTTACATATAGATGTGACCAACATCATAATCAAAATCAATAAGGGAACGGCAAAGTTTGTGTCATCATATATCATACAGCCATCATGTAGGAAAATCAGGACATGAAATCAAAGGAGGAACGTGAAGGTGGAAATTGAATCAGGAACCATGAAGGAACTCTGCTTCCTGGCTTGCACTCCATGGTTGTTCAGCATGCTTTCTTATACAACTGAGGAACGCCTTCCCATGTACAGCACCACCCCTGTCTTCCTAAACCCTACCATGCCAATCAATGCTCAAGACCATGACCCCACAGTCATCCTTACAGAACAACCTGATGGAGGCATTTTTTTCCAACTGAGGTTCCTTGTTCCATGATGACCCTAAGTTGTATTGTGTTGATGAAATTCTTACCACAACAAAAATGTAAGAGCCAGTACTGTCATGGTAACATTACCCATTGAGTTTCCATATGTCCTCCAAACATAAATAAATATAGATGTTGACACACTTAAGAATAAGAATCTGACTCTCAAATAGAATATAATTGTAAATAATGTGTGGCTTTAACATGTCTTTCCCCAAATAACTTTAGATAATGGCTTCCTTTAGGGAACTCATGGAAAAGGGAAACCCAAGGGAAAAGAGAGTACAGAATATGGATACAAACTA
Organism: Peromyscus maniculatus bairdii; assembly: GCF_049852395.1. Lineage (NCBI taxonomy): Eukaryota > Metazoa > Chordata > Mammalia > Rodentia > Cricetidae > Peromyscus > Peromyscus maniculatus. The sequence continues at coordinate 86,453,513 of NC_134865.1, read as the reverse complement.
TCTTTGAATTCACCAAAGACAAAAATATTTGAATAAGGAGACTTATGCCAAGTTCTCTAATATAGTATAAGAGATACACATTTATTTCTGTAATACTTCTTCCCAAATTTTGTTACCACAATGAAAATATCCCAAATTAGGACAAACTCACTATTAGACATACTGAGAATAATGTGTGAAAAATTCCAACACTCAGAGCATCAAGAACAGGGGAACTCAGCACTGACAGTATGGATGACAATCAGAGCTTGCACAGGATGGCTGACTCCCTAAGGTTGAGACCTTTCTCGACTACTGCCACTCTGAGTACAAAGATTATGCACGCAGAAATAAGGGACACAAAATGTGAGCTCTCCAGTACCAATACAGACATTCTCTGACTGCTGACTGAACAGGTGTGATCCGGCTCAGAAATTCACTTAGTCTGTGATTTACACTATCAAGGCATGGAGGAAAGCTCTACACACACATGTTCTCTATGATTATCAACACCTCAAGGCGAAGGGTCCCCATGTTCATGTCTACTTCTTCTCTGCTTCCTGTGACTTCAGCTTCTCTGGCTTATCAGGTATTTATAGAGATGTAGAAATGCATTAGGACATGGTACCCAGGTTTGCCTGCACTGTGTGGATGTGGACTCACTTAGTATAAACACTCTCATGATTTGCTTGTCAGGTCTGCCCACTGTGATTCATACTATTTCTCATTTCTCAGGGATTGGAAATCCAGAAAATAGCAGGAAAATGTTCCTGAGTTGCCATCTCCAGTTCATCAAGGAAGCACAAGGCAAATCTCAGTCACCTGGAGGAGAAACTGGAAGCCTTGCCCTGCACTTCCTTTTATCCTCTCAGGAACCTCCCCCAATGCAAAGCAGCCCTCAGGCTCAGGATGAAAGCCCAGGCCTAGCTGAGAAGCCCCATCTCCTTCTCACCAGAGCCTCCAGCAGAGCATGGCTGTCCTGGTGCTGCTCCTCTGCCTGGTGACCTTTCCAAGCTGTAAGTGGGTCAGGGTTTCAGGAGAGGGACCCAGGCATGTCATCTATGGGATGTATGACTGATGGTGATGTTGTTTGTCCCCAGGTGCCCTGTCCCAGGTGCAGCTGAAGGAGTCAGGACCTGGCCTGGTGCAGCCCTCACAGACCCTGTCTCTCACCTGCACTGTCTCTGGGTTCTCATTAAGCAGCAATGATGTACACTGGGTCCGCCAGCCTCCAGGAAAGGGTCTCGAGTGGATGGGAAGAATATGGAGTGATGGAAGCACAAATTATAATTCTGCTCTCAAATCCCGACTCACCATCAGCAGGGACACCTCCAAGAGTCAAGTTTTCTTAAAACTGAACACTCTGGAAACTGAGGACACAGCCACTTATTACTGTGCCAGAAACACAGTGAGAGAACTCCATTCTGAGCCTGCACAAAAACCTCCCTACAGAGACCTCTGGTACCAATAGGGGGCACCAAGGACCAGCAGAGATTCCTGAGAACCAGCAGTAAGGCTCACTTCAGAAGTTAGGGGGTTCTGGACTATGCTGAATGAGCATCAGTTTTAGTGGCAGAACCTGTGGTTTCCTCTTCAAGTGAAGGATATCCTCTAGAGGCCCCTGTTAACTGCCATAGTCTGTTCAAATTTTTATGTGTGCACACATTAGAACAAATTGTTTTTTTCCCACACACCCTCTAAGCTATGCAATTGCTTCTGAATGCCAGACAGAATGGCACCTAATTTTTTATATTCTGTGTGTGTGTGTGTGTGTGTGTGTGTGTGTCAACTGATATATCAAAATGAGTCTGAAATTATGACACTGGTTGACTTTAAGTCCACTGACAATGCTTGAGAATTTTGAGTGATTTGTACTTTATCTTTTTTGTTTCTGAACATGTGATGAAGAAACTACAGCTTCCAAGAAATGTTATCATTTTCCAAAATTAGATTTAAAACTGAAATATCCCTTATTTTCTTCTTCTAAACCAAAAGAACTTAAAAGAGTATACTTGGTTATCAGTTGTGAAAAATACTATTTTCAAATATTTTTATCTTGGTAAAAATTAGTTTGCTATTGAATATAGTGCTTCTATGGACATAGTTGAGCAAATGTCCTTGTGGTGTGGTTGAGCATATTTTGAGGATATGACCAAGATATGTTGCTGGCTCTGGATGTAGGTTGATTTCCAGTTTCCTGAGACAATGCTCTACTGATTTCCAAGATTACACTCTCACCATTAGTGGAGGAGAGTTCCCCTTTCTCCACATCCTCCTCAACCTAAGCTATCATCAGTGTTTTTTTATCTTAGCCATTCGGACAGGTGTAAGATGGTATTTCAGAGTGGTTTTGATTTTTTTAAGAAATGCATATTTTGTACAGTGTTCTGCCTACATGTATGCCTGCAGGCCAGAAGAGGGCACCAGATCTCATTCTAGGTGGTTGTGAGTCACCATGTGATTGCTGGGAAGTGAACTCAGGACCTTTGGAAGAGTACTCAGTGCTCTTAAGGTCTGAGCCATCTCTCCAGCCTAGATGCCCCTCAACTGAAGAACGGATAAAGAAAATGTGGTACATGTACACAATAGAGTATTATGCAGTGTTAAAAATACAATGTCATCATGAAATTTGTAGGTAAATGGATGGAACTAGAAAAAATCATCCAGAATGAGGTAACCCATCACCAGCAAGACAAACACGGTATGTACTCACTCATAAGTGAATATTAGAAGCAAAGCAAAGAATAAGCAGGCTACAACTCACAGTTCCAGAGAAGCTAGGTAAAGAGTGGGACTCTGAAAGGGACACACATGGATTACCCCAGGAAGGGCAAAGGGTTTAGATCTCTTGGGTAATATGGGAGTGGGAGTCGAAAGGAGGAGATAGGGGGTATAGAAACATGAGTATTAGAGATGGTAGAGTTTGGGGAGGGACAGAGAGGGAGAATAAAGAAAGAGTCATCCTGACAGATTGTGCCATTGTGGGGTTAGGGAGAAAGCTGCTGATAAGGAAATCCCCAGGAATTTACAAGGATGTCCCCAGCTAAGAATCATAGCAATGGTGGTGAGGGTGCTTAAGCTACCCTACTCCCTTACCCAGATCAATGACTACCCTAATTGTCATCATAAAACCTGCATCCAGTGACTGATGAAAGCAGAGGCAGAGACACACAGCCAAGCTTTTGGTCTAGCTCTTGGAGTTCAGGTGTAGAGATGGGAGAGGGATTATAGGACCAAGGTGAGTCAAGATCATGATGGGAAAAACCACAGTGACAGCAGAACCAAGCTAGTGGGAGCCCAGGAACACTGAACTGACAGCTGGGGAGCCTGCATGGGAACACAGTAGACCCTCTGAATGAGGGGGGCACTTTTGTGGCTTGAAGTGTTTATAGGTCCCCTGGCAGTGTATGAACTGGATATTTTGAGCCCAATGTACCATGCATTACTATGCCTTGATTAAGGGGTAGGGGCTTGGGCCTGCCCCAACTTGGTAAGCCAGCCTGTGTTGAATATCCAAAGGAGGCCATACCCACTAGGAGGAGTGAGTGGAGGGTGGGATGGGGAGAGGTGCAGTGGGAGAAGGAGAAGGGGAGGTTGGGGGACAGTGGAAGCATGTAAAAAGAAAAAATCTTTAAATAAGTAAGTAAAACTTAAATAATAGTTTGGACTCAAAGTCCCAAGTAATGTTTCCTCTGTAGTCATATTTGTGTCCTCAACCTACAAAATTCTTATCCATCAGTGTGCACTTCTCAGCTGGTGTCAGATCCAGTTCTGATTCCTTCTCCCTTCCACACTTCCTATATACAACTAAGTTCTGTGATTTTCAGTTTGCCTACCAAGGCTCCCAGTGTTAATCATCTTGAACTCTCTGTTGATGCTGACTGGAAGAGCCTGGTTTCTCAAGTGTGAGCTAGAGAAGTGTCATTCAGAGAAGCAGTGTTGCATGTGGTCTCCACGTTAATGGATCATCAACTTGAGGGAGCTTTAAAAAGAAAAAGAGCATGTCTTCATCTGAGGTTGATGCTTCTCAAGAAACTCTTGCAGTGACACTAATAGTGAAAGATTAAGATTTGAGACCAAGTTGACTAGATCATTAGAATTCTGAGATAATTGCTCAAAACAGTGAACTAAATGGCTCCACGCAATAATAAAATAAAAGGACCATAGTTATGTTACCTTGGGTCAAGCCAAGGAGCAGCTTAAATAGCTCACAGTAAAACATGATTAGCTGGGTACATATTTTAAACAAGGTTGTTGGATAACATTGAACCAACCTCAAGAGGCTCTAATTTCCAGTGATTTCAGTTTTGACCAAGAACATGCACTATATGCTACCAAGATTCTAACACCATCTACAAAAGGACCTTCTGTAGTCCACATTGACATAAGAAATGATTGATCAAATAATTGCAGACAAGGATTCACCTTGAAAGCATGACAGATATTCCAATAGCCTATGGAGATGTTCTGGGAATTTCTCCTCCTGAGCATGCCCTCTCATTATTTCTTGAGTCATAAAGGAAAGGGATATCCTGATGACTTGAGTACAAAAACCTGGCACACACTACCTCTCCCCCAAACAAAAGTTTTGATAGGTTTCTTATTATGTGTTTCTTTGATAAAGTGTGATAAGTATGACATATGAAATGGATTCCAATGATGTTCTTCTGTGATGATATTTTATTTGTGCTCTCCAATAAAGCTTATCTGAGAATCAGAGGAAAAGCCAGCCACTATATTAAACATAGAAGTCAGGCAATGGTAGCACATGCCTTTAATCCTAGCATTCATGAGGCAGAGACACATCCGGATCTCTGTGAGTTCAAGGCCACACTGGGAACAGAGCCAGGCCTGGTGGCACATGCCTTTATTCCAAGACTATTTAACCACAAAGGCCTGGAGGTCTATATAGACAGACAGGAAGTGATAGAGCTGGGCAGAAAGAGGAAACTGATGTACCTGGGCAGAGAGAGGAAGTAAAAAGAAAAGCAGAGAAGGCAGATATGTGTGGATATATGGAAAAAGCTCTTTCTTTGAGGATTTCCTAGCATTAAGAACGTGAGCTTCTTTCTGCTTCTCCGATCTCTGTCCCCCCATATCTGTTTTTTTATTAATAAGACCATTTAGCAATTTGTGTACATCCTTTCCCTAATTTTGACAGATAAGCAAATATCACTCAGTAAGAAGTGCCAACTAAATAAATATAAATAACTATTTTACTGAATATGCTTTAGGTTTTCCTGTGAAAGGATTTTACATAAATAAGTGATGGACCCCACCAGTTCTCAGTTGGCCAGGATAGTCGTCCCAGATAAAGTGCCTGATCCTGATTCAGACACTGAAGAGGCAAAAATGAAATTTCACAGTGCCTTGTAGCTTCTGATCTGTTATGGTCTTTTCCCACTTAAAATCAGATTATTAGCATTCTTATTAATCAGTTGTTTTAGTGATTTATAAACATATTAATTATTTACACATAAGGCAAATTATAATTTTTTGAGACTTCTACAGTATTCTAATTAACTAGGAGGACCTCTGAAATTTAGTAAATTGTAGATTTACATTATAGTTATGAAACTAATGGTGTGACAAATAATTATATATTAAATTTTTTTATAATTTATAATGTTTAGATATAGTAATTAAATGTCTCCATAATCTAATGGTGTAAAATAAAAACATCATTTTGAGTTGATATTTTTCAAGAAATCTGTGTGAGTCAAGACCACTGACAAGGTTTTGGTAATGGGTTCATTCCTTTCCTGCCTGCATTTATAACTGTAGATGAGTTTCTAAACAGTCTTATTAAATAAGAAACTCAGAGCCAAATATAGGGGTGAAAGCCTTAGAGATCAAGGAAATAGTGAGAGCCACCAGCTGACCTTAACTTACCATGTTGCCATAGCTTCCCAAGAGAGATACTTGCTGCCCAACCAGGCAGCAAATCGCCTAATTCCATCCCAAATCCTATGCTGCAGTTTCCAGAGACATTTGAGTCATAGAAGATAATGTTCCAAGAGACAAAAAGGACTACACTCTGGTTATAGGGAGACTCATATCACACTGAGGGATTCTCTCAACATGTATAGGGTGTGGAAATCCTTGAAGTGTCCAAATGTTTACTCAAATTTCTGTTTCCATTTTTATGTTTTTTTTTATTATAATGGTTCTTCCTCTCTACCTCTCCTCCTCTCTTTCTTTCCTCATTTTTGTCTCTGTTTCTCCCCTTCCTCTCTTTCTCTCTCTCTGTCATATGTTTATATTCGTGTGTATGTGTGTATTCTGTTCATGTTAACATGAGTGTTTTTTATGAACCTACACCATATTTTTGAAACAAAATTCTATCACTGGGTCTGGATATCACTAACTGGCTTGACTGGTTGCCCAGTCTTCCACGTTGATGACACTGTCTCCACATCCTAGAGGTGGCACTAATGGTTGGCTGCCACACCCAGCTTTTTGTAGTTATGGAGAACTGGAGGCATAGATCCCACACAAGGATTCTTGTGTGGTAAGAACATGAACTGCAGAGCTATCCCCACCACCTTATTATGGGTAAGATTTTATAATATATGATATACTCTGATCTGAACAAATGCAAAACATAAATAGGGAAGACCATACCATTTTGAAAATTATTCTTCAACATTTTTTAATCATATGCATTTGCAACATATGGCCATATTCTCACTCAACACCTTCTCCCCAATTTCCTCAGCTCTGGTCCTCCTGACACATTTTCCTCCCAAATTCATGTCTTCCTTTTTAAACCAAATAACTTCAAATAGTGCCTCCAATAAGCCTGTGGGTATGAAGTCAACCAATGCACAAAGACAATCAACCAATAGTCACATCCCTAAATAGTGACTCTCCATCCAACAGCAGCATCTTTGAATTTACAGAGTCTATGATTGTTCACAGCTGAGAATAAACAACCATGTGAGTGCTTATCTACAGATAAAATATCTATATCAAAACTCCCCCACCCTCCACTTCACTACCCCTCCATATGCCTCCTACAAGGCTCAAGTATCATTATTGAAGAGTTGGTTGAAAGAATGTAAGTACTGGGGAATGGGGAGGGTGCTATGAGATGGTGGCCTCTGGGCATCACATGGTTATTACACCCATGAATTCACAATAACTATGGTTCCCTCTACAAGACAAGCCCAAAACTAAGCCAGTTAAGTGGACCAGTATTGGGAAGAGAGTGTTCGCACATACCCTACCTATAAGCAGGTGAGTGGTGCAACTCTGGGGGAAAGGTATTCTGACTGATCTGAGTGTCAGGCAACACCATGAGCTGCGAGGACAGCTCAGTTCTGGAGGGGAAGGTTTCCTGGATACCTTAAGCTGCTAGGACAGCTCTCACAGCTGAAGCTGCAATGGGAAACCTCAGCACTGGAGGGGAAGGTATCCCACATACCTCAAGCTGCTAAGACAGCTATGACAGCTGGAGCTGCAATGGAACAGCTCAGCTCTGGAGGAAGAGATATCCTGACTACTCAGGAGAGTCAGGCCTGGAGCTGTTAGCTGTGACAGCTCAGCAGGGAAAGGTATCCTGAGTGTTCTAAAGTCAGGTTTAACTTGTGTGGTGGGGGATGGTCTCCCTGCAGAATATACTAATCCTGCTCCTCTCCTGGAGAGCTGCTACAGCTGAGTTTTGCTCAGTCCCCACTTAAGGGGGCTTCCTAGCACAGTTCTTCTTCTCTGGCCTAAGATGTTGCTTCTTTGCTTCACTCTGCTAAAGGGGAAACACCTGCAGCAATGTAGCAATCTCCTCCTGCTCCAGCAAAAAGTTGTTACTTTTCAGCTCGATCTTGCTCAGTCCCCTAAGGGCCATCTCAGCAAGGTTCTTCTGTTCTGTTCTGCCTTGCTCAGCCCCCCTCCCAAGGTAAGGCCTCTGCAAGGTTTTTTTCTGCTCAGTCCACTGAAGGACATCTTAGCAAGATTCTTCTTCTCTATGCCAGCAGATGAAGGTCTTCACCCGCCAAAATCTGTTGAGGAAGTGATTTATTTGGGAAGGAGGCATCCAGGAGAGTGGCTGCCTCTACCAGGGTGGGAAAGAACAGCCAACAACTGAATAGTCAGGGTGCTTTTTATAGGATCTCTTGAGGGTGGAGTTTCTCCAGGGAGAAGACTTTCTGTCCAGACATTGGTTAGTTTTTTCTGCTCAAGGATTGGTTAGTTTTGTGGGTTAGGAGCAAAGGTGGCCCCGATTACAGAACCAAACTATTTCTTTCACTGGCCTTTCTTAGCTTTTTGACTCTAATTCTAAGGCCAATGCATATTTTTTTTCCACTGGCTCTGATTCTACGGACAAGGTGTGTTTCTTTGGTACTGGTTTAAGAGTCAGAGGATGTTTCTGTGGTTCTGGGTTTGGCGATAAATTGTGTCTTTCTCTGGCTCAGATCGCAGATCCAGAGTGGGTTTCCTTCCCTGTTTCTGGGCTCCGGGGTCAGGGAGTGTTTCTTTAGCCATCCCCCTTTCCCTACATTACCCACCTGGGGTCCTCAAAACTTTTTATTGGTACAAAGTATATTTTAAAAGTAAAACATTTTACAATGATTTTTAAAATTTACAACACAGAAATGGTCAAAAATCTACAGTACAAAGATGACACCCGTATGGGGAAATCTACTACTGGTATTTTGCCAAGGAACATATACTTAAACTGTCTTCTAAATTTGTACCCAAAGATTATTGCTGCTCTCAGCATTGGTCAGAGAAGCCTGTTTTTGCAATGCATAATATTTAAAGCAGGGATCCATGACTGCCATAGTATTTAGAATAAGTGACTGCTGAATACTCATTCTAATAGACACACACACACACACACACACACACACACACACAATGCACCTACTGAAACCCAAAAAATGTAGCACGAGACAGGTGGAAATGTTGTAGATTTGGGCGAGGTCTTATAGATACAGTAAATCCATTACAATTATGAACACACAGCAGCAGCAACTTGCTACATATACAGTCTCGTACTGTCAATGTAACATGAACATTAACTGAGTGTCCATGTGTCCACTAGACATAAGTGAAGAAATGACTAAACAAGCCCTTTAGTATAAGGATTCAACTCTCAAATAGAAGATTATTATAAATAATGTGTAGCTTTATTCTGAACACACTCACATTGAAAGTGACTTTTTCTTATGACTTTTTTTTCTAGAGAGTTTCAGGGAGAAGGGAAACTCACAAGCATGAGAGCATAAAATGCCGACAGAAACTAAACCTGAGGTTCCCCAAACCAAAAACTGTTGAGTAAGGGATCTCATAGAACCTCTCGAAGATGGTGTAAGAACGGTTCAATTATTCCTGTGATATTCTTTCCCAAGATTTTATAACCACCATGAAAAATCAGGCAAACCCAAGATGTAACACATGGAGCATAATGTCTGAAATACATTCTTCTAATGCTCACAGCGATGTGAGCAAGGGGAAAACAGCACTCATAGCACTGGGTGCCCATAGTGCTTGCACAGGATGGCTGTCTCCCCAATGTTAACACCCATCTCCACCACTGCCACTCACAGTAGGAAGAGTAAGCACAGAGCAATACTGGACACAACATATGGGGTGTCTATTGAGAAAAAAATGGAGGATGTTCTCTGTGTCCTTACTGAACAGATTGTTTTAAGCTATTTTCTCCTTCCCTGGTGATTTACATTACCAAGGCACAGAGAAAGCCCCTCAATCCTTGTTCTCTATGGTGATCCTCACCACAGGGCAAACAGTTCCCATTGTTGAAGCATGCCCTCCTCTCCACTTCTTGTCATCACTTAGGGTTCTCTGTCTCCTTATTACTTCAGATAACTTAACCCTCAAGCCTGGTTGTATGCTATTTATTTTATGAGGTGTTATGAACAGCTGACCTTCCTTTCCTCACCAATACAATAATCACATTTAGGAACCTGCTTTTGTAATGTCCTTTATGTGGTAAAGAGAAAAGGGGCGAAATAAAAAAGAACATAGTGACAGGTAGTTAGACCAACAGACAAATATTAAAATCACATGTACTAAATGTTTGTCATGTGCTCCCTCATTAGTTGGATTTTCTAGATGAGTGATAAGAATAAGATTAACTCAACAGACACTAAGAGAAAAGATTTCTAGTAGTTCCTTTATCGGGATTTCACATCACTACTAGCCCAAAGTATGACCAAATTTCAATCCCTTGCTGGAATTTACAGGGATGTACAAGTGCATTGAGGACGTAGTAACCTGTTCTGTTTGCACAACATGAATGTGGACTCACTTATGTTTTGCATCCATAGCCTGCACAGTGTGACTCATACTACTCCCTGTTTATCAGGGATTTGAATTCCAGACAAAACCAGGAAAATATTCCTGAGTTTCCATCTCCAGGTCCTCTAAGAAGCACAAGGCAAATCTCAGTCACCTGAGGGAAGAGTGGAACCCTTGCCCTGCACTTCCTTTTATCCTCTCAGGAACCTCCCCCAATGCAAAGCAGCCCTCAGGCTCAGGATGAAAGCCCAGGCCTAGCTGAGAAGCCCCATCTCCTCCTCACCAGAGCCTCCAGCAGAGCATGGCTGTCCTGGTGCTGCTCCTCTGCCTGGTGACCATTCCAAGCTGTAAGTGGGTCAGAGTTTCAGGAGAGGGACCCAGGCATATCATCTATGGGATGTATGACTGATGGTGATGTTGTTTGTCCCCAGGTGCCCTGTCCCAGGTGCAGCTGAAGGAGTCAGGACCTGGCCTGGTGCAGCCCTCACAGACCCTGTCCCTCACCTGCACTGTCTCTGGGTTCTCATTAACCAGCAATGGTGTACTCTGGGCCCGGCAGCCTCCAGGAAAGGGGCTGCAGTGGATGGGAGCAATGTGGAATCATGGAGGCACAAGTTATAATTCAGATCTCAAATCCCGACTCAGCATCAGCAGGGACACCTCCAAGAGCCAAGTTTTCTTAAAACTGAACAATCTGCAAACTGAGGACACAGCCACTTATTACTGTGCCAGAGACACAGTGAGGGAACTCCAGTGTGAGCCTGCACAAAAACCTCCCTATAGAGATACTGATGACCTGCAGGGGGTGCAGGGGCACACAAGATCTCTCACAACCAGTATGGGGTTTCTTCAGAAGATAGGAAGCTCTGGGCTATGCTGCATGAGCATAACTTTCAATGTCAGAACCTGTGGTTTCCTCTTCCAGGCAAGGATATCCTCTAGAGGCCCCCTCTACTGTCCTATTCTATTCAACTTTCTGTGTTCACACACTACCACAAATGGTTTTTCCCACAAACCCTCTCAGCTATGCATTTGATTCTTGTTGTCCTAGATAATGGCACATAGTTTGAAACAAATATATATATATATATATATATATATATATATATATATATATATACACATATATATATATGTGTGTGTGTGTGTGTGTGTATTCACACCTATATTTATATATGTATTCACACATATATTTATACGTTTCCTTCTATATACAGATATTTCAAGAAGACTCAAGAGTTCTGACATTCATTTACTGTTCAGTTCAGTAGGTAATCTTGAGAATTTTGAAATATCCGCAATTCATTCTCTTTATTTTTGCACACATGATAGAGAAACCATAGCTTCCCTAAATTAATGTCATTTTCCCAAGACACCCTGGTAAACGAAATACCTGTGGTTTTCTTCCTCTACATCAATAGAATTCCATAAAAGGATAGAGTTGATTATAATTTTTACAGATACTTATTTACACATATGTATCTTGATAAAAATTATCTTTCACAACAAAGTCCTAAGCAATAATTCATCTACATGTGATTGACCAATTTTTGTTTGGGGGATGACGCATAAAATCTATTCCCTCCATGTGAGAAGAACAGATTGTGTTGTTATTAACTGTGGTCAACATCCATACAACTCATTACTTGTGGTAATCTCTCCCATCTCTTTAATCTTCACACTTTGCACTGTCCAAACCAGGGACATTCTGCCATAATTTTTCCCCTGAGGTCCATTTCTTAGCATCCACTTGATAAGAGGTCCTTTTGTTCTCTTGGTCTCTGGCTGTCATTTACAAAAATGCCCTCCAAAATATTCTATCTTGATGTAGCATGTATACTCTTGTGAATAGATTTGCAGTAAATATGAGAAGAAATTTTATGATTGTTTATCCAGGTTCTGGGAGGAGTAAGTGGATATTTATGGTAAATTCTTGACACATGCAATTAGTGACACATAACCACCTGTAAGTAGAGAGGACCTCATGCCCTTCATTTGTCTCCATGAGCACTAAACTACTCAGACAAAAACATATACACTTAATTGAAAATAATTTATTTCTTTATTTTTTTCTCATCAACCACTGGGAGGTATTCTAATTTAAGAGTTATTTTGTAGTCTATAGTGGAGTCATCTTTTTGGATTTCTGGGGACCTCTCTAGCACTCTGCTTCTTCCTATTCCCATGGAGCCTTCATTTATCATGGTATCTCTTTCCTTGTTCTCCCACTCTGTTCCTGACCCGGCTAGGACCTCCTGCTCCCCTAAGCTCTCTTTCTTCTGACCCTTGCCCTCCATTACCCACCTCACTCCCAGTTTGCTCATGTATATCTTATCCATTTCTCTGTCCCTGGGCAATCCCTGTGTCTTCCTTAGGGTCTTCTTTACTAGGTAGCCTCCCTAGGGTTGTGAGTTGCAGTCTGGTTATCCTATGTTTTACATCTGGCAATGGTCGAGAGAGTGCCTGAGCTGACCTACTGTGGTGATTGGATGGCCAAACACCCTAACTGTCATGATAGAACTCTCATCCAGTGACTGATGGAAGCAGATGCAGAGATCCATGGCCAAGCCCCAGGTGGAGCTCTAGGAGTCTAATTGATGAGAGAGAGGAGGGGTTATATGAGCAAGAGATATCAAGACCATGATTGGAAAAAGCAGAGGGAAAAATAGCCAAACTAGCGGAAACACATGAACTGTGAACCAATAGCTGAGGAGTCCCCATGGAACTGGACTAGGTCCTCTGGATAAGTTAGACAGTTGATTAGCTTGAACTGTTTAGGAGGCCCCCAGGCAGTGGAACCAGGACCTGTCCTTGGTGCATGAGCTGGCTTTTTGTAACCTAGGGCCTATGCTAGACACTTTGCTAAGCGTTGGTGCAGAGAGGAGGGGATTGGACCTGCCTCAACTGAATGTACCAGACTCTGCTGACTCCCCAGGTGAGACCTTACCTTGGGAATGACTTCTCTTGATTCTTGGCTCTGTCTCACCTTTCTCAGGTCTGCTTCCAATCATTTCTGTCTGTGTATGCTTTTTTGTTTTTGTTTTGTTTTGTTTTTATTAGGAGAATCTATATACATATTGGCTGTACAAATGATGAATGGCAGAAACAGAAAAAATACTGCCATTGATAGCTCGGCTACAATCTGACTAGTTTGAATTAAATAATAATAACAAAACTAAAAAGAGAAAGAAAACAACAAAGTGGACAATGTGATTCTCTAGTGCACACAGTTCCATTTATTTATCTATTTATTTGTTTACTTACTTATTGTCTCAGATCAAGCCAACAGTTTTATTAAAATTAACAAGACCCTGTGCCTAGAAACTCCAATTTGTTTCCCATCTGACCTGGCTCCTATACATATATGAGCACCCTCAGTTTGAGATTTAACTGGAATGTTTGTTTTCTTGCCAGCACATTTATTTTCCTATTGGAATTTATTCTCACAGTTCACCATTATCCTTCCTTATCTTCTGGCCCTTCTCCAGCAGATCACATGATACTCAGAAAGGGTCTCCTGCACCAAGTAAAAGTGGAAAGAAATTCCTTGTTCTATAAGGCATTGTGTCCTCCAGTTCTTGTCTTTGCTATGAAAGCGTCAACACCATCATGAACTCTCTTGTTCAAATATAAAACAGAGTCAGGATAGAAAGCAAAGAGCAGTTCCCTTACCTGTGAGTTGTGGGGAACCACCAGCAGAAAGATGAAGAATGGTATGGAAGTTGGGTTGTTGTTTGATTTGAACTGGCTGCAGCCACGCAAGTTTCAAAGGTCTGTCTTCTGTGGGGAAAAGCTGGAATACTCAAGGGCAGTCAAAGCTCCCATACTCCACAGAATCCCATCTTTTGGCTGCCCTGATGCATCACAATCACACACCATTCCTAGGACAGCCTTTCTAACCAGTATAGGATTGCTCAGAGATTATAAGCATGTCTACAGATATTTCAGAGCAATCATTTCATGGCAGTGAGATTAATCAATTTGAGACCATGTCTGTGGTGATATTGTGTCACCCAATATATTGTGCACCCTAATAAACTTATCTGGGGTCAGAGGACAGAATAGCCACTGGATATAGAGGCCAGAAAATGGTGGCACACACACACCTTTAATCCTAGCATTCCAAAGGCAGAGATCCATCTGGAAACAGCCAGGCATGGTGACATATGCCTTTAATTCCAGGAGGTGATGGCAGGAAGCAGAAAGGTATAGAAGGTGTGAGGACCAGGAACTAGAGCCCGGTTAATTTTAGGCTTTATAAGCTTTTAACTATTAGCAGAAATTCAGCTGAGATCCATTCTGGTGAAGACCCTGAGGCTTTCAACCTGAGGAAACAGGATTGGCTGAGGAATTGGCAGGGTGAGGTTGGATGTGACTTGTTCTGTCTCTCTGCTCTTTTCAGCATTTAGCCAATACCTGGCTCTGGGTTTGTTCTTATTAATAAGACCTTTTAAGATTCATGTTACATCTGGCACTCAATGTTCATGGTACAAATTCTCAAAAAAGCGACTTGCCTGTGGCCTTGCAGTCCCCAGCTCAGACCCGAGCTGCCTGCCTATAGGATTTGCTGAAGGAGACAAAGGCATGAGGATCCTGAGTTTGAGGCCAGCCAGGGAGGCTTGCTAAGGACAAGCTGTGGATGGAGCCAAGCCACAAATAGTGGTGGTGGGCCCATGGAGGCAGCTGCTGCTGCTCCAAGTTGCTGCTCCTTCTTATTATGTTGGATACGAGGTGAGGCTGCTACCTGGGATGAAGGGTTACTGCTGCTTGTTCAGAGAAGAATTGCCAGGACCATCGTGTTACAAGAAAGCATCAGCAAAGGTCAGTTTGGAAAAATTTGGCAAGACAAATGGTGGGGAGAAATTGCTGTGAAGATTTTCTCTTTTAGGGAAGAACATTCATGGTTCCAAGAGATAGACATGTATCAGACTGTGATTGCTCCAAACCACAGAGGAGGCACAAGAAAGAAAAAAGAAAAAAATCTGTAGGGAACCATAATCACACCTAACAGCAACTTTGAAATCTTCAAAAAGATGATACCATTTGGACTATGGTAAAGCCATTAAGCTGAGTAACACCATGGAAAAATTGGCTTTGGACTACCAAGTGCTCAGGACAATTTGGAGATGACTAGCTGTGATGATCCAGATTCACAGACAACTCGAGCAAGGACTTGAGACAAGCCTTACATTTTCCCATTATGCAGAGACTGGACAACAAATGATACAGCTACCTTTCCCAGGACTTCATATTTAACCAAAAAATTTTTCTTCAGGATCTCCTAAAGATGTCTTTGCCCCCAGAAAGCAGAAAGTAATTTTAAGAAAATGACTCCTGCATTCCCAAGAGCTGGGGTGGGTGTTTTTGGTCATTCAATGGCTTATGGATAATTGTTATTGTTTAGGATGGTTAGTTACAAGTTGGTGATTGTTAGTGGTTAAAAAAAGCCAAACAAAGGAGATTAAATGCAGGGTTCTTGTTTAAAAAAAGAAAAAGAAAGAAGATATAGAAAAGGGTAGATCATTGAATCTACTCTGAAAAAAGGGAAGATAGAGAAATGATAAGATAAATGGTAGATTTTTTTTATATACTTAAAAAAAGAATATGGTATGATAAGATAAAAAGGAAGATTAATGAATCTACTTTTTAAAGGGAACTACTTGTTTTAAATAGGATAAGTAATGAATTTTTTGTCTGAATCTGTCAAATGTTAATTGACTAGACATTGTTAATGTAATTCTCAACTATATATATTATATATACTTATTGGATATAGTTTTTCTTGTATCAGTTATAAGCTTATTTTAATTTTAGACAAAAAAGGGGAAACGTGGTGATATTGTGTTCCCCAATTTATTGTGCACCTTAATACACTTATCTGGGGTCCGAGGACAGAACAGCAACTATACAGAGAGGCCAGAAAATGGTGGCACACATGCCTTTAATCCTAGCATTACAAAGGTAGAGATCCATTTAGATCTCTGTGTGTTCAAAGCCACACTGGAAACAGCCAGGCATGGTGACACACACCTTTAATCTTAGGAAGTGATGGCAAGAAGCAGAAAGGTATATAAAGCATGAGGACCAGGAACTAAGACACTGTCTGATATTGTATGTTATGATTTTCAAATGACATTGATTCTGTGTGATCAATAACATCGTTAAATATTTTTGCCATAAGACAGCGAAAAGTAAAACTAAGAAAAATTAGTCATGCAGATCCTGCGTAGCAGTTTTAGAGAGTCCAGCAATGGTTCATTTCATTTCACCACCTATAAGGCCCAGGAGACATCTTCTACCCTGGAAGTATAGAAGATCTGACATGGAGAAGTTCAGTTAGTTCCTATAATCTGTTACTCTCCTTGAAACACTACAGTATTAGAAATGACCCAGTCCAAAGGCCCTGTCAATAACCCTAAAGACAGTTAATCTCATAAGAGAATGAATTTCTCTTTGGAAATCTATGTCCTAACAATCTTGTCTCACAAAGAGGCAATTCCAGGGATCTTCATGCTAAGAATCAGCCCCATTCAGTATAGAGTGTCATGTCTTAGAAAGGGGACCGGACTGGCTAGATGGAATGACATCAGAATAGGGCCCCAGTGGAGGCTCTAAATTACTTTCCACCTTTGGATCTCATACTCATGGTTCCTTTACTACTTCGAAAATGTTTAAAAATAGAGACTCAATGTAGAGAAGTGCTATATCCAACACAATTGACACCAGACTAGCAATAAATATAAACAGAAAAGTTCAAATTTTTGAAGTTATTTACAGAAAAATGATAGTAGATAGATTTTATTTATCATTTTTTCAATACTCAGTTTCACACACCAGTAAATATGCATAAATCAACACCAAACTACACCTTTTGAAAACTATTTCTTTAATTTCATATCTGAATTCTACAAAAATAAAACTCCGCCAATACTTCTAAATTATTGACATTGTATACTGGTTTTGTGGAGCAAATAAGGCACAGTAGTGTCTGTGGTCAAAAGCATAAAAAATAATTCTTGGAATTATAAAACAAATATGTAATAAATAATCAATAATTATATTATTTTTCCTACTCAGTTTTGTCTCTTACCTTTGTTCTAGGCATTCAGATGTCTAATACTTTAGAACACAGAAAATATATCTGTGTCTTTCTGTCAGGACACAATCACAGGTCAAAGGTTTCGTAGCGGGGTTGATGTTTACCTTTTCACTTTGGTACCATGCAGGCAGAATAGCCTTTTTTTGGCATAACCATAATATCTGATTGTGTTTCAGTACTTTTCTATGAGATTACACCTGTTCCTGACAATACTGGGGGCGGGGGGCGGCACAGACCCTGATACTAGATAGCCCTGGGTGCTAGGAGAAAATCAAATACTACTAGTCTGCTAAAGAAGGCAAGAGCAGGAAAGATTTTGAAAAAAACAGCCAATCTGGCAGCACTTAGACACCAGAACCTTGAGGAATAGAAGGCCTATGTGGTAAGTAATAACAATGCCTACCCAGCAGCTCAGAGAAGCAAGACCATGGTAAACCCTGCCTAAGATGTGGGAAAGAGCAAAGACAACATGGTGGCATGTGGAGAAACATCACAGGAAGAGAGTGAACTGTGGGAGAGAAAGGAGCTGGGTGACATGTGGTGCAGCACAGGCAAGTCTCTCAAGGTCCAGGTGGATCTTTGCTGTAAGAAAGAGCAGACCTAGCCAGCTGTGAGAGAAAGGCAAGTCATTGAGGATCCAGAGTGCAGAAGGATATGGCATAGAAAGAAATAGTCCTACTGGGTGTTTTAGGGAGGTCACAAAAAACTGGGAATACCTTTGTGATGGAGAGCAGCAGGTCTCTATGTTCAAAGTATAATCTCAGATATCATTTACCTTTTTATAGTATCACTTCTATTTTTGAGAATCAATCTTAGAGCTTTAGGGCTGAAATGCTATACCAGTGAGTTATGGCCTCAGTCACATTTTGTGACTTCAATTCAGTGTGACTCTCATTATTCACTAAACCTTATACACCCTTTCTTGAATTATTATATTTTAGTATTTCTTATCTCAATTTCATATGAAATCATTTATTAATCTATGGAAAGACAAAAACAAGTTTACACATAAGGAGTATAGAAATTTAAGCCTGAAAACTTACATTTCTATGCAAAACCATAACTTCATACTAAGCAAATTTTAATTTCTTCTTTCTTCTTCATTCTTTTTGAAAGTTTCATATACACAAATCACAACTCAAACTTATGATCCTTCTGCTCTAATATCTGACTTATCATGTGTTGGGAATGAACACAGGGCTTCAGGCTTGCAAAATAATACCCTACCAAATAAGCAATGACCCCAGGACAATAAATGATACTTTCTTCTATTCAAGGGCTACAAACTGTCACCATGGGCAATATGGGTCTCAAGATTTGCTAGAAATTTCAGGTGAATGTCTAGAAATCTGTCGGTACCAAGTTAAAATGCCATCTTTGCTGCTGAAATTAAGGAAATCACTAAACACAGGAAAGATCTTCCAAACATAGATAAATAAGACACTCACTTTTCTCACAGATTTGTTAGTGCTTTTGATATTCCACATTTCCCCTAAATCCTCATGTGTACATCAGTAAAATTTCCATACAAAGTTCTTTGGCTAAAACTGTTTCCTGGAATTTTAATGACACATCAGCAAATAATCTTATTTTTCTGTGAACTGTACACAGCTCCCATATGGACATTTATAGGAACTCTCATCCTTAGGGAGCTAGAGCACTGTGAAGATGGGGGATTTCCTGTGAGTGCTGGTGTCTCCCTCCTGCAGAGAACCTTCTTTCTCTTTGCTCATTTTAACATTCACCCATTTCTCTTATGGGAGGGAGCAGCTCATAAGCACCTTGGTAAGTGATGGAGGTGCAGGCAGGAGAGTTACAAAGCCTATCACAGCAGGCTTTTGATGTCACCAAGAGCTTATCCTTGTGGCCTTAAGGTAATGGCAGAGGAAGCCCATTGAAAGATATCAGAGGAACTGAGTGGGAAAGCATCCATTTCCAAGTTCCACACTCTGTCAGAATTTTACTGATCTGACAATATAAAGGAGCAGACAATGATCAGGCAGGTTCCATTCCCAACCTCAATCACTGTAACCTTCCTCACTCTGATTCCCTGCTGCTCTGACCCTCAGAGGGACCAAACAGTAGTGCAAAGTGTTCCAGCAGACAATCCTGAGCTGACAGTTATGGTAATAGATCATGTACCCAAAAGACAGAGAGAGCCTCCCAAGCATGGTATAGAGTGAAACCCAATACAAACACAGAAATGGGGTTCTTCCCTGATTTGTTGGTATAACCTACAAAGTTCTCTCCTAATCCTTTGGAAGGCCAAGAATGAAATTAATTCTACAGACAGACAGCAGTGGTGCTTTGAGGAACTTCATAGTTATTATTTTTTTCATGTGATGGAAACACAAACATTACACAAATAACTAATAAAGAGTTTTATGGAGCTCAGCCTGGTGCCTGGCTGTGGATCTCTGTATCTGCCTCCATCTGTCACTGGACAAAGGCTCTATGATGACAGCTAGGTGATTTGATAGGCTGTTCATCAGAATAGACAAGGCCAGGCACCCTCTGGACCACTGCCAGCAGTCCAAGGTGGGGTCATCCTTGTGGATTCCTGAGAGCCTCCCCAGCACCCTGCCTCCCCCTATTCCCATGTCCTCATCTATCACGGTATCTTCCCCCCTGCCCTCCAACCCTGTCCCTGTTCCAGCTCAACCCTCACATTTTCCTATGTTCTCATCCCCCACTCCTTGCCCTCTGCCACCCCACACACACCCAGTCCACTCATGTAGATCTCATCCACTTCTCCTTCACAGGGTGATCCATGTGTCCCTCCTAGGGTCTTTTCCTGTTAGCTATCCTCTCCGGAGTTGAGAGTTGCAGTCTAGCCATCCCTTCCCTCACATTTAGTATCCACTTATGAGTGAGTACATACTATGTTTGTCCTTCTTAGTTTGGGTTACCTCACTCAAGATGATATTTTCTAGATCCATCCATTTGCCTGAAAATTTCGTGATATCATTGTTCTTTACTGCTCAGTAGTACTCCATTGTGCTTATGTGCCATATTTTCTTTATCCATTCTTCAGTTGAGGGATATCTCGGTTGTTTCCAGGCACCAGGCTGAGCTCCAGGAATCCAAATGATGAGAGAGAGGAGAGATACTGCAGGCCAGGGACATAGAGATCATGAAGAGAAGATGTGCAGAGAAGACTGGCCACACTTGTGGAAGCCCAGGAACTGTGGACTGGTGGCTGTGGAGCCCCCATGGGACTGGACTAGGCCCTCTGTACATGGAAGATGGTTGTTGGGCTCAAACTGTTTGGGGGGGACCCAGGCAGGAGGATTGGGATCTGTCCTTGGTATATAGGCAGGCTTCAGGAATCTGGTGCCTGCGGTGTGACACCTTGCACAGCCTTGGTGCAATGGGAAGGGGCTTGGACCTGCCTAGGCACATTGTGCCGGGCTCTGCTGACTCCCCATGGGAGACCTCGATGTGGGGGATGTGGGAATGTGGGGTGCCTAGGGAAAGAGGGCTAGGGGGTGGGAGGAGGGAGGAGGGGGTATCTATGGATAGTATGTGGATTGAGTAGAAAATTTCTTAATAAAGAAAAAGGAAAGAAAAAAATGACATCAAATGTGTAGTGGGTAGCCATTTCAGCTTTGATCTGGAAGTTCCAACCCCCATTGAGGCTTCAGTAACTGTCTCGCCTAAAATGCAGGGCCAAGAAAGGGCCATGAAGAGCCGAGATCCAGATGTACTGACCGCTCTTGGTTCCTGTACCCTGAAAGCTAGAGGTAGACCATGCAGAGTTCTCCAGAGAAGACAAATGGACTGCCCTATATCTTCCCCAGATCCTGCAACCTACCTATCCCTTCTTTTGTAAGTTATGCCACTAAATAAACCTCCCTTTTAACTGTGTGGAGTGGCCTTAATAATTTCACCAATAAAATGTTAATGACTAATTGGAGAAAGAGTAGACATAATATACGGTTTGTGAGAATATGTCCTGTTGCATTTCGTATGAAATTTTGTCTGTAATTTCCTCCAAAAGCTAAAAATAGAAATGTCATGTGTCCTAGCTACATCACTCCTGGGCAGACACCTAAGGAATCTCTACTGCAAAGATACCAGCTCATTTGTATGCAGTGTTGCCATCTTCACAGCATCTAAGAGCTGGAATCAGCCTAGAGTCCCATCAGCTGATGAATGGACAATAAAGATGTGGTTGAAGCCTGTCTCCCATGATATGGAGGAACCTGCCTGACTCCATTTATAGACAGGATCCATTATGCTGCATTTTTAAAAACAAGTTTTGGCCGGGCAGTGGTGGCACAAGCCTTTAATCCCAGCACTTGGGAGGCAGAGCCAGGTGGATCTCTGTGAGTTCAAGGCCAGCCTGGGCTACCAAGTGAGTTCTAGGAAAGGCGAAAAGCTACACAGAGAAACCCTGTCTTGAAAAATCAAAAAAAAATAAGTTATTATTAACTGTGAGATTTGAGTTGCTCTCTGTTTCATGGAACCTGACCTTCCCCAACCCATGAACTTGATTTGTTTTTGAGAATACCCTGACCCTCACTGTTGCTCCCTGAACCCTAATAATCACATGGTCGGTAGCCACATGTTTTTATTTATTTATTTATTTATTTATTTATTTATTTATTTATTTATTTATTTATTTCATTTTTGCTTATTGCCCCATTGTCTTGATTCTCTAAAACTACTCATGAAAATACTCCCTAAAAGAGGTCCATGGTGTGGATTCATGGCTATTCTCTTTAACCTGACTTAGCAGGCACTCATTGGCCAACTTTTGGGTACATCCCAATGAAAAGCAACCTTGACTTGGCTCAAACTATGGTAGTGGTCATGGTCATGCTCTTGCCATTGGGATTAACGCTATTTGTATAAACATTTAGGTTAATTCTCCTTCTTGCTAATCTTGTTCGGTCTGTCATTACACATTCAATAAGCACACAGGAGATCCAATTATATCCTAACAAAACAGTTGTTTTAATATTTCTAATTGCTAATCAAAGTGATGACCCCAGTCTGTGAACATAAATTTTGTGTGCCTTTAAGGGATATGGTCTCCATCAACTTTCTGTTTTAATTCTTGAGCCTCCAGTCAATAATAAATTATCCAGGGCCAAAATTGAAAACCTGAATTCACATGAAAGAGCTTTAATTCTTAAGGAATTGAGGGCAAGAGAGAGGATAGATCTCCTGTAGGAAAAGGAAATAATACAGACTGTTTTGGATGCATTGGTGGTATCTGGAAGGGAGGATCAAAGGGAGAATATGAGGAAAGGGGAGAAAGAAGAGAATAAGGGGAAAGAGAGGTAAAAGTTAGGGCCACTTGAGAGTTAGTATGGAAACCTAATAGAGTAGAAGATTCTAAAGGAGAGATATAACACCACCATAAGCTACAACTCCTTTATTTATAGTGGTAACTGGTGTGCAAGATATGCTAGGTCAATGATGGTAAAAAGCTTGTGGGAGTAACCATCAATATTGGCTTTTTATGGTCCTTGCAAGAAATAGAACCCTACACTATACTATTTGAGTGAGCAATAATCTTAGATAAGATAGCCAGGAACCTAGAATAAAAATAAATATTGTTCTATAAAAAAAGATTGCAATAAAATGACTCCCAATGACATTCTGCTACACTCAAAGATCAGTGCTTTGTTCAACTATGATGAGAAAAGCTTCCCACTTCAGCACTTGGGAACACATATAGAGACCCACAGACAGACAATATTCTGAGAGTGAGAGACCTAGGACACTGAGCACTATATGAGAAGTCTTCATCAAATTCCCTCTGGGTGGTGGAACACTGAAGCAGAGGAGAAAAGAAAATAAGAGCCAGATGGATTAGACCCACCAAAGAAATAAGGCCTCTAAAACAACAGGATAGTTGCACGTATATATTCAAAGAGACTGAGGATTTATGCACACACCCTCATGGGTCTGCAGCAGGTGGCATCCTAGAGATGAAAGGGGAAGAAGACACTGTGCCCATTCCTAACACAAAAGCTACCTCCAGTTGATAACCACTTGCAAATTAAAACTCACTTTTCTCTAAGGGAGTCTCACTGAGCAAACCAACTACTCTTAAGCACAGGCTGGATGTGTAGCAGTAGATGGCCATCAGAAATCAAATTTCTATGCATTTTTGGATATTCCTTGTCTCATAATATCACATGGCTTTTTATCATTTTATTATTTATTTATTATCCAAAAGTTCCTCTGCCTATATAGTACAGCTTCTAATTTAATGTTTTTATGGGCATCCAGAGTATGTAAATCAGGAGGTCTCTGTATCTGCACCTGTTTCTTCGCCCTGTCTTGGTCTCTCTTCCTTCTGTTTGTTTTATTTGTCTGGTTCTGATGCGTTAGCTTTTGCTTGATCTCATCTTATTTTATTTTATTATTATTCACTAGAAGCCTGTTTGATTTCTAAAGAGACACAACAAGATGGGGTATCTGGATGGGAGGGCAGGTGGGAAGATTTTGGAGTTGAAGAGGAAGGAGAAACTGTTATCAGGATATAGTCTATGAGAAAAATGTATATTCAATGAAAAAAGCCTTACTATAGTAAAGATTACTAGGAAATGAGGAAAGACAGAAGGACTAGTATTGTGGCCAAACACTTACACATGATGTAAACTGCAAGAGGAACCCCATTTGTACAGAAACCTGAAGAAGAAGAAGAAGAAGAAGAAGAAGAAGAAGAAGAAGAAGAAGAAGAAGAAGAAGAAGAAGAAGAAGAAGAAGAAGAAGAATGTCCTATGTATTTTAATCATTAGTCTCTGTGGACCGTCTATCTCACACCTACTCCCATGATACTGTCAAATGTCTAACCCAGGTGGTCTCTAAGCCAGGACAGTATAAACAATGAATGGGATCCCTGAGTGAGGATCATAATGTGCAGAGTTCCCAGCTTCTCCTCTCACTATGTGTTTCTTCTACATTTTACTGATTAGATAGAGCAAGAAGTATGTGTGGACCCTGTACAACAAAAATATGACAGTGTGCCAATGTTCTAGCAAACGTGGAAACCCATCTCCTGGGTAGGAAAAAGGCCAACTTACTAACCAGAAAGTATTGAACTCAGGAACCAAGTGTGAAAAGAAGGTTGGCCCTGACATGTGACAGAAAAATAAATACAGGAGGAAAAGAATGTAGTTGGGGAGGTTGGACTAGGACATGGAGGTAGATCATGCCAAGGTGTGTTTCCTGTGATCCCTGTAGTCCTCATGCTTTCTTGCTCCAGATTCACACTACAGGAAGTCAGGTACAGTGATGGGCACAGTGTAATAGACAAAAGGAGTGATATCTATCCTCCCCATTTATAAAGACAAGGTTGACTCCCCACATGCAAATGCATCTTCTAGCTGTAAGTTAAATCTTCTCCTTGACTGTGGGAGCTCACATCTCTCTCATAGAAGGCTGACCTCTGAGGAAGAGGAGGTGTAGCCTAGAAGATGACACTGTTGGGTCTTCTGTGTCTGGTGACAGCCCTTCCTGGTGAGTGTTACCTTTTCATACATGTGTCCATGAGGATTTGTGACAACCTGTGATTGACAGAATTGTCTCTTCTTGTCTGAAGGTATCCTGTCCCAGGTACAGCTTCAGGAGTCAGGACCTGGCCTGGTGAAGCCCTCTCAATCACTGTCCCTCACCTGCTCTGTCACTGGTTACTCTATCACCACCAGTGGTTATGGATGGAACTGGATCAGGCAGTCCCCAGGGAAGAAGCTGGAGTGGATGGGGTACATAAATAGTGCTGGTGGCACCTACTACAACCCATCCCTGCAGAGCCGCATCTCCATCACCAGAGAAACATCCAAGAACCAGTTCTTCCTGCAGCTGAACTCTGTGACCACTGAGGACACAGCCACATATTACTGTGCAAGAGGCACAGTGAGGAGACTTCAGCATGAGCCCAGACACAAACCTCCCTGCAGAGGAGCTCGGGACCAGCAGGGGGCGCTCAGCTCTTACCAAGTCCAGGAATTCAGAGCTGGAAGGAAAAACTGGTTTTCTCTGTTTTTGCTTCTCACTTCCTCAGGTCATAGAGGCTTTGGGGTCATTTCTCTCTGATTATGAAAAACTGTGTTTTTTCCCTAAAGTCACATTTGCCTGTTTCTCACTATTGCTCTCAAGATGCTGTATGTGGTAATATATTCTGTCCCTTTGGTTGTGAATCTCTTTTACCAGCTAAGCCTCTGGTCTTAGGAAATTTTTTAAAATGAAAAAATCTTTGTGAACCTCAGCTGACCTTGGCATTGCATTAATTGTCCAAATTGGAAATAAATTCTACTTTGGTTTCTCCATACCTTTCACCCTCAGATACATCTATTTGTCAGAGAACTTCTAGATTATTGACACAAAGCATTTGCTATTATGCATAAGGAGTATGTAATGGATTTAAATGGCGTCCATGCATCACTGCAGCTCTATTACCAAACCTGTAATACAGAGCGGGTCAACTGTGAATGGCTGAGGTACAATGACTCTGCTCTAAGAGTTCTACTCACTCCCAAAGTTGGGATATTTTGTACAAAAATACATACATTTTCATTGTGGTTCAAAACAATTACTAAACAATACTCATGTGTTTATACTGATAATTATGATTTTTAAATATGCCAGTGAAGAATCCACCTGTGATATAGAAAAGAACTATAAGTTATATGTGTAGATACAGCTGGGCCTGCACCATCATCATTTAATCTGTGATTTGTGATCTCCTCCTATGGAGTTTCAAGGGAATGGAAACTGAATCCCAGTGCCAACACTAAAACACAGTGCCTCATCTAAGTGATAAAATAAAATCAGCAAACTAAGTGGACTTAGAGCGTGTGCCCTCATTTGGGGCAGGCTGCATTTTGAAAGGAGAGTCAAAGCTTACATCCTCCACAGAATTCCAACTTATGGCTGTCCTGATGCACCACAGTAACACAAGACTCCTAAGACAACCTTCCTGACCTATACAGAATTGCTGAGAGAGTCTGCCTAAAAATGTCTACAAACATTTCAGAGCAATTCCTACACTGGAGTGTAATTAATCAGTTGCAGAACATATTTTGTCAAAGTAAAGAAAGGGTGACACAATCTGATACTGTATTTTATGGTTTTCAAATGACATCTAGATCATATGATCAATAACATTGCTCAATACTTTTGCCATTAGACAACAAAAAAAGAAAACCAATATAAACTCCTTATGCAGAACCTTAAGTGCAGGTGTAGAGAGGCCCGCAGGGTGTTTCCTGACTACTCTGAGTTTATTCCTCTCATTTAACCATATCCAAGGCTCATGGCACCATCACCTAGAAAGATACAAGAGCTGTCATGGAGAAGTTGAGTAGTTCCTAGAATACATGTCACTCTACTGGGGATGCTACAATAGCAGATGAGACTCAGATCAAAGTCCCTCCAATCACCTCGAAGAAAATTCATCTCATAGTAGAATGAATTCCTCTCCAGGAAAACAAGGACCTGGCAATCTTGTCTCTTGGAGAGTCAATTTCTAGGCTCTCCATGCTGACTCTCACCCCCAATCAGTGCAGAGTGTCCTTTCGTGGGGAGGAGGCAAGACTGGAGGAATGAAAAAACATTAGAGCACAGGCCCAGAGTGGAGGCTCTAGATTACTTTATATGTTTTGTTACTCACAAACTTAATTCTTTTATTACTTTAAAAATGTTTAAAAGAGTGACCTGAGGTACAGGATTTCCTCATAAAACACAGTCCTCATCAGAGTAATAAGTAATACTTTATAATTAATAAAAGCAGAAAGTTTCAAGTTTTTAAATGTTATTTACAGAAAAATAATAGTGAATAGAATTTACATATCATTGTTCTTCAATACTGGGTATCACACCAATGGTTTTGCCTGA
The DNA here is from genome assembly GCF_049852395.1 of Peromyscus maniculatus bairdii. Taxonomy (NCBI): domain Eukaryota; kingdom Metazoa; phylum Chordata; class Mammalia; order Rodentia; family Cricetidae; genus Peromyscus; species Peromyscus maniculatus. The sequence continues at coordinate 86,426,320 of NC_134865.1, read as the reverse complement.
ATCAACACTAATCTACATTCTTGAAAACGATTTCTTCAACTTAATATCTATATTCAACATTCATAAAACTTTGCTAAACCTTATAAATTCATCAAAATAGTAAAAAAAAATGGCATCTGTGTCCAAGAAAACAAAAATAATCTTGAAATATATCAGAAATACATAATGAATAATATGTAGTTCTTCAATTCTTTTCCTATTATTCAGTTTGGTCTCATTCATTTGCTCTAGGCACTCATGTATCTAATACTTCCAACCCCAAACTCCTTATACAGCAGCAGAAAATGCACACAAGGCCTCCCTATGCTCATGAAAACCAGCCCATCCCTAACCCTGCAGCTCTTTTTGAGGAGCCAAGCTGTAGATTCCAAGATCTTTTCATTCAGTAATAGCCCTGAATAAAAGCTACTCATCAAGGAGTTGCATGTGAGAGGAGATTTCCTTGTTACATTTAAAATTTTTGGAAGGGGATGTATAAGACCCTTTATTAATAAATAATTAAATACAATAAATAAAAAAAGAAATTGAAAACGAAGTACGAACAGAAACAGTATGTACTCATTCATAAGTGGATACAAGATGTAAAGCACAGAATAATCAGACTACAACCCATAGCTCCAGAGAAGCTAGGAAACATGGAGGACACTAAGAGAGATGTATATATTGCACTGAAAATTGGAAATAGATGAGCTCTCCTTAGTAAACTGGGAGTGAGGGGGACAATAGAGGTCAGGGGATCAGGGATGAGAACATGAGGGAACAGGATGGTCCAGCTGAGGGAGTAAGGGGTGAGAGAGCAATGAAAGAGATATCTTGAGAGAGGGAGACATTATAGGGTTAGGGAGAAAACAGGTGCCAGGGAAAAATTCCCAGAAATCCACAAGGATGACCCCAGATTAGACTACTGTGGTATGGGTGCCTAAACTACCTACCCTAGTAATCAGATTGATGAATACCCTAACTGTCATCATAGCGCCCTCATCCAGTAACTGGTGGAAGCAGATACAGAGATCCACAACCAAGCAGTAGGCTGTGATATGGGAACCCAGTTGAGAAGAGTGGGGAGGGATTATACCAGCAAAGGAGGTCAAGATCATGATGGGGAAATCTACAGAGACAATTTAACCAAGTAGTGGGAACTCATTTACTTTAGCCTGACAGTTGTGGAGCCTGCATGAGACCAGACTAGGTCCTCTGCATATGGGAGACAGTTGTGTAGCTTGGTCTGTCTGAGGGGTTCCCAGCAGTGGAATCAGGATCTAACCCTGGTGTTTGAGCTGGCTTATCTTGTGTGCTTGTTGAATCTGCCATGAGTGAGCTAAGAAGTTTAATAAGAAGGAGCATTAACCTGAATACTTGTACAGATGGTGTTAATCCCAATGGTGAGAATAAAACGACTACCACAGTTTGAACCAAACTTGAAGCAAGCTTGGTTTTTAATGGGGTGTACCCAAGAGTGGGCATGTGACTGCCTCTTAAGTCAGGTTGGAACAGCCCAGTATACAACTCTTGAGCCACTGATAAGGAGTAAAGTTATGAGTAGTTTAACAGAATGGGGTAATAAAGAAAATCAAAAAACCTGAATAAAACTTCAAGTGCCCCCTCCCCCATTTGATTAGGAAGGTTCAGAGAGGATCAGGGTATTCTCAAGAACAAACCAAGTCATGGGTTGTGGAAGGTCATTTTCCAGGAAACAGAGAGCAACTCAACTCTCACAGTAAATAAAACCTTATTTTTAAAACACAGCATGATGACCCTGCCTCTAAATTGGAGTCAGGGAGCTTCCTCAGCAGAACAGCAGACAAGCTTCAACCACATCTTCATTGTACATTCATCAGCTGATGAGCCTCTAGGCTGATTCCAGGTCTTAGCTATTGTGAAGAGGGCAACATTGAACACAAATGATCTGTTATCTTTGCCATACAGACTTGTCAAGTGTCTGGCCAGGAGTGATGTAGCTAGGCCACATGACATTTCTATTTTTAGGTTTTGGATGAAATTCCAGACAAATTTTCATGGGAACTGCAACAGTCCACACTCTCAACAACCATGTTTCATGGTTCCCATTTCTCCAATTAATTGTCAACAACTGGTGTCATTTGCTTCTATAATAAATGGCATTATTACGACGATAAGAGGAACTTTCAAACTATTTTTTTACTTTGTATATCCCTGATAGATCAATATGTTGAAAACTGTGAAAAGTGTTTATTAGCTATTTGTGTTATGGTTGTGTTTCCATCATATGAAAAACACTATGAAGACATTCAAAGCATCATTCCTTTCTGTCTGTAAATTGAGTTCATTCTTGGCCTTTCAAAGGATTAGGAGAGAACTTTGTAGGTTGTGCCAACAAATCAGGGAAGAAACCATTTCCATGTTTGTATTGAGTTTCACCCTATACCATGCTTGGCATGCTCTCTCTGTCTTTTGTGTAAGCGATCCATTAGCATGACTGTCAGCTCAGGATTGTCTGCTGGAACACTTTGTGCTGCTGCTTGTTCCCTCTGAGGGTCATAGCAGCAGGGAAGCAGAGGTAGGAAGGTCACAGTGATTGAGGTTGGGATTGGAACCTGCCTGATCATTGTCTGCTCCTTTAAATTGTCAGATCAGTAAAATTCTGACAGGGATTAGGAATGGATCCTTTCTCAGCCTGGGCCTCTGATTAATGTCAATGGCTGCCTCTGTCATTGCCTTAAGGCCACAAAGATAAGGTCTAGGTAATACAAAAAGCCTAGTGTGATAGATTTTATAGCCCTCATGCCTACACTTCCATCACTTCCAATGATGCTGATGAGCTGCTCCCTCCCACAAGAGAAAAGGGCTAATGGCTAACACTAAACTGAACAAAGAGAAAGAATGTTCACTGCAGGAGGGAGACACTAACAGTCACAGGAATTGCCCCATCTTAATACAATTCCAGCTTCCTAAGGATGGATTTTCCTATCCTTGTCCACATGGAAACACATACAGAGATCCACAGCCAGACAATATTCTGAGAATGAGAGACCTTGGAACACACATCATTATATGAGAAGTCTTCTTTTAATCTCTCCCCTAAGAGTTCATGGAACACTGAAGAAGAGGAGAAGAGAGTATATGAGCCAGGGGACAGAGATACACCAAGGAAATAAGGGCTACTGAGATACATGCACAGTCTGTTGAGTCTGCACCAGAAGAGGTCCTAGAGTTGAAAACGTAGACATTTGCACCCATCCCTAGTCCCTCATAATCTCCAATTGATAACCAACTGCATATGAAAAACTAGTTTTCTCTAAGGAGTCTCACCGAGGAAACTAACTTCATTTCCAGCAGTAGATGGTTACTGTATGTATTCTGTCCTTAATTACGTCATCAGCCTGCGACAGTGTCCCCTCCTAAAAAGTGGGTGCACCCTCTGTGCAGCCCTCTTTCCTTTCCCTGTCCTTCCTTCTCTCTGTCCTCTCCCCCTCTCCTTCCTTTCTGCTCCTTCCTTCTGTCTGTCCTCTCCCCCTCTCTCCCCCACCCATCTCTCTTTCTCTCTTCCTCACTCCTCTCTCTCCCTCTCTCTCTCCCTCACCCCACTCTCTTTCTCTCTCTCTCTCTCTCTCTCTCCCCACCTCTCTACCAATAAAGCTCTAAAAACATAACCATGGCCTGTGATTCTCCTCCAGCACTTTCCTCCATCAGTTTGCCCCGTGGCGTCAAGCCAGGAGCAGCGCACCATTTAACCAACAGTTACCCGAATTCAAACTCAAATACATATTTGGAAGTTCCTTGTCTCATAATATCACATGGCTTTTATGTCATTTTACTTATTTGTTTACCTCTTATTTTATCCTAACTTTTCATTGTATATATAGCATGTCTTCTAATTTTGTGTTTTTTTATGGGATTCCAGAGTCTGTACATCAGGAGGTCTCTTCAAAGGCATCTCTTTCATCTGCCTTTTTAAAGCTCTTTTCCTTCTGTTTGTTTTGTCCTGTTTCAATGTGTTAGTTTTTGTTTTATCTCATTTTATTTTATTTTATTATTATTTATTAGAAGATTATTTGTTTTCTAAAGAGAGACAGCAAGATGGTATATCTAGATGGAAGGGGACTAGGAGAGGTCTTGGGTATTGGAGAGAGAGGAGAAACTGTAATCAGGATATATTATATGAAAAAAAATTATATTCTCTGAAAAGAAGATTTGTAGGTAAAGACTACTAGAAAGATGAGAAAAGAGGAAAGGACTCATATTGTACCCAGACACTGAAACATTTTGCAAACTCTAAGAGGAGCCTTAGTCTGTAAAGAGAGCTGAGGCAGAAGAATGTCATAGGTACTCATATCCATAGTCACTGCGATTAGGCTACCAAACACCACTTCCATGGTATTATCACATGTCTAACCTGGGTGGGCTGTGAACCAGGACAGGATAAAGAATGAATAATGTCCCCAAGAAAGGTTCATGGTGTGCAGAGTTCCCAGATACTTCTCTCAGCATGTGTTTTCTCTGCATCCACAGACTAGATGGAGCAAGAAATAGGTGTGAACCCTGTGCTACAACAATATAGCAATTTTCTAGGAAATATGGACATCCATCTTATGGTTGAGAAACAGGAAGTAAAGCAGGGGCAGTGTGGGCTTACTAAACAGAAAGCAGAAGTTCACAAATCAAGTGTGAAAAGAAGGTTGGCACTGACCTGACTCTGCAGAACAGGATAAGAATGGAAGTGGGGAGGTTGGACTAGGAAATGGGGGATGGTCATATCAAGGTGTGTTTCCTATGATCCCTGTAATCCTCAAATCTCTTACACCAGACTCCCACTACAGGAAGTCAGATACAGTGATGGCCATATTGTAATAGCCAAATGGAGTAGTATCCACCTTCCCCATTTCTAAAGAAGAGGCTGACTCCCCATATGCAAATGTACCTTCTAGCTCTAAGTTAAATCCCCTCCTGGACTGTGGGAGCTCATATCTCTCTCACAGGAGGCTGACCTCTGAGGAAGAGGAGGTGTAGCCTAGAAGATGACACTGTTGAGTCTTCTGTGTCTGGTGACAGCCCTTCCTGGTGAGTGTTATCATTTCATGCATGTGTCCATGAGGGGTTGTGACAACCTGTGATTGACAGAACTGTCTCTTCTTGTCTGAAGGTATCCTGTCCCAGGTACAGCTTCAGGAGTCAGGGCCTGGCCTGGTGAAGCCCTCTCAATCACTGTCCCTCACCTGCTCTGTCACTGGTTACTCCATCACCAGTGGTTATGACTGGAACTGGATCAGGCAGTCCCCAGGGAAGAAGCTGGAGTGGATGGGGTACATCGGTTCTGGTGGTGGCACCAACTACAACCCATCACTGCAGAGCCGCATCTCCATCACCAGAGATACATCCAAGAACCAGTTCTTCCTGCAGCTGAACTCTGTGACCACTGAGGACACAGCCACATATTACTGTGCAAGAGACACAGTGAGGGAACTTCAGCATGAGCCCAGACACAAACCTCCCTGCAGAGGAGCTCGGGACCAGCAGGGGGCGCTCAGCTCTTACCAAGCACAGGAACTCGAAGAATTTAGAGCTGGAAAGAAAAAAATTCTGGTTTTCTCTGAGTTTGCTTCTCATACCCTAAGAGCAGGGAGGCTTTGGCGTCATTTCTCTCTGATCATGAAAACTGTGTTTTTGTAAAGTCACATTTGCCTATTTCTCATTGTTGCTCCCTGATGTTGTGGGTGGTAATATTTTACTCTTTTTGGTGGTGAATCTAGTCTTTATCAGCCCTTGCTAGAGTATTGACACAAGTAAGTTGCTGTTATGCCTAAGGAACGTGTTGTAGACTTAATGGGTGTCCACACATCACTGCAAGAGTGTTACCACCCCTGTAATGTAGAGCAGGAATTTCAAGAGTTCCATTGTGCATGGCTCTGGTCTAAGGACTTTGTGTTAATCATTCCCAAATTTGGATTGTTTCATATAAAACGTACATAGTTTTGCATTGTGGTTAAAAACAAATGCTCATGTGTTTACACAGATAATTACTATTTTTTATGTGTCAGTAAAGAAACCACTTGTAATTTAGCAAAGAACTATAAGTTATGTGTGTGATACACCTGGGCCTGCGCCATTAGTGTTTGACCTGTGATTGGTGATCTCCTCCTACAGAGTTTCACAGGAATGGATACCTAAGCCAAGTGCAGACACTAAAACACAGTAATTCATCCAAGTGGAAAATCAAATCAGGAGATAAGCGGCCTTATACCATGTGTCCCCCACTGAGTTAACAAGATTGATAATCAGTTCTGTGATGCTTTTTTCAAATTCTGAATGACCTCTTCGGGAATACTATAAAAACGAAAGATGAGAGATAATGTGTGAAAATATCCCTGAAACTCTCATAGAAGCACAAAGCAGGTGGCACAGAGTACATAGTGTTGGGAGTCCCTAACATCCTGCACTGCTCAGCTTCTTCCCAGTGTTAGGACCTGTTTTCCCTAAGACCACCCACAGATAAAAGATCAGGCATAAAGATACAGGATATCAAAGATGAGGTTATCAGAGCCAGCACAGCCAGGACTCAGAGACTGTCCTCAGTTGTGAAGATTCTCTAATGTTGACCATGCATCCAACTAAAAGAAAAGGACCTAGAAAAGAAAAGAAGCAGAAGAAACACATATGTAAACTTCTGGAAAAACAAATATTAGCTGCTTGTACATTTAAAAAAAGATTACAAATTCTCCTAATATAAGAGGTTCTGAAATTTTCATGCACAATTATCCTAATCACTACCAATACCTGTAAATCAGTTTTGTCAGGAAAAAGGACTAAATGTCTCAGGTTGGGATTCTATTGTGAGATTAGGCCTTGATTGTATCCACAGAGCCTGCACAGGTCTCAGGATGGCTGCTTTCTCAGACAGGATTAGGATTTTGACCTCAGCATCCTGATGTCTGACCTGAAATTCCTCTACCTCCTTCTTCTCCAGTTGGCCTAGGTCCTTATCTAAGAAGTACCGTGACTCATAAATATGCAAATCAAGTGAGACTATAGTGATAAAACAGAGATGTTCACATCCAACAAAAACATATAATTTGTGTCCTCTGCACAGTCACTGAACACACAAGGTCCTCACCATGAAATGGAGCTGGATCATCCTCTTGTTGATGGCAGTTGCTATAGGTAAGGGGCTCCTAAGTTCCTGACTTGAGGAGGGGCCATCCACTCAGGTGACAATGACATCCACTCTCCCTTTCTCCCCAGAAGTGTCCACTCCCAGGTCCAGCTGCAGCAGTATGGTGCTGAGCTGGGGAGGCCAAGAATCTCTAGGAAGATGTCTGCCCAGGCTTCTGGCTATTCCTTCAGTAGCTACCCTATCACATGGGTGAAACACAGTCCTGGACAGAACATGGAGGTGGTTTGGATGGACTGGTACTGGATATGACAATAATGAGTATAATCAGATAAGTTCCAGGGCAAGGCCACACTGACTGTAGATAAACCCTGTAGCACAGACTACATTTTCCTTAGCAGTATGACCTATGAGGACTCTGCTGTTTATTCCTGTGCAAGACACAGCTATGCGACCCACATCCTGAGTGTGTCTATAATCCTGGAGGAGCAGGAAGTTGCCCTGGGACTGAAATAACAGCGAAAATTAGCCTGGAGACTTACACAGAAATAATCATTCTGAGTGTCCCCTTTTCAGCCTCCTCCTCACAATTGTATATAGTGTCTGTCAACGTTTCAAAAGAAGATCTGAGGATAAAGTGATGCTGGTTAAAGATGCCTCCTACAGTATAACATACCTTGACTATTTCTCTGTCATTGACCACCTCCATTGACATGCCTCTTCTTTAATGAAACAAAAAAGAGCAAGCTGTGGCAATATATTATCATATATACATACTTATATCTATCTATAACTCTCTCTCTCTCTCTATATATATATATATATATATATATATATATCCTTTAAATACAAAAAATTAGAACTGTTGATGGTGTAGCTTGGAATAGCTATAATTTGAAATTGTCTAGAAAAATACTAATCAACAATTGTAGCTGAAGTTTTTTTCTGGTACTGCTCAGCTGCACAGACCCCACAACTGCTTATAAAATAACCATTCAGAAGCTTATATTAATTAAAACTGTTCAGCCATTAGCTCATGCCTATCAGTGAGTAGCTCTTACATTTAAACTCAGCCCATATCTTTTAATCTATATGTTGCCACATGTTCCATGGCTTTACCTGTGTGCCATTACATGCTGTTCCCTGGAGGGTGGGCTTGCAAATGCTGACTCAGCCTTCTTCTTCCCAGAATTCTCCTTGTCTGTTTATCTTGCCTATGCTTCCTGCCTGGCTACTGGCCAGTCATTATTTTTTTTTTTTTGTGATATATATTTTTTATTTTACAATACCATTCAGTTCTACATATCAGCCATGGGTTCCCCTATTCTCCCCCCTCCCACGCCCTCCCCTTACCCCCAGCCCACCCTCCATTCCCACCTCCTCCAGGACAAGTCCTCCCCCGAGGACTGTGATCAACTTGGTAGACTCAGTCCAGGGAGGTCTAGTCCCTTCCTCCCAGACTAAGCCAAGTGTCCCTGCATAAGTTCCTGGTTTCAAACAGTCAACTCATGGAATGAGCACAGGACTTGGTCCCACTGCCTAGATGCCTCCCAAACTGATCAAGCCAATCAACTGTCTCACCTATTCAGAGGGCCTGATCCAGCTGGGAGCCCCTCAGCTTTTGGTTCATAGTTCATGTGTTTCCATTCATTTGGCTATTTTTTTTCAATAATTGAGTAAAACTGAAATTGATTATATGCCACAGTCATCCTAGGGACCTCCATGCTATATATATAGCCTCTATGGCTCTATGGGTTGTGGTCTGATTGTTCATTTTATATCTAGAATCCACCAATGAGTGAGTACATACCATAACTGTCTTTCTGGGTTTGGGTTACCTCACTCAGGATGATTTTTTCTAGTTCCATCCATTTGCCTGCAAATTTCATGCTTTCATTGTTTTTCTCTGCTGAGTAGTACTCCATTGTGTATATGTACCACATTTTTTTCATCCATTCTTCCGTTGATGGGCATCTAGGTTGTTTCCAGGTTCTGGCTATTACAAATAGTGCTGCTATGAACATAGCTGAGCATGTATCTTTATGGTATGTATCAGCATTCTTTGGGTATATGCCCAAGAGTGGGATGGCTGGGTCTTGAGGTAGTTCGACTCCTAATTTTCTGAGAAACCGCCATACTGATTTCCACAGTGGTTGTACAAGTTTACATTCCCACCAACAGTGGAGGAGTGTTCCCTTTGCTCCACATCCTCTCCAACATTGGTTGTCATTGGTGTTTTTGATCTTAGCCATTCTAACAGGTGTAAGGTGGTATCTCAGAGTCGTTTTGATTTGCATTTCTCTGATGATTAAGGATGTTGAGCATTTCTTTAAATGTCTTTCAGCCATTTGTAGTTCTTGTTTTGTGAATTCTCTGTTTAGCTCTTTAGCCCATTTTTTAATTGGACTGTTCAGTGCTTTGATGTCTAGTTTCTTGAGTTCTTTATATATTGTGGAGATCAATCCTCTGTCAGATGTGGGGTTGGTGAAGATCTTTTCCCAATCTGTTGGGTGTCTTTTTGTCTTATTGACTGTGTCTTTTGCCCTGCAAAAGCTTCTCAGTTTTGAGAGGTCCCATTTATTAATGGTTGTGCTCAGGGTTTGTGCTGTCGGTGTTTTATTTAGGAAATGGTCTCCAGTGCCAATGCGTTAAAGAGTGCTTCCTATCTTCTTTTCTATTAAGTTTAGTGTAACTGGATTTATGTTTAGGTCTTTGATCCACTTGGACTTGAGTTTTGTGCATGGTGACAGATATGGATCTATTTGTAATCTTTTACATATTGACATCCAGTTATGCCAGCACCATTTGTTGAAGATACTTTCTTTGTTCCATTGTATAGTTTTGGCTCCTTTGTCAAAAACCAGGTGTTCATATGTGCATGGATTAATGTCAGGGTCTTCAATTCGATTCCATTGGTCCGTATGTCGGTTTTTATACCAGTACCAAGCTGTTTTTATTACTATAGCTCTATAGTAGAGTTTGAGGTCCGGGATGGTGATGCCTCCAAGGGTTGCTTTATCGTATAGGATTCTTTTAGCTATCCTGGGTCTTTTGTTTTTCCATATAAAGTTGAGTATTTTTCTTTCCAAGTCTGTGAAGAATTGTGTTGGGATTTTGATGGGGATTGCATTGAATCTGTAGATTGCTTTTGGTAAGATTGCCATTTTTACTATGTTAATCCTGCCTATCCATGAGCTTGGGAGATCCTTCCATTTTCTGATATCTTCTTCAATTTCTTTCTTTAGAGATTTAAAGTTCTTATCAAAAAGGTCTTTCACTTGTTTAGTTAGTGTTATCCCAAGGTATTTTATATTATTTGTGGCTATTGTAAAGGGTGATGTTTCTCTGACTTCTTTCTCAGCCCTTTTATCATTTGTGTATAGGAGGGCTACTGATTTTTTTGAGTTGATCTTGTATCCTGCCACTTTACTGAAGGAGTTTATCAGCTGTAGAAGTTCCCTGGTAGAGTTTTTGGGGTCACTTATGTATACTATCATATCATCTGCAAATAGTGAAAGTTTGACTTCTTCCTTGCCAATTTGTATCCCTTTGATCTCCTTTTGTTGTCTTATTGCTCTAGCTAGAACTTCTAGTACTATATTGAATAAATATGGGGAGAGTGGACAGCCTTGTCTTGTTCCTGAATTTAGTGGTATCGCTTTGAGTTTCTCTCCATTTAATTTGATGTTTGCTGTTGGCTTGCTATAAATTGCTTTTATTATGTTTAGAAATGTTCCTTGTATTCCTATTCTTTCTAAGACCTTTATCATGAAGGGGTGTTGGATTTTGTCAAAGGCTTTTTCAGCATCTAGGGAGATGATCATGTGGTTTTTTTCTTTCAGTTTGTTTATATGGTGTATTACATTGACTGATTTCCGTATGTTGAACCATCCTTGCATCCCTGGGATGAATCCTACTTGGTCGTGATGGATGATTGTTTTGATGTATTCTTGGATTCGGTTTGCCAATATTTTGTTGAGTATTTTTGCATCAATGTTCATGAGGGAGATTGGTCTGTAGTTCTCTTTCTTTGTTGCATCTTTGTGTGGTTTGGGTATCAGGGTAATTGTAGCCTCATAAAAAGAGTTTGGTAGTGTTCCTTCTGTTTCTATTGTGTGGAACACTTTGAAGAGGATTGGTATTAGTTCTTCTTTGAAAGTCTGGTAGAATTCTGCACTAAAACCATCTGGTCCTGGGCTTTTTTTAGTTGGGAGACTTTTGATGACTGTTTCTATTTCTTTAGGGGTTATTGGTCTATTTAAATGGTTTATCTGGTCTTGATTTAATTTTGGTATTTGGTATTTATCCAGAAAATTGTCCATTTCTTCCTGGTTTTCCATTTTTGTGGAGTACAGGTTTTTGAAGTATGATCTGATGATTCTCTGGATTTCCTCATTGTCTGTTGTTATGTCTCCCTTTTCATTTCTGATTTTGTGAATTTGGGTGTTCTCTCTTTGCTTTTTGATTAATTTGGCTAGTGGTTTGTCTATCTTGTTGATTTTTTCAAAGAACCAACTCTTTGTTTCATTGATTTTTTGTATTGTTCTCTTGTTTTCTATTTCGTTGATTTCAGCCCTCAATTTGATTATTTCCTGGCGTCTATTTCTCCTGGGTGAGTTTGTTTCTTTTTGTTCTAGAGCTTTCAGTTGTGCTGTTAATTCATTGGTATGGGATTGCTCCATCTTCTTTATGTGTGCATTTAGAGCTATGAATTTTCCTCTTAGCACTGCTTTCATAGTGTCCCATAAGTTTGGGTATGTTGTACTTTCATTTTCATTGAATTCTAGGAACTCTTTAATTTCTGTCTTTATTTCTTCCTTGACCCATTGATGTTTCAGGTGGGTATTATTCAGTTTCCATGAGTTTGTGGGTTTTCTATAATTTTTGTTGTTATTGAGTTCTAACTTTAAGGCATGGTGGTCTGATAAGATACAGGAGGTTATTCCAATTTTTTTGTATCTGTTGAGATTTGTTTTGTGTCCAAGCATGTGGTCAATTTTTGAGAAGGTTCCATGGGGTGCTGAGAAGAAGGTATATTCTTTTGTGTTAGGATGGAATATTCTGTAGATATCTGTTAGGTCCATTTGAGTCATAACATCTGTTAGGTCCTTTATTTCTTTGTTAAGTTTCAGTCTGGTAGATCTATCTTTTGGTGAGAGTGGTGTGTTAAAGTCTCCCACTACTAATGTGTGGGGTTTGATGTGCGTTTTAAACTTTAGTAGTGTTTCTTTTATGAATGTGGGTGCTTTTGTATTTGGAGCATAAATGTTTAGAATCGAGACTTCATCTTGGTGGATTTTTCCTGTGATGAATATGTAAAGTCCATCCTGGTCTCTTTTGATTGATTTTAGTTTGAAGTCTATTTTATTAGATATTAGGATAGCTACACCAGCTTGTTTCTTAGGTCCATTTGCTTGGAAAACCTTTTCCCAGCCCTTTACTCGGAGGTAGTGTCTGTCTTTGGAGTTAAGGTGTGTTTCTTGTATGCAGCATATGGATGGGTCCTGTTTTCTAATCCATTCTGTTAGCCTGTGTCTTTTTATAGGTGAGTTGAGACCATTGATATTGATGGATATTAATGACAAGTGATTGTTAATTCCTGTTATTTTTTTGGTTGTGTTGTGTTGTCCTTCTGTGGTGTATGTTGGTGTAGGATTATCTATTGCTTGATTTTTCATGGATGTGTTTAGCTTCTTTGGGTTGAATTTTCCCTTCTAGTGCTTTCTGTAGGGCTGGGTTTGTGGACAGGTATTGATTAAATCTGGTTTTATCCTGGAATATTTTGTTTACTCCGCCTATGGTGATTAAGAGTTTTGCTGGGTATAATAGTCTAGGTTGGCATCCATGGTCTCTTAGTGTCTGCATGAGGTTTGTCCATGATCTTCTATCTTTCATAGTCTCTATTGAGTAGTCTGGTGTTATTCTGATGGGTTTGCCTTTATATGTTACTTGGTCCTTTTCCTTTGCAGCTCTTAATATTTTTTCTTTATTCTGTGTGTTTAGTGTTTTGATTATTATGTGGCGAGGGGACTTTTTTTTTGGATCCAGCCTATTCGGTGTTCTGTAAGCTTCTTGTATCTTCATAGGTATTTATTTCTTTAGGTTAGGAAAGTTTTCTTCTATGATTTTGTTGAATATATTTTCTGTGCCTTTGAGTTGGTATTCTTCTCCTTCTTCTATCCCTATTATTCTTAGGTTTGGTCTTTTCATGGTGTCCCAAATTTCCTGGACGTTTTGTGTTAGGACTTTTTTGTCTTTATTGTTTTCTTTGACTGACGAATCTATTTTCTCTATCGTGTCTTCAGTGTCAGAGATTCTCTGTTCCATCTCTTGCAATCGGTTGGTTATGCTTGTTTCTGTAGTTCCTGTTCGTTTTGTCAGGATTTCTATTTCCAGCATTCCCTCAGCATGTGTTTTCTTTATTGTCTCAAATTCATTTTTCAGATCTTGGAATGTTTCTTTCATCTGTTTAATTGCTTTTTCTTGGCTTTCTTTGATTTCTTCCCATTTTTTGTTCGTTTTTTCTCCCATTTCTTTAAGGGAGTTTTTTATTTCCTCTTTAATGGAGTTTTTCATTTCCTCTTTAAGGGAAGTTTTTATTTCCTCTTTAAGGGAGTTTTTTATTTCCTCTTTAAGGAAAGTTTTTATTTCCTCTTTAAGGTAGTTTTTCAATTCCTCTTTAAGGAAAGTTTTTATTTCCTCATTGAGGGAATGTTTTATTTCTTCTTTAAGGGCCTCTATCATCTTCTTAATGTCATTTTTAGGGTTGATTTCTTCTGCTTCTTCTGTCATGGTATGTTTAGGTCTTGCAGATGTAGAATCACTAGGTTCTGATGTTGCCATATAGGTCTTTATGTTGTTGCCTGTATTTTTGCACTGGCGTCTACTCATCTCTTCCTCTGTGAGGTGCAGGTGGTGTCTGTGTCTGAGAGTGCCTCTCTTGTTCTAATTTTTAGTCTTGGTTTAGTAGTGGTTCTTGGTTAAATTGGTGCTATTGGGCTATTTCTTCATGGGCAGCTGATTTCGATCGGTGAATTATATACTTATGATTCTCGTGATCTGGTTTGGTGTCTGGGTAGCGCCTTCTTCTGTGTTCTCAGGTCACTTTTTGTTCATTTGTCAACTCCTCAGCTGATCTTGTTTCTTCAGACTTCAAACTGTAGGCATCTGAATCCTCTCCCAGATGGGTTTCAGCTGAGCAGGGTAGTCTCACCAACACCTCCAAGTTGTTGGGTTTCACAGGATCAGCAGCTGGGCCCTGGGTTGTCCTCAGATGGAGTGTTCAGATTCGTTCTGGTTCTGACCCACGGAGATAGCTTCTTCCCCAGTTGTTGGGGTTAGGGGCGTCCCTGTTCCAAGCTGCGTCTGCTTGTCTCCGTCCCTGGGCCTGTTTACCTCTGCAGTCCTCCGCCGGGCCTGTGGTCCCTGTCAGCTGCCACTGGTTCTGTCTGCCTCTGGGGGCCGCCACCGGGCCTGAATGCCTCTGTCGGCCGCTGCCGCCGGGCACGTCTACCTCAGCGGGCTGCCGCTGGGTCCGTCTACCTCCACAGGCCGCCGCCACAGGCCTACCTACGTCTGCTTGTCCGATATTTAACTTGCCACGTGGCTGGTGGCTTACCGGCGACTTCACATGCTGCTGGTCATGGCGGCAGCTGGCAGTGTCTTTTGAATGCCTACCCCAGAGCTTGACCTGGAAGTGTGGGCTTCTGTTTCCTCTGAAGCAGGAAAAGCATAAAGGGAGCTAATAGACACTGCTGGGGGGGATCCTGCGTGGGGGCGGCTCCTAAACTCCGACATACCCTGTGGCACTTGCCAATTCCTCAGCTGGTCCTGTTTCCTCAGACTGGAAGCTTCTGTGTCCTCATCCCAATAGCTCTCAGCTGAACTGTGTTGCTCCAAAGCCTGAAAGCTTAACCAGCCAAATGCTTAAGCAGCCAAAGCCTCAGTCATTATTTTTATTTATCAACTATTCAAAACAACACAGTCACAGCATACAGAACATCCTACAGCAAACAGTATCAGGAAAAAAGAAACAAACAAACAAAAACCTCTTTAAAAGTTCAGTTTGATGTACCTAAAACCACAACAAATACTTTGTTGGAAGGTATGCCTTAGATTTCGGGAGAGTCAATTTATTTTTCCTCATAAATCTAATTTTATGTTTTCATTAATAGGTAAATCTAATCCTGAATTGCTTTTGGTAGTAGTAATGAAATTTCTTAATGTTTTAGAAATGAAGCTGAATGTTGTGTTGTGAAGTCCTAGGGTGTGGAGTCGGTTACTTTGGCAACTCCACTGGTATCCTATTCAGATATCATTGGGGCCAGGGCAGTAGGATTCTAACCAGGCAATGTAAGATGCCTGTCCATGTTGTAAGGAGCTCTGGGCGCTCCACCCTGCTGCATGAAATTGGACTGTGTTTATCACAAGTGCTAGATGGATATTGATTGATATTGACTGGACGTCAGTCTATGGTGCATGATCCTCCACCAACACACACACACACACACACACACACACACACACACACACACACACACTGGAGAGGGAGAGAGAGAGAGAGAAAGAGAGAGAGAGAAGAGAGAGAGAGAGAGAGAGAGAGAGAGAGAGAGAGAGAGAGAGAGAGGTGGACGGAGGAGAGTTCCCCAGAGAACATTGCGGGACTACTGCTGCATCTTTCTCAGAACCCTCAACCTACCTATTCCTTCATTTGTAAGTTATGCCATTAAATAAATCTCCTTTTAACTACGTGGAGTGGCCTTAATAATTTCACCAATATGTTCTCCATATTAAATTTGGTTGTGTTGCCTTGAAAAATGCCATAAAGGTAGGTAATTAGCTAGGCATGTTAGTGTACACTTTTAATCCTAGCACTTAGAAGGCAGAAGCTGGAAGAGCTGTGTGACTTAGAGGCTAGCCTGGTATATATATTGAGTTCCAGAATAGCTAGAGCTATATAGTGAGACCCTATCTCTACAAAACAAAACAAAAAATTAAAACGGAAGGACACATACACACACACACACACACTCACACACTCACACACACACACACTCACAGACAGAGACAGAGAGACAGAGGAAGAAAGAAAGAAAGAAAGAGAGAAAGAGAGAAGAGAGAGAGAGAGAGAGAGAGAGAGAGAAAGAAAGAAAGAAAGAAAGAAAGAAAGAAAGAAAGAAAGAAAGAAAGAAAGAAAGAAAGAAAGAAAGAAAGATGGAAGGAAATTTTTGCTTTTAAAGGAAGCAAGGCTCACTTAGGACCTGTCTTACTGTTTTGATTCTGTCATAATTTCACAAATCTGAATCTAATCATTTCTGAAAGGCATTCATTTGCTTTTGTTTTCTTTTAATTAGAAGAACACTTTCATCTGGGCTCTACAATGGGTGAATGTCAGGAACAAAATAATTCTGCCATTGATAGCAATATGCAATCTGACTATTTTCATTACAGCAGTAACAAAACAAAAAACAAACAGCAGAGTGAGATTCTCTCCTTTTTGCGTTGTTTTTGTTTGTTTGTTTGTTTGTTTGTTTGTTTTACTCAGATCAATGGCCAACATGTTGTGGAAATAAGAACTAGTGACTAGAAAACTCAATTTGCTTCCCATATGACCTGGCCATTCTCACATCCATTAGCACCCTGAGTTTGAGAACTGATTGGGATCTTTGTTTGACTGCCAGTACATTTATTTTCATCTGAGAATTTATTGACACAGTTCATCATTATCCTTCCATATACCCTGGGCCTTTTCCAAAGTATCAAAAGATAATCAGGGAAGGTCTCTTGTACCAGTTAAAGGTGGGCAGCATTTTTTGTACTCTGAGGCCTAGTATCTTCCCACTGTCCTCTGTGAAACATAAAGTATCAACAACATCAGGAACTCTCTTGTTCAAATACAAAGCATAGAGTTAGGATAGAAAGGAAAGAGAGGTTCTCTTATCTGTGAATGAGGAGTTCCATCAACAGAAATACTAAGAATGCTCTGAATATTCGGTTATTGTTAGATTTGAACTGACTGGACCCATGTAAGGTTCATAGTGCTAACTTCATTTGGGTCAGGCTGCATTTTGCAAGGAGAGTCAAAGCTCCCATCCTCCACAGAATTCCATCTTATGGCTGCCCTGATCCATTAAAGTAACACAAGTTTCCTAGGACAACCTTCCTGACCTGTACAGGAATGCTGAGAGAGTATAAAACTGCCTACAATCATTTCGGAGCAATTCCTACACTGAAGTGTGATTAATCAATTGCAGAAAATATTCTGTCAAAGTAAACAAAGGGTGACACAGTCTGATACTGTATTTTATGATTTTCAAAAGACATCAAGGACATATGAGAAATAACATTGCTAAATACTTTTGCCATTAGACAACAAAAAGGAAAACCAATTTAAACTCGTTATGCAGAGCCTTAAGTGCAGGTGTAGAGAGCCCTGCAAAGGTGTTTCCTGACTCCAGTCAAAATTTTAACCATATACAAGGCTCAGGGCACCATCACCTAGAAAGATACAAGAGCTGTCATGGAGAAGTTGAGTAGTTCCTAGAATACATGTCACTCTACTGGGGATGCCACAATAGCAGATGAGACTCAGTTCAAAGTCCCTCCAATCACCTTGAAGACAATTCATATCATAGTAGAATGAATTCCTCTACAGGAAAACAAGGACCTGGCAATCTTGTCTATTGGAGAGTCAATTTCAAGGCTCTCCATACTGACTCTCACCCCCAATCAGTATAGAGTGTCCTGTCCTGGGGAGGAGGCAAGACTGAAGAGATGGAAGAAGATTAGAGCACAGCCCCAGAGTGGAGGCTCTAGATTACTCTACACCTTTTGTTACTCACAAACTTGAATCCTTTATTATTTTATAAATGTTTAAAAGAGAGACCAGAGGTAAAGGACTGCCTCATGAAACATAGTCTTCATCAGAGTAATTAGTAATTTAAAAATTAATAAAAATAGAATGGTTCAAGTTTTTGAAAGTTGTTTATAGAAAAGTAATAGTGAAAAGAATTTACATGTCATTGTTGTTCAATAATGGGAATCACACACCAGTAGTTTTGCATGAATCAACACTAAGCTACATCCTTGAAAACTATTTTTCCACATACTATCTAGATACAACAGTCATTAAACTTTGCTATTCCTTCTGAAATTATCAAAATTGTATAAAATTGGCATCTTGTCAAAGAAAACAAAATAAGTCTTGAAATATATCAGAAATACATGATGAATAATATGTAGTTCTTTAATTCTTTCCCTATTGTTCAGTTTGTTCTCATTCATTTGCTCTAGGCACTCATATATCTAATACTTTTACCACAAAACTCCTAATACAGCAGCAGAAAATGCATACAAGGCCTCCCTATGCTCATGAAATCCAGCCCATCCCTAACCCTGCAGCTCTTGCTGAGGAGCCCAGCTGTAGATTCAAAGATCTTTCCATTCAGTAATAGCCCTGAACAAAAGTCACCCACCAAGGAGTTGCATGTGAGAGATTTCCTTGTTACTTCTAAAATTTTTGGAAGGGGCATTTATAACACCCTTTATTAACAAATAATTAAATACAATAAATAAAAAAGAAATTGAAAATGAAGTACAAACAGAAACAGTATGTACTCACTCATAAGTGGATGCTAGATGTAAAGCACAGAATAATCAGACTACAAACCATAGCTCCAGAGAAGCTACGAAACATGGAGGTCCCTAAGAGGGATGTATGTATTGCCCTGGAATTAGAAATAGATGAGTTCTCCTTAGTAAATTGCAGGTGAGGGGAGCAATAGAGGGTAGGGGATTGGGGATGAGAACATGAGGGAACAGGATGGTCCAGCTGAGGGAGGATGGAGTGGGAGAGCAATGAAAGAGATATCTTGAGAGAGGGAGACATTTTAGAGTTAGGAATAAACCAGGTGATAGGGAAAAAAATCCCAGAAATCTACAAGGATGATTCCAGATTAGACTACTGTGGAAAGCGTGCCTAAACTGCCTACCCCAGTAATCAGCTTGATGAATACCCTAACTGTCATCATAGAGGCCTCATCCAGTAACTGATCGAAGCAGATGCAGAGATCCACAGCCACACACTAGGCTGATATCTGGGAATCCAGTTGAGAAGAGTCAGGAGGGATTATACCAGCAAAGGAGGTCAAAATCATTATGGGGAAATCTACAGACACATAAAGTATCCAAGTAGTGGGAACTCATGAACTTTAGCCTGACAGTTGAGGAGCCTGAATGAGACCAGACCAAGTCCTCTGCATATGGGAGACAGTTGGGTAACTTGAACTGTCTGTAGGGCCCCTGGCAGTGGGAACAGTTTCCCTGGTGTATGAGCTGGCTTTTTGGAGCACATTGCCTATGGTGGGATGCCTTGCTCAGGCTTGATGCATGGTGTGGGGCTTGTTCCTGCCTCACCTGAATGTACCAGGCTTTACTTTTAAAATTCTTTAATTAAATTTTTTTGAGAATTTCTTATCCTGGCCATTTACCCATCAATATCCCTACTCAAATTCTTCCCACATCCAACTCTCACTCGCTCTCAAATTCTAGCTTATTTAACTTTAACTTATAGTTTTTAAGTCATTCTCTCCGTCTCTCTCTGTCTCTGTTTTTGTCTCTGTCTCTGTCTCTCTGTCTCTGTCTCTGTCTCTGTCTCTCTCTCTCTCTCTCTCTGTGTGTGTGTGTGTGTGTGTGTGTGTGTGTGTGTGTAACATTGAGCTTAGTTGGTAGTGAAAGAAAGGCATGACGTTGAGGATCCAGAGAGCAGAAGGATATGGTGTGGTAGTAAATAGACCCACTGGTTGTTTTAGGGAGGTCACAGATGTGCTGGGAATACCTTTGTGATGGGAAAGGGTAGGTCTCTATGTAGGTGGGGTAGATCAAACCTGGAAGAGCTAAATGGTAAATACAGGACATCAAGATGTGTTTCTATCATTATTCAAAGAATAATCTTAGGTAGTACAGTATTAGTTCTTTAATTTGGGGGGCGTCTATCAGAGACCTTTATGTATGATATACTGTACTTCTAACTTATGGTTTGGCCACATTTTGTTAATTCAATTTAATGCCTGTGTTCATTATTCATTGAAACTTATGACATGCCTTGACTAATTATATTTTAGTTTTCTTTTCTAAATTTCCTATAAATTATTTAATAATTTAAGAAAAGTCAGGAAAAGGGTTTACAATACAGAGCATAATACAATAAGGCTGAAAACTTACATTTCTATGTTAAAACAAAAATTCATACTAAGTAAATTTTCTTTTTTGATTCCTTTCTTCTTCTCTACTCTTTTGACAAACAGTTTCATATACCCCAAGCATAACACAAACCTTTGGTTCTCCTGCCCTATCCTCTTGCCTATCATAAAATTGTGGGGATGAGCACAGGGCTTCAGACATAAAAAAACACTCTATCAAATAAGCTGTGCCCAGGACAATAAATCATACTTCAGTGCTTTCAATGAAATTTTGGTCTTTATTTCATCTCAGACTTGAATCATGGTTTGTCTTCACTAAGGCTCTTGCTTCTGAGCTCATGATATAGCAGGAAGATATGCAAATTATGTTCCCCTCTGCTCATGAAAACCAGCCCTGACCCTACAGCTCTGACAGAGGTACCAGCTCTGTACTCACAGGTCTTCCCATTTATTGATCATCCCTGAATACAGAATATCTAAAATGGAGTTGAGACTGAGCTGGGTTTTCCTTGTTGCTCTTTTAAAAGGTAACTTATTGATAAGGAAAGATATTCAATGCTTGAGTGGACATGAGTGAGAGGGACAGTGGACATTTGTGAGTGTTTACTGACAGGATTCTCTACTTTTGCAGGTGTCCAGACTGAGGTGCAGCTGGTGGAGTCAGGGGGAGGCTTGGTGCAGCCTGGAGGTTCCCTAAAACTCTCCTGTGCAACTTCTGGATTCACTTTTACTGACTACTGGATGCACTGGGTCCGTCAGGCTCCAGGGAAAGGCTTGGAGTGGGTTGGTGTAATTAAACACAAACCAGATAACTATGCAACAGTCTATGCGGAGTCTGTGAAAGGCAGATTCGCCATCTCAAGAGATGATTCCAAAAGCAGCATCTACCTGCAAATGAACCATTTAAAAGTCGAAGACACCGCCATTTATTACTGTACTAGTAACACAGTGAGATCTTCAGTGAGAACCCTGTCACAAACCTCCCTGCAGCAGTGCTCAGAACCAGCAGGGGGCGCAGAGAGCACATGAAGAAAAGGGACAGTGCAGGAACAGGTTAAGACATAACTGAGTTGTGCTTTATGTGGTCACCTTTGTCACCTCACATACTGATTCCTCAGAATGTCCTCCATTTTTATGGTCTGTGAAGTCTGTGATAATTGAATTCGCTTTTGTCACAATTTAGGGTATATATATACAACAGTCTAACATAAATTACATGTAAAAAAATCACCTCTGATAGCAGAAATGTTTTTGATGATGTCAAAGAATCAAATGTTAAGAAAGGTCTCCAGTATTTCTGATGATTTTCACTAATGAGTTTCAAAGCAAAACCTTATCAGTATTCTGATTAGGACAGTGTTTGAGATTAGTTGAATCATGAGGGATATGAGGTCATACTCAGTAACCTACATCCCTAATAGGTTTCAAGTCTTTCAGCTTCCATAAGAACTATGCACAGATATGCCGTTTTTATTTCTAGCTGATTCAGTTACTTAATCTATAACTTTCATCATTGTATCTCCCACTACATTTTGTTCACCTAACTTCTTGTCTTTGTTATTAAACAGACATGACCAACTTACTTTAAGCTCTGCTGAGACCTAGGCTGTAACTCTGTGGGGACTTGGGGAAGGTTGTTAGTGTATAAAAAATTAAAATATTAAAGGAAACTGACTGGTCCCAGGTATGGTGAAGAAGAAATATTATTATAGATATGTGGGAGAGCAAAGACAGAGGCTGGAGATATGTGAGAGTCCAGAATGGACTTACGCGAGGAGTGGGGGGAGAGGAAGGGACAGAGTAGAACAAGATGAAGTAGGCAAAAAGCCCAAAAGAGAGATGAAAAGGAATAGGTAACTAAAATAATTGGATTACATATGGAAGAGCAACTTTTCGAGGTGTGTCCAGCCTCTGGAGGCCAGCCAGGAGAGCCCTTTAACAGGTATGAACTGAGGGATGCAGCGAGCATCTGGCAACTACTTTCTGCTTTAATATTTTAAATAGGCATCTCAGCCATTTTTTTCCAGGTTTGAAACTTAACATCCCAGCCTTTTTGTTCAATGCCCATCATCTTCTTTGACATAGATTGGTGCTGCCAGAAGCAGACATGTCTCATAGTCACAAAAAGAGAGTCTATGATTAAAATGTCTTAAATGACATATCCTATAGACATCTGAGGTGTTTGAAAACACCTTCTCTTTTTAAAAATTTATCTGTTTGACTTTGAAAACATACTTAATATGACTACAAGTTCAATTGTAATAACTAACTACTAATTTTCATTTCTTCATATACTAACTACTTGGTAATAATGACTTTCAAGGACTAACAATTTGCATTACATTGTTAAATAAACTATATAGGTACAATACTTTGAATAAGATTAGAATTGTATTTACAGTATTTTCTAACAAAATTAATCTTAACTTTGTATCAATATACAAAATTTATATACAATATACAAAATTCCAAACCAATGTAAATATTAAAACTAGTAGTTGCTTTTTAATAGTAGAATCAATAATCTTCCATTTTATCTTATATCTAAATATTTTTTGTTTTCAGATTAGATTCAATAATCTGCCCTTTTATCTTATCCTATCTGTATCTTTTTTTCAGAGTAAACTCAATAACATATATATATATATATATATATATATATATATATCTTATTTTCTTTTCAGAGAAGATTCAATAATCTATGCTTTTATCCTATCATTTTTAGAGTAGATTCAATAATCTACACTTTTATCCTATCATTTCTATATAATACATTTCTATAATACCCCTTTCTTCTTTTAGAAAGAGATTGACTATGACCAATAACAATTTTTAACCAATCTCCAAACAATGTCAAACATCCATAATCCATTGTTTGGGAATGTTGGCATAGTTTTCTAAGCTACTACCTTCTGACTTGGGGCACTGGTAATTTTATGGAGACACAAAGAAAATTTAGGACTATTGTCAAATCCTCATTGGAGTAGTCTATGAGGCTGTATCATTTCAGCTAGTCATCCCAATAATGTCCTGAGTAGTTTTGAGTCCAAAGTTGACTTTGGGGTGGTGTTTGTCAGTTTGACATGATCATTGTCCTGATGGAATTGTCATTGTGTGGTACCATCATCTTTTTGGAGACTTCAAAGATCGCTGTTAGGTGTGGTCATGGTTCACTGAAGAAAATCTTTTTTGTAGGACATTTTTCTAGATGATTTGTCCTTTTTCTTTAGATGTCTCATTTGTCCAGTGTTCTTCAGATTCCTTAGCCTTCATTCTCCTGCAAGACAGAAACAAAACCCTTCACCAACCCTGACTTGGGGGAGGTTCCCTTCTTAATCTTTCTCAATTTTGATTTATGATTTCTCCTTAAATTTTTGTTTTATTTTCTGAAACTGTTTTATCATCTAGAGCAGTATGGTTTCTTGCAATAGTCACTAGTTTCTTTAAGTACTCTGGGAAGAGGTTTCTTCTATAATATCAAGAAAGGACTGAATGGAATTTGATATGGGGGCCTGCAAGAGGTCCCTCAGGGAATGTCCCAGGAGGAAAGGATAAAGATTACCTTATCCGTTGCTTGTTGATCTGTATTCACATTTCTAATATCTGCTTTGGCCATAATGTCAGTATAATCCAGAAGGAAGGGGCATTCTCTTGTGATTATTCCTTGAAAATACTTTATTTCTAGAAATGCGTACTTTATAGTCTCTTTTAAGATGACCTTGTTTACTGCAATTAAAACATTTGACATTACTACTTTTCTTTAAACCGCTGAAAATCACCTCTTCTATCCAACACCATCAAGATCATGAGGTTCAATTTTGCCTCAGATCCATCGCTCCAAGGGTTCTGATATTCCTTTAAAGGCCTAATTATCCTTTTGTATTGTGCATTAGCATTTTCAAAGGCCAGAACTTCAATTACTGTCTGTCTAGCTTCTGAATTTGGTATCATTGTATTTACTGCTTAAGTCAGTCTTTACAAGAAATCAGTGAAGGTTTCTTTTGGGCCTTCTATAATTTATACAAATGACTCGATTTTCTTCCCTACTTTTTCAGTTCTGTCTCAAGCATTTAAGGCTGCCATGTGGCATAAAGCCAGCATGTGGCCATCATATAGAGATTGCTGTCTATATTAGCATACTCTCTCTCTCTCTCCAAGAGATTTCAAGACCTCTAGCTCTACTTCATTGTTCAATGGTATTAGCCTCATACCAACAATAGGACTCCATTGTAATTTGGGACCAGCCTCTGAGACTGCGGTAACTGAATCTCTACAATCTTGAGGAACAATTCTATTACAAGTTGACCAGGAATTTAACATCCTCCTGAGGAAAGATGACATATGAGAACATTGCTTCTTTGAATCTCCTCAAATCTAATGTTTACACAGAACACCAATCAACTAGTATACAGCCTTGAGCATTTAGCCGTGCCTTTAAGGTTACTGGATAGGTTAAATGTGACTATTTGAAAACCTTAGGCTGTTTCTCTGTAACCACAGAATGGAATGCTGAGATTGGTTCACCTTTTTATTCTTCTCTCTGGGTCTTACTATCCCTGTGATCTGTTTTAACAAGTTTTTCTAAAATTTTTACCTTGGCACTCATATTGAAAAACTTTTTAAATGATAAAACAAAAATGATCAAACAAATAATGTTTATGATTGACATAACATCCATCCAATCAACATTAATTATCCTCTTATTTAATTGTTTCATTTTTAAATTGTCTAATGTATTATCAAACAGAAACTAAATACCCTCCCTTGTAAAAATGTTTCCCATTTTAATGTTGGAAAATACTTTCTTTTAACCAATTCCTCCCTTTAAGAAATCTTCATTGATTCACCAAATCTGCTGACAATGATGATTCAGATGATGTTGTGGCAGCAACCAAAGGAAGAGGCCCAGAAAAAGCCAAAAGCCACCAGGAGAGGAAGGAAGCAAAAGATTCAGACATCTCACAAAGAAAATGTGTGAAATGTGGCTGACTTCTGTGATTTGGCGACCCCCCAAAATGCTATGGAATTAACTGCAGTGAGGCTACAACAAAAACTTAGCCAGCATGTTAGAAAGTCTGACCCACATGTGTTGAAGACTCTGATAACATTCAGCTCAGGCCTCAGAGGGGGACTGCCAGGCCACAGTCAAGTGACTTTTTCATGAATTTGTACCCCATAAGTTGGATGCCAGTTGTAACAGACATTTTAAATGGTCTTATAATAATAATAATAATAATAATAATAATAATAATAATAATAATAATAATGAACATGAGCCAGATACTGTGGTAAAAGGTGAAAGATCAGTGTTCCTGTCTCCTCATACCTCATACACTATTCTCCATGCTGCCATATTACTTTGTCTCTATTTTCTCTCCTAGAATGACTCAATCTCATGTAGCTCAGTTGGTACAGTTTGAGAATCTTAATCTCAGGATCATGGGTTTGAGTCCCATGGTGGGCACCAGATGTTGTTTGAATCTTAAGTGGTCTTATTAATAGAAAACCCTGAGGCAGATATTGGGATAAAAGCTGAAAGATCAGAGAAGCAGACCAAGCCAAAGCCAACTTCACCTGACAAATACTCACCCAATCCTGAAAGCATCTGAGTCCTCACCCAAAATTCCTCAGCCTAAAAGACCTTTTTTTCCTCTCTCCTCACAACTTATATGCCTGACTTCACCTTGCCATATTACTTCCTGGATTGTAAGACATGTGTGCTTCCCAAGCAAAGCATGAGATCTCAAGTGTTGGAATTAAAGGTGTATGCCACCACTGCCTGGGTCAGTTTCTTTCCTAGACTGAGTCAATCTCATGTAGTTCAGGGTGTCTTTTGACTCACAGAGATACAGAAAGAGCTCTGTCTCCTGAGCACTAAGATTAAATGTGTGTACCACCACTGCCAGACATCTATATTTAATCTAGTGGCTTATTCTGTGGGATGTCTTTCTGTGTGCTGTGAATATATGTTGTTCCCATTGGTTAATAAATAAACTGTGTTGGCCTATGGCAACATAGCTTAGAGGCTGGCAGGAAATCCAAGGAGAGAGATAGGAAAGAGAAAGTCGATGTGGGTGAGAAGTGATACTGCCATCCTAGAAGCAACATGTAGTGGGATGCAGGTAAAGCCAAGGAACACATGGCCATACATAGATTAATCGTTATGGGTTGAGTTAAACTATAAGAGATACCTAGCAAGAGGCCTGCCATAGGCCATAGCATTGATAATTAATATTAAGCCTCTGAATGTTTATTTTATAAGTGATGCAGGACTTGTGGCCAGGTGGGACTGGAGAAAGTTTCCAGCTACATTTGACTGACCAACTTGTTGGCTCTAGTTTCCGCCTATAATATGAGTGAACTTAATAAGAGATACTAAATTAGAGCCAAAATCAGGTTCCTGCTTCATGTTTCATGCTGGCCACCAAATTTTGCAGCATTCAGGCTTGAGTGCAACATGGTAGATTCCTGTCTCAGTACACAGATTCCAAGCTGTGTAGCACACTGCATGGTTGTATACAGAGAAAAAGGGTTTATGGGCCGGCTGCTGGCTACCTGATGGCACCATGGACCCAGGAGTTGGCAGAGTAAGCATGACTCTCCTGAGTACCTCCCCCATGATGAAAAGCTGAAGTGGGAGGAGTCAGCAGCCAGGGATGTCACTTCAATTGTAACCATGCTGCAGGTGGCAATGATCAAAAAGATTATAGATAAACAAAAGACAGATTAAAACGGAATATTCCACTAAATGTTTTACATTACATGTAAAAATGTACATAGGCTTGGAAGAGAGGAAAAAGAAGGTAGAGAGTTATATAAAGAAACAGGTGAGCTGTTAAGTCACTAGTATGAGATTTCTCCAGCTTCTTTAAGTGGGCATTGAGTGCTATGAATTTTCCTTTAGCAATGCTTTCCATAAGTTTGGGTATATAGTGCATTCATTTTCATTGAATTCCCGCAAGTCTTTAATTTCTTTCTTTACTTCTTCCTTGACCCATTGGTTATTTAGTTGAGCTTATTTTGTTTCCATTTACCTGGCTTACCCCAGTGACTAGATCAGTGAATTCCCTAATTGTCACCACAGAGCTTTTCTCCAGTGACTGATGGAAACAGATGCAGAAACTAACAGCCAAAAACCAGACAGAGATCCAAAAGTCCAATCAAAGAGATAGGAGGGATTTTATGAACAAGTGCATCAGGATCATGATGGGGAAACCCACAGAGATAGCAAGACCAAAGTAGCAGGAACTCATGAAAGTTGGATCAACAACTGTGGAACCTTCATGGGACAGGGCTTGGCCCACTGCATGGTGAGCCAGCTGTGTAGCCTGATCTGCTTGGGGAATCCACTGGCAGTAGGATCAGAATCCATTCCTAGAGCATGAATTGGCATTTTGGAGCCCACTTCCTATGATGGGACACCTCAAGCAGCCTTGAGGCATGGGGAGTGGCTTGGACTTGCCTCTACTGGATGTGCCTCCCCATGGGAGGCCTTGCCTTCTTGTGGGGAAGACTGGGGGTTGGATTGGGAGAGGGAGGCTGGTGCGGAGGAGGGAAGAGGGGAATCTTTCTTTGGCATATAAATGAGTGGAAAATTTTTCTTAATTAAACAATGAAATAGATAATCTTAAAAAATAAAGTCTATAAAGAGACAGTAAAAGTGATACAAGAAATAAGTTATATAAAAAAGGAAATCACACAGAGAGTCTGGTTTATATTGTCTTTGATATTTTTAGCTGCAGAAAGACATTTGATTGTAGGCCAGGTGGTGGTGGTGCATACCTTTAATCCCAGCATTCAGGAGGTATAGCCAGGTTGATCCCTGTAAGTTCAAGGCCAGCCTGGTCTACAGAGCAAGATCCATATAAGAACCAAAACTACAGGGATAAACCCTGTCTCAAAAAAAAAAAAAAAACAAAAAAAGACATTTGATTGTAAGGGCTGCTGGGTGAACAAATGTATGTATATGTATACCATATATATATATATATATATATACATATATATATATATATGGTATATTGACTTAAAAATTAATGTCTAACGATGTGTTGCTTTGGAAAAGAGGTTCTACTTTTGTTTCCCCATAAGATGTGAACCCTTGGATTGCTTCTAGGCTAATGAGGTTTGACAGCCAAGACCCCCTGAAAGGTCTCTGATAGCCCAGATTATCCAACATCCATAATCAGCTTCAAAGAAACTGGCTGATATGATCTAGACTTCACAGAATACTACAGCCAAGATTTAACTATAATTTTTTTCAGGGTCCTTCTAAGACTACCCATGACCCCAATCATCAGGAAGTAGTATGTATGAAAAGCTACTCCCAAATTCCCAAAATATTGCTTATAAATGTTTATTTTTATTTAAAGAGTGTTGATTATAAATGTAATCTCTTTCTGAAGAAGAAAAGGGGATAGTATTGATATGATAGGAGGAAAGGGAAGAGTATTGAATCTACTTTTAAAGAGAAACAATTTGTTTAAATGTTTCACATTGCATAGATTTTAGTTTATTACAAATTTAAAATTAATTTTGTTATACTCTATGCATAATTCTACTCTTGCTTAAGATTTTATATTTATGCAGCACATTTAAAATTATAATACATAATTAAGAAATACAGACTAATAGTCATCTAGGATAATGAAACTTACAGTCATGTTAGTTAAGTTTTTAGGTATATAAAAGTATATTTCAATTAGGTAGGTAATCTTCAAACACTTCAAAGACTTACAGAATATGGCGTTTAAAATGTTTTAAAACTTAGACTTTCTGGACAATGAGACATATCTGTTCCTGGCAGCACCAATTTACTTCAGAGAGGAAGACGGTCATTGAAGACACTCCATATGGAGTTTATTTCTTGGCACAAAATGACCCGCTGGGCAAATAACTTCTCCTGCCTGGATTGCTTGACAGTATGTTACATAAACTGGACATGTAGGACCCTTAGAAAAATGACCACTGAATTTTACCAAAACAAGGTGAGATGGTCCTTCATGTTATTACTTCTCAGAGGAGACTGCCAGATATTCCACAGGACACAGGGAGAAGCAACTTAAATCTCTAGGCTTATAAGCTTAAGATGATTGCCCCAATGTTTCAGAGGAACTTTGGGTGGCTGTACAGGCAGCCAGCTGTCTCTGTCATTCTAGATTTGGAAGTTGCTTACAATGTATTTCCTGTTTACTTAGGTGATATTATATACTTCTGGGACTTTGATGTAGTTGAAGACTAGATAGTTATAATTTTCTTTGGTTATGATAAAAGATAAATTACATATGAAACTTAAGACACACAAATATAGGATAGATGGAATATTTTCTTTAATTTTGCCAGATTCAAATAAACTAGATAAGTGCAATTCCTGCTTAATAACTATTCAAATGTATGTAATTTTGCTATGTTAAAGTTAAAACCTTACTTTTTGATTCTATATAAAAGGAGAGGTTCTGTTGAATGTCTTTCTGTGCACTGTGAATATATATTCTCATTGGTTAATAAATAAGCTGCTTTGGCCTATGGCACGGCAGCTGAGAGACAGTCAGGAAATCCAAGGAGAGAGACAGGGAAGAGAAAGGCATTGTGGGAGAGACATGAGACTGCCATCTGCCATCCTAGAAGCAACGTGTAATGGGATACAGGTTAAGCCATAGAACAAATGGTGTTACATAGATTAATAGTTATGGGTTGAGTTAAATCATAAGAGTTAGCTAGCAAGAAGCCTGCCATAGGTCATAGGGTTGATAATTAATATTAACCTCTGAACGATTATTTTATAAATGGCTGAGGGACCTTAGGGCTCAGCAGGACTGGAGGAATGTGGGACCACTGGGTAAGGGGGTGGGGGTGACCTGAGAAAATTTATGGCTACAGGTTTTTTTTTGTTCTCTGATCTTCAGGCATAATTTATTAAGGTATACAATATATCACTACATTTTTTTAGTGCTGGGATTAAAGGCATGTGCCACCACTGCCTGTCATTTGAATCTATAGAAAACCCAAAACCAGATATCAGGGTGATGGTTAAAAGATCAGAGAAGCAGAGCAAGGCACAGCCACCACCTATTACCTCACCAACTCCATGAATCCTCAGACTGAAATCCTCTGAGTCCTCACCCAAAGAGTCTAAACTGAACTGCCTAAGTTCCTGTTTCTTTGTGCCTTATATATACGTTTTTCTTCCCTGCCATGACTTCCTGTGAAAAAGGCATTGTTATTCCCAGTCCTGGGATTAAAGGTGTGTGCCAACACTGCCTGACACTGCTTCCAGTGTGCCCTTGATCTCACAGAGATCCAAATGTGTCTCTGCCTCCCAAGTGATAGGATTAAGGGTGTGTGCCATCACTGTCTGGTCTCTATGTCTAACATAGTGTGTGGTGCTGTCCTTTGATCCTCAGGTAAGCTTTATTAGGTTACACAATATGTCACCACACCTGCCTGGCCCTGTTTCTCTCCTAGACTGAGTTAATCTCATGTAGCCCAGGGTGGCTCTGAACTCACAAAGATCCAGACAGATGTCTGCCTCCCAAGTGCTAGGATTAAAGGCATTGTGCCACCACTGCCTGGCATCTATGTTTAATCTAGTGACTTGTTCTGTTTTCTGTTCTTCAGGCATATTTTATTAGGGTACCCAATATATCACCACATTTTTTAGTGCTGGCGTTAAAGGTATGTGACTTCCCAAGCAAAGGCATGGGATCACAAGTCCTGGGATTAAAGGCATGTGACTCCCAGGTATTGGGATGAAAGGTGTGTGCCAACATTGCCTGGCTCTATTTCTTTCCTAGACTGCATCAATCTTGTGGAGTCCAGACTGGCTTTGAACTCAAAGAGATCCACATCTCTACCTCCCATATGCTTAGGATTAAAGACATGTATCACCACTACCTGACTTCTACATCTAATCTAGTGGTTGGCTCTGTCCTCTCCTCTAATCCTCAGGCAAGCTTTATCAGGGAACACAATATATCACTACAAGGGCTAGAAATTTACATTACATTGTTAGATGAGTTGTATAGGTGTAATACCTTGAACAAGAGTAGAAATGTATGTATAGCATGTTCTACCCAAAAAAAACCCTTAAGTTTGTATTAATATACAAAAATCCATGGTCAATTCAAAATATTTAAAACTAGCAAATGATTTATTGATTTAAAATTAGATTCAACTGTCTCTGGTACCTAGGCTGCGAGGACCAACCCTTGCCACTCCTTCCACCCATTGCTGCTCCAGTTGCTGGCCAGCAGGCAAGACTCCTGTGGGGAGACCTCCCCACTAACACCCCCAAACAGACACTGTAATCTACAAGTCCCAATCCATTGCCCAAATCCAACCATCCTCCAAGACTTAAGAAGCTCCCTGAGACACAAACACTGTTACAGCTGATTGGAGGAAGAGAATGGGTAGAAGCCAGTGCAAGAATAAATTCAACAACATAAAGAGCAATATGGCACCGCCAGAACCTATTGATGCTACAACAGCAAGACCTGTACATCCCAATGTAGAAGAAGCAAAAGAAAATGAACTTAAAAATGATTTTATGAAGATGATAGAGACCTTTAAAGCAGAAATGAAAAATTCCCTTAAAGAAATGGAAAAAAAGCTGGGCGGTGGTGGCGAACACCTTTAATCCCAGCACTTGGGAGGCAGAGCCAGGCGGATGTCTGTGAGTTCAAGGCCAGCCTGGGCTACCAAGTTCCAGGAAAAGGCGCAAAGCTAGGCAGAGAAACCCTGTCTCGAAAAACCAAAAAAAGAAAAAGAGAGAGAGAGAGAGAGAGAGAGAGAGAGAGAGAGAGAGAGAGAAAGAAAGAAAGAAGAAATGAAGAAAAGATAAACAAAAACTTGGAAGAAATCAGTAAATCACTTAAAGAAAGCCAAGATAACCAAGAAAATGTAATCAAATAGTTGAAGGAAATAGTTCAAGACTTGAACATTGAAATAGAGGAAATAAAGAAGACACAAACTGAGAAAATGCTGGAAATGGAATGTCTGAGTAAATGAACAAGAAATGCAGATGCAAGCATATCCAGCAGAATACATGAGATGGAAGAGATAATCTCTGGTGTTGAAGACATAATAGTAGAAATAAATTAATCAGTCAAACAAAGCAATAAAGCAACAAAGCCATAACACAAAAACAAATAGGAAATTTGGGACTCCATGAAAAGACCAAACCTAAAAATAATAGGAATAGAAGGAAAAGAAAACCAGCTGAAATGCACAGAAAATATATTCAACAAAATCATAGAATAAAACTTTCCCAACCTAAAGAATGAAATGCCTATGGAAGATACAAGAAGCTTACAGAATGCCAAATAGACTTGTAACATGAATCTTAAAAGGTCTTATTAATGAAAACAAACCTAATGCCTGTTATTGGATGATCAGAGTAGCAGAACAGGCCACAGCTAACTTCACCTCATCAATTCCTCAGCTGATCTTGTTTCCTCAAACTGGAAGCTTCTGTGTCCTCATCTGAATGGATCTCAGCTGAATTGCTGCTAAAAGCTAAAAGCTTAAAGCTCTAGTTCCTGATCATCACATCTTATATACCTTTCTGCTTCTTGCTATCACTTCCTGGGATTAAAGGCATGTGTCACCATGCCTGGCTATTTCCAGTGTGGCTTTGAACTCACAGAGATCTGGGTGGATCTTTGCCTCCAGAATGCTAGGATTAAAGGTGTGTGTGCCACCAATTTCTGGCCTCTATGTTGCCGAGGACAATTTCAAGAGCCATGCCATATTGCCTGCCTGAGTTAAGTTTCTGTTGTCCAGTATTGAGCCCCTAACCAGAAACTTTTGACATGCCTGGACAAGTCCTGAGTTATTAGAAAATAACTTAACATTTCCATATCTTTCTGCTACAGTGACCACTAGTAACAATATTTTGTGGTTAGGTTGCTTGGTTGGGTTGCTTGTCAACTCAACAGTCCCCTGATCTTTTCCCAAAGAAAGTTTCCTGGTCTCCTTCTATAAAACCCACATGAGAAAAATCAAATTTTGCAGCTTGATCAGAATACTGTCTTGCTGGCAGTTCTTTGTGTCTCTTGTCCCTTCATTCACCATTTCCCCTTCTAGGGTCTCTGTTGAAGATCCCGCTGGTCAGGACAACTGGTGCCCAGCATGAGGCTCCAGGACGTGCAGGAGTGGTGAACGTCGTCACAGACCAAGGCAGGCCTGCCTAAGAGTTGGACCACCATGGAAGACAGCTCCACGAGCGAAGGTCCAGTCAGTGATCGCCACGGAAACGCCCGGCCGTGAGTCAGATCTGGAGGAGTTTTAACATGATGAAAGGTAAGTTTACCAGGCGACAAGCATTTAATAAACAGGATTTGTTTATTTCGGGACTGAAACAGTCTCTCAAGACATGAGGAATTAGGGTTAAAAAGAAAGACTTAAAAAAATATCTTGACTATATTGGAGATGTCTGTCCTTGGTTTCCCCAAGAAGGAACCATAGATGAAAAACCCTGGAGACGGGCTGGTGACTGTTTAAATGATTTTTTACCAGACCTTTGGTCCTGAAAAGGTCCCTGTCCAAACCTTTTCCTACTGGAATTTAATCAATGATGCCTTAAAAACTTATAATCATTCCCCTGATGTTCAAAAATTAATTAAGGAGGGAGAAATAGCCTTAAAAGAATCCTCCCATCCACCCTCTGTTTGTCATTCTGTCAGGATTAATATTCAGGACCACCCATGTCTAAAATTGTTTCAGCTGCCCGTCACCCCCGCCCCCAGAACAACCACCCTCTTCCCCCCTTTTCCTCACAGGATGTATATACCCTTACCTCAAAAATGTTGGTTATGATTTAACCCCAGATGAGGAAGCCTCCTTAGAGGAAGAAGCTGCCAAGTATCATAATCCTGATTGGCCCCCCTCCTCAAACATGCCCACTACCAAATTTTCTCCTTTTAAAACTCCTCCCTACCAGTTTCCCCCACAGGGTGTGATGCCTTTGCATCACCCTTTTGTGCACCTGTAATTGAGGATGAGGAAACCTCTGCCCTCTTACAAAGAGCCAAGAGCCTTCTCCTCACTGAGGTTTCCTCCCTCAGGAGGTCCTCCAACAAAAGCATGAACATCTTCAACTCATAAAAGAACTCCATGCTGTTGATACAGAATTAACCACATTAGCCTTATAACCCCCCAAAGACCTTAAAAATAGCCCAGGGGATACTAAAAACAGCCCCAAAAATGTGCCCACCAAAACAAATCTAAAAAGGGCTCCTCCTCTCCTCCTGCTAAAGCTTCTCACTCTCTTTATGCCTTCCCAGTACCAGACTGCTAAAGAGTCTGACTCAGCTGTGAGAGTTACAAGCTCATCACTCCCTGATACTGAGGGTGAAGCATCCAAACACTCATAATGAAGGTAGCAGATCTGAGGGCTCCGACTCTGAGGATGAGGCCCTCAATACTTCCCAAAAATACAAACACCTCACTCTTAAATATCTTGAAAAACTTGAGGCAGCAGTTGCCAATTATGGCCCTACAGCTCCCTTTACTTTGGCCTTTTAGAAAATATGAGTGACCATTGGCTTATACCTAATGATTGGTATTTCCTGGCTAGAGCTACACTTTCAGGTAGAGATTATGTTTTATGGAAAACTGATTGTACTGAAATTTGTAGGGAGATGGCTCAACACAATAAAAAAATTCCTCCAAAAGATGGACTCTTAAAAAGCTCCTGGGTAACAGCCCCTATAAGAAAAATGAAACTCGAGCCCGCTTTGCTCCAAGCTTATTAATACAAATTCAAAATGCAGGACTAAAAGCCTGGAAACATTTGCCTCCTAAAGGGTCAGCTAACACCTCCCTGGCAAAGATTCGGCAGGGGCCTGATGAACCTTATAGTGACTTTGTCAGCCTCCTAAATGACGCTGCTGAGCGGCTTCTTGACAATGGAGAAAATGAAAGTGCTTTGTAAAACATCCAGCATTTGAAAACGCCAATCCTGCCTGTCAGGCTGCCTTTCGTCCCATCGCGCTAAGTTCGAACTTTCTGATTATGCCAGGCTATGCTCAGGAATTGGCTCCGCCCATGCCATGGGGCTCGCCTTTGGAGCTGCCCTCCATGAAGCCAACAAAGACCCTAAAACCTGCTTTAACTGCAAACAACCTGGGCATTTCTCCTGCGAATTCACTGTGCCTTATGCAGCTCCCAGTGAGCGCCCTCCCCCTGCTTCTCTCTGTTGGGGCTGCCACCGGGGCAAACACTGGGCTTCAGAATGCAGATCCAAAACAAATGCACAGGATCAACCATTACCTCCTAAACAGCTGGGAAACTTCCAGAGGGGCCAGCCCCTGACCCCCATCCAGAGGACAACCTCAGGGGCTATCAGGTTTGTCCCCTCTGCCCAGACTCAGCCACTCCCCAACCCTACCAATCCATTTCAGATCTCTGGAGAGCAACCTCAGGGAGTGCAGGACTGGACCTCTGTTTCACCACCCAGTCAATATTGACTCCTGAAATGGGCCCTCAGCTCCGAAATACTGGAGTGTATGGCCCCTTACCTCCCTATACCTTTGGCCTAATCATTGGAAGAGCTAGCCCCACCCTTGAAAGGAGTCAAAATTTCCCAGGAGTTATTGACAATGATATTACTGGAGAACTTAAGATTCTTGCCTCTACAAGTACAGGCATGATTACTATCCACCCAGGCACCCACATTGCCCAACTCCTGTTGCTTCCTCTCTGACATTCAAACCTTAAGTATAAAAAATTTGCCCGGTGCGAGGATGGTCCAGGTTCCTCTGATGTTTATTGGTTTCAAAAAATTTCCCAATCCCGCCCCCTCTTAACTCTAAAGCTTAATGACCAAACCTTCCAAGGAATTTTGGACACAGTAGCTGATACCACTGTTCTATGCCATAGAGATTGGCCCACTTCGTGGCCTCTTACCAAATCCCACACCCATCTTAAAGGCATTGGCCAGACTTCAAACCCTCAACTGAGTTCACAAGTCCTTACATGGACTGATGAAGAAGGCAATTCTGGTACTGTTATACCTTTTGTTGTCCCTGGCCTACCTGTTAATCTCTGGGGTCGAGATATTCTTACCCAAATGAATGTCATCATGTGCAGTCCTAATGAAATTGTCACCAATCAGATGCTTAAACAAGGTTTCCTTCCTGGCAAGGGCTTAGGAAAAAAATTCTCAAGGCATTAAAATACCTATCCCAATATCTGTTAAAAATGATAGGGCTGAATTAGGGTATTCTCAAAATTTATCCTAATGGCCATTGACATTCCTGTACCCCACACAGATAAAATTACCTGGAATACAAATGATCCTGTTTGGGTTAATCAATGGCCTTTAACAAAAGAAAAGGTTGTGGCTGCTATGGAGTTAGTACAGGAACAACTTGCCGCAGGTCATATCGAACCAACAAACTCCCCATGGAATACACCTATTTTTGTTATTAAAAAGAAATCAGGAAAATGGAGATTATTACAAGATCTTAGGGCCATAAATAAGGTCATGGCTCCTAATGGTGCCTTACAGCCTGGCTTGCCCTCTCTGGTGGCAATTCCTTCTGGGTACCATAAAATTGTTATTGATCTCAAAGATTGTTTTTTTTACTATTGCCCTACACCCTGAGGATAAATCACATTTTGCTTTTAGTGTCCCCAAATTAATTTCCAGGGACCAATGCCACGTTTCCAATGGAGGGTCCTGCCCCAGGGAATGGCAAATAGTCCCACTCTATGCCAAAAATTTGTGGCTCAAGCAATGGATGCCATCAGAGTAAAGTGGCCTTCCATCTGTATTCTCCATTATATGGATGATATTCTTTTGGCAGGCCAACATCAAGAGCCACTTTTCCAGTGCTATCAGGAGCTAACGTATAGCCTTTCAATAAGGGGACTTCAAATTGCCCCTGACAAAGTCCAATTAGCAGATCCCTATCTTTACCTTGGTTTTGAGCTTTATCAACAATGAGTCTTAACCCCAAAGATTCAATTACGAACTTCCCATCTTCAAACCCTAAATGATTTCCAAAAATTATTAGGTGATATTCAATGGCTCAAACCTTACTTAAAACTTACCACTGATGAACTGGTCCCCCTTAATGAGATTCTAAAAGGAGACTCAAACCCTTCATCCACCAGAAAGTTTATGCCTGAGGCCCAGGCCTCTCTGGCTCTAGTCAACAAAGCTATTCAAAACAAAACTGTTTTCCAGATATCCTATTCTGACCCCCTGTTATACATTGCTTTTGCAACATCCCATGTACCCACAGGAGTCTTCTGGCAACAAATAACCATCAGAGAAGAAAAAGGAGGGAATCCCCTACTCTGGGTCTACCTACCCACCTCTCCCTCAAAGGTGCTAGCCACTTTTCCATCTTTTATGGCCAAGTTAATTATTAAGGGCAGAGAAACAAGTCGCCAATACTTTGGAAAAGATCTTGACTCCATAGTCGTCCCCTATACTCGAGAACAATTAGATTGGCTGCTTCAAACAAATGATGAATGGCCCATGCCTGCTCCTCTTTCCTTGATACTATCGATAACCTTTATCCTAGTGATCCCTTGTTACAGTTTGCCAGAATTCATCCCTTTGTTTTTCCTAAATTAACTGCCTCACAATCTATAAGGGAGGCTCCCCTAGTATTTACAGATGGCTCAGCCAATGGAGTTGCCGCCTATGTTGTGGGTGGAAAGGCTACCTCCTGCCTCTCCCCATATTCCTCAGCACAGCTTGTTGAAATTTATGCAGTCATTCAAGTTTTTCAGTTTTTTCATTCTCAGCCCTTTAATTTGTATACTGATAGTGCTTATGTTGCCCATTCTGTTCCCTTATTGGAAACTGTTCCCTTTATTAAACCCTCTACCAATGCAGCTCCACTTTTTCTTCAGCTTCACTCCTTGATTATGGCTAGACAGTGCCCCTGTTTTATTGGCCATCTTCGGGCCCATTTAAAACTGCCTGGTCCTCTATCTGAAGGAAATGTATTGGCTGATGCAGCCACACAATTAGTTTTTCCTGTTCTTGCAGGATCCCTTTCTCAGGTTGCTCAAGCACACTCTCCTCACCATTTAAATGCTCATTCCCTTCGTTTGTTGTTTAAGCTTACCTGAGAACAGGCCCCAAGAAATTGTTAAAAATTGCACTGACTGTGCTGTCTCCCTCCCTGTTCAACATCTGCGAGTTACACCCGGGGCTTGGTTCCCAGTGAAATTTGGCAAATGGATGATACTCATTTAATTGAATTTGGCAAACTTAAATACATGCATGTTACAGCTGATACCTTTTGTGTTTTTATATTTGCCTCTCTCCAAGCTGGAGAGGCCTCCAAAAATGTTATTTCCCATATTTTACAATGCTTTTCTGTCCTAGGAAAGCCTAAAGTTATAAAAACTGATAATGGCCCAGGATATACTGGAAAAAAATTTCAATCTTTTTGCCAACAACTTCAGATTAAGCATGTCACTGGCATTCCTTATAACCCCCAGGGCCAGGGCATCATTGAAAGTGTTCATCAGACTCTAAAATCCATGCTTCATAAATTAAAGAAGGGAAGCCTGTATGATATGCGAGGCAATCCCAAAATCTTTCACATCATGCCCTTTTTGTCCTTAATTTCCTTAGCTTGGACAAGAATGAAAGGTCTACAGTGGATTGCTTTTGGCATTCACAAACTCAAAGTCACCAAGCATTGGGCATGTGGTGAGACCCCTTAATTGCCCAGTGGAAAGGGCCTGACCCAGTCCTGATTTGGGGTCGAGTGTCAGCATGCATCTATGACCAAACAGAGGGAGGCCCTCGTTGGCTCCCTGAGAGACTAGTTAAACAAGTCAACTCTAACCAATCACCCAGGGAAAAGGAAAGCCCCTGAGGTCATTTTCCCTTTCATTCTCCTTCTTTACATCTTTACAGATACCGATGAAGAAACAACTGGGAGAATTTCCCTGGATATTCTGGATCTTGCTGCTGCCTGTACCTTCTCATCAGGACCAGAGACCGGTCGACACACCCCCATTTGCATGGCGTTTTTATTTGACTGAAAATCATACTAATTATGCTAAAACACAGAACTTTGGTCACCTATTGGCTACCACTGATTGCCCCTTGCAAGGATGTCAGAATCCCATTTTACTCAACTTTACTGATTTCCATAATTCCCCGGGCAAGGTGGCTCCTGCTGTTTTTTGTATGATCAGACTGTTCAAAATTGCAAAACTTATTTGAAAGAAAAAAGCATAGGATGCCCCTATTCTTACTGCAAAATTCATGATGCCATTCTTCCTGGTAAGGGACAGGTAATTGAGAGAGAATGGAACAGCCCTAAATTGTATAAGACATCTACAGGATATTCCCTAGTGGTTTGGGACCCATGGGACTCACGATGGACTAATCCAGTAGAAGGAGCCATGTATACGGCCCGAACAGCCACATGGCCCAGCTCCAGACTTTACATTTGGCGCTTTTATGTACAAGTACAATTCATAAGATCCTTATGCAAGAAAAAATTTTAATGACACAACTATCATCCCTCTCCTCTCCATTTTCTTGGCTTTCCCTCCTCCGAGAAGGCCTTATGTTTGCCAATGTTACTGGCATTGGAAATGTCTCATCGTGCTTCCTATGTGCAGCCTTGGGACATCCTCCCCTGATAGCAGTACCCCTGCTTCGGGTCCTTAATTGCACTACCACTGATAATTCCCACGGCTTTCACCCCATCCCTGAAGTACCCTTGTTTCTTGACCCAGGCCGCTCCAAGTCTGATTTTTGCTTTTCTAGTGTTTCCCTTCCCTTTTGCAAGCAGACCGAATTACCCAATCATCCTTTTGCCACCCACTCCCCCATTTTTCTTTTGGTACAATGGCACTCTATCAAAAAATTTGACCATCCCTATCCCACAGGACATGCTCTGCCTACCTGTCTCTCTGGTCCCACAACTTATGCTCAGGACCCCAGCAGAGTTCTTGGGATGGGACACCCCCCAACCCAAGCAAAAAACAGCTATCTTCTTGCCCCTTGTGGCTGGAATTTCCCTTGCCACCTCTATGGTCTCTGCAGGCTTGGTGGGAGGAGTTCTGGGTCATTCCCTCATAACAACAGCTCACCTATCCAAGCAACTTCAGGTAGCAACTGAGGCTTCTGCAGCATCCTTATCCTCCCTCCAGAGGCAGTTAACCTCTCTTGCACAGGTTGCCCTACAAAATCGATGGGCCTTGGACTTGCTGACAGCAGAAAAGGGTGGGACATGACTTTTTCTGACGGAAGAATGTTGTTATTATATTGAGTCTGGAATGGTAGAAACCCAGATAAATAAGCTACATAAACTTAGCCTAGAGCTACATAAGCAGCGATTCTCTGCCGCAGCAGATGAGTGGTGGAGATCATCCATGTTCTCACTTTTGATGCCTCTTGCAGGACTGTTAGTCAGCATCTTGTTATTTGTAACTTTGGGTCCCTTTATAATTGGCAGGCTAATCTGATTCATCAAAAAACAAATAGACTCCCTGGCATCAAAACATATACAGGTTCATTACCATCGGCTCTAAATGTTGGATGGAGGATGTGATCCCTATGATATTTCTCAGTCCTCTTCTCCTTTAGGGGCAGCATAAAGTCCGAACCTATGCTTATTTGCATCAGCCGGTATGGACACCGCTGGGTGCAAGGCCAAGCACTGCAGGGGAAGGCTGATTGAATAGCCCTTGGTTCAGATTCCCTGAGAGACAAACCTGACTTGCATAGAGGTTGGTATCTAGAGGCACCAAAAATGCCCAAGCCCTCTCCTCCCCAAAAGGTACCATTTTTCTCAAGCCCGCAGTGGCTCTAGGAGGAGTCAGGTCAATGTCTCCCCCAGCGGGTTAAGGTCCACCACCATTCAGGTGGGCATACTCCCTCATAAAATAAAAAAAAGGAAGGAGATGCCGAGGACAATTTCAAGAACCATGCCATATTGCCTGCCTGAGTTAAGTTTCTGTTGTCCAGTATTGAGCCCCTAACCAGAAACTTTTGACATGCCTGGACAAGTCCTGAATGATTAGAAAATAACTTAACATTTTCTTATCTTTCTGCTGCAGTGACCATTAGTAACAATGTTTTGTGGTTATGTTGCTTGGTTGGGTTGCTTGGCAACTCAATAGTCCCCTGATCTTTTCCCAAAGAATGTTTCCTGGTCTGCTTCTATAAAACCCACCTGAGAAAAATAAAACTTTGCAGCTTGATCAGAATACTGTCTTGCTGTCAATTCTTTGTGCCTCTTGTCCCTTCATTCACCATTTCCCCTTCTAGGGTCTCTGCTGAAGATCCCTCTGGCCAGGACACAATGTAGCTAGAGTATTCCTGCCTGGCCCACAGTCAGGACAAATCTCTCTCACCTGCCAGTCCCACAGATGCTCAGACCCAACCAAGTAAACACAGAGACTTATATTGCTTACAAACTGTATGGCCGTGGCAGGCTTCTTGCTAACTGTTCTTATATCTTAAATTGACCCATTTCTATAAATCTATACCTTGCCACATGACTTGTGGCTTACCAGCACCTTCACATGCAGCTTGTCATGGTGGTGGCTGGCAGTGTCTCTGACTCAGCCTTCCACTTCCCAGAATTCTTCTCATCCTTGTCCTGCCTATACTTCCTCCTGCCTAACTACTGGCCAATCAGTGTTTTGTTTACTAACCAATCAGAGAAACACATTTGCATTACAGAACATCTCACAGCACTTCCCCTTTTCTTTCTTTTTTCTTTTTTTTTCAAAAAGGAAGGTTTTAACCTTAATAAAGTAAAATTACATATAATTTGGGAATTTGGGTGTAGCTTCTCTAACTAATTCCTGCTGGAGGGGGGCACATTGTATCTTATGGGGACACACAAAAAATTTGAGGATTATGGAATAGTCTATGAGGCTGTATTGTCTGAGCCAGTTGCCTTGAATCCGATCTGTGCATTGGATTATCTGGGCCATGGTGTCTTTGGAGACCTTTCAGGGAGTCTTGGCTGGTCAAACCTGATGTATCTTAATCTGGAACAAATCCATAGCCTCTGGCTTTCTGTGGAAACAAAAGCAGAGCCTCCTTTCCAAAGTAACACATCCTTATATACAAATTTTAAAGTCAAGGAATCTTTAAAATATACATATTGGTTTAACTCAACATCTTTTATGATCAAATGTTTTTCTACAGTTAAAAATCCCAAAGATAACACAATCCAGATTCTCTGGGTAATATTCATCTTTACGTGACTTACTTTTTATATTAATTTTACTGTCTCTTTAAAGACTTTATTTTTTAAAACTATGTATTTGTTTATATATCTGTGTATATCATCTTTTTTGTCTCTTTCAAGCGTATGTATATTTTACACACATTGAAAAGTATTACATCTGAATCTGTCTTATTGTGAATCTATTGCTTTAAACTGCAGCATTTGTAAGACTGAAATGGGGCTATGGCTGCTGGTTCCACCCAACTCAGCTTCCCAACATGGCAGTGGTACATTTGCCACCAGCTCTGGGAGCTATCATGGGTCTACGCTTTTATCCAAGCAGCGTGTAGCACAGAAAGCTCTTTTTTGTTTTGTACTAGCAAAGGCTAAATCCACCATGCAGCTTAATGTGCCACTTGCAGAGGCCTCATTCCCACCATAAGGCAGGTTGAGCATGCACGCTAGGAACCCATCAGTAGCTCAAACCGGCAAGCTGCCACTCATTTGAGAGAGACGATTAGGAAGCTGTTTTTAGCTCCATTTTAGAATCTTTTCTCAGGTTTTAGGTGGAAACTCTTGCCAACTCCTGGGGCACCATTTGTAGCTAGAGTTTTCCTGCCTGGCCCACAGTCAGGACAAATCTCTCTCACCTGCCAGTCCCACAGACGCTCAGACCCAACCATGTAAACACAGAGACTTATATTGTTTACAAACTGTATGGCCGTGTCAGGCTTCTTGCTAACTGTTCTTATATCTTAAATTGACCCATTTCTATAAATCTATACCTTGCCACTTGGCTCGTGGTTTGCCGGCATCTTCACATGCGGCTTGTCATGGTGGTGGCTGGCAGTGTCTCTGATTCAGCCTTCCACTTCCCAGAATTCTTCTCCTCCTTGTCCTGCCTATACTTCCTCCTGCTTGACTACTGGCCAATCAGTGTTTTATTTACTAACCAATCAGAGAAACACAATTGCCATACAGAACATCCCACAGCACCTCTATGTTTATCTAGTGGCTGTTCTGTTCTCTGACCCCAGATAGATCAGAGCCCCCCAATAATGTCCCCTCAACATATAATAATCAAACTACTAAACATACAGAATAAAGAAAGAATATTAAGAGCTGCAAAGGAAAAAGGCCATGTAACTTATAAGAGCAGACCAATCAGAATAACACCTGACTTCTCCATAGAGACTCTGAAAGCCAGAAGGTCCTGGGTAGATATTGTGTAGACACTAAGAGTCCAAGGATGCCAGCCCAGACTACTATATCCAGAAAAAATTTCAATCACCATAGATGGAGTCAAAAAGATATTCCATGACAAAACCAGATTTAAACAATACCTATCCACAAAACCAGCCATACAGAAAGCACTAAAGGAAAACTGAAACCCAAGGGAGTGAAACACACCCACAGAACACAGGCAGTAGATATTCACAAACCAGCAAATACCAAAGAAGGGAAACACGCACACACTACCACCAAAACATAACAGGAATGAACAATCACTGGCCATTAATATCCCTTAATATTGATGGACTCAATTTGCCTATAAAAAGACACAGACTGACATAATGGATATGAAAACAGGATCCATCCTTCTGCATATAAAATAAACATGCCTCAACTTAAAAGGCAGACACCACCTAAGAGTAAAGGGTTGAAAAAAGATTTCCCAATAAAAAATTTAAGAAGTAAACTCCTGTAGCTATCCTAATATCTAACAAAATAGGCTTTAAACTATATTTAATCAAAACTGATTGGGAAGGACATTACATAATCATCACAGGAAAAATCCATCAAGATTAAGTCTCAGTTCTGAACATGTATGCCCAAATACAAGGGCACCCACATATGTAAAAGAAATATTACTAAAGCTTAAATCACACATCAAACCCCATGCACTAACAGTGGGAGACTTCAGCACCCCATTCTCACCAATAGACAGGCCTGCATGACAGAAACTTAACAGAAGAAGAGGGTAACTAACATGTTATGACTCAAATAGACTCAAGAGACATCTACACAACATTCCACCCAAACACAAAAGAATATACCTTCTTCTCAGTACCCCATAGAACCTTCTCTAAAATTCACCATATACCAGATCACAAAGCAAATCTCAACAGATATAAAAAAATTGGAATAACCCCCTCTATCTTATCAGACCATCATGGATTAAAGTTAGAATTCAACAACAACACAAATTACAGAAATCCTACAAACTAATGGAAACTGAACAATGCTCAACTGAATCACCACTGGCTCAAGGATCAAATAATGAAAGAAGTTAAAGACTTCCTAGAATTCAATAAAAATGAATGTACAATATATCCAAACCACAAGAAACAGAACT
The DNA here is from genome assembly GCF_049852395.1 of Peromyscus maniculatus bairdii. Lineage (NCBI taxonomy): Eukaryota > Metazoa > Chordata > Mammalia > Rodentia > Cricetidae > Peromyscus > Peromyscus maniculatus. The sequence continues at coordinate 86,381,509 of NC_134865.1, read as the reverse complement.
AATATTCTCCACTACTTGAGTGACCAAGAATCTGAGATTAAATAGTCCAGGAACCTAGGATAAGAATAAATATTACTGTTCTATAAAAAGAAGATCACAATAAAATTATGCACAATGACATTCTGCTACACTCAAAGATCAGTGTCTTGCTCAGCCATCATCAGAGAAACTTCCTCCTCCAACAGAAGGGAACACATACAGAGACCCACAGCAGGACAATATTCTGAGAGTGAGAGAACGTGGACACTCAGCACTACGTGAGATGTCTTCATCAGATCCCTCAGGGTCATGAAACACTGAAAAAGAGGAAAGAAGAGTATAAGAGCCAGAGAGGAGAGACCCACCAAGGAAATAAGGCTGCTACATCAAAAGGATAGTTGCACATATAAATTCAGAGAGACAGGGGAAGCATGCACAGGGCCTGCATGGACCTGCACTAGATAGGGCCCTAGAGCTGAAATGATAAGTGCAAAGAGGCACCTATCCCTAACCCAGAAACTATCTCCAATTGATAACCACATGAAAATGGAAAAACAATTTTCTCTAAGGGCATCTCCCTGAGGAAATCACCTACTCTTAAGTGTAGGCTGCATGTCCTGCAGTAGATGGACATCGGAAATCATATTCAAATGTATTTTGGAGGTTCCTTGTCTCATAATACTGCATGGCTTTTCGTCATTTAACTTATTTGTTTATTTGATTATTTCTTATTTCATCCTACATTTCCCTTGAATATATACTATGGCTTCTAATTTTTGTTCTTATGGGATTGCATAGTGTGCAAATCAGGAGGTCTGTGCATCTGCACCTGTGTCTTGTGACCTTTCTCAGGTTCTTTTCTTCTGTTTGTTTCTTTTGACTTGATCGGATATGTTAGTTTTTGTTTGATATCATTTTATTTTATTATTATTCATTAGAAGCCTGTATATTTTCTAAAGAGAGACAGTGAGATGTAGCATGAATCTTAAATCATCTTATTAGTAAGAACAAACCCAAAGCCATGTATTGGGGTAAATGCTGGAAGACCAGAGAGACAGAGAGGCCACAGTCACCTCACCTTGCCAGTTCCTCAGCTGATTCTGTTTCCTCAGACTGGAAAACTCTGAGTCCTCATCCAGAATGAATCTCAGCTGAACTGCTGCTAAAAGCTTAAAAGCTTAATCAGGCTAGTTCCTGGTCCTCACACCTTACATATCTTTCTGCTTTCTGCCATCATTTCCTGGGATTAAAGGTGTGAGTCACTATGCCTGGATGGTCCAGTGTGGCTTTGAACTCACAGAGATGTGGATGGACTTCTGCCTTTGGAATATTAGGATTAAAGGTGTGTGTGTACCACCATTTTATGCCTCTATGTCTATCTAGTGGCTGTCCTGTCCTCTGACCTCAGATAAGCTTATCAGGATGCACAATATATTGGGGAACACAATTTGTCACCACAGTGAGATGTTATGTCTGAATGGGAAGAGCCGTCTTCCAGGTCTTGGGGTTAGAAGAGGAAGGAGAAACAGTAATTGTTAGCGTCCTGGAGAAGTCCCACAAAGGACCACCAGAAATATGCAACTAGCAAGAGTTGTCTAATTCACGAGGATACAAAAAGGTCCAATGTGCTGGTGTCCTACATCTAGTCAGCACAAAGGAAAGATGGCAAAGACCCCATGAGAAGCTTGTAGGCTTCTTTTATACATAGCTACAGGAATCTTAAAGGAAGTAAAATGATTCTATCTATGACTTTCATTAGCGACAATGAAACTAATATATTTCTGATTGTTTAGGGATAGCAAGGGCAGAACTTTCTATTTGGGCCAGCTGCAATGAGTCTCAAGGTCTTGTCCTTATTTGGTGTGGGCTGGTATGTTCAGTTTAATAGGAAAATTGGCTGTCAGAGGCATCAGTGATTGATTGCTCTTTGTTCCTGGATCTCTCAGGAACTTCCTCCTTAGAAACAAAAGCTATAAACGAGGCCTAGTGAGGCCTAATTCTCAACTGAATTATTTGGAGCCTGTTATGACATATGCCTGGCTTTCTCAGGAATCAGGATAAATTGTATGAGAAAAAAATCTATATTCAATGAAAAAAAAAGATTTGTCCATAGGTGGAAACTACAAGAAAGATGAGAACAGAGGGAAGGACTCTTATGGTGGCCAAACACTGACACATGTTGCAAACTCCAAGAGGAGCTTTAGTCTGTACAGAGACCTATTGATTTTAATCCTTAATCTCTGTGGTTGGGCTATCACACACCTGCTCCCATGATTCTGTCAGTTGTCTAACATGGGTGGGCTTGAACCAAGACAGGATAAAAGATGAATGGGATCCCTAAGAAAGGTTCATGGTATGCAGAATTCTAAGCTGCTTCTCTCAGCATGGGTTTCCTCTATATTCCACAGACTGGATGGTTTAAGAGTAGGTGTGGACCTTGTCCAACAAAAACATGACAGTGTGCCAATTTCCCAGAAAGAAAGAAACTGATCTCATGGGTGAGAAAAGGAAGAAAAGCAGGAGCTGTGTGGGCTTACTAATCAGAAAGACAGTGCTCAGGAAACTAGTGTGAAAAGAAAGTTGGCACTGACCTGAGACAGCAATAGTACAGGAGCAGAATGGAGGTGGGGAGGGTGGACTGGGAAGTAGAGGTTGGTCATGCCAAGATATGTTTCCTGTGATAACTGTAGTCCCTATTCTCTCATATTCCAGACTCACACTACAGGAATTGAGATAAACTGATGGCCATATTGTAACAGACAAATGGAGTAGTATCCACACTCCCCATTTATAAAGACAAGGCTGACTCCCCACATGCAAATGCATCTTCTAGCTCTAAGTTAAATCCCCTCCTGGACTGTGGGATCTCACATCTCTCTCACAGCAGGCTGACCTCTGAGGAAGGGGAGGTGTAGCCTAGAAGATGACACTGTTGGGTCTTCTGTGTCTGGTGACTGCCCTTCCTGGTGAGTGTTACCATTTCATACATGTGTCCATGAGGGGTAGTGATAACCTGTGATTGACAGAATTGTCTCTTCTTGTCTGTAGGTATCCTGTCCCAGATACAGCTTCAGGAGTCAGGACCTGGCCTGGTGAAGCCCTCTCAATCGCTGTCCCTCACCTGCTCTGTCACTGGTTACTCCATCACCACCAGTGGTTACTACTGGAACTGGATCAGGCAGTCCCCAGGGAAGAAGCTGGAGTGGATGGGGTACATAAATTATGTTGGTGGCACCTACTACAACCCATCCCTGCAGAGCCGCATCTCCATCACCAGAGAAACATCCAAGAACCAGTTCTTCCTGCAGCTGAACTCTGTGACCACTGAGGACACAGCCACATATTACTGTGCAAGAGACACAGTGAGGAGACTTCAGCATGAGCCCAGACACAAACCTCCCTGCAGAGGAGCCTTGGACCAGCAGGGGGCGATGAGCTGGAAAGAAAAGCTGGTTTTCTCTGTTTTTGCTTCTTACTCACTAAGGGCAAAGAGTCTTGGGAGCTTTTTTTCTCTCTGATCATGAAAAACTGTTTTTCTAAAGTCACATTTGCTTATTTTTCACTGTTACTATCAAGGTGCTGTATGTGGTTATACTTCTTGTCTTTTTACTTGTGAATCTAGCTTTTATCAGCTGTGCCATCTCTGGTCTCAAGAATTTTTTTTTTATTTAGTGAAAACAACATTTTGAAATTCAGCTGACCTAGGCATCATATTAGTTGACCCATTAAAAAGTGAATTCTCGACGCAAACCGATGGGCGAACCGCGCTATCAAAGTTTGCCTTAAATATAAGGCGAGCGCATTTAAATTGTTTTACCATTTTAAGGAACACATGAAATCACACTCCACTGAGAGTTTCAAGTGTGAAATATGCAATAAAAGGTATCTCCGAGAGAGTGCGTGGAAACAGCACCTCAGCTGTTACCACCTTGAAGAAGGTGGGGTGAGTAAGAAGCAGAGAACTGGGAAAAAAATCCACATATGCCAGTACTGTGACAAACAGTTTGACCACTTTGGACACTTTAAAGAGCACCTTCGGAAACATACAGGTGAAAAACCTTTTGAATGTTCAAATTGTCATGAGCGGTTTGCTAGAAATAGCACTCTGAAATGTCACCTCACTGCGTGCCAAACTGGAGTAGGGGCAAAAAAGGGAAGGAAGAAGCTGTACGAATGCCAGGTCTGTAACAGTGTATTTAACAGCTGGGACCAGTTCAAAGATCACTTGGTAATACACACTGGAAATAAACCCAACCATTGTACTCTGTGTGACTTGTGGTTTATGCAAGGAAATGAATTAAGAAGGCATCTTAGTGACGCTCACAATATTTCAGAACGTATAGTGACTGAAGAGGTTCTTTCAGTGGAAACACATGTACAGACTGAACCAGTGACGTCAATGACTATTATAGAACAAGTTGGGAAGGTGCATGTATTACCACTGTGTGGTGGTAATCTAATTGTATTGAAATATTATTTTGATTTGTACTGAAATATTAATTTGATTGTATGTTAATAAATAAAGTTGTCTGGGGGTCAGAGCTATTAGAGCCATAGCAAGAGTGTGGCGGTGGTGGCACACGCCTTTAATCCCATAGATATCTGTGTGTTCAGGGTCAGAGCTATTAGAGCCATAGCAAGAGTGTGGCGGTGGTGGCACACGCCTTTAATCCCATAAGATCTCTGTGTGTTCAGGGATACAGCCAGCATTGGAGACATATGCCTTTAAGACCTAGGGGGCTGTACATTCAGACAGTGACGAGGCAGTCATGTGTTTGGGTTTACAACCAATGAGAAGGCAGAACAACATACTTTAAAAATACGAACCGAGAGGAAGTAGGTCTCTTTTCGCGAAGCTGGGACAGCAGGAGGAAGGGTGAGATTTTAGCTCTGAGCTCTGACCTCTCGCCTTTCTCTTTTACATTGTTTCTGTGTTTCTTATTTAATAAGACGGTTGGTTACATCTACATCTGGCGCCCAACGTGACAAGAATCCATTAAAAACTGCTTGGCTTGGTGGCAGGTCCGCTTTCCCGCAAGGGCGGCAGGCGGCCCGCGGCGGCGGCGGCGGCGGCGGCGGCGGCGGCGGCAGTGGCGGCACACGGCGGCCGGCGGCGATCGGCTTCTTAGTCCGAGCTGCTGGCTTCCTAGTCCGGGTAGCAACTTCTAGCCCGGGCCTAGGTCTGTGAGCAGCTTGCCTAAAGCCGGTGCTACAAACAACTCAGACCTGCCCTGCCGAACAGGGCTCTGCCTGTAAAGCCAACGCACGTAGTCGGAGCTTAAGGAAGCCAGACCCAAGCCTTGACTCGGCACAAGAGGGAACACGTGGCTGCATTTAAGCTTTAGCCGGCTACGCTTTCTTGTGCGTTCTCTCTTTTCTCTCTCTCTCTCTCTCTCTCTCTCTCTCTCTCTCTCTCTCTCTCTGGATTTACACCTGGGACACTAGGTGGCTGCTTTGAAAATCCCCTCGGATTTCTACTGTTCTACGCAGATTTGGTAAGTCATAATATATCAGATATTTTAAAGGAAACTATCTAAAAGAGAATTTTTTTTCCACATTAAAAAACAAATGGGTTTTATGTGTGCATTGGAAGAAAATTGGTTTTTGTTCGAAATTTTAGGCAGTCTGGCAATGGAACAACTATATAATATTAGTATTGGTGGAATTATGCACCTCATCACTATAATAATCCACATTTTAATATTTAAAAAGATAGTCCATTTAAGTGCCAGGATAACAGCGTTAGAAGAACTTGTTAAACCTGTAAAAATTCAGACAGAAGAAATTAACAGTGAAGTTGTTTCAAGTCGGGATCATAAGGTTGCAGAAAGAAAGCCTGTTTTCACACAGTCACCCTTAATTTATCCTGTAACAGTACAGCAGATGCCTGATCAAATGGCTACACAAAATACTTGGGCTCCAATTGAAATGTTGGATTTAAAAAGGTTTAAGGAGGCAATAGTATCTTATGGCATGCATTCCCCATATGTAAAGCAAATGTTAAACACTTGGTCAACATATAATAGGATAGTACCACAGGACTGGCGGGACCTCGCACAAGGTGTTCTGGAACCCAGCCAGAGACTTCAATTTCTGACTTGGTTTAAGGAGGAGGCTAAAAACATAGAAAAACAGTGGAGGGATAAAGGAGTACAAGTTTGCCAGGATCAGCTTATGGGCGAAGGCCAATATGCTTCAGCACAAGCACAATGTTTATATGATGTCCAAACCCTAATTTTATGTCGAACGGCAGCCTTGAATGCATGGGACAAAGTTGAGGAACCAGGAAAAAAATCTGAGTCATTTGCAAAGGTGAAGCAAGGCCCAAAAGAGTCTTTTACAGATTTTTTACAAAGACTGGCTTCAGCAGTAAAGAGAACGGTCTCGGATTCAGAAGCTGGTAAGGCAATAATTGAATCTTTGGCCTTTGAGAATTCGAATGCAGCATGCAAAAGAATAATCAGGCCATTAAGGGCAAGATCTGCACCTATGGAAGATTGGATTAGAGAAACAATTAATGTTGAAGCTGATGAGCATGATGATACATGGGTAGGAGAAGTAATTTCAAAAGGTTTGAGGAGTGTTAGATGTTTTGGATGTGGAAAGCAAGGACATTTGAAAAGGGACTGTAGACAGGTCATTTCCAGAAACAATGTTTCTTCAAGGAACAATGGCAACAGAATGCCCCTTCCTTCTGGAGTATGCAGAAGGTGTGGTAAGGGAAAACACTGGACCAACGAATGTAGATCAACAAAGGACAGACAGGGTAATCCTTTGCCTCAGTCTTCGGGAAACTCCCAGAGGGGCCTCAGGCAGGCCCCCAGTGCAAATCCAGTTCAAACCTTTCCGGCAGCCATAGAGGAAATGCCTGCTCTGGAGAGCGATTAAATAACCAAATGCCTATTGGAATAAATCATGCTGGTCAGAATGATGAAACAGAGAGAATAGAAAATTCAGGAGAAAACATAAAGAAAATTTTTTGGCAAACTTCTATTAATGAACAAAGACCAAAATTAACGATAAAAATAAATGGTGTTTTGTTGTCTGGTCTGGTAGACACAGGTGCGGACGTTACCATAATTGCACCAGAATTTTGGCATCCAACTTGGCCTCTTCAGGAGGTAAACGTTCAACTGTTAGGAATTGGGACATTATCTCAGGTGAAACAGAGTGCAAGATGGCTCGAATGTATAGGTCCAGAAGGACAGAGAGGAAAATTAAAACCATATGTGGCTAACATAACTATGAACCTGTGGGGTCGAGACTTGTTGCAACAATGGAATACTCAGATTAACATCCCTCCAATCTCAGAAACAAATCATAAACTAGCACATGTTACTGAGAGAAATATTAGAAGATATTGTTCTAATGAGTGGTCACCAGCCATCCATATTATACAAGAACAGGGCACAATAACTGATGATCTTCCAAAGACACCAACAGCTCTACCTTTAAAATGGTTAACAGACAAGCCTGTATGGGTCCAGCAATGGCCTTTAACAACAGAGAAACTCCAGGCTTTAGAAGAGCTGGTAGAAGAACAGTTAAATGCTCAGCATATTGAAGAATCAACCAGCCCTTGGAATTCTCCTGTATTTGTTATTAAAAAGAAATCTGGTAAATGGAGAATGGTAACAGACCTTAGGGCAATTAACAAAGTAATTCAGCCAATGGGTTCTCTACAATCTGGGATGCCTTTGCCTACTCTGTTACCAAAAGGATGGCCTCTCATAGTTATTGATTTAAAAGACTGTTTCTTTTCCATACCCTTACAAGAAAAAGACAGAGAAAGATTTGCTTTTACAGTGCCTACTTATAATAATTCTCAACCGGTTAAAAGATTTCAATGGAGGGTCCTCCCACAGGGAATGTTGAATAGCCCAACTCTGTGCCAATATTTTGTACAACAGCCATTGGAAGTGATACGTAAAAAATTTCCTAAATCTATAATTTATCATTATATGGACGATATTTTACTAGCTGACTCAAATGCAGATACTTTAGAAATAATGTTTGAAGAAGTAAAGAAAATTTTGCCTCGCTGGGGATTACAAATTGCTCCTGAAAAGATACAAAGAGGAGATTCTATTAATTATTTAGGATATAAAATAGAGCTACAAAAAATTAGACCCCAAAAGGTGCAAATTCGGAGAGATAGACTACAGACTCTTAATGACTTTCAAAGATTATTTGGAGATATTTCTCATCTACGAACTATTGTTGGGGTAAAAAATGATGAACTGACTAATTTGTTCAAAACCTTAGAAGGTGACAAGGACTTAAATAGTCCGAGAGAATTATCACCTGAAGCTGAGAAAGAATTAGCCTTGGTAGAAAAGAAAGTGCATGAAGGACACGTGAATCGTATTGATCCAAAGCTGGATTGCATTTTGGTTATCTTACCTTCTAGGCGTTCTCCTACTGGAATATTAATGCAGAGGGAAGATATTATATTGGAATGGATATTTTTACCAAATAAACCAAATAAAAAATTAAAAACTTATGTGGAAAAAATCTCTGACTTGATTTACAAAGGAAAAATGAGACTTCGTCAATTAGCAGGCATAGACCCAGCAGAAATTGTCGTACCATTAACTAAGGAGGACATTGAAAAATTATGGACAGAAAGTGAACCTTGGCAAAGAGCTTGCAGTAATTTTTTGGGAGAAATTAACAGCAAATATCCCAAAAGCAATAGAATTGATCTTATAAAGAGAGCTGAATGGATCTTGCCTCGAATTGTACGGCAAAAACCCATATCTGGAGTTCGTACATTTTATACAGATGCCAACAAAGAAGGAAAGGCAGGTTACAAATCAGAAAATTTAAGTAAAGTGGTTCAAAGTCCGTATAATTCAGTGCAAAAATCAGAATTGTATGCTATTCTGTTGGTATTAATGGATTTTTCAGAACCTCTCAACATAGTAACTGACTCTCAGTATGCTGAAAGAGTGGTGTTACATATTGAGACTGCAGAATTTATCCCTGATGCTTCAGAATTAACTTCACTATTTATTCAATTACAAGATACAATCAGGAAAAGGAATCATCCTTTATATATAACTCACATTCGATCCCATACTGGTCTGCCAGGCCCTCTAGCACAAGGCAATGAAGAGATTGATAAATTATTGATAGGAAATGTGCTGGAGGCCTCAGAATTTCATAAAAAACATCACGTTAATAGTAAAGGTTTAAAAAAGGATTTTTCCATAACCTGGCAACAAGCCAAAGAAATAATAAAGAAATGTCCTACTTGTTCCTTCTACAATCAGACGCCATTACCAGCAGGATGTAACCCAAAGGGTACTCAGAGAAATGAAATCTGGCAGATGGACGTGTTTCACTTTGCAGAATTTGGAAAATTGAAATATGTACACCACACTATCGATACTTATTCAGGATTTCAATGGGCAACTGCTTTGAGTTCTGAAAAAGCTGATTCTGTAATCACTCATTTGCTAGAAGTTATGGCCATCATGGGTATACCTGCACAAATCAAAACTGACAATGCTCCATCATATGTCTCTGTTAAAATGAAACAGTTTTTTGCTTATTACAATATAAAGCATATTACAGGCATACCACATAATCCTACAGGTCAAGCAGTTATAGAAAGATCAAACAGAACTCTAAAGGATATGCTAAATAAACAGAAATGGGTAACAAAAACCCCCAGAAATAGATTGCATAATGCTCTTCTAACTTTGAATTTTCTGAATGCCAATGAGAAAGGAACAACAGCTGCAGAGAGACATTGGATAATAGAAAAAACTACAGAATTAAATCAGCCTATATACTTTAAGGATGTGCTGACCTCAGAATGGAAACCAGGGTATGTATTACATTGGGGACGTGGTTTTGCTTTTGTTTCTACAGGAGAAGATAAGCTGTGGGTACCATCAAAATTGATAAAGGTTCGATTTGAACAAGAGAGACCTCTTAATTAGAGGAGGTGATAGTTCATCAACCAGCATGAACATCCAATTTAAACTAACTTGTATCAATAAAACATGCCTTTTCATTTCATCAGATAATAACTTGCCAAAAAGGAACATCCCCAAAATTAGTCTTGGGGAAAGGTTTTTGTTTTTGTCTTTTAGGAGAATGAAGGTTAAGGAATCTGAAGAACACTGGACAAATGAGACAACTGAAGAAAAGGGACAAATCATCTATCCCAAGAAACAGAGTGAAACGGTGTATGGGTATATATTATCTAAAAAAAAAAAAAAATTTATGTCTTCCTAAATGTTTGTTTCTGCTTTTCTCTAAAGATTTAACACTCTTGGTTTTCTAACAGTCCCAGTTCAATTAAAATTTAAAGCTGACTTTGGAGTTGGAGAATGGCTCTCTCCTTCTTTAAAATCAAGCATGTTGTTAAAAGGAAAATGCAAACTCCCTGTATCATGCCAGAATAAGAGCCATCTTCTGCTATGGTACAGGACAAAAGCAAAATTAATTAAGGGACTATTCTATTACTAATCTCAACTCTTTGATTCTATTCTGATTCTTTAAACTTTTCTCAAAGTATAAATTTTATATCAAAATTTACAAGATTAATATATATATATACATTTTAAACTTTGTTAAGATATGAATGGTCACATAGAGTACTAACTAATTCTAGAAAAAAGGCTAGCTGCATATATATGTTTTTGTGTTCGAGTCTCTTATCAGTTTTCTGCAGGAAATCACGGCCAGGCCTAACATCAACTGAAGTCTCCAGAAAGAAGATGGGGCCCCACAACAACAACAATTCCACGTGGACAATAATAATATCATTAAGCTGACAAACATCATCCATAGATCAGCTTTGAACTACAAGATGCTCAGAGCAAATTTGAGATGACTAGCTGAGATGATCCAGTCTCAAAGACTACTTGAATAAGGACTTGAGATAAACCCTCAACTTTGGCATTATACACAGACTGGATAATGAAGGATATAGTTACCTCTCCTAGAATTTGACAATTAACCTAAAATTTTTCTTTCAGGATAAAGAAAACTTCGCCCATACCCAGCAGGAAGCAATTTTAAGAATACGACGCCCACATTCCCAAAGAGATGGTGTGGGGCAGGTGGTTTTTTGGTCTTTTTAATGGGTTCTGGGTCTGGGATAATTTTCAGTATTTAGGGGGGTTGGTTACAAGTTATTGTCAAGGGTTAGGAAAAAGGCTAAGCAAAGGAGATTAGATTTAAGGTTCTTGTTTAAAAAAAAAAAAGAAAGAAAGAAAGAAGGAAAGAAAGAAAGAAAGAAAGAAAGAAAGAAAGAAAGAAAGAAAGAAAGAAAGAAAGAAAAAAGAAAGAAAGAAAAGAGAAAGACAATTACTAGTTTTAAATACTTTACATTGGATTGAATTGTTTTATATTGTACACAAATTTGAAACTGATATTGTTAGAAAATGCTATATGTATATTTCTAATTGTATTTATTCCATCCATTTAACAATGTAATGCAAATTTCTGGTCCTTGAATGTTATTATTATCAACTATTAGGATATAAAGAAATGAAAGCTAGTAGTTAGACATTATCATAGAACTTGTAGTCATATTAGATATGTTTTAAAAATTGAGCAGAGATGTTTTAGACAGGTCATCTTCAAACCCTTCAGAGATCTACAGAATATGGCATTTAAAATGTTTTAATAACTTAGAAAATTTTTCTTTTTTGAGACATGTCGGCTCCTGGCAGTACCAATCTACTTTAGAGAAAATATGGGCATTGAAGAAACTGCATATGGAGTCAACTTTCATTCTGGCAAAAGTTAGCCACTGGACAACAAAGTATCCTCGAATCAACAGGACAAAATGGACAGACAGATCACGAAACAAGGGACTACTGATTCTTGCCAAAACAAGTGTGGTTATGGCTTTATCAAAAGGCATCTTCTGAGGCCAGGACAATATGGCCCCATCCCTGAAGTGGCCTTCGCATCCGGAAAAGGTACGGTGCCCTTTTCTTCGAAGGCAGCTTAACAGGCAGAGGGCCGATGGATTCTGTTGTACAATGGAACAGCAGCTGAAAGCTCATGCCTCTCAAAAGTAGACTGGCATTTAATAGAGGGATGTGGAGAAGAAGGGGATGCTGAGATGAAGCCATATATACACAGCCAAGAAGAATGGACAGCTGAATTAAAAAACTGTCAACAATTTCCAGAATTTAAAATCCTGAATCATGACAGGACACTAGTGGAATTCAGGTGTTTCTGGTACGTGGACTGCTCTCACCCAATGTGAGGTTGAACTGTTGACCTTGTGTACATCCTACATCACAAATGAGTCTGTCAGATACACTAAGCCTATAGGCTGAAGATGATGCCCCAACACTGCGGAGAAACCTCAGGTGACTGCCCAGGCAGCTGGCTGTTTCTGTCAACTCACAAAATTTTTTGGAAGTTGCTTGCATGCACTTCCTGTTTTTATTTTTGTTAGCTACTATTATTCCCTTCTTGGGTCTCTGAGGGAGTTGAAGATTAGTTAGTTATGGTTGAAGATTAGTTAGTTATAGTTGAAAATTAATTAGGATAGAAAGTACATTAGATACATCTTGGATTTACCAAAATAGGATAGATAATGGAATTATTTTCTCTGATTTGTCAAATACCTGTTTAGGTATTTATTACTTGTATATATTGTATATAGTTATTGTACTTTTGTATATAGTTTTTCTTTTGTTAGTCATAACCTTTTGCTTTTTTTCTTTTTATTAAAATAGAAAAGGGGGAAATGTGGTGGTAATCTAATTGTATTGAAATATTATTTTGATTTGTACTGAAATATTAATTTGATTGTATGTTAATAAATAAAGTTGTCTGGGGGTCAGAGCTATTAGAGCCATAGCAAGAGTGTGGCGGTGGTGGCACACGCCTTTAATCCCATAGATATCTGTGTGTTCAGGGTCAGAGCTATTAGAGCCATAGCAAGAGTGTGGCGGTGGTGGCACACGCCTTTAATCCCATAAGATCTCTGTGTGTTCAGGGATACAGCCAGCATTGGAGACATATGCCTTTAAGACCTAGGGGGCTGTACATTCAGACAGTGACGAGGCAGTCATGTGTTTGGGTTTACAACCAATGAGAAGGCAGAACAACATACTTTAAAAATACGAACCGAGAGGAAGTAGGTCTCTTTTCGCGAAGCTGGGACAGCAGGAGGAAGGGTGAGATTTTAGCTCTGAGCTCTGACCTCTCGCCTTTCTCTTTTACATTGTTTCTGTGTTTCTTATTTAATAAGACGGTTGGTTACATCTACACCACTGCTTCAGGTCCAGGTGGATTCAGCACAAGTAACTGTGGAACAGGTCCATCCAGATCTGCTCCAGGACGGCCAAGTGCACGATTCACACATGAGCGAGCTTCCAGAGCAGGTCCAAGTGAGTTACCTGGAAGTGGGTCGGATTCAGACTGAAGAAGGCACGGAAGTGCACGTGGAGGAGCTGCACGTGGAACGGGTAAACCAGATGCCAATGGAAGTACAGACTGAGCTTCTAGAAGCTGACTTGGATCACATGACTCCCGAAATCATGAGCCAGGAGGAGAGCGAGCCTAGCCATGCAGATGCTGCTGAGGCTGCCATGGAGGATCCCGAAGATGCTGAGGGGCTAGAGACCACCCCAGGAGAGTGTTCCCAAGCTGGAGAAGGACAGGATGACAGGACGTCTGTGCCAGTTTTAGAATGAAAGAACAATTTTTAAATTTACCTTGGGGTAAACTGATGGGCAATGTGACCTTAAGCTATCAGATAAGTGGACCAAAGTTATACTATTTCCTGTTGTGCTGAACTGTTTCTATGGAAACAGACTGATGTCCTTCCTTCCAGTTAATGCCACAGAGTGGGAATATTTCTCATAATGAGTGAGAGCTTTGAGAAGTATATTTCTGGTAACTTAAATGAATTATATTCTTATTATATAGTTGGGTACGAATGCATCTATTTTCATTGTGGTAAGGGTCTCCGTATTCTCTTCCCCAGGTCATGTCCTTCCTTAAATTCTTTGCATCTTATAAAACCATTAGAATACGTCTCTTTGTATTCTAATGCATGTTAGGAAATCGAGTATGTAATGTAGGCAACACAGGCTGCATGAGGGACGTGCATTGTTACTGTGCAGTTAACGTTGGGGTCTGGCTGGCTTTATTTTGAACAACCTTCTTGTCTGTCCAGTGGTTGCAAATGCTGTCTCCAAAAACAAATGGTAGTGGCAGAATTCCTAGAATGTTTTAAAAAAAAAAAAAAAGAAAAGAAAAGAAAAGAAAAGAAAAAAAACCACCCTTGTGCCTTTTCAAAACCAACAAAACTTGTTTGGTAAAACACCTCTGCTTCTCTGAAAGTGTGTTCTAAGGAGCAGTGTAAACTGCTCTGGTACTCGGTGTTTCTGCTTAAGGACAACTACCAATTCTTTTTCCTTTAAGTTACATTGAAAATTTTTCATTTAACGGCAGCTGAAGGGCCATTTTCAATTGGAACAATTCATTTACATCTGTGGTAAACTTTATTTTGATGAGAAGTTGCACTAATATTTTACCACCAGATGAAAAAAACAGTTAGATGAGCATCATTTTAAAATTAATGTATTTAAAATAAAGTACAGAGCAAAAGTATGTATATAATATATCAGGCTTTGTTTTGAATGGAATCTTTTCCCCCAATCCTTAATGTAAAGATTTTGTGCTATAACTTTTAAAGCCATACAAATAAGAGTGCTAAACTGTGGACTTAAAAGTAGGTGTGTAAATATTTTTAATCAGTATTACTTGGAAAATAAAAATATAACAACCACAAAAAAAAAAAAGTGAATTCTACTTTTGATTTTCCATTCCTTCCATCCTCAGATACATCTGTGCGTCAGAACACTTGTCCCAGAGTGTTGTCTCAAAGCCACTTCTGTTATGCCTCAGGAATGTGTCATACAGTCAATGGGATCCACACATCACTACAGCTGTATTACCAACCCTGTAATGCAGTAAAGGGATTTTATGAGGTTAACTGTGCATGGTTCTGGTCTAAGGACTTTGCTATAAGGTGGTTATTCACTCCCAAATTTGGGATTGTTGGTACAAAAATTACATAGTTTTGCATTTTGATAAAATACATGATATTAAACAAAAATCCATGTATTTACACTGATAATTCCTATTTTTTAGAAGTGTCAGTGAAGAAATCACTTGAAACACAGCAAAGAACTATAAGTTGTGTGTGCAGATACACCTGTGCCTGCATCATCAGTGTTTGATCTGTGATTGGTGATCTCCTCCTACAGAGTTTCATGGGAATGAAACAGAACCCAAGTGCAGACACTAAAACACAGTGTCTCACCCAAGGGATAAAATCAAGTCAGGACAAATGTGGCCTTATAACATGTGGCTCCCTACTCAGTTAACAAGAGATAGCCAATCAGTTCTGTGATGTTTTTTTCAAATTATGAATGAGCACTAGGGAAATTCTAGACAAACCCAAATGAGACATAATGTGTGAAAATATCCCAGAAACTCTCATAGAATCACAAAGCAGGTGGCAGAGAGTGCACAGTGGTGGGGATCCCCAAACCTGCACTGCACATCTTCTCCCCAGTGATAGGACCTGTTTTCCCTAAGGCGACCCACAGACAAAAGATCAGGGATAAAGACACAGGGACTCCAAGATGAGGTTTTCAGAGATGAATAAGTAGATGGACATCCAGCTGGGTCAGCCAGGACTCAGAGACTGTCCTCAGTTGTGAGGATTCTCTAATGATGGCCATACCTCCAACTAAACAGTGCCAAGTGGTCCTGGGAGGAAGTCACAGCCTGGAGGATGGAGGAAGGAGAGGAGGCCACCTTCATGTTCACTGGGCAATGTCTGGCTGACAAGATCCACATGATTTCTGATTTGTCTGGGAATGGGTTAAGAGGGTAGGGATCAAGAAAATTTCCCTGAGGTCTGTGCCTCTAATACTTCTAGTAAACATCAGGTAAATCATACTGTCTAGGCAGGAAAATTGACCTATACTCTGTTCCCTTTTATATCATCTGACATCTGCTCCAAGCAGAACACAACCAGTACCCAGTCTTAGTCTGAAAGCTGATCCCTTATCTTTACACAGGAGTCTCCTCCAAAATATGTGAGTCCTGGAACTGCTTTTCTGCCTGATGGCTATTTCCTACAGTGAATGTCATAGCATTTAAGGAGAAGAAATTGGGCATGTAGCCCTAGGGTTTTTGGTGTTTTTTTTTTTATATGATTGATGATGCACTGTCATCAATTCTCAGAAGCACTGCCCTGGGATGTCTGCAACAATCAGGTCTGGCCTCATGAAAACCTTGCCGACTCTGTAATTCATCTGTACTGTCTGGTTTCTATTTAACAAATCATCATATTCACTGGGTCTAACAGCACACAAGAAATGGTTAGAATACACTGGTATGATATATGGACTATTGGAGACACAGTTTGTAATGGGGACTTCCAGCAGCAGTATCAGTAGGGATACCTCCAATATCCAAGTTTCCTTAAATCTGCAGTCTACCATGTCTGACTGTGCCAGCAACATGGGAGGAGACTTCAGTGTGAACACAAACACACACGTCACTACAGAGGAGATCTGGGAAAAACAGAGGCACTTAAGAAGTGAGTAGCCTGCTCAGAACTTCTAATTGCTGCTCACATCATAGGCAGTTTTGAACTGCTGCCATGTGCTTCCTAACAAACAAGCATATGTCTGATTACATTTTACAATATGTTGTTTCCCCTTCCTGTTCAAAAAATCTGCTAAAGAACCTTTGCTATGTCATAGTCTATGTATGAGAATTTCTCTTTGCTTAATTTCTAATAAGCATATCATTATTTCCCTATGGTAATATCCATTTGCCACCTGCCTTAAGATGCAATAAACATAAACATAAGAATAAAACTTTCCATGTTTTCCACAAATGTCTATAATTTTAAGACTTGGTGATGATGGGTTCAGTTGGAAATCACAGGGAAATTTTAATAATCTAAAATAATTTCAATTTATTTCCTATGGTAGGAAATAGAAGCAAGATCTTTCCTGAGTGAATGCTATTACTGCAGATAGATGGGAAAACAAGATGTGTCCTGTTTCCTCCTTCCAATGTGTTAATGCTCCAATAGAGTAGAGGTAATTAAATTTTTTCAATCAATGCATATTAGAAACTTGAATCCTAGTAATGATTAATTTGCAACCCAATGTCCCATGTAATGATTTCTTTGAAGATGGTTCTTATACACTGGGCTTGTGAAAAAGTCTAAGGGACCATTGTGCACATGTCAACTGATGTCATCTACTGTCTGTCCTAACTCTATTCCATTGGCAACAGATTTTTCCTTATCACATTTTTCTGCTTTCTGGTGTTTCTTTGTTAATGTTGGCTTCATGCTTAATGCAATGGAACTCTTTGTTGCTTCTGAAGCTAGAAAAATTGAAATGTTTTACCTGTGAATTAGAGAAGTATCACTGGGAGAAGTGATGTTTTTTTTTTTTTTTGTTAGTTCATTTGGGTTACAGATTTCAGTTATCTGTAAAAGGAAAGAGAGTCTACTAGTACAGACCTGAACCTTGTCTAGCTTCTATTATATTAACAGGTTGTCTTAAGATAGTTTGGGAAACAAACAGACTATAGTATATGGGTTTACCGAGATCAAGATCTACACATCCTGGGCTCGTTGCATGAGTTGGCTGTTTGAATCCTGGGACTTATGCAGGGACACTTGGCTCGGTCTGGGAGGGGGGAATGGACCTGCTTGGACTGAGTCTACCAGGTCAACCCTGGTCCTCGGGGGAGACCTTGATCTGGAGGAGGTGGGAATGGGGGGTGGGCGGGGGAGGGGTGGGCGAGAGGGGGAGAACAGGGGAATCTGTGGCTATTATGTTGAACTGAATGGTGTTGTAAAATAATAATAATAATAAAAAAAATCAAAAAAAAAAGAAAAGCACAATATGAAGATAAAAACCAAGGGGTCCATGGTCTGTTTTCTAATGGCAATGTGAAGGTCAGCCCACATGGCAGCTATTGACCTATGATGACCACAGTGGATTTGCATGTTGATCACACTCTAAACAAAAGGAATGTTTAGATTAACCTCTCAATATTCTCCAGGTATGATTAAGAAAAGAAATAAATATATGAACAATATTTAATTAATATGAAATTAACATTTTCGTAGGATTTGGGCAAAATAATAATTCAACAATGTTATGAGTCCAGCTGTTACCAACCTTGTAAGCACCAGCAGTTACATAGTGAGTCAGGATTTCCTGATTATGGTCGGTGAGAAGTGAATTTAACTAGGCCAGGATAGACAGGCCACAGCAAGACTAAAGCTGTGACAAGTTTACTGTGTCCAGTCAGACGTTCAAGACTCTTATGAAAAACAATGTAACAGCAGTTTCTAGGATCATTACAATGGTACATAACAGGATACTGTGGCGTTTGTTAGTTATATGGATATAAAATATTAATACATATGGCCAATTTTCTTATCAAGCTTCTATATGCTTTGAAGACTTCTAGGAAACATTGAGAAACAGAGATGGGCCTGAAAGCTTCACCACCAGCGAAAGCAATTTATTTCATCAAGATCTGAAAGGCACACAGTGCCCCAGGAGCTCTAACTTGAAAACCTATGACATGTGCCTCTTAAGGCAGCAAAACTAGACCAACTATATGATTCTCTAAATATGGTGAGCCAAGCTAAACAAGAGGCTTCCTTTTTTCCTAGGCACAGTTATTTGGCATGTTGTAATTATTTGTAATCATTCTATAGTACAAGTGGATAGTGTGGAAAGGATCCAAATGCTACCATGGAAGACCATGGCATTATGAAGAATATTAATAATGATAAAGGCACTTAAAATCAGTTTCTCCATATCCATTCATTATCTCCAGTAGAATTCCTCCCTGTGGCTGAGATCTCTGAGCACAAAAGTAGCATGGATGTGTCACTGCTCAAGACAGACAGAGAACCTTGAGTGTAAGCCATGGCATCCCAACCTGCAGGGGAGCTCAGGACCAGCAGGGAAACAATGGAGCCAATAATCAGCAGGACAGAAGTGAGATGAGGTGTGGACTCAATTGCTTCTCTGGACACTTTTCTTAAAGTCTACCAGCTGAATATCACCTGCTGCAGTCTCCAATTTTCTATTTTTTAATCCAGACTTCATTTTTCAAACACAGTAGAAACTCCTTGTCAAATATTGCACAGATTTTTATTTTCTTATTTATTTTATTATGATTTATTTATTTATTTATGAGTTTTGAAAAACATGTTTTTCCATACAATGTATTCTTATCAATTTCTATACCCAACACCTTTCAGATCATTCCCATGTTCCCACCATTCAACTAGATGAAATTTCTTTCTCTATATAGAAAACAAACGTATAGACAAAAAGAAAAGGACTTAGAAAAGAAACAAATAAAGAAAAAAGCTGGAGGAACACACACCTGCAAAGTTCTAGAAAAACAAATTTTAATTACCTGTACATTAAAAACTTTACAAATCCTCCTAATATATGAGTTTTTGAAATTTTCATGCACATTATCTATAGTGGGAATCTATAGTGAGATTAGGCCTTGATTATATCCACAGAGCCTGCATAGGTCTCAGGTATGGCTACTGCCTCAGAGAGGATTAAGATTTTGACCTCAGCATTCTGCTGTCTGACCTGAAATTCCTCTACCTACTTCTTCTCCAGTTGGGCTATGTCCTTATCTAAGAAGTACCATGACTCATAAATATGCAAATAATGTGAATGTATGGTGGTAAATACAGAGGAGAAGTCTACACGCTACAACATCATATGATCAGTGTCCTCTTCACAGTCACTGAGCACACAAGGTCCTCACCATGAAATGGAGCTGGATCATACTTTTGTTGATGGTAGTAGCAACAGGTAAAGAGCTCCAATGTTCCTGACTTGAGGAGGGGCCACACACTCAGGTCACTATAACATCCACTCTGCCTTTCTCTCCATAGGTGTCCACTCCTAGGTCCAGCTACAGCAGCTTTGGGTTGAGCTGAGAAGGCCTGAGGCCTCAGTGAAGTTGCCCAGCAAGGCTTCTTGCTACACCTTCACTGACTACTATATGCACTGGGTGAAGCAGAGGCCTGGACAGGGTCTGGAGTGGATTGGATGAATTGGTACTTGAGGTGGTAATACTGGCTATGCACAGAAGTTCCAGGGCAAGGCCAAGCTGACTGTAGATAAGTCCTCTAGCACAGCCTACAAGGATCTGAGCAGCCTCACATCTGAGGACTCTGCAGTCTATTACTGTGCAAGACACAGTGTTGTAACCCATATCCTGAATGTGTCAGAAAATCTAGAGGAATAGAAACCTGTCTTAGGACTGTAATATCAGAGAGATTGGCCTAGATACTTGATCAAAAATAATCATTCCCAGTGTGCATTTTTCAGCAGCCAGCTCTTCACAGTCCTATAGAGTATTTGTCAACATTTCAAAAGGACATCAGAGAACAAAGTAATGCTGATTCAGGATGCTCCCTAAAGTACTCCATACCTTGACTATATCTTTATCAATGACCACCTCTGCTGACATGCTTCTTCCATAATGAAACAAAATCATAAAGCTCTGGTAACATATCACACACACAAACACACACATACACACACACACACACACACACACACACACACACTTATGTAAAGAACTCCTAAAAGTCTGAACTTTTCAGACTTTTAGGAGTTCTTTACAGAAGAATAACAGAATATATATATATATATATATATATATATATATATATATATCATTATTTTTCAATACTGGGTATCCCACACCAGATTTTGCCTGAAAGAACACTATGTCATGCCTTTGAAAACTATTTCTTCAATTATGTATCTGGATTCAACATTCATAGACCTTTGCTAATCCTTCTGAATTACTGACATTGTATTATACTGGTTTCTGTGTGGCAAATAAGCAGAGTGGCGTCTCTGGTCAAAAACAATAAAATAAGATGTTAAATTATATCACAATTGTATAATAAACAATAGATGATTTTTTTAATCTTTCTCTCTTACTTAGTATTGTGTCTTCCATTTGCTCTAGCCGTTCATAGGTCTAATACTTCCATCACAAACTCATTATACCGAGGCAGGGGGTTATAAAATCTCTCTCAGCAGGCTTCTTATGTCGCACAGAACTTATCCTTGTGGCAATGGCAATGGCTGAAGCAGACCATTGACACAACTCAGAGGAGCCGACAGGGAAAGGATCCATTCCCAATTTCCACACCTTGTCAGAATTTCACTGATGTGACATTATAAAGGAGCAGACAATGATCAGGCATATTCCAATCCTAATCTCAATCACTGTGTCTTTCCTCACTCTGCTTCTCTTCCCTGAGGCTCTGGTCCTCAGAGTGAACTAGCACCAGCTCAAGTGCTCCAGCAGACAATGCTGAGCTGACAGTTTTGTTAATGGATCACATACACAAAGGACAGAGAGAACATATCAAACATGGTATTGTGTGAAACTCAGTATAAACACAGAAATGGGGTTCTTCCCTGATTTGTTGACACAACCTATAGAGATCTATCCTAATTCTTTGAAAGGCCAAGGTGAATTTATTCTATATACAGATAGCAGGGGTGCACTGAGAAACTTCATAGTTTATTCCTGTGATGGAAACACAACTATTATACAATTGGAATATACACTTTTTACAGTTTTCAACATTTTCATGCATCAGAGAAATACAAATTAGGAAAAAGATTCAGATTTCATCTTATCACAGTAAGAATGACATTTACTAAGGAAACAGATGACACCAAATGTTGATGATTCAATGGAGAAAAAGGAACCATAATGCATGGTTAGTGAGAGTGTGAACTGTTGCATTACCTATGAAATTATGTCAGGAATTTCCTCTAAAACTAAAACTAAAAATGTCAGATGGCCTAACTAAAATATTCCTGAGTAGACACCTATGGACTCTCTACTGCAAAGATGTCAGATCAATTTTATTCAGCATTGCCCTCTTCAGAGCATCTGAGTGCAGAATAAGCCTAAAGCCACATCAGCTGATGAATGGACAATAAAGATGTGGTTTAAGCTTGTCTTCTGTTCTGTGGAGGAACCTGCATGACACCATTTTAAAGGCAGGCACTGTTATGCTGTATTTTTTAAAAATAAGTATTTATTTACTGCGAGAATTGAGTTGCTTTCTGGATCCTAGAACCAGACCTTCCCAAACCCATGACCTTGATCTGTTTTTGAGAATACCCTGGAAACTCCCTGACACTCCCAGTATCCTCCTAATCAAATGGTGGGTGGCAACATGATGATTTTTCAGCCTTCTGTATTTCCTTATTGTACCATTGTCTCCTTCTGTAAAATAACTCATGAAATACTCCTTAAAAGAGGCCCAAGAAGAGGGTTTAGGGCTGCTCTATTTAACCTGAATTAAGAATCAGTCCCGGCCCAGCTCTTGGGTTCACCCCAATAAAAATCAAACTTGTTTCAAAGTTGGCTCAAATTGGTAGTGGTCTTATTCTTGGCATTGGGATTAACACTATCTAGACAACATTCAGCTTCATGCTCCTTATCATTAAACATGTTAGTTCTCTGATGGCAGATTCAACAATCACACAGGATAGCCAATTATATTTCTAACAAAACAGTTAACTTAATATTTCTAATTGCTGATGAAAATTATGATCCCTGGTCTCTCAACAGAAATGTTGGGTGTCCTTAAGTGATGCAGTCTCCATGAAATGTCTGTTCCTGTTCTTGAGCATGCTGTCAAGAATGAATCATGCATGGTCAGAATTGAAGGCCTGGATTCAAATGAAAGAACTTTAAGTCTTAAGGGACTTGAATGGAGAGAACAGAATTCCTGTAGGAAAATGAACTATTAAAAATAATTGTGGATGCATGGGAGATGGCTGGAAGGGAGGATCAAAAGGGGAGCGTGAGGAAAAGTGGAGTATCAGGGAGAATAAAGGGTAAGAGAGCTAAATGTAAGAGCCAGTTGAGGGGAAGTATGGAAACCTATCAGAATAGAAGAATCCAAAAGACGAAATGTAACATGAACACAGGCTACAACTCCGTGGATTTATAGTGTTATCTACCTACAAGATATGTTATGTCAATGATGCTAAAAAGATTGTGGGAGTAACCATCAATATATGATTTGACATATGACTCATTCAAGAAATAGAAACCTACTCTATACTACTTGAGTGAAAAATAATTTTAAATAAGATAGACAGAAACCTAGAATAAAAATAAATATTGTAGTTCTATAAAAGAAGATTGTGATAAAATGACGCCGAATGACATTCTTCTCTACTCAAAATCAGTGTCTTGCTCAACCATGATGAGAAAAGCTTGCTCCAGCAGCACTTGGGAACACATATAGAGACCCACAGACAGACAATATTCTGAGAGTGAGAGACCTAGAACTCTAAGCACTATATGAGAAGTCTTCATCAAATTCCCTCAGGGTGGTGGAACACAGGAGTAGAGGAGGAAAGAGTAAAAGAGCCAGAGGGAATAGACCCACCAAAGAAATAAGGCTTCTAAAACAACAGGATAGTTGCACATATATATTCAAAGAGACTAAGGTTTTATGCACAGGGCCCTCATGGGTCTGCAGCAGGTGGCATCCTAGGGATGAAAGGGGAAGAAGACACTGTGCCCATTCCTAACACAAAAGCTACCTCCAGTTGATAACCACTTGCAAATTAAAAATCACTTTTCTCTAAGGGAGTCTCACTGAGCAAACCAACTACTCTTAAGCACAGGCTGGATGTGTAGCAGTAGATGGCCATCAGAAATCAAATTTCTATGCATTTTTGGAGATTCCTTGTCTCATAATATCAAATGGCTTTTATCATTTTATTTATTTATTTATTATCCAAAAGTTCCTTTGCCTGTATACTACAGCTTCTAATTTAATGTATTTATGGGAGTCCAGAGTATGTAAATCAGGAGGTCTCTGTATCTTCACCAGTTTCTTAGCCCTGCCTTGGTCTCTCTTTCTTCTGTTTGTTTTATTTGTCTGGTTCTGATGTGTTAGTTTTTGTTTGATATCATCTTATTTTATTTCAATATAATTCACTAGAAGCCTGTTTGATTTCAAAAGAGACACAGCAAGATGGGGTAACTGGATTGGAGGTCAGGTGGGAAGATTTGGGAGTTGAAGAGGGAGGAGAAACTGTAATCAGGATATAGTCCATGAGAAAAATGTATATTCAATGAAAAAAGACTAACTATTAAGTAAAGATTACTAGGAATTGAGGAAAAAGAGAAGGACAAATATTGTGGCCAAACACTTACACATGATGTAAACTGCAAGAGGAATCCCATTTGTACAGAAACCTGAAGAAGAAGAATGTCCTCTGTATTTTAATCATTAGTGTCTGTGGACTGGCTATCTCACACCGGCTCCCATGATACTGTCACATGTCTAACCCAGGTGGTCTGTAAGCCAGGACAGTATAAACAATGAATGGGATCCCTGAATGAGGATCATAACTTGCAGAGTTCCCTGCTCCTCCTCTCAGCATGTGTTTCTTCTACATTTTACTGATTAGATAGAGCAAGAAGTATGTGTGGACCCTGTACAACAAAAATATGACAGTGTGCCAATGTTCTGGCAAACATGGAAACCCATCTCCTGGGTAGGAAAAAAGCCAGCTTACTAACCAGAAAGCAGCGAACTCAGGAACCAAGTGTGAAAAGAAGGTTGGCCCTGACATGTGACAGAAAAATAAATACAGGAGGAAAAGAATGTAGTCGAGGAGGTTGGACTAGGACGTGGAGGTTGAACATGCCAAGGTGTGTTTCCTGTGATCCCTGTAGTCCTCATGCTTTCTTGCTCCATATTCACACTGTAGGAAGTCAGGTACAGTGGTGGACACAGTGTAACAGACAAATGGAGTGATATCTGCCCTCCCCATTTCTAAAGACAAGGTAGACTCCCCACATGCAAATGCATCTTCTAGCTCTAAGTTAAATCCCCTCCTGGACTGTGGGAGCTCACATCTCTCTCACAGCAGGCTGACCTCTGAGGAAGAGGAGGTGTATCCTAGAAGATGACACTATTGGGTCTTCTGTGTCTGGTGACATTCCTTCCTGGTGAGTGTTACCATTTCATACATGTGTCCATGAGGGGTTGTGACAACCTGTGATTGACAGAACTGTCTCTTCTTGTCTGAAGGTATCCTGTCCCAGGTACAGCTTCAGGAGTCAGGGCCTGGCCTGGTGAAGCCCTCTCAATCGCTGTCCCTCACCTGCTCTGTCACTGGTTACTCCATCACCAGTGGTTACTACTGGGCCTGGATCAGGCAGTCCCCAGGGAAGAAGCTGGAGTGGATGGGGTACATACGTTATAGTGGTGAAACCTACTACAACCCATCCCTGCAGAGCCGCATCTCCATCACTAGAGACACATCCAAGAACCAGTTCTTCCTGCAGCTGAACTCTGTGACCACTGAGGACACAGCCACATATTACTGTGCAAGAGACACAGTGAGGAGACTTCAGCATGAGCCCAGACACAAACCTCCCTGCAGAGGAGCTCTGGACCAGCAGGGGGCGCTCAGCTCTAACCAAGCCCAGCAACTCTAAGACTTCAGAGTTGGAAAGAAAAAAAATCAGGTGTTCTCTGACTTTTCTTCTCATTCTTTAAGGACAGGGAGGCTTTGGTGTCATTTCTCTCTCTGATCATGAAAACTGTGTTTTTGTAAAGTCACATTTGCCTATTTCTCATTGTTACTCTCAAGATGCTGTGTGTGGTAATACTTCTATTTTTTTTTAGTGGTGAATCTAGTTTTTATATGCTGTGCCATGTCTGGTCTTAGGAAAAAAAATTATTTAATGAAAATAGTTTTTTGAAACTCAGCTGACCTCAGCATCATACTAATTGTCACATAAAAATGAATTCCTTTGATTCTCCATGCACACCCTCAGATACATCTGTATGTCAGAGCACTTGCTAGAGTATTGACACAAAGGAGTTGCTGTTATGGAATAAGAACGTGTTTTAGACTTAAATGGGGGTCCATACATCACTGCAAGAGTGTTACCAACCCTGTAATGCAGACCATGGATTTCATCATGTCCACTGTGCATGGCTCTGGTAAGGACTTTTATTGGTGAAATTATTAAGACCACTCCGTGTAGTTAAAAGGAAGATTTATTTAGTGGATAACTCACAAATGAAGGGATAGGTAGGTCACGAGGCCTGGAGAAGTTGTATCACAGTCCAGCAGTGTTCTATGGAGCTCTGCTAGGTCAACTTCCACCGTCAACAGTCCAGGAACAGAGAGAGCGCTGGCCCATCCAGATCTCGGGTGTCTCAGCGACTCCCTTGGCCCCACCTTGTAGGCATGGTGGTTGCCCAAGCCTCAGTGGGGGTTGGAACTTCCAGATCAAAGCTGGTATGGCTACCCACTACGTATTTGCTCTTATTCACTCTCAATTTTGAATTGTTTTGAAAAAAAAGTACATAGTTTTGCATTGTGGTTAAAAACAAATGCTCATGTGTTTACACAATTAATTACTATTTTTTAAATGTGTCATTAAAAAAACCACTTGTAATTTAGCAAAGAACTCTATAAGTTATGTGTGTAGATACCCCTGGGCCTGCACCATTAGTGTTTGATCTGTGATTGGTGATCTCCTCCTACAGAGTTTCATGGGAGTGGATACCTAAGCCAAGTGCAGACACTAAAACACAGTACCTCATCCAAGTGGAAAATCATATCAGGAGATAAGTGGCCTTATACCATGTGTTTCCCACTGAGTTAACAAGATTGATAATCAGTTATGTGATGCTTTTTTCAAATTCTGAATGTCCACTTGGGAAATCCTGTAAAAACCAAAGATGAGAAATAATGGGTGAAAAATATCCCAGAAACTCTAATAGAATCACCAAGCAGGTGGCAGAGAGTGCACAGTGGTGGGGATCCCTCAAACCTGCACTGCACATCTTCTTCCAGTGATGGGACCCGTTTTCCCTAAGGCCACACACAGACAAAAGATCATGGATAAAGACACAGGGACTCAAAGATGAGGTTTTCAGAGATGAAGAAGTTGATGGACATCCAGCCAGGCCAGCCAGGTCTCAGAGACTGTCTTCTATTGTGAGGATTCTCTAATGAGGGCCATACCTCCAACTAAACAGTGCCAAGTGGTCCTGGGAGGAAGTCACAGCCTGGAGGATGGAGGAAGGAGAGGAGGCCACCTTCATATTCACTGGGCAATGTCTGGCTGACAGAATCCACATGATTTCTGATTTGTATGGGAGTGGGTTAACAAGGTCGGTATCAAGAAAACATCCCTGAGGACTGTGCCTCTAGTTCTAGGCATCACCAGGTAAATCACCCTGTCTAGTCAGGAAAATTGACCTGCACTCTGTTTCCCTTTATAACCTCTAGTGACTCCCTAGAAAGAGTAACACCAGCACCCAGTCTTACCTTGAAAGCAGAGCCCTGGCTGAAGTGCACTCATCTCTTTACACAGGAGTCTGCATCAAAGTATGTGTATCCAGGAACTGCTCTTTTGCCTGGTGGCTGTTCCCTGCAGTATGTTTAAGTAAAGGAAGCTGGGCATGTAGTCCTAATTTTTGTTTATAATGAACAATGATTGTCACTATTCTCAGGTGCACTGTCCAAGGCATGGCTACAGGAGTCAGGTCTGGCCTCATAAAAACTTTGCACACCCTGTCACTCACCTGTACTGTTTGGTTTCTGTGTAACAAATCATCACATTCACTGGGTCTAACAACAAACAAGAAATGGTTAGAATATGCTGGCACCATACTATGGACTATTGGAGACACAGTTTGTAATGGGGACTTCCAGCAGCAGTATCAGTAGAGATATCTCTTATATCCAAGTTTCCTTATATCTCTAGCCCCTATCCAGTGTGCCAGCAACATGGGAGGAGACTTCAATGTGAACTGAGACACAAACCTCCCTACAGAGGAGTCCCAGGAAAAACAGAGGCACTTAAGAACTGAGTAGCCTAACTCAGAACTTCTAATTGCTGCTCACACCATAGGCAGTTCTGAATTGTCTCCATGTGCTTCCTAACAAACAAGCATATGTCTGTTTACATTTTAGAACATGTGGCTTCCCCTTCCTGTTAAAAAGTCTTCTACAGACCCTTTGGTGTGTCATAGTCTATGAGAATTTCTATTTGCTTAATTTCTAATAAACATATCATTATTTCACCATGAAGCACCACAGATATGCATTTGTCTCATGCTATCAGATGAAATAAACATAAGAATAAAGCTTTTCTAAAGCTTTTCATGTTTTCACAAAGATCTGTAACTTTAAGACTTGGTGTTGATAGCATCAATGGGAAATCACAGGGTAATTTAAATAGTTTAATAGCATTTCAATTTATTTCCTCTCATAGGGACTAGAATCTAGATCTTCATTGAATCAATGTTATTATCAAGATAGATGAGAAAACAGGATGTCTACTGTTTCCTGCTTCCAATGTGTTACTACTCTAACAGAGTAGTGGTAATTAATTTTTTTCAATCCATGCATATTAGAAATTTGAATCCTTTTAATGATTAATTTGCAACCCAATGTCCCATGCAATGATTTCTTTCAAGATGTTTCTTATTTGCTCAGCTTGTGGAAAAGTCTGAATGACCATTGTGCACATGCCAGCTCATGTCATCTACTGTCTCTTTCCTAACTCTCTTCCAGTGGCAAAAGATTTTTCCTTATCACAGTTTTCTGCCTCATGTTAGTGTTTTCTTCTTAACGTTGGCTCCATGCTTAATGCAATGCAACTCTTTGTTGCTGATGAA
Source organism: Peromyscus maniculatus bairdii (assembly GCF_049852395.1). NCBI lineage: Eukaryota > Metazoa > Chordata > Mammalia > Rodentia > Cricetidae > Peromyscus > Peromyscus maniculatus. The sequence continues at coordinate 86,352,732 of NC_134865.1, read as the reverse complement.
GCTAGGAAATTTGAAAAGTTTTACCTGTGAATTAGAGAAGCATTATTGGGAGAAGTGATGTTTGCTGTTGAATTAGTTGTGTTACGGAATTCTGTTATCTGTAAAAGGAAAGAGAGTCTACCAGTGCAGACCTGAGCCTTGTCTAGATTCTATTATCATGACAGCTTGTGTTAAGATAGTTTGGGAAACAAACACACTATAGAATATGGGATTACTGAGATCAAGACCAACCCAACTTACTGAACAGCACAATATGAAGATAAAAAACTAAGGGATCCATGGTCTGTTATCTAATGTCCATGTGAAGGTCAGCCCACATGGCTGCCAGTGACCTGTGATGACCACAATGGGCCTGCATGTTGATCAAGCTCTGGAAACAAGGTGTGTTTACATTAACTTCTCAATATCCTCCAGGTATACTGAAGTAAAGAAGTAAATATTTTAGCAATATTTTATGAATATGAAATGAACTTTTCCCCTAGGATTTGGGCAAAGAAATCATTCAGCAATGATGTGAGTCCAGTTGACATTAACCTTGCAAGGACCAGCAGTTTCTTAGTGAGCCAGGATTTTCTGATCATGGTCAGGGAGAACTGGATTTAACTAGGCCAGGATGGAGAGGCCACAGGAAGACTAATGCTGTGACAAGTTTATTGTGACCAATAAGACTTTCAAGACTTTTATGTAAAACAATATAACAGCACTTTCCAGGATCATTACAATGGTACATAACAGGATACTATACTGTTTGTAAGTTATATGGATATAAAATATTAATACCTATGACCAATTGTCTTGTCAAGCTTCTATATGCTTTGAGGACCTCGAGGGAACATAGAGAAATAGAGGTGGGACTGAAAGCTTCACCACCTGAGGAAGCAGTTTGGTTCATCAAGAACTGAAAGGCACACAGTGCACCAGGAGACATGGACTCTAACTTGGTAACCTATGACATGTGCCTCTTAAGGCAGCAAGACTAGACCAACTACATGATTCTCTAGAAAATACAGTGAGCCAAGCTAAACAAGATGCTTATTTTTTCCTAAGCACAGTTATTTGACATGTGGTAATTCTTTGTAATAATTCTATAGTACCAGTGGATTGTAGCTAGAGTTTTCCGGCCTTGCCCACAGTCAGGACAAATCTCTGTCACCTGCCAGTCCCACAGCCGCTCAGACCCAACCAAGTAAACACAGAGACTTATATTGCTTACAAACTGTATGGCCGTGGCAGGCTTCTTGTTAACTATTCTTATATCTTAAAGTAACGCATTTCTACAAATCTATACCTTGCCACGTGGCTTGTGGCTTACCAGCATCTTCACATGCTGCTTGTCCTGGCAGTGGCTGGCAGCGTCTCCTTCTGCCTTCCTGTTCTTTTATTTCTCCTCTGTTAGTCCCGCCTATACTTCCTGCCTAGCCAAGACCAATCAGGTTTTATTTATTGACCAATCAGAGCAACTTGACATACAGACCATCCCCCAGTACAGCCAAGTGCAGACCATCTCAGACACCTGCACTCAGGCCCATGGTCCTAATCATCCTCTATGCAAACCTGCTGGGTAACGCCACAAGGAACCCAAGAAGGGCTCCCACAGGACATACATTAACATCCCACAGCAGTGGATAGTGTGGAAAGGATCCACATTACACCATGGAAGACCACGGCATTAAGAAGAATATAAATAACTATAGAGACACTTAAAATCAGTCTCTGCATATCCATTCAGTATTTCCAGTAAAAGAAGAGCTCAGGACCAGCAGGGAAACAATGTAATCAATAATCAGCAGAACAGAAGTGAGATGAGGTGTGGACACAGTAGCTTCTCTGGACACATTTCTTAAAGTCTATTAGCTAAATAACACCTACTGAAGTCTCCAATTTTCTATTTTTTTTAATTCAGGCTTCAATTTTCAAGCACAGTAGAACTTCTGCTGTGGGATGTTCTGTATGTCCTGTGGGAGCCTATTCTAGGGTTCCTCGTGGCTTTACCCAGCAGGTCCGCATAGAGGATGATTAGGACCATGGGCCTGAGTGCAGGTTTCTGAGATGGTCTGCACTTGGCTTTGCTGTGGGATGGTCTGTATGTCAAGTTGCTCTGATTGGTCAATAAATAAAGCATGACTGTCCGTGGCTAAGCAGGAAGTATAGGTGGGACTAACAGAAGGAGAAATAAAAGAACAGGAAGGCAGAAGGAGTCACTGCCAGCTGCCACCATGACAAGCAGCATGTAAAGATGCCGGTAAGCGACGAGCTACATGGCAAGGTATAGATTTATGGAAATGGATTAATTTAAGCTGTAAGAACAGTTAGCAAGAAGCCGGCCACGGCCATACAGTTTATAGCAATATGTCTCTATGTTTACTTGGTTGGGTATGAGCGGATGTGGGACTGGCAGGTGACAAAGTTTTGTCCTGACTGTGGGCAAGGCAGGAAAACTCTAGCTACAAACTTACTTGTCAATATTATACAGTTTCCATACCCAGCTCCCCCCAGATCCTTCCCATGTTCCTACCACTCAACTGGATGACCTTTCTTTCTCTATATAGAAAACAAATATATGGACAAAAAAGAACTTAGAAAAGAAAAAAAACAGGAGAAACACACACCTGCAAACTTCTGGAAAAACAAATATTAATTGCTTGTACATTAAAATAAAGATTACAAATTCTCCTAATATATGAGGTTTTGAAATGTTCATGCACAATTATCCTAATCACTACCATTACCTGTAAATCAGTTTTGTCAGGAAAAGGACTAAATGTCTCATGTTGGGATTCTATTGTGAGATTAGGCCTTGATTATATCCACAGAGCCTGCATAGGTCTCAGGAATAGCTACTTCCTCAGAGAGGATTAGGATTTTGACCTCAGCATTCTGATGCCTGACCAAGGATTTCTCTACCCCCTTTTTTTTTCTCCATCTGGCCTAGGTCCTTATTAGAAGTATCACGACTCATAAATATGCAAATCAAGTGAGACTATAGTGATAAAACAGAGATGTTCACATCCCACAACAACATATGATTTGTGTGCTCTGCACAGTCACTGAGCACACAAGGTCCTTACCATGAAATGGAGCTGGATCATCCTCTTGCCTGGGTGGCAGTATCTACAGGTAAGGGGCTCCCAAGTTCCTGGCTTGAGAAGGGTCCATCCACTCAGGTGACAATGACATCCACTCTGCCTTTCTCCCCAGAAGTGTCCACTCCCAGGTCCAGCTGCAGCAGTTTGGGACTGAGCTGGTGAGGCCTGGGACCTCAGTGAAACTGTCTAGCAGGGCTTCGAGCTTCACTTTCACTGACTACTATATGCACTGGGTGAAGCAGAGGCCTGGACAGGGTCTGGAGTGGATTGGATGGATTGATACTTCAAGTGGTAATATTGGATATGCACAGAAGTTCCAGGGCAAAGTCAAGCTGATTGTAGATAAGACCTCGAGCATGGCCTACATGGATCTGAGCAGCCTCACATCTGAGGATTCTGAAGTCTATTACTGTGCAAGACAGAATATTGTAATTCACATCCTGAATGTGTCAGAAACCCTGGAGAGACAGTAACCTGCCTTAGGACTGAAATATCCGATATTTTAGCCTGGAGACTTGATCAGAAATAATCATTTTGAATGTGCATTGGTCAGTAGCCATCTATGTACAATCCTATAGGACGTTTGTCACTAATTCAAAAGGACATCAGAGAACAAAGTAATGCTGATTCAGGATGCTCCCTACAGTACTCCATACCTTGACTATATCTTTATAAATGACCACCTCTGCTGACATGCTTCTTCCAAAATGAAGCAAAAACAACAACAATAACAACAAGCCCTGGTAAGTCCCTGTGACTAGAAAAGCAATTAGTTTACCATCTCACCTGGCTCCTCCAACACACATTAGCAACCGCAGGTTGAGACTTAATTGGAATGTCTGTTTAGCTGCCAGTACGTTTATTATCCATCTGTAATTTATTATCACAGTTCATTACCCTACTTTTTCCTCTGGACCATTTCCATCAGATCACGTGATACTCAGGAAGTGTCTTCTGAAACAATAAAATGGATAGAAATTCCTTGTCCTCCAAGGCCTAGCGCCCTCCCACTCTCAAGTGTACAACATAAACTGTCAACACCACCATGAACTCTCTTGTTACAAATAAACCATTGTCGGCATAGAAATGAAAGAGAGGCTTCCCTACCTGTGAATTAGGGGGACTCGTCAACAGAAAGACGAAGACTGGTATGAATGTTGGGTTGTTGTCAGATTTGAACTACATGAATGCATGCACGTTTCATAGTACTGACTTCTGTGAGGAAATCCTGGATTTCTCAAGGAGTGTGAAAGCTTCCATCCTCCACAGAATTCCACCTTTTGACTTCCCTGATGTACCACAGTCAAACAAGTTTCCTAAGACAACATTTCTGACCTTTACAGGCTTGCTAAAAAATTAAAAAACTGTCTACAAACATTTCTGAGGAATACATACATGGGAATGAGATTCTTCAATTAGAGTCCATGTTCTGTCAAAGTAAACAGTTAGGGACACATTCTGACATGAAATATTATTATTTTCAAATGACATTAAGTTTATATGATCAATAACATTGCTAAATATCTTTGCTGTGCTAAAACAAAAACTGAAACCAAAACAAATTAGTTACACAGAGCCTGAGGAGCAGGTGCAGGGGCCAGCAAGGTTGTTTCCTGACTACTCAGAGTTGATTCCTCTCATTTAACCACATACAAGGCTCAGGAAACCATTATCTAGAAAAACAAAAGATCTGACATGGAGAAGTTCAGTTAGTTCCTAGAGTCTATGTCACTGTCCTGGGCATGCTTCAATAACAGAAATGACCCAGTTCAAAGGCCCTCTCAATCCCCATGAATGAAGTTTATCTCACCTTAGAAAGAATTCCTCAATTGGAAAACTAGGAACTAACAATCTGGTCTCACAGAGAGTCAGTTTCAAGGCTCTTCATGATGAGACTGAACCCATTTCAGTATAAGAATGTCATGTCCTATTGAGGGGACAGGCATGATTAGATAGAGGGACATCAGAGCAGGGCCCCAGAGTGAAGGCTCTAGATTCCTCTCCACCTTTTGGAATCATAGACATGGTTCCTTTACTACTCTGAAAATGTTTTAAAATAGTGACCTGATGTGTAGGAGTGCTACATCCAACACAGCCGACTCCAGACTAGCAGTAAATATAAACAGAAAAGTTAAGGCTTTTAGGAGTTGTTCACAGAAGAATAATAGTATATAGAATTTTCTTATCCTTGTTTTTCAATACTGGGTATCACACACCAGATTTTGCATGAAAGAGCACTAAGCCACTCCTTCGAAAACTATTTCTTCAATTATGTATCTGGATTCAACATTCATAGATCTTTGCTAATCCTTCTTAATTATTGACATTGTATTATACTGGTTTCTGTGTGGCAAATAAGCAGAGTGGGGTCTCTGGTCAAAAACAATAAAATAAGATGTTAAATTATATCACAATTGTGTAATAAACAATAGATATTTTTTAAATCTTTCTCTATTACTTAGTATTGTGTCTTCTCTTTGCTCTAGGCATTCATAGGTCTAATACTTCCACCACAAACTCATTATACCGAGGCAGGGGGTTATAAAGTCTATCTCAGCAGGCTTCTTATGTCACACAGAAGTTATCCTTGTGGCATTGGCAATGACAGAAGCAGACCATTGACCGAACTCAGAGGAGCTGAAAGGGAAAGGATCCATTCCCAATTTCCACACCTTGTCAGAATTTCACTGATGTGACATTATAAAGGGGCAGACAATGATCAGGCAGGTTCCAATCCCAATCTCAATCCCTGCATTGTTCCTCACTTTGCTGCTCTTCCATGAGGCTCTGATCCTCAGAGGTAACAAGCCGCAGCGCTAGTGCTCCAGCAGACAATCCTGAGCTGAAAGCTTTGTTAATGGATCACGTACCCAAAGGACAAAGAAACATACCAAGCATGATATAGTGTGAAACTCAATTCAAACACAGAAATGGGGTTCTTCCCTGATTTGCTGCCACCACCTATAGAGATCTCTCCTAATCCTTTGAAAGTCCAAGAATGAATTCATTCTATAGACAGACAGCAGTGGTGCTTTGAGAAACTTCTTAGTTTATTCCTGTGATGGAAACACAACTATTACACAAATGGAATATACAGTTTTTACAGTATTCAACATTTTCATCCATCAGAGAATTACAAATTAAAGAAAAAGTTTTCAAATTTTATCTTATCTCAGTAAGAATGACATTTACTGAGGAAACAGATGACACCAAATGTTAATGATTCAATGGAGAAAAAGGAACTATAATGCATGGTTAGTGAGAATGTGAACTGTTGCATTTCCTATGAAATTACGTCAGGAATTTCCTCTAAAAGCTAAAAATAGAAATGTTGCATGGATTACCTACATCATTCCTGATTAGACACCTATGGACTCTCACTCACTTTTATTCAGTATTGTCCTCTTCATAGCATCTGAGTGCTGGAATCAGACTAAAGGCACATCAGCTGATGAACAGACAATAAAGATGAGGTTAAAGCTTGTCTTCTCTTCTATGGAGAAACCTGCTTGACTCTCTTTTAAATGAAGCCACCAGTATGCTGTATTTTTCAAAAATAAGGTTTTATTACTGTGAGAGTTGTGTTACTTTCTGGTTCCTGGAACCAGACCTTCCTGAACCCATGACCTTCATCTGTATTTTTGAATACCACGGACCATCCCTGACCCTCCCAGTATCCTCCTAATCAAATGGTGGGTGGCAACATGATGATTTTTCAGTTTTTTTTGTATTTCCTTGTTGGACCCTTTTGTAAAATCACTCATGATATTGCTCCTTAAAAGAGGCCCAAGGGGGAGGGGGTTAGGGCTGCTCTCTTTAACCTGACTTAAGAGTCAGTCCTGGGCCAGTTCTTGGGTTCACCTCAATAAAAATCAAATGCTTCAAATTTGGCTCAAATTGGTAGTGGTCTTATGCTTGGTGCCGCAGACCACCCAGAGGGAGACCACCACTGCGGGAGAACCAGGGAGAAGGCTCGAGGAGAAGTCAGGAATCGGCGAGGAAAATGACAGACAGACACACAATGTGTTGATGTGCTGCTGCAGATTTACTTCTGCAAAATCAGTGCTTATATTCTTTTACAATCAAGGAACTTGGCAGGGGGTTACATCAGACTTTTAACTTTTACAATTACTTCAGAATCAGCAAAAAAAAATAATAAAGTACATCATTATCTATTTCTGTGTAGTGCAAGAGACAATAACAAAGTACATCAGTATCTATTTCTGTGTATCACTTCCACAGCTTGGAGTTCATTGCGGTTGTTGCTTAAGGGCATGATCTCAGAATTTTGTGAAATCTGTCTCACGCCAAAGACCACATCTCTGGGAACCAGATTTTTACCAGCCAAGGTTTAACTCACCCTCTATATACTTTTTGTATCATTTCATTTATTTCTTCCTCACTCCTATATATCCACTTATCCTTCCAGTTGTCATATACCCTTCTATACCAATACCTTAGGGCTGGCTTCATATTTTCTATGATCTGCTGTCTTTCTTCTTTACTATAAAAGCACCAAGGCTTTCTAGTCCTGGCTAGCCTTTCCATAAAAGGCAAATCACTCCAAAGTTGTTTCTTTCCTTCATGATTCACTCATCTATTCCCAACTTCATCATAGCCTCCCGTATATGGGAGCAGCTCTAGGTAATTTCCACTCTCAGGGGTCCACCTAGGGGCTGTCCACCAACGCCCCCCCCCCGACACAGAAAAGACATACAGAGAAAAAGCATGATTAGTGCCAACAAGGACTGTCGCCAAGGCCATCTTGTCCTCCAGGGCCTCCTGGAATCCTCAGGCTGCATGGCGACTGCTGATTGCGGGGGAACTGCCTGAGGCCCCGCTCCAGGAAGCTCCAACCTCAACCCTGCAGCTGCCGGACCCGAGCGCAGCGGCATGCTTTGCTACAGCTACACAGGTGTCACAGCTGTGGGCGTAGCAGCTTGGCATTGGGATTAACACTATCTAGACAAGCATTCAGGTTCATGCTCCTTTTCACTAAACTTGTTTGATCTCTCATGGCAGATTCAACAATCACACCAGATAGCCAATTATACTTCTAACAAAACCGTCAACTTAGTATTTCTAATTGCTGATGAAATTTATGGTCCCCAGTCTCTGAACAGAAATGTTGGATGTCCTTAAGTGATACAGTCTCCATCAAACTCCTGTTCCTATTCTTGGGCCTGCTGTCAAGAATGAATCTTCCATGGCCAGAACTAAAAGAATGCATTCAAATGAAAGAGCTTTAAGTCCTAAGGGATTTGGGTGGAGGGCATAGATTTCCTGTAGGAAAAGGAACTATTATAAATAATTGTGCATGCATGGAGGATGTATGGCAGGGAAGACCAAAAGGGAGGGTGAGGAAAATGGGAGTATCAGGGAGAATAAAGGGCAAGAGAGCTAAATGTAAGAGCCAGTTGAGGGGTAGTATGGAAACCTAACACAATATAAGATTCCAAAGAAGAAATGTAACATGAACATAGGCTACAACTCCTTCAATGTATAGTGGTAACTGGCCTGAAAGATATGCTAGGTCAATGATGGTATATATATATATGCTTTTCATGGTCCATACAAGAAATAGAACCCTACACTATACTATTTGAATGAGCAATAATCTTAGATGAGATAGCCAGGAACCTAGAATAAAAATAAAGATTGTTGTTCTATAAAAGAAGATTGCGATAAAATGACTCCCAATGACATTTTGTTATACTCAAATTCAATGCCTTGCTCATCCATGATGAGAAAAGCTTGCTCCTGCAGCACTTGGGAACACATATAGAGACCCACAGACAGACAATATTCTGAGAGTGAGAGACCTAGGACACTTATCAAAGCCCTCAGGGTCATGGAACACTGAAGTAGAGGAGAAAAGATTAAAAGAGCCAAAGGGGATAGACCCACCAAGGAAATAAGGCCTCTAAATCAACTGGATAGTTGCACATATATATTCAAAGACACTGAGGTTTTATGCACAGGGCCCTCAAGGTCTGCGTCAGATGGAGTCCTAGAGCTGAAAAAGGAAGAAGACACTGTGCACATCCCTAATTCAGAAGCTACCTCTAGTTGATAACTACTTGCAAATTAAAACTTAGTTTTCTCTAAGGGAGTCTCTCTGAGGAAACCGACTACTCTTAAGCCCAGGCTGGATGTGTAGCAGTAGATGGTCATCAGAAATCAAATTTTAATGTATTTTTGGAGATTCCTTGTTTCATAATATCACATGGCTTTTATCATTTTATTTATTTCTTATCCAAAAGTTCCTCTGCCTGTATAGTACAGCTTCTAATTTAATGTTTTTATGGGAGTCCAGAGTATGTAAATCAGGAGGTCTCTGTATCTTCACCTGTTTCTTAGCACTGTTTTCATCTCTCTTCCTTCTGTTTGTTTTATTTGCCTGGTTCTGATGTGTTAGTTTTTGTTTGATCTCATCTTATTTTATTTCATTATTATTTATTAGAAGAAGAAGCCTGTTTTATTTCTAAAGAGACACAGCAAGATGGGATATATGGATTGGAGGGCAGGTGGGAAGTTTTGGGAGTTGATGAGGTAGGAGAAACTGTAATCAGGATATATTCTATGAGAAAAATACATATTCAATGAAAAAAAAAGACTTACTTTAGGTCTTTAAATCCTGATGATTTAGAGGCCTTATTTCATTGGTGGGTCTAATCCCTTCTGGCTATTATATTATTTTCTCCTCTACCTCAGTGTTCCATGACCCTGAGAGGATTTGATGAAGACTTCCCATATAGTACTGAGTGTCCAAGGTCTCTAACTCTCAGAATATTGTCTGTCTGTGGGTCTCTATATGTGTTTCCAAGTGCTGCAGGAGGAAGATTTTCTCATCATGGAGGAGCAAGGCACTGATTTTTTAGTGTAATTAAGAGGATGAATAAAGACAGAAGGACTCATATTGTGGCCAAACACTGACATGTGTTGCAGACTCCAAGAGGAGCATCATTTGTACAGAGACCTGAGGCAGAAGAATGTCCTATTTATTTCAATCCTTAGTCTCTGTGGTGGGCTATCACACACCTGTTCCCATGATATTGTCACATGTCTAACCCAGGTGGTCTGTAAGCCAGGACAGTATAAACAATGAATGGGATCCCCGAGTAAGTATCATAATGTGTCGACTTGTGAGCTCCTTCTCTCTGCATGTGTTTCTTCTACATTCTACTGATTGGATAGAGCAAGAAGACCGTGTGGACCCTGCAAAACAAAAACATGAAAGTGTGCTAATGTTCCAGCAAACATGGAAACCCATCTCCCGAGTAAGAAAAATGGGAGCTTACTAATCAGAAAGCAGGAGCTCAGGCACCAAGTGAGTAAGGAATTTTGGCATTGACCTGTGATGGAAAAATACAGGAGGAAAATAATCTAGGTGGGGAGGTTGGACTAGGAAGTGGAGGTTGGTCATGCCCAGGTGTTTTTCCTGAGATTCCCGTATTCCTCATACTCTCTTATTCCAGACATAAACTACAGAAAGTCAGGTAGAGTGATGGGCACAGTGTAAGAGACAAATGGAGTCGTTTCTACCCTCCCCATTTATAAAGACAAGGTTGACTCCCCACATGCAAATGCACCTTCTACTTCTTAATTAAATCCCCTCCTGGACTGTGGGAGCTCACATCTCTCTCACAGCAAACTGACCTCTGAGGAAAAGGAGGTGTAGTCTAGAAAATGACACTGTTGGGGCTTCTGTGTCTGGTGACAGCCCTTCCTGGTGAGTGTTACCATTTCATGCATGTGTCCATGAGGGGTTGTGACAACCTGTGATTGACAGAATTGTCTCTTCTTGTCTGAAGGTATCCTGTCCCAGGTACAGCTTCAGGAGTCAGGACCTGGCCTGGTGAAGCCCTCTCAATCGCTGTCCCTCACCTGCTCTGTCACTGGTTTCTCCATCACCAGTAATGCCTGGAGCTGGATCAGGCAGTCCCCAGGAAAGAAGCTGGAGTGGATGGGGTACATCAGTTCTGGTGGTAGCACCAGCTACAACCCATCCCTGCAGAGCCGCATCTCCATCACCAGAGAAACATCCAAGAACCAGTTCTTCCTACAGCTGAACTCTGTGACCACTGAGGACACAGCCACATATTACTGTGCAAGACACAGTGAGGAGACTTCAGCATGAGCCCAGACACAAACCTCCCTGCAGAGGAGATCTGGACCAGCAGGGGGCGCTCAGCCCTAACCAAGCACAGGAATTCTAAGAATTTAGAGTTGGAAAGAAAAAAAAATCTGTTTTTCTCTGACTTTGCTTCTCATCCCCTAAGAGCAGGGAGGCTTTGGTGTCATTTCTCTCTCTGGTCATGAAAACTGTGTTTTTGTAAAATCACATTTGCCTATTTCTCATTGTTACTCTCAAGATGCTGTGTGTGGTAATACTTTTAGTTTTTTAGTAGTGAATCTAGTCTTTATAAACTGTGCCATGTCTGGTCTTAGGAAATTTTTTTTATTTAATAGATTCAAAAATAGCTTTTTGAAACTCAGCTGACCTCAGCATCATACTAATTGTCACATAAAAAAATGAATTCTTTTGATTCTCCATGCACACCCTCAGATACATCTGTACGTCAGAGCACTTGCTAGAGTATTGACACACACACACGAGTTGCTGTTATGGATAAGGAACGTGTTGTAGACTTAAATGGGGGACCATACATCACTGCAAGAGTGTTACCAGCCCTGTAATGCAGAGCAGGGATTTCATGAGGTCCACTGTGCATGGCTCTAGTAAGGACTTATATTGGTGAAATTATTAAGGCCAATCCTTGTAGTTAAAAGGAAGATTTATTTAGTGGATAACTTACAAATGAAGGGATAGGTAGGTCGAGGGGTCTGGAGAAGGTGTATTGCAGTCCAGCGTTGTTCTCTGGAACTCTGCTCAGTCAACCTCCACCTTCAAGGGTCCAGGAACAGAGATAGTGCTGGCCCATCCAGGTCTCTGGTCTCTAGGCGCCTCCCTTGGTCATGCCTTGTAGGCATGATGGTTGACCAAGCCTCAATGGGGGTTGGAACATCCAGATCAAAGCCGGAATGGCTACCCACTACATACTTTGCTTTTATTTACTCTTGATTTTGGATTGTTTTGTACAAAAAGTACATAGTTTTGCATTGTGGTTAAAAACAAATGCTCATGTGTTTACAATGATAATTACTATTTTTTAAATGTGTCAGTAAAGAAACCACTTGTAATTTAGCAAAGAACTCTATAAGTTATGTGTGTAGATACACCTGGGCCTGCACCACTAGTGTTTGACCTGTGATTGGTGATCTCCTCCTACAGTGTTTCACAGGAATGGATACCTAAGCCAAGTGCAGACACTAAAACACAGTAATTCATCCAAGTGGAAAATCAAATCAGGAGATGAGTGGCATTATACCATGTGTCCCCTCTTCAGTTAACAAGATTGATTCTCAGTTCTGTGATGCTTTTTTCAAATTCTGAATGACCACTTGGGAAATCCTGTAAAAACCAAAGTTGAGAAATAATGGGTGAAAAATATCGCAGAAATTCTCATAGTATCACAAAGCAGGTGGCAGAGAGTGCACAGGGGTGGGGATCCCCCAAAACCTGCACTGCACATCTTCTCCCCAGTGACAGGACCCGTTTTCCCTAAGGCGACCCACAGACAAAAGATCAGGGATAAAGACACAGGGACTCAAAGATGAGGTTTTCAGAGATGAAGAAGTAGATGGACATCCAGCCAGGCCAGCCAGGTCTCAGAGACTGTCTGCTATTGTGAGGATTCTCTAATGAGGGCCATGCCTCCAACTAAACAGGGCCAAGTGGTCCTGGGAGGAAGTCACAGCCTGGAGGATGGAGGAAGGAGAGGAGGCCACCTTCATGTTCACTGGGCAATGTCTGGATGACAGGATCCACATGAGTTCTGAGTTGTTTGGGAGTGGGTTAACAAGGTCGGTATCAAGAAAACATCCCTGAGGACTGTGCCTCTAGTTCTAGGCATCACCAGGTCAATCACCCTGTCTAGTCAGGAAAATTGACCTGCACTCTGTTTCCCTTTATAACCTCTAGTGACTCCCCACGAAGAGTAACACCAGCACCCAGTCTTAGCCTGAAAGCTGAGCCCTGGCTGAGGTGCCCTCATCTCTTTTACATAGGAGTCTCCATCGAAGTATGTGTGTCCAGGAACTGCTTTTCTGCCTGGTGGCTGTTCCCTGCAGTATGTTTAAGTTAAGGAAGCTGGGCATGTAGTCCTAATTTTTGTTTATGATGAACAATGATTGTCACTATTCTCAGGTGCACTGTCCAAGGCATGGCTGCAGGAGTCAGGTCTGGCCTCATAAAAATTTTGCAGACCCTGTCACTCACCTGTAATGTCTGGTTTCTGTGTAACAAATCATCACATTCACTGGGTCTAACAGCACACAATAAATGGTTAGAATATGCTGGCACCATACTGTGGACTGTTGGTTACACAGTTTGTAATGGGGAATTCCAGCAGCAGTATCAGTAGAGATATCTCTTATATCCAAGTTTCCTTATATCTCTAGCCGCTATCCACTGTGCCAGCAACATGGGAGGAGACTTCAGTGTGAACTCAAACACAAACCTCCCTACAGAGGAGTCCCAGGAAAAACAGAGGCACTTAAGAACTGAGTAGCCTAACTCAGAACTTCTAATTGCTGCTCACACCATAGGCAGTTCTGAGTTGTCTCCATGCACTTCCTAACAAACAAGCATATGTCTGTTTACATTTTAGAATATGTGGCTTCCCCTTCCTGTTAAAAAGTCTTCTACAGACCCTTTGGTGTGTCATAGTTTATGAGAATTTATATTTCCTTCATTTCTAATAAACATATCAATATTTCAACACGAAGCAGCACAGATATGCATTTGTCTCCTGCTATCAGATGAAATAAACATAAGAATAAAGCTTTTCATGTTTTCCACAAAGATCTGTAACTTTAAGACTTGGTGATGATAGCATCAATGGGAAATAACAGGGTAATTTAAATAATTTGAAAGCATTTCAATTTATTTCCTCTCATAGGGAGTAGAATCCAGATCTTCATTGAATCCATGTTATTATCAAGATAGATGGGAAAACAGGATGTCTACTGTTTCCTGCTTCCAATGTGTTACTACTCTAACAGAGTAGAGGTAATTAAATTTTTTCAATCAATGCATATTAGAAATTTGAATCCTTTTAATGATTAATTTGCATCCTAATGTCCCATGTAATGATTTCTTTCAAGATGTTTCTTATATGCTCAGCTTGTGGAAAAGTCTGAGTGACCATTGTGCACATGCCAGCTAATGTCATCTACTGTCTCTTTCCTAACTCTCTTTCAGTGGCAAAAGATTTTTCCTTATCACAGTTTTCTGCCTCATGATATTGTTTTCTTGTTAACATTGCCTCCATGCTTAATGCAATGGAACTCTTTGTTGCTGATGAAGCTAGGAAATTTGAGAAGTTTTCCATGTGAATTAGAGAAGCACTATTGGGAGAAGTGATGGGTTTTTTTGTTAGTTCAGTTGGGTTACAGAATTCAGTTATCTGTAAAAGGAAAGAGAGTTTACTAGTGCAGACCTGAGCCTTGTCTAGGTTCTATTATAGTGACAGTTTGTATTAAGATAGTTTGGGAAACAAACACACTATAGAATATGAGATTACTGAGATCAAGACCAACCCAACTTACGGAACAGCACAATATGAAGATAAAAAACTGAGGGATCCATGATCTGTTATCTAATGTCCATGTGAAGGTCAGCCCACATGGCTGCCAGTGAGCTATGATGACCACAATGGGCCTGCATGTTGATCACACTCTGGAAATAAGGTGTGTTTACATTAACTTATCAATATCCTCCAGGTATACTGAAGTAAAGAAGTAAATATTTTAGCAATATTTTATGAATATGAAATGAACTTTTTTCCTAGGATTTGGGCAAAGAAATCTTTCAGCAATGATTTGAGTCCAGTTGACACTAACCTTGTAAATACCAAAAGTTTCTTAGTGAGCCAGGATTTTCTGATCATGGTCAGTGAGAACTGAATTTAACTAGGCCAGGATGGAGAGGCCACAGGAAGACTAATGCTGTGACAAGTTTATTGTGACCAATAAGACTTTCAAGACTTTTATGTAAAACAATATAACAGCACTTTCTATGATCATTACAATAGTACATAACAGGATACTATACTGTTTGTAAGTTATATGGATATAAAATTTTAATATCTATGACCAATTGTCTTGTCAAGCTTCTATATGCTTTGAGGACCTCGAGGGAACATAGAGAAATAGAGGTGGGACTGAAAGCTTCACCACCTGAGGAAGCAGTTTGGTTCATCAAGAACTGAAAGGCACACAGTGCCCCAGGAGACATGGACTCTAAATTGGAAACCTATGACATGTGCCTCTTAAGGCAGCAAGACTAGACCAACTACATGATTCTCTAGAAAATACAGTGAGCCAAGCTAAACAAGATGCTTATTTTTTCTTAGGCACAGTTATTTGACATGTGGTAATTCTTTGTAATAATTCTACAGTACCAGTGGATAGTGTGGAAATGATCCACATGCCACCATGGAACACCATGGCTTTAAGAAGAATATTAATAACTATAGAGACACTTAAAATCAGTCTCTGCATATCCATTCAGTATTTCCAGTAAAAGAAGAGCCAGTCCTCCCTGTGGCTGAGCTCTCTGAGCACCAAAGTAGCATGGATGTGTCTCTGCTCAACACAGACAGAGAACCTTGAGTGTAAGCCATGGCATCCCAACCTGCAGGGGAGCTCAGGACCAGCAGGGAAACAATGGAGCCAATAATCTGCAGAACAGAAGTGAGATGAGGTGTGGACACAGTAGCTTCTCAGGACACATTTCTTAAAGTCTATTCTCTGAATAACCCCTACTGCAGTCTCCAATTTTCTATTTTTTTAACTCAGACTTCAATTTTCAGGCACAGTAGAACTTCTGCTGTGGGGTGTTCTCTATGGCCTGTGGGAGCCTATTCTAGGGTTCCTCGTGGCTTTACCCAGGAGGTCCGCATAGAGGATGATTAGGACCATGGGCCTGAGTGCCGGTGTTTGAGATGGTCTGCACTTGGCTGTGCTGGGGGATGGTCTGTATGTCAAGTTGCTCTGATTTGTCAATAAATAAAACCTGATTGTCCGTGGCTAAGCAGGAAGTATAGGCAGGACTAACAGAAGGAGAAATAAAATAACAGGAAGGCAGAAGGAGTCACTGCCAGCCGCCACCATGACAAGCAGCATGTAAAGATGCCGGTAAGCCACGAGCCACATGGCAAGGTATAGATTTGTAGAAATGGATTAAATTAAGCTAGAAGAACAATTAGCAAGAAGCCTGCCACAGCCATACAGTTTATAGCAATATGTCTCTATGTTTACTTGGTTGGGTCTGAGAGGCTGTGGGACTGGCAGGTGACAAAGTTTTGTCCTGACTGTGGGCAAGTCAGGAAAACTCTAGCTACAAACTTCCTTGTCAATATTAAACATATTTTTAGTTTCTACTTTATTTTATTATGATTGATTTATTTATTTCTGAGTTTTGAAAAACATGTTTTTTTTCATACAATATATTCTGATCAGTTTCCATACCCAACTCCCCCCAGATCCTTCCCATGTTCCTACCACTCAACTGGATGACCTTTCTTTCTCTATATAGAAAATAAATATATAGACAAAAAAAGGACTTAGAAAAGAAAAAAGCAGGAGAAACACACACCTGCAAACTTCTGGAAAAACAAATATTAATTGCTTGTACATTAAAATAGAGATTACAAATTCTCCTAATATATGAGGTTTTGAAATTTTCATGCACAATTGATTATCCTAAACACTACCATTATCTGTAAATCAGTTTGGTCAGGAAAAGGACTAAATGTTTCATGTTGGGATTTTATTGTGAGATTAGGCATTGATTATATCCACAGAGCCTGCATAGGTCTCAGGAATAGCTACTTCCTCAGAGAGGATTAAGATTTTGACCTCAGCATTCTGATGCCTGACCAAGGATTTCTCTACCCTTTTTTTTTCTCCATCTGGCCTTTGTCCTTATCTTAGAAGTATCATGATTCAAAAATATGCAAATCAAGTGAGACTATAGTGGTAAAACAGAGATGTTCACATCCCACAACAACATATGAAATGTGTCCTCTGCACAGTCACTGAGCACACAAGGTCCTCACCATGAAATAGAGCTGGATCATCCTCTTGCCTAGGTGACAGTATCTACAGGTAAGGGGCTCCCAAGTTCCTGACTTGAGGAGGGTCCATCCACTCTGGTGACAATGACATCCACTCTGCCTTTCTCCCCACAGGTGTCCACTCCCAGGTCCAGCTGCAGCAGCTTGGGGCTGAGCTGGTGAGGCCTGGGGTCCCAGTGAAATTGTCAAGCAGGGCTTCTGGCTTCACCTTCACTGACTACTAATTGCACTGGGTGAAGCAGAGCCCTGGACAGGGTCTGGAGTGGATTGGGTGGATTGGTACTTCAAGTGGTAATACTGGCTATGCACACAAGTTCCAGGGCAAGGCCAAGCTGACTGTAGATAAGTCCTCAAGCACAGCCTACATGGATCTGAGCAGCCTCAAATCTGAGGACTTTTAAGTCTATTACTGTGCAAGACACTGTATTGTCATTCATATGCTGAATGTGTCAGAAACACTGGAGGGACAAAAACCTGCCTTAGGACTGAAATATCCGATATTTTAGCCTGGAGAATTGATCAGAAATAATCATTTTGAATGTGCATTGGTCAGTAGCCATCTTTGTACAATCCTATAGGATGTTTGTCACTATTTCAAAAGGACATCTGAGAACAAAGTAATGCTGATTCAGGATGCTCCCTACAGTACTCCATACCTTGACTATATCTTTATCAGTGACCACCTCCGCTGACATGCTTCTTCCAAACTGAAGCAAAAACAACAACGATAACAACAAGCCCTGGTAACACACACACACACACACACACACACACACACACACACACACACACACACACACACATATATATATATATATATATATATAATTTGTTATATAAATAAGCCCCTGTGACTAGAAAACCAATTAGTTTACCATCTCACCTGGCTCCTCCCACATACATTAGCAACCTCAGGTTGAGACTTAATTGGAATGTCTGTTTTCCTGCCAGTACATTTATTTTCCATCTGTAATTTATTATCACAGTTCATCATTATCCTACTTTATCATCTGAACCATTTCCATCAGATCACGTGATACTCAGGAAGTGTCTTCTGAACCAATAAAAATGGATAGAAATTCCTTGTCCACCAAGACCTAGAGTCCTCCTACTTTCAAGTGTACAACATAAATTGTCAACACCATCATGAACTTTCTTGTTACAAATAAACCATTGTCAGGATAGAAATGAAAGAGGGGCTTCCCTACCTGTGAATTCAGGGGACTCATCAACAGAAAGACGAAGACTGGTATGAATGTTGGGTTCTTGTTAGATTTGAATTGGATGAACGTGTGGATGATGTTTGTCAGCTTAATGATATTATTATTGTCCACATGGAATTGTTGTTGTTGTGGGGCCCCATCTTCTTTCTGGAGACTTCAGTTGATGTTAGGCCTGGCCATAATTTCCTGCAGAAAACTGATAAGAGACTCGAACACAAAAACATATATATGCAGTTAGCCTTTTTTCTAGAATTAGTTAGTACTCAATATGACCATTCATATCTTAACAAAGTTTAAAATATATATATATATATATATATATATATATATATATATATATATTAATCTTGTAAATTTTGATATAAAATTTATACTTTAAGAAAAGTTTAAATAATCAGAATAGAATCAAAAGTGTTGAGATTAGTAATAGAATAGTCCCTTAATTAATTTTGCCTTTGTCCTGTACCATAGCAGAAGATGGCTCTTTTATTCTGGCATGATACAGGGAGTTTGCATTTTCCTTTTAACAACATGCTTGAGTTTAAAGAAGGAGAGAGCCATTCTCCAACTCCAAAGTCAGCTTTAAATTTTAATTGAACTGGGACTATTAGAAAACCAAGAGTGTTAAATCTTTAGAGAAAAGCAGAAACAAACATTTAGGAAGACATAAAATTTTTTAGATAATATATACCCATACATCGTTTCATTCTGTTTCTTAGGATAGATGATTTGTCCCTTTTCTTCAGTTGTCTCATTTGTCCAGTGTTCTTCAAATTACTTAACCTTCATTCTCCTAAAAGACAAAACCAAAAACCTTTCCCCAAGACTAATTTTGGGGAAGTTTCCTTTTGACAAGTTATTATCTGATTAAATGAAAAGGCATGTGTTATTGATACAAGTTAGTTTAAATTGGATGTTCATGCTGGTTGATGAAATATCACCTCCTCTAATTAAGAGGTCTCTCTTGTTCAAATCGAACCTTTATCAATTTTGATGGTACCCACAGCTTATCTTCTCCTGTAGAAACAAAAGAAAAACCTCGTCCCCAATGTAATACATACCCTGGATTCCATTCTGAGGTCAGCACATCCTTAAAGTATATAGGCTAATTTAATTCTGCAGTTTTTTCTATTATCCAATGACTCTCTGCAGCTGTTGTTCCTTTCTCATTGGCATTCAGAAAATTCAAAGTTAGAAGAGCATTATGCAGTCTATTTCTGGGAGTTTTTGTTACCCATTTCTGTTTATTTAGCATATCCTTGAGAGTTCTGTTTGATCTTTCTATAACTGCTTGACCTGTAGGATTATGTGGTATGCCTGTAATATGCTTTATATTGTAATAAGCAAAAAACTCTTTTATTTTAACAGAGACATATGATGGAGCATTGTCAGTTTTGATTTGTGCAGGTATACCCATGATGGCCATAACTTCTAGCAAAGGAGTGATTACAGAATCAACTTTTCCAGAACTCAAAGCAGTTTCCCATTGAAATCCTGAATAAGTATCGATAGTGTGGTGTACATATTTCAATTTCCCAAATTCTGCAAAGTGAAACACGTCCATCTGCCAGATTTCATTCCTCTGAGTACCCTTTGGGTTACATCCTGCTGGTAATGGCGTTTGATTATAGAAGGAACAAGTAGGACATTTCTTTACTATTTCTTTGGCTTGTTGCCAGGTTATGGAAAAATCCTTTTTTAAACCTTTACTATTAACGTGATGTTTTTTATGTAATTCTGAGGCCTCCAGCACATTTCCTATCAAATCAATAATTTATCAATCTCATCATTGCCTTGTGCTAAAGGGCCTGGCAGACCAGTATGAGATCGGATGTGAGTTATATATAAAGGATGACTCCTTTTTCTGATTTTATCTTGTAATTGAATAAATAGTGAAGTTAATTCTGAAGCATCAGGGATAAATTCTGCAGTCTCAATATGTAATACCACTCTTTCAGCATACTGAGAGTCAGTTACTATGTTGAGAGGTTCTGAAAAATCCATCAATACCAACAGAATAGCATACAATTCTGATTTTTGCACTGAATTATAAGGACTTTGAACCACTTTACTTAAATTTTTTGATTTGTAACCTGCCTTTCCTTGTTTGTTGGCATCTGTATAAAATGTACGAACTCCAGATATGGGTTTTTGCCGTACAAATCGAGGCAAGATCCAATCAGCTCTCTTTATAAAATCAATTCTGTTGCTTTTGGGATATTTGCTGTTAATTTCTCCCAAAAATTACTGCAAGCTCTTTGCCAAGGTTCACTTTCTGTCCATAATTTTTCAATGTCCTCCTTAGTTAATGGTACGACAATTTCTGCTGGGTCTATGCCTGCTAATTGACGAAGTCTCAGTTTTCCTTTGTAAATCAAGTCAGAGATTTTTTCCACATAAGTTTTTAATTTTTTATTTGGTTTATTTGATAAAAATATCCATTCCAATATAATATTTTCCCTCTGCATTAATATTCCTGTAGAAGAACGCCTAGAAGGTAAAATAACCAAAATGCAATCCAGCTTTGGATCAATACGATCCACGTGTCCTTTATGCACTTTCTTTTCTACCAAGGCCAATTCTTTCTCAGCTTGAGGTGATAATTCTCTTGGACTATTTAAGTCCTTGTCACCTTCTAAGGTTTTGAACAAATTAGTTCATCATTTTTTACCCCAACAATAGATCGTAGATGACAAATGTCTCCAAATAATCTTTGACCGTCATTAAGAGTTTGTAGTCTATCTCTCCTAATTTGCACCTTTTGGGGTCTAATTTTTTGTAGCTCTACTTTATATCATAAATAAGTAATAGAATCTCCTCTTTGTATCTTTTCAGGAGCAATTTGTAATCCCCAGCAAGGCAAAATTTTACTTCTTCAAACATTCTTTCTAAAATATCTGCATTTGAGTCAGCTAGTAAAATATCGTCCATATAATGATAAATTATGGATTTAGGAATTTTTTACATATCACTTCCAATGGCTGTTGTACAAAGTATTGGCACAGAGTTGGGCTATTCAACATTCCCTGAGGGAGGACCCTTCATTGAAATCTTTTAACTGGTTGAGAATTATTATAAGTAGGTACTGTAAAAGCAAATCTTTCTCTGTCTTTTTCTTGTAAGGGTATTGAAAAGAAACAGTCTTTTAAATCAATAACAATGAGAGGCCATCCTTTTGGTAACAGAGTAGGCAAAGGCATCCCAGATTGTAGAGAGCCCATTGACTGAATTACTTTGTTAATTGCTCTAAGGTCTGTTACCATTCTCCATTTACCAGATTTCTTTTTAATAACAAATACAGAATTCCAAGGGCTCATTGATTCTTCAATATGCTGAGCATTTAACTGTTCTTCTACCAGCTCTTCTAAAGCCTGGAGTTTCTCTGTTGTTAAAGGCCATTGTTGGACCCATACAGGCTTGTCTGTTAACCATTTTAAAGGTAGAGCTGTTGGTGTCTTTGGAAGATCATCAGTTATTGTGCCCTGTTCTTGTATAATATGGATGGCTGGTGACCACTCATTAGAACAATATCTTCTAATATTTCTCTCAGTAACATGTGCTAGTTTATGATTTGTTTCTGAGATTGGAGGGATGTTAATCTGAGTATTCCATTGTTGCAACATGTCTCGACCCCACAGGTTCATAGTTATGTTAGACACATATGGTTTTAATTTTCCTCTCTGTCCTTCTGGACCTATACATTCGAGCCATCTTGCACTCTGTTTCACCTGAGATAATGTCCCAATTCCTAACAGTTGAACGTTTACCTCCTGAAGAGGCCAAGTTGGATGCCAAAATTCTGGTGCAATTATGGTAACGTCTGCACCTGTGTCTACCAGACCAGACAACAAAACACCATTTATTTTTATCATTAATTTTGGTCTTTGTTCATTAATAGAAGTTTGCCAAAAAAATTTCTTTATGTTTTCTCCTGAATTTTCTATTCTCTCTGTTTCATCATCCTGACCAGCATGATTTATTCCAATAGGCATTTGGTAATTTAATCGCTCAGAGCAGGGATTTCCTCTATGGCTGCAGGAAAGGTTTGAACTGGATTTGCAACCGAGGCCTGCGTGAGGCCCCTCTGGGAGTTTCCCGAAGACTGAGGCAAAGGATTACCATGTCTGTCCTTTGTTGATCTACATTTGTTGGTCCAGTGTTTTCCCTTACCACACCTTCTGCATACTCCAGAAGGAAGGGGCATTCTGTTGCCATTGTTCCTTGAAGAAACATTTTTTTCTAGGAATGACCTGTCTACAGTCCCTTTTCAAACGTCCTTGCTTTCTACATCCAAAACATCTAACACTCCTCAAACCTTTTCAAATTACTTCTCCTACCCACGTATCATCATGCTCATCAGCCTCAACATTAATTGTTTCTCTAATCCAATCTTCCATAGGTGCAGATCTTGCCCTTAATGGCCTGATTATTCTTTTGCATGCTACATTTGCATTCTCAAAGGCCAAAGATTCAATTATTGCCTTACCAGCTTCTGAATCCGAGACCATTCTCTTTACTGCTGAAGCCAGTCTTTGTAAAAAAATCTGTAAAAGACTCTTTTGGGACTTGCATCACCTTTGTAAATGACTCAGATTTTTTTCCTGGTTCCTCAACTCTGTCCCATGCATTCAAGGCTGCCGTTCGACATAAATTTAGGGTTTGGACATCATATAAACATTGTGTATATACTGAAGCATATTGGCCTTCTCCAATAAGCTTATCCTGGCAAACTTGTATTCCTTTATCCCTCCATTGTTTTTCTATGTTTTTAGCCTCCTCCTTAAACCAAGTCAGAAATTGAAGTCTTTGGCTGGGTTCCAGAACACCTTGTGCAAGGTCCCGCCAGTCCTGTGGTACTATCCTATTATATGTTGACCAAGAGTTT
The DNA here is from genome assembly GCF_049852395.1 of Peromyscus maniculatus bairdii. Taxonomy (NCBI): domain Eukaryota; kingdom Metazoa; phylum Chordata; class Mammalia; order Rodentia; family Cricetidae; genus Peromyscus; species Peromyscus maniculatus. The sequence goes on along the minus strand of NC_134865.1, from coordinate 86,329,334 downwards.
AACATTTGCTTTACATATGGGGAATGCATGCCATAAGATACTATTGCCTCCTTAAACCTTTTTAAATCCAACATTTCAATTGGAGCCCAAATATTTTGTGTAGCCATTTGATCAGGCATCTGCTGTACGGTTACAGGATAAATTAAGGGTGACTGTGTGAAAACAGGCTTTCTTTCTGCAACCTTATGATCCCGACTTGAAACAACTTCACTGTTAATTTCTTCTGTCTGAATTTTTACAGGTTTAACAAGTTCTTCTAAAGCTGTTATCCTGGTACTTAAATTGACTATCTTTTTAAATATTAAAATGTGGATTAGCATAGTGATAAGCTGCATAATTCCACCAATACTAATATTATATATTTGTTCCATTGTCAGACTGCCTAAAATTTCAAACAAAAAACAATTTTCTTCCAATGTACACATAAAACCCATTTGTTTTTTAATGTGGAAAAAAATTCTCTTTTAGATAGTTTCCTTTAAAATATCTGATATGTTATGACTTACCAAATCTGCGTAGAACAGTAGAAATCTGAGGGGATTTTCAAAGCAGCCACCTAGTGTCCCAGGTGTAAATCCAGAGAGAGAGAGAGAGAGAGAGAGAGAGAGAGAGAGAGAGAGAGAGAGAGAGAGAAAAGAGAGCGTAGCTGGCTAAAGCTTAAATCCAGCCACGTGTTCCCTATTGTGCCGAGTCAAGGCTTGGGTCTGACTTCCTTAAGCTCCTAACACGTGCGTTGGCTTTACAGGCAGGGCCCTGTTCAGCAGGGCAGGTATGAGTTGTTTGTAACACCTGTAACACCAGCTTTAAGCAGGCAGGATTTAAGCAAGCAGCTCACCAATAGTCCAGCCTGAGGTCAAGCAGACCTACACCCAGGCTAAGAAACCGCCGCTCGGACTAAGAAGCCAATTGCTGCTGGCCAGCTGTCTTGTCACGTTAGGCGCCAGATATTGATGCAACCAACCATCTTATTAAATAAGAAACACAGAAACAATGTAAAAGAGAAAGCCAAGAGGTCAGAGCTCAGAGCTAAAATCTCACCCTTCCGCCTGCGGTGTCCCAGCTTCCCGAAAGAGGGCTACTTCCTGTCTGTACGTCTTTTTTATAGTATTATTGTTCTGCCTTCTCATTGGTTGTAAACCCAAACACGTGACTGCCTTGTCACTGTCTGAATGTACAGCCCCCTAGGTCTTAAAGGCATATGTCTCCAATGCTGGCTGTATCCCTGAACACACATAAATCTATGGGATTAAAGGTGTGTGCCACCACCGCCACACTCTGTCTATGGCTCTAATAGCTCTGACCCCCAGGCAACATTATTTATTAACATACAATCAAAATCATATTTCAGTACAATTAGAATACCACCACATGAACGCATGCACATTTCATAGTGCTGACTTCTGTGAGGAAAGCCTAGATTTCTCAAGGAGTGTAAAAGCTTGCATCCTCCACAGAATTCCTCCTCATGACTTCCCTGATGTACCACAGTCAAACAAGTTTCCAAAGACAACATTTCTGACCTTTACAGGAATGCTAAGAGATTAAAAATTTGTCTACAAACATTTCAGAGGAATACCTACATGGCAATGAGATTCATCAATTGAAGACCATGTTCTGTCAAAGTAAACAGTTAGGGACACAGTCTGATATGGAATATTATTATTTTCAAATGACATCAAATTTATATGATCAATGGCATTGCTAAATATTTTTCTGTGAGACAAAAAAACTAAAACCAAAACAAATTAGTTACACAGAGCCTGAGGAACAGGTGCAGAGGCCAGCAAGGTTGTTTCCTGACTACTCATAATTGATTCCTCTCATTTAAACACATACAAGGATCAGGATACCATTATCTAAAAAAATACAAGATGTGACACGGAGAAGTTCAGTTAGTTCCTAGAATCTTTGTCACTCTCCTGGCAATGCTCCAATAACAGAAATGATCCAGTTCAAAGGCCCTCTTAATCCTCATGAATGAAGTTTATCTCACCGTAGAAAGAGTTCCTCAATTGGAAAACTAGGAACTAACAATCACAGAGAGGCAGTTTCAAGGCTCTTCATGATGAGACGCACCCCCATTTCAGTAAAAGACTGTCAGGCCCTAGGTAGGGGACAGGAATGGTTAGATGGAAGGACATCAGAGCTCAGCCCCATAGTGGAGGCTCTAGATTCCTCTCCACCTTTTGAAATCATAGACATGGTTCCTTTACTACACTGAAATGTTTTAAAATAGTGACCTGATGTGTAGGAGTGCTACATCCATCACAGCGGACACCAGACTAGCAGTAAATATAAACAGAACACTTCAGACTTTTAGGAGTTGTTTACAGAAGAATAATAGAATATACAATTTACATATCATGATATTTCAATACTGGGTATCACACACAGAATTTCTATGAAAGAACACTAATCCACTCCTTTGAAAACTATTTCTTCAATTATGTATCTGGATTCAACATTCATAGATCTTTGCCAATCCTTCAGAATTATTGACATTATATTATACAGTTTTCTGTGTGGCAAATAAGCAGAGTGGTGTCTCTGGTCAAAAACAATAAAATAAGACGTTAAATTATATCACAATTGTGTAATAAACAATAGATGATTTTTAAATCTTTCTTTATTACTTAGTATTGTGTCTTTCCTTTGCTCTAGGCATTCATAGGTCTAATACTTCTACCACAAACTCATTATACCGAGGCAGGGGTTTATAAAATCTATCTCAGCAGGCTTCTCATATCACTCAGAACTTGTCCTTGTGGCACTGGCAATGGCAGAAGCAGACCATTGACAGAACTCAGAGGAGCTGACAGGGAAAGGATCCCTTCCCAAGTTCCACCCCTTGTCAGAATTTCACTGATGGGACATTATAAAAGAGCAGACAATGATCAGGCAGATTCCAATCCCAACCTCAATCGATGTGTTGATCCTCATTCTGCCTCTTTTCCATGAGGCACTCTAATCCTCAGAGTGAACTAGCAGCAGTGCTAGTGCTCCAGCAGACAATCCTGAGTTGACAGTTTTGTTAACGGTCACATACACAAAGGACAGAGAGAACATAACAAGCATGGTATAGTGTGAAACTCAGTATAAACACAGAAATGGGGTTCTTCCCTGATTTGTTGGCACAAGCTGTAAAGATCTCTCCTAATCCTTTGAAAGGCCAAGAATAAATTTATACTATAGACAGACAGCAGTGGTACTCAGAGAAACTTCATAGTTTTTTCCTGTGATGGGAACAACTATTACACAAATGGAATATACACTTTTTACAGTTTTCAACATTCTCATCCATCAGAGAAATAGAAATTAAAGAAAAGGTTTCAGATTTCATCTTATTGCAGTAAGAATGACATTTTCTGAGGAATCAGATGACACCAAATGTTGATGATTCAATGTAGAAAAGGGAACCATAAAGCATGGTTGGTGAGACTGTGAACTGTTGCATTCCCTATGAAATTATGTCAGGAATTTCCTCTATAGACTAAAAATAGAAATGTCACATGACCTAACTACATCGTTCCTGAGCAGATGCCTATGGACTCTCTACTGCAAAGATACCAGGTCATTTTTACACAGTGCTGTCCTCTTCACAGCATCTGAGTGCGGAATCAGCCTAAAGGCACATCAGCTGATGAATGGACAATAAAGATGTGGTTAAAGCTTGTCATCTCTTCTGTGTAGGAACCTGCATGACTCCGTTTTAAAGGTAGCCACCATTATGCTGTATATTTAAAAATAATTTTTTATTTACTGTGAGAGTTGAGTTTCTTTCTGGTTCCTTGAAACAGACTCTCCCAAGCCCATGACCTTTATTTGTTCTAATTATACCCTCGACCATCCCTGACCCTACCAGTATCCTCCTAATCAAATGGTGGGTGGCAACATGATTATTTTTCAGTTTTTTTGTAAATCCTTATTGCACCATTGTCTCCTTCTGTAAAATTACTCATGGTATTACTCCTTAAAATAGGCCCAAGAGGTGGGTTTAGGGCTGCTCTCTTTAACCTGACAAGATTCAGTCCCAGGCCAGCAGCTCTTGTGTTCACCCCAGTAAAAATCTAGCTTACGTCAAATTTGGCTCAAATTGGTAGTGGTCTTATTCTTGGCATTGGGATTAACACTATCGGGACAAACATTCATATTCATGCTCCTTTTCATTAAAATTGTTAGATCTCTCATGGCAGATTCAACAATCACACAGAATAGCCAATTATACTTCTAACAAAACAGATAACTTAACATATCTAATTGCTGATGAAAGTTATGATCCCTAGTCTGTGAACAGAAATGTTGGGTGTCCTTAGTGATGCAGTATCCATCCAATTCTTGTTCCTATTCTTAAGCCTGCTATCCAGAATCAATCATGCATGGCCAGAATTGAAGGCCTGGATTCTAAGTTTTAAGGGACTAGGGGGGAGGGGATAGAATTCCTTTGGGAAAAAATAATTATAGATAATTGTAGGTGCATGGGGGATGGCAGGAATGGAGGACCAAAAGGGGAGGGTGAGAAAAATGGGAGTATCAGGGAGAATAAAGTGCAAGAGAGCTAAATGTAGGAGCCATTTGAGGGGTAGTATGGAAACCTAAGAGAAGACAATAGAAGAATCCAAAGAAGATATGTAACATGAACATAAGCTACAACTCCTTTATTTATAGTGGTAACTGGTGTGCAAGTTATGCTGCGTCAATGATGGTAAAAAGCTTGTTGGAGTAACCATCAATATTGGCTTTTTATGGTCCTTGCAAGAAACAGAACACTACACTATACTACTTGAGTGAGCAATAATCTTAGATAAGATAACCAGGAACCTAGAATAAAAATAAATATTGTTCTATAAAAGAAGATTGCAATAAAATGACTCCCAATGACATTCTGCTACACTCAAAGATCAGGGTTTTGCTCATCCATGATGAGAAAAGCTTCCCAAAGCAGCACTTGGGAACACATAGAGAGACCCACAGACAGACAATATTCTGAGAGTGAGAGACCTAGGACACTCAGCACTATATGAGAAATCTTCATCAAATTCCCTCCAGGTGGTAGAACAATGAAGCAGAGGAGAAAAGAATATAAGAGCCAGAGGGATAAGACCGACCAAAGAAATAAGGCCTCTAAAACAACAGGATAGTTGCACATATATATTCAAGAGACTGAGGTTTTATGCACAGGGCCCTCATGGGTCTGCACCAGGTGGCATCCTAGAGCTGAAAGGGGAAGAAGACACTGTGCCCATCCCTAACACAAAAGCTACCTCCAGTTGATAACCACTTGCAAAATAAAACTTAGTTTTCTCTAGGGAGTCTCACTGAGTAAACCAACTACTCTTAAGCACAGGCTGCATGTGTAACAGTAGCTGGTCATCAGAAATCAGATAACAATGCATTTTTGGAGATTCCTTGTCTCATAATATCACATGGCTTTTATCATTTTATTTATTTATTTATTATCCAAAATTTCCTCTGCCTGTATAGTACAGCTTCTAATTTAATGTTTTTTATGGGCGTCCAGAGTATGTAAATCAGGAGGTCTCTGTATCTGCACCTCTTTCTTAGGCCTGTCTTGGTCTCTCTTCCTTCTGTTTGTTTTATTTGTCTGGTTCTGATGTGTTAGCTTTTGTTTGATCTCATCTTATTTTATTTTATTATTATTTATTAGAAGCCTGTTTGATTTCTAAAGAGACACAGCAAAATGGGTTATATGGATTGGAGGGCAGGTGGGAAGATTGGGAGTTGAAGAGAGAGGAGAAACTGTAATTAGTATATATTCTATGAGAAAAATATATATTCAATGAAAAAAAAAAGACTTACTTTAGGTCTTTAAATCCTGTTGATTTAGAGGCTTTATTTTCTTGGTGGGTTTAATCCCTTCTGGCTCTTATATTCTTTTCTCCTCTACTTCAGTGTTCCATGACCGTGAGAGGATTTGATGAAGACATCTACTTCAGTATTCCATGACCCTGAGAGGATTTGATGAAGACTTCTCATATAGTGCTGAGTGTCCTAGGTCTCTCACTCCCAGAATATTGTCTGTCTGTGGATCCCTATATGTGTTTCCAATTGCTGCAGGAGGAAGATTTTCTCATCCTAGAGGAGCAAGGCACTGATATTTGAGTGTAATTAAGAGGATGAGTAAAGACAGAAGGACACATATTGTGGTCAAACACTGACAAGTGTTGCAGACTCCAAGAGGAGCATCATTTGTACAGAGACCTGAGGCAGAAGAATGTCCTATTTATTTCAATCCTTAGTCTCTGTGGTGGGCTATCACACACCTGGTCCCATGATACTGTCACATGTCTATCCCAGGTGGTCTGTAAGCCAGGACAGTATAAACAATGAATGGGATCCCTGAGTAAGTATCATAATGTGTCGAGTTGCGAGCTCCTTCTCTCTGCATGTGTTTCTTCTACATTCTACTGATTGGATAGAGCAAGAAGTCTGTGTGGACCCTGCACAACAAAAACATGACAGTGTGCCAATGTTCCCTCAAACATGGAATCCCATCTCCCGAGTAACAAAAAGGGGAGCTTACTAATCAGAAAGCAGGAGCTCAGGAAGCAAGTGTGAACGAACTTTGGCACTGACATGTGATGGAAAAATACAGGAGGAAAATAATCTAGGTGAGGATATTGGACTAGGAAGTGGAGGTTGGTTATGCCAAGGTGTTTTTTCCTGGGATCCCTGTAGTCCTCATTCTCTCTTGTTCCAGATATAAACTACAGAAAGTCAGGTAGAGTGATGGGCACAGTGTAAGAGACAAATGCAGTAGTTTCTACCCTCCCCATTTATAAAGACAAGGTTGACTCCCCACATGCAAATGCACCTTCTACTTCTAAATTAAATCCCCTCCTGGACTGTGGGATCTCACATCTCTCTCACAGGAAGCTGACCTCTGAGGAAAAGGAGGTGTAGCCTAGAAGATGACACTGTTGGGTCTTCTGTGTCTGGTGACAGCCCTTCCTGGTGAGTGTTACCATTTCATACATGTGTCCATGAGGGGTTGTGACAACCTGTGATTGACACAATTGTCTCTTTTTGTCTGAAGGTATCCTGTCCCAGATACAGCTTCAGGAGTCAGGGCATGGCCTGGTGAAGCCCTCTCAAACACTGTCCCTCACCTGCTCTGTCACTGGTTACTCCATCACCAGTGGTTATGGGTGGAACTGGATCAGGCTGTCCCTGGGGAAGAAGCTGGAGTGGATGGGGTACATAGATTATGGTGGTAGCACCAGCTACAACCCATCCTTCAAGAGCCACATCTCCATCACCAGAGAAACATCCAAGAACCAGTTCTTCCTGCAGCTGAACTCTGTGACCACTGAGGACACTGCCACATATTACTGTGCAAGACACAGTGAGGAGACTTCAGCATGAGCCCAGACACAAACCTCCTTGCAGAGGAGCTCTGGACCAGCAGGGGGCGCTCAGCTCTAACCAAGTCCAGGAATTCAGAGCTAGAAAGAAAAACTCCTGGTTTTCTGGTTTTGCTTCTCATTCCTTAAGGACAAGGAGGCTTTTTGTCATTTTTCTCTCTGATCATGAAAAACTGTGTTTTTTTCTAAAGTCACATTTGCGGTTTCTCATTGTTACTCTCAACATGCTTCGTGGTAATATTTCCTGTCCTTTTGGTTGTGAATCTCTCCTCTACCAGCTGAGCCATCTTTCTGGTCTTAGGAAACTTTTTTAAATGAAAACATCTTTTTGATCCTCACCTGACTTTGGTATCGCAGTAATTGTCCAATTTAGAAATAAATTCTACTTTTGAATTCTCCATAACTTTGACCCTCAGATACATATATATGTCAGACAACGTCTAGATTATTGACACAATGCATTTGCTATTATGCCTAAAAGTAGGTAATAGATGTAGCACAAATCTTAAAAGTTCTTATTAATAATAAAAACCTGGAGCCAGTTATTAGGGTGAACACTGGAAGATCAGAGAAGCAGAACAAGCCACAGCTAACTCGTTTTGCCAGTTCCTCAGCTGATCCTGTTTCCTCAGACTAGAAGTGTCTGTGTCCTCATCCAGAATGAATCTCAGCTGAACTGCTGCTCAAAAGCCTGAAACCTTAACCAGCTAAATGCTTCTAGTTCCGTGATTCATGCCTTATATATCTTTCCTTTTTACCATCATTCCCTGGGATTAAAGGCTGGATTTCTGGGATTAAAGGCATCTGTCACCATGCCTGTCTGTTTCCAATGTGACCTTGAACTCACAGAGATCCAGAGGGATTTCTACCTTTGGAATGCTAGGATTAAAGGTGTGAGTGCCACCATTTTCTATCCTTTGTATCTAGTGGCTGCTCTGTTTCTGATCCCAGATAAGTTTATTTGGGTGCACAATATTTTGAAGAACAAATACCACCCTGACCTTTGTCAATATGCTCAAACTGGACAACAAAGGATATAGCTACCTTTGCTATAACTTGACAATTAACTCAAAATTTTTCTTTTCAGAATAAAGATACCTTCACCCATACCCAGCAGGCAGCAACTTTAAGAACACGACGCACACATTCCCAAAGAGGTGGTGGGGGCCGGTGGGTTTTTTTTTTTTTTGGTCTTTTAATGTGTTTTGGGTCTAGGATAATTTTCAGTGTTTAGGAGGGTTGGTTACAAGTTGTTGTTAAGGGTTAGGAAAAGAGATAAGCAAAGGAGATTAGATTTAAGGTTCTTGTTTAAAGAAGAAGAAGGAGAAGAAGAGGAGGAGGAGGAAGAGGAAGAAGAGGAAAAAGAAAAAGACTAACTAGTTTTAAATACTTTACATTGGATTGGATTTTTTATATTGTATACAAATTATATATATTGAGATTGATATTGTGAGAAAATGCCATACATGTATTTCTAATCTTGTTCAAGATATTGTACATATACGGTTTATTTAACAATATAGTGCAATTTTCTGATCCTTGAATGTTATCATTACCATCTTTTAGGATATAAAGAAATGAAAGTTAATAGTTAGACATTACAATCAAATTTGTAGTCATATTAGGTGTGTTATCAAGATTGAGCAGAAATATTTTAGATAGACAGATCATCTTCAAACCCTTCAGAGATCTTTAGAATATGGCATTTAAAATGTTTTAATAACTTAGAAAATTTTTCTTTTTTTTGTTATGACTATGAGACATGTCAGCTCCTGGCAGTACCAATCTACTTGATAGGAAATATGGGTATTGAAGAAACTGCATATGGAGTTAACTTTCATTGTGGCAAAAGTTAGCCACTGGACAACAAAGTATCCTCAAATTGACTGCTGAGAAACAGGACAAAATGGACAGACAGGACATGAAACAAAGGACTACCTATTCTTGCCAAGACAAGTGTGGCTGTGGCTTTATCAAAAGGGATCTTCTGAGGCCAGGACAATATGGCAACACCCCTGAATTGGCCTTTGCAATCTGGAAAAGGTACAGTGCCCTTTTCTTTGAAGGCAGCTGAACAGGTAATGGGCCGAAGGCTTCTGATATGCAGTGGAACGGCCCCTGAAACAGTTATTCTTGAAGAGTAACTAAACTCACACCTCTCAATAGTAGGGTGGCATTTAATAGAGAGATGTGGAAATGGGATGCTGAGATAAATACACACAACACACACACACACACACACACACACACACACACACACACACACACACAGCCAAGAAGAATGGACAGCTGAATTCAAAAAACATCAAATATTTCCAGAATTTAAAATCCTGAATCATGACAGGACACTAGTGGAATTCAGGTGTTTCTGGTACATGGAATGCTCTCACCCAATGTGAGGTTGAACTGTTGACCTTGTGTAAATCCTACTTCACAAATGAGTCTGTCAGACACACTAAGCTTATAGTCTGAAGATGATGCCCCAGTGCTGTGGAGAAACCTTGGGGGACTGTCCAGGTAGCTGGCTGTTTCTGTCAACTCACAATTTTTTTGGAAGTTGCTTGAATGCACTGCCTGTTTTTATTTTTGTTAGGTAATATTCTTCTTGGGTCTCTGAGGGAGTTGAAGATTAGGTAGTTATATTTGAAGATTAGTTAGTTATATTTGAAGATTAGTTATGGTAGAAAGTGAATTAGGTACATTTTGGACTTACCAAAATAGGATAGATAACGCCATTATTTTCTCTGAATTTGTCAAATACAAATGGACTAGACATTTTTTAGGTATTTATTGCTTGTATATATGGTATATAGTTATTGTACTTTTGTATATAGTTTTTCTTATATTAGTTATTTTTTTCTTTTTATTAAAATAGAAAAGAGGAAATATGGTGATATTTTATTTGTACTGAAATGTGTATGTTAATAAATAAAGTTGCCTGGAGGTCAGAGCTAATAGTAAGCCATAGCAGAAGTCTGGCAGTAGTAGCACACACCCTTAATCCCGATCACATGACAGGGAGATCTCTGTGTGTTCAAGGATACCACCAGCATGAAGACACATGCTTTAATCTCAATAATAACCATAGAAGATCTGTAGGTGTGTATAGATGTGCAGTGATGAGGAGGTCATGTGGCTGGGTTTACAACCAATGAGAAGGCAGAACAGAAAGTCTATAAAAAGACAGAGACATAGGAAGGAGGTCTCTTGCAGAGGGAAGGACAGGAGTGGCAGTGAAGGGTAAGGTTTTTAGCACTTAGCTATTACTCTGACTTCTTGGGCTCTCATCTCTGCATTGGCTCTGTGTTTCTTATTTAACAAGACCGTTACATCTACAAATAGACTTAAATGGGGGTCCATGCATCACTGCAGCTGGATTACCAATCCTGTACTACTGAGTAAAGATTTGCTGAGGACAACTATGCATGGCTGAGGTACAATGACTCTGCTGTAAGAGGGTTACTCTCTCAAAATTGGAATATTTTGTACAAAAATACGTAATTTGCATTGTGATTCAAAACATCTTATTAAACAAATACTCATGAGTTTACACTGATATGATTTTTAAATATGTCAGTGAAGAATCCACCTGTGATATAGAAAACAACTATAAGTTACGTGTGCAGATACACCTGGGCCTGCACCATTACTGTTTAATCTGTGATTTGTGATCTCCTCCTACAGAGTTTCATGGTAATAGAAACTGAATCCAAGTGCAGACACTAAAACACAGTGCCTCATCCAAGAGGTCATATAAAATCAGCAGAGTTAATGGCCTTATAGCACGAGACCCCATTCAGTTACCAAGATTGACATTCAGTTCTGTGATGTTTTGTCTAGTTCTGAATGGCAATTAGGGAAATTCTAGACAAACCCAAGATGAAATATAATGTGTAAAATTATCCTTGAACTCTCAGAATCCCAAAGATGATGGCACATTGTGCATTGTGGTGGGAGTCCCTAAAATCCTGCACTGCACAGCTGCCTCTCCAGTGTGCAGAGGTGTTTTCCCTAAGGACACCCACAGCACAAAGAACAGGCACAAAGAACTAGGGACTCAAATATGAGATTTCTGGAGATGAAGAAGTAGATGGACATCCAACCAGGCCAGACAGGACTCACAGACTGTCCTCCATTGGAAGGATTCTCTAATGACGGCCATGCTTCCAACTAAAAGGTGCAAAGAGATGGGAGGAAGTCATAGCCTGGAGGATGAAGAAAGGAGTGGAGGCCATCTTCATGTTCACAGAGCAATGTCTGGATGACATGATCCACATGATTTCTAATTTGTATGTGAGATGGTTAAAATTTCAGGGACCAAGAAACCATACCTGAGGTCTGTGAGGTCTGTGCCTCTAGTTCTTCTAGACAACACCAGGTAAGTCACCCTGTCTGGGATCAACAATTGACCTGTAGTCTGCTCACCTTTTATATCCTCCAGCAACTCCACAGAGAAGATTAGCACCCGGTCTCAGACTGAAAGCTGACCCTGACTGAAGAGCCCTCCTCTCCTTCTGACAGAGTCCCCATCAAAGTGTGTGTGTCCTGGCACTGCTTTTCTGCCTTGTGAATGTTCCCTACAGTGAGTGTCACAGCATTTAAGCAGAGGAAACTCAGCATGCAGCCCATAGTTTGTGTTCATGATTGATGGTGGTTTTCACTATTCTCAGGTGCATTGTTCCAATTGAAGCTGCAGGAATCATATTTGTCCTCATAAAACCCTTGCAGACCCTGTCACTGGCCTCTATTTTCTGGATTCTATGTAAACAACCATCATACTCACTGGGTCATCATACTAACAGCATCCAAGAAATCCTTAGAGTATGCTGGCACTGTACCATGGAGTACTGGAGACACAGTTTGTAACTGGGGTTTCAATTCCAGCATCTGTATCAGTAGCCATACATCCAATAAAAAAGTTTCCTTAAATCTGCACTATTGGAGGATTTATTAAGGAAAATCCACATAGTTAAAAAGGAGGTTTATTTTGGGGGTAACTTACAGTTAGGAATGGGGTTGGTTACAGGATCTGAGAGAAGTGAGGTGCAGTCAAGATGGGTTTTCTGGAGAATTCTGTTTGGTCTCTCATCCAGCATCCAGAATCACCAGGAACCAAAAAAGTCAGCATATCTGGATCTCAGGTTGTAAGGACTCCTGTCTCGGCCCTGCCTTAGGGGCAGCTGATAGGTAGGTATGACAGTTACCAGAAGACTCATTGAGAGTAGTACTTCCAGATCAAACCCGGAAGAGCTACCCTCTACTCTGCACCATCTGCAAAGTCTCACTGTGCTAGAGGCATGGGAGGAGACTTCAGTGTAAACTCAGAGGAGCTTGGCACAATAGTAGGCACTTAACAACTACTGAAGCTACTCAGAACTACTAGATGTCCCTCATATCATAGGCAGTTCTGAACTTCCACCATGGGCTTCCTCACAAACAAGTACATAGTATGAATTCTAATTGTTCTTAATAATAAAAACCCAGAGTCAGATAGAGTGGTAAATGATGAAAGATCACAGACACAAAGGAGCAACCAGTCATGGTCAACTCTTACCTCACCAACTCCTCAGCCAAAAGAGAGCAAGCTCCAGTCTCTGCCTGCCTTATATTCCTGTCTCTGCTCAGCCATATCACTATCAGATTCTTTCTTCCATGGGCTGGGACTAAAGGTATGTGCCACCACGGCTGGGCCTCTGTGGGTAACTACTGGCTAGGTCTGCCCTCTGATGTACAGGTAAGCTTTATTTGTTAGAGCACAATGTATCACCACAAAAAGCATATGTCTGTTTATATTTTACAATATGTGGTTTCCCCTTCCTGATCATAAAAATCTTCTAGAGAAACTTTACTATGTCATAGTCTATGACAATTGCTATTGGCTTAATTTCTAATAAGCATATCATTATTTTGCCATGGTGCATCTCAGTTATCCATTTGCAACGTAATACTGGATTTAATAAACTTAAAAATAAAACTTTTCATGTTTTTCAAAAGTTCTGTAATTTTAAGACTAGATGATGATAGGTTCACTTAGAAATCACAGGAAGATGTAAACAATTTAAAAAACTTTCAATTTATTTCATACCATGGGGAATAATATACAGAACTTCCATGAATGAATGTTACTACCCCAGGTACGGGAGGGGAGATATCTACTCTTACAGCTTCCAATATGTTACTTCTCTAATAGGGTAGAAGTAATTAACATTTTTCACACAATGCTAAGAAACTTGCATCCTTGTAAAGATTACTTTCTGCCCCCACATCCCATGTAATATTTTTTTGAAGATGGTTCTTATCCCCTCAGCTTGTGGACAATTCTGAGTGATCACTGTGCACATGTCAGCTGAGGTCATTTACTGTCTCTGTTCTAAATCTCTTCCATTGGCAAAAGAGTTCCTTCTCACAGTTTGCAGCATTTTTCTCCTCTTTTCTTGTTAACATTGGCTCCATGATTCCTATGATGGAAGAACTCTGTGTTTCTGCTGAAGGCAAGAAAGCTGGAATGTTTCACCTGAGGGTTAGAGAAGCATCACTGGGAGAAGTGATGTTTGGTGCTGGCTCAGTTGTGCTATAGATTTAGGAATCTGTAAAAGGAAAAGAGATTCTAGCAATCTAGACCTGAGCCATCTCTGGATGCTATTATAGTGACTTCAGCTATGAACCAAGATATATTGGGGAACAAACAACTACAGAATATGGGATTACTGACACCCAGACAAACACAAAACATTGAAAATCACAGTGTGAATGTGAAAACCAAGGGATCTACACTCTGCTAATAATGCCAAGGTTAAAGTTGGCCGACATAGATGCCAGTGACATGTGATGACCACTGTGAACCTGCAGGATGGGCAAACTATAGACACAAGGAGTCTCTGGATTAGATTCTCAAATATCTCTCAGATATACTGAAGAAAAGAAACAAATGTATGCTGGGCAGTGATGGCACATGCCTTTTAATCCCAGCACTCAGAAGGCAGAGCCAGGCTGATCACTGTGAGTTACAGGCCAGCCTTCCTACACAGAGAGCAAAACTACACAGAGAAGCCCTGTGTCAAAAAAAAAAAAAAGGACATGTATGAGCAATATTTAATGAATGAGAAAGGAGCTTTTCCTCCTAGGATTTAGGCAAATGATTCTTCAACAATGATATGAGTCCAGTTGATACAAACCTTATAAGCACCAGAACTTACTTACCAAGCAGGATTTCCTGATTATGATCAAGGAGAAATGAATTTAATGAGACCAAGATGGAGGGGGTCACAGCAAGACTGAAGCTGTGACAAGCTAATTATGACTATTCTGATTTTACATACTATTATTAGCATAATTGCTGTGGGCCACAGGAATATTATAAGAACTCAGCTGGTTATGGCAAAGTCACTACCTGGAGGAATCAGGGAATTCCTCCAGAGGAAGCCAAATCCCAAAGAGTTTTTGGTGTTACTTGGCTTGTTATATATCAGCTGTATTCTGTTATGAAAATCATGTGTTCCTTCATAGTTTTCCCAATTGATTTTTCCCTAAGAAGGGCTAACAATGTGGACTGATCACTCTCTAGACATACACATTCCAGGCATTTGGAGAACAGCCTCAGGAAAGGCTTTCTCTGGAATCAGATATCTCCCCTAGCCACTTTCAAGGACTAAGGAGACATCACCCAGGTGGTCACCCAATTTCTGAGGATTAACAGTGATAACAACCCACAGGCGAGTCTCCTGACTTAAGGTAAATTCCACAAGGGGACACCGACTAGGTCAGGTAGACATTAAGTAATAGCTTTACACAATTTAGCTCAGACCCCTCCTTTCTTACAGCCTTACTAACTTTATAGACCTCTAACTACTTACCTAACCACTTCTAGGAATATTTAGATAAACATCTAGCTGTACACAGGTTGCCTAGCGACTGAGCACACTTTCCCCCACCCTGCAGAAAAATGGCAGATAGCTTGGACAGACAGGAGCTATAGGAAAAAAGAAGACAGTTTTATTTCTCCCATTGACCTAGCAACTTATAGATTCTTAACACTTTCTACCAACCATGTTTAAGATTATAGTTGAGTACATAAGAGCCCTCTTCTTAGATATTACCTGAATTTAGCCTTTAGTTAATTCATTTCCCCATTGGTCACTTCCCTTTGGGGTTGCAAGTGATAATTAACGGTTATTGCCTCCCTGTGTGATTCTTATCACCCCTCCATTTGACCCTGGAAGCCTGGTTTTGCACTGCTAAGGGAATACTGCTTGTAAGTGTATATATACCAGGATTCCCAGGACACAGAGGGACAGAGAAGAGAGAAGAGAATGGAAGAACTAGATGGGTAAGAACTTGAGAGGAACAAACTGAGATGGGAGAGGAGTAGATTGAAGGGCTACAGCAGAGTACTAGAGGAACGAGATGGAAGATGAGGAAGAGCCAGATGAGAGAGAAGGAGACGCGAGAGGAGATGATATGGGAAGGAACAAGATGGATGAGAACCTAGAAGGGACAGAACTAGATGAAGGAATTAAGATAGAACCTAGAGGGGACAGTAGATAAATATAGAGAGAAATCAGGCAAGAAAGGAGCTAGACATGAACTGAACTGAAGCTGTGTATAAAGGATGTTATGCCAGAGGAATGAAAGCAAGTGGACTATAGAACTCGGTGTGCTGAGATTATATTTCCTGATAATAGTCCTTGCCGTTAGTAGTTCTCTCTCCTGAGCCCCTGGGATGTATAATATTGAGGATGGTTCCTTTAGTATAATACAAGACATAATAAGAGTGTAAAAGATTTAAGTAAGTTCAGCATAAGTCATGACATACCAACCTGCAGGGGAGCTCAGGACCAACATTAGGCACAGTGTAGCCAATAATCAACAGGGTAGAAAAGACATGAGGAGTGGAGGGGACTTTTAAGCCTCTGTGGAATCCCTTCCTAAAATCTGTTAGCTGAACAACATCTGCTGCCGTTGATATGTGAAGTCTCCAAGTTCAAACACATTAAATTATTTGTTAAATCTTGGACAGACATTTATTTGTTTCATTTATTTTATTAAGATTTATCTATTTATTTTTCATTTTTTATATAGTCTGATTACATTTTCCATGCACAAATCCTCTCTAATCTATTGGTGAAATTATTAAGGCCACTCCACTTAGTTAAAAGGAAGTTTTATTTAGTGGGCAATTTACAAAAAGAGAAAGGTAGGTCGCGGAGTCTGGGGAAGGTGTATCGCAGTCCAGTGGTGTTCTCTGGAGATCTGCTTGGTCCATCTCCCCCGTTCAGGGTCCTGGCACAGAGAGAGCGCTTGCCCAACCAGCTCTTGGGTCTCCAGGCGTCTCTCCTGGCCCCGCCTCATAGGCGTGACAGTTGCCAGAGTCTCAATGGGGGTTGGAAATTCGAGATCCAAGCTGGAATGGCTACCCACTACACTAATCCTTCCAACATGCCTACCACTCAACTCTACATCCATTCTTTCTCTCTATAGAAAACAAACAAATAGGCAAAAAAGAAAAGGATTGTTTAAAAATAATTAAAAACACCAGGAACATACACCTGTGTTCTGCTGGAAAAGCAAATATTAATTGCTTCTACATGAAAAAAGATTAGAAATTCTCCTAATTTAGGTGTTTTTGAAATTTCCATTCACTGGTGTTCTTATCACTACCACCACCTGTAAATCTTTGCCAGCAAAAAGACCTAATGTGTCCTATTCGAATTCTATTTTTTCAATTGAGGGACTAGTCCTTGATGTTAAACCCACAGAGCCTACACAGGTCTCAGAAATGGCTGCTTAATCAGACAGGGTTAGGAGAATTTGGTCCTCAGCATCCTGCTGCCTGCCCTAGGTTTCCTCTCCCTCTTTCTCCAGCTGGACTAGGTCCTTATCTAAGAAGTGTCCTGCCTCATGAATATGCAAATCATGTGAGTCTATGGTGGTAAAACAGGGATGTCCACACTAAAAAATCAACATAGGATCAGTGTCCTCTCCACAGTTTCTGAGCATACAAGGTACTGACCAAGAAATGAAGCTGGATCATCCACGTCCTGGTGGCAGCAGTTACAGGTAAGGGGCTCCCAAGTTCCTGACTTGAGGAGGGGCCATACACAAACATAACTGTGACATCCATTCTTCCTTTCTCCTCACAGGTGTCCACTTCCAGGTCCATCTGCAGCAGTCTGGGACTGAACTGGGGAGGCCAAGAATCTCTAGGAAGATGTCTGCCAAGGCTTCTGGCTATACCTTCAGTAGGTACCCTATCACCTGGGTGAAACACAGTCCTGGACAGAGCATGGAGTGGATTGGATGGACTGGTACTGGATATGACAATACTGAGTATAATCAGATAAGTTCCAGGGCAAGGCCACACTGACTGTAGATATACCCTGTAGCACAGACTACATTTTCCTTAGCAGTATGACCTCTGAGGACTCTGCTGTTTATTCCTGTGCAAGACACAGCTATGCAACCCACATCCTGAGTGTGTCTGTAATCCTGGAGGAGCAGGAAGTTGCCCTGGGACTGAAATAACAGCAAAAATTAGCCTGGAGACTTACACAGAAATAATCATTCTGAGTGTCCCCTTTTCAGCCTCCTCCTCACAATTGTATATAGTGTCTGTCAATGTTTCAAAAGAAGATCTGAGGATAAAGTGATGCTGGTTAAAGATGCCCCCTACAGTATAACATACCTTGACTATTTCTCTGTCATTGACCACTTCCATTGACATGCCTCTTCTTTAATGAAACAAAAAAGAGCAAGCTGTGGCAATATATTATCATATATACATACTTATATCTATAACTATATATATATATATATAACTGTCTATATATATATATATATCCTTTAAATACAAAAAATTAGAACTGTTGATGATGTAGCTTGGAATACCTATAATATGAATTTGTCTAGAAAAATACTAATCAACAATTGTACCTGAAGTTTTTTTCTGGTACTGCTCAGCTGCACAGACCCCACAACCGCTTATAAAATAACCACTCAGAAGATTATATTAACTAAAACTGTTCAGCCATTAGCTCATGCCTATCAGTGAGTAGCTCTTACATTTAAACTCAGCCCATATCTTTTAATCTATATGTTGCCACATGTTCCACGGCTTTACCTGTGTGCTATTACATGCTGTCCCCTGGATGGTGGGCTTGCAAATGCTGACTCAGCCTTCCTCTTCCCAGAATTCTCCTTGTCTGTTTATCTTGTCTATGCTTCCTGCCTGGCTACTGGCCAATCATTTTTTTTTATTTATCAACTATTCAAAACCAACACAGTCACAGCATACAGAACATCCTACAGCAAACAGTATCAGGAAAAAACAAACAAACAAACAAAAACCTCTTTAAAAGTTCAGTTTGATGTACTTAAAACCACAACAAATACTTTGTTGGAAGGTATGCCATAGATTTCGGAAGAGTCACTTTATTTTTCCTCATAAATCTAATTTTATGTTTTCATTAATAGGTAAATCTAATCCTGAATTGCTTTTGGTAGTAGTAATGAAATTTCTTAATGTTTTAGAAATGAAGCTGAATGTTGTGTTGTGGAGTCCTAGGGTGTGGAGTCGGTTACTTTGGCAACTCCACTGGTATCCTATTAGATATCATTGGGACCAGGGCAGTAAGATTCTAACCAGGCAATGTAAGATGCCTGTCCATGTTGTAAGGAGCTCTGGGTGCTCCTCACCCTGCTGCATGAAATTGGACTGTGTTTATCACAAGTTCTAGATGGACATTGATTGATATTGACTGGACGTCAGTGTATGGTGCATGATCCCCCACCAACACACACACACACACACACACACACACACTCAATGGAGAGAGAGAGAGAGAGAGAGAGAGAGAGAGAGAGAGAGAGAGAGAGAGAGAGAGAGGTGGACGGAGGAGAGTTCCCCAGAGAACATCGCCGGACTACTGCTGCGTCTTTCCCAGAACCATCAACCTACCTATTCCTTCATTTGTAAGTTATGCCATTAAATAAATCTTCTTTTAACTACGTGGAGTGGCCTTAATAATTTCACCAATATGTTCTCCATGTTAAATTTGGTTGTGTTGCCTTGAAAAATGCCATAAAGGTAGGTAATTAGCTAGGCATTTTAGTGTACAATTTTAATCCTGGCACTTAGAAGGTAGAAGCTGGGAGAGCTGTGTGACTTAGAGGCTAGCCTGGTTTATATATTGAGTTTCAGAATAGCTAGAGCTATATAGTGAGACCCTATCTCTACAAAACAAAAAAAAAGTTAAAACAGAAGGACACATACACACACACACACACACACACACACACACTCACACACACACACACACACTCACAGAGAGACAGAGACAGAGAGAGAGGAAGAAAGAAAGAGAGAGAGAGAGAAAGAAAGAAAGGAAGGAAGGAAGGAAGGAAGGAAGGAAGGAAGGAAGGAAGGAAGGAAGGAAGGAAGAAAGAAATATGGAAGGAAAATTTTGCTTTTAAAGGCAGCAAGGCTCACTTAGGACCTGTCTTGCTGTTTTGATTCTGTCATAATTTCACAAATCTGAATCTAATAATTTCTGAAAGGCATTCATTTGCTTTTGTTTTCTTTTAATTAGAAGAACACTTTCATCTGGGCTATGCAATGGGTGAATGTCAGGAACAAAATAATTCTGCCATTGATAGCAATATGCAATCTGACTATTTTTATTACAGCAGTAACAAAACAAAAAACAAACAGCACAGTGAGATTCTCTCCTTTAAACGTTGTTTTTGTTTGTTTGTTTGTTTGTTTTACTCAGATTAATGGCCAACATGTTGTGGAAAAAAGAACTAGTGACTAGAAAACTCAATTTGCTTCCCATATGACCTGGCCATTCTCACATCCATTAGCACCCTGAGTTTGAGAACTGATTGGGATATTTGTTTGACTGCCAGTACATTTATTTTCATCTGAGAATTTATTGACACAGTTCATCATTATCCTTCCATATACCCTGGGCCTTTTCCAAAGTATCAAAAGATAATCAGGGAAGGTCTCTTGTACCAGTTAAAGGTGGGCAGCATTTTTTGTACTCTGAGGCCTAGTATCTTCCCACTGTCCTCTGTGAAACATAAAGTATCAACAACATCATGAACTCTCTTGTTCAAATACAAAGCATAGAGTTAGGATAGAAAGGGAAGAGAGGTTCTCTTATCTGTGAATGAGGAGTTCCATCAACAGAAATACTAAGAATGCTCTGAATATTGGGTTATTGTTAGATTTGAACTGACTGGACCCATGTAAGGTTCATAGTGCTAACTTCATTTGGGTCAGGCTGCATTTTGCAAGGAGAGTCAAAGCTCCCATCCTCCACAGAATTCCATCTTATGGCTGCCCTGATCCATTAAAGTAACACAAGTTTCCTAGGACAACCTTCCTGACCTGTACAGGAATGCTGAGAGAGTATAAAACTGCCTACAATCATTTCAGAGCAATTCCTACACTGGAGTGTGATTAATCAATTGCAGAAAATATTCTGTCAAAGTAAACAAAGGGTGACACAGTCTGATAGTGTATTTTATGATTTTCAAAAGACATCAAGGACATATGAGCAATAACATTGCTAAATACTTTTGCCATTAGACAACAAAAAGGAAAACAAATTTAAACTCGTTATGCAGAGCCTTAAGTGCAGGTTTAGAGAGCCCTGCAAAGGTGTTTCCTGACTCCAGTCAGAATTTTAACCATATACAAGGCCCAGGGCACCATCACCTAGAAAGATACAAGAGCTGTCATGGAGAAGTTGAGTAGTTCCTAGAATACATGTCACTCTACTGGGGATGCCACAATAGCAGATGAGACTCAGATCAAAGTCCCTCCAATC
Organism: Peromyscus maniculatus bairdii; assembly: GCF_049852395.1. Classification (NCBI taxonomy): domain Eukaryota; kingdom Metazoa; phylum Chordata; class Mammalia; order Rodentia; family Cricetidae; genus Peromyscus; species Peromyscus maniculatus. Next base: position 86,308,120 of record NC_134865.1, on the reverse strand, counting down.
ACCTCGAAGACAATTCATCTCATAGAAGAATGAATTCCTCTCCAGGAAAACAAGGACCTGGCAATCTTGTCTATTGGAGAGTCAATTTCAAGGTTCTTCATGCTGACTCTCACCCCCAATCAGTGCAGAGTGTCCTGTCCTGGGGAGGAGGCAAGACTGAAGAGATGGAAGAAGATTAGAGCCCAGCCCCAGAGTGGAGGCTCTAGATTACTCTACACCTATTGTTACTCACAAACTTGAATCCTTTATTATTTTATAAATGTTTAAAAGAGAGACCTGAGGTAAAGGACTGCCTCATGAAACATAGTCTTCATCAGAGTAATAAGTAATTTAAAAATTAATAAAAATAGAATGGTTCAAGTTTTTGAAAGTTGTTTATAGAAAAGTAATAGTGAAAAGAATTTGCATGTCATTGTTGTTCAATAATGGGAATCACACACCAGTAGTTTTGCATGAATCAACACTAAGCTACATCCGTGAAAACTATTTTTTCCACATACTATCTAGATACAACAGTCATTAAACTTTGCTATTCCTTCTGAAATTATCAAAATTGTATAAAATTGGCATCTTGTCAAAGAAAACAAAATAAGTCTTGAAATATATCAGAAATACATGATGAATAATATGTAGTTCTTTAATTCTTTCCCTATTGTTCAGTTTTTTCTCATTCATTTGCTCTAGGCACTCATATATCTAATACTTTTACCACAAAACTCCTAATACAGCAGCAGAAAATGCATACAAGGCCTCCCTATGCTCATGAAATCCAGCCCATCCCTAACCCTGCAGCTCTTGCTGAGGAGCCCAGCTGTAGATTCAAAGATCTTTCCATTCAGTAATAGCCCTGAACAAAAGTCACCCACCAAGGAGTTGCATGTGAGAGATTTCCTTGTTACTTCTAAAATTTTTGGAAGGGGCATTTATAACACCCTTTATTAACAAATAATTAAATACAATAAATAAAAAAGAAATTGAAAATGAAGTACAAACAGAAACAGTATGTACTCACTCATAAGTGGATGCTAGATGTAAAGCACAGAATAATCAGACTACAAACCATAGCTCCAGAGAAGCTACGAAACATGGAGGTCCCTAAGAGGGATGTATGTATTGCCCTGAAATTAGAAATAGATGAGTTCTCCTTAGTAAATTGCAGGTGAGGGGAGCAATAGAGGGTAGGGGATTGGGGATGAGAACATGAGGGAACAGGATGGTCCAGCTGAGGGAGGATGGAGTGAGAGAGCAATGAAAGAGATATCTTGAGAGAGGGAGACATTTTAGAGTTAGGAATAAACCAGGTGATAGGGAAAAAAAATCCCAGAAATCCACAAGGATGATTCCAGATTAGACTACTATGGAAAGGGTGCCTAAACTGCCTACCCCAGTAATCAGATTGATGAATACCCTAACTGTCATCATAGAGGCCTCATTCAGTAACTGATTGAAGCAGATGCAGAGATCCACAGCCACACACTAGGCTGATATCTGGGAATCCAGTTGAGAAGAGTCAGGAGGGATTATAGCAGCAAAGGAGGTCAAAATCATTATGGGGAAATCTACAGACACATAAAGTATCCAAGTAGTGGGAACTCATGAACTTTAGCCTGACAGTTGAGGAGCCTGAATGAGACCAGACCAAGTCCACTGCATATGGGAGACAGTTGGGTAACTTGAACTGTCTGTAGGGCCCCTGGCAGTGGGAACAGGTTCCCTGGTGTATGAGCTGGCTTTTTGGAGCACATTGCCTATGGTGGGATGCCTTGCTCGGGCTTGATGCATGGTGTGGGGCTTGTTCCTGCCTCACCTGAATGTACCAGGCTTTACTTTTAAAATTCTTTAATTAAATTTTTTTGAGAATTTCTTATCCTGCCTATTTACCCATCAATATCCCTACTCAAATTCTTCCCACATCCAACTCTCACTCGCTCTCAAATTCTAGCTTATTTAACTTTAACTTATAGTTTTTAAGTCATTCTCTCCGTCTCTCTGTCTCTGTTTTTGTCTCTGTCTCTGTTTTTGTCTCTGTCTCTGTCTCTCTGTCTCTGTCTCTGTCTCTGTCTCTCTCTCTCTCTCTCTCTCTCTCTCTCTCTCTGTGTGTGTGTGTGTGTGTGTGTGTGTGTGTGTGTGTGTGTGTGTGTGTAACATTGACCTTAGTTGGTAGTGAAAGAAAGGCATGCCCTTGAGGATCCAGAGAGCAGAAGGATATGGTGTGGTAGTAAATAGACCCACTGGTTGTTTTAGGGAGGTCACAGATGTGCTGGGAATACCTTTGTGATGGGAAAGGGTAGGTCTGTATGGTAGGTGGGGTAGATCAGCTCTGGAAGAGCTAAATGGTAAATACAGGACATCAAGATGTGTTTTTATCATTATTCAAAGAATAATCTTAGGTAGTACAGTATTAGTTCTTTAATTTTGGAGGCGTCTATCAGAGACATTTATGTATGATATACTGTACTTCTAACTTATGGTTTGGCCACATTTTGTTAATTCAATTTAATGCCTGTGTTCATTATTCACTGAAACTTATGACATGCCTTGACTAATTATATTTTAGTTTTCTTTTCTAAATTTCCTATAAATTATTTAATAATTTAAGAAAAGTCAGGAAAAGGGTTTACAATACAGAGCATAATACAAGAAGGCTGAAAACTTACATTTCTATGTTAAAACACAAATTCATACTAAGTAAATTTTCTTTTTTGATTCCTTTCTTCTTCTCTACTCTTTTGACAAACAGTTTCATATACCCCAAGCATAACACAAACCTTTGGTTCTCTGGCCCTATCCTCTTGCCTATCATAAAATGGTGGGCATGAGCACAGGGCTTCAGACATACAAAAAACACTCTATCAAATAAGCTGTGCCCAGGACAATAAATCATACTTCAGTGCTTTCAATGAAATTTTGGTCTTTATTTCATCTCAGACTTGCATCATGGTTTGTCTTCACTAAGGCTCTTGCTTCTGAGCTCATGATATAGCAGGAAGATATGCAAATTATGTTCCCCTCTGCTCATGAAAACCAGCCCTGACCCTACAGCTCTGACAGAGGTACCAGCTCTGTACTCACAGGTCTTCCCATTTATTGATCATCACATAACACAGAACATCTAACATGGAGTTGAGACTGAGCTGGGTTTTCTTTGTTGCTCTTTTAAAAGGTAACTTATTGATAAGGAAAGATATTCAATGCTTGAGTGGACATGAGTGAGAGGGACAGTGGACATTTGTGAGTGTTTACTGACAGGATTCTCTACTTTTGCAGGTGTCCAGACTGAGGTGCAGCTGGTGGAGTCAGGGGGAGGCTTGGTGCAGCCTGGAGGTTCCCTAAAACTCTCCTGTGCAACTTCTGGATTCACTTTTACTGACTACTGGATGAACTGGGTCCGTCAGGCTCCAGGGAAAGGCTTGGAGTGGGTTGGTGTAATTAAACACAAACCAGATAACTATGCAACAACCTATGCGGAGTCTGTGAAAGGCAGATTCACCATCTCAAGAGATGATTCCAAAAGCAGCATCTACCTGCAAATGAACCGTTTAAAAGTGGAAGACACCGCCATTTATTACTGTACTAGTAACACAGTGAGAGATCTTCAGTGAGAACCCTGACACAAACCTCCTCCCTGGAGCAGTGCCCAGAACCAGCAGGGGGCGCAGAGAGCACATGAAGAAAAGGGACAGTGCAGGAACAGGTTAAGACATAACTGAGTTGTGCTTTATGTGGTCACAGTTGTCACCTCATATACTGATTCCTCAGAATGTTCTCCTGTCCATTTTTATGTTCTGTGAAGTCTGTGATAATTGAATTCTCTTTTGTCATAATTTAGGATATATATATATAAAACAGTCTAACATAAATTACATGTAAAAAAATCACCTCTGATAGCAGAAATGTTTCTGATGATGTCAAAGAATCAAATGTTAAGAAAGGTCTCCAGTATTCCTGATGATTTTCACAGCAAAGCCTTATCAGTATTCTGAATAGGACAGTGTTTGAGATTAGTTGAATCATGAGGGATATGAGGTCATACTCAGTAACCTACATCCCTAATAGGTTTCAAGTCTTTCTGCTTCCATAAGAACTATGCACAGATATGTTCTGTTTTTATTTCTAGCTGATTCAGTTACTTAATCTATAACTTTCATCATCGTATCTCCCACTACATTTTGTTCACCTAACTTCTTGTCTTTGTTATTAAACAGACATGACCAATTTACTTTAAGCTCTGCTGAGACCCAGGCTGTAACTCTGTGGGGACATGGGGAAGGTTGTTAGTGTATAAAAAATTAAAATATTAAAGGAACATAACTGGTCCCAGGTCTGGTAAAGAAGAAATTTTATTATGGATATGTGGGAGAGCAAAGCCAGAGGCTGGAGATATGTGAGAGTCAAGAATGGACTTATGTGAGGAGTGAAGAGGGAGAGGAAGGGACAGAGTAGAACAAGATGAAGTAGGCAAGAAGCCAAAAAGAGACATGAAAAGGAATAGGTAACTAAAATAATTGGATTACATATGGAAGAACAACTTTTCGAGGTGTGTCCAGCCTCTGGAGGCCAGCCAGGAGAGCCCTTTAACAGGTATGAACTGAGGGATGCAGGGTATCTGGCAACTACTTTCTGCTTTAATATTTTAAATAGGCATCTCAGCCATTTTTCCAGGTTTGAAACTTAACATCCCAGCCTTTTTGTTCAATGCTCATTATCTTCTTTGACATAGATTGGTGCTGCCAGAAGCAGACATGTCTCATAGTCACAAAAAGACAGTCTATGATTAAAATGTCTTAAATGACATATCCTATAGACCTCTGAGGTGTTTGAAGACACTTTCTATTTTTAAAAATTTATCTGTTTGACTTTGAAAACATACCTAATTGTAATAACTAACTACTAACTTTCATTTCTTTATATCATAATTACTTGGTAATAATGACTTTTAAGGACTAACAATTTGCATTACATTGTTAAATAAACTATATAGGTACAATACTTTGAACAAGATTAGTTAAATAAACTATATAGGTACAATACTTTGAACAAGATTAGAATTGTATTTACAGTATTTTCTAACAAAATTAATCTTAACTTTGTATCAATATACAAAATTTATATACAATATACAAAATTCAAAACCAATATAAATATTAAAATTAGTAGTTGCTTTTTAATAGTAGATTCAATAATCTTCCATTTTATCTTATCCTATCTGTATCTTTTTTTCAGAGTAAACTCAATGACCTACAATATATATATATATATATATATATATATATATATATATATTCTTTCTTGTCAGAGAACATTCAATAATCTACACTTTTATCCTATCATTTCTATATAATACATTTCTACAATCCCCCTTTCTTCTTTTAGAAAGAGATTGACTATGACCAATAACAATTTTTAACCAATCTCCAAACAATGTCAAATATCCATAATCCATTGTTTGGGAATGTGGGCATAGTTTTCTAGGCTACTACCTTCTGACTTGGGGCACTGGTAATTTTATGGAGACACAAAGAAAATTTAGGACTATGGTCAAATCCTCATTGGAGTAGTCTATGAGGCTGTATCATTTCAGCTAGTCATCCCAATAATGTCCTGAGTAGTTTTGAGTCCAAAGTTGACTTTGGGGTGGTGTTTGTCAGTTTGGCATGATCATTGTCCTGATGGAATTGTCATTGTGTGGTACCATCATCTTTTTGGAGACTTCAAAGATCGCTGTTAGGTGTGGTCATGGTTCACTGAAGAAAATCTTTTTTGTAGGACATTTTTCTACATGATTTGTCCTTTTTCTTTAGATGTCTCATTTGTCCAGTGTTCTTCAGATTACTTAGCCTTCATTCTCCTGCAAGACAGTAACAAAACCCTTCACCAACCCTGACTTTGGGGAAGTTCCCTTCTTAATCTTTATCAATTTTGATTTATGGTTTCTCCTTAAATTTTTGTTTTATTTTCTGAAGCTGTTTTATCATCTAGAGCAGTATGGTTTCACGCAATAGGCATTAGTTTCTTTAAGTACTCTGGGAAGAGGTTTCTTCTACAATATCAAGAAAGGACTGAACAGAATTTGATATGGGGACCTGTAAGAGGTCCCTCAGGGAATGTCCCAGGAGGAAAGGATAAAGATTACCTTATCTGTTGCTTGTTGATCTGTATTCATATTTCTAATGTCTGCTTTGGCCATACTGTCAGTATAATCCAGAAGGAAGGGGCATTCTGTTGTGATTATTCCTTGAAAATACTTTATTTCTAGAAATGTGTACTTTATAGTCTCTTTTTAGATGACCTTATTTACTGCTATTAAAACATTTGACATTACTACTTTTCTTTAAACCTCTGGAAATTACCTCTTCTATCCAACACCATCAAGATCATGAGATTCAGTTTTGCCTCAGATCCATCCCTCCAAGGGTGCTGATATTCCTTTTAAGGCCTAATTATCCTTTTGTATTGTGCATTAGCATTTTCAAAGGCCAGAACTTCAATTACTGTCTGTCTAGCTTCTGAATTTGGTATCATTGTATTTACTGCTTAAGTCAGTCTTTACAAGAAATCAGTGAAGGTTTCTTTTGGGCCTTCTATAACTTATACAAATGACTCAATTTTCTTCCCTACTTTTTCAGTTCTGTCTCAAGCATTTAAGGCTGCCATGTGGCATAAAGCCAGCATGTGGCCATCATATAGAGACTGCTTTCTATATTAGCATACTCTCTCTCTCCGGGAGATTTCAAGACCTGTGGTTCTACTTCATTGTTCAATGATCTTAGCCTCATACCAACAACAGGACTCCATTGTAATTTGGGACCAGCCTCTGAGACAGCTGTAACCGAATCTCTACAATCTTGAGGAACAATTGTATTACAAGTTGACCATGAATTTAACATCCTCCTGAGGAAAGATGCCATATGAGACCATTGCTTCTTTGAATCTCCTCAAATCTAATGGTTGCACAGAACTCCAATCAACTAGTACACAGCATTTGGCAGTTCCTGTAAGGTTACTGGATAGGTTAAATGTGACTATTTGAAAACCTTAGGCTGTTTCTCTGTAACCACAGAATGGAATGCTGAAATTGGTTCACCTTTTAATTCTTCTGTCTGGGTCTTCCTATCCCCATGATCTGTTTTAACAAGTTTTTCTAAGACTTTTACCTTGGCACTCATATTTACAAACTTTTTAAATGATAAAACAAAAATGATCAAACAAATAATGTTTATGATTGACATAACATCCATCCCATCAACATTAATTATCCTCTCATTTAATTGTTTCATTTTTAAATTGTCTAATGTATTATCAAACAGAAACTAAATACCCTCCCTTGTAAAAATGTTTCCCATTTTAATGTTGGAAAATACTTTCTTTTAACCAATTCCTCCCTTTAAGAAATCTTCATTGATTCACCAAATCTGTTGACAATGATGATTCAGATGATGTTGTGGCAGCAACCAAAGGAAGAGGCCCAGAGTCAGCCAAAAGCCACCTGGAGAGGAAGGAAGCAAAACATTCAGGCATCTCACAAAGAAAATGTGTGAAATGTGGCTGACTTCTGTGATTTGGGGAGCTCCCCAAATGCTATGGAATTAACTGCAGTGAGGCTACAACAAAAACTTAGCCAGCATGTTAGAGAGTCTGACCCACATGTGTTATAGACTCTGATATCATTCAGCTCAGTCCTCAGAGGGGGACTGCCAGGCCACAGTCAAGTGACTTTTTCATGACTTTTTACCTCATAAGTTGGATGCCAGATGTAACAGACATTTTAAATGCTCTAATAATAATAATAATAATAATAATAATAATAATAATAATAATAATGTACATGAGCTAGATACTGTGGTAAAAGGTGAAAGTGTTCCTGTCTCCTCATACCTCATACACTGTTCTCCATGCTGCCATATTACTTTCTGGCTCTATTTTCTCTCCTAGAATGGCTCAATCTCATGTAGCTCAGTCGGTACATATGAGAATCTTAATCTCAGGATCATGGTTTTGAGTCCCATGGTGGGCACCAGATGTTGTTTGAATCTTAAGTGGTCTTTTTAATAGAAAACCCTGAGGCAGATATTTGGATAAAAGCTGAAAGATCAGAGAAGCAGACCAAGCCAAAGGCAACTTTACCTGACAAACTACTCACCCAATCCTGAAAGCATCTGAATACTCACTCAAAATTCCTCAGCCTAAAAGAACTTTTTTCCTGTCTCCTCACAACTTATATGACTGCCTTCACCTTGCCATATTACTTCCTGGGTGGAAAGACATGTGTGCTTCCCAAGCAAAGCATGAGATCTCAAGTGCTTGAATTAAAGGTGTGTGCCACCACTGCCTGGGTCAGTTTCTTTCCTAGACTGAGTCATTCTCATGTAGTTCAGGGTGTCTTTTAACTCACAGAGATACAGAAAGATCTCTGTCACCTGAGCACTAAGATTAAATGCGTGTACCACCACTGCCTGACATCTATGTTTAATCTAGTGGCTTGTTCTGTGGGATGTCTTTCTGTGTGCTGTGAATATATGTTGTTCCCATTGGTTAATAAATAAACTGTGTTGGCCTATGGCAACACAGCTTAGAGGCAGGCAGGAAATCCAAGGAGAGAGACAGGAAAGAGAAAGTCAATGTGGGTGAGAAGTGATATTGCCATCCTAGAAGCAACATGAAGTGGGATGCAGGTAAAGCCATGGAACACATGAACATACATAGATTAATAGTTGTGGGTTGAGTTAAACTATAAGAGATCCCTAGCAAGAGGCCTGCCATAGGTCATAGCATTAATAATTAATATTAAGCCTCTGAATAATTATTTTATAAATGATGCAGGACTTGTGGCCAGGTGGGACTGGAGAAACTTTTCAGCTGCATTTGACTGACTAACTTGTTGGCTCTAGTGTCCACCTATAATATGAGAGAACTTAATAAGAGATACTAAATTGGAGCCAAAATCAGGTTCCTCCTTCATGTCTCATGCTGGCCACTAAATTTTGCAGCATGCGGGCTTGAGTGCAGCATGGCAGATTCCTGCCTCAGTACACAGACACCAAGTTGTGTAGCACACTGCATGGTGTATACAGACAAAAAGAGTTTATGGGCCGGATGCTGGCTACCTGATGGCACCATGGACCCCAGAGTTGGTGGGGTAAGCATGACTCTCCTGAGTACCTCCACCATTATGAAAAGATGAAGTGGGAGGAGTCAGCAGCCAGGGATGCCACTTCAATTGTAACCATGCTGCAGGTTGCCACGATCCCAAAGGAATATAGATAAACAAAAGACAGAAAAAAATGGAATATTCCTCTAAATGGTTTATATTACATGTAAAAATGTACATAGGCTTGGAAGAGAGGAAAAAGAAGGTAGAGAGTTATATAAAGAAACAGGTGAGCTGTTAAGTCACTAGTATGATATTTCTCCAGCTTCTTTAAGTGGGCATTGAGTGCTATGAATTTTCCTTTAGCACTGCTTCCCATAAGTTTGGGTATATAGTATATTCATTTTCATTGAATTCCCACAAGTCTTTAATATCTTTCTTTACTTCTTCCTTGACCCATTGGTGATTCAGTTGAGCTTATTTTGTTTCCATTTACCTGGCTTACCCAAGTGACTAGATCAGTGAATTCCCTAATTGTCACCACAGAGCTTTTCTCCAGTGACTGATGGAAACAGATGCAGAGACCAACACCCAAAAACCAGACAGAGATCCAAAAGTCCAATCAAAGAGATAGGAGGGATTCTATGAACAAGTGCATCAACATCATGATGGGGAAACCCACAGAGATGACAAGACCAAAGTAGTGGGAACTCATGAAAGTTGGATCAACAACTGTGGAACCTGCATGGGACAGGGCTTGGCCCATTGCATGGTGAGCCAGCTGTGTAGCCTGATCTGCTTGGGAAGTCCACTGGCAGTAGGATCAGAATCCATTCCTAGAGCATGAATGGGCTTTTTGGAGCCCACTTCCTATGATGGGACACCTCGAGCAGCCTTGAGGCTTGGGGAGGGGCTTGGACTTGCTTCTACTGGATGTGCCTCCCAATGGGAGGCCTTGCCTTCTTGTGAGGAGGACTGGGGGTTGGGTTGGGAGAGGGAGGCTAGTGGGGAGGAGGGAAGAGTGGAATCTTTGATTGGTCTTGAGGTAGTTCGATTGCTAATTTTCTGAGAAACCGCCATACTGATTTCCACAGTGCTTGTACAAGTTTACATTCCCACCAACAGTGGAGGAGTGTTCCCTTTGCTCCACAGCCTCTCCAACATTGACTGTCACTGGTGTTTTTGATCGTAGCCATTCTGACAGGTGTAAGGTGGTATCTCAGAGTCATTTTGATTTGCATTTCTCTGATGATTAAGGATGTTGAGCATTTCTTTAAATGTCTTTCAGCCATTTGTGATTCTTGTTTTGTGAATTCTCTCTTTAGCCCTTTAGGCCATTTTTAATTGGATTGTTCAGTATTTTGATGTCTAGTTTCTTGAGTTCTTTATATACTGTGGAGATCAATCCTCTGTCAGATGTGGAGTTGGTGAAGAACTTTTCCCATTCTGTTGGCTGTCTTTTTGTTTTATTGACTGTGTCTTTTGCCCTGCAAAAGCTTCTCAATTTTGAGAGGTCCCACATATTAATTGTTGTTCTCAGGGACTGTGTTGTTGGTGTTTTAATTGGGAAATGATCTCCGGTGCCAATGTGTTCAAGAGTGCTTCCTACTTTCTTTTCTATTAAGTTTGGTGTAACTGGATTTATGTTCAGGTCTTTGATCTACTTGGACTTGAGTTTTGTGCCTGGTGACACATATGGGTCTATTTGTAAACTTTTACATATTGAGATCCAGTTATGCCAGCACCATTTGTTGAAGATACTTGTTTTTCCATTGTATAGTTTTGGCTCCTTTGTCAAAAACCAGGTGTTGATATGTGCATGGATTAATATCAGGGACTTCAATTTGATTCCATTGGTCCATATGTTGGTTTTTATACCAGTACCAAGCTGTTTTTATTAATATAGCTCTATAGTAGAGTTTGAGGTCAGGGATGGTGATGCCATCAAATGTTGCTTTATTGTATAGGATTCTTTTAGCTATCCTGGGTCTTTTTTTTCCATATGAAGTTGAGTATTTTTCTTTCCAAGTCTGTGAAGAATTGTGTTGGGATTTTGATGGGGATTGCATTGAATCTGTAGATTGCTTTTGGTAAGATTGCCATTTTTACTATGTTAATCCTACCTATCCATGAGCATGGGAGATCCTTCCATTTTCTAATATCTTCTTCAATTTCCTTCTTTAGAGATTTAAATTTCTTATCAAAAAGGTTCTTCACTTGTTTAGTTATTGTTATCCCAAGGTATTTTATATTATTTGTGGCTATTGAAAAGGGTGATGTTTCTCTGATATCTTTCTCAGCCCTTTTATCATTTGTGTATAGGAGGGCTACTAATTTTTTTTGAGTTGATCTTGTATCCTGCCACTTTACTGAAGGAGTTTCTCAGCTGTAGGAGTTCCCTGGTAGAGTTTTTGGGGTCACTTATGTATACTATCATATTGTCTGCAAATAGTGAAAGTTTGACTTCTTCCTTGCCAAATTGTATCCGATTGATATCCTTTTGTTGTCTTATTGCTCTAGCTAGAACGTCTAGTTCTATATTGAATAAATATGGGGAGAGTGGACAGCATTGTCTTGTTCCTAAATTTAGTGGTGTCACTTTGAGTTTCTCTCCATTTAATTTGATGTTTGCTGTTGGCTTGCTATAAATTGCTTTTATTATGTTTAGAAATGTTCCTTGTATTCCTGATCTTTCTGAGACCTTAATCATGAAGGGGTGTTGGATATTGTCAAAGGCTTTTTCAGCATCTAATGAGATGATCATGTGTTTTTTTTCTTTCAGTTTGTTTATATGGTGTATTACATAGACTGATTTTCATATGTTGAACCATCCTTGCATCCCTGGGATGAATCCTACTTGGTCGTGATGGATAATTGTTTTGATGTATTCCTGGATTTGGTTTGCCAATATTTTTTGAGTATTTTTGCATCAATGTTCATGAGGGAGATTGGTCTGTAGTTCTCTTTCTTTGTTGCATCTTTGTGTGGTTTGTGCATCAGGGTAATTGTAGCCTCATAAAAAGTTTGGTAGTGTTCCTTCTGTTTCTATTGTGTGGAACACTTTGAAGAGTATTGGTATTAGTTCTTCTTTGAAAGTCTGGTAGAATTCTGCACTGAAACCATCTGGTCCTTGGCTTTTTTTGGTTGGGAGACTTTTGACGATTGTTTCTATTTCTTAGGGATTATTGGTCTATTTAAATGGTTTATCTCCATGAATCCTCAGACTGAAATCCTCTGAGTCCTCACCCAAAAGAGTCTAAGCTGATCTGCCCAAGTTCCTGTTTCTTTGTGCCTTATATACACCTTTTTCTGCTCTGCCATGACTTCCTGTGATTAAAGGCATGTGTTATTCCCAGTACTGGGATTAAAGGTGTGTGCCAACACTGCCTGACACTGCTTCAAGTGTGCCCTTGATCTCACAGAGATACAGATGTGTCTCTGCCTCCCATGTGATAGGATTAAGGGTGTGTGCCATCACTGTCCGGTCTCTATGTCTAATCTAGTGTGTGGTGTTGTCCTTTGATCCTTAGGTAAGCTTTATTAGGTTACACAATATGTCACCACAGCTGCCTGGCCCTGTTTCTTTCCTAGACTGAGTTAATCTCATGTAGCCCAGGGTGGCTCTGAACTCACAGAGATCCAGACAGGTATCTGCCTCTCAAGTGCTAGGATTAAAGGCATGTGCCACCACTGCCTGGCATCTATGTTTAATCCAGTGACTTGTTCTGTTTTCTGTTCTTCAGGCATATTTTATTAGGGTACACAATATATCACCACATTTTTAGTGCTGGCATTAAAGGTATGTGATTTCCCAAGCAAAGGCATGGGATCTCAAGTCCTGGGATTAAAGGCATGTGACTCCCAGGTATTGGGATGAAAGGTGTGTTCCAACATTGCCTAGCTCTATTTCTTTCCTAGATTGCGCCAATCTTATGTAGTCCAGAGGGGCTTTGAACTCAAAGAGATCCAGATCTCTGCCTCCCATGTGCTTAGGATTAAAGCTGTGTGTCACCACTACCTGACTTCTATGTCTAATCTAGTGGTTGGCTCTGTCCTCTCCTCTAATCCTCAGGCAAGCTTTATTAGGGAACACAATATATCACTACAAGGGCTAGAAATTTATATTACATTGTTAGATGAGTTGTATAGGTGTAATACCTTGAACAAGAGTAGAAATATATGTATAGTATGTTCTACCCAAAAAAACCCTTAAATTTGTATTAATATACAAAAATCCATGATCAATTCAAAATATTTAAAACCAGCAAATGATTTTTTTTGATTTAAAATTAGATTCAACTGTCTCTAGTACCTAGGATGTGAGGCACAACCCATGCCCCCCCTCCACCCATTGATGCTCCAGTTGCTGGCCAGCAGGCAAGACTCCTGTGGGGAGACCTCCCCACTAACACCCCCAAACAGACACTGTAATCTACCAGTCTGAATCCATTGCCCAAACCCAACCATCCTCCAAGACTTAAGAAGCTCCCTGAGACACAAACACTGCCACAGCTGACTGTAGGAAGAGAATGGGTAGAAGCCAGTGCAAGAATAAATTCAACAACATAAAGAGCAATATTGCACTGCCAGAACATATCGATGCTACAACAGCAAGACCTGTACATCCCAACGTAGAAGAAGCAAAAGAAAATGACCTTAAAATGATTTTATGAAGATGGCAGAGACCCTTAAAGTGGAAATGAAAAATCCCCTTAAAGAAATGGAAAAAACAGAGAAACAAAAACTTGGAAGAAATCAATAAATCCCTTTAAAAAAGCCTAGAAAATGTAATCAAACAGGTGAAGGAAACAGTTCAAGACTTGCACATTGAAATAGAGGAAATAAAGAAGACACAAACTGAGAAAATGCTGGAAATGGAATGTCTGAGTAAATGAACAAGAATTGCAGATGCAAATATATTCAGCAGAATACATGAGATGGAAGAGATAATCTCTGGTGTTGAAGACATAATAGTAGAAATAAATTAATCAGTCAAACAAAGCAATAAAGCAGCAAAGCCATAACACAAAAATGAATAGGGAATTTGGGACTCCATGAAAAGACCAAACCTAAAAATAATAGGAATAGAAGGAAAAAAAAACCAGCTGAAATGCACAGAAAATATATTCAACAAAATCATAGAATAAATCTTTCCCAACCTAAAGAATGAAATGCTTTTGAAGATACAAGAAGCCTACAGAACATCAAATAGACTTGTAACATGAATCTTAAAATGTCTTATTAATGAAAACAAACCTAATTCCAGTTATTGGGGCGAATGCTGCACGATCAAAGAAGCAGAACAAGCCACAGGTTACTTCACCTTATCAGTTCCTCAGCTGATCTTGTTTCCTCAAATTGGAAGCTTCTGTGTCCTCATCTGAATGGATCTCAACTGAATTGCTGCTAAAAGCTAAATGATTAACCAGCTCTAGTTCCTGATCATCATATCGTATATACCTTTCTGCTTCTTGCCATCACTTCCTGGGATTAAAGGCGTGTGTCACCATGCCTGGCTATTTCTAGTGTGGCTTTGAACTCACAGAGATCTGGATGGATCTTTGCCTCTAGAATGCTAAGATTAAAGGTGTGTGTGCCACCATTTTCTGGCCTCTATGTTTATCTAGTGGCTGTTCTGTTCTCTGACCTCAGAAGACTAAACCCTTCAAAAATGTCGCAAATCATATAATAATAAAACAACTGAACATACAGAGTAAAGAAAGAATATTAAGAGCTGCAAAGGAAAAGGGCCAAGTAACTTATAAAAGCAGACCAATCAGAATAACACCTGAATTTTCCATAGAGACTCTGAAAGCCAGAAGGTCCTGGGTAGATATTGTGCAGACACTAAGAGTCCAAGGATGCCAGCCCAGACTACTATATTCAGAAAAAATTTTCAATCACCGTAGATGGAGTCGACAAGATATTCCATGACAAAACCAGATTTAAACAATACCTATCCACCAAACCAGCCATACAGAAAGCACTAAAGGAAAACTCAAAACCAAGGGAGTGAAACACACCCACAAAAACACAGGCAGTAGATAATCACAAACCAGCAAATACCAAAGAAGGGAAACACGTGCACACTACCACCAAAATATAACAGGAATGAACAATTGCTGGTCATTAATATCCCTTATTATCGATGGACTTAATTTGCCTATAAAAAGACACAGACTAACAGAATGGATATGAAAACAGGATCCATCCTTCTGCAGTATAAAATAAACATGCCTCAACTTAAAAGGCAGACACCACCTCAGAGTAAAGGGTTGGAAAAAGATTTCCCAATCAAAAAAATTTAAGAAGCAAACTCCTGTAGCTATCCTAATATCTAACAAAATAGGCTTTAAACTATATTTAATCAAAACTGATTGGAAAGGACATTACATATTCATCACAGGAAAAATCCATCAAGATTAAGTCTCAATTCTGAACATGTATGCCCAAATACAAGGGCACCCACATATGTAAAAGAAATATTACTAAAGCTTAAATCGCACATCAAACCCCACACTCTAACAGTGGGAGACTTCAGCACTCCATTTTCACCAATAGACAGCCCTGCACCACAGAAACTTAACAGAAGAAGAGGGTAACTAACATGTTATGAGTCAAATGGACTCAAGAGGCATCTACAGAACATTCTACCCAAAAACAAAAGAATATACCTCCTTCTCAGTACCCCATAGAACCTTCTCTAAAATTCACCATATACCAGGTCACAAAGCAAATCTCAACAGATATAAAAAAAAATTGGAATAACCTCCTCTATCTTATCAGACCATCATGGATTAAAGTTAGAATTCAACAACAAAACCAATTACATTAATCCTACAAACTCAAGGAAACTGAACAATTGTCTACTGAATCACCACTGGCTGAAGGAACAAATAATGAAAGAAGTTAAAGACTTCTGAGAATTCAATAAAAGTGAATGTACAATATACCCAAACCACAAGATATAGAACTAATACTCTCCACTACTTGAGTGACCAAGAATCTGAGACTAAATAGTCGAGAACCTAGGATAAGTATAAATATTATTGTACTATAAAAAGAAGATCACAATAAAATTATTCACAAAGATATTCTGCTACACTCAATATCAGTGTCTTGCTCAGCCATCATCAGAGAAACTTCCTCCTCCAACAGAATGAAACACATATAGAGACCCAGAGCAGGAAAATATTCTGAGAGTGAGAGAACTTGGGCACTCAGCACTATGTGAGATGTCTTCATCAGATCCCTCAGGGTCGTGGAACACTAAAGAGGAGAGAAGAGTATAAGAGCCAGAGAGGACAGACACACCAAGGAAATAAGGCCTCTACATCAAAAGGATAGTTGCACATATAAATTCAGAGAGACCAATGAAGGATGCACAGGGCCTGCATGGGCCTGCACTAGATGAGGTTCTAGAGCTGAAATGATAGGTGCAATGAGGCACCTATCCCTAACCCAGAAGCTATCTCCAAGTGATAACCAACTGAAAATGAAAAAACAGTTTTCTCTAAGGGCATCTCCCTGAGGAAGCCACCTACACTTTTTTTTTCACATTTTTTTATTATTTTACAACACCATTCAGTTCAACATAATAGCCACAGATTCCCCTGTTCTCCCCCTCTCACCCCCCCTCCCCCCACCCCACCCCCCATTCCCACCTCCTCCAGATCAAGGTCTCCCCCGAGGACCAGGGTCGACCTGGTAGACTCAGTCCAGGCAGGTCCATTCCCCCCCTCCCAGACCGAGCCAAGTGTCCCTGCATAAGTCCCAGGATTCAAACAGCCAACTCATGCAACGAGCCCAGGACCCGGCACCAATGCACAGCTGCCTCCCAAACAGATCAAGCCAAATGACTGTCTCACGCATTCAGGGGGCCTGATCCAGTTGGGGGCCCCTCAGCCTTTGGTTCATAGATCCTGTGCTTCCATTCATTTGGTTATTTGTCCCAGTGCTTTATCCAACCTTGGCTTCAACAATTCTCGCTCATATAAACCCTCTTCTTTCTCACTAATTAGACTCCCAGTGCTCCACCAGGGGCCCAGCCTTGGATGTCTGCATTCAGATTCCTCAGTCTTTGGATGGGATTTATGGCACAACTATCAGGGTGTCTGGCCATCCCATCACCAGAGTAGGTCAGTTCCTACCGTCTCGCAACCATTGCCAGCAGTCTTTTGTGGGGGCATCTTTGTGGATCTCCGTGGGCCTCCCTAGCTCTCTGCTTGCTCCCCTTCTCACCTTCTCATGTGGTCTTCATTTACCATGGTTTCCTATTCCTTGTTCTCCCTCTCTTTTCTAGATCCAGCTAGGATCTCCCACTCTCTTTCCCTCGACTGTCGCCCTTCATTGTTCCCACTCATGACCAGGCTGTTCATGTAGATCTCATCCATTTTTCCGTGTCTTTTTTGGGGGTCCTGTTTTCCAGGTAGCCTCACTGGTGATGTGAGTAGCAGTCCAGTCATCCTTGTTCCACACCTAGCATCTTCCTATGAGTGAGTACATACCATATTTGTCTTTCTGAGTCTGGGTTACCTCACTCAGGATGATTTTTTCTAGATCCATCCATTTGCCTGCAAACCGTATGATGTCATTGTTTTTCTCTGCTGAGTAGTATTCCATTGTGTATATGTGCCACAATTTATTTATCCATTCTTCAGTTGAAGGGAATCTAGGTTGTTTCCAGGTTTTGGCTATTACAAACAATGCTGATATGAACATAGCTGAGCAAGTGCTCTTATGGTATGATTGAGCATTTCTTGGGTATATGCCCAGGAGTGGTATAGCTGGATCTTGGGGGAGATTGATTCCCAATTTTCTAAGAAAGCACCATATTGATTTCCAAAGTGGTTGTACAAGCTTGCATTCCCACCAGCAGTGGAGGAGAGTTCCCCTAGTTCCACATCCTCTCCAGCATAAAGTGTCTTCAGTGTTTTTGATCTTAGCCACTCTGACAGGCATAAGGTGGTATCTCAGAATTGTTTTGATTTGCATTTCCCTGATGATTAGGGATGTTGAGCAATTCCTTAAATGTCTTTCAGCCATTTGGGTTTCCTCTGTTGAGAATTCTCTGTTTAATTCTAAAGCCCATTTCTCAATTGGACTGTTGGTCGTTTTGATGTCTAATTTCTTGAGTTCCTTATATATTCTGGATATCAGTCCTCTGTCTCATGTGGGGTTGGTGAAGATCTTTTCCTATTCTGTAGGCTGTTGCTTTGCCTTGTTGACCGTATCCTTTGCTCTACAAAAGCTTCTCAGTTTCAAGAGGTCCCATTGATTAATTGTTTGTCTCAGTGTCTGCGCTATTGGTGTTATATTTAGGAAGTGATCTCCTATGCCAATGCGTTCAAGACTATTTCCTACTTTCTCTTCTAGTAGGTTCAGAGTAGCTGGATTTATGTTGAGGTCTTTGATCCACTTGGACTTAAGTTTTGTGCACGGTGACAGATATGGATCTATTTGCAGCCTTCTACACGTTGATATCCAGTTATGCCAGCACCATTTGTTGAAGATGCTTTCTTTTTTCCATTGTACACTTTTGGCTTCTTTGTCAAAAATTATATGTCCATAGGTGTGTGGGTTAATGTCAGGGTCTTCAATTCAATTCCATTGGTCCACATGTCGGTTTTTATGCCAATACCAAGCTGTTTTTATTACTGTAGCTCTACAGTAGAGCTTGAAATCAGGGATTGTGATACCTCTAGAAGTTGTTTTATTGTACAGGTTTTTTTTAGCTATCCTGGGTTTTTTGTTTTTCCATATGAAGTTGAGTATTATTCTTCCCAGGTCTGTGAAGAATTGTGTTGGTATTTTGATGGGGATTGCATTGAATCTGTAAATTGCTTTTGGTAAGATTGCCATTTTTACTATGTTAACCCTGCCTATCCATGAGCATGGGAGATCTTTCCATTTTCTGACATCTTCTTCAATTTCTTTTTCAGGGACTTAAATTTCTTGTCATATAGGTCTTTCACTTGCTTGGTTAGTGTTACCCCAAGGTATTTTATGTCATTTTTGGCTATTGTAAAGGGTGATGTATCTCTAATTGCCTTCTCAGCTTCTTGTCCATTGTATATAGGAGGGCTACTGATTTTTTTGAGTTGATCTTGTATCCTGCTATGTTGCTGAAGGTGTTTATAAGCTTTATCAATTCCTGGGTGGAATCTTTGGGGTCACTCAAGTATACTATCATGTTGTCTGCAAATAGGGAAAGCTTGACTTCTTCCTTTCCAATTGGAATCCCCTTAATCTCCTTATGGTGTCTTATTGCTCTGGCTAGAACTTCAAGCACTATCTTGAATAAGTATGGGGAGAGTGGACAGCCTTGTCTCGTTCCTGATTTTAGTGGAATTGCTTTGAGTTTCTCTCCATTTAATTTGATGTTGGCTGTTGGTTTGCTATATATTGCCTTTATTATGTTTAGGTATGTTCCCTGTATTTTTATCGCTCCAAGACTTTTATCATGAAGGGGTGTTAGATTTTGTCAAATGCCTTTTCTGCATCTAGTGAGATGATCATGTGGTTTTTTTCTTTGAGTTTGTTTATATGGTGTATTACATTGATGGACTTTCGTATGTTGAACCACCCTTGCATCCCTGGGATGAAGCCTACTTGATCATGGTGGATAATTGTTCTGATGTGTTCTTGGAGTCTGTTTGCCAGTATTTTATTGAGAATTTTTGCATCAATGTTCATGAGGGAGATTGGTCTGTAGTTCTCTTTCTTTGTTGCATCCTTGTTTGGTTTAGGAATCAGGGTAATTGTAGCCTCATAGAAGGAGTTTTGTAATGTTCCTTCTGTTTCTATTATGTGGAACAATTTAGAGAGTATTGGTATTAACTCCTCCTTGAAGATCTGGTAGAATTCTGCGCTGAAACCATCTGATCCTGGGCTTTTTTTGGTTGGCAGAACTTTAATGACTGTTTCTATTTCCTTAGGGGTTATTGGACTATTTAAATAGTTTATCTGGTCTTGATTTAACTTAGGTATGTGGTATCTGTCCAGAAAAATGTCCATTTCTTTTAGGTTTTCCAGTTTTGTGGAGTAGAGGTTTTTGAAATATGACCTGATAATTCTCTGGATTTCCTCAATGTCTGTTGTTATGTCCCCCTTTTCATGTCTGATTTTGTTGATTTGGATCCTCTCTCTCTGTCTTTTGGTTAGTTTGGATAAGGGCTTGTCTATCTTGTTGATTTTCTCAAAGAACCAACTCTTTGTTTCATTAATTTTTTGTATTATTCTCTTAGTTTCTAATTTATTAATTTCACCTCTCACTTTGATAATTTCCTGGCGTCTATTCTTCCTGGGAGACTTTGCTTCTTCTTGTTCTAGAGCTTTCAGATGTGCTGTTAATTCACTAGTGTGGGATTTCTCCAACTTCTTTATGTGGGCATTTAGTGCTATGAATTTCCCTCTTAACACTGCTTTCATAGTGTCCCATAAGTTTGGGTATGTGGTGTCTTCATTTTCATTGATCTCTAGGAAGTCTTTAATTTCTTTCTTTATTTCTTCCTTAACCCATTGGTGATTCAGTTGAGCATTATTCAGTTTCCATGAGATTGTAGGTTTTCTGTAGTTTTTGTTGTTGTTGAAATCTAGCTTTAAACCATGGTGGTCTGATAGAACACAGGAGGTTATTCTGATTGTTTTGGATATGTTGAGATTTGCTTTGTGGCCAAGTATGTGGTCGATTTTAGAGAAAGTTCCATGGGGTGCTGAGAAGAAGGTATATTCTTTCTTGTTAGGATGGAATGTTCTGTAGATATCTATTAGGTCCAATTGGGTAATGACATCAGTTCAGTCCTTTATTTCTCTGTTAAGTTTCGATTTGGGAGATCTGTCCAGTGGTGAAAGTGGGGTGCTGAGATCTCCCACTATTAATGTGTGGGGTTTTATATGTGGTTTAAGCTTTAGTAATGTTTCTTTTACATATGTGGATGCCCTTGTGTTTGGGGCATAAATGTTCAGAATTGAAACTTCATCTTGGTGGATCTTTCCTGTGATGAGGATGTAATGTCCTTCTTGATCTCTTTTGATTAATTTTAGTTTGAAGTCTATTTTGTTGGATATCAGGATGGCTACCCCTGCTTGTTTCTTAAGACCATTTAATTGAAAAGTCTTTTCCCAGCCTTTTATTCTTAGGTAGTGTCTTTGAATTTGAGATGTGTTTCTTGTATGCAGCAGAAAGATGGGTCCTGCTTTCGTATCCATTCTGTAAACCTATGTCTTTTTATAGGTGAATTAAGTCCGTTGATATTAATGACCAGTGATTCTTCATCCCTGTTATTTTTGGTGGTAGTGTGTGTGTACTTCTCTTCTTTGGGGTTTACTGTTGTGGCTTTATCTGTTGCCTGTGTTTTCAAGTGTGTATCTGACTTCCCTCGGTTCGAATTTTCCTTCTAGTGCTTTCTGTAGGGCTGGGTTTGTGGATAGGTATTGTTTAAATCTGGCTTTGTCTTCGAATGTCTTGTTCCTTCCGTCTATGATGATTGAAAGTTTTGCTGGGTATATTAGTCTGGGCTGACATCCATGGTCTCTTAGTGTCTGCATTACATCTGTCCAGGTCCTCCTGGCTTTCAAAGTCTCCATTGAGAAATCGGGTGTTATTCTGATGGGTTTACCTTTATAGGTCACTTGGCCTTTTTCCTTGGCTGCTCTTAATATTCTTTCTTTATTCTGTCCATTTAGTTGTTTAATTATTATGTGTCGAGGGGACTTTTTTGGGGGGTCTAGTCTGTTTGGTGTTCTATAAGCTTCTTGTATCTTCATAGGCATTTCCTTCTTTAAGTTGGGAAAGTTTTCGTCTATAATTTTGTTGAATATATTTTCTGTGCATTTGAGTTGGTATTCTTCAACTTCTTCTATCCCTATAATTTGTAGGTTTGGTCTTTTCATGGTGTCCCAAATTTCTTGGACATTTTGGTTCATGACTTTGTTGGCTTTAGTGTTTCCTTCGACTGATGAAACTATTTCTTCTACTGTGTCTTCAATGTCAGAAATCCTCTCTTCCATCTCTTGCATTCTGTTGGTTATACTTGCATCTGAAGTTCCCGATCTTTTACTCAGGTTTTCTATTTCCAGCATTCCCTCTGTTTGTGTCTTCTTTATTTTTTCAATTTCCCTTTTCAGTTCTTGGACTGTTTCCTTTGTTTGTTTCATTACTTTTTCATGATTTTCTTTCAGTGCTTTATTGTTTTCTTGCAGGACTTTATTATTTTCTTCCACGAGTTTATTGTCTTCTTGGAGGGCTTTATTGTTTTCTTCTAATTTGTTTGCCCTTTCCTCTAGTTGTTTACAGCACTCTTCCAATTTTCTTGTCTTTTTCTCTACACAAGCCTCTACCTTCTTCATGAAGTTACTCTTAAGGCTACTTTCTTCTGCTTCTTCCAATTTTTGGTGTTCATTCTAGATGTTGGAGGGGGGCTAGGTTCTGGTGATGCTGTATTGCTCTTCATTTTGTTGTATGTACTTCTGCCTTGATGTCTGCCCATCTCCTCGTGGTTCCTTCTTGGTCTTATCAGTGTACTTGTTTCAGAAAGAGCTGACAGATTCAGGAAGTCTCTCTCTCTTGTCCAAAAGGGAGTTCTCTTGTCCAACTCTCTGGTCCAGAAGGGAAGTCAGGGGCAGGATGGGAGCTGGGGGCTGGTCTCTAAATCTCAGGAAGTGGCTGGGGTCTCAGGCAGATGGGTGTGGGGGCAGGGCATGGGGATTGCAGAGGCTGTCAGGGCGCTTGGAGAAGGGGATCCCTCCTGGTAGGGCTAGAAGGGGACCGGCATGGTGGCCAGAGCCTGTGGCCAAGTTGGGCAGGTCTTCCCGGAGTGGCTGGTGCCCAGGGATGGGTTCCGGGGTTGGAGCTGGATACTCACCTCTGGTCCAGAAGGGATGTCGGGGGCAGGATGGGAGCTGGGGGCCAGTCTCTAAGCCTCAGGAAGTGGCTGGGGTCTCGGGGGGCAGATGGGCATGGGGGCAGGGCACAGAGATTGCAGGGGCTGCTGGGGGGCTTGGAGAAGGGGATCCCTCCTGGTGGGGCTAGAAGGGGACCTGCCCGGTGGCCAGAGCCTGTGGCCAAGTTGGGTAGGATTTCCCGGCGAAGCCACCTACTCTTAAGTGTAGGTTGCATGTCCTGCAGTAGATGGCCATCAGGAATCATATTCAAATGCATATTGGAGGTTCCTTGTCTCATAATACCACATGGCTTTTGGTCATTTAACTTTTTGTTTATTTGATTATTTCTTATTTCATCCTACATTTCCCTTGACTATGTCCTATGGCTTCTAATTTTTTGTTCTTATGGGATTGCACTGTGTGCAAATCAGGAGGTCTCTGCATCTGCACCTGTGTCTTGTGACCTTTCTTGGGCTCTTCTGTTTGTTTCTTTTGACTGGATTGGATATGTTAGTTTTTGTTTGATCTCATTTTTTTTTTATTTTACTCATTAGAAGCCACTATCTTTTATAAAGAGAGTTAGTGAGATGTAGCATGAATCTTAAATCGCCTTATTAGTAAGAACAAACCCAAAGTCAGGTATTGGGGTGAACGCTGGAAGACCAGAGAGACAGAACAAGCCACAGCCACCTCATCTTGGCAATTCCTCAGCTGATTCTGTTTACTCAGACTGGAGAAATCTGAGTCCTCATACAGAATGAATCTCAGCTGAACTGCTGCTAAAAGCTTAAAAGCTTAATCAGGCTATTTCCTGGTCCTCACACATTACATATCTTTCTGCTTTCTGCCATCATTTCCTGGGATTAAAGGCATGAGTCACTATGCCTGGTTGTTTCCAGTGTCTCTTTGGACTCACAGAGATTCGGATGGATCTCTGCTTTTGGAATGTTAGGATTAAAGATGTGAGTGCCACCATTCTGGCCTCTATGTCTATCTAGTGGCTGTTCTGTCCTCTGACCCCAGATAGGCTTATTAGGATGCATAATATATTGAGGGACACAATGTATCACCACAGAGAGATGTTATGAATGGGAAGAGAGGTCTTCCAGGTCTTGGGGGTAGAAGAGGAAGGAGAAACAGTAATTTTTGGGTCCTGGAGGAATCCCACAAAAGACCACCAGAAATATGCAATTAGCAAGAGTGTCTAATTCACAAGGATACAAAAAGGTCCAGTGTGCTGGTGTCCTACATCTAGTCAGCACAAATGAAAGATGGCAAAGCCCCCAAGAAAAGCTTGCAGGCTTCTTTTATACATAGCTACAGGAATCTTAAAGGAAGTAAAATCATTCTATCTATGACATTCATTAGCAACAATAAAACTAATATATTTCTGATTGTTTAGGGATAGCAAGGGCAGAACTTTCTATTTGGGCCAGCTGCAATTACTCTCAAGGTCTTGTCCCTATTTGGTGTGGGCTGGTATGTGCAGTTTAATAGGAAAATCGGCTGTCAGAGGCATCAGTGATGGATTGTCCTTTGTTCCTGGATCTCTCAGTAACTTCCTGCTTAGAAACAAAAGCCATGAACAAGGCCTAGTGAAGACTAATTCTTAACTGAATTATTTGGAGCCTGTTATGACATATGTCTGGTTTTCTCAGGAATCAGGATAAATAGTATGAGAAAAAAATCTATATTCAATGGAAAAAAAAGATTTGTCCATAGGTAGAAACTTCAAGATAGATGAGGACAGAGGGAAGGACTCTTATGATGACCAAACACTGACACATGTTGCAAACTCCAAGAGGAGTCTCAGTCTGTACAGATACCTGAGGCAGAAGAATGACCTATTGATTTTAATCCTTAATCTCCGTGGTTGGGCTATCACACACCTGCTCCCATGATTCTGTCACATGTCTAACCTGGATGGGTTTGAACCAAGACAGGATAAAAGATAAATGGGATCCCAAAGAAAGTTTCATGGTATGCAGAATTCCAAGCTGCTTCTCTCAGCATGGGTTTCTTCTATATTCCACAGACTGGATGGTTTAAGAGTAGGTGTGGGCCTTGTCCAACAAAAACATGACAGTGTGCCAATTTCCCAGAAAGAAGGAAACTGCCCCCTCTCCCATTTGATTAGGAAGGTTCAGAGAGGATCAGGGTATTCTCAAGAACAAACCAAGTCATCGGTTGTGGAAGGTCATTTTCCAGGAAACAGAGAGCAACTCAACTCTCACAGTAAATAAAACCTTATTTTTAAAACACAGCATGATGACTCCTGCCTCTAAATTGGAGTCAGGGAGCTTCCTCCACAGAACAGCAGACAAGCTTCAACCACATCTTTATTGTCCATTCATCACCTGATGGGCCTCTAGGCTCATTCCCGGTCTTAACAATTGTGAAGAGGGCAACATTGAACACAAATGATCTGTTATCTTTGCCATAGAGACTTGTCAAGTGTCTGGCCAGGAGTGATGTAGCTAGGCCACATTTCTATATTTAGGTTTTGGATGAAATTCCAGACAAATTTTCATGGGAACTGCAACAGTCCACACTCTCAACAACCATGTTTTATGGTTCCCATTTCTCCAATTAATTGTCAACAATTGGTGTCATTTGCTTCTATAATAAATGCCATTATTACTACAATAAGAGGAAATTTCAAACTATTTTTTTAATTTGTATATCCCTGATAGATCAATATGTTGAAAACTGTGAAAAGTGTTTATTAGCCATTTGTGTTATGGATGTGTTTCCATCATATGAAAAAACTATGAAGACATTCAAAGCATCACTGCTGTCTGTCTGTAAAATGAGTTCATTCTTGGCCTTTCAAAGATTAGGAGAGAACTCTGTGGGTTGTGCCAACAAATTAGGGAAGAACACCATCTTTGGGTTTGTATTAAGCTTCACCCTATACCATGCTTGGTATGCTTTCTCTGTCTTTTGAGTATGTGATCCACCCTCTGTCAGCTTTCCCGGCTGCAGCAAGCCAGGAGCAGCGTGCCATTTACCCAAGAGTTACCCGAATTGAAACTCAAATACGTACTTGGAGGTTCCTTGTCTCATAATATCATATAGCTTTTATGTCATTTTACTTGTTTGTTTACCTCTTATTTTATCCTACATTTTCATTGTATATATAGCATGTCTTCTATTTTTGTGTTTTTTATGGGATTCCAGAGTCTGTACATCAGGAGGTCTCTTCTAAGGCATCTCTTTCATCTGCCTTTTTAAAGCACTTTTCCTTCTGTTTGTTTTGTCCTATTTCAATGTGTTAGTTTTTGTTTTATCTCATTTTATTTTATTTTATTATTATTCATTAGAAGACTATTTGTTTTCTAAAGAGGAACAGCAAGTTGGTGTATCTAGATGGAAGGGGACTAGGAGAGGTCTTGGGTATTGGAGAGAGAGGAGAAATTTAGTCTGAATATATTATGTGAAAAATTTATATTCTCTGAAAAAAAAGATTTGTAGGTAAAGACTACTAGATAGATGAGAAAAGAGGAAAGGACTCATATTGTACCCAGACACTGAGACATTTTGCAAACTCTAAGAGGAGCTTAGTCTGTAAAAAGACCTGAGGCAGAAGAATGTCATAGGTATTCACATCCATAGTCACTGCAATTTGGCTACCAAACACCACTTCCATGGTATTATCACCTGTCTAACCTGGGTGGGCTGTGAACCATGACAGGATAAAGAATGAATAGAATCCCTAAGAAAGGTTCATGGTGTGCAGAGTTCCCAGCTACTTCTCTCAGCATGTGGTTTCTCTGCATCCTCAGACTAGATGGAGCAAGAAATAGGTGCGAACCCTGTGCTACAACAATGTAGCAATTTTCTAGGAAATATGCACATCCATCTTATGTTTGAGAAACAGGAAGTAAAGCAGGGGCAGTGTGGGCTTACTAAACAGAAAGCAGGAGTTCACGAATCAATTGTGTAAAGAAGGTTGGCACTGACCTGACTCTGCAGAACAGGATAAGAATGGAAGTGGGGAGGTTGGACTAGGAAATGGAGGATGGTCATACCAAGGTGTGTTTCCTGTGATCCCTGTAATCCTCAAATCTCTTACACTAGACTACCACTACAGGAAGTCAGATACAGTGATGGCCATATTGTAATAGCCAAATGTAGTAGTATTACAGCCATTTCTAAAGAAGAGGCTGACTCCCCATATGCAAATGCATCTTCTAGCTCTAAGTTAAATCCCCTCCTGGACTGTGGGAGCTCATATCTCTCTCACAGGAGGCTGACCTCTGAGGAAGAGAAGGTATAGCCTAGAAGATGACACTGTTGGGTCTTCTGTATCTGGTGACTGCCTTTCCCGGTGAGTGTTACCATTTCATACATGTGTCCATGAGGGGTTGTGACAACCTGTGATTGACAGAATTGTCTCTTCTTGTCTGTAGGTATCCTGTCCCAGGTACAGCTTCAGGAGTCAGGACCTGGCCTGGTGAAGCCCTCTCAATCACTGTCCCTCACCTGCTCTGTCACTGGTTACTCCATCACCAGTGGTTATGGGTGGAACTGGATCAGGCAGTCCCCAGGGAAGAAGCTGGAGTGGATGGGGTACATAAATAGTGCTGGTGGCACTGGCTACAACCCATCCCTCAAGAGCCGCATCTCCATCACTAGAGAAACATCCAAGAACCAGTTCTTCCTGCAGCTGAACTCTGTGACCACTGAGGACACAGCCACCTATTACTGTGCACGAGACATAGTGAGCAGACTTCAGCATGAGCCCAGACACAAACCTCCCTGCAGAGGAGCTCTGGACCAGCAGGGGTCGCTGAGCTCTAACCAAGCACAGGAACTCGAAGAATTTAGAGCTGGAAAGAAAAAAATTCTGGTTTTCTCTGACTTTGCTTCTCATACCCTAAGAGCAGGGAGGCCTTGGGGTCATTTCTCTCTCTCTGAAAACTGTGTTTTTGTAAAGTCACATTTGCCTATTTCTCATTGTTGCTCCCTGATGTTGTGGGTGGTAATATTTTACTCTTTTTGGTGGTAAATCTAGTCTTTATCAGCTGTGCCATCTCTGGTCTTAGGAAAATTTTTTATTTAACAAAAATGGCTTTTTGAAACTTAGCTGGCCTTGGCATCATACTAATTGTCACATAAAAAATGAATTCTACTTGTGATTCTCCATGCACACCCTCAGATACATCTGTATGTCAGAGCCCTTGCTAGAGTATTGACACAAGTAAGTTGCTGTTATGTCTAAGGAATGTGTTGTAGACTTAATGGGTGTCCACACATCACTGCAAGAGTGTTACCACCCCTGTAATGCAGAGCAGGAATTTCAAGAGTTCCATTGTGCATGGCTCTGGTCTAAGGACTTTGTGTTAATCATTCCCAAATTTGGATTGTTTTGTCCAAAGAGTACATAGTTTTCCATTGTGGTTAAAAACAAATGCTCATGTGTTTACACTGATAATTACTATTTTTTAAATGGGTCAGTAAAGAAACCCTTGTAATTTAACAAAGAACTATAAGTTATGTGTGTAGATACACCTGGGCCTGCACCATTAGTGTTTGACCTGTGATTGGTGATCTCCTCCTACAGAGTTTCATGGGAGTGGATACCTAAGCCAAGTGCAGACACTAAAACACAATCCCTCATCCAAGTGGAAAATCATATCAGGAGATAAGTGGCCTTATACCATGTGTTTCCCATTGAGTTAACAAGATTGATAATCAGTTCTGTGATGCTTTTTTCAAATTCTGAATGACCTCTTCGGGAATACTATACAAACCAAAGATGAGAGATAACGTGTGGAAATATCCCTGAAACTCTCATAGAATCACAAAGCAGGTGGCACAGAGTGCATAGTGGTGGGAGTCCCTAACATCCTGCACTTCTCAGCTTCTCCCCAGGGTTAGGACCTGTTTTCCCTAAGGACGCCCACAGATAAAAGATCAGGCATAAAGATACAGGATATCAAAGATGAGGTTTTCAGAGCCAGTCTAGCCAGGACTCAGAGACTGTCCTCAGTTGTGAGGATTCTCTAATGTTGACCATGCATCCAACTAAAAGAAAAGGACTTAGAACAGAAAAAAGCAGAAGAAACACATATGCAAACTTCTGGAAAAACAAATATTAAATGCTTGTACATTTAAAAAATATTACAAATTGTCCTAATATTTGAGGTTTTGAAATTTTCATGCACAATTATCCTAATCACTACCATTACCTGTAAATCAGTTTTGTCAGGAAAAGGACTAAATGTCTCAGGTTGGGATTCTATTGTGAGATTAGGCCTTGATTATATCCACAGAGCCTGCATAGGTCATAGGAATGGCTGCTTTCTCAGACAGGATTAGGAATTTGACCTCAGCATCCTGCTGTCAGACCTAGGACTTCTCTACCCTTTTTTTCTCCATCTGGCCTAGGTCCTTATTTTAGAAAAATCATGACTCATAAATATGCAAATGAAGTGAGTCTATAGTGATAAAACAGAGATGATCACATTCCACAACAACGTATAATTTGTGTCCTCTGTACACACAAGTCAATGAGCACACAAGGTCCTCACAATGAAATGGAGCTGGATGATCCTCTTGCTGGTGGCAGTATCTACAGGTAAGGGGCTCCCAAGCTCCTGACTTGAGGAGGGTCCATCCACTCAGGTGACAATGACATGCACTCTGCCTTTCTCCCCACAGGTGTCCACTCCCAGGTCCAGCTGCAGCAGCTTGGGGCTGAGCTGGTGAGACCTGGGGCCTCAGTGAAACTGTCCAGCAAGGCTTCTGGCTTCACCTTCCCTGACTACTATATGCACTTGGTCAAGCAGAGGCCTGGACAGGGTCTGGAGTGGACTGGATGGATTTATACTTCAAGTGGTAATACTGGCTATGCACAGAAGTTCCAGGACAAGGCCAAGCTGACTGTAGATAAGACCTCGAGCACAGCTTACATGAATCTGAGC
The DNA here is from genome assembly GCF_049852395.1 of Peromyscus maniculatus bairdii. Classification (NCBI taxonomy): domain Eukaryota; kingdom Metazoa; phylum Chordata; class Mammalia; order Rodentia; family Cricetidae; genus Peromyscus; species Peromyscus maniculatus. Next base: position 86,278,219 of record NC_134865.1, on the reverse strand, counting down.
AGCCTCACATTTGAGGACTTTGAAGTCTATTACTGTGCAAGACACAGTATAGCAATTCACATCCTGAATGTGTCAGAAACCCTGGAGAGACAGGAACCTGCCTTAGGACTGAAATATCAGATATTTTAGCCTGGAGACTTGATCAGAAATAATCATTCTGAATGTACATTGGTCAACAACCATCTCTTCACAGTCCTATAAGATGTTTGTCACTATTTCAAAAGGACATCAGAGAACAAAGTAATGCTGATTCAGGATACTCCCTACAGTACTCCATAACTGGACTATATCTTTATCAGTGACCAGCTCTGCTGATGTACTTCTTCCAAAATGAAGCAAAACAACAACAACAACAACAACAACAAGCCCTGGTAATATATATATATAATTTGTTATATAAAAAGACCCTGTGACTAGAAAACCAATTAGTTTACCATCTGACCTGGCTCTTCCCACATACAATAGCAACCTCAGGTTGAGATTTAATTGGAATGTCTGTTTTCCTGCCAGTATGTTTATTATCCATCTGTAATTTATTATCACAGTTCATCATTATCCTACCTTATCCTCTGGGCCATTTCCATCAGATCACGTGATACTCAGGAAATGTCTTCTGAACCAATAAAAATGGATAAAAATTCCTTGTCCTCCAAGGCCTAGCACCCTCCCACTCTCAAGTGTACATCATAAACTGTCAACAACATCATGAGCTCTCTTGTTAAAAATAAACCATTATCAGGATAGAAATGAAAGAGGGGCTTCACTCCTGTGAATTCGGGGAATAATCAACAGAAAGAGGAAGACTGGCATAATGTTGGGTTGTTGTAAGATTGAAACTGGATGAACACATGCATGTTTCACAGTGCTGACTTCTGTGAAGAATTTCTGGATTTCTCAAGGAGTGTAAAAGCTTCCATCTTCCAGAGAATTCCTCCTCATGAATTCCCTGATGTACCAGTGTCAAAAAAATACCTAGGAAAATATTTCTGACCCTTACAGTATTGCTAAGAGTTTAAAAATATGTAGCACACACACTGAGAGAAACAATCAATCAATGGGACCTCTTGAAACTGAGAAGCGATTGTACAGCAAAGGATACGGTCAACAAGGCAAAGCAACAGCCTACAGAATGGGAAAAGATCTTCACCAACCCCACATGTGACAGAGGACTGATATCCAGAATATATAAAGAACTCAAAAATTAGACATCAAAACGACCAACAGTCCAATTGAGAAATGGCCTTTAGAAATAAACAGAGAATTCTCAACAGAGGAAACTCAAATGGCTGAAAGACATTTAAGGAATTGCTCAACATCCCTAATCATCAGGGAAATGCAAATTAAAACAACTCTGAGATACCACCTTACACCTGTCAGAATGGCTAAGATCAAAAACACTGAAGACACTTTATGCTGGAGAGGTTGTGGAACTAGGGGAACTCTCCTCCACTGCTGGTAGGAATGCAAGCTTGTACAAACACTTTGGAAATCAATATGGCTCTTTCTTAGAAAATTGGGAATCAATCTCCCCCAAGATCCAGCTATACAACTCCTGGGCATATACCTAAGAAATGCTCAATCACACCATAAGAGCACTTGCTCAGCTATGTTCATATAAGCATTGTTGGTAATAGCCAAAACCTGGAAACAACCTAGATGCCCTTCAACTGAAGAATGGATAAATAAATTGTGGCACATATACACAATGGAATACTACTCAGCAGAGAAAAAACAATGACATCATGAGGTTTGCAGGCAAATGGATGGATCTAGAAAAAATCATCCTGAGTGAGGTAACCCAGACTCAGAAATACAAATATGATATGTACTCACTCATAGGAAGATGCTAGGTGTGGAACAAGGATGACTGGACTGCTACTCACATCACCAGTGAGGCTACCTGGAAAACGGGACCCCAAGAAAGACACGGAGAAATGGATGATATGTACATGAACAGCCTGGACATGAGTGGGAGCAATGAAGGGCAAGGGTCGAGGGAAAGAGAGCTGGAGATCCTAGCTGGATCAAGAAAAGAGAGGGAGAACAAGGAATAGAGGACCATGGTAAATGAAGACCACATGAGAAAAGGAAGAAACAAAGTGCTAAAGAGGCCCACAGAAATCCACAAAGATACCCCCACAAAAGACTGCTGGCAATGGTCGAGAGACAGAAGGGACTTACCTACTCTGGTGATGGGATGGCCAAACACCCTAATAGTTGTGCCATAAACCCCATCCAAGGACTGAGGAATCTGGATGCAGACATCCACAGCTAGGCCCCTGGTGGAGTGCTGGGAGTCTAATTAGTGAGAAAGCAGAGGGTTTATATGAGCGAGAATTGTTGAAACCAAGGTTGGATAAAGCACAGGGACAAATAACCAAATGAATGGAAAGACATGAACTATGAACCAAAGTATGAGGGGCCCCCAACTGGATCAGGCCCTCTGAATAGTTGAGAAAGTCGATTGGCTTGATATGTTTGGGAGGCATCTAGGCAGTGGTACCAGGTCCTGGGCTCGTTGCATGAGTTAGCTGTTTGAATCCTGCGACTTATGCAGGGATGCTTGGCTCAATCTGGGAGGAGGGGACTGGACCGGCCTGGACTGAGTCTATCAGGTCGATCCCAGTCCTGGGGGAGACCTTGATCTGGAGGAGATGTGAATGGGGGGTGGGCTGGGGGGAAGGGGAGGGGGGCAGGAAAGGAGAAAACAAGGGAATCTGTGGCTATTATGTAGAACTGAATAGTATTGTAAAATAAATAAATAAATTTAAAAAAAGAAAGAAATATTGGTTGTAAAAAAAAGTAAAAATATGTCTACAAACATTTCAGAAGAATACATACATGGGAATGAGATTCTTCAATTGGAGACCATGTTCTGTCAAAGTAAACAGTTAGGGACACAGTCTGATATTGAATATTATTATTATCAAATGACATCAAGTTTATATGATCAATAACATTGCTAAATATCTTTGCTGTGAGACAACAAAAACTGAAACCAAAATGAATTAGTTACATAGAGCCTAAGGAGCAGGTGTAAAGGCCAGCAAGGTTGTTTCCTGACGCTACTCAGAGTGGATTCCTCTCATTTAACCACATATAAGGCTCAGGAAACCATTACCTAGAAAAACAAAAGATCTGACTGACATGGAGAAGTTCAGTTAGTTTCTAGAATCTTTTTCACTCTCCTGGCAATGCTCCAATAACAGAAATGACCCAGTTCAAAGGCCCTCTCAATCCCCATGAATGAAGTTTATCTCACTGTAGAATGAATTCCTCAACTGGAAAACTAGGAACTAACAATCTGGTCTCAAAGAGATGCAGTTTCAAGGCTCTTCATGATGAGACTCACCCCCATTCAGTATAAGAGTGTCAGGTCCTATGGAGGGGACAGGCATGGTTAGATGGAAGGACATCAGAGCTGGTCCCCAGAGTGGAGGCTCTAGATTCCTCTCCACCTTTTAGAATCATAGACATGGTTCCTTTACTACTCTGAAAATGTTTTAAAAGAGTGACCTGATGTGTAGGAGTCCTATATCCAACACAGCTGACTCCAGACTAGCAGGAAATATAAACAGAAAACTTTAGACTTTTAGGAGTTGTTTAGAGAAGTATAATATAATAGAAAATTTATATATCATTATTTTTTAATATTGGGTATCCCACACCAGATTTTGCATGAAAGAACACTAAGCCACTCCTTTGAAAACTATTTCTTCAATTATGTATCTGGATTCAACATTCATAGATCTTTGCTAATCCTTCTGAATTACTGACATTTTATTATACTGGTTTCAGTGTGACAAATAAGCAGAGTGGGGTCTCTGGTCAAAAACAATAAAATAAGATGTTAAATTATATCACAATTGTGTAATAAACAATTGATAATTTTTTAATCTTTCTCTATTACTTAGTATTGTGTCTTTCATTTGCTCTAGGCATTCATAGGTCTAATACTTCCACCACAAACTCATTATACTGAGGCAGGGGGTTTTAAAATCTATCTCAGCAGGCTTCTTATGTCACACAGAACTTATCCTTGTGGCATTGGCAATGGCAGAAGCAGACCATTGACACAACTCAGAGGAGCTGACAGGGAAAGGATCCATTCCCAATTTCCACACCTTGTCAGAATTTCACTGATGGTACATTATAAAGGGGCAGACAATGATCAGGCAGGTTCCAATCCCAAACTCAATCGCTGTGTCCTTCATCACTCTGCTTCTCTTCCATGAGGCTCTGATCCTCAGAGTGAACTAGCAGCATTGCTAAGTGCTCCAGCAGACAATGCTGAGCTGACAGTTTTGTTAATGGTCACATACATAAAGGACAGAGAGAACATGTCAAACATGGTATTGTGTGAAACAGTATAAACACAGAAATGAGGTTCTTTCCTGATTTGTTGACACAACCTACAGAGATCTCTCCTAATTCTTTGAAAGGCCAAGGTGAATTTATTCTATATACAGACAGCAGGGGTGCACTGAGAAACTTCATAGTTTATTCCTGTGATGGAAACACAACTATTATACAAATGGAATATATAGTTTTTACAGTTTTCAACATTTTCATGCATCAGAGAAATACAAATTAGGAAAAAGATTCAGATTTCATCTTATCACAGTAAGAATGACATTTACTGAGGAAACAGATGACACCAAATGTTGATGATTCAATGGAGAAAAAGAAACCATGATGCATGGTTAGTGAGAGTGTGAACTGTTGCATTCCCTATGAAATTACATCAGGAATTTCCTCTAAAAGTTTAACATAGAAATGTCAGATGGCCTATCTACATTATTCCTGAGTAGAGACCTCTCTACTGCAAAGATGTCAGATCATTGTTATTCAGCATTGCCCTCTTCAGAGCATCTGAGTGCAGAATCAGCCTAAAGCCACATCAGCTGATGAATGGACAATAATGATGTGGTTTAAGCTTGTCTTCTGTTCTGTGGAGGAACCTACATGACACCATTTTAATGGCAGCCACTATTATGCAGTATTTTTTAAAAATAAGTTTTTAATTACTGTGAGAGTTGAGTTGCTTTCTGGTTCCTAGAACCAGACCTTCCCAAACCCATGACCTTGATCTGTTTTTGAGAATACCCTGGAACCTCCCTGACACTCCCAGTATCCTCCTAATCAAATGGTGGGTGGCAACATGTTGTTTTTTTAGCCTTTTGTATTTCCTTATTGCACCATTGTCTCCATCTGTAAAATTACTCATGAAATACTCCTTAAAAGAGGCCCAAGAAGAGGGTTTAGGGCTGCTCTATTTAACCTGAATTAAGATTCATTCCCGGCCCAGCTCTTGGGTTCACACCAATAAAAATCAAACTTGCATCAAATTTGGCTCAAATTGGTAGTGGTCTTATTCTTGGCATTGGGATCAACACTATCTAGACAACATTCAGCTTCATGCTCCTTTTCATTAAACTTGTTAGTTCTCTGATGGCAGATTCAACAATCACACAGGATAGCCAATTATATTTCTAACAAAACAGTTAACTTAATATTTCTATTTGCTGTTGAAAGTTATGATCCCTGGTCTCTCAACAGAAATGTTTTGTGTCCTTACATGCTGCACTCTCCATCAAATGCCTGTTCCTGTTCTTGAGCCTGCTGACAAGAATGAATCATGCATGGTAATAATTGAAGGCCTGGATTCAAATGAAAGAACTTTAAGTCTTAAGGGACTTGAATGGAGAGAACAGAATCCCTGTAGGAAAATGAACTATTATAGATAATTGTGGATGCATGAGAGAAGGCTGGAAGGGAGGACCAAAAGGGGAGGGTGAAGAAAAGTGGAGTATCAGGGAGAATAAAGGGTAAGAGAGCTAAATGTAAGAGCCAGTTGAGGGGTAGTATGGAAACCTATCAGAATAGAAGATTCCAGAGGATGAAATGTAACATGAACACAGGCTACAACTCCTTGGATTTATAGTGTTATCTGACCTGCAAGATATGTTATGTCAATGATGGTAAAAAGCTTGTGGGAGTAACCATCAATATATGATTTGACATAAGGCTCATACAAGAAATAGAACCCTACTCTATACTACTTGAGTGAACAATAATCTTAGATAAGATAGTCAGAAACCTAGAATAAAAATAAATATTGTAGTTCTATAAAATAAGATTGCAATAAAATTACTCCCAATGACATTCTTCTCTACTCAAAATCAGTGTCTTGCTCAACCATGATGAGAAAAGCTTGCTCCAGCAGCACTTGGGAACACATATAGAGAACCACAGACACAATATTCTGAGAGTGAGAGACCTAGGACACTCAGCACTATATGAGAAGTCCTCATCAAATTCCCTCAAGGTGGTGGAACACAGGAGTAGAGGAGGAAAGAGTATAAGAGCCAGAGGGAATAGACCCACCAAGGAAATAAGGCCTCTAAAACAACAGAACAGATGCATATATATATTCAAAGAGAGTGAGGTTTTATGCACAGGGCCCTCATGGGTCTGCACCAGGTGGAGTCCTAGAATTGAAAGGGGAAGAAGACACTGTGCACATCCCTAATTCAGAAGCTACCTCCAGTTGATAACTACTTGCAAATTAAAACTTAGTTTTCTCTAAGGGAGTCTCTCTGAAGAAACCAACTACTCTTAAGCACAGGCTGGATGTGTAGCAGTAGCTGGTCATCAGAAATCAAATTTCAAAGCATTTTTGGAGATTCCTTGTCCCATAATATCACATGGCTTTTATCATTTGATTTATTTCTTATCCAAAATTTCCTCTGCCTCTATAGTACAGCTTCTAATTTAATGTTTTTATGGGAGTCCAGAGTATGTAAATCAGGAGGTCTCTGTATCTTCACCAGTTTCTTAGCCCTGCCTTGGTCTCTCTTTCTTCTGTTTGTTTTATTTGTCTGGTTCTGATGTGTTAGATTTGTTTGATCTCATCTTATTTTATTTCATTATTATTTATTAGAAGCCCGTTTGATTTCTAAAGAGACACAGCAAGATGGGTTATATGGATTGGAGGTCAGGTGGGAAGATTTGGGAGTTGAAGAGGTAGGAGAAACTGTAATCAGTATATATTCTATGAGAAAAATATATATTCAATTAAAAAAAAGACTTTCTTTAGGTCTTTAAATCCTGTTGATTTAGAGGCCTTATTTCCTTGGTGGGTCTAATCCCTTCTGGCTCTTACATTCTTTTCTCCTCTACTTCAGTGTTCCATGACCCTGAGAGGATTTGATGAAGACATCTACTTCAGTATTCCATGACCCTGAGAGGATTTGATGAAGACCTCACATATAGTACTGATTGTCCAAGGTCTCTCACTCTCAGAATATTGTCTGTCTTTGGGTCTCTATATGTGTTTCCAAGTGCTGCAGGAGGAAGATTTTCTCATCATGGAGGAGCAAGGCACTGATCTATGAGTGTAATTAAGACGATGAATAAAGACAGAAGGACTCATATTGTGGCCAAACACTGACACGTGTTGCAGACTCCAAGAGGAGCATCATTTGTACAGAGACCTGAGGCAGAAGAATGTCCTATTTATTTCAATCCTTAGTCTCTGTGGTGGGCTATCACACACCTGTTCCCATGATACTGTCACATGTCTATCCCAGGTGGTCTGTCAGCCAGGACAGTATAAACAATGAATGGGATCCCTGAATGAGGATTAAAACTTGTAGAGTTCTCCGCTCCTCCTCTCAGCATTTATTTCTTCTACATTGTACTGATTAGATAGAGCAAGAAGTATGTGTTGACCCTGCACAACAAAAAAAAAATGACAGTGTGCCAATGTTCTAGCAAACATGGAAACCCATCTCCTGGGTAGGAAAAAGGCCAGCTTACTAACCAGAAAGCAGGGAACTCAGGAACCAAGTGTGAAAAGAAGGTTGGCCCTGACATGTGACAGAAAAATAAATACAGGAGGAAAAGAATGTAGTTGGGGAGGATGGACTAAGGTGTGGAGGTTGAACCTGCCAAGGTGTGTTTCCCATGATCCCTGTAGTCCTCATGCTTTCTTGCTCCAGATTCACACTACAGGAAGTCAGGTACAGTGGTGGGCACAGTGTAACAGACAAATGGAGTGATATCTACCCTCCCCATTTCTAAAGACAAGGTAGACTCCCACATGCAAATGCATCTTCTAGCTCTAAATTAAATCACCTCCTAAACTGTGAGAGCTCACATCTCTCTCACAGGAGGCTGACCTCTGAGGAAAAGGAGGTTAGCTTAGAAGATGACACTGTTGGGTCTTCTGTATCTGGTGACTGCCCTTCCTGGTGAGTGTTACCATTTCACACATGTATCCATGAGGGTTTGTGACAACCTGTGATTGACAGAATTTTCTCTTCTTGTCTGAAGGTATCCTGTCCCAGATACAGCTTCAGGAGTCAGGGCCTGGCCTGGTGAAGCCCTCTCAATCACTGTCCCTCACCTGCTCTGTCACTGGTTACTCCATCACCACCAGTGGTTATGGATGGACCTGGATCAGACAGTCCCCAGGGAAGAAGCTGGAGTGGATGGGGTACATAAATAGTGCTGGTGGCACCGGCTACAACCCATCCCTCAAGAGCCGCATCTCCATCACCAGAGAAACATCCAAGAACCAGTTCTTCCTGCAGCTGAACTCTGTGACCACTGAGGACACAGCCACATATTACTGTGCAAGAGACACAGTGAGGAGACTTCAGCATGAGCCCAGACACAAACCTCCCTGCAGAGGAGCTCTGGACCAGCAGGGGGCGCTCAGCTCTAACCAAGCCCAGGAACTCTATGACCAGAACTGGAAGAAAAAACTCCACCTCTTCTCTGACTTTGCTTCTCACTCCTTAAGGACAGGGAGGATTTGGGGTCATTTCTCTCTCTGATCATGAAAACTGCATTTTTGTAAAGTCACATTTACCTATTTCATCAATAAATCAATAACAACAAGCCCTGGTAACATTATATATATATATATAATATATATATATATATATATATATATATGTATATATTATATATATATATTATATATATATATAAATTTGTTATATAAATAAAACACTGTGACTAGAAAACCAATTAGTTTAACATCTGACCTGGCTCCTACCACATACTATAGCAACCTCAGGTTGAGACTTAATTGGAAATCTGTTTTCCTGGCAGTACGCTTATTTTCCAGCTGTAATTTATTATCATAGTTCATCATTATCCTACCTTATCCTCTGGGCCATTTCCATCAGATCTCGTGATACTCAGGAAGTGTCTTCTGAACCAATAAAAATGGATTGAATTTCCTTGTCCTCCAATTCCTAGAGCCTTCCCAGTCTCAAGTGTACAACATAAACTGTCAACACCATCATGACCTCTTGTTACAAATAAACCATTGTCGGGATAGAAATGAAAGAGGGGCTTCCCTACCTGTGAATTCGGGGAATCATCAACACAATGACGAAGACTGGTATGAATGTTGGGTTGTTGTTAGATTAGTACTGGATGAACACCTGCCATGTTTCAGAAGGCTGACGTCTGTGAGGATATCCTGGATATCTCAAGGAGTGTCAAAGCTTCCATCCTCCACAGAATTCCTCCTCATGACTTCCCTGATGCACCAAAGTCAAAAAAGATACCCAGGAATGTATTTCTGACCTTAACAGTATTGCTAAGAGATTAAAAAACTGTCTACAAACATTTCAGAGGAATACATACATGGGAATGAGATTCTTCAATTGGAGACCATGTTCTGTCAAAGTAAACAGTTAGGGACACAGTCTGATATGGAATATTATTATTTTCAAATGACATCAAGTTTATATGATCAATAACTTTGCTAAATATCTTTGCTGTGAGAAAACAAAAACTGAAACGAAAACAAATTATTTACACAGAGCTGGAGGAGAAGATGCAAAGGCCAGCAAGTGTGTTTCCTGACTCTACCCAGAGTTGATTTCTCTCATTTAACTACATACAAGGCTCAGGAAACCATTATCTAGAGAAACACAAGATCTGACATGGAGAAGTTCAGTTAGTTCCTAGAGTCTATGACACTGTCCTGGACCTGCTCCAATAACAGGCATGACCCAGTTCAAAGGCCCTCTCAATCCCAATGAATGGAGTTTATCTCACCATAGAAAGAATTCCTCAATTGGAAAACTAGGAACTAACAATCTGGTCTCACAGAGAGGCAGTTTCAAGGATCTTCATGCTGAGACTCACCCCCATTCAGTATAAGAGTGTCAGGTCCTATGGAGGGGACAGGCATGGTTAGATGGAAGGACATCAGAGCTGTGCCCCAGAGTGGAGGCTCTAGATTCCTCTCCACCTTTTAGAATCATAGACATGGTTCCTTTACTACTCTGAAAATGTTTTAAAATACTGACCTGATGTGTAGGAGTGCTACTTCCAACACAGCTGACTCCAGACAAGCAGTAAATATAAACAGAAAAGTTAAGCCTTTTAGGAGTTGTTTAGAGAAGAAGAATAGTATATAGACTTTACTTATCCTTGTTTTTCAATACTGGGTATCCGACACCAGATTTTGCATGAAAGAACACTAAGCCACTCCTTTGAAAACTATTTCTTCAATTATGTATCTGGATTCAACATTCATAGATCTTTGCTAATCCTTCTGAATTACTGACATTGTATTATACTGGTTTCCGTGTGACAAATAAGCAGAGTGGGGTCTCTGGTCAAAAACAATAAAATAAGATGTTAAATTATATCACAATTGTGTAATAAACAATAGATAATTTTTTAATCTTTCTCTATTACTTAGTGTTGTATCTTCTCTTTGCTCTAGGCATTCATAGGTCTAATACTTCCACCACAAACTCATTATACCGAGGCAGGGGGTTATAAAATCTATCTCAGCAGGCTTCTTATGTCACACAGAACTTATCCTTGTGGCATTGGCAATGGCAGAAGCAGACCATTGACACAACTCAGAGAAGCTGACAGGGAAAGGATCCATTCCCAAATTCCATACCTTGTTAGAATTTCACTGATGTGCCATTATAAAGGGACAGACATTGATCATGCAGGTTCCAATCCCAATCTCAATCGCTGTGTCCTTCCTCACTCTGCTTCTCTTCCATGAGGCTCTGATCCTCAGAGTGAAATAGCAGCAGCACTAGTGCTCCAGCAGACAATCCTGAGCTGACAGTTTTGATAATGGATCACTTACACAAAGACAAAGAGAACATACCAAGCATGGTATGGTGTGAAACTAAATTCAAACACAGAAATGGGGTTCTTCCCTGATTTGTTGACACAACCTATAGAGATCTCTCCTAATCCTTTAAAAGTCCAAGAATGAATTTATTCTATAGACGGACAGCAGTGGTGCTTTGTGAAACTTCTTAGTTTATTCATGTGATGGAAACACAACTATTATTCAAATGGAATATACAGTTTTTACAGTTTTCAATGTTTTCATCCATCAGAGAATAACAAATTAAAGAAAAGGTTTCAAATTTCATCTTATCTCAGTAAGAATGACATTTACTGAGGAAACAGATGACACCAAATGTTAATGATTCAATGGAGAAAAAGGAACCATAATGCATGGTTAGTGAGAATGTGAACTGTTGCATTTCCTATGAAATTATGTCAGGAATTTCCTCTAAAAGCTAAAAATAGAAATGTTGCATGGATTATCTACATCATTCCTGATTAGACACCTATAGACTCTCACTCACTTTTATTCAGTATTGTCCTCTTCATAGCATCTGAGTGCTGGAATCAGCCTAAAGGCACATCAGCTGATGAACGGACAATAAAGATGAGGTTAGAGTTTGTCTTCTCTTCTATGGAGAAACCTCCATGACTCCATTTTAAAGGCAGCCACCATTATGCTGTATTTTTCAAAAATAAGTTTTTATTTACTGTGAGAGTTGTGTTACTTTCTGGTTCCTGGAACCAAACCTTCCTGAACCCATGACCTTCATCTGTTTTTGTGAATACCATGGACTATCCCTGAACCTCCCAGTATCCTCCTAATCAAATGGTGGGTGGCAACATGATGATTTTTCAGTTTTTTTGTATTGCCTTATTGGACCCTTTTGTAAAATCACTCATGAAATACTCCTTAAAAGAGGCCCAAGTGGGGGGAGGTTAGGGCTGCTCTCTTTAACCACTTAAGAGGCAGTCCCGGGCCAGTTCTTGGGTTCACCTCAATAAAAATCAAATGCTTCAAATTTGGCGCAAATTGGTAGTGGTCTTATTCTTGGCATTGGGATCAACACTATCTAGACAAGCATTCAGGTTCATGCTTCTTTTCACTAAACTTGTTTGATCTCTCATGGAAGATTCAACAATCACACCAGATAGCCAATTATATTTCTAACAAAACCGTCAACATAGTATTTCTAATTGCTGATGAAATTTATGGTCCCCAGTCTCTGAACAGAAATGTTGGATGTCCTTAAGTGATACAGTCTCCATCAAACTCCTGTTCCTATTCTTGGGCCAGCTGTCAAGAATGAATCTTCCATGGCCAGAACTGAAAGTATGCATTCAAATGAAAGAGCTTTAAGTCTTAAGGGACTTGGGTGGAGGGCATAGATTTCCTGTAGGAAAAGGAACTATTATAAATAATTGTGCATGCATGGAGGATGTATGGCAGGGAAGACCAAAAGGGAGGGTGAGGAAAATGGGAGTATCAGGGAGAATAAAGGGCAAGAGAGCTAAATGTAAGAGCCAGTTGAGGGGTAGTATGGAAACCTAACACAATATAAGATTCCAAAGAAGAAATGTAACATGAACATCGGCTACAACTCCTTCAATGTATAGTGGTAACTGGCCGAAAGATATGCTAGGTCAATGATGGTGAAAAGCTTGTGGGAAATATATATATATATATATATATATATATATATATATATATATATATATATATATATGCTTTTCATGGTCCATACAATAAATGGAACCTACACTATACTATTTGGGTGAGCAATAACCTTAAATAAGATAGCCAGGAACCTAGAATAAAAATAAATATTGTTGTTCTATAAAAGAAGATTGCAATAAAATGACTCCCAATGACATTTTGTTATACTCAAATTCAGTGCCTTGCTCATCCATGATGAGAAAAGCTTGCTCCTGCAGCACTTGGGAACACATATAGAGACCCACAGACAGACAATATTCTGATAGTGAGAAACCTAGGACACTTATCAAAGTCCCTCAGGGTCATGGAACACTGAAAAGATTAAAAGAGCCAAAGGGGATAGACCCACCAAGGAAATAAGGCCTCTAAATCAACTGGATAGTTGCACAAATATATTCAAAGAGACTGAGGTTTTATGCACGGGGCCCTCAAGGTCTGAGCCAGATGGAGTACTAGAGCTGAAAAAGGAAGAACACACTGTGCACATCCCTAATTCAGAAGCTACCTCCAGTTGATAACTACTTGCAAATTAAAACTTAGTTTTCTCTAAGGGAGTCTCTCTGAGGAAACCGACCACTCTTAAGCACAGGCTGCATGTGTAGCAGTAGATGGTCATCAGAAATCAAATTTCAATGCATTTTTGGAGATTCCTTGTCTCATAATATCACATGGCTTTTATCATTTGATTTATTTCTTATCCAAAAGTCCCTATGTCTGTATATTACAGCTCCTATTTTAATGTCTTTATGGGAGTCCAGAGTATGTAAATCAGGAGGTCTCTGTATCTTCACCTGTTTCTTAGCGCTGTCTTGGTCTCTCTTACGTCTGTTTGTTTTATTTGTCTGGTTCTGATGTGTTAGTTTTTGTTTGATCTCATCTTATTTTATTTCATTTTTATTTATTAGAAGAAGCCTGTTTTATTTCTAAAGAGACACAGCAAGATGAGATATATGGATTGGAGGGCAGGTGGGAAGTTTTGGGAGTTGAAGAGGGAGGATAAACTGTAATCAGGATATATTCTATGAGAAAAATACATATTCAATTAAAAAAAGATTTACTTTAGGTCTTTAAATCCTGATGATTTAGAGGCCTTATTTCCTTGGTGGGTCTAATCCCTTCTGGCTCTTATATTCTTTTCTCCTCTACTTCAGTGTTCCATGACCCTGAGAGGATTTGATGAAGACTTCCCATATAGTACTGATTGTCCAAGGTCTCTCACTCTCAGAATATTGTCTGTCTGTGGGTCTCTATATGGGTTTCCAAGTGCTGCAGGAGGAAGATTTTCTCATCATGGAGGAGCAAGGCACTGATCTATGAGTGTAATTAAGACGATGAATAAAGACAGAAGGACTCATATTGTGGCCAAACACTGACACGTGTTGCAGACTCCAAGAGGAGCATCATTTGTACAGAGACCTGAGGCAGAAGAATGTCCTATTTATTTCAATCCTTAGTCTCTGTGGTGGGCTATCACACACCTGTTCCCATGATACTGTCACATGTCTATCCCAGGTGGTCTGTAAGCCAGGACAGTATAAACAATGAATGGGATCCCTTAATAAGAACCATAATGTGTCGAGTTGTGAGCTCCTTCTCTCTGCATGTGTTTCTTCTACGTTCTACTGATTGGATAGAGCAAGAAGTCTGAGTGGACCCTGCACAACAAAAAAAAATGACAGTGTGCCAATGTTATAGCAAACATGGAAACCCATCTCCTGAGTAAGAAAAACGTGAGCTTACTAATCAGAAAGCAGGAGCTCAGGCACCGAGTGAGAAAGGAAGTATGGCACTGACCTGTGATGGAAAAATACAGGAGGAAAGTAATCTAGGTGGGGAGATTAGACTAGGAAGTGGAGGTTGGTCATGCCAAGGGGTTTTTCCTATGATCTCTGTATTCCTCATGCTCTCTTATTCCAGACATAAACTACAGAAAGTCAGGTAGAGTGATGGGCACAGTGTAAGAGACAAATGGAGTCGTTTCTACCCTCCCCATTTATAAAGACAAGGTTGACTCCCCACATGCAAACGCACCTTCTAGTTCTAAATTAAATCCCGTCCTGGACTGTGGGAGCTCACATCTCTCTCACAGGTGGTTGACTTCTGAGGAAAAGGAAGTGTAGCCTAGAAGATGACACTGTTGGTTCTTCTATGTCTGGTGACAGGCCTTCCTGGTGAGAGTTATCATTTCATACATGTGTCCATGAGGGGTTGTGACAACCTGTGATTGACAGAAATGTCTCTTCTTGTCTGAAGGTATCCTGTCCCAGGTACAGCTTCAGGAGTCAGGGCCTGGCCTGGTGAAGCCCTCTCAACCCCTGTCCCTCACCTGCTCTGTCACTGGTTCCTTCGTCACCAGTGATTATTGGTGGAGCTGGATCAGGCAGTCCCCAGGGAAGAAGCTGGAGTGGATGGGGTACATAAATAGTGCTGGTGGCACCAACTACAACCCATCCCTCAAGAGCCGCATCTCCATCACCAGAGAAACATCCAAGAACCAGTTCTTCCTGCAGCTGAACTCTGTGACCACTGAGGACACAGCCACATATTACTGTGCAAGAGACACAGTGAGGAGACTTCAGCATGAGCCCAGACACAAACCTCCCTGCAGAGGAGGTCTGGACCAGCAGGGGGCGCTCAGCTCTAACTCAACCCTGGAACTCAAGACTTCAGAACTGGAAAGAAACACTTAGGGTTTTCTCTGATTTGGCTTCTCACTCACTAAGGGCAGAGAGGCTTTGGGGTCATTTCTCTCTCTTATCATTAAAACTCAGGAGGCAGGGGCAGGTAGATCTCTGTGAGTTCGAGGCCAGCCTGGTCTCCAAAGCGAGTTCCAGGAAAGGTGCAAAGCTACACAGAGAAACCTTGTCTTGAAAAAGCAAAAACAAAAAAACAAAATAAAAACAAACAAACAAACAAAAAAAAAACACCCTGTGTATATGTAAAGCCACATTTGCTTATTTCTCACTGGGACTCTCAAGATGGTGTTTGTGGTAATTTTGTCTTTTTGGTTGTGAATCTTGCCTTGACCAGCTGTGGTAACTCTAGTCTTAGGAATAATTTTTTTTTAATGAAAACAGATTTTTGAAACTCAGCTGACTTTGATATTATACTTGCTTTCCCATTAAGAAATGGATTGACTTTTCTATCTCCATTCCCTCCACTTTGAGATACATCTGTATGTCAGAGCATTTTCTAGAGTATTGACACAAAGCAGTTGCTGTTATGCCTAAGGAATGTATCATAGACTGAATGCGGTTCACACATCACTGCAGCTGTATTACCCACAATGCAATGCAGTGCAGAGATTTCATGAGGTCAACTGTGCATAGTTCAGCTCTAAAGACTTTGCTGTAAAGGGGTGTTTCATTCCCAAAGTTGGTATATTTTGTACAAATAGTACATAGTTTTGCATTGTGATTAAAAACATCATATTAAACAAATACTCATGTGTTTACACCAATAATTACTATTTGAAAATGTGTCAGTGATGGAAACCACCTGTAATATAGCAAAGAACTATAAGTTATGTGTACAGATAAGGCTGGGCCTGCACCGTTAGTGTTTGAGCTGTGATTGGTGATCTCTTCCTACAGAGTTTCATAGGAATAGAAATCTAACCCAAAGGCAGACACTAAAACACAGTGCTTCATCCAAGGGATAAAATCAAATCGGATATAGCATATACCCCCCTACTCAATTGACAAGATTGACAATCAGTTTTGTGACTTTTTTTTCAGATTATGAATGATCCCTAGGAAAATTCCCAACAACCCCAAGATGAGAGAAAATGTGTGAAAATATCCCTGAAACTCTCATGGAGTCACAAAGCAGGTGGCAGAGTGTGCACAGTGGTGGGAGTCCTGAAACCCTGCACTGCACAGCTGTCTGTATGGTGTTAGGACCTGGTTTCCCTAAGGCCACCCACAGCCCAAACATCAGAGATAAAGACACAGGGACTCAAAGATGAGATATCCAGAGATGAAAAACTAGATGGACATCTAACCAGGTCAGACAGGACTCATAGACTGTCTTCAGTTGTGAGGATTCTCTAATGATGGCCACGCTTCCAACTAAGCAGTGCAAAGTGGTCATGGGAGGAAGTCATGGCCTGGGGATGAAGGAAAGAGAGGAGGCCATCTTCTTGTTCACAGAGCAAAGTCTGGATGGCAGGATCCACATGATTTCTGATTTTTCTGGGAGATGGTTAAAAAGGCAGGCATCAAGAAACTACCCCTGAGGTCAGTGCCTCTAGTTCTTCTAGTCAACACCAGGTAAATCACCCTGTCTGGGAGTGACAACTGACCTGCACTCTGCTCACCTTTTATATACTCTAGTGACTCCACCATGAAGAAAACCACCTTGTCTTAGACTGAAAGCTGAGCCCTGGTTGAGGTGCCCTCATCTTCTTACAAGAGTCTACATCTAAGTACATGTGTCCTGGAACTGCTTTTATGCATGGTGACTGTTCCCTACAGTGAGTGTCACAGCATTTAAGGAAAGGAAACTGGGCATGTGGCCCAAGTTTGTGTTTAATATTGATGCTGATGTTCACTATTTTCAGGTGAACTGTCCCAGGTGCAGCTGCAGGGATCAGGTCTGTCCTCATCAAACCCTTGCACTCTGTCTAGATTTATGTAACCAACCATCATTTTCTTTTGGACTAATGTGGCATCTAAGAATTTAAAATATACTGGTGCCATACTGTGGACTATTGGAGACACAGTTTGTAATTGGAACTTCAACCTCAGCATCACTTATCAGTAGGAATAACTCCAATAGCCATTTTCCTTGAATCTGTCCCATCTGCCATGTCTACTGTTCCAGAAACATTGGAGGAAACTTCAGTGTGAACCCAGACAGAAACCTCCCTACAAAGGAGCTCAGGAACAGAAAAGGCACTTAAGAACTGCTGAAGCTACTCAGAAACACTAATTGCCCCTCACATAATAGGCAGTTCTGAATTTCCTTTATGTGCTTCCTCACAAACACGCATATGTCTGATTACATTTTAGAATATGTGGCTTCCCCTTCCTGTTCAAAAAGTCTTGTAGGGAGCCTTTGCTGTGTCATAATCTATGATAATTATTATTTGTTTAATCTCTAATAAGTGTATCATTATTTACCACTGGTGCATCTAAGATATTCCTTTTCCACTTGCTATCATATGGAATAAATATAAGAATAATCTTTCTATGTTTTTCCCCAAATGTTTGCATTTTTAAGACTTGATAGTGAGCACAGGGAAATTTAAATATTCTGAAAAACTTTCTATTTAATTCCTCTCATGGGGAATAGAATCCTGATTTTCCATGCATGAATGTTATTACCATAGATGGGGGAAAAATCGTTTACTCTCTCCAGCTTCCAGTGGGTTAATTCTCTAATAGGGTAGAGGAAATTAACAGTTTTCATACAATGCATATTGGGAATATGCATGCTTGTAAAGATTAATTTGAACCCAATGTCCCATGTAATGATTCCTTTCAAGATGTTGCTTATGATCTGAGCTTGTGGAAAAGTCTGAATGAACATTGTGCACATGCCACCTGATGTCATCTACACTTTGTGTTCTAACTCCCTACCATTGGCAACAGAGTTTCCTTATCATAGTTTTCTGGGTTTTTTTGATGATATTTTCTTGTTAACATTGGCTCCACATTCACTACAATGGAACTCTTTGTTGTGGCTAAAGGTACAAAAGCTGGAACGTTTATCTGAGAATTAGAAAAGCATCTTTGGGAGAAATGATGTTTAGTGTTGATTCATTTGAATTACATATTCCAGGTATTTGTAACAGGAAAGAGAATTTACTTGTTCAGGCCTTATCCTTCTCAGGATAGCATTATAATGACCAAGCTATGTGCAAGATAGTTTGGGGAACAAGCAGATTATAGAATATGGGGTTACTGAGATCAAAACAAACACAACTCTTCAGACAGCACAATAGGAAGGTGAAAACCAAGGGAATCACAATCTGTTGCCTAATGCCAGGGTGAATCAGCTCACATGGCTGCCAGGGACATGTGTTGACCACAGTGAGCCTGCAGGTTGGGCACACTCTGGATGCCAGGAGTCTGTGGATTAACTTCTCAATATCTCCCAGGTATAGTGATGAACAGAAATAAATGTATGAGCAATATTAATGGATGTGAAATGAGTTTTTCTCCTAGCATTTAGGCAAGTAATTCTTCAACAATGATATAAGTCCAAATGATACAATCCTTGTATGCTCCAGCACTTACTTACCAAGCCATATTTCTTGATTTTGGTCAGTGAGAACTGAATTGTAACCAGGCCAGAATGGAGGGCCAAAGAAAGACTGATGCTGTGACAAACCAACATTTTTATACTTTTATCAGAAACAAAATAAAATGACAGGTAATAGAATTGTTACTATGATTTCAGAATGCAAAGATGCTTGCAAGTTGAAAGGAATTAAAATATTAACGTGTAAGGCCAATTGTCCTGTCAAACTTCTCTATGCTTCATAGAATTCTAGGGAACATAGAAAAGCAGAGGTAACTTGAAATTTTCCCTGCCTGATGGAGCAGATTGCTTTATCAGGAACTGGAAGGTACACAATACCTTCGGAACCATGGACTCTAACCTGAAAACTTATGACAGGTGCATCTTAAGACAGCAAGACTAGACCAATTACATGATTCCCTGCCAAATATGAAGACCCTAGTCAAATAACATGCTTATTTTTCCTTGGCACAGTGATTTGGCATGTTGTAATTCTCTGTTGTGACTCTATAGTATCAATGAATGGTGTGGATTTGGATCCAACTGTCAGCAGAGAAGACCAAGGCATTGAGACGAATATTAATAACAATAGAGGCATTTAAAATCAAACTCTGATACATCTGTTCCATCTCTCCAGAAAAAAAGAGCTATTTTTCTCTGCAGCTGAGCTCTCTGTGAGCATTGAAATAACATTATATGGTATTGTTCAAGAAAGACACTAAAACTTTGGTGTAAGTTTTGACATACCAATCTGCAGGGGAGCTCAGGATGGACAGGGGGCACATTGGAGTCCATAATCAACAGGACATAAATGAGCTGAGGCATGGAAGGATCCCAACAGCCTCTGTGGACTCCTTTCTTAGTCTATTAGCTGAACAACATCTGCTACCATTGATATGTAAAGTTTCCAATTTTCAAACCCATTAAAATATTGTTAAATATTTCACAGACTTTTTATTTTCTTGAGTATTGTATTAAGGTTTATTCATTTATTTCTGATTTGAGAAAAACATGTATTTTTCATGCAATGTACTCTTATCGGTTTCCATACCCAACTCCTCTCAGATCCTTCCCATGTTCTTACACTCAACTCCACAACCTTTCCTTCTCTCTATAGAAAGTGAACAAATAGACAAAAATCACCCTAAAGACAGTTGATCTCATAAGAGAATGAATTCCTCTATTGGAAAACTAGGACCTGGTAATCTTCTCTAATGGAGAGGCAACTCCAAGTTTCTTCTAGCTGTTACTCACCCTCAATCAGTATTCTGTCATGTCCTTGGGAAGGGACAGGACTGGAGAGATGGAAGGACATCAGAACAGGGCCCGAGAGTGGAGGCTCTAGATTTTTCTCCATGTTTTGGAACTCATACACACAGTTCCTTTATTACTTTGAAAATGATTAAAAATAATGACTTGATATACAGGAGTGATACATCTAACACAGCTGACACCAGACTAGCAATAAATATAAACAGAAAGGTTCAAATTTTTAGAAGTTACTTACATAAAAAGAATAGTATATAGAATATACACATCATTGTTTTTCAATACTGGGCATCACATACCAGTCATTTTGCATGAACAAACACTAAACTACAAACTTGAAAGGTATTTCTCCAATTTCATATCTGGATTCAGCATTCATAAATCTTTGCTAATCCTTTAAAAATTATCAACATTGTCTTATAATGGCCTCTGAGGGACAAATGAGGCAGACAGTTGTCTCTGTTTAAAAACACAATAAAATAAGACTTAGAATTATATCACAAACATGTAGTAAATAATAAATAATTATTTAAATTTTTTTACTACTATTCAGTTTTGTCTGTTTCCTTTGCTCTAGGCATTCATTTCTAATAATTCCACTGCAAAATTCATTATACTGCATTAGAAAATGCAAACAAGGCCTCCCTCTGCTCATGAAAACCAGCCCAGCCCTGACACTGCAGTTCTAGCTGAGGAGCTCAGCTATACATTACCAGGTCTTCCAATTCAGCAGTAGAACTGAATTGTTTATTAACAATGGCCAAGGGGTTGTGTGTGAGAGGAGATTTCATTGTTTCATTTAAATTTTTTTAATTAAAATATTTTTGAAAATTTCTTTTTGGGGGCGTAACTTCTCTTTTCTTTAAATATACTTGTATTAAAAGTGGCTATTTGGAACACAGTACAAAGAAAATATTGGAAAGGAAATAAAAAAATAGGGTAGCTCATGAGTTTTAGACTCTGAGAGTGATAATGATTAGTTATAATGGATAAAATGATGACCCGTGCATTATTTATTCCTGAAGTAATCTAAGAGAGCCTATCAATCAATATTGGCATTGACTATATGATTAGACTATGAAAAGAATAAGCACAATATTGCACATGAAAAAGGTTATTTGTTAAAAGAATTTTTTGTTGTTCTTTTGTTCCTTTTAATTTAAAATACTATTCAGTTCTACATATCAGCCACAGATTCCCTTGTTCTCCCACTTCCTGCCCCCCTCCCCTTCCCCCAAGCACACCCCCCATTGCCACCACCTCCAGATCAAAGCCACCCCCGAGGACTGAGATCGACCTGATAGACTCAGTCCAGGCAGGTCCAGTCCCCTCCTCCCAGATTGAGCCAAGCGTCCCTGTATAAGTCCCAGGTTTCAAACAGCTATCTCATGCAGTGAGCCCAGGACCTGGTACCACTGCCTAGAGGCCTCCCAAACAGATCAAGCCAATCAACTGTCTCACCTATTCAGAGGGCCTGATCCAGTTGGTGGCCCCTCAGCCTTTGGTTCATAGTTCATGTGTTTCCATTCGTTTGGTTATTTGTCCCTGTGCTTTATCCAACCTTGGTTTCAACAATTCTCGCTCATATAAACCCTCCTCTTTCTCGCTAATTAGACTCCTGGTGCTCCACCTGGGGCCTAGCCATAGATGTCTTCATCCAGATTCCTCAGTCTTTGGATGGGGTTTCTGGCACAACTATTAGGGTGTTTGGCGATCCCATCACCAGAGTAGGTCAGTCCCGGCTGTCTCTCGACCATTGCCAGCAGTCTTTTGTGGGGGTATTTTTGTGGGTTTCTGTGGGCCTCTCTAGCACTTTGTTTCTTCCTTTTTTCATGTGGTCTTCATTTACCATGGTCTCCAATTCCTTGTTCTCCCTCTCTGTTCTTGATCCAGCTGGGATCTCTGGCTCTCTTTCCCTCGACCCTCACTGTTCATTGCTCCCACTCATGTCCAGGCTGTTCATGCAGATCTCATCCATTTCTCTGTCATTGGGTGATCCCCGTGTCTTTCTTGGGGTCCTGTTTTCCAGGTAGCCTCACTGGTGATGTGAGTAGCAGTCCAGTCATCCTTGTTCCACATCTAGCATCTTCCTATGAGTGAGTACATACCATATTTGTCTTTCTGAGTCTGGGTTACCTCACTCAGGATGATTTTTTTCTAGATCCATCCATTTGCCTCCAAACCTCCTGATATCATTGTTTTTTCTCTGCTGAGTAGTATTCCATTGTGTATCTGTGCCACAATTTATTTATCCATTCTTCAGTTGAAGGGCATCTAGGTTGTTTTTGGCTATTACAAACAATGCTGATATAAACATAGCTGAGCAAATGCTCTTGTGGTATGATTGAGCATTTCTTGGGTATATGCCCAGGAGTGGCATAGCTGGATCTTGGGAAAGATTGATTCCCAATTTTCTAAGAAAGCGCCATATTGATTTCCAAAGTGGTTGTACAAGCTTGCATTCCCACCATCAGTGGAGGAGAGCTCCCCTAGTTTCACATCCTCTCCAGCATAAAGTTTCTTCAGTGTTTTTGAACTTAGCCATTCTGACATGCGTAAGGTGGTATCTCAGAGTTGTTTTGATTTGCATTCCCCTGATGATTAGGGATGTCGAGCAATTCCTTAAATGTCTTTCAGCCATTTGAGTTTCCTCTGTTGAGAATTCTCTGTTTAGCTCTATAGCCCATTTCTTAATTGGACTGTTGGTCTTTTTGATGTCTAATTTCTTGAGTTCCTTATATATTCTGGATATCAGTCCTCTGTCAGATGTGGGGTTGGTGAAGATCTTTTCCCATTCTGTAGGCTGTCACTTTGCCTTGTTGACTGTATCCTTTGCTCTACAAAAGCTTCTCAGTTTCAAGAGTTCCCATTGATTGATTGTTTGTCTCAGTGCCTGTGCTACTGGTGTTATATTTAGGAAGTGATCTGCTATGCCAATGCATTCAAGACTACTTCCTACTTTCTCTTCTAGCAGGTTCAGAATAGCTGGATTTATGTAGAGGTCCTTGATCCACTTGGACTTAAGTTTTGTGCACGATGACAGATATGGATCTATTTGCAGCCTTCTACACGTTGATATCCAGTTATGCAAGTACCATTTGTTGAAGATGCTTTCTTTTTTCCATTGTAACCTTTTGGCTTCTTTGTCAAAAATTATATGTTCATAGGTGTGTGGGTTAATGTCAGGGTCTTCAATTCGATTTCATTTGTCCACATGTCGGTTTTCATGCCAATACCAAGCTGTTTTTATTACTGTAGCTCTATAGTAGAGCTTGAAGTCAGGGATTGTGATGCCTCCAGAGTTTGTTTTATTGTACAGGATTATTTTGGCTATCCTGGGTTTTTTGTTTTTCCATATGAAGTTGAGTATTATTTTTTCCAGGTCTGTGAAGAATTGTGTTGGTATTTTGATGGGGATTGCATTGAATCTGTAGATTGCTTTTGGTAAAATTGCCATTTTTACTATGTCGGTCCTGCCTATACATGAGAATGGGAGATCTTTCCATTTTCTGAGATCTTCTTCAATTTCTTTTTTCAGGGACTTAAAGTTCTTGTTATATAGATCCTTCACTTGCATTGTTACTGTTACCTCAAGGTATTTTATGTCATTTGTGGCTATTGTAAAGGGTGATGTATCTCTGATTTCCTTCTCAGCTTCTTTGTCCATTGTACATAGGAGGGTTACACATTTTTTGAGTTGATCTTGTATCCTGCTATGTTGCTGAATGTGTTTATATGCTTTATCAGTTCCTGGGTGGAATCTTTGGGGTCACTCAAGTATACTATCACATCATCTGCAAATAGTGAAAGCTTGACTTCTTCCTTTCCAATTTGTATCCCCTTAATCTCCTTATGTTGTCTTATTGCTGTGGCTAGAACTTCAAGTACTATATTGAATAAGTATGGGGAGAGTGGACAGCCTTGCCTCCTTCCTGATTTTAGTGGAATTGCTTTGAGTTTCACTCCATTTAATTTGATGTTGGCTGTTGGCTTGCTGTAAATTGCCTTCATTATGGCAATTTATAGAGATGGAAGGGAGGATCTCTGGCATTGAAGATACAGTAGAAGAAACAGATTCATCAGTCAAAGAAAATACTAAAGCCAACAAAGTCATGAACCAAAATGTCCAAGAAATTTGGGGCACCATGAAAAGACCAAACCTATGAATTATAGGGATAGAAGAAGGTGAAGAATACCAACTCAAAGGCACAGAAAATATATTCAACAAAATCATAGAAGAAAACTTTCCCAACTTAAAAAAGGAAATGCCTATGAAGATACAAGAAGCCTATAGAACACCAAACAGACTAGAACCCCCAAAAAAGTCCCCTTGACATATAATAATTAAACAACTAAATGTACAGAATAAAGAAAGAATATTAAGAGCAGCAAAGGAAAAAGGCCAAGTGACCTATAAAGGGAAACCCATCAGAATAACACCCGATTTCTCAATGGAGTCTTTGAAAGCCAGAAGGACCTGGACAGATGTAATGCAGACACTAAGAGACCATGGATGTCAGCCCAGACTACTATACCCAGCAAAACTTTCAATCATCATAGATGGAATGAACAAGACATTTCAAGACAAAGCCAGATTCAAACAATACTTATCCACAAAACCAGCTCTACAGAAAGCACTAGAAGGAAAATTCCAACTGATGGAAGTCAGATTCACACTCGAAAACACAGGCAATAGATAAAGCCACAGCAGTAAACCCCAAATAAGAGAAGTACACACACGCTACCACAAAAAATAACAGGGATGAACAATCACTGGTCATTAATATTCCTTTATATCAACAGACTTAATTCACCTATAAAAAGACATTGGCTTACAGAATGGATACATAAGCAGGACCCATCTTTCTGCTGCATGCAAGAAACACATCTCAAACTGAAAGACAGATACTACCTAAGAATAAAAGGCTGGGAAAAGACTTTCCAATCAAATGGTCTCAAGAAACAAGCGAGTGTAGCCATCCTGATATCCAACAAAATAGACTTCAAACTAAAATCAATCAAACGAGATCAAGAAGGGTATTACATTCTCATCACAGGAAAGATCCACCAAGATGAAGTTTCAATTCTAAACATTTATGCCCCAAACACAAGGGTACCCACATATGTAAAAGAAACATTACGAAAGCTTAAACCACATATAAAACCCCACACATTAATAGTGGGAGATCTCAATACCCCACTTTCACCACTGGACAGATCTCCCAAATTGTAACTTAACAGAGAAATAAAGGACTTAACTGATGTCATGACACAAATAGACCTAATAGATATCTACAGAACATTCCATCCTAACAAAGAGGAATATACCTTCTTCTCAGCACCCCATGGAACTTTCTCTAAAATCAACCACATACTTGGCCACAAAGCAAATCTCAACATATCCAAAACAATTGGAATAACCTCCTGTGTTCTATCAGACCACCATGGTTTAAAGATAGATTTCAACAACAACAAAAACTATAGAAAACCTACAATCTCATGGAAACTGAATAATGCTCAACTGAATCACCAATGTGTTAAGGAAGAAATAAAGAAATTAAAGACTTCCTAGAGATCAATGAAAATGAAGACACCACATACCCAAACTTATGGGACACTATGATAGCAGTGCTAAGAGGGAAATTCATAGCACTAAATGCCTATATAAAGAAGTTGGAGAAATCTCACACTAGTGACTTAACCGCACACCTGAAAGCTCTAGAACATGAAGAAGCAAAGTCTCCCAGGAAGAATAGACGCCAGGAAATTATCAAAGTGAGAGGTGAAATTAATAAATTAGAAACTAAGAGAATAATACAAAAAATTAATGAAACAAAGAGTTGGTTCTTTGAGAAAATCAACAAGATAGACAAGCCCTTATCCAAGCTAATGAAAAGACAGAGAGAGAGAATCCAAATCAACAAAATCAGAAATGAAAAGGAGGCTATAACAACAGACATTGAAGAAATCCAGAGAATTATAAGGTCATATTTCAAAAACCTCTACTCCACAAAACTGGAAATCCTAAAAGAAATGGACATTTTTCTGGATAGGTATCATATACCTAAGTTAAATCAAGACCAGATGAACTATTTAAATAGTCCAATAACCCCTAAGGAAATAGAAACAGTCATTAAAAGTCTCCCAACCAAAAAAAGCCCAGGACCAGATGGTTTCAGCGCAGAATTCTACCAGATCTTCAAAGAAGAGTTAATACCAATACTCTCTAAATTGTTCCACATAATAGAAACAGAAGGGACATTACCAAACTCCTTCTATGAGGCTACAATAACCCTGATTCCCAAACCAAACAAGGATACAACAAAGAAAGAGAACTACAGACCGATCTCCCTCATGAACATTGATGCAAAAATACTCAATAAAATACTGGCAAAAAGACTCCAAGAACACATCAGAACAATTATACACCATGATCAAGTTGGCTTCATCCCAGTGATGCAAGGGTGGTTCAACATACGAAAGTACGTCAATGTAATACACCATATAAACAAACTCAAAGAAAAAGACCACATGAAAATTTCTTAAACTCAGTATTGTACCCATCAATTCCCCACTCAAATTCTGCCCATATACAAATCTTCAAATCTCAGTCCATTTAGAATTCATGACTTTTTAAGATTTACTTAACATTTACCTCTCTCTCTCTCTCTCTCTCTCTCTCTCTCTCTCTCTCTCTCTCTCTCTCTCTCTCTACCATATTGAGCTCAGTCGTAGTTATGTATATGTGCATGTGTTTACAGTAATTTATTTGGGATTGAATAACCTACCAGGGAGATAGTCCTTAAAGGAGACTCATTCTGAAAGGAAACTGATTGCTCCTCTCTCAGCATTCATTGCTTACCTGTAGCTCTTTATTTAGGGGTGGGGACCTGAGAGGTTTCTCCTATACTATGGACATCTAGTTTACAATGTTGTCAAGGTTTCATGTGTGCAGCACCCTGTCCTATCTAGTAGATATTATCTCGCAGTGGCATCCTGGTCCTTGAGATCCTATAATCTTTCTGTCCCCACTCTAGGACTTTTCCTGAGCCTTTATTGTAGGGTATGCATTGAAGATTTATAAGCTATGCTTGGAAATCCCAGGGTCACTTGTTCTCTGCTTGCTTTCCTGATGTAGATCTCTTCAATAGCTTCCATCTTCAGTTAAAAAGCAAGAGCTTTGTGGTGATATATTGTATATCAAATAAAGTTTGCCTGAAGATGAGAGGACAGAGCCAGGACTAGACTAAACATAGAGGCCAGATGGCGGTAGCATATAACTTTAATCCTAGCACTCAGGAGGCAGAGATTCGTCTGGATCAGTGAGTTCAAATCCACCCTGGACTACATGAGATTGATTTAGTCTAGGAGAGAAACACAGCCAGGCACTGGTGGCATACACCTTTAATCCCAGTACTTGGGAGTCACGGGTCTTCAATCCCAGCACTTGAGATCTCATGCTTCTGCTACCAGTATTTGGGGAAAACATATGCCACTAATCTCAGCACTAGGAAGGAAGTGAAATGGCTAACTAGAGAAAGGCATGAGGAGACAGGAACTTGAGCCTTTTACATGATGACACAGAGGCATTTAGTCTGAGGATTTGTGGAGATAACATATTGCCTTCCTTTCCATTCAGCCTGAAGATTGAGTAGTTGTGAGAAGTTTCTTTAATGGCTTGTTCCTTTGTCTGTCTGATCTTTCAGCACTTGCCTGATATCTGGCTCTTGGTTTTTTATTATAAGATCCTTAGAATTCATACAACACAGATTTATTAATGAGTGAGTTAGAGCTTAAATCTGAGGATATAAGGATAAGTTTTTAGAACACAGTTAGAAAATATATTTCTGTTTGCAGGAAGGACACCTTTATAGATCAAAGTGGGTTTATAAATGAGTTGCTGTTTACCTTTTTACGTTGGTACCATGCAGAAACAATTCCTTCTGTTAGCAAAAACAACCAACATCTGATTGTATTTCAGGATTATTCTATGAGACTACATATTGGTGAATTTAGGCCACTCCACTTAGTTAAAAGGGAGGTTTATTTTGTGGTGTAACTTACAAATGAAGGGATAGGCTACAGGGTCTGGAAAAGGTATGGCACAGTCCAGCAGTGTTCTCTGGAGCACGCTGCTTGTTCTAACTCCAGTGTCCAGGGTCCAGGAACCAAAAGAGCCAGCGCATCCAGATCTCATGTCTTCAGGGTCCTCTCTTGGCCCTGCCTTGTAGGCATGACAGTTACAGAAGCCTCAGTGGGGGTTGGAACTTCCAGATCAAAGCTAAATTGGTTACCCACTAGAAATACATCTATACCTGACACTACTAAGATGGCCTAGAACCTGATAATAGAGTACCCTGGGACTTAGGAGAAAATAAAATATTACTGTTCTGCTCAAAAGGCATGGGGAAGAAAGATTCTGAAAAAAAATCAGCCAGTTTAGAAACATATAGAAGCCAGAACCTTGAGGAATAGGAGGCCCATGTGCTAAGTAATAATGTCTTGCCCATATCTTGAGACTTTGCTTGTCCTTTCGCTAATGTCAGGGAGGATCGACGGCCATTTCTCTCTCTTCTTCTGAATATTACCTCTTCATAAAGTCACATGTGTTTATTTCTCACTGTTTCTCTCAGGATAGGGTATATAGTAATATTTCTTCCCCTTTGGTCATGAGTTTAAGCTTTACCAGCTGAGTCATTTCACTGGTATTAAGAATTTGTTATTTTTCGATGAAAACCTCCTTTTGAAACTCAGATGACCATGGAATTGATTTATAAATTATTTATAAGTTAATTCTACTTTGGAATCTCCATTGCTTCCACCCTCAGATAAATCTATATATCAGAGCACTTCCTAGAGAACTGACACAAAGCAGTTGCTTTATGCCTAAGGAACATGTCATAGTATGAATGGTGTTGACACATCACTGCAACTGTATTACCTAGCTAGTAATATACAGCTGAAGTTTTCCTGTGTCCCGCCCAGTTTGCAGCTGCTCAGACCTAAGACAAGGAGGCTTATATTAATTAAAACTGCTTGGGCATTAGATCAGGCTTACTACTGACTATCTCTTATACTTAAATGAATCCATTTTTGTTAATCTATATGTCATCATGTTTTCTGCAGCTTTACCTGTGTGCCATTACATGCTGCTCCCTGGATAGCAGGCTGGCATTTCCTGACTCAGTCTTCCTCTTCCCAGAATTCTCCTTGTCTGCTTATCCTGCCTATACTTCCTGCCTGATTACTGGCCAATCAGTGTTTTATTAAACCAGTCTACAAAAGCATTATCCCACAGCAATAATGCAGGGCAGGGATTTCCTGAGATCAACTGTGCATGGCTTTGATTCAAGGACTCTGCTGTAAGGAGGTTACTCACTCCCAAAGTTGGGATATTTTGTATAAAAATTACATAAATTTGCATTATGATTGAAAACATCATTTTAAACAAATACTCATGAGTTTTCACTGATACTATTTTTAAATGTGTCAGTGAAGAAGCTGTTACCATACTATAGACTAATGGAGACACAGTTTGTAATTGAGACTACAATTCCAGCATCGGTGTCTGTAGGGATATCTACAATAGCCAAGTTTCCTTAACTCTGAACCATCTGACATGTCTTACCATGCCAGAGCCTTGGGAGGGTACTCAGTGTGAACTCAGATAAAAACCTCCCTACAGAGGAGCTTGGGAACTACAGATACACTTAAAAACTGCTGAAGATACTCAGAACTACTAGATGCTCCTCAATTCATACGCAGAAATGATCTGTTCCCATGTGCTTACTCACAAACATGCATGTGTCTGTTTTCATTTTATAATACATAGTTTCCCCTTCCTGTTCAAAAAATGTTCTAGGGACCTTTGGCTATGTCATCTTCTATGACAATTAACATGTGCTAAATTCTTAAAAGAATAACATTATTTCCCTATGGAGCATCTAAGATATCCATTTTTCATTTGATACCAGATGAAATAAACATAAGAATTTTCCATGTTTGTCCACACAGGTTTGTAATTTTAATACAGGTGATATTAGTGATAATAGGTTCAGTTGGATAAAACATGGAAATTTAAATAATCTGCAAACCTTTCAATTTATTTCTTCTCATGGGGAATAAAATCCAGATATTCCATGAAAAATGTTCTTACCAATGATAGATGGGAAAACAAGTTGTCTTCATTTTACAGCATCCCATGAATTAAGGCTCCAATAAGATAGAGGTAATTAACATTTTTTACACAATGCATATTGGAAATTTGCATCCATGTAAAGAATACTGTCTGACCCAAAGTCCAATGTAATGATTCCTTTGAAGATGTTTCTTATACGCTCAGCTTATGGAAAAATCTAAGTGACCATTGTGCACATGCCTGCTGATGCCATCTAGTGTCTCTGTCCTAACTCCCTTCCATTGGCAACAGAGTTCCTTATCACAGTTTTCTGCTTTTTGCTGGTGTTTTCTTGTTAACATTGGCTCCATGCTCACTGTAACTAAACTGTGTTGCTTCAGAAGATAGGAAAGCTGGAATGTTTCAGCTGAGAGTTAGAGAAGCATCATTTGCAAAGTGATATTTGGTGTTGGTTGAATTGTGCCACAGATTTCAAGTATCTGTAACAATAAAAGAGAATCTACTGACCCAGGCCTGTGCATTCTCTGCATACTATTATTGTGACATCAGCTAAGTGTGAAGATATTTTGGAGAACAGACTGTAGAATATGGGATTACTGAGATCAAGACCAACATAACTCATAGACCAGCACAGTGTGAAGGTAAAATTCAAGGGATCCACTGTCTGTTACCTAATGTGAGGTGAAGGTTAGCCCACATGGTTGCCTGTGTCATATAATGACCACAGTTATCCTGCAGGTTGGGCACACTCTGGACACCAGGAGTCTGTGGATTAACTTCTCACTATCTCCCAGGTATGCTGAAGAAAAAGGTAAATGTATGAACAACCTTTAATTAATGTAAAATGAGCTCCTTTGGCTAAGATTTCAGCAAATATTTCTTCCGCAATGATGTAAGTCCATGAGGATCGCCCAACGACGGAGAAATGGCTGAGATCTACAAGAATTTTATTTTTACATGTATCTTAAGATATATTTATTTGTACACAACTGAATTCTGCTAGAAAAAGCAAATATTAATTGCTTTTACATGAAATAAGATTAGATATTCTCCTAATTTAGAAGTTTTTGAAATTTCCATTCACAATTTTTCTCATCCCTACCACTACCTGTAAATGAATTATTTTCAGGAAAAAGATCTAATGTCTCAGATTGGTTTTCTATATTTAAATGGAGAGATTATGCCTTGATGTTATATCCACAGGTTCTGCACAGTTCTCAGGGATGGCTGCTTCATCAGACAGGGTTAGGAGGATCTGGTTTTCAGCATCCTGCTGCCTGCCCTAGGTTTCCTCTCCCTCCTTCTTCTCCAGCTGGACTAAGTCCATATCTAAGAAGTACCCTGCCTCATGAATGTGCAAATCATGGGAGTCTATGGTGGTAAATACAGAGATTTCCACACCCCACAACACAAATGATTTGTGTCCTCTCCACTGTCACTGTGTACACTAGGTCTTCACCATGAAACTGAGCTGGATCATCTTCTTGCTGGAGGCAGCAGTTACAGGTAAGGGGCTCCCAAGTTCCTTACTTGTGGAGAATGCATACATTCAGGTGACAATGACATCCACTAAGCCTTTCTCTCCACAGGTGTCCACTCCCAGGTCCAGCTGCAGTAGTCGGTGGCTGAGTTCCGGAAACCTGCGGCCTCAGTGAATTTGCCCTGCAAGGCTTCTGGCTACACCTTCACCAGCTACTACATTACCTGGGTGAAGCAGAGGCCTGGACAGGGCCTGGAGTGGATTGGAAGGATTTATCCTTGAAATGGTGATACTAACTACAATCAGAAGTTCAAGGGCAAGGCCACACTGACTGCAGACAAATCCTCCAGCACAGCCTACAAGGAGCTCAGCAGCCTGATATCTAAGGACTCTGCAGTCTATTACTGTGCACGAGACACAGTGTTACAACCCACATTCTGAGTGTGTCAGAAACCTTTGGGGAGCAGGAAACAGCTGGGACTAAGATGGCAGAGATAAGCCTGGAGACTTGCTCAGATATAAATCATGCTGAGTGTGCCTTTGTCTGTCACTTAAAATCCTATGAAGTCTTTATCAACAAGCAGTGGAGAATGGAGTGATGCTGATTTAGGATTCCCCCACTGTACACAAAATGTTGACTAGATCTTTACCATGACCACCTCCATTCACATACTCTTCTTTAATTAAACAAAAGATAATAAGCTCTGGTAGCTATTACGATATATATGATTATGATATATCAAAATATTATATATATTTATATATCCATTCAATCTAAGAGACTAGAACTGTTGGTGAAGTACCTAGGAATATACCATAATATGAACTTGTCTGGTAAAATACAATAAAAATATCGAGGCAAACTAAAACCCCTTTCAATGTTCAGTTTCATATATCTAACACCAGGACATATACTTAATTGGAAGTTGTCTCCATACATTTGTGGGGAGACACTTTACAATTCCTCATAAATCTAATTTCATATATTTATTTATATGTATATTTAATCCTCAATTGTTTTGGGTAATAATCAAATTTCTTACTGATTTGGATTTAGAGATGTAGCAGTATGTCAAGCTATGGAGTCCTCAGGGTGTGAAGTATGAAAACTTTGGCAAAATTCTTGGCTCCTGCTCAGGTAACATTGGGACCAGAGCAGTCGAATTCCAAACTGAAATGTAAGAGACCAGTTCATGTTATCAGGAACCATGTGTGTTCATTACCCTGTTTGGTGAAATTAAACAGTCTCTGTCCCTAGTTCAAGACTGACATTCAGTGGACATCCATGTATGGTGCACAATGATCCCCCTAACACACACAAACACACACACACACACACACACAGAGAGAGAGAGAGAGAGAGAGAGAGAGAGAGAGAGAGAGAGAGAGAGAGAGAGATACACACTTATACACCTTTTGTTGTTAGGTGCAGTAAAGACTACTTAGAACTTCTCTTGATTCTTGGCTCTGTCTCACCTTTCACAGGTCTGCTTCCAATCATTTCTGTCTGTGTATGCCTTTTTGTTTTTGTTTTGTTTTGTTTTTATTAGGAGAATCTACATACATTTTGGCTGTAAAAATGATGAATGGCAGGAACAGAAAAAAATACTGCCATTGATAGCATGGCTACAATGTGACTATTTTGAATTAAATAATAATAACAAAATGAAAAAGAAAGAAAACAACAAAGTGGACAATTTGATTCTCTAGTGCACACAGTTTCATTTATTTATTTACTTACTTACTGTCTCAGATCAATCCAACAGTTTCATTAAAATTAACAAGACCCTGTGCCTAGAAACTCCAATTTGTTTCCCATCTGACCTGGCTCCTACACATATATGACCACCCTCAGGTTGAGATTAAATTGGAATGTTTGTTTTCTT
The DNA here is from genome assembly GCF_049852395.1 of Peromyscus maniculatus bairdii. Lineage (NCBI taxonomy): Eukaryota > Metazoa > Chordata > Mammalia > Rodentia > Cricetidae > Peromyscus > Peromyscus maniculatus. The sequence continues at coordinate 86,244,350 of NC_134865.1, read as the reverse complement.
GATATCACATTTATTTTCCTATTGGAATTTATTCTCACAGTTCACCATTATCCTTCCTTATCTTCTGGCCATTCTCCAACAGATCACATGAAACTCAGAAAGGGTCTCCTGCACCAAGTAAAAGTGGACAGAAATTCCTTGTTCTATAAGGCATTGTGTCCTCCAGCTCTTGTCTTTGCTATGAAAGCGTCAACACTATCATGAACTCTCTTGTTCAAATATAAAAAAGAGTCAGGATAGAAAGCAAAGAGCAGTTCCCTTACCTGTGAGTTGTGGGGAACCACCAGCAGAAAGATGAAGAATGGTATGGAAGTTGGGTTGTTGTTAGATTTGAACTGGCTGCAGCCACGCAAGTTTCAAAGGTCTGTCTTCTGTGAGGACAAGCTGGATTACTCAAGGGAGTCAAAGTTCCCATCCTCCACAGAATCCCATCACACAACATTCCTAGGACAGCCTTTCTCACCAGTATAGGATTGCTCAGAGATTATAAGAATGTCTACAGATATTTCAGAGCAATCATTACATGGCAGTGAGATTAACCAATTTGAGACCATGTCTGTGGTGATATTGTGTTCCCCAATATATTGTACACCCTAATAAACTTATCTGGGGTCAGGGGACAGAACAGCCACTAGATATAGAGGCCAGAAAATGGTGGCACACACACACACCTTTAATCCTAGCATTCCAAAGGCAGAGATCCATCTGGAAACAGTCAGGCATGGTGACATATGCCTTTAATTCCAGGAAGTGATGGCAGGAAGCAGAAAGGTATAGAAGATGTGAGGACCAGGAACTAGAACCTGGTTAAGCTTTTAGGCTTTATAAGCTTTTAGCTTTTAGCAGCATTTCAGCGGAGATCCATTCTGGTGAAGACCCTGAGGCTTTCAACCTGAGGAAACAGGATTGGCTGAGGAATTGGCAAGGTGAGGTTGGATGTGACTTGTTCTGTCTCTGATCTTTTCAGCATTTAGCCTATACCTGGTTCTAGGTTTGTTCTTATTAATAAGACCTTCTAAGATTCATGTTACATCTGGTACTCAATGTTAATGGTAAAAATTCTGAAAAAAGCTAGTTGCCTGTGGCCTTGCAGTCCCCAGCTCAGAACTGAGCTGCATGCCTGTAGTATTTGCTGAAGGAGACAGAGGCATGAGGATCTCGAGCTTGAGGCCAGCCAGGGAGGCTTGCTAAGGAGAAGCTGTGGACAGAGCCAAGCCACAAATGGTGGTCGTGGGTCCATCGAGGCAGCAGCTGCTGCTCTGAGTTGCTGGCTCCATCTTATTATGTTTGTTACGAGGTGAGACTGCTACCTGGGATGAAGGGTTTACTGCTGCTTGTTCAGAGAAGAATTGCCAGGACCATTGTGTTACAAGAAAGCATCAGCAAAGGTCAGTTTGGAAAATTTTGGCAAGACAAATGGTGGGGAGAAATTGCTGTGAAGATTTTCTCTTTTAGGGAAGAACGTTCATGGTTCCAAGAGATAGACATGTATCAGACTGTGATTGCTCCAAACCACAGACGAGGCATAAGAAAGAAAAAAAAAATCTGCAGGGAATCATAATCACACCTAACAGCAACTTTGAAATCTTCAAAAGGATGATGGGGAGCTACAAAGATGATGCACGTGGACTACGGTAAAGCCATTAAGCTGAGTAACACCACGGAAAGATTGGCTTTGGACAACAAACTGCTCAGGACAATTTGGAGATGACTAGCTGAGATGATCCAGATTCACAGACAACTCGAGCAAGGACTTGAGACAAGCCCTACATTTTCCCATTATTCAGAGACTGGACAACAAATGATACAGCTACCTTTCCCAGGACTTCATATTTAACCAAAAAATTTTTCTTCAGGATCTCCTAAAGATGTCTTTGCCCCCAGAAAGCAGAAAGTAATTTTAAGAAAATGACACCTGCATTCCCAAGAGCTGGGGTGGGTGTTTTTGTTCATTCAATGGCTTATGGATAATTGTTATTGTTTAGGATGGTTAGTTACAAGTTGTTGATTGTTAGTGGTTAAAAAAAAGCCAAACAAAGGAGATTAGAAGCAGGGTTCTTGTTTAAAAAAAAAAGAAAAAGAAAGAAGATATAGAAAAGGGTAGATCATTGAATCTACTCTGAAAAAAGGGAAGATATAGAAATGATAAGATAAAAGGTAGAGTTTTTTGATATACTTAAAAAAGAATATGGTATTATAAGATAAAAAAGGGAGATTAATGAATCTACTTTTAAAAAGGAACTACTTGACTTAAATAGATTAAGTAATGAATTTTTTGTCTGAATCTGTCAAATGTTAATTGACTAGACATTGTTAATGTAATTCTTGACTATATATATTATATATACTTATTGGATATACTTTTTCTTGTATTAGTTATAAGCTTATTTTAATTTTAGACATAAAAGGGGAAACGTGGTGATATTGTGTTCCCCAATTTATTGTGCACCTTTATAAACTTATCTGGGGTCAGAGGACAGAACAGCCACTATATAGAGAGGCCAGAAAATGGTGGCACACATGCCTTTAACCTAGCATTCCAAGGGTTGCGATCCATCTAGATCTCTGTGTGTTCAAAGCCACACTGGAAACAGCCAGGCATGGTGATACACACCTTTAATCTTAGGAAGTGATGGCAGGAAGCAGAAAGGTATATAAAGCATGAGGACCAGGAACTAAGACACAGTCTGATATTGTATGTTATGATTTTCAAATGACATTGATTCTGTGTGATCAATAACGTCATTAAAAATTTTTGCCATAAGACAGCAAAAAGTAAAACTAAGAAAAATTAGTCATGCAGATCCTGAGGAGCAGGTTTACAGAGTCCAGCAATGGTTCATTTCATTTCACCACCTATAAGGCCCAGGAGACATCTTCTATGGAAGTATAGAAGATCTGACATGGAGAAGTTCAGTTAGTTCCCATAATCTGTTACTCTCCTTGAAACACTACAGTATCAGAAATGACCCAGTCCAAAGGCCCTGTCAATAACCCTAAAGACAGTTAATCTCATAAGAGAATGAATTTCTCTTTGGAAATCTATGACCTAACAGTCTTGTCTCACAGAGAGGCGATTCCAGGGATTTTCATGCTAAGAATCAGCCCCATTCAGTATAGAGTGTCATGTCTTAGAAAGGGGGCCGGACTGGTTAGATGGAATGACATCAGAATAGGGCCCCAGTGGAGGCTCTAAATTACTTTCCACCTTTGGATCTCATACTCATGGTTCCTTTACTACTTTGAAAATGTTTAAAAATAGAGACTTGATGTACAGGAGTGCTATATCCAACACAATTGACACCGGACGATCAATAAATATAAACAGAAAAGTTCAAATTTAAGAAGTTATTTACAGAAAAATAATAGTATATAGAATTTATCATTTTTTCAATATTCAGTTTCACACACCAGTAAATATGCATAAATCAACACCAACCTACACCTTTGAAAACTATGTCTTTAATTTCATATCTGAATTCTACACAAATAAAACTCTGCCAATACTTCTAAATTATTGACATTGTATCATACTGGTTTTGTGGAGCAAATAAGGCACAGTAGTGTCTGTGTTCAAAAGCATAATAAAATAATTCTTGGAATTATAAAACAAATATGTAATAAATAATAATTATATTATTTTTCCTACTCAGTTTTGTCTCTTACCTTTGTTCTAGGCATTCAGATGTCTAATACTTCTACCATAAAAATCATTATACTGCAGCAGGAAATGCAAACAAGCCCTCCTTTCATGAAATTCAGCCCAGCTATGTTCCTGGAGCACTGGCTGAGAAGCCCAATCCTGGATTCTGAAGCCTTTCAACTCAGTGATAACACTAAGTAATGACCACTAGCTGAAGAGTTGTGTGTGAAAGAAGATTTTGTTATTACTTTTAACTTTTTTTATTAGAAAATTTTTTTGAGAATTTTTTAAACTGAGTGCTGTATCCATCAGTATCCCCACTTACATTCTTTCCATATGCAACTCTCACACTCTCTAAAATTCATGACTTCTTCATTTTAGTTAACTTTTACCACTCTCTCTTCTCTCTCTGTGTATCTCTCTGTGCCTCTCTCTGTGTGTAGATGTGTGTAACATATTGAGTTCTGTTATAGTTACATATATGTACATATGTGCAGCAGTCCACTTGGGATTGAATAACCTATTGGGGAGCTTGTCCTTGAAGAAAACTGATTCTCCCTCTCTCAGCAGCCATTGATTACCTGTAGCTTTTCATTTGGTGGTGGGGACCTGAGAGGTTTCCTCCTATCCTATGGACATCTAGTTTAGGCATCAATATTGTCAAAATTTCATGGTTAAAGCATCCCTGTCCTGTCTAGAAGACTGCATCATATAGTAGCATTCTAGTATTCTATATCTTACAATATTTGTCTCCTCCTCATAATTTTCCCTTACCCCTTAGTGTAGAGTTTGCATTAAAGATTCTGTGACTGTAGTTGGGTATCCCAGAGTCACTTGTTGTCTGCATGATTGCCTAATGTGGATCTCAGATATAGTCTCCATCTGCAATTAAAAATACAAGAGCTTTATTAATGAGAGAGTTGGAAACTTTATCTGAAGATATAGGATAAGTTTTTAGAACACAGAAAATATATCTGTGTCTTTCTATCAGGACACAATTGTAGGTCAAAGGCTTTGTAGCTGGGTTGCTGTTTACCTTTTTACTTTGGTACCATGAAGGCAGAATACGCTTTTTTTTACATAACCATAATATCTGATTGTGATTAAGGATACTTGTATGAGATTACACCTGTTCCTGACACTACTGGGGGCGAGGGGTGGCACAGAACCTGATACTAGATAGCCCTGGGTCCTAGGAGAAAATCCAATAGTACTGGTCTCTTAAAGAAGGAACAGGCGGGCTTTGTGTGCTGTGCTGTGAGCCCTGCTGCAGGGAGGTGAGCAGAGAGCATGGCTGACCTAGGAACCCCTGACAAGAATGCAGTGACCTATAATGATGTGCATGTCGACATCACTCAGGAAGAATGGGCATTGATGGATCCTTCACAGAGGAATCTCTACAAAGATGTGATGGTGGAGACCTATATGAACCTCACAGCTATAGGTTACAATTGGGAAAATCTTGAAGTTGAAGAACCTTGTCAAAATCCTCTAAAACATGGAAGGCATGAAAGACCTCATACCACAGAGAAATCCTGTGAATATATGGGGTGTGGTAAAGCCTTTGTATGTTGTAGTCATCCTCAAAGGCATGAAAAAACACAAACTGGAAAGAAATCCTATGAATATAATCAATGTAGTAAAACCTTTGCACAACACAGTCATCTTCAAAGGCATGGAACAACACGCATGGTTAAAAAACCTTATAGATGTAATCAATGTGGCAAAACCTTTGCTAATTGGAAAGTTCTTCAATTGAATAGAAGAACACATACAGGGGAGAAACCCTATGAATATAATCAATGTGGTAAAGCCTTTGCACAGCCCAGTCATCATCAAAGACATAAAAGAACACATACTGGAGAAAAACCCTATGAATGTAATCAGTGTGGTAAAGCCTTTGCTCATAACAGTGCCCTTCAATTGCATGAAAGAACACATACTGGAGAGAAACCCGATGAATGTAGTCAGTGTGGCAGAGCTTTTGCTCAACACTTTACTCTTCAAAGGCATGAAAGAACACATACTGGAGAGAAACCTTATGAACGTATTCATTGCAGTAAAGTCTTTGAATGTCCCAGTCATCTTCAAGTACATAAAAGAACACATACTGGAGAGAAACCCTATAAATGTATTCAGTGCAGTAAAGCCTATGAATGGCCCAGTCATCTTCATCGACATAAAAGAACACATACTGGAGAGAAACCCTATAAATGTATTCAGTGCGGTAAAGCCTGTGCAAGGCCCAGTCATCTTCAAGTACATAAAAGAACACATACTGGAGAGAAACCCTATCAATGTAATCAATGTGGTAAAGCCTTTGCACAACCCAGTCATCTTCATGGACATAAAAGAACACATACTGGAGAGAAACCCTATCAATGTAATCAATGTGGTAAAGCCTTTGCACAACCCAGTCATCTTCATGGACATAAAAGAACACATACTGGAGAGAAACCCTATGAATGTAATCACTGTGATAAAGCCTTTGTATGGCCAAGTGATCTTCAAGTACATAAAAGATCACATACTGGAGAGAAACCCTATGAATGTAATCAGTGTGGTAAAGCCTTTGCATGGCCAAGTGTTCTTCAAGTACATAAAAGATCACATACTGGAGAAAAACCCTATGAATGTGTTCAGTGCGGTAAAGCCTTTGCATGTTCCAACAATCTTCAAGCACATAAAAGAACACATACTGGAGAGAAACCCTATAAATGTAATCAATGTGGTAAAGCTTTTGCAGGTAGCAGTCATCTTCATGGACATAAAAGAGCACATGCTGGAGAAAAACCCTATAAATGCAATCATTGTGGTGAAGCCTTTGCTTATCACTCTCATCTTCAAAGACATGAAAGAACACATACTGGAGAAAAACCCTATGAATGTAATCAATGTGGTAAAGGCTTTTCAAAGTCCAGTCATCTTCACATGCATGAAAGAACACATACTGGAGAAAAACCCTATGAATGTAATCAGTGTGGTAAAGCCTTTGCACGGCCAAGTGTTCTTCAAGCACATAAAAGAACACATACTGGAGAGAAACCCTATGAATGTAATCATTGTGGTAAAGCTTTTGCACATAGCAGTTCTCTTCATGGACATAAAAGAACACATACTGGAGAAAAACCCTATCAATGTAATCAATGTGGTAAAGCCTTTTCAAGGCCCAGTCATCTTCAAAGGCATGAAAGAACACATACTGGAGAAAAAACCCTATGAATGTAATCAGTGTGGTAAAGCCTTTGCTCATCACTCTCATCTTCAGAGGCATAAAAGAACTCACATACTGGAGTGAAACCATAGAACTGTAATCAATGTGTTAAAGCCTTTGTCATCACAATGGTCTTCAATTTCATGAAAGAAAACATGATTGAGAAAAAAACCTATGAATGTAAACAGTGTGGTAAAGCCATTTCACAGCCCAGTCATCTTAAAGTATTTTAAAGAACACATACTGGAGAGTAACCCTATGAATATAATCAATGTGTTAATACCTACTCACAACACAGAGCAACCATATAACGGTAAATCTTTTAGTGTGTAATTTATCTCTGCTGTGAATATCACTCTGTATAAATAAAATGCTGATTCGCCAGTAGCCTGGCAGGAAGTATAGGCGGAACAAGCCAAGAGAATTCTCGGAAGTGAAGGCTGAGGCAGAGAGGCACTGTCAGCCGCTGTGAGAAGTAACATATTAAGATAATGGTAAGTCACAAGCCATGTGGCCACTTATAGGTTAATAGAAATAGGTTAATTTAAGGTATAAGCACAGTTAGCAAGAGGCTTGGTCTAAGAGTAGATGATGTACTTTCATTGATTGTTGTTTTGTCAAAAGTGTAGGGAAAGGGGGCTGGGTAAAGAAAACCACAGTAACCCTGGGGCCCAGAATTAGGGAAAGATGACACAGACAAGGCCAGTTAAAAAAAAACCACTTTGGCTCAAATTAGTGCCATCTCTGCCCCTGGCCAACTGACTTGTGAAATTAATCAACCACAAAACAGGATAATAGAATCCTGTCCCTAGGGCCCAGAATCAGGAAAAGAAACACAACTTATGTTTTGGACCTGAGCCAGAGAAATGAACCAAGGAAACACGCCCTGACTCTGAAACTGGTGACAAAATAACACTCTTGGTCCCTAGAATCAGAGTCAGTGAAAGAAATATGCCCTTCCCTTGAAGGTAGTGTCAAAAAGCCAAGAAAAAGCCAGTGAAAGAAAAACAATTTGTCTCTGTAATCAGGACCATCTCTGTCCTAGGCCATAAAACTGGCCAATTGCTGGGCAGAAAAAAAAACCTGATTGGTTGATTCCATCTCCAAAACATCCTATATAAACTGCCCTACCTCGTCAATTGAAAGTTGTCGTCTCCACCCTGGTAGAAGCAGCTACTCTCCTGGACTCCTCCTTCCCAATCAATAATCTAAAAGTGTTTTGGGTGTGAAGTCCTGCATTCACCGGTGCACAGAAGAACTTTATTGGGATGTCCCAAGTTGGATTGAACAAGGTGGACCTGAATAGAAGATCCTTGTTGAGATATCCCATAGTGGATTGAGCAAGGAGGAGCTGAACAAAAGAACCTTACTGAGATGGCTCAAGTGGATTGAGCAAGGGGGGAGCTGAACAGAAGGTCCTTGCTGAGTAGACAGAGCAAAAAAAGCTGAAACATAACACTTTTCTCCTGAGCCAGAGGAAATTGCTACATTTTTGTAATTTCTTTGGCCAGAAAAGCAGGGCTTTATTAGGAAGCCCCCTTAAATGGGTGCTGAGCAAAGCTTAGCTATAGTGGCTCTCTGGGAGAGGAGCAGGATTGCTATATCCTACAGGGAGACCATGACCCATCACACCAGGTATAGCCTGAAGAGTCAGGATATTTTCAGAAGAGTCAGGATACCCTTCCCTGCTGAAGCATTCCCAGGCCTGTCTTTCCTGAGAAGTCAGAAAATATTCCCTCTAGGTTTGGACTAAAAAGCTCCAGGTGTCCGAGACACCTACAGGGCAGAGTTGTTGTTTTGAGCAGCTTGAGGTGTCTTTGATACCTTGCCCTCTAGGACTGAACTGTCTTATTGCATTTGCAGCTATCAGAGCTGTGCTAAGAGGCTCAAGGTGTTTTCTGACTCTCAGGTAGTCAGCATGCCTTTCCTCAGATTTGCAAAACTCATATTTTGGTGCCAAAATCTGGGACCAAACTCAGAGTTGTTGCAACCTATTTACTTACAAAAACATTTTAATGATGTTAATTTTAAAATACTTAATAGAGAATATACAAATCATTAAATACTTCATGTATGTATCCAAAGAAACACTTTCATCTATCTGGAAGAGATGTAATAATTTACATCTCTTCGTAATCAACTGTATATTTCACAATAAAATAAATGTGCTATGAATATGTATACATTATTTAAAGTCTCATGTATCTTCATGTCCTTATCTGTTATGCATTTGGCAATTCATCACAAAGTATTGTCTTCTAAGGGAATTATCCAGAAATGCTAGGTAATGTAATAGCAGTGAGATTTATTTTGTGGTGTCTACTTTTGTCCAACTTCATATGGTGATCAACATAACATTACAGACTTGCAGATGAAAGACATTTCCACCACAGCTGTCTCCTTGATGCTCAAATAAAATTAGTTGTAATATTAAATCTATAAAATACCATCTTTTCAGATTGTAAACATATTTTCCTTGAAAGATAATGCACAGTAGGTGAAATTGAATGATAAATCCTATTTCCGAGTGAAAATGATATGTTGCTATCTCTTTTGTTTTTCCTTTTATTGCATGTGAAATTATTTAGTTTACTCTGAGGATCAAACATTTGTTCATAGCAGTTTCTCAGATCAACAAATGAATGTGAGAGAATAGCTTGAATGTCAGTTATCAGTCATGGATATTATATGAATTCATGATATTCATGTGTCAGTCTCCTGAGTACAAGTCAAAGGGTAGATGATTTACTTCCAATAATTATTTTCTCAAAATATTTAAACAATATTAATGTTAAAATACTTAATAGAGAGTATAAAACACATGTATTTAATATTTAATGTTTAATGTTTTTAATATGTGTGTATCCAAAGAAACATTTTCATCTATCTGGAAGAGAATTGATAATTCAAGTTAATCAGCAATCAACTGAATATTTTATAATAAAACTTGATGTACTATGTATATGTATATATTATTTGAAGTTACATGCATCTTCATGTCCTCACCAGTTATCCATTTGGCATAATATCTTGCAGTATTGCCTTTTAAGTGTATTATAGAGGTACCAGATAATGTAATAACAGTAACATTTACTTTAAAAATCTGGGGTGTGTGTGTGTGTGTGTGTGTGTGTGTGTGTGTGTGTTTTATGTGACTATGGGTTTTTAGGCCACGACAGAAGTGTGAAGAATAGAAGACAACTTTGTGGGGTCTTTTGTCCATATTCATATGGTGAACCAGATGAGGTCACAGCCTTGTACAACACAGACATTTCTAACAGAGCTGTCTCATTGATGCTGAAATAAGATTACCTGAAATATTAAAACAATAAAATATTGTTTTTTTCTGATTGAAAACATTTTCTATTAAAGATAATGAAAAATAGTAGATATTGACTAATAAATACTATTTGTGAATAAAAACTAAAAAAAAAAAAAAAAAAAAAGAAGGAACAGGCAGGAGAGATTTTTAAAAAGCCAGGCAATCTGGCAGCACTTAGACACCAGAACCTTGAGGAATAGAAGGCCTATGTGCTAAGTAAAAACGATGTCTACCCAGCAGCTCAGAGAAGCAAGACCATGGTAAACCCTGCCTAAGATGTGGGAAAGAGCAAAGACAACATGGTTGCATGTGGAGAAACATCAGAGGAAGACAGTTAACTGTGGGAGAGGAAGGAGCTGGGTGAACTGGTGGTACAGCACAGGCAAGTCTCTCAAGGTCCAGGTGGATCTTTGCTGTAAGAAAGAGCAGACCGAGCCAGCTGTGAAAGAAAGGCAAGTCATTGAGGATCCAGAGTGCAGAAGGATATGGCATAGAAAGAAATAGTCCTACTGGGTGTTTTAGGGAGGTCACAAAAGAGCTGGGAATACGTTTGTGATGGAGAGCAGCAGGTCTCTATGGTAGGTGAGAAAGGTAAGCCCTGGAGGAAATAAATAAACAGAGGTCTTCAAAATGTGCTTTGTCATTTTTAAAGTATAATCTCAGATATCGTTTATCTTTTTATAGTATCACTTCTATTTTTGAGAATCAATCTTAGAGCATTAGGCTGAAATGGCACACCAGTGAATTATGGGCTCAGTCACATTTTGTGACTTCAATTTAATGTGACGCTCATTATTCACTAAACCTTATATACCCTTTCTTGAATTATTATATTTTAATATTTCTTATCTTAATTTCATATGAAATCATTTATTAATCTATGGAAAGACAAAAACAAGTTTACACATAAGGAGTATAGAAGTGTAAGGCTGAAAACTTACATTTCTATGCAAGACCATAACTTCATACTAAGTAAATTTTAATTTCTTCTTTCTTCTTCATTCTTTTTGAAAGTTTCAAATACACAAATCACAACTCAAACTTATGATCCTTCTGCTCTAATATCTGACTTATCAGGTGTTGGGAATGAACATGGGCTTCAGGCTTGCAAAATAATACCCTACCAAATAAGCAATGACCCCAGGACAATAAATAATACTTTCTTCTATCCAAGGGCTACAAACTGTCCACATGGGCAATATGGGTCTCAAGATTTGCTAGAAATTTCAGGTGAATGTCTATAAATCTTTCAGTACCAAGTTAAAATGGCATCTTTGCTGCTGAAATTAAGGAAATCAATAAACACAGGAAAGATCTTCCAAACATAGATAAATAAGACACTCATGTGTACATCAGTAAAATTTGCATATAAAGTTCTTTGGCTAAAACTGTTTCCTGGAATTTTAATGACACATCAGCAAATAATCTCATTTTTCTGTGAACTGTACACAGCTCCCATATGGACATTTATAGGAACTCTCATCCTTAGGGAGCTAGAGCACTGTGAAGATGGAGGATTTCCTGTGAGTGCTGGTGTCTCGCTCCTGGAGAGAACCTTCTTTCTCTTTGCTCATTTTAACATTTACCCATTTCTCTTGTGGGAGGGAGCAGCTCATAAGCACCATGGTAAGTGATGGAGGTGCAGGCAGGAGAGTTACAAGCCTATCACAGCAGGCTTTTGATGTCACCAAGAGCTTATCCTTGTGGCCTTAAGGTAATGGCAGAAGCAGCCCATTGGAAGATATCATAGGAACTGAGTGGGAAAGCATCCATTTCCAAGTTCCACACCTTGTCAGAATTTTACTGATCTGACAATATAAAGGAGCAGACAATGATCAGGCAGGTTCCAATCCCAACCTCAATCACTGTGACCTTCCTCACTCTGCTTCCCTGCTGCTCTGACCCTCGGAGGGACAAAACAGTAGTGCAAAGTGCTGCAGCAGACAATCCTGAGCTGACAGTTATGCTAATGTATCATGTACCCAAAAGACAGAGAGAGCCTCCCAAGCATAGTAGAAGGTGAAACCCAATACAAACACAGAAATGGGGTTCTTCCCTGATTTGTTGGTATAACCTACAAAGTTCTCTCCTAATCCTTTGGAAGGCCAAGAATGAATTCATTCTACATACAGACAGCAGCGGTGCTTTGAGGAACTTCATAGTTATTAATTTTTTCATGTGATGGAAACACAAACATTACACAAATCACTAATAAAGAGTTTTATGGAGCTCATCCTGGTGCCTGGCCGTGGATCTCTGTATCTGCCACCATCTGTCACGGGACAAAGGCTCTATGATGACAGCTAGGTTAATTGCTAGGCTGTTCATCAGAATAGACAAGGCCAGGCACCCTCTGGACCACTGCCAGCAGTCCAAGGTGTGGTCAACCTTGTGGATTCCTGAGAGCCTCCCCAGCACCCTGCCTCCCCCTATTCCCATGTCCTCATCTATCATGGTATCTCCCCCCCTGCCCTCCAACCCTGTCCCTGTTCCAGCTCGACCCTCCCATTTTCCTATGTTCTCATCCCCCACTCCTTGCCCTTTGCCACCCTCCACACACCCAGTCCACTCATGAAGATCTCATCCACTTCTCCTTCACAGGGTCATCCATGTGTCCCTCCTAGGGTCTTTTCCTGTTAGCTAGCCTCTCCGGAGTTGTGGGTTGCAGTCTGGCCATCCCTTCCCTCCCATTTAGTATCCACTTATGAGTGAGTACATACTATGTTTGTCCTTCTTAGTTTGGGTTACCTCACTCAAGATGATATTTTCTAGATCCATCCATTTGCCTGCAAATTTCATGATATCCTTGTTCTTTACTGCTCAGTAGTACTCCATTGTGTATATGTGCCATATTTTCTTTATCCATTCTTCAGATGAGGGATATCTCGGTTGTTTCCAGGCACCAGGCTGAGCTCCAGGAATCCAATTGATGAGAGAGAGGAGAGATACTGCAGGCCAGGGACATCGAGTTCATGAAGGGAAGATGTGCAGAGATGACTGGCCACTCTAGTGGAAGCCCAGGAACTGTGGACTGGTGGCTGTGGAGCCCCCATGGAAATGGACTAGGCCCTCTGTACATGTAAGATGGTTGCTGGGCTCGAATTGTTTGAGGGGCACCCAGGCAGGGTGATCAGGATCTGTCCTTGGTATATGGGCAGGCTTCAGGAATCTGGTGCCTGCGGTGTGACACCTTGCACAGCCTTGGTGCAATGGGAAGGGGCTTGGACCTGCCTAGGCTCATTGTGCCGGGCTCTGCTGACTCCCCATGGGAGACCTCGATTTGGGGGATGTGGGAATGTGGGGTGCCTAGGGAAAGAGGGCTGGGGGATGGGAGGAGGGAGGAGGGGGTATCTGTGGATAGCATGTGGATTGAGTAGAAAATTTCTTAATAAAGAAAAAGGAAAGAAAAAAGAAAAAATGACATCAAATGTGAAGTGGGTAGCCATTTCAGCTTTGATCTGGAAGTTCCAACCCCCATTGAGGCTTCAGTAACTGTCTCACCTAAAATGCAGGGCCAAGAGAGGGCCATGAAGAGCCGAGATCCAGATGTACTGACCGCTCTTGGTTCCTGGACCCTGGACGCTAGAGGTAGACCGTGCAGAGTTCTCCAGAGAACACAACTGGACTGCCCTATGTCTTCCCCAGATCCTGCAACCTACCCTCCCTTCTTTTGTAAGTTATGCCAATAAATAAACCTCCCTTTTTACTACGTGGAGTGGCCTTAATAATTTCACCAATAAAATGTAAATGACTAATTGGAGAAAGAGTAGACATAATATACGGTTGGTGAGAATATATCCTGTTGCATTTCGTATGAAATTTTGTCTGTAATTTCCTCCAAAATCTAAAAATAGAAATGTCATGTGTCCTAGATACATCACTCCTGGGCAGACACCTAAGGAATCTCTACTGTAAGATACCAGATCATTTGTATGCAGTGTTGCCATCTTCACAGCATCTAAGAGCTGGAATCAGCCTAGAGTCCCATCAGCTGATGAATGGACAATAAAGATGTGGTTGAAGCCTTTCTTCATTATATGGAGGAACCTGCCTGACTCCATTTATAGACAGTATCCATTATGCTGCATTTTTAAAAATAAGTTTTGGCCGGGCAGTGGTGGTGCAAGCCTTTAATCCCAGCACTTGGGAGGCAGAGCCAGGTGGATCTCTGTGAGTTCAAGGCCAGCCTGGGCTACCAAGTGAGTTCCAAGAAAGGTGCAAAGCTACACAGAAAAACCCTGTCTTGAAAAATAAAAAAAAAAATAAGTTTTTATTAACTGTGAGATTTGAGTTGCTCTCTGTTTCTTGGAATCTGACCTTCACCAACCCATGAACTTGATTTGTTTTTGAGAATACCCTGACCCTCAATGTTGCACCCTGAACCCTAATAATCACATGGTGGGTGGCCACATGTTTCTTTCTTTCTTTCTTTCTTTCTTTCTTTCTTTCTTTCTTTATTTATTTATTTATTTATTTATTTATTTATTTATTTCATTTTCCTTATTGCCCCATTGTCTTCTTTCTATAAAACTACTCATGATAATACTACCTAAAAGAGGTCCAAGGGGTGGATTCATGGCTATTCTCTTTAACCTGAATTAGGAGGCACTCATTGGCCAACTTTTGGGTACATCCCTATGAAAAGCAACCTTGATTTGGCTCAAACTGTGGTAGTGGTCATAGTCATGCTCTTGCCATTGGGATTAACACTATTTGTATAAACATTTAGGTTAATGCTCCTTTTTTCTAATCTTGTTAGGTCTATCATTGCACATTCAATAAGCACACAGAAGATTCAATTATATTCCAAAAAAACCGTTGTTTTAATATTTCTAATTGCTAATCAAAGTGAAGACCCCAGTCTGTGAACATATGTTTTGTGTGCCTTTAAGGGATATGGTCTCCATCAACTTTCTGCTTTAATTCTTGAGCCTCCAGTCAATAATAAATTATCCAGGGCCAGAATTGAAAACCTGAATTCACATAAAAGTGCTTTAATTCTTAAGGGATTGAGGGCAAGAGAGAGGATAGATCTCCTGTAGGAAAAGGAAATAATATAGACTGTTTTGGATGCATTGGTGGTGTCTGGAAGGGAGGATCAAATGGAGAGTATGAGGACAGGGGAGAAAAAAGAGAATAAGGGGAAAGAGAGCTAAAAGTTAGGGCCACTTGAGAGTCAGTATGGTAACCTAATAGAGTAGAAGATTCTAAAGGAGAGATGTAACACCAACATAAGCTACAACTCCTTTAAATTAAAATAGTATCTGGCCTGCAAGATATGCTAGGTCAATGGTGGAAAAAAGCTTGTGGAAGTAACCAACAATATCTGATTTGACATAAGATGCCTTCAAGAAATAGAACCCATATTCTACAGTACTTGAATGGCAAAGACTCTGAAACTAGACAGAACAGGAACCTAGGATGAAAATAAGTACTACAGTTCTATAAAAAGAAGATTATAACAAAACACTCACAATCACATTCTGCTACACTCAAAGATCAGTTCCTTGCTCAGCCATTATAAGAGAAGCTTCCTACTGCAGCAGATGGGAACATATACAGATACCCACAGTAAGACAATATTCTGAGAGTGAGAGACTTTTGACACTCAGGACTGTTTGAGATATGTTCTTCAAATCCCCTCAGTGCTCATGGAACACTGAAGAAGAGGTGAAAATAGTGTAAAAGCAAGAGGTGATAGAAGCACCAAGGAAATAAGGTCCCCTAAGAAACAGGATAGTTGCACATATGATACTGAGGCAGCAATTGCAAAGCCTTCATGGTGCACCAGATGGGGTCCTAGAGCTGAAAGAATTGGACCCACATGCCCAACCCTAACCCAGAAGCTATCTCCAATTGATGACCATTTGCAAATGAAATAGTTTCCTCTAAGGGAGTCTCATTGAGAAAACCAAACATTCTTTTCTTTTTTTCCCTTATTTTTATTAAGAATTTTTTTCATTCTTTTTGCACACCAACCAAACATCCCCCTTTTCCCTCCCTCCCCCCGCTCCCCCTAGCCTCCTGCTCTCAGCCCACCCCCTGTCCCATCCATTAGAAGGCAAGGCCTCCCATGGGGACGCACATCCAGTAGAGGCAAATCAAGCCCTTTCCCCTGCCTCAAAGGCTGCAAGAGGTGTCCCATCATAGGTAGTGGGCTCCATAAGCCCCCACTCATGCACCAGAGATCAGATGGATTCTGATACTATCTCCAGGGGTACTCCCAAGCAGATCAAGCTGCACAACTCTCTCACTATGCAAAGGGCCTAGAACAGGGAGGGAGGGGGAAAAACAATGAAACAGATCCCATGATAGACAGAGACATCATGGGGACAGAGAGAAACCCAGTGCTAGGGAATTTACCAGGAATCCCCAAGGATGACCCCAGCCTGAGCTACTAGCAATAGTGGAGAGGGTGCCTGAACTGAACTTGCTTGCCCCAGAGATCAGACCGGTGAATACCCTAACTGTCATCACAGAGCTTTTCTCCAGTGACTGATGGAAGTAGATGCAGAGATCCACAGCCAATCACCAGACAGAGCTCCAGGAGTCCAGTCAAAGAGAGAAGGGGGATTCTATGAGCAAGTTCATCACGATCATGATGGAGAAATATGCTGGGACAACCAAAGCAAACTAGAGGGAACTCATGAAAGTTGGATCAATGGCTGTGGAGCCAACAAGGGACTGGAAACCAACCACTCTTAAGCATATGCTGCATGTCTAAAAGTAGATGGTCATAGAAATCAAATTAAAATGCATTTTTGGAGGTTCCATTTCTTTTAACATCACATGGTTTTTATCATTTTATTTATTTGTTTATTTAATTATCTCTTGTTTTATCCAAGACATTATGTTCAGTTGCATACATAGTATGGCTACTATTTTTGTGTTTTTATCCAATTCCAGAGTGAGTGCATCAGGAGGTCTCAGCATCTGCACCTCTCTTCTGTCTTTTCTTGGGCTCCTATCCTTCTGGTTGTTTATTTTGACCTGCTCTGATGTGTCCATTTTTGATTGCCCTCATTTTACTTTATTTTATTATTATTCATAAGAAGCCTGTTTGTATTCTTAAAAGAGTCAAGGAGATGGTTTACCTGCAGGGAAGGAGAGGAGAGAAGGATTTGAGAGATGAAGAGAGAGGAGAAACTATATTCATGAGATATTATATGAGAAAAAAATCTATATTCCATGAAAAAATACTTGACCATAGGTAAAACATACTAGGCGATGAGGAAAGAGGAAGGACTCATATTATGCCCAAAACCTGACACATGTTACAAACTCCAAGAGGTGCCTAAGTCTGTACAAAGGCCGGAGGCAGAAAAGGTCCTATTTATTTAAATCCTTAGTCTCTGTGGTTTGGCTATCACACACTTGCTCCCATGGTTCTGTCCATGTCTAACCTGGGTGGGCTTGAGCCAGGACAGGATAAAGAATGAATGGGGTCCCTGAGTAAGGTTCATGGTGTGCAGCGCTCCCAGCTGCTTCTCTCAGCATCCCACAGCCTGGATGGAGCAAGAAGTAGATGTGGACCCTGGGTAACAACAATATGACAGTGTGCCAAATTTCCATGAAAGATGCAAACCATCACATGTGTGGGAAAAGGAAGAAAAAAAAGAGAAGGAGCAGTGTGGGCTTACTAATAAGAAAGCAGGAGCTCAGGAACCAAGTGTGAAAAGAAGGTTGACATGAACTAAGACTGTGAAAAGTGTAGGAGGAAAAGAATGTAAGTGAAGAGGTTGTGCTAGAAGTAGAGGTTGGTCTTCCCAAGGTGTGTTTCCTGGGATCCCTGTAGTCCTCATGCTCTCTTATTTCAGACTCACACTACAGGAAGTCAGATACAGTGATGGACATATTGTAATAGGCAAATGCAGTAGTATCCACCTTCCCCATTTCTAAAGAAGAGGCTGACTCCCCATATGCAAATGTACCTTCTAGCTCTAAGTTAAATCCCCTCCTGGATTGTGGGAGCTCACATCTCTCTCACAGGAGGCTGACCTCTGAGGAAAAGTAGGTGTAGCCTAGAAGATGACACTGTTGGGTCTTCTGTGTCTGGTGACTGCCCTTCCTGGTGAGTGTTACCATTTCATACATGTGTCCATGAGGGGTTGTGACAACCTGTGATTGACAGAATTGTCTCTTCTTGTCTGAAGGTATCCTGTCCCAGGTACAGCTTCAGGAGTCAGGGCCTGGCCTGGTGAAGCCCTCTCAATCACTGTCCCTCACCTGCTCTGTCACTGGTTTCTCCATCACCACCAGTGGTTATGCCTGGCACTGGATCAGGCAGTCCCCAGGGAAGAAGCTGGAGTGGATGGGGTACATAAATAGTGCTGGTAGCACCGGCTACAACCCATCCCTCAAGAGCCGCATCTCCATCACTAGAGAAACATCCAAGAACCAGTTCTTCCTGCAGCTGAACTCTGTGACCACTGAGGACACAGCCACATATTACTGTGCAAGAGACACAGTGAGGAGACTTCAGCATGAGCCCAGACACAAACCTCCCTGCAGTGGAGCTCTGGACCAGCAGGGGGCGCTCAGCTCTAACCAAACCCAGGAACTCTAAGGCGTCAGAGCTGGAAAGAAAAACAACTGGATTTCTCTGTTTTTGGTTCAGTTCCTAAGAACAGAGAGGCTTTGGGGTTATATCTCTCTCTGATCATGAAAAACTGTTTTTATAAAGTCACATTTGTTTACTTCTCATTGTTACTCTTAAGATGATGTATGTGGTAATATTTCTTGTCCCTTTTGGTTGTGAATCTAGCTTTTACCAGATGAGAAATCTCTCTGGTCTTACAAATATTTTTTTTAATCAAAACATCTTTTTGATACTCAGCTGACATTGGAATCACAGAATCTCCATACCATCCATCCTCAAATACTTCTGTATGTCAGAGCACTTCTAAGATTATTGACACAAAGCAGTTGCTGTTATGCCTAAGGATATGTCATAGAGTGAATGCGCTTCACACATCACTGCAGGTGTATTACCCACCCTGCAACGCAGGGCAGGTATTTCCTGAGGTCAACTGTGCATGCCTGATGTCTGAGGACTCTGATTTAAGGGGGTTACTCACTCCCAATATTGGGATATTTTGTACAAAAAGTGAATAAATTTGCACTGTGACTAAAAACAGATTATTAAACAAATAGTCATGTTTTTATACTGATAGTTACCATTTTTAAATGTGTCAGTGAAGAATCTATCTGTGATATAGAAAAGAACTATAAGCTGTGTGTGCAGATACACCTGGACATGCACCATTAGTATTTGATCTGTGATTGGTGATCTCCCCCTACAGAGTTTTATGAGTTTGGAAACCAAACCCAAGTGCAGACTATAAAACACAGTGCCTCATCCAGGGGGCTAAATAAAATCAGAAGAGTTAATGGCCTTAGAACATGGGCCCCCATTCAGGTAACAAGATTGACACTCAGTTCTGTGATGTTTTTGTCTAGTTCTGAATGACAATTAGGAAACAAACTCAAGATGAGAGATAATGTGTAAAAATATCCCTGAAACTCTCATAGAATCACAAAGAAGGTGGCACAGTGTGCATAGAGGTCAGAGTCCCTAAAACCCTGCACTGCACAGCTGCCTCTCCAGTGTTAGGACCTTGTTCACCTAAGGCCACCCACAGCCCACAGGTCATGCATAAAGAAACAGGGACTCAAATATGAGATTTCCAGAGATAAAGAAGTAGATGGACATCCAGCCAGGCCAGTCAGGACTCAAAGACTGTCCTCGGCTGTGAGGATTCTCTAATGATGGCCATGCTTCTAAATAAACAGTGAAAAATTGTCATGGGAGGAAGTCACAGCCTGGAGAATGAAGGAAGGAGAGAAGGCCATCTTCATGTTCATAGAGCAATATCTGGATGGCAGGATCCACATCATTTCTTATTTGTCTGGGAGTGAGTTAACAGGGCAGGGGCCAAGAGAATATCCCTGAGATCTGTACCTCTAGTTCTTCTAGTCAACACCAGATGTAGAATTGACCTGCATTCTGCTCACCTTTTATATCCTCTAGCAACTTCCCCAAGAACAATAACACCCAATGTCAGATTGAAAGCTGAGCCCTGGCTGAGGAGCCCAAATCTCCTTCTCACAGGAGACTACACCAAAGTATGTGTGTCATGAAACTGATTTTCTGCCTGGTGACTGTTCCCTACAGTGAGTGTCACAGTGTTTAAGGAAAGGAGATTGGACATGTGGCCCATAGTTTGTGTTTATGATTAATGGTGGTAATCAATATCCTCAGGTGCACTGACCCAGGTGTAGCTGCAGGAATCAGGTTTGTCCTCATAAAATCCTTGCAGACCCTGCTACTCATCTGTACTCTCTGGATTCTATGTCAACAATCATCATATTGACTGGGTCATCATATTCACAGCATCCAAGAAGTGTTTAGAGTATGCTGATACAATACCTTGGACTACTGGAGACACTGTTTGTAATTGGGACTTCAGCTCCAGCATCACTATCAGTAAGCATACAATCAATAAACAAGTTTCCTTAAATCTGCACCATTTACCATATCTCACTGTGCCAGAGACATAGGAGGAGACTTCAGGGTAAACTCAGACACAAATCTCCCTACAGAGGAGATCTGGCACAGCAGTGGCACCTAAGAACTGCTGAAGATACTCAGAACTACTAGATGCCCCTCACAACATAGGCAGTTCTGAACTTCCACCATGGGCTTCCTCATGAACAAGTATGTAGTGTGAATTCTAATTGGTCTTAATAATAAAAACCAGAGTCAGATATAGAGGTAAATGCTGAAAGATCAGAGACACAAAGGAGAAACCAGCCACAGTCAACTCTTACCTCACCAACTCCTCATCTGAAAATGTGGCAAACTCCTGTCTCCAACCCCTTATATTCCTCTCTTTGCCCAGCCATATACCATATCTGTTTCCTCCTTCCATGTGCTGGGATTAAAGGTATCCCTTTAATGGCCTGGCCTCTATGGTTAACTAGTGAGTATCTCTGCCCTCTGACCTCCAGGTAAGCTTTGTTTGTTAGAGCACAAAGCATCACCACAAAAAGCACATATTGGTTTACACTTTAGAATATGTGGTTTCCCCTTCTTGTTCATAAAAATCATTTAGAGACTCTTTGCTCTGTCATAGTCTAGGACAACTGTTATTTGATTAATTTCTTATGAGCATAATATTATTTTGTCATGGTGAATCTACAATGTCCATTTGCAAAATACTATTGGATTTAATGAACTTGAAAATAAAACTTTCCATGTTTTTCACAAATTTCTGTAATTTTAAGACTTGATGATGGTGGGTTCATTTGGAAATCACAGGGAAATTTAAATAATCTAAAAACCTTTCTAATTATTTCCTCCCATAGGAAGTAGAACCCAGATCTTCCATGAATGAATATTATTACCACAGATATAGGGGAAATAAAGATTTTTATTTTCTACAGTTTCCATTATGTGAATGCTCTAACAGGGTAGAGGTAATTAACGTTTTCATACAATGCACATAAGAAATTTTCATCCTTGTAAAGATTACTTTCTGCCCCCATGTTCCATGTAATGATTCCTTTGAAGGTGTTTCTTATACCCTCAGCTTGTGGAAAAGCCCGAGTGACCATTGTGCACATACCAGCTCATGTCATCTAAGATCTCTGTTCTAACTCTCTTCCATTGGCAACATAGTTTGTTATCACTTTTTTCTGCTGTTTTCTTATTAACATTGTCTCTATGCTTACTGTAATGGAACTCTGTGTTGCTGCTGAAGGTAGGAAAGCTGGAATGTTTCAGCTGAGAGTTAGAAAAGCATCTTTGGGAGGAATTATGTTTAGTGTTGGCTCAGTTGTGCTACAGATTTCAGGTATCTCTAAAAGAAAAAGAGAATATGTTGATCCAGGCCTGAGCCTTCTCTGGATACTTTTATAGTGACCTCAGCTATGTCTGAAGATATTTGGAGAACAAACAGACTATAGAATATGAGATTACTGAGATCAAGACCAACACAATTCAGTGAATAGCACAATGTGAAGGTGAAGACAATGGGATCCACAATTTGCTCCCTGTCAGGGAGAGGATCAACTCACATGGCTGCCAATGACATATGATGACCATAGTGTACCTGTAGGTTGGCACACTCTGGACACCAGGAGTCAGCAGATTAACTTCTCAATATCTTCCAGGTATATTGAAGAAAAGAGATAAATGTGTGAGCAATATTGAATGATGTGAAATGACCTTTTTTTTTGCTAGGATTTGGGCAAATGATTCTTCAACAATGATAGGAGTACAATTGATACAAACCCTGCAAGTACCAGCACTTACTTACCAAGCCAGGGTTTCCTGATTATGATCAGTGAGAACTGAGTTGTAACCAGGGCAGGATGGAAAGACTGAAGCTGCGACAAGTTTATTGGGTTAATCTGACTTTATATACTCTTATCCAGGTCAGTGCAAATCACCACATACCAACCTGCAGAGGAGCTCAGGACCAGCAGGGGGCACAGTGTGGCCAATAATCAACAGGACAGAAATAGCTGTACGCCATAGCTCTGTGGATTCCCTTCTTAAAGTCTGTTAGTTGAACAACACCTGCTGTAGTTGATACGTGAAGTCTCCAGTTTTCAAACACAGCAAAATTCTAAGATTGCACAGACTTTTATTTTCTCATTTATTTTATTAAGATTTGTTTATTTATTTTTGAAAAATGTGCTTTTTCTCATACAACGTATTCTGATCAGTTTCCAGGCCCAATCTCTGTCATATCTTTCCAACATTCCTATCACTAAGCTCCACAACTTTCTCTCTATAGAAAGCAAACAAATAGACAAAAAAAAAAGAAAAAAGGATTTAAAAAAATTCACCAGGAACACACAACTGCAACCTGCTGCAAAAGCAAATATTAATTGCTTGTACATGAAAAAAAGAATAGAAATTCTCCTAATTTAGGAGTTTTTGAAATTTCAATATGCAGTTATCCTCATTACTACCATCACCTGTAAATCAATTTTATCAGGACTAATACAAAATGTCTCAGGTTGGGATTCTGCTTTTAGATTGAGAGGTTAGGCCTTGATGTTATATCCACAGGGTCTGCACAGGTCTCAGAAATGGCTATTTCCTTGGACAGGATTAGGATTTGGACTTCGGTGTCCCCTGCCAGAACCAGGTATTCTCTACCTCCTTCTTCTCAACCTGGACTAGCACCTTTTTAAGAAGTACCCTGCCTCATGAATATGCAAATCATGTGACTCTGTGGTGGTAAAAACAGGGATGTCCATAGCCCACAAGAGCCTATGATCATCTCTCCAGACGCAGTGAACAAACCGGTCCTCACCATGGGATGGAGCTGCATCATCAGCTTCCTGATAGTAGCAGCTACAGGTAAGGGGCTCCCAAGTTCCTGACTTGTGGAGGGTCCATACACACAAGTAACAATGACATCCATTCTGACGTTCTCCCCACAGGTGTCCACTCCCAGGTCCAGCTCCAGCAGTCTGCGGCTGAGCTGGTGAGGCCTGGGGTCTCAGTGAAGTTGTCCTGCAAGGCTTTAAATCTAGGAGACTAGAACTGTCGGTAGAGTTGTTGGGAATACACTATGATATGAATTTCCCCTGTAAATACAAATAAAAAATGTCAAGGCAAACTGAAACCCTTTTCAAAATTCAATTGGATGTACCTAACACCATTTACCAAATACTTCATTGGAAGTTGTCCCCATAGAGTTGTGTAGAGTCACTTTATCTTTCCTGATAAACATAATTTTCTATATTTATTTATATGTGAGTCTCATCCTGAATTATTTTGGTAGCATAAATCAAGTTTCTTATTGTTTGAGAATTAGAGATGTAATGGCATGCCATTCTGTGGAGTCTTCAGAATGTAGAGTCTCCTACTTTGGCATCATTCTAGGCTCCTACTCAAGTAATACTGGGGCCAGCACTGTGGTATTCCAAACTGGGAATATAAGAGACTGGTTTGTGTTATCAGGCACCTGATTGCTCATTAGTGTGTTTCCTGAAACTGGATTGTCTTCATCTCAAGTTCTGGATGGACAGTGGTTGACACTGAATGGACATCAGTGTATAGTGCACAATGCTCCCCATGTGCTCATGCACACGCACACACGCACGCGCACACGTGTGCGTGTACACACACATCTTTTGTTTTTGAGACAGTAAGGCCCAATTAGGATTTCTCTTGATTCATGGTTCTGTTATAAACATGTTATGTCTGAATCCAGTTATTTCTGTTTCTGTATGTTTATTTGTTTTTGATTTTGTTTTGTTTTGTTTTAATTAGGAGAATGCACATATATGTTGGCTGTACAAGGACTGAATGTCAGGAACAGAAATAATACTGCCATGGATAGCGTGTCTACTATCTCACCATTTTTGATTAAAACAATAATTGCAAGAAGAAAAAGAAAAAAGAAAACAACTCAGTGGACATTGGGATTCCTGATATAAACAGTTTTATCTATCTATCTATCTATCTATCTATCTATCTATCTATCTATCTATCTATCTATCTATCTATCTATCATCTATTGGCTCAGATCAAAGCCAATTAGTTGCAAAAATAGAAAACCCAATTAGTTTCCCATCTGGCCTGGCTCCTTTCACATACATGAGCACCCTCAGGTGGAGAGATGGTTGTAATATCTATTTTCCTTCCAGTGCATTTATTTTCCTCCTAGAATTTATTCTCACAGTTCATGATTATCCTTTCATATTCTCTGGGCCTTTGCCAGCAGATCACAGGATATTCATGAAGTGCCTCTTGCACCAATTAAATATGGACAAAAGTTCCTTGTGTTCAAAGTCCTAGTGCCTTTCTCAAAACTCTCGATTGTGCAATGTAAAATAACAACACCATCATGAACTCTCCCATTGAAATATAATCCACAGATCATTGCACGAATCCTAATCAGTCTTATAAGAAAAGCACAGGGCCAGATATTGGGATAAATGCTGAAAGATCAGAGGAATCAAGTCATAGCCACTTCTCACCTCATCAACTCCTCAGCTGAAAAAGAAGATCCTGTCTTCATTAATCCTAGGATTGAATGCCCCTGAGTCCTCAGTGGAAAGACTGAGTTCTTGTCTCCTGCTTTAGATGCCGTTTTCCACCCAGCCATATCACTTCCTGTCTCAACTTTCCTAGTACTGGGATTAAGGGTGTGTGTCCTTCCCAAATACTGGGAGCAAAGGTATGAGATCCCAAGTGCTGGGATTAAAGGTGTGTGTCACCACTGCCTGGCTTCTATGTTTAATCTAGTTTCTGGCTTTGTCCTCTGATCTTCAGGCAAATTTTATTTGTGAGAGTGCAAACAAAATATCACCCAAACAGTGTCAGAATAAAAATCAAGAAGGGTTCCCTTATCTGCAAATTCTCTGGAATCATCAACAGAAAGAATAAGAATGGCATGAAAGTTTTGTTTTTGATAGATTTGAACTGGATGGACCCATGCAGGGTTCATAGGACTGATTTCTTTGGGGACAGTCTGGATTTTTAAAGAATAGACAAAGCTTCCATCCTCCAAAGAATTTCATCTTATGCCTGTCCTGATGGATCACAGTCACACAACATTCCTTGGACAATCTTCTTGACCTGTACAGGATTGTTGAGAGAGTATGCAACTGTCTACAAACATTTCAGACTAATTCTACATGAGAGTGAGATTAATCAATTGGAGACCATGTTCTGTCATAATACACACAGAGGGACACAGTCCAATATTGGATATTATGACTCTCAAATGGCATCAATTCCACGTAATCAATAACATTGTTAAAAATTTCTGCCATAAAACAACAAAAAGTAAAACCAAAATAAATTAGTTACACAGAGCCTGAGGATCAGGTGCAGAGGCCAGCAAGGGTGTTTCCTGACTCTACTTCACAGTTGATTCCTCTCATTTAACGACAGACAATGCCCAGGAGACCATCTCCTATGGCAGTTAGAACCCTTGCCTGGAAGATTACAAGATCTGGCATGCAGAATTTCAGTTAGTTCCTAGAATCTTTGTGACTCTCTGGGAATGCTACACTAACAGAAATGACCCAGATCAAAGGTCCTTTCAATCACCATGAAGACAGTTTATCTCACATTAGAATGAATTCCTCTATTGGAAAACTAGGACCTGGTATTCTTGTCTCATGGAGAGGCAATTTCAAGGCTCTTCATGCTGAGACCCCGCCCGCAATTATTGTAGAGTGTCATGTCCTGGGGAGGGAGCATGAATGGAAAGATGGAGAGACATCAGCGCAGGGCCCTAGAGTGGAGGCTCCAGATTTCTCTCCACCTTTTGGAACTCACAGACATGGTTCCTTTGTTACTTTGATAATGTTTAAAAATAGTGACCTGATGTACAAGAGTGCTACATTGAACACAGGCCACACCAGACTAGTAATTCATACACACAAAAAGGTTCAAACATTTGGAAGTTATTCACAGAAAAATGATAATATATAGACTTTACATAGCATTTTTTTCAGTACTGGGCATCACAATCAGTTTTTTTTCATGAATCAACACTAAACTACATGCTTGAAAACTATTTCTTCAGCTTCATATCTGCATTCAACATTCATAACACTTTGCTAATCCTTCTATAATTACCAGCCTTATATTATAATGGCCTCAATGGAACAAATAAGGCAGAGTGGGGTCTCTCATCAAAAACACAAATATCACACATAATAAATAATGGATAATTCTTAACTATTACCCAGTGTCTTTCCTTTGTTCTAGACATTCATTTGTCTAATACTTCCCAAAAAAAACTCAATACACTGCAGCAGGAAATGCAATCAAGGGCTCCCTCTGCTCATAAAAACCAGCCCAGCTCTGTCCCTGCAGCTCTTCGAAGCCCAGCACTGGATTCCCAGTTCTTTTAATTCAGTCAGAGCACTGAATGAAAACCACTAGACAAGGAGTTGTGTGTGAGAGATTTCATTATTCCTTTTAAATTTTTATAATTAGAATATTTTTGAGAATTTTTAAAACTGAATACTGCACCCATCAATATTTCCACTCAAATTCTTTCCATGTCCAATTCTCACTCCCTCTAAAATTCATGACTACTTCATCTTTAGTAAACATTTACCAGTCTCTCTGTTGTCTCTCTTTCTCTCTGTGTGTCTCTTTCTTTGTGTGTGCATGTCTGTGTATGTGTCTAATTGTGTTTGTGTGTAATATTAAGGTCAGTTATTATATATATTATATATATATATATATATATATATATATATAATCATATATAATTGTGTGTGTGTGTGTGTGTGTGTGTGTGTGTGTGTGTGTGTGTGTGTAGCTGGAAGTTTTCCTGTGTCCCACCTGGCCTGAGGTCAGAACAAATCTCTCTCACCTGTCAGTCCCACAGACTCTAAGACCCAAGAAGCTTATATTATTTCCAAATTGTATGGCCATTAGCTCAAGCTTATTATTGATTAGACCTTATACTTAAATTAATCCATAATTCTTGTTTATGTTTAGCCATGTGGCTTGGTACCTTTTTCCAATTCTGCCTTCACATCTTGCTTCCTCTGTGTCTGGCTGGCAACTCCTGACTCAGCCTTCATCTTCCCAGAATTCTCCTTGTCTGTTTATCTCACCTATACTTCTTGCTTGGCTCCTGGTCAATCAGTATTTTATTTATTTATTTATTTATTTATTTATTATTTATTTATTTTATTTTATTTTATTTTTTGAGGCAGGGTTTCTCTGTGTAGCTTTGCGCCTTTCCTGGAACTCACTTTAGAGACCAGGCTGGCCTTGAACTCACAGAGATCCATCTGGCTCTGCCTCCTGAGTGCTGGGATTAAAGGTGTGAGCCACCACTGCCTGGCCCAATCAGCATTTTTTTTAACAACACACATTCACAGCATATGTGACATTCCACAGCACATGTGCTTACAGCAGTTTCCAGAGGACTGAATAACACACCAGGGAGCTTGTTCTTGAAAACACTGGTTCTTCTTCTTTCGTTGATTACCTGTGGTTCTTCATTTAGGGGTGGGGGCCTAAGAGCTTTCCTTCTATACTATGGATGCCTAGTTTAGGCATCAATATTGTGAAGAATTCATGGGTACAGCATCACTGTACTGTCTAGAAGATACCATTTCAGAGTGACATGCTGGTCCTTTAGATCTTACAATCTTTCTTCCCCCTCTTCAGAATTTTTCCTGAGCCTTAGGTGTAGGGTTTACATTGAGGATGTATCAACTGTAGTTGGGCATCCCAGGGTCACTTGTTCTCTGGGTGTTTACCTGATGTGGCTCCCAGCAATAGTCTCCATCAGCAATTAAAAACTAAGAGAGTCGTTAATGAGGGAGTTAGAACTTCTATCTGAGAGTATGCGGTCAAGTTTTTCGAACACAGATAGAAAATATATTTGTGTCTTATACACAGGTCACCATTAGAGGTTGAAAGGGTTTGTAACTGGGTTGCTGTTTACCTTTCTGCTTTGGTAACATGCAGGCAGAGTACTGATTTGGCATAACCAGCCAATATATGACTATTTCAGGACTACTCCATGAGATTGTGTCTATTCCTGACACTGTTCAGGTGGCCCAGAACCTAATACTAGATAGCACCGAAACCTAGGAGAAAACAAAGTACAATTCTTCTCCTAAAGAAGTCATGGGGATGAAAGATTCTGAAAAAGCCAACAAGTCTGGAAGAACTTAGAAGCAAGAACATTGAGAAGTAGGACGCCTGAATGCTAAGTAAGAATAATGCCTACCTAGCGGTTCAGAGATGCAAGAGCATGGTGAAGACTGCCTAAGATGTGGGAAAGAGCAAAGACAGCATGGTGGCATGGGGGAGGAAGGTCACAGGAAGAGAGTGAACTGTGGGAGATGAAGGAGAGGGATGACCTGGTGGTGCATTGCAGGCAAGTCTCTAAGGGGCCGTGTGAATTTTTGACTTTAAAAAGAACAGATATAGCCACTGGTGAGAAGACAAGTTACTGCGGAGTCAGAGAGCAGAAGGATATGTCATAGAAGGAAAAAGGCCCACAGCATGTTTTAGGGATGTCCAGAAGAGCTGGGAATACATTTGTGATGGGGAACAGCAGGTCTCTGTGGTAGGTGGGTAAGGTCAGACCTGGAGGAAATAAATGGTTACCACAGGTCTTCAAAATATGTTTTCATCATTGTTCAAGGAATAATATCAGATAGTACTTATATTTATATAGAAGTTCTTTTTTTTGAAGATCAGATTTAGAGCTTTAGTGCTGACATACTGTACTATGAGATATGGCCTCAGACACATTTTGTTAATTCAATTTAATGTATGTATTCATTAGCCACTGAATCTTATACAGCATTTCTTTATTATATTTTAGTATTTGTTATATTACTTTCTATGAAAATATTATAATTATTCAAAAACAGCAAAAGATTTTACAAATATAGGGTATATTAATGCAGTGCTGAAATCTAGTTTTTCTATGAAAAAGTAGAAATATACAAGAAGTGAATTTTCATGTTTTTCAATCCTTCTTCCTTCTCTATTCTTTTCCACAGTTTCATATGGACCAAGCACAATGCAAACCTTAGTTTCCAACCTCGTCTTTTTCATACAGAGGTGGGAATGAACATAGGCCATCAGGCATGAAAAAATATTCTACCAGCAGAGCTATGTCCTCAGAACAGTAAATGACACTTTCAGCTATCCAAAGACTACAGACTAGAGAAACTATGCCTTGCCATATCTTTTCAGAATACATCTGTGATACAGACACTTGGCATCTCAGGACACAATTTTCTATTGTGAGGACATATTTGAGCCTGAGCCAGTGCTTGCACAAATGGAGGAGCCATGCAATCTTAGACTGATTAAACTTCAAAAAATAGTTGAAGTCTCAAATATCCATTGCTTGAGAGGACTAATATCTCCATGCCCACAGCTAGATACAGAAGATTCCTGCTGCTGCTATAATTCCCTGTGAATGGCATGCTCCTTCTCTTTCAGCTTTCCAAAATGGATTTAATATCAGAGGAGCATCTGATATTATATTGGCAGGGAGGCTCCAGGCCCCCAGCAATGACTTGTGATCTTTAAGGCATCCAGTGTCATGAATTGCCATGTTCACTGAATCTTTAGTGGGCAGCCAGTGGGCAGATAGCCATGATATAAAGTAAAATAGCATTTGTGTTGATGTTTATACATTCTATTGGTTCTTTCTCTAAGAGCACCCTGCCTAGTACAGGGAATAAGTTCTGTATTATATAAATGACTAAATATAGATAATAAGAAAACTGATTGAAATCAGGTGAAAAAAATAGAAGACATTTTTATGGAGACCAGACTGTGATTTGATAAAGTCATAGCAGAGCGTCAATTTCTCTAATCACCAGGGCAGTGAAAAATAAAGTCACAAGGAGATGTCACCTCCCGCCTGTGGATGTATTCAGGGTGAGATGTGAGTTCATTTCTGTGACTGTGTTGATGGTTAAACAAGGTTCCCCATGTATGGATGCTTATCACATGAGACATAAATGTGCAGTCGTCTCTTATTAAGTACATTTGCTGCAAATAAAATGTGTTCACACTTTCAGGAAACTCTAAAATGAAGCAAAATCAAAAGTGTCCCATTACAGTGAAGGGGACATTGAAACTTGACCAGACATGGCTGACTCTGACCAAGAGCTGTCTCAGGGAGAAGCTGTGTCCAGCACCAAGAAGCACAAACGCAGGCATGGGGATGACACACCAGACCTGAACATCATCCAGAAATGTGACAGTGTGTGCTGCCTTGTAAATTATATGTTTTTAAAAAGGAGGCCACATTAATACATAAAATGTAGGTCTTGTGTAAACAATAATCATGAAATGAATGAAGTGTGGTGAAACTTTAACCAGGAAAAGCATGTAGTACAATATAACATCATAACTCTGTCACTGTTGTCAATGACCACAAAGTCCCTTGCATCGGCTCTGAGCATTGTCTTCTCCCTTATTTCCAACCTCAGAGCTTACTATATAGCAGGAAGAGATGCAAATAATGCCTTCCTCTGCTCATGAAGACCAGCCCAGTGCTGAGCCTCACCTGTGACAGTGGAGCTGAGCCCTGGATTCCAGCCAGGTCTTCCCATTCAGTGTCCAGCACTGAACACAGACTGCTCACCATGGAATTGGGACTTAGATGGGTTTTTATTGTTACTCTTATAAAAGGTAACTTACAGGGAAGAGATTCTCTTTGTGTAAGAGGACATGAGTAAGAGTGAGGATATATGTGACAGATTTCTGACTATGGTTCTCTGTGTTTTCAGGAGTCCAATGTGAGGTGCAGCTGATAGTATCTCAGGGCGGTTTGGCACAGACTGGAGGGTCCATTACACTCTCCTGTGCAGCCTCTGGATTCACCTTCAGTGATCACTGGATGCACTGGTTTCGTCAAGCCCCAGGGAAGGGGCTGGAATGGGTAGCAACTATAAAATATGATGGAAGTGCAAGATACTATGCAGAGTCTGTGAACGGCCGATTTACCATCTCCAGAGACAATTATAAGAACTCATTGTACCTGCAAATGAGCAGTCTGAGAAATGAAGATACTGCCATGTACTACTGTATTACACAGTGAGGAAAGGGAATTGTAAGCTCAGACACAAACCTACTTGCAATGATTTCAAGTCCAGCAGGGGGCACTGAGCACACAGGGAGCTCAACGTCAACCATAGAAGCCAGGAAGGGACATGGAAGGTTAAAATACTTTATGTCTGGATGGTTTCAAATCATAGATCATATTCCCCAGGGACCTGCTCTACAGGCATAGCTTCTAATTATCTTTGAAATAACCAAATATCTAGACAGGTCTGTATTCAGTTCTGACCTACACATTTAAATACAGAACACAGTCTGGCCTCACTGAAATGCAGAGCATTACACAGGGAAGATGAGACTCTGCCATGAGCACCAGGATTACATGCTGAGCAAGCATGGAACCCAAAATAGTTTTAAAATCAAATGAAGTTGGGGGTGGGCAGTACTGGATTTCCATAATGGTTGAAAGGCATGCCATATATATTCCAGAAAGAGCTGGGAGAATTCAGGCCTTGGTGTATTGTTACACACCTTGAGTAACAAGCTGAGAACTGTATCCCAGGGTAAGGTATGTTCAGAACATTTGTGTAAAAACAGAATTATTGGATAAACTATAAATACTGCCAAATTCCACCATCAGTACAATTGTGTCTTACTTCACCTCTGTGCCTTGCTCCTGATACCGACTGTCCTTTTTCATAAGGAATGGATAAACAATGAGTAGATTTTCATTCATGAGTTGACTGAGTTTCTCTCTGGTCTCAGAACTCTGCCACTGTGACCCACTGAGGAGCAGAGATTGGCCAATGGTGTGAGAGTCACTTGTTCATCCTATCTGCCTCAAAGGTGCAGAGCCTCCTACAGTGATAGGGTGATGTCCTCTGGACAATGTGCACTTTCCCTCTGCAATGAATGACGCTCAGGTCTAACTCTGGGTTCAGATGGAGAGGACTGTTATTTTGCCACACCTGTGTTGCATACAACAGCTCATTTCCTCAGATTGCAGGGGATGCATCATTCACTCCTGACTCACATGGCTTTGTTTCTCCTCTAGTTAATTGATAACGATGAGTGTGACCATTTAATCCTTCCAGTACAATGATGGAAGAACTGAAGGAATACAAAATAGGAGAAAAATAGATATTGGTAATTTGGGCCTCAAGAGTTGATAGAAATTTCAGCTGAATGTCTAAAAGTGTGTGAACACCAATAGTTAAAATGCCATCTTTGCTGCTTAAATTAAGGAAATCTCTAAACACAGGAAAGTTACTTCAAACATACATAAATAAGACTGTCAATTTTCTCACAGATTTGTTAGTGCCTTTGATTATCTTCATTTTTCTTAAAGCCTTGTGCATACATTAGTAAAGTTCTTTGTATAAAACTGTTTCATGTTATTTTGATGACACATAAGTAAGTAGTTTCATTTTTCCTTAACTGGACACAGCATCCTTATGGATAAAGTTTATAACTCTCATCCTTAGGGAGGTAGAGCGGTCTGAAGATAGGGGATTTCCTGTGAGTGTTGGTGTCTCCCTCCTGCAGAGACCCCCTTTTCTTTTTGCTGATTTTAATATCCACTCATTTCTCTTGTGGGTGGGAGCACCTCGTAAGCATCATGGCAAGTGATGGAAATATAGGCAGGAGGGTTATAAAATCTGTCACTGCAGGTTTCTTACATCACCCAGACCTTATCTATGTGGCCTTGAGGCATAGGCAGCCCATTGACAGAAATCAGAGGAGCTGACTGGGAAAGGATCCATTCCCAAGTTCCACACCTTGTCAGAATTTCACGGATCTGATATTTTAAAGGAACAGACTATGATCAGGCAGGTTCCAATCTCAACCTCAGTCACTGTGACCTTCCTCACTCTGCTTCCCTGCTGTTCTGACCCTCAGGGGGACCAAGCAGCAGTGCAAAGTGCTCCACCCTACAACCTTGAGAAGACAGTTTTGTAAATGAATCACATACACAAAAGACAGAGAGAGCATCTCAAGTATGCTATAGGTTGAAACTCAATAGAAACATGGAAAGGGGTATCTCCTCTGATTTGTTGGCACAACCTACAGAGTTCTCTCCTAATCCTTTGAAAGGCCAAGAATTAATTCATTTTACAGACAGACAGCAGTGGTGCTTTGAGAAAATTTATAGTTTTTTCATGTAATGTAAATGCAACCATTAAACAAATGGCTAGTATTGCTTTTTACAGTTTTCAACATCTTGATCTATCAGGGAATGCAAATTACAAAAATAGTTTGAGATTTCTTCTTATTCCAGTAAGGATGGTATTTACTAAGGAAACAAATGACACCAACTGTTGATGATTAATTGGAGAAAATGGAACCATAAGACATGTTTGGTGAGAGTGTCAACTGTTGCTGTCCCTATGGACATTTGCTGGAGTTTCCCCAAAGCACTGAATATAGAAATGTCATGTAACCTAGCCACATCCCTCCTGGGCAGACACCTAGGGACTCCCTAGTACAGATCATTTGTGTTTAGTGTTGCCTTATTCAGAGCAGGTAAGATCTAGAATCAGCCTAGAGGCCCATCAGCTGATGAATGGACAACAAATTTGTGTGTGAGGCCTGTCATCTACTCTATCTGTAGAAGCATGCAGGACCTCGCTCCTCTTCCTTAAACTTGTTAAATCTCTCATGGCAGTATTAACAAGGACCCAAGATAGCCAATTGTATTTTTTACCAAAACAGTTTTTTTAATATATCTAATTACAGATGAATTTGGCACCCTTGTTCTTGACTATTTAAGTTTTGTTACATTCTTTTATGCTGTGGAATTTTTTTTTTTTGAGGCAGGGTTTCTATGTGTAACTTTGGCACCTTTCTTGTAACTCACTCTCTAGCCCAGGCTGGCCTGGAACTCACAGAGACTTGCCTGCCTCTGCCTCATGAGTGCTGGGATTAAATGTGTGTGCCACCACCACGTGGCTATGCTGTGGAAATTTTGTTTAATTGTGCAAAGATGTACTACATTCTTTTATGTTGCATTTGTTTAACTCTGTAAAGCTATTATTTTGTCTACCTAAAACACCTGAGTGGTCTAATAAAGAGCTGAATGGCTGATAGCTAGGCAGAAGACAAATAGGCAGGACTGGTGTGTAGAGGAAGTTTCTCCAGTCCCACCCAGTCCCATGGTTCTGTGTTTCTCCTGTCCCACCAGGCCCCATGGTCCCACAGCCATTTATAAAATAGCCACTCAGAGGCTTGATATTAATTGTGAAATATATGGCCTATGGCTGAGGCTTCTTACAAACTTGCTCTTATAACTTAACTCAACCCATAACTATTAATCTGTATATCGTCACACGTTCTGTAGCTTTACCTGTGTCCCATTACAAGTTGCTACTTGGGCAGCTGGCTTGTGTCTCCCCCACTCCTGCCTTCTTCTCTTTGTATCTCTTCTTGAATTTCCTGCTTGGCTATAAGCTTTCTTTCCATAGGCCAAAACAGCTTTATTTACTAACCAATGGGAACAGTATATATTCACAGCATAACGAAAGATATCCCATAGCACTTCCTCCTTTCTATCTAATCAAAAAGGAAAGTTATAACTTTAACATAGTAAAATTGCATATAACAAAGCAGTTATCAAGCAAAAATCATAGTTATACTAGTCTGTTTATATTTGGCAAAATTAGGAAATATTCTATCATCTCTCCTATTTTGTGAGTTTAAAGTTTTATATCTAATTTACCTTTTATTATGACTAAGAAAAGCTATAATTATAACTATCTAGTCTTCTATACCATCAAAGATCCCAGAAGGATTTAATGTTATCTAAGAAAACAGTAAATGCACTGTAAGCAACTTTCAAAAATCTGGAGATGACAGAGACAGCTGGCTGCCTGGACAGTCACCCAAAGTTCCTCTGCAATGTTGGGGCATCCATCTTCAGCCTATAGGTCTGGAGTTTTTTAGACACTTCTCCTTGTGTCCTGTAGAATATCTGACAGTCTCCTCTGTGAAAAAGGAACCTGAATGACCATCTCACCTTGATTTGGCAAAATCCAGTGGTCATTTTACTATGGGTCCTGTGTATCTAGTTTATACAACACCCTGGCAAACAAGTTGGGCAACAGCAGTTTCATGCCCTTTTTTCATAAAGAAAGCAAACTCCATATGGAGGTTCTTTGATGTCCCATCATCTTCTCTCAAGTAGATTGGTGCTGCCAGGAGAAGACATGCCTCAATGTTCAGAAAGTCAAAGTTCTTAAAACATTTTATTTTTTTTCCTTTTATTTTATTTTACAATACCATTCAGTTCTACATGTGAGCCACGGATTCCCTTATTCTCCCCCCTCCTGCCCACCTCCCCTTAACCCCAGCACACCCCCCATTCCCACCTCCTCCAGGACAAAGCCTCCCCCGAGGACTGAGATCAACCTGGTACACTCAGTCCAGGCAGGTCCAGTCCCCTCCTCCCAGATTGAGCCAAGCATCCCTGCATAAGCCCCAGGTTTCAAACAGCTAACTCGTGCAATGATCCCAGGACCTGGTACCACTACCTGGATGCCTCCCAAACATATCAAGCAAATCGACTATCTCACCTATTCAGAAGGCCTGATCCAGTTGGGGGCCACTCAGCCCTTGGTTCATAGTTCATGTGTTTACATTCATTTGGCCATTTGTCCCTGTGCTTTATCCAACCTTGGTTTCAACAATTTTCACTCATATAAACCCTCCTCTTTCTCACTAATTAGACTCCCGGAGCTCCACCCAGGGCCTAGCCATGGATCTCTGCATCCAGATCCCTCAGTCTTTGGATGGAGTTTCTAGCATGACTATTAGGGTGTTTGGCCATCCCATCACCAGAGTAGGTCAGTTCTGGCTGTCTCTCGACCATTGCCAGCAGTCTATTGTGGGGGTATCTTTATGGATTTCTGTGGACCTCTCTAGCACTTTGTTTCTTCCTTTTCTCATGTGGTCTTCATTTATCATGGTCTCCTATTCCTTGTTCTCCCTCTCTGTTCTTGATCCAGCTGGGATCTCCCGTTCCCACAGGATCTTTTTCCCTCGACCCTTGCCCTTCATTACTCCAACTCATGTCCAGGTTGTTCATGTATATCTTAGCCATTTCTCCGTCATTGGGCAATCCCTGTGAGGTTTGCAGGCTAACAAAAAATCATCTAGAAATCATCTAGAAAGTGATCTAGAAAAAAATCATCCTGAGTGAGGTAACCCAGACTCAGAAAGACAAATATGGTATGTATTCACTCATAGGAGGATACTAGATGTGGAACAAGGATGATTGGACTGCTACTCACATCACCAGGGAGGCTACCTGGAAAACAGGATCCTAAAACATTTTAAATGTCATATTCTGTAAGTCTTTGAAGTATTTGAAGATCACCTACCTAATTGAAATATATCTACATACATCTAGAAAAATTAATTAACATGATTATAAGTTTGATTATCCCATTGATGACTAAATATTAATCTATATTTCTTAATTATGCATTACAATTTTAAATGAGTTGCATAAACATAATACTTTAAAAAAGAGTTGAAATAAACATTCAATATAACAAAATTAACGTTAAATTTGTATCAATAAGCTAAAATCCATAGCATTGTAAAACATTCCAAACAAGTTGTTGTTCTTTAAAAGAAGATTTAATAATCTACCTTTTTATCCTATCATATCTATTTCCCCCTTTTTTTCTTTAGAAAGAGATTGCATTTATAATCAACCCCTTTAAATAAAAGTAAACATTTATAAATAATATTTTGGGAAACTGGGCATAGCTTTTTATATTAATTTCTGCTGGTTGGGGGTTCTGGCAATCTTATGGGGGTCCTGAGAAAATTCAAAATAATGGTCAAGTCCTGGGAAGACTGGCTATAACATTTGTTGATAGGTACCATTTGTTAAGGTTCTGGTGGTCTCATTTGATCAAATCTGATCCATTTTAACCTGATGTGAATCCATAGCCTCTTGCTTCCTGTGGAAACAAAAGCACAGCCTCCTTTCCAAAGCAACATATTCCTAGATCCAAATTTTTAAGTCAAGATAATATATATATATATATATATGTGTGTGTGTGTGTGTGTGTGTGTGTGTGTGTGTGTGTGTGTGTGTGTGTGTAATTTAGCAGCCTTTATAAATCAAATGTCATTCTGCAGTTAAAAATCCCCAAGACAACATAACTCAGACTCTCTGTGTAATATCCATCTTTATGTGGCTTATTTTTTTACATATTATTTTATTTTTTTACTTTGTTTTATTTTTATGACTATCTATATCCTTTATCTTCTCTCTTTTAAGCATACTTACCTTTTACACATATTGTAAACCATTTTAGAGGATTATTCCATATGAATCTGTCTTTTGTGTTTCTATAACCCTTATCTGATCATTGCTTTAAACTGCAGGCCAGAACTGAAGCAATGGCTTTGGCTGCTGACTCTGCCCATCTCAGCTTCCCAACATAGCAGAGGTATCTTTACTGCCAGCTCTGGGCAGTGGGTCTATGTCTCCATCAAGCAGCCTGTATCCCAGAAATTATTTTTTTAATTAGCAAAAGCTATATGTAAAGGACATTTCTCTGGTCCTGCCTGGACCCACCATCCTGCAGTCATTTATAGTTTATGAACTCAGAGGCTTGATATTAATTGTGAATTATATGGCCTATAGCTCAGGCTTCTTATAAACTAGCTCTTAAAACTTAACTCAACCCATAACTATTAATCTATATATCACCATGTATTTTGTAGCTTTACCTGTGTCCCATTACAAGTTGCTCCTTGGGCAGCTGGCTTGTGTCTCCCCAACCCCTCCCTTCTCTCTATATCTCTACTTGGATTTCCCATCTGGCTGTAAGCTTTCTTGCCATAGGCCAAAATAGCTTTATTTATTATCCAATGGGAACAACATAAATTCACAGGATACAGAAAGACATCCCATAGTACAGATGGGCAAAGAAGCTAAATTTGAGGAGAAAGTTATGGAAGAGAGTAAGGAGTGAGAAAAGAAGGAGAGGAGGGCATGAGGGGCTAGCCACCCAGTCATACAGCCATACATCAAGTAAGAAGGAAAAAAAGATATGTAGTATGTAAACTTCACACAGTAGAAGATTCCAAAGGAGAAATGTAAGACCAACATAAGCTACAACTCCTTTGGTTCATAACAGTATCCAGCCTGTAAGACATGCTAGGTCAATGGCAGAACAAGCTTGTTGGAATAACAGAAAACATCTGATTTGACTTAAGCTCGTTCCATGAATTAGAGCCCATACTCTAAACTACTTGAGTCACCAATAATCTGAGACTTTATAGTCCAGGAGTCTGGGATAAAGATAAATATTATTGCTCTATAAAAATAGATTGCAATAAAATGACTCCCAATGACATTCTGCCTCTTTCAAATATCAGTGTCTTCAGAGAAACTCCTCCTGCAACATGTAGGAAAATTCTAGAGAAACCTTAGATGAGATGTGCAAAAATATCCCTGAAACTCTCATAGAATCACAAAGATGATAGCACAGTGTGCATAGAGGTCAGAGTCCCTAAAACCCTGAGTTACAGAATCATTAGGGGAAGTGATGTTTGGTGCGGGTTCAGTAGGATTACAGGTTTCAGGTATCTGTGAAAGGGGAAAAAAAGCACACTTGTGCAGACCTGAGCCTTCTTTGGATACGTTTGTACTGATCAAACTATGTGTAAAGATATTTTGGGGAACATACAGACTATAGAATATGGGATTACCTAAATCAAGACAAACACAACTCATTGAACAACACAGGGTGAAGGTGAGAACCAAGGGATCCAAGGTGTGTTACCTAATGCCAGGGTGAGTGTCAGCACTCATGGCTGCCTTTGACCAATGATGACCACAGTGAGCCTGCTGGTTTGGCGCACTCTGGACATCAGGTGTCTGTGGATTAACTTCTCAATGCCTACGAGGTATACTGAAGAAAAATGATAAATATATGAGCAATATTTAATGAATGTAAAGTGAGTCTCATGAATATGCAAATCAGGTGAATCTATGGTGCTAAATGCAGGGATGTCCACAACCCAGAACAACATATGATCAGTGTCCTCTCCACAGTCACTGAACACACAAGGTCCTCACCATGAAATGGAGCTGGATCATCCTCTTCCTGGTGGCAGCAGTTACAGGTAAGCGGCTCCTAATTTCCTGACTTGAGGAGGGTCCATACTCAGGTGACAATGACATCCACTTTGTCTTTCTCCCCACAGGTGTCCACTCCCAGGTCCAGCTGCAGCAGTATGGGGCTGAGCTGGTGAGGCCTAGGGCCTCAGTGAAGTTGTCCTGCAAGGCTTCTGGCTACACCTTCACTAGCTACCCTATCAACTTGGTGAAGCAGAGGCCTGGACAGGGCCTGGAGTGGATTGGATGGATTGGTACTTCAAGTGGTAATGCTGGCTATGCACAGAAGTTCCAGGGCAAGGCCACACTGACTTTAGACAAATCCTCCAGTACAGCCTTCATGCTGCTCAGCACCCTGACATCTGAGGACTCTGCTGTCTATTACTGTGCAAGACACAGTGTTGTAACCCACATCCTGGGTGTGCCATAAACCCTGGAGGAGCAGGAATCTGCAGTAGAACTAAAGTATCTGAGGGATTAGCCTGGAGACTTGCTCAGAAAACATCATGCTGACTATCCATTTGTCAGCCATCTATT
The DNA here is from genome assembly GCF_049852395.1 of Peromyscus maniculatus bairdii. Taxonomy (NCBI): domain Eukaryota; kingdom Metazoa; phylum Chordata; class Mammalia; order Rodentia; family Cricetidae; genus Peromyscus; species Peromyscus maniculatus. The sequence goes on along the minus strand of NC_134865.1, from coordinate 86,203,953 downwards.
CACAGTCCTCTAAGGTTTTTGTCAACATTTTAAAAGGACATCATAGAATCAAGAGATGCTGATTCCAGATGCTCTCTACAATACACCATACCTTAACCAGATCTTTATAAGTGATCCCATTCATTGACAGGCTTCTTTATTGAAACAAAAAAATATCAAGCTCTGGCATGTAACATGAAATATATATCCATTAAACATATGAGAGTAGAACTGCTGTGGGATGTTAATGTATGTGCTGTGGGAGCCCTTCTTGGGTTCCTTGTGGCGTTACCCAGCAGGTTTGCATAGAGGATGATTAGGACCATGGGCCTGAGTGTAGGTGTCTGAGATGGTCTGCACTTGGCTGTACTGGGGGATGGTCTGTATGTCAAGTTGCTCTGATTGGTCAATAAATAAAACCTGATTGGTCGTGGCTAGGCAGGAAGTATAGGCGGGACTAACAGAGGAGAAATAAAAGAACAGGAAGGCAGAAGGAGACGCTGCCAGCCACCGCCAGGACAAGCAGCATGTGAAGATGCTGGTAAGCCACGAGCCATGTGGCAAGGTATAGATTTGTAGAAATGCGTTACTTTAAGATATAAGAACAGTTAACAAGAAGCCTGCCACAGCCATACAGTTTGTAAGCAATATAAGTCTCTGTGTTTACTTGGTTGGGTCTGAGCGGCTGTGGGACTGGCGGGTGACAGAGATTTGTCCTGACTGTGGGCAAGGCAGGAAAACTCTAGCTACATAGAACTGTTGGAGGGGTAGCTGGGAATATCTGTAATATGAATTTGTGCAGTAAAATACAAATTAAAATATCAGGACAAAGTAAATCCACTTTGAAAATTCAGTTTGATGTACCTAACACCATACCAAATATTTCATTGGCATTTGTCCCTATAGATTTGTGGGCATCACTTTATCTTTCCTCATAAATCTAGTTGTATATGTTTATTTAAATGTAAGTCTCATTCTGAATTGCTTTTGGTAGTAGTGATTAAATTTCATATTGTTTTAGAGTTAGAGATGTTATTGCATCTCATGCTCTGGAGTCTACAGGGCATGGAGTCTGCTACCTTGACAACATTTTGGGCTCCTGTGCAGATAACATTGTGGCCAGAGCAGTGGGATTCCAAACTGTGAATATAAGAGACTACTAGTTCTTGTTATCAGGAGCCTTGTATGCTGAAATCGGATTGTCTTTGTCTCAAGTTCTAAATTGACACTGATTGACATTGAATGGACATCAGTGTATGGTGCACAGTTGACCCCGGCACACATGCACACACACACACACACACACACACACACACACACACACACACACACACACTTTTTGTTGTTATAGGCAGCAATGCACAATTAGCCCTTCTCTTGATTATTGGCTTTGTTATAACTTTGACATGTCTGAATCTAATCATTCCTGTTTATGTATGTTTCATGTTTTTGTTTTGTTTCTCATTAGGAGAATTCATACATACTTAGGCTTTACAAAGGCTGAATGTCAGGAACAGAAATAATATTGCCATGGATAGCATGGAAACATACTGATGAAGATAATGATGATGATGATGATGATGATGAGGAGGAGGAGGAGGAGGAGGAGGAGGAGGAGGAGGAGGAGGAGGAGGAGGAGAAGAAGAAGAAGAAGAAGAAGAAGAAGAAGAAGAAGAAGAAGAAGAAGAAGAAGAAGAAGAAGAAGAAGAAGAAGAAACAGAAAACAACACAGTGGACAGTGGGATTCTCTTGTGTAAACAGTTTTATGTATTTATTTACAGATTCAGAAAAAGTCAATAAGTTGGAGAAACAAGACCCCGTGACTTGAAAACCCAATTTGTTTCCCACCTGACCTGGCTCATCTCACATACATGAACATCCTCAGGTTGAGAGTTGATTGGAATGTCTGTTTTCCTGCCAGTATGTTTATTTTCCTTCTGGAAATTATTCTCCCATTTCATCATTTTCCTTCCTTAACCTCTGGGCCTTTTCCAGCAGGTCACATGATACTCAGGTAGTATCTCCTACTCTAGGTAAAAGGGACAGAAACTCCTTGTCATCCAAGACATAATGCCAGCCTGCTCTTGACTGTGCATTGTAAACTCTCAACGTCATGAAATCTCTTGTTCAAAAATAATCTGCAGAGGATTGAAATGAAAGACGGGTTCTCTTATCTGTAAATTCTGGGGGACCATCAACAGAAAGACTAAGAGTTGAATGAATGTTGATTGTTGTAAGATTTGAATTGGATGGACCCATGCAAGTTTCATAGGGCCGACTTCTGTGGGGACAGGCTGAATTTCTCAAGGAGAGACAAAGTTTCATTTTCCACAGAAAATGACTAGGCTGATACCTCACAGTCACACAAAATTCCTTGGACAAACTTTCTGTCTTGTACAGGATTTATGAGAGATTATAAAACTGTCCAAAAACATTTCAGAGCAACCTCTACATGGGAGTGAGATTCTGTCAAAGTAAATACAGAGGGACATAGTCTGATGTTGAATATGATTTTTAAATGACATTGAGTTTATATGATCAATAACATTACTAAATAATTTTTGCCATAAGACAACAAAAATTAAAACCAAAATAAATTAGTTACACAGAGCCTGAGAAGCAGGTGCAGAGGCCAGCAAGGGTGTTTCCTGACTCTACTTCACAGTTGATTACTCTCATTTAACCACATACAAGGCCTAGGAGACCATCACCTAGAAAGATACAAGGTCTAACGTGGAGAAGTTCAGTTAGTTGCTAGGATATGTTACTCTTCTGTGGATGCTCCAATAACAGAAATGACCAAGTTCAAAGTCTCTCTCAATTACCATGTAAACAGTTTATCTCATTGTAGGATGAATTCCTCTGTTGGAAACCTAGAACGTTTCAATCCTGTCTCACAGAGAGGCTATTTCAAGGCTCTTCACATGAGATTCACCCCCAATCAGTATAGTGTCATGTCCTAGGGAGGGAGCTGAACTAGAGAAATGGAAGGACATCAGAGACAGACCCTAAAGTGGAGGCTCTAGATTATTTTCAACCTTTAGGAACTCATACACATGGTTCCTTTATTACTCTGAAAATGTTTAAAAATAGTGACCTGATGTACCAGAGTTCTATATCCAGCACAGCCTATACCAGATGTACAAAAAATGTAAACAGAAAGATTCAAATTTTTATAGGTTATTTATAGAAAATAATAGTATGTAGAATGTGCATAACAACTGTTTTCAGTTCTGGGTATCACATACCAGTCACTTTGCATGAATCAGCACTAAGTACACTCTTGAAAACTATTTCTTCAGTTTCATAAGTGGATTCAACATCCATAAAACTTTGCTAATCCTTCTAAAATTATCAACATTGTATTATAATGGCTTTCTGTGGAACAAATAAGGCAAAGTTGTATCTCAGTTCAAAAATACAATAAAATAAGACTTTGAATTATATCACACATATGTAATAAATAATGGTGTTATTCAGTTTTGTCTCTTTCCTTTGCTCTAATCATTCACATGTCAAATATGTCTAATGCATAGCTCTTTATACAAAGTAAGAAATGCATACAAGTCCCCCTGTGCTCCTGTAAACCATCCCATCCCTGTCTTGCAGCCCTAGCAGAGGAACACAGGCTGGGTGGGATTCCTAGGTCCTCCCATTAAGTGATTGCACTGAACAAAAGCCACTGACCAAGTAGTTTCGTGTTAGAAAAGGTTTCATTGTTGATTTTAAAGTTTTTCAATTGAAATATTTTTGAAATTTCTTAAACTGAGTAGTGTACACATCAATATCCCCACTCAAATTCTTCCCATGTCCAACTCTCACTCATTATAAAATTCATGACTTCTTCAACTTTAGTTAACATTTACAAGTTTCTCTCTTCTGTCCCTGACTTTGTTTCTCTGTCTCTGTCTCTGTGTCTCTCTCTCTTTCTCTCTGTGTGTGCATGTATGTTTAACACATTAAGCTCAGTTATAGTTATGTATATGTTTATGTGTTTACTACAGTCCACTTGGGATTCAATAACCCATCAGGTAGCTTGTCTAGAAGAAAACTTATTCTCTTTCTCTCAGCAGCCATTGATTACTTGTAACTCTTCATTTATGGGTGGAGACCTAAGACATTTCCTGTTATACTATGGTCGCCTGGTTTAGACATCAACATTGTCAAGATTTCATTAGTATAGTAGCATCCCTATACTGTCTAGAAGATACCATCTTATGGTGTCATCCTAGTCCTGTGAATTCCACACTTTCTGTACCCTCTTCATGACTTTTCTGAGCCTTGGGTGCAGGGTTAACATTGAAGAGGTATCAACTTCATTTCCGCATTCCAGGGTCACTTGTTCTCTGCATGTTTACCTGATGTTGATATCTGCAATAGTCTCCATCTGAAATTAAAAAAAAAAAAATAAGAGCTTCATTGATAAGCAAATTAGGAATTTATCTGAGGGTATAAGGAGAAGTTTTTAGAACACAGAAAATATGTGTGTTTTGCAGGCAAGACACCATTGTAGGTCCAAAGGTATTATAGGTGGGACTATAGTTGCTGTTTACCTTAGCATGCAGGTAGAAGATCTTTTGTTGGCATAACCAACCAATTTCAGATTGTATTTCAGAACTACTCCATGTAATTATACCTATTTCTGACACTGCTCAGGTGGTCAAGAACCTAATACTAGATAACAGTAGATAATCAAATACTACTGTTCTGATAAAGAAGGCATGGGGATGAAAGATTTTGCAAAAACAGGGCAGACTGTTGGCACATAGAAGCAAGAACCTTGAGGATTAGGAGGCCTAGGTGCTATGTAAGAACAATGTTTACCCAGGAGTTCAGAGAAGCAAGACCATAGTGAAAACTGCCTAAGATGTGGTAAAGAGCAAAGACAACATGATGGCATGTGGAGGAAGTTCACAGGCAGAGAGTACACTGTGGGAGAAGAAGGAGCAGGACGACCTGGTGGTGCAGTGCAGGCAAGTCTCTAAGGGGCCTGGAGAATCTTTGCTCTGAGAAAGAACAAATCTAGGTGGTGGTGAAAGAAAAGGCAAGTCATTGAGAATCCAGAGAGCAGAAGATATGGCATGGAAGGAAATAGGCCCCTGAGTGTTTTAGGGATGTCACAGAATTGCTGCGAGTACCTTTGTGGTGGGGAGCAGCAGGTCTCTTTGCTAGGGGAGAAAAGTCAGCCCTAGAGAAAATAAATGGTTCATACAGATCTTCAAAATGTATTTTTGTCATTGTTCAAAGGATAATCTCAGATAGATTATATTTTTATATACCAGTTCTTTATTTTTTGAGGAAAACTCTTAGAGCTTTAGGGCTGACATACTATAGCACTGAGCTGTGACTACAGCCACATTTTGTTACTTCAGTTCAACATAATCATTCATTCTTCACTGAATCTTACACAACATTTCTTAAATTATTATATTTCAGTTTTTCTCATCTTAATTTCCTATTACATTAGTTAATAATTTATACAAAGACAGGAAAAGAGTTTACACATACAGAGTATAGTTATGTAACACTGAAAACTTATCTTTCTATGAAAAACTAGAAATTCATACTAAGTAAATTGTCTTGATTTTTTAATCCTTATTTCTTCTCTATTTTTATTTGGCACACAGTTTCATATAGAACAAGCATAACTCGAACCGACAATTCTCCTCCTCTAACCTCTTGCTTATCATACAAAGTTGGGAATGAACACAGGGATTCAGGCATGCAAAACACACTCTACCAACTGAGCTATGTCCCCAGGACAATAAGTGAGACTTTGTTACTGTCCAAGGGCTACAGGCTGGAGGGACTAAGACTTGCCATATTTTTTTCAGAATATATCTGTGATACAGAGACTTGACAACTTAGGATACAACTTTCTAAAGACATATTTCACTGTATTCTTTCAAAGAAAGAGGAGCCACAGTTTCTTGGACTGATTAAACTTCATAAAAATTATGGGAAGTCTCAAATATCTATTGCTTGAGACTAATAATGTCACCATGCCTACCGCTAGATACAATAGATTGTTGCTGCTGCTATGATTCCCTGTGACTGGGCACTCTCCATCTCATTCAGCCTTCCACAATGAACTTAATACCAGAGGTGCTTCTGATATTACATTTGCAGGGAGCTTCAAAGCCCCCAGCACTGATTTGGGATCTTTAAGGCACCCAGTGTCATGAACTGAGCAGTTGCCAGGTTCTCTGAATCTCTAGTGTGCAGCCAAAGATCTGATAGCCATGGAATATAAAGTAAAATTGCATGTGTTGATATTTATACATTCTGTTGTTTCTTTCCCTAAGAGCAGCCAACTTAGTACAAGGAATAAGTTCTGCATTGTATAAATGACTAAAACAACTAGATAATACAAATACTGACCCAAATCAGGTGAAAGAATAGGAGATATTTTTATGGAGACTAGACTGTGAATCAACAAAGTCATGGCACACCACCAATGTGCAGTGAAAACTAAATTCACAAGATGTCACCTCTTGCCTGTGGCTGTGTTCAGGATGAGACATGAGTTCATTTCCATGACTGTGCTGATGGTTAGAAAAGGTTCCATGTGTATGGATGCTTAGCATGTGAAAACATAAATGTGCAATCATCTGATGTCAAGTACATTTGCAGCAAATAAAATATGTATCCATGCTTTCAGGAACTACTAAAATGAAAAAAAATCAAAAGTGTTACCAGCTATCTGTCCATTGGCTACCCACTAGAAGTGTAGAGAAATGATAGCTGTTCTGTGATGACACTGGAGTCCTTAAAGATCCCAAATCAGTGCTGGGGCTCTGGGAACTCTTTGGAGATATAATACCCGAAGCTCCTCTGGTGTTAAGAGAGGGGGACTTTGAGCTTCCACAGACATGTCTGACTCTGACCAAGAGCTGTTCCAGGGAGGAGCTGTCTACAGCATTAAGGAGTACAAACCCAGACACGGGGATGACACATCAGACCTAAGCTTCCTCAAGAAATGTAACAGTCTGTGATGCCTTTTAAATTTCATATTTTTAAATAGGAGACCACATTACTAGATATAATGCATGTCTTGTGTAAACATCAAACATGATACTAAATGAAGTGTAGTGAAACTTTAGCCAGAAAAGTATATAGTACAATATCACAACATCTTGAATTAAGTAACTCTTGACAATGACCACAAAATCTCTTACATCTGCTCTGTGCATTGTCTTCACCCTGAGTTCCAACCTCAGAGCTCGGTATATAGCAGAAGGAGATGCAAATAACTCCTTCCTCTACTCATGAAAATGTGTGAGTGGAGATGAACCCTGAAACCCAGCCAGTGAATGAAGTTGGGGTGTTTATTGGATTATTGATGATTAAAAGCCGTGCCATTAATTCCAGAAACAGCTGGGTGAATCCAAGCCTAGGTGTATTGTGGCATCTGGAGTAACAACTTCGGAAGGGCATCCAGGGGAAAGATATGCTAAGGATATTTGTTTAAAATCAGTATTATTAGATATACTATAAACAATGCCAAATTCCACCATCAGCACAATTGTATCATGCCTTGCCTTTGTGCCTTGCTCCCAGTACTGAATGTTCATTTTCATAAAGAATGATTAAGCAATGAATGTGATTTCCTTTATGAATTGGCTGAGTTTCTTCCCCTGTGCTGAGAGACCTAGAAGACAGAATTTCTGTTCCTCAGAACTCTTCCACTGTCGCCCCTGGAGGAGCAATGATTGGTGCAAGAGGCAGATGCTCATTGTATCAGCCTCAAAGGTGCAGAGCCTCCTATGGTGATGGGTTGATGTCCTTGTGGGCAATGTGCACCTTCCCTCTGCAATGGATGATGCTCAGGTCTAACTCTGGGTTCAGATGGAGAGGCCTGTTTGTCTGCCACACCTGTGCTGCATGCAACAGCTCATTTCCTCAGATTGCAGTGGATGCATCATTCACTCCTGACTCACAAGGCTTTGGCCCTCCTCTAGTTAATTGATTACGATGAGTGTGACCATTTAATCCTTCCAGTACAACCATGGAAGAACTGAAGGAATACAAAATAAGAGAAAAATAGATATTGGCAATATGGGTCTCAAGAGTTGATAGAAATTTCAACTGAATGTCTAAAAGTGTGTGAACACCAATAGTTAAAATGCCAGTTTTGCTGCTACAATGAAAGAAATCACTAAACACAGGAAAGTTCCTCCAAAAAAAGATAAATCAAACTGTCACTTTTCTCACAGATTTGGTAGTGCCTTTGATTTTCCATTTTCCCTATATTTTCATGCATATATGAATAAAAGGTGCATACAGATGTTCTTTGGATAAAACAGATTCGTGATATTTTAATGACACATCAGTAAATAGTCTGTTTTTTTCCATGAACTGGATACAGCTCCCATTGTGGACAAGGATAGAAACTCTCATGTAGCTAGAGTTTTCCTGCCTAGCCCACAGTCAGGAAAAATCTTTGTCACCCACCAGTCCCACGGCCGCTCAGACCCAACCAAGTAAACACAGAGACTTATATTGCTTACAAACTGTATGGTCGTGGCAGGCTTCTTGCTAACTGTTCTTATAGCTTAAATTAATCCATTTCCATAAATCTATACCTTGCCACGTGGCTCGGGGCTTACCAGCATCTTTACATGCTGCTTGTCCTGGTGGTGGCTGGCAGTGATTCCTTCTGCCTTCCTGTTCTTTTTCTCCTCTCTGTTAGTCCCGCCTATCCTTCCTGCCTAGCCACTGGCCAGTCAGTGTTTTATTTATTGACCAATCAGAGCAATTTGCCATACAGACCATCCCACAGCACAGCCAAGTGCAGACCATCTCAGACACTTGCACTCAGGCCGGTGGTACTAATCATCCTCTATGAGGACCTGCTTGATAAAGCCACGAGGAACCCAAGAATGGGTTCCCACAGGACATACAGAGCATCCCACAGCACTCTCATCCTTATGGAGCTAGAATACTGTGAAGATGGGAGACTACCTATGAATGTTGATGTCTCCCTCCTGCACAGAACCCTCTTCTCTTTGCTCATTTTAACATTCATTCCTTTCTCTTGTGAAGGGAGTAGGTCATAATCATCATGGTAAATGATAGAAGTACAGGCATATAGATATTAGCATGCTGTTTTATATCACCCGAGCTTATCCTTATGCCACTAAGGTCATGGCAGAGGCAGTGCATTGACAGAGATCAGAGGAGTTGACTGGAAAGTGATCCATTACAAAGTTTAACAACCTGATCCAACATTTAAAGGGAGCAGACTATGATCAGGAAGGTTCCAATCACAACATCAGTCACTGATCTTCCTAACCCTGCTTAGGGCTACACTGACCCTCAGAGGGACCACCCAGCATTGCACAAAACTCCAGCAAACAATGCTGAGCTGATAGTTTTGTTAATGGATTGTGTACTCAAAAGACAGAGAGAGCATCCCAAGCATGGTATAAGGTGAAACTCAGTACAAACACAGAAGAAAGGGGGGTCTTCCTTGATTTGTGGACACAACCTACGTTGTTCTGTCCTAAGCCTTTATAATGCTAGGAATGACTTCATTCTACAGACAGACAGCAGTGGTGCTTTGAGAAATTCAGAGTTTCCTCATATGATGGAAACACAACCATTGAATAAATAGCTAATAAACACTTTTCACAGTTTCTAACATCTTTATCTATCAGGGACATACAAATTAGAAAAAAGTTTGAAATATCTTCTTATTACAGTAAGAATGACATTTATTAAAGAAATAAATCACAAAAAATATTGATGATCAATTGGGTAAAAGGGAACAATAATATATGGTGTTGTAGAGCTTCGACTGTTGCAGTCCCTATGGGTTTTTGCTGTAGTTTCCTCCAACTGCTAAAAATAGAAATGAGCCAGGTGGTGGTGGCATATGCCTTTAATCCCAGTACTCAGGAGGCAGAAGCAGGTGGATCTCTGTGGGTTCGAGGACAGCCTGGGCTACAGAGTGAGTTCTAGGACAGGCTCCAAAGCTACACAGAGAAACCCTGTATGGCGGTTTCTCTGAAAATTGGCAATGATCTACCTCAAGACCCAGACATACTACTCTTGGGCATGTACCCAAGGAATGCTCAATCATACCACAAGGACACATGCTCAACTATGTTCATAGCAGCACTATTTGTAATAGCCAGAACCTGGAAACAACCTAGATGCCTGTCAACTGAAGAATGGATTAAGAAAATGTGGTGCATATACACAATGGAGTACTACTCAGCAGAGAAAATCAATGTCAGCATGAAATTTGCAGATAAATGGATGGAACTAGAAAATATCCTGAGTAAAGTAACTCAAATGCAGAAGAACAAACATGGTATGTACTCACTCATTAGTGGATTCTAGATATAAAGCAAAAGACAATCAGACTGCAAACCACAGAACCAGGGAGGCTATATAGCAGGGGGAACCCTAGAATGACTCTGGCTTATAATAAGTTTTGGTTTTACTCAATTAATGGGCAAGCCTCAATCAAACACTTCACTATTAGGATAATAATTTCTACTGTATCAAGCTGATAATAGAAAAATAAATAAATAAATAAATAAATAAATAAATAAATAAATAAATAAATAAATAAATAAATAAATAAAACTTCTCTTCACAACACAAAGAGACTACTAGAGAAATCCACGATCAATAAAAATGCAGAATCATAGAGCCTAGTCCCAATGGATGCATCTACAAAACATTCCTGCACCTAAGGCTCCGGCAACATGTGGAAGAGGAGGTGAAAATTTGTAGGAGCCAAGGGTCAGGGAGTTTGCTGTGGGTCTGTGTCTCCTTGTCATGTCTCACCAGCCTGACTGTCTAAACATGAGCTGAACAAGGATGATACCAATGGACATGACAATCTAGAGAACCCAGGAGGCCTCAACACTACATAGATCTATACAGAGAACTGAGGATGGCTAGAAATGGGAGGAAGCCTTCCCAGAGAACTGCACACCAACTGGTTCAGAGCCCAATGGTCAGCCTTGAAACTATACACGCAAGTAGCATTATATGGACCGGACAGACTCTACTTAGGAATGATATGTATATCCATATCCATATATGCATGCAAATAACAATTAGTAAAAAAAGGACATGAATTTGAAGGAAAGCAGGTAAGGGTATATGGAAGAGCTTGGAGGGAGGAAATAAAAGGGAGAAATGTTGTACTGAAATTATAATCTCAAAAAAACTTTTAAAGGAAAAAAGAAAAGAATAAAAATTCTCAACTAAAAAAAAAGTAGAAATGAAATGTGACCTTGTTACATCTTGACACCTAAGGACTCTCTACTGCAAAGATACCAGGTAGTTTGTAGTCTGTGTTGCCCTCTTCACAGCAACTAAGACCCAGAATCATCCCAGAAGCCCATCAGCTGAGGAACGCACAATGAAGTTGTGTGTAAGGCCAGTCATCTGCTCTATCTGAAGAAGCATTCAGGGCCACACTCCTTTTCAGTAAAATTCTTAGATCTTCATGGTAATTCCAACAAGTATATAGGCTAGGCATATTTCTACAACATAGTTGTTTTAATATTTCTAGTTGCAGAGAAATTTGATGATCCCTTGTTGCTGAGTATTAGTTTAAGATGTGGTACATTCAGTTATGCTGTGGAATCTTTGTTTAATTGTGCAAAGATGTGCTGCATTCTTTTGTTTAACTCTGTAAGCTGTGCCTTAAATACCTGTGTAGTTTACTAAAGAGCTGAACAGCCAATAGCTAGGCAGGAGAGAAGTAGGCATGGCTGGTAGGCAAAAAGAATAAATAGAAAGAGAGATTTAGGGAAGAGAGTGAGGAATGTAAAAAAGAGAAGGAGAGGAGGACATCAAGGAACCAGCCGCACAGCTAATCATGGAGTAAGGAGGAAAGAAATATATGTGGAAGAAAGAAAGTTAAAAACCCAGAGGGAAAAAATGTAGTTAAAGAGAATTGGGATAATTTAAGTTAAAAAAAGATTGCTAGAAACAAGCCACACTCAGCCCAGACATTCAAAAGTAAAGAAAGGCTCCATGTATTTATTTAGGAACTTGTGACCAGAAATGTTGTGTCCCTTTGCATGATACAGTCTTCATCAACTTTCTGTTCTCATTCTTCAGCCTCATGTGAAGACTGAATTATGCATGGTCAGAACTAAAACATGGAATCACATGGAAGAGATTCAAGTCTTCAGGGCTTGGGGTGGAAAGGATAGCTCCCCTATAGGAAAGGGAAATAGTACAGATAGATGTGGATGCATGGGGGTTTGGGGGGAAGGGAGGATCAAAAGGGGAGGGTGAGGAAAAAGGGAGGGAGGGAGGGAATGTGGGAAAGAGAGCTAAAAGTAAGGGCCATTTGAGTGGTGTTATGGAAACCCAATAGAGCAGAGAATTCCAAAGAGAAACCTAATACCAACACAAACTACAACTACTTTGACTTATAATGGTATCCAAACTCAGGATATGCTAGGCCAATCGTGGAAAAAAGCTTGTGGGCATAACCAACAATATATGATTGACCTATGGCCCGCTCAAAGAATTAGAACCCATACTTTACACTACTTGAGTGACCAAGAATATGAGACTATATAGGCCAGGAATCTAGGGTAAGAATACACATTATTGCTCTATAAAAAGAAGATTGTAATAAAATGACTCCCAGTGGCATTCTGCTACTGTCAAAGATCACTGTCTTATTCAGCCATCTTCAGAGACTCTTCCTCCTACAGCATATGGGAACACACACAGAGACCCACAGCCAGACAATGTTCTGAGAGTGAAGAGACGTTGGAATACTCCATGAGAAGTCTTCATCCAATCCCTCCTCTCAGTGCTCATGTGACACTGAAGAAGTGGAGAAAACACTGTAAGAGCCAGAGGAGATAGAAGCACCAAGGAAATAAGGCCTATATATATCATCAGGGTAGTTGTACATAAAAATTCAGAGTGACTGAGGCAGCATGCACAGGGCCCACATGGGTCTATGCCAGATGGGGTCCTAGAGATGAAGTGAGAAGTGGACATATGGGCCCACACCTTACCCAGAAGCCATCCCCAAATGATAACAACTAGCAAATGAAATATTAGTTTTCTATAAGGGAGTCTCAGTCAGGGACTCAACTACTCTTAAGCATAGGCTGCATGTCCAGCAGAAGATGGCATAGAAATCCAATTCATATACATTTTGGAAGTTCCTTGTCTCAAGATGTCACATGGCTTTTTTGTCATTTATTTGTTTATTTATTTATCTCTTATTTTATCCTACAGTTCCTTTGCCCATATTTTATGACTTCTAATTCTGTGCTTCTACGGGAAACCTGATGGTGTAAAACAGGTGGTCACTGCATCCACAGATGTTTCTCATGCATTTTCTTGGGCTATTTTCCTGCAGGGTTTTTTTTTTTTTTGGTTTGGTCCTATTCTGATGTGTTAGTTTCTGCTTCATTTCATTTTTCCTTTATTTCATTATTATTCACTAGAAACCTGTTTGTTTTCAAAGGACAAAAATGTGATGTATATGGACAGGGAGGGAGGAGGGAAGGACTTGGGAGTTGAAGAGGGAGGAGAAAGTATGGTATGCAGCAGCTTCTGTTAGTATCTGTTTCCTCTACAAGACACGGACTGGATGGAGCAAGAATTAGGTGTGGATCCTGTGAAACAGCAATTTGAAAGTGAACATTCCTCCATTGTTGGTGGAGTGCAAACTTATACAACTACTTTGGAAATCTATATGGCAGTTTCTCAGAAAACTGGGAATCAATCTTCCTCAAGACCCAGCTATATCACTCTTGGGCATATACCCAAGGAAAGCTCAGTCTTAACACAAGGACACATGCTCAACTATGTTCATAGTAGCACTTTTCATAATAGCCAGAACCTGGAAACAACCTAGATGCCCATCAACTGAAGAATGGATAAAGAAAATGTGGTACATATACACAATGGAGTACTACTCAGCAGAGAAAAACAATGACATCATCAGGTTTGCAAGCAAATGGATGGAACTAGAAAATATCCTGAGTGAAGTAACCCAGACTTAGAAGGACAAACATGCTATGTCTCACTCATAAGTGGATACTAGATGTAAAGCAAGGGATAACCAGACTGCAACCCACAGTTCCAGGGAGGCTAGCTAGCAGGGAGGACCCTAGAAGGGACACATGGATTACCCAGTGAAGGAGAAAGAGATGAAATGTACATGAACAAACTGGGGGTGAGGGGGGTAATGGAGGGCAAGGGATTGGGAATGAGAACATAGGGGAATGGGAAATTCTAGTTGGAACAGGACAGAGTAGGAGAGCAAGGAAAGAGATATCATGATAAATGAAGACATCATGGGAATATGGAGAAACAGGTTGCTAGGACAGTTCCCAGAAATCAACAAGGATGACTCCACCTTAGACTACTGGCAATAGTCAAGAGGGTACCTGAACTGGCCTACTCCAGTAATCAGATGGGTGAATGCCCTAACTGCCATCATAGAGCCTTCGTCCAGTGACTGATGGAAACAGATGAGGAGATCCCGCCAGGCCAAGTTCCAGGAGTCCAATTGTCAAGAGAAAGAAGGATTCTATGAGCAAGGAACATTGAGACTATGATGGGAACATGTACATAGATGGTCAGCCAAACTAGTGGAAACTCATGAACTGTGGACCAATAGCTGTGGAGCCCACATGGTAATGGACTAGGCCCGCTGGATAGGTGAGACAGTTTAGGGTCCCCAGGCAGTGGGATCAGGATCTGTCCCTGGTGCATGAGCCTGGTTTTTGGAGCCCAGTGCCTATGGTGGGACACCTTGCACAGCCTTTGTGCAGGGGGGAGGTTCTTGGACCTACCCCTACTGAATGTACCAAGTTCTGCTGACTCCCCATGGGGTTTTGAGATTTAAAAAAAAAGAAAGTATACCAACTTTCTAAGAAAGATGGAAACCCATCTCATGAGTGGGAAAAAGGAAGAAAAGCAGGAGCAGTGTGGGCTTACTAATCAGAAATCAGGAGTTCACGAACCATGTGTGAAAAGAAGGTTAATACTGGCCTGAGACTTCAAAAATACAAGGGAAGAAAAATGTAGGTGGGGAGGTTTGGCTGAAAGTGGAGGTGGTGTCATGACAAGATGTGTTTCCTGTGGTCCCTATAGTCTTCATGCTCTCTTATTCCATCGTCGAACTACAGATGGCCCAGGCAACCATATTGTAAAAATCAAGCAGTAAGTATCCATATCCACACTCCCCATTGTATGACTACCCATGATATATGAATGACCATAGAGAATCTGCAGGTTGGCCACACTCAGGACAACAGGAATCTGTGGATTAACTTCTCAATAACTTCTTCAGGTACAGTGAAGAAAAGAGATTAAATATATGAGCAATATTTAATGAATATTTCTGCTAGGATTTGATTTTTCAACAACAATATGAATCCAATTGATACAAACCTTGTAAGCACCAGCACTCAATTACAAAGCCAGGGTTTCCTGATTATGATCAGTGAGTACTGAATTTTAACCAGGTCAGGATGGATCAACCACAGCAAGACTGAAGCTGTGATGAGTTTACTATGAGCAATATGGCTTTCTATACTCTGATCAAAATGATAAGAGTATAAAAAGTGTAAGTTCAATATAAGTCATGACATACCAACCTGCAGGGGAGCTCAGGACCAGCAGGGGGCACAGTGGAGCCAATAATCAACAGGGTAGAAATGACATGAGGAGTGGAGGGGCGGGACTCTGCAGCCTCTGTGGATTCCCTTCCTAAAGTCTGTTAGCTGAACAACACGTGCCGCAGTTGATAAGGGAAGTCTCCATGCTCAAACACAGTAAAAATTCTTTGATAAATATTGAACAGAATTTTATTTTTTCATTTATTTTATTTAGATTTTTGATTTTTGAAAAATATTCTTTTCATGCAGTGTATTCTGATCAGAGTACCCTTGCCCAATTCCTCTAAGATCATTCCCACAGTCCTACCAATGAACTCCACAACCTTTATTTCTCTCTATAGAAAGCAAACAGAAAAAAAAAGAGAAGTATTTCAAAAGGAAAAAAAAACATCAGGAGCACACACCTGCAACCTGATGCAAAAGCAAATATTAGTTGCTTGTACATAAAAAAGTATTAAAAATTCTCCTAATTTGGGAGTTTTTGAAATTTCCATTCACAATTATCCTCATTTCTACCACTAACTATAAATCTTTTTTTGGGGGGGTCCGGGGAAAAGGACCAAATGTCTCAGATTGGAATTCTGTTTTTCAGTTGAGTGATTAGGCCTTGATGTTAAGTCCACAGAATCTACACAGGTTTCAGGGATGGCTACTTCCTCAAACAGAATGAGGAGAATTTGGTCCTCAGCATCCTGCAGCCTGCCCTAGGTTTCCTCTCCCTCCTTCTCCAGCTGGACTTGGTCCTTATCTATGAACTACCATGCCTCATGAATATGCAAATCATGTGTGAGTCTACAGTGGTAAATACAGAGATGTCCACACCCCACAACATATATGATTTGTGTCCTCCCACAGTCACTGAGTACACAAGGTCCTCACCATGGAGTGGAGCTGGATCATCCTCTTGCTGGTGGCAGCAGCTACAGGTAAAGGGCTGCCAAATTCCAGACATGAGGAGGGAGTCATATACTCAGGTGACAATGACATCCACTCTGTCTTTCTCTCCACAGGTGTCCACTCCCAGGTCCAGCTGCAGCAGTCTGGGGCTGAGCTGGTAAGGCCTGGGGTCTCAGTGAGGTTGTCCTGCAAGGCTTCTGGGTATACCTTCACTAATGAATATATGCACTGGGTGAAGCAGAGACCTGGACAGAGCCTGGAATGGATTGGATGGATTTATCCTGGAAGTGGTAATACTAAGTACAATCAGAAATTCCAGGGCAAGGCCACACTGACTGTAGATAAATCCTCCAGCACAGCCTACATGGAGCTCAGCAGCCTGACATCTGAGGATTCTGCCGACTATTACTGTGCGCGAAACACAGTGTTACAAACCACATCCTGGGTGTGTCAGAAACCCTGGAGGAGCAGGAAGCTGTCCTAGGACTGAGATGACAGAGAAGATTAGACTGGAGGCTTGCTCAGAAATAATCATTCTGAGTGTGCCTTTGTCTTTCATTTCACAGTCCTTTAATATCTTTATCAACTTTTCAAGAGCACATTAAAGAATGAAGTGATGCTGATTCATGATGCCCCTACAGTACACCATACCTGGATGAGATCTTTATCAGTGACCACCTCCATTCACGTGCTCTTCTTTAATGAAACAAAAGATAACAAACTCTGGAAACATATTAGGATATATATATGATAGATAGATAGATCTAAATATATCTATATCTATATCCATTAAATATAAGAGACTAGAACTGTTGGTGAATTAGCAGGAAATACATATACTATGAATTTGGATAGTAAAATACAATCAGGGCAAAATAAAACCCCTTTCAATGTTCAGTTTGCTGGACCTAACACCACAAAGAATACTTCATTGGAAGTTGTCCCCGTACATTTGTGGGGAGTCACTTTACATTTCCTCATAAATATAATTTTATACATTTATTTATAAATAAGCCTCATCCTGAATTGCTTTTTGTAGTAGTAATCAAATTTGTTATTATTTTAGAGTTAGACATATAGCTGCATGTCGTGCTGTGGAGTCCTCAGGTGTGGAGAATGAAACCTTTGGCAACATTTTGGGCTCCTGCTCAGTTAACTTTGGGACAGAGCAGTGGGATTCCAAACTGGGAATGTAAAAGACTAATTAATGTTATCAGAAGCCCTTGCAATGCCCATTTCTCAAGACATGCAGTCAAGACCACCACAGAGCCAATACCTGATGCAAACACACAGGGGTTTATTAATAGAAAGCAAGCCCGGACTTGGTCGGTGACCAACAATTTGACTAAGCAAGTGGAGGAGGATGGCCCTGAGCTTTCAGAGTGAGGGGTTTTAAAGGGAGAAACCACAAGCTGGGAGGTACAAGCCTTGGCTTTACAAGATTGGGTTACTGGCTGGGGCCCAGGAGAATTTCCATCAACAATAGTTCTGGAAGGACGTTTGGAGCCTGCAGACATTGTTCAAGGATATTTGGGTCTACCCA
Source organism: Peromyscus maniculatus bairdii (assembly GCF_049852395.1). Lineage (NCBI taxonomy): Eukaryota > Metazoa > Chordata > Mammalia > Rodentia > Cricetidae > Peromyscus > Peromyscus maniculatus. The sequence goes on along the minus strand of NC_134865.1, from coordinate 86,185,902 downwards.
CCTTGGTGGGGTCACCTTGACTAGGGTCCTAGATGGTTGTTTATTTCTCTTAGGGCTATTATGAAGGCTATTTTAAAGTTTGACTGGAACTTAGTTCAACTTCTGGTTTAGTGCTGTTAGAAATGAAGTTTTTCTTTAAAATGGAATCTGTCTTGCTCTCTCTCACCCTGTATGCTCATTATGCTGTTTCCTGAAACTGAATAGTCTTTCTCTCAATTTATAGATTGACATTGACTGACATTTAATGGACTTCATAGTATGGTGCCCAATTTCCCCCTCACGCACAAAAAGATAAACACACTTATACACCTTTTGTTGTTAGAAGCAGCAAGGTCCAATTAGGACTTCTTTAGATTCTTGGCTCTCTTGTAACTTTGACATGTCTGGATCCTATAATTTCTATGTATGCTTTTTTTTCTAATTAGAAGAATGAAATACATTTTGGCTATACAAAAGCTGAATGCCAGGAACAGAAAAAATACTGCTATATATAGCATGGATACAATCTGACTATTTTGATTAAAACAATAATAACAAAAAGAAAAAGAAAGAAACACCATGGACAGTGCTGTTCTGAGGTATAAACAGTTTGTTTGTTGTCTCAGATTAAGCCAACAAGTTGTATAAACAAGACCCTGTGCCTATAAGTCCCAATTTGTTTCCCATATGACCTAGCTCCTCTCCCATACATGAGCATCCTCAGATGGAGACTTTATTGGAATGTTTGTTTCCTTGCCAGTACATTTATTTTTCTCCTGTAATTTATTCTCAGAGTTTATCATTATTTTTTCTTATCTTCAGCAGATCACACGATGCTCAGAAAGCGTCTCCTTCACTAACTGTAGGAGGACAGAAATTCCTTCTCCTCCAAGGCCTAGTGACCTCCTGCTCTTGTCTTTGCAAAGTGTCAGCACCACCATGAACTCATTTGTTCAAAGATAAACCACAGGGCCAGCATGGAAAGGAGAGAGGGGTTCCCCTGTCTGTGAGTTCTGGAGAATCATCAACAGAAAGATCAAGAGTGGTATGAATGTTAGGTTGTTGTTAGATTTGAGCTGGCTGAGCCCATGCAAGGTTCATAGAGCTGACTTCTGTGGGAACAGGCTGGATATGTTAATAGATAAAGCTCCCATCCTCCACAGAACTCCATCTTATGCCTGCCATGATGCACCACAGTAATACAAGTTTCCTAGGGCAACCTTCCTGGCCCATATGGGATTGCTGAGAGAGTATAAAAAATATCTATAGACATTTCAGAGCAATCCCTGCATGGGAGTGAGATTCATCAATTGGAGATCATGTCCTGTCAAAGGAAACACAGAGGGACACAGTTTGATATTGTATATTATGATTTTCAAATTATATAAAATCACATTATCAATAACATTGTTAAATATTTTTGCCCTAAGACAGCAAGCAGTAAAACCAAATATAATTAGTTAGGCAGAGCCTGAGAAACAGGTGCAGAGAGGCCAGCAAGGGTGTTTCCTGAACTTACTCAGAGTTTATTCCTCTCATTTAACCACATACAAGGCCCAAGAGACCGTCTTCTATGGCAGTTAGAAACTTCCCCTAGAAGGATACAAGATCTGACTTGAGGAAGTTTAGTTGGCTTCTAGAATCTTTGTCACTCTCCTAGGAATGCTACAATAACAGAAACGACCCAGTTCAAAGGCGGTCTAATTCCTGTATTGGAAAACTAGTGCCTTTCAATCTTGTCTCATGTAATGGCAAGTTCAAGCCTCTTCATACTGAGACTCACTCTCAGTCATTATAGAGTGACATGTCCTAGGGAGGGGGCAGGACTGGAAAGATGGAAGGATGTCAGAGCAGGACCCTGGATTGGAGGCTCCAGATTACTTACTCTTCACCTTTTGGAACTCATACACATGGTTCCTTTACTGCTTTGAAAATGTTTAAAAATAGTGACCTGATGTACAGGAGTGCTACATCCAGCACAGTCTACACCAGACTTCCAATAAATAGAGAAAGAAACATTCAAATTTTTAGAAGTTATTTTTTAAAAAAATAACAGTGAACAGAATTTACATATCATTGTTTTCAATACTGGGTATCACAACCCATCACTTTGCATGAATCAACACTAAGCTACATCCTTAAAAACTATTTCTTCAATTTCATATCTGGATTCAACATTTGTAAAATTTTGCTAATCCTTCTATAATTATCAACTTTGTACTATAATGGCCTCAGTGGAACAAATAAGGCAGAGTGGGGTCTCTCGTCAAAAACACAATAAAATAAGGCTTTGAATTATATCACACATATGTAATAAATAATGGCTAATTCTTTAGTTCTTTCTCTACTACCCAGTTTTGTCTCTTTCCTTTGCTCTATGCATTTGTGTGTATAATATTTCCATGACAACATTCATTATACTGCAGCAGAAAATGCAAACAAGGCCTTGTTCTGGAAGGTGAAGTAGAATCAAACTGAACTATGTACAGGAAGAGAAACAACACTATATTAATTAAACAACACAGAAAGCACCCCATGGGAAAGGATTGAGGGATATTTAAAGAAAAATTTAACACAATTTTACAAAGATGATTCCTTGTTACTGACTCCAACAGACTCAGATAATAAAGAGTACAACAAACATTATTGTTTATCAAGCAATATCTGTATGATTTATTCAGCATCTCTTGATATTCATTTTATAAGATTTATTCAAAGCTGTATTTTGTGTTTTAAGTGAATGTTTATCAGAACATATATGAAAACACACATTCAGTAGTGAGAAGCATGGAAGAGCACATAATTTAGGATCAAGTCAGAGACAGGGGGTTTTTCCTTGGCCCTTTTCACCCTAAAGGTATAATTCCTGTAAGTTGGTTAAAGAAGTTATTAACTCATTTTCAACAGAACTCACCCAGTGTTTCAGTGTATGCACATGTCGATTGAGGTAGGTTCTGAGCTCATACGTTATTCTAGAGCCCCAGCATTTGCTTCCTTCCCAGTCCCAGGATCTTACCCTACAGTCTCCATCCTTTACACTGATACAGCATTACCTTTCACAGTCCATTTTTGGTCACATATTTCTATAGATAACTTGGCTTTGAATAAATTCTCTGGTGTTTGATAATCTCAAGGGTTTGATGTCAGTGGGAAATCTCTTTAGCTCAGAACATGTATTTTTGCATGTTCCTCTAGCAGACATTCCCTCCCTGTGACAAATATGAATATCATGTACTTACTATGTATGTAATCATGTGGGAAACACATTGTGGCAGGCATGAATCCCCTAGGCCAATTCTATGTTAAATATTACACAAATCTATGTTGACTTTAAAATACTGTCTAAAAGCCGGGCGTTGGTGGCGCATGCCTTTAATCCCAGCACTTGGGAGGCAGAGCCAGGCAGATCTCTGTGAGTTCGAGGCCAGCCTGGGCTACCAAGTGAGCTCCAGGAAAGGCGCAAAGCTACACAGAGAAACCCTGTCTCAAAAAAAATACTGTCTAAAATACCAATAACTTTATAAATCACCCCCCTCTCTTCTCCAACTAGAAAGCAGAGATTGACTAGAACACAGCAGAACCACTCACTGAACTGAATTGTATTCTCTAATGTACTAAGAAGGTATCTGCCAAGTGGCTGTGAGACTTTGGTTCAAGGACTTGTCTGATACCTGCTGGAAAAGTCATTTTGAAATGTCAAGATACCTCATATCTATGTGAAAAACATTTCCAGAGATGGTCCTAACTGTCAGAATCACTGAAAAGGGAATCCCTGAGACAAGATAGGCTACAGAATATTTTCTTTCAAATCACAGATGGTATTTTCCTTCCTGCCAAGAAAAAAAATAATAACCCATTCCTCTCTGTTACCAAGTCTTTAAGAGCTAACTGGGAATAGTCATCACCCACAGGTGCTTTGTAAATCATAGTATTTCCTAAAAGTATATGTGATCTACTTCCTGTTAGAGATTCAAGGAAGAACTAAGAAATTTAAATCTCTTGTGTGCTTTTAAGCAATAATGTAATCTTATTATGTGGTATCAGAATTATCTTCTTTTCAATCTTTCATTTGGTTATCTGGTTATCAGTAGCATTATCTCTTACTAAACAAGGTATTGTATCTATCATAGGGCAAATGATATCCCATCACAGACTTGCACTCTATGTGGGATTAAGAAGAAATTTCTATCAGACCTCATGGAAGACCCAGTGGAACCTGAGTTCTGGCATCTCTGCTTGTAAGTACAGGGTTCTCAAAACTCAAACATTCTTCTAATCTCCAGGGGGAAAAATGAATCCTCAGTGGGGGGAGTGCACAAGTCTCTGCTCACACAGGGCTGAGGCTCCTGGGGGACAACTGTGGTCTAGAAGATAATACTACTGTCTGTTTTTCTTTCTGTTTCAGCTTCCCAAGTTCAGTGGTTCTGTCTGTCACCCATGGGTCCTTGATAAGTTGTCAGTGTGGTGACTGTCAGGGACTACATGCATCTGGACTTGGCCTAGTAAATCCCTCAGAGTCTAGACACACTGTAATACATATCTGTCACCTGAGCTGTCTCTAGCTGTTCTATCATGAGCTTTGACCCATAGACATTGGATTTTTCAAGCTCCAGAAAAATGGAATGCACTGTCTGGAGAATAAAATTTTTGTGGAGTATCAGAACAAAAGTCACCAATGTTCAGCCTCATCTCTACCACAGGTCCATCTATTCCTGTGATTTATATCTCTGACAGCTCAGGTGGCAGATATGTATTACAGTGAGAGACACTAGGAGGAGACATCAGTGTACAGCACATGACCCCCCCCCCACACACACACACTTTCTCTGTTCTTAGAGGCAGCCAGGCCCACTGAGGGCCTTTTATAACTTTTGGCTGTGTCTTTGACATCTCCAAATCCAATCATTTTTGTCTATGTAAGCCTATTTTAATTTTATTTTTTATTTATTCTTAATAAATTAATTCATTTTACATCCAGGCTGCCTCCCCTCCCTCCTCTTCTCTCACTCCCTCTATTCACCTTCCTTCTGCCACCCTCAATCCACTCCTGCTCTGTATTCGCCCCGAAAGGGGGAGGCTGCGCATGGGCATCAGCAAAGCCTGGCATATCAAGCTGCCATACGACCAAACACCTCCTCCTGTATTCAGGCTGGGCAGGATACTCCAACATGAGGAATGCTTTCCCATGAGCCAGTCAAAGCACCAGAGACAGGTAGGTCCTGCTCCTATTGCCAGAAGTCCCACATATACAACAAGCTATACGACTGTTTCATATATGCAGAGGGCCCAAGTCAGTCCCATGTAGGCTTCTGGTTGTTGGTTCAGACTCTGTGAGTTCTCATGAATCACACTTCATTTCTGTGGGTTTTCCTACAATGTCCCTTACCCTTCCTGGCTCCCATGATTATTTATCCCTCTCCTCAGCATAACTTCTGGAGCTCAGCCCAATGTTTGGTCCTAGAATTCTGAATCTGCCTCCACCAGTCACTGGGTAAAGGTTCTCCACTGACAACCAGAGTAGTCACTAATCCAATCACAGGAGATGGCCAGTTCAGGTTAGGTATCCACTAATGCCAGGAGTCTTAGCTGGGGCCATCCTTGTAGGCTCATAGAAGTTTTCTTTGCATCAGGCTTCTACTTGACTCCATAAAGCCTCCCCTTCTAGTCATTGTTCTCAGTACTCTCCCTTTTCACCCCCACAACCTAATCCCTCAAGTTCCCATGTCTACCTGCCCCCAGTCCAACCAGGAGGGGTCCTCTATATCCCCTTCCCAGGGAAATCCATGCACCACCCCTGAGGCCCTCCTTGATACCTGACCTCTCTGGGTCTGTGGATTGTAGCATGGTTAACCTTTACTTTACAGTTACAATCCACTTTGAGTGATTACATATCATGCTTGCCTTCCTGGGTCTGAGTGACCTCACTTAGGATGATTTTTTTTCTAGTTTCATCCATTTGCCTTCAAATTTCCTGATGTCATTGTTTTTAACAACTGAGTAATTCTCCATTGTGTAACTGTCTTTATCCATTCCTCAGTTGAGGGGCATCTAGGTTATTTCCAGGCCCTTGTTATTACAATTAAAGCTGGTAAGCCTATTTTTGTTTGTTTTAGTTTTACTTTTGCTTTATTTTGAATTAGGAGAACACATACTCAGGCTAAAGGAAGGCAGGCTGTCACTTTCAGAATCAGACATGACTGGGATATTTATACACAGTTTATTTTAATCAGAGAGAGAGAGAGAGAGAGAGAGAGAGAGAGAGAGAGAGAGAGAGAGAGAGAGAGAGAGAGAATTCCCTGATTTAAAAGGTCCTTTTGACTCAGATCAAACAAGGTATTTCCTGCCTGACCTGCCTCCTCCTTACATGTGAAAATCCCCAGGCTGAGAGCTAATTGTGATGTCTGTTTTCATTCCAGTACATTATTTTCCTCCTGGAATTTATTCTCACTGTGGTGAGAGAAGAATAAAAGGAAAAAGAAAAGAAAACTAGGACCTGAAAATCTTTCCTCATGGAGACACTGTTCCAAGGCTCATCATTCTGAGTGTTACCTACAATGAGTAGACGGGTCATGCTAGAGAGGAATGTTTGTAGATATCTGTGAGACTCATGTAATCCACATGACATTAAACACCAAATTTTCTCTGTTTAGTCTTTGTCCAGATGAACTGTGGGTCCCCAAGAGTTTAAATTCACTCACTGTCACTGCATAGCATCCTTTTATTAATAGCAGTATGTCTTTAATTTGCTATATCTATATCTATATAGAAAGATATATAGATAGTATTATTTGGTTGGACCCTTTGCTTCAAGAATATAAAGCAATCTCTTTTATCTCTTCTAAATAGTTTTGGATTGACTCAGTAGCTATGCATGTTTGCTTCTTAGTTTCACTTGCTTCGAGTATCTTTTTCCAAACTTTAACCTAAGGTGGTGCGTGCTTTGAAGGAGAGATCTGTTTCTCAATGCAGCAACAAGAATGGTTCCTTTTTCTAACCCAGTCGTCTACTCTGAATCTTTTTATTATCATATTAACGCCATCAATACCAAGAGTTATTTTTAGAAGATGTATAAGTCCTTTCATGTGTTATTTGGGTAGTTTTCTTGGGACTCTGGATTATCTATTATGGAATTGTTTACTCATAGCCTGTGACTGTGAGTACCTGAGTGTGTTAATTCTCTACAGGCTATATATCCCATTATTCATTATTCTTTGAAGCTAAAACTTATGAATTACTGATCATAAGTTTCTGGAAACATTTTATTGTGAAAAGTTTTCATTTTTCCTTCAATTTTTACATATAATTTTCCTATATATAAAAATGTCTGGGTTAACAATTGTTTCTTTAAGAACGTGCATTATATCTTTCCAGATTTATCTGACTTCAAAAGTTTCTGTTGAACATTCAGGTGTTATTTTGTTGGACCTGCCTTTATAAATATTTTACCACTCTTGTAACTTTCAATACCATTTCCTTATTCTGGGTTTTTATCAATTAACTATATTACACCATGGGGAACTTCTTTCCTGTTTCTAATTGTTCTGCAATCCCCTTGTTGCTCTCTAGTCCCCTCCAGATACCTAGATGGGCATATCTTTCTTTATTTGGGGGAATTTTCTATGTTTTGATTGATATTGTTCTCTATGATGTTTTTATGGTATTCTTCTGCATGCCTTCTGTCCATTATCAAAAGCTTGGTTAGGTCTCTTCATGGTGTCCAAAGCATTCTCATGTTCTCTTCATACACATTTAAATTTTTGTCATTGTCCTTTACTAAACAACTCCTTACCTTTACAATATGTTCCAGTCCTGACTCTCATTCTTTTGGCATGATTCATTATATTGGTGAGACATTCCACTGAGTGTCTCTTTGTTTTTTAAATTATTATTATTATTTTCATTTCCACCATCAATTGAGTTTGTTTTCTTTAACAATTATTTTCCTTTTTTATAGGTTGGATTTCTTCCTCATATCATTCAGCTCTTTGTGATGTTATTGTTTTGGATGATGATGTTTTTGTCTTGAGGAATATTCATATCTTCTTTGAGTTCTGTAAGCATAAATACAATATTCTTTTGAATTCTTTGTCTGGAAAATCACCCATGTCATTATCATTGATGTTCATTACCATGGAATAAGTAACACAGGAGTGGAAAGGACATGTTGTCTTGGCACTTTATGTTACATGGGTTTGTGCACTAGGACTTGAATCCTGAAACTTCATGCTATTAATTAGGTTCAAAATTTTTCTATCAGACACATCAGGGCCTTTTAAGTAAAGCATCATGTCACCTGCAAATTGGGATAATTTGACTTATTCCCTTCATATTCTGATCCATTTTTTGTCTTTTCTTGCCTAATTGTGATAGATAAGCATATAAGCATTATATAAAATAGGGAAGGAGAAAGTGTATATCTTTGTCTTGTTTCTGTTTAGAGGAAATGCTCTCTGCTTGTTCTCATTTAATATAAATTTGTCTGTATGCTTTTTCTATATAGCCTTTATTTTTTAGGCACATATCATCTATTCCTAAAAAACTACAGAACTTTTTTTCATGAAAGCATGTTGAAGTATTTATGCCATTTCAACGTTTGTATCTATTTGTGTGGCATACAATATTGATTGATTATATGTATGTTGAACCAGCCTTGCTTTTAAGGAAGTAGCCCACTTGGTTATAATATACAAATTCCCTCAGTCATTACTGAATTCTATTTACAAGCATTATATTAAGAATTTCTATATCTGTATTCATCAAATGAATGGGACATTACTTTTGTAATGTCTTGATAACTGTTTTGGTAGCAAGAGAATACTGGCACTGTAGAATGAATTTGTAAGTGTTCAGTTGCTTTCTATGTTACAGTAGAAGTTATGGGGGAGAGGTATGGAGTCTTTCTTAGGAGTCTAACAGACAGATTTAATGATGGCTCTTTCTGGTCCTGGGCTTTACTTTAAGATGTGACTTTTCAGGCTAGCATCAACCTCATTGATAATGGTCTGTTTACATTATTTATGTCTTCTCGGTTTATTTTTGAAAGATGATATGATCTCAGAATTTCTATTTGTTCTGGGTTATCTAGTTTTTCAGAGTATAACTTTTCCTAGTAATTTCTAATGATGTTCTGAATTATAGTGGAGTCAGCAATAATGACTTCCTTTTGATCTGAGACTCCTATGCTTGGAATTGTTGGTTGAGTCTTTCTTCTTTTTTCTTCAAATCATCTTTACTCTTACAGTACAGGTATGTACAATGTTCAGTAGAGGATTAAGTCATGAGAGGGTTGAGATTATTTTCTTTTGTTCAACTGATATCCAGGACTATTGTTTACATGAGTAGACACTATCCAGGGGTCAGAACAACCCATTGCTTGTCTTCTCCTGCCTTGCCTTCTTGTGTATCTCTCAAAGTCTGGTTTTCCTACTTCGGATAAGCTCTGTTGGTTGTGTAGTCACAAGGATTTTAGGGTCAATAGGCACAGGGTCTGTGAGATCATGAGGGAGAGGTGAGCAGACATCTTATACTATGGGAAGGTACAAGCAGAGTTGTTATGCATTTTGGTATTTTTTTTAATTTTCAGGATGCTGTGACACAGCATACCCATCAAGGCATGAACAGCTTAGGGATGAAAGATTCTGGAAAAGCCAGGGAGTCTAGTAAGTCTTGGAAGAAAGAATTTGGAGGAGCTGGAGTCTATTGGATAAATAATAACAGTGTCTACTCATCAGTTCAGAGAACAAAGACCATGGAGATGACTGCCGAAGATGTAGGAAGGAGCAAAGACATCATGATGGAAGAGGAGGGAGTTCACAGGAAGAGAGTAGGCTGTGAGGAATGGAGGAGGTGGACTACCTGGTGGTTCAGAGAAGGTGAAGGGCCAGGTGGTTTTTCCTTGTGAAGAGAAAGGCAAGTCCCTGAGGATCTGTGGGACAGAAGCATATGGCATGAAACTAAATAGGAATACCTGAGGCCTTAGGGAAAACACAGAAGAGCTGAAAGTGTGTTTGGGATGGAAGAATCAGGGTTGCATGGTGGGTTGGGGAGAGCAGCCCTGGAGGAGCTAAAGAGTAAACACAGGTCTTCAATTGTTCTTATTTCTGATCAAAGAAATATCTCAGACAGTATTTATGCTTATTTAATTAAGTTCTTTTATTTTTAATGAACAAACTTTGAGCTTTGTGCATGGTGTATTGTACTGCTGAGCTATGTCCTCAGCTGCATTTGATTTATTCAGTTTAATATATATATATGTATATATATGTATATGTATATATATATATATATTCACGATTCACTGAACCTCATACAATGTCCCCTAAAATTATAACATTACAGTGATATATCTTTTCTTTATTTCCTATGAAGTTCTGTGATAATTTCTGCAAAGGATCAGGGGAGTTTACATGGATAAAGCATAATACAGTAAGTGTGCAAAGTTAAATTTCCATTTATAACTAAAATTCACACTAGGTCATACTAACTAAGAATTCGTTTTCTTTCTTTTTTCCTTCTCTTTCTTTTGTAGACACAGTTTCAACTATCCTGAACGTAATTCATATGTATACTTCTGCTTCCACATCTTCTTCGTCCATGCAGTGGTAGAGGTGAAACACAGTGCTTCCACCTTGAAAAAATGTTTTCTAGCACTTGAGCTAAGTCCCAAGGACAATCAGTGACATTAGATGCTCTAAATGCCACCTTGACCCTTATTTCATGTCAGACATCTGCAACATTAATTGTGTCCCCTAAGGCTCACATCCCTCAGCTCATGATATAACAAAAAGACATGCAAATAATGTTCGCCTCTGCTAATGAAAACCAGCCCTGACCCTACAGCTCTGACAGAGGCAGCCAGCTCTGCATTCACAGATTCTCACATTCTGTGATCATTATTGAGCCCAGAACATCTGACATGGAGTTGAGACTGAGCTGGGTTTTCCTCATTGCCCTTTTAAAAGGTAACTGATAAGGAAAGACACTCAGTGTGTGAGTGGACATGAGTGAGAGGGAGAGTTGACATTTGTGACAGTTTACTGACTATGATTCTCTGTGTTTTCAGGTATCCAGTGTGAGGTGCAGCTTGTGGAGTCAGGGGGAGGCTTGGTGCAGCCGGGGAGTTTCCTAAAACTCTCCTGTTCAGCCTCTGGATTCACTGTCAGTGCTGCCTGGATGAACTGGGTCCGCCAGGCTCCAGGGAAGGGGATGGAGTGGGTTGGCACAATTAAACACAGACCAGATAATTATGCAGCATCCTATGTGGATTCTGTGAAAGGCAGATTCACCATCTCAAGAGACGATTCCAAAAGCAGCATCTACCTGCAAATGAACAGCTTAAAACCCGAAGACACGGCCATTTATTACTGTACTCGACATGGCACAGTGAGAGATCTTCAGACAAAAAATCTTCCTGCAGAAGTGCTCAGAACCAGCAGGGGGCGCAGAGCGCACATGGAAAACAAGCACATTGCAGAAACAGGTGCAGACATAATTGAGGATTGCTTCTGGCGTCTCAGTTGGCATTGCATCTAATGATTTCCCAGAATGTTCTCTGCACTTGTGGTCTGTATATGTCTTTAATGTCCATAAAAGCAGAGTTCTGTTTTTTTCCCTCAATTACACACACACACACACACACACACACACACACACACACACACACACACACACACACACTATGGACTATGTAAATGAACTAGATGCTAAAAATCACCTCTGACCACAGAAATGACTGCTGAGGTCACCAGTATCAAATGTTAATGAGGGTCCAAGGTGTTGTTGGGGATTCTCCAACCTTGTGAGATTACCTTGTGAGATTCAGGGTAAAGCCTAAAGTATTCTGATTAGGATAGTGTTTGGGATTAGGGGAGGTTGAAGCTGACATAATCTGTGATATGTACACCCTAACAGGTCTCAAATATTTCTGCTTTTCCTGATAACTGTGCATATAAGTAGCAGACCTGACCCATTTCTGTTATTTAATGTACAGCCTTCACTACCATTATATATCCTACAATTTTTTTTCATCTAGAACAACCTCTGATCTTTGTTCTGTACATTGACAGGAGCTGCTCACATTAAACTCAGCAGAGGCTCAGGTTGCAACTCCTGTGGGTACTTGGAGTCCATTGTCGGGAAATGGTCTGTCTCAGTTTCCCTAACTCTTTCTTCTGCCTCTTTTCACAGAATCTTAAAAACTTTAAAAAGACATAGTTATTCTAGGAATCTCTCTCCTAATCAAAATATTAGTGTTTTGTCGATGAAGGACATACCATGTTCTGTTCCACCATGACATTCCACTTTGAGGAGATAACAGCTGGGCCTCCTGCTGAATGGTGAACTCTAGGGCTCAGTACCCAGGTCTCTGTGAGTCTTTTCCTGATAATTCCCTGCCTACAACTGAATCTTGCTTCAGTAAAGTCCTGCCATAAGTGTCCTCTAGTCAAGAGTCCCCCATACATTAACCTGACACAGCAAAGGAGAAAATAGTTTCTTGTCTTCCCTTCATCACTTCATTATCAGTAGAAAACAGACATTTTCACTGAACAGTGTTTGTGTGAGAACTGCTTTAATTCACAAAATGCATGTTTAACATCTTCATACTTTCATGCATGATTCTGTGGACGCTGAGGAAAACCATTCACCAACTGTACACATCCATCATTGAGTGACTCCTTACTCAGGGTGAAAAGAGAGAAGTGTCCTCATTGACAGTAGAAAAAGACTAGACATATTTGAATCTCTGATCTGCGAATGGTTTAGCTTCAGTCAAACAGTTGCTGGAACTACATTGTTTTTAGTGGCTTGTGGGATCGTGAAGGATCTGTGAATAACAGACAAGATCCTTACCCCTCCAGAGGCTTATGACAGTTTTGTTAGTTATAGACATTTATATTAAAATAGCTGCAAGATGAAAGCAAGTGTCATTTATGAAAAACAAATATTATAAAAAAATCATAATTTCTGTGGTGATAATAAATAGATAAAAAATATTCTTACATAGCTTGTCAAGAAGTTCAGGCGTGAGCCAGGCGGTGGTGGCGCACGCCTTTAATCCCAGCACTCGGGAGGCAGAGCCAGGCGGATCTCTGTGAGTTCGAGGCCAGCCTGGGCTACCAAGTGAGTCCCAGGAAAGGCGCAAAGCTACACAGAGAAACCCTGTCTCGAAAAACCAAAAAAAAAAAAGTTCAGAAGTGTACAACAAAGGAAATGTCTAGCAGGATAAAGAAGCAACACAGTGGAGGAAAATCTACTAACATATTCAACAATTCTGTTTGAATAGAAACAATCGTAAACATATTCACCCTCCATTGCACTCTTTTCTCCATCTACCTCTCCTATTCACCCTTTCTCATTCTCAACAGTTTCTCTTCCAATACTTGTGCCTTATTTGGTGCAGAGAGTCAGATAATCTGAATGTTCACAGTTGTGATGTACATGTCATTTCCCAAAATCATCATAATAGAGTACTCCTCTCTGCAATCTGACCTTATCTTCCATAATGCTCCTTGAACCTTAGAAGAGGTACTATCAACGCTTCATTTAGCACTTAACAAATAACATCCCATTCATCTAGTCAATAGCATTGCTAAGTTGTTTGCTATGAAATTGCAAAAATAAAAATCCAAAATAAATCATGTATGCAGAGCCTGAGGAGCAGGTGCAGAGAAGGGCCAGCACATGTGTTTCCTGACTGCCCAGAGTTTATTTCTCTCAGTTAAGTACATGCAAGCCCCAGGAGACCATCTCCTATGTCAGTTTCAATTCTTGCCTTGAAAGATACAAGATCTGACATGGAAAAGTTTAGCTCCTAGAACCTATGTCATTCTCCTGGGACGCCCATAGCAACAGAAATAACACGATTCAAAGTTTCCTCCCAGTCACCACGAAGACTGTTCATCTCACAGTAGAATTAATTTCTCAATTGGAAAACTAGGACCTGATGATCTTTTTTCATGAAGAGGCAATTTCAGGGCTCTTCATTCTGAGTCTCACCCACAGTTAGTATGGAGTGTCATGCACTGGGGACAAAGCAGGACTGGAGAGATGGAAGAACACCAGAGCAGGGCTCTAGAGTGGAGGCTCCAGATTTCTCTGTGTACTCACATGCATGTCCTTTAATTAACATGAAGGGATTTAAAAATAGTAACCCAATGTATAGGAGTGCTACATGAAACACAGCCCACTCCAGACAAAAATAAAAACAAACACAAAAGTTCAAATCTTTCAAAAGTTATTTACAGAAAAATAATAATATATAGAACTTAAATATCTTTACGTTTCAGAACTGAGTATTGTACACCAGTTGTTTGCATGGATCAGAAATAACCTACATCTTTGAAATCAATTTCTTCAATTTAATATCTGGATTCAATATTCATAAAACTTCATTATTCCTCCTAAAATTAACAATTTTTTGTTATAATGACTTTTGTGGAGCAAATAAGGCAGAGGCTTGTGTGGTCCAAAACACAATAAAATAAGATTTTGAATTGCATCACAAATATGTAATAACTAATAGGTATTCTTTTATTCTTTTCCTATTACCCAGTTTTGTCTCTTTTATATGCTCAAAGCATTCATATGTATAATATTTACAACACAGAACTCAATATTTAGCAACAGAAAATGCAAACTAGGGCTCCCTCTATAAAACCAGCCCAGTACTGATTCTGCACCTCTGGCTGTGGAGTCCATCCCTGGATTCCCTCATCTTCCCATTCAGTGTTCAACACTGAACTCAGAACAATTAAAATGGACTTGGGTGTGAGAGGAGTTTTCCTTGTTGCTTTTTAAATTTTTAATTAAAAGGGGTTTTTTTGATAGTTTTTACCTAAGTACTGTAGCCATAATATCCCTACTCAAATTCCTTTCATATCCATCCCTTACTTCTTTTCAAATTCATGACTGCTTTATCTCTAATATATTTTTTACATGTGTGTTTGTTTCTGTGTGTATTTTATCTATTAAGACGAGTTATAGTTACGTATATGTACATATATGTTTAGAGCAGTCCACTTGTGATTGAATAACTTATCTGGGAGGTTGTCCTTAAAGAAAACTGATTCTCCCTATTTCAGCAGCCATTGATTGCCTATAACTCATCATCTAGTGTTTGGGATCTGTAAGGTCTTTCCCTATACTATGGACATATAGTTTAGGCATCAATATCGTCAAGATGCCATGGGTGCAGCATGCCTGTCCTGTCTAGAAGATACCATCTCATAGTGGCATCCTGGTACTATAGATCTTACCATGTTTCTTCCACCTCTTCAGGACTTTCCTTGAGCCTTACTTGTAGGATGAACATTGAAGGTAGTTGGGCATCCCAGGGTCACTTGTTCTCTGCATGTTTACCAGATGTGGATTTCTGAAATTGTCTCCATCTGCAATTAAAAAAAAACTATGATGTGTATGAGAGCTTTTATCTTGGGTTATGGGGATAACTACTTAGAATACACTTAGAAAGTATATTTGTGTATCAGAGGCCCGACTTCGCTGTAGGTCAAAGTGTTAGTTGCCTAGTTCCTGCTTACATTTCTGCTTTTGTACCATGCAGGGAACACTTGTAGGAGAAACCAACCAATATGTGATTATATTTCAGGATGACTCCATAAAACTGAACTCATTTCCAAAAATTTAAACTAAAAGATTTTTATAATTTATTTTTTCATATATGATTGCTTGATATATGGGCTCTTGGTAATTTATATATGCATTTATATGTAATGTATATGTAAATATACCCAAGAACCTGAGATTAGATAGTCTAGGGGAAAAGCAAATACTTCTGTTCTGCTAAAGAAACAGTGAAAAATGACTCCTACCAACAGTCCGCTATATTCTGCATACTTGCTCAGCCAGTGAAGCTCCCTCCTGTAGCAGACAGGAACAAATGCAGAGACCCACAACTGGAAAAAATGCAGAGAGTGAGATACCCTGGAATACTCAGTCCTAACTGAAAGATTTCCACCAAATTCCTCCCCACAGGGCTCAGAGAAGCCTGCAGATGAGGCAAAAAGATTGTGAGTGTCACCAGGGACAGAGGACACCAAGGAAACTAGGCCTTTCTAAACAAATAGAGACTGAGACACATTTGAACTCACAGAGACTGATGCATCATGCACAGGGCCAGATGTGATCCTAGTGCTGAGAGGGGAAATGTACAGGAGCCTTCATCCCTAATCCAGTTGTTGTCTCCAATGGATAGCCACTTGCAAAAGAAAAAGAAATTTTTTTCTAACAGAATATAACTTGTTATATAAACCACTCTTAGGGACAGGCTCCATGTCCAGCAGTTGATGGCCAACACAAAATAAACTCAGTAGCAGTTTTGGAGGTTATTTGTTTGATAATGTTTTGTCACAGTACAATTCTTTCCTTACAGGTTTTTTCTTATATAGTATGGTTCCCAGTTTACTTTTATTTTTATGGGAATTCTCTCTCTGTGTGAGTATATGTCCCTATGTGGTTTCTGTGCATTTCCTTTGGATCTTCTTTTCTATTTGTTTCTTTTGTCCCAATGAGATTGTGGTTTTTATTGTATCTTGATTTATTTTATTACATTTTAGAAGCTTGTTTCTTTGAGAGAGAGAGAGAGAGAGAGAGAGAGAGAGAGAGAGAGAGAGAGAGAGAGAGAGAGAGAGAGAGAGACTTGTGAGGTGATATGCAGAGGACCTGGAAGGAGTTGTGAGGACCATAATCAGAACATATTGCATGAAATAATCTATTTTCAATAGAGAAAAGAAATTCTGTTTGTCTAGGGTAATTGTCCTAGCAGGTTCTATGACCTCTCCTGTCACAGGCGCTTGGTTCAGTTTACAGTGAGGCATTACTTCCCTCCTACTGAAGAGGCCTTAAGTGCAGTCAGACATCTAAGTACAAAGACACAAGTGCCACCGCTGTACCCACCCTGCAGGTCCAGTGCCTGTTGTGTTTCACGGGCAGCGTCATGGCTTAATGGGTCTATGAACTGCATTTCCTTCATAGCTGTCTGCACAGCATATTCTAGTGCTAGGGGAGCTCATCCTTGAAAGAAAAGGCTTCCAGGTCTGCGCCAGGTAGATATCTCCAATCCTTAGTCCACAGTGTGTGGTGCCTGCAACAATGAGAATTTATCTTCAAGTTCTGGAAAGCAACAATCAGTATAATATTTTTCAAGTCCACCCGTTTACCTAAAATTTTATTATTTTTGTTTTCTTTACAGATGAATAGAATTCTATTCCGTATATGTACCATATCTTTATAATCCATTCACTAATGAAAGTACATGTAGTTTGTTTCATTTCTTAGCTACTATGTATAGATGATGAACATGTCTAAATAACTTCCTCTGTAGCATAGCCTGAACTCTTTTGTACATATGCCAATGAGTAGTATAGCTAGGTCCTGTGGTAATCAATTTTTGGATGTTTGAGAGTTTCCATACTACTTTCATAAATTAAACTTGATTCCCGACTCTTAGCTCATTTTCTCTTGAGTATGTAGAAATGTAGGAATTTGCTATCAATCATGGTTACTTATTTTCTTAAATAAAATCATTGTTCATGAAAGTTCCACAAAAAAACCCTCCTATCCTGGTTATTACTGTCTTCAAGACTTCTATATGCCTGCTTATAATAGCAGGACATGCAAAGTGGACTGCACTATGCTCATGAAAACCAGCCCAGACATGACACTGGAGTTATATCATAGAGTCCCAGCCATAGATTCCCATGTCTTCCCATTCAGTGACTGACACTGACATCAGTAAGAGGAACAGTGAAGACCTGTGATTGTTTCCTGATCAGGATTCTCTGGGTCTGTAAGTGTCCTGTTTGAGCTGAACCTTGTAGTCTGGGAGAGGCTTGGTAAATCCCCCACATTTTCTGAGACCCTCATATGCATTCCCTGGACATACCTTCCATGAATACTATATGACCTGAGTCCTGAAGACTTTAGGAAAGGATCATCAGTTTGACTTTATTAAAAACAAAGTTAGTGGTTTCACTACTGAATATGATTCCTCTATAAAAGGGAGAGTCACCATTTCCAGGGATGATCCAAAGAGCTGTGTCAACCTAAAGCTGAGTAGTCTGAGACCTAAGAACACACCCTCCTGTGTCTGTAGAGCAGGCACAGTGTGCAATGAGGCATCATAGTGACTGTGTGTAAACTTCCCAGAAGGATGCTCAGATGAGTAGTCGGCCCTCAGATCACGAGGAGTTCTAGGTCAGCCCAACAACAGAAATAGCCATAATTGACACATTTCTCTTGCCCACCTCTCCATCTAATGATGTCCTAAGGATTATATCCTCATTCAAGGTTATAGTAAACTGTGCTATCAACCATGAAAGTGAATACTCTTGAATGTAAATTTTTAATATTATGATACAATTAGCAGGAACAAAATGCAGAAAGTCAGTGCTGAGGACAGAAATGACTCTCTCTGGATACAAGCATTATGTTAAAGAAGCTTATGAAACCCGGGTAGACTTTTCCATTATGAGATTCAAGACATACCCTAAGTGGAATTTTCTGATTAGAACCCCAGTTTTTTAAGATTCAGAGGGTACCAAGAGGGAAATATGGCCAGGGTCAGTGTCCTAGATTACCTAACAGATCTCAAATCTTGCTCTTCTCCTCCTTCATGAGCCTCAGATAAGAATCAATTATACTTTCTACATATATTTTGAGCATCTGTTGTTCAGTTAGTCTTTGTTCAAACAGGAAATGCATCATCTGACCTGGTGATCTAAACCTAGGGCTCAGACATTCACACGTGTTCAGTTATTGCTCAGTTGTGGCTCATACAGGGACTTGGGAAGGTCTAATGGGATGTACTCAGTCCCCATTACCCAAAATTCTTCTGCTGTCAGTTACACATGGGTGTGTGTGTGTGTGTGTGTGTGTGTGTGTGTGTGTGTGTGTGTGTGTACATATATGTGTCTCTCTCTGTGTATGTATTCAACTTGGCATGATTAATGTGGAGGTAAGGATGTCACCTTATTATGTGATATAGGGCGGAGTTTTTTCTGCTTATGATGTAATGCAGCCACCTTGATGATGTGTGATGTTGGGGAGATCCATGAATGGTTGCATTCTGTTGTGCTGTGAGCTCTAGGGACAGTATCCATTCTTCATTCTCCACTTCTGTGTGAATACACATTATTGCATTCAACCTGGACTTGAGTCATGCTGCAGGAAGTTCATGCCCGGGAAGTTCCTGTTTCCCAGACCTCTTAGTCTTCCAGTTCCAATCTCTGATGCTCTTTCATAAAGATCCTCTCCTTCCTCTGAAGAAAGAAAAACTCCTTGTTTTTTCCTCATACATTTTGTCTCATTCTCCATAAAGGACATGTCTTTTTGTCGGACAATTTGTGTGATAACCGTTTCTCAGTCAAACTTCATACAACAATGTGTATTCCCTCATGGGTAATTCTGGAGAGGTAAACCATTCATCTATGCAGCACAGATCAGTTCTTCAATAACTGACTGGCTGATGTTGACAGAAAAATTATCTGCATTTATATCACATGATCCAGCTACATATAGGGTTTTTATTGTTTATTTATTTTTCATTTATTTATTTGTTTATTGCTGTAAGTTTGGTTGCAGAGCCACTGGATTTAGGGTTGGATCTACATTGATCATCATGGATAATGGAAACAGAGAGGATCCCTTTATATCATGTGGGACCCCTGGCCCTTCAGGGATTTCTGCTATTTATGGTTGTATTGTTAAAAATAGCCACTGGATGAAAGCTTATGTTAGTTATATTGGCCATAGATACAACAAAAACACATGTGATATCTGTAGTGATCACAGTTAAAATTTACTTACAAAACTCAGAGTAGGAGCCACAAAAGGCGTCAGCACACAAGGTTCAGGAGCAGGTACAGACATAGTTGGGTCCTTGTATCTGTTCTCTGGGCTTCTTCTACATTTCCTCATTTCTCAGAAATCTTTTCTGAATTTATTGTCTGTAGTAACCTGTGATTTCTCCATAGAGATTTGTTTTTTAGTGTTTTTTTTTTAAAAATTTGAGATGAAGACAAACATGACCAAAATAGAGGATACCATCTGTAGGAGATTATAGGATCCTGTGGTGAGGAAGTTCATAGATGTTGGTGTGAGCCTTTCTCCTGTACCCTTTGAGTAAAGTCTTAATTTAATTCTCTGACTAAGACAGGATTTAAGACTTAAGGGAAATAGGATGCAGGAGAGGTCATCAGAATCAGTTACTTATAAATACTATGAGTTCTCAAATCTTAACTCCTCTGAAGGACTGTTCACATAATCTCATATTTGATTCAATGTAATATTTTAACAAATTCAAGTTTTTGAGTATTTTTTCTCCTTTATTAATCAACCAGAACATGTACTTTTTATACCACATGTTCAGAATCCAGTGTTGAAACACTTGTCTTGAACTCAGGTGTGGCTGCATCTATGACATCTAAAGGACCTTGGGTGAAAATTTTGGAAGATAATTAAACTTTAGTTATGACATTCTGTTGTCTGTAATTCTGAAACTTTAATCAAACTGTTACCATATTAAAATATGACATTTCAGGAAAACTAAATTGATGTTCATGGTCTAAGATCCAAAATATTTGACCTCAGAAAAAGTTATCTCTTAATGGCTTTGAGGCAATATCTTTGTTTTTTTCATTGACAGGGACATGCTCAGTCACATTGCCAAGGGTCCTTCCACCATACACAATGCAGGGATTCTTTTGAGAAGTTACAGTGAATATTTCAAATCTGTGCCTGACCAGTGAAAATGTGACATGGATATAGTATTCATCTATCTCTGTTCATTCTGCCATGAGGTCACATTCATCACCTTTAAGTAATTTTGAGAAGATGAGCTTATGTGTCATGAGCTCTTGGGGACACTGTCTAAATCTGGCTGATTCATCTCCCTGTGGCTCCATATTATCACTCTGGAGATAGAAATGAACTCTACTGAAGAAGTACTGCCCCTAGTGGCCACCTGTCACAAGGCTCCTGGGACAGAACTTGACATTTTTGTCACACATATTATCCTTTATTTTATTTTGAATGTGACTTTATGCCTTGATTCTTATCAGAATATAGTTCAAATGTAAATGTAATAAATATTTCTTGCATATGATGGGATGATGTATGAACTTAAGAGTTCAGCAACATGTGCCTACGTAGAGACACAGGTGAGTCATCATTTAAAGGCATGGCTATGGTGTATCTAAGTGACAGTAACTTGGAGAGCTGAGCAAAGCATGCAAAAACTGCATAGACTCTGAATGAGAATCTGATGCATGTCAATCTTACTCTAATATCCATCATTCAGTGTCTAGCAATCAAGGAATGGGAATTAGAGTAGTACCACTCACCATCACCTCAGTGTCCAACCAATCAAAGATTTGCTTCCTCTTTCTGTGACTCTGTGATAGCCAGTTCTACAAGTCTTGCTCTAAGAGGAGAGACCTTGTCTCTCAGGAAGCATGAAAACAATTCCACTGGAGCTAAATCCTTCCCTTGGCCACTATGAGGTCTTGATACTATTGAGTCAACAGAATAAGATGTGTGTGTGTGTGTGTGTGTGTGTGTGTGTGTGTACACACACACACATATATATATAGAGATAGATTATAGATAGATAGATGATAGATAGATAGATAGATAGATAGATAGATAGATAGATAGATAGATTTGAGAGAGAGAGAAAGGCAGACAGAGAAAAAGGCAGATAGAGAGGCAGACAGAAACACACACAGGAAAGAAAAAGAGACAGAGAGAGAGTCAAAGAGAGAGAGAGAGAGAGAGAGAGAGAGAGCAGGGGAGGATTTACAGTGTTACCAATGTGGATTTAAAGGAATATAATGAAGATAACTGGTCAGGTATGATCTCATACTGAGGTAAGTAACAGTATGTCTGGAACGTATAAAAATGGTCCTTTAAAATAGCCCTAATTTGCAAGGCCCTGAGACTAAGGTCAGTGTAAAGCTGCAATAAACCTAATCTAAATAGGATGATAAATGGCTCAGAACTTTAATTCTTAATTAATAATTAATAATTAATTTGTGGTTTATACCTCTAACTAACCTCCAAGAGGACCTGTTGTGCTTATGGTGGAAGATACATAGAAAGGATAGTAGAAGAATGTATTTATAAATATAACTATGGCCACACGATAGGTTATAGAAGCCAGTATTGTAACTGACATTAATGCTTCTTTACTTTTATATTAATAATTATGTTTTGGCATACATTTTGTTAAGCATATATCACTGTTTATATTTTGCTCCTAGCCCTTTGTCGTGTCTTATGAAACAAAGTTAATACCGATATTTAAATGTATTAAGTCAATATTATTAAATTTTTGGAATTTTCAGAGTAAGCATACCTCAAGTAACTTTTCCATTTATTCTGGAAGAAGAATTGGTTCATTTGACTTGTAAAGATGACAGTAGGATATACTTGATGTCAAGTTAATGAGGAGTGAATTGTGATGTTTAGCTGCAATTGAAGCTATCTTAAATCAATACAGAGATTATACTTTGATGAATGTCAACAAGGATATTTCCACAGAGAATTAGCTGAGAGGAGAAGACCTTCCCACAGGTGGACCAGATAAGTGAAGTTTGATGTAGGCATCCTTGTGATCTGCCGACCCTTGTTTCCTCCTCAGGCCGTACATCGATTGTTGGTACTGCTGCTATCATCTACCCTTTAGGTCTGACCCAACTTTCCCAGCATTCCCACATGAACTGAATATAAAAGACACTCCAG
The DNA here is from genome assembly GCF_049852395.1 of Peromyscus maniculatus bairdii. Taxonomy (NCBI): domain Eukaryota; kingdom Metazoa; phylum Chordata; class Mammalia; order Rodentia; family Cricetidae; genus Peromyscus; species Peromyscus maniculatus. The sequence goes on along the minus strand of NC_134865.1, from coordinate 86,163,168 downwards.
GGGACCCTAAGCCTCCAGTGCTGCTTTGACCCTACTAAAGCAACCAATTTCATGGACCACACAGTTACTGCATTCTCTTTCTCTACACTGTATGGACACCCATTTTGAGATTCTTGAGCAAATATCCTGCAAGCTGAACTAAGAAAACCTAGATTGAGAATACCAATGATCTGACTTGAAAACAGGAGAAAGAGTATAGCAGATAATTATTAAGAAGGAGGTGTGAATCACCAAAGGTCCTACACAAATATCAGCACTGCCATTCAACAGAGCAAAGAAAATTTAAAAAAAAATGAGATCACCTTGTACATAGTGGAATGTCCTCAGCCCAGCATATGTGTTCATTGCTTTGAGATTATGGATGAGTTTACACACAAACATGTGTCAAATAAGATCCTTTAAAATTTTCAGTCTGATGTCTGAGGCCTCTGTGTATTTTCTACAATAAATATGTACTCATATTTTCTTTTAGAATGTATTAAAATGGAGCAAAATCGCAAATACTCTCCTCACAGTGATATGGTTATGTGAGTGTCAACAGGCATGCCTGCCTGTGACCTAGAGTATCATCGGGGGAGCAGTTGTGCCTAGCATTGTCATTGGTGATGTCACACACCACAATATTTAGATACATGACTATGACACTTTTTGACCCCTTTTTACATTTTTTTTTTTGCACTACATTGAGTGCATCTTCTGTGCAGGTAAACAAAAATACAATTGCTGAGTCCTCGGGGCACAGTCATGTAATGACGTATATTTTCTTTAATTTTAACATTGCTACATTATCTACCAGGAGACTCTCTTCCAATCTGAGGACAAGCTCAGACCTCCTTATACAGCAGGAGGACATGCAAATATGTTCTTCTTCTGCCCTCAGAAAACATTCCAGCACTGACTGAGAAGCTCAGCTGAGGAACTCAGTCCTGGATTCCAAGGTGTTCCCATTAAGTGCTCAGCACTGAACACAGAACTCTCACCATGAAGTTGGTGACCAGCTGACTTTTCCTTGTTGTTATTCCCAAAGGTAATTTACTGAGAAGTGGTGCTAATTGCATAAGTAGACAAATATGAGTTAGAGAAACAGTGGGTATGCATGATAATTTCCTCACACGGATTCTTTATGTTGTAAGTTGTCCATGGGCTGTAGCAGGTGGAGTCTGGGGTGGGTTTCATGTAGCCTAAAGTGTCCCTCAGGCTTTCCTGTGCATCTCTTGGATACACCTTAACTATCCATGACAGGAACTTAGTCTATGATGTTCATGGTAAGGGCATGGAATAGATTGGAATAATTTACCCAAGTAGTATTATGTATTATACAGATTTCATGAATGAAAAATACACAGTTCTAAAAACAGATGTACCTGTAACAATTCATGATCTGAGGATATGTCCATGCATTACTGTGCAATAAACACAGTGAGTGAATGTTTCCATGAGTTCTGATGCAAAACTTCCTGCAGGTTGCTAAGGACAGTGGGGAAAGCACGTGACACATTCACCTCAGGGCACTCCAGATCAGGAGTGGAGGGACATGAAAGGCAGGAATCCTCTGTGTCTGACTTGCCACACCAAATAACAGAATAATTTACCCCAGGGACCTTCGGTACCATTAATGTGCATAATATTTTTTCGAGTACCTGGATATTTAAAAATTTCAAGCCTAAGTTCATAGGAGAACATGGAGTCTGGACCAACAGTTAGGGAGCCTGCATGGGACTGACCTAGACACTCTGCATGTGAGTGACAGTTATGTAGCTTGGTCTGTTTGTAAGGCTTCTGGCAGTAAGATCAGGACCTGTCCCTGGTGCTTATCTAACTTTTGGGTACCTGTTTCACATGCTGAATTACCTCACCCAGCCATTATGCAGCGGGAGGAGCTTGGTCCTACCTCAACTTGATGTGCCATGTTTTGTTTAAGCCCATGGGAGGCCTGCCCCTTTCTGAATCGAGAAGGAGGAGGAGTGGATGTGCAGGAGAGTAGATGGGAGTCAGTGGGGGGAATGGGAGGAAAGAAAGGAGGGGAAACTGTGGTCAGCATGTAAAGTAAATGAAAAAAATTAATTAGATAAAATAAAATTTTAAAAAATTTCAGTTGCACTGTGACTGTATTTACATAGAAGATGCAGTCAAGCATGAAGAAGATTCAGAGCATCTCACAGGGCAGAAATATTTGGGCACCAGGATCAGTTCCTGAGGATGCTCACAGCCTATAGAGAGTAAATTACCCTACACAATGCACAGAAGTTCACTGACATTCTTTGCCTAGAACCATGTTAGGGGTTCATCTGGAAATACAGGAAGGACTGAAATGTCTTTGACCCATTAACCCAGACTATTTTACTCTCACCCTTCATCATCACATAAATAATTCACATGAGACCCAGCGGTGACCTAGTAGAATCATTGTAACAAAACTTTTGGGATGGGACTGCAGTGTGAGTGAAACAAAAACCTCCCTGCAATGGAGCTCATGACCATCAGGGGGCACTCAGAACACACCAAGTAGAGGAACTTAGTTTCAGAGTATTTGTGATGCAAAGATGGCACTGAGATCTCATCTTATCAGTCAGAATGACAGATCAATGACAGATCTGACAAAAAATGTTTTCGAGGTTTAGGAAATGGAAAACACCCATGTAGCATGAATCTTAAAGGTCTGATTAATAAAATCAAATCTGGAGCCACAGCTTCCTCACCTTGCCAATTCCTCAGCTGATCCTGTTTCCTCAGACTAGAAGCCTCTGAGTCCTCATCCAAATGGATCTCAGCTGAACTGCTGCTAAAAGTCCGAAAGCTTAACAAGCCTAGTTCTTGGTTTTCATTCCTTATATACCTTTCTACTTTCTGCCCTCACTTCCTGGGATTAAAGGCTCACTTCTTGGGATTAAAGGTGTGAGTCATCATGCCTGGCTGTTTTCAGTGTGGCTTTAAACTCACAGAGATCTGGATGGATCTCTGTCTCCCAAGTGATAGGATTAAAGGTGTGTGAGTGTCACCATTTTCTGGCCTCTGTATCTATGGCTGTTCTATTCTGACCCCAGATAAGTTTATTAGGGTGCATAATATTTTGGGGAACACAGTATCACATTTCCCCTTTTTTTGTCTAAAAATTTAAAAAGCTTATAACTAATACAAAAACTATATCAAATAAGCATACAGAATATATACAGTCAAGAATTACATTAACTATGTCCAGTCCATTAACACTTGACAAATTCAGATGAAAAACTCCATTAATATATAACAATGTCCAGTCCATTAACATTTGATAAATTCAGACAAAAAATTTTCATTATTTATTCTATGTAAAACAAGTAGTTCCTTTTTAAAAGTGGATTCAATAACTGACCTTTTTATCTTATCATATCCATATTTTCTTTTTTCATAATAAATTCAATAATCTACCTTTTGTCATTTTTATATCTTCTCCTTTTTCTTTTCAGAGTACACTCAGTGATCTACCCATTTATCTTATTTCTTTATCTTTTTTTCTCAGATTACATTCAATGATCTACCTCATATCTCTATTCTCTTTTTTTCTTTTTCTTTTTTTTAAACAAAAACTGAATCTAATCTCCTTGTTGAGCCTTTTTCCTGACCATTAACAGTTAACAACTTGTAACCAACTATCATAAACAATGACAATTATCCATAACTCATTAAACAACCAAAAAACATCCACCCCTCCTCTTGGGAATGTGAGCATTGTTTTCTTAAAATTATTTCCTGCTTTCTGGGGGTGAAGACATCTTTAGGGAATCCTGAAAAGAAAATTTTTGGGTTAACTGTCAAGTCCTGTATCATTTGTCCAGTCTCTACATAATGGGAAAATGCAGGGCTTGTTTCAAGTCCTTGTTCAAGCAGTCTATAGATCTGCATCATCTCAGCTAGCCATCTTGAAATTGTCCTGAACAGTTTGTAGTCCAAAGCCAATCTTTCTCTTGTGTTAATCAGCCTAATGGCTTTACCATAGTCCACGTGGAATCATCTTTGTGGAGTCCTGTCATTCTTTTGAAGATTTCTAAGTTGCTGTTAGGTGTAGTCATGGTTCACCGAAGACTTTTTTTTTTTTTTTTTTTGTGCTTCTTTTGTGGTTTGTAACAATCACAGTCTGATAAATGTCTGTCTCTTGGAACCATGAATGTTCTTCCCTAGAAGAGAAAATCTTCACAGCAATTTCTCTCCACCATTTGTCTTGCCAAACTTGTCCAAACTGACCTATGCCAATGTTTTCTTATAACACGATGGTCCTGGCAATTCTTCGATGAACAAGCAGCAGTAAATCCTTCATCTCGGTAGCAGCATCACCACAGTCACCAACATGATGAGAAGGAGCCAGCAACTCATATCAGCAGCCACTGCCTCCATGGGCCCACCGCCACCATTTGTGGCTGGTCCCAGGCCCAGCTTCTCCTTAGCAAGCCTCCTAGGCCAGCCTCAAACTCCAGATCCTCCTGCCTCTGCTCCTTCAGTAAATCCTACCAGAGTAAACCACCACAACTGGCCAAGTGTAACTTGGGCCTGAGCTGGGGCCAACAAGGCCACAGGCAAGTGGCTTTTTCATGAATTTGTACCATGAACGTTGGGCACTAGATGTAGCATGAATCTTAAAGGTCTTATTAATAAAATCAAACCTGGAGCCATGTATTGGGGTGAACACTGGAAGATCAGAGAAGCAGAACAATCCACAACTTCCTCACCTCACCAATTCCTCAGCTGATCCTGTTTCCTCAGACTGGAAGCCTCTGAATCCTCATCCAAATGGATCTCAGCTGAACTGCTGCTAAAAGTCCGAAAGCTTAACCAGCCTAGTTCCTGGTTTTCAGGACTTATCTACCTTTCTACTTTCTGCCCTCACTTCCTGGGATTAAGGCTCACTTCTTAGGATTAAAGGCACGAGTCACCATGCCTGGCTGTTTCCAGTGTGGCTTTAAACTCACAGAGATCCGAATGGATCTCTGCCTCCCAAGTGATAGGATTTAAGGTGTGTTTGTGTGTCACCATTTTCTGGCCTCTGTATCTAGTGGATGTTCTGTTCTCTGACCCCAGATAAATTTATTAGGGTGCACAATATTTTGGGGAACACAGTATCACCACACATCCATTCACTGTTGGTGGAACTGAAAACAAGTATAGCCACTCCAGAAATTAGGGTGGAGAATTCTGAAAAAGCAAAATGTAAAGCTACTATACAACTCAGCTACAACATTCCTTTTCATATCCCCAAAAGACTCCGACATCCTGTTTCATGAACACTTCCTTGGCTATGCTCATTACTATTCACAACAAGCATATTTTTAAAGAGGTTACACCATTTACCTCACAAGACCCCCAGTGCCAGTGCATTACAATCCTCCACGAGGGTTGGAGAATCAGTTGCCCTTGTGAAGGAGCTTCACTTAGGCTACCCCATCTCAAGTGAGCAGTCCTGTACATATGCAAACATTAGCAAAGCCAAATGGAGTCCATAGGTTATAGATATGTGTGTGTGCACATACACATGTGTCTATTTATAGACATATAACAATAATAATTTCTGAAACATCATAAATTGTGAGTGGGGGAGGGGGAAGAAGCAATGCTGCTGCAGTGCTATTGTATAAAATTCTCAAAACTGAAACTAATTTTAAAAAGATACCGAAGGGCTCTCTGCTCCCTTGGTTCTCCTCCCCCTGCTGACCTCAGGAATAGAGATGTAGACATCACTTATTCTGATCATGCAATACTGTGATTTCACGGAATCACTTTTCTCTGCCTCTACCCATGGAGCTCAAGACAGAATTCACAGTCATATTTTTCCAATAAAGTTGTGTTTGCAATTGAGACTGTTTAAAACTGTCAGCATTTGATATTGAATGATTTAACAATAATTGTGCAACCCCTCCAAATTTAGATGTTTCTTGCCATCCTTGAGTCTTTGTGAGAATGTCCTATCCTGTCTGTAATTATTGTTTTTGAGTAGGTGAAGTGCCTTATCTTGAGATGGGTGGTCACACCTTACTGCAGCTGGGCTACACCCCTCTACTCAAGGATATTCATCACTGTATGAAAACAGTTTAGAATGTTGGCCATCTGTAGCAGGAATCTTAGAAGTTCTTATTAATAAAATCAAACCTGGAGCCAGTATTGGGGTTAATACTGGAAGATCAGAGAGACAGAACAAGCCACAGCTATCTCACCTTGCTGGATCCTCAGCTGGTCTTGTTTCCTCAGACTGGAGGTCTTTGAGTCCTCATCCAGAATGGGTCTCAGCTGAGCTGCTGCTAAAAGCCTGAAAGCTTAATCAGCCAAATGCTTAATCAGGCCAAATGCTTAACCAGCCAAATGCTTCTAGTTTCTGGTCCTCACGCCTTATATACCTTTCTGCTTTTTACCATCACTCCCTGGGGTTAAAGGCTCCCTTTTCCGGAATAAAGGCATGAGTCACCATGTTTGGCTGTATCCTTGAACACATGGAATTCTGCCTCTGGAATGCTAGGATTAAAGGCATGTGCTACCACTGCCTATCCTAAGTATCTAGTGGCTTTTCTGTACTCTGACCCCAGATAAGTTTATTAGGGTACACAATAATTTGGGGGACAAAATACCACCACATTGCCATCATGGTGGGCTACTATTGGCCTGTAGTTTGCATAGGCTACCGATGCTTTCTACCACTCCATCATGCATATGACAGTGCCCAGAACAAGCATTTATCTTGGCCCAAACTTCTGCATTGATGAGGTACAATTTGGCTATGAAGCTTTAAACCTTGTTCAGCTTCTGGTTATGTGTTCATGTTGGTGAGATGTTCTGGGTGTAGATTTGGGCATTCCTAGGAAACATTATCTGACAGCAATCACCATGTTTCTCTGTCTCTTACCATCTTTCCCCATTCCCCTCCACAATGATACCCAAGACTTAGGCGTGGGAGTTGTATTTAAGGTGTATCCAATTCCTCCTCCTTCTCCCCTTCCTCATGTTCTCCCTTCCTCCCTCTCCTCCCACTCCTCATCATAATAATCCTTGTCCTCCTTATCATCCTCCTCATCCACTTCCTCCTATACAACTCCTCTCCTCCTCTGCTTTAACCAGCACCAATTTATTTTCTTTATCTTTTTTGAATTTTGAGGATTTCATGTTTGAGTACTTTATTACCTTATTTACACTGCTGATCTATTTCATTCTACTATTGCTGATCAGATTTGGTATCCATTCATAGGTGCTCTCCTTTGATAAACTCAATGCATACCATTTACAGCCAGGCTGCACAGTAAAGGGTATGAACATGTAGTAGCCAGGACAACAAGACACTTCAGAGAATTGTGTTTTGATCAGTCAGTGTTGTAGGGAGGACTCTGGGCTAATGGTAGGTGATGACACTAGCCTTAGAGTGGGTTAGCCATGAGCAGAGGTGGAGCGGGTATCCCTGTCCCGTATACTCAGACCTAGTGCTCAATTCACTGCTATATTCCAGCAGGTATAATAACATTAACAGTTCAGCTGGTCTTTCAAATATGGTCACCCTGTGGCCAGTCTGGAGCATCTTGTGTAAAGAGTGAAATTCAACATTTATTTATTGATGTATGTTTGTTTGTTTGTTTATTGTGTGTTTGTTATGTGTGTGTAGATGATCACTCTGGCCATAAATGAATCACCTGTGTACATTTTCCCCTTGCATGTCAAGAGCCTGTGAGACTAACTGAATAAGAAAGAGCTATGCTCTCAGAGAGACTAGTTTTCAGCCTTCTCGAATGGGTTATGAAAGTGGGACCTACATCTTGCTCTATATATTTATTTATAAGAACATCCCATATGCAAATTTATAGAATGATGCTAGAGGCCAAGAATCTGCTTAAATTCAGAGCCTTCTACACCCTGGAGAGTAGTTTCTGGGTTGCATTGAATTCCTCCCCAAGAACATGAAATACTTGTGGGTCTTTGTTTTCCTGCTGACGGTTCCCAGCTGTGAGTTCTATGGGGATGGAATGGAAGACTTTGGTCTGCTGGTTCTGAGCTCCTGAATCACTGTTGTTCTTTGTTCACAGGTGTCCTGTCCCAGGTACAGTTGCAGGAGTCAGGGCCTGGTCTGCTGAAGCCCTCTCAGTCACTGTCCCTCACCTGTACTGTCACTGGTGACTCCATTAGCAGTGGTAGCTGGTGGACTTGGATTCGTCAGCATCCAGAGAAAGGGCTGGAGTGGATGGGTGAAATTTATAGTGATGGAGACACCAACTACAACCCATCTCTCAAGAGCCGAGTAACTATGACAGTAGACACATCAAAGAATCAGTTTTCACTGAGGCTGAGCTCTGTGACCACTGTGGACACAGCTGTGTATTACTGTGCTAGACGCACAGTGATGGAACTTCAGTATGAGTCCAAACATAAACAAACCTTCCTGTAGGGGCCAGAAGTGTCTCTGTGGCAGCAGGCACTAAGTACACATCCAGTCCTGGACCTCAGCCCAGAAGCATGTGCAGTGAGGAAGGACAACCCACTTCCTGTGGGCTGAGGAGTAATTTTTCCACAAACATCTCAGCTGCTCCTAAGGACATTAGTTCCTTGACTTTGTGGTTCTCCTTTCACCTATCCTCAAGTGGCAGTAAATTCAGTTAAAAAAAGTCATTCTTTTTTTTTTCATTAAATATATTTACTCATTTATTTTACATCCTGACAGCAGGATGTAAAGACAAAGGAATATATGCAGTTATGCAAATAGAAGTTTTAAAAAATAAAGCACTTAAAGAGACAGTAAAACTTAAGCCATGAAAATCACACACTGAGTCTGGATTATATTATGATTTTTATCTACAGAAAGACATTTGATTGTAAAGACTGCTGAGTTAAACACACACACACACAAACACAAACACATTTATATTAAAGGTATTTTGACTTAAAATTTTACCTAATGATAGGTTGCTTTGGAAAAGAGATTCCACAGGTTAGGTTCCCCAGAAGATGAGAACTTGTGGATTGCTTCTAGGTTAATATGGTTTGATCAGCCAAGACTCCCTGAAAGGTCTCTGATGACACCATGGCCTAAATGATACAACATCCAAAAATCAACTTCAAAGCAATTGGCTGAGATGATCCATCCTCACAGACTGCTACAGCCATGATTTAACTACAATTCTTAATTTTCTCAGGATCCCCATAAGATTACCTGTGGTGATATTTTATTTGTATTGAAATGTATGCTAATAAATAAAGTTTGCCTGGAGATCAGAGGTCATAGCTGGCCATAAACAGAGGTCAGGCAGTGGTAATGCACACACTTAATCCAATCACATGGCAGGCAGAGTCTCTGGGTGTTCAAGGACACATCAAAGCATGGTGACACAGGCCTTTAATCCCAGTACCAACCATAGTGACCTGGAGTTTTGTACAGACAGGCAGTGATGAGGAAGTGAGGGGCTGGGCTTAGAGCCAAGGAGAAGGCAGAACAGCAAGGCAATAAAGACACAGGTTAGACAGAAAAAAGCTGGTTCTCTTGGGAAGCTAAAGCGCGGGGTAGTGAGCTAAGGTTAGCTGGCGGTTATCACTATCACTTTGATCGCTACATTTTTCACCCCTGTATTTGGCTCTGTGTTTCTTATTTAATAAGACTGTTTAGAAATTCATCTACAATTGCCAGTGCCCCAACCAGCAGGAAGTAGTATGAGAAGCTACACCCAAATTCCCAAAATATTATTTATGAATGTTTATTTTTATTTAAATGGGGTTAGTTATAAATGCAATCTCTTTCTTTTAGGTTTTCCAGTTTTGTGGAGTGGAGGTTTTTGAAATATGACCTGATAATTCTCTGGATTTCCTTAATGTCTGCTATTATGTCCACCTTTTCATTTCTGATTTTGTTGATTTGGATTCTCTCTCTCTCTGTCTTTTGGTTAGTTTGGATAGGGGGTTGTCTATCTTGTTGATTTTCTCAAAGAACCAACTCTTTGTTTCATTGATTTTTTTTGTATTGTTCTCTTAGTTTTTATTTTATTGATTTCACCTCTCACTTTGATAATTTCCTGGCGTCTATTCTTCCTGGGAGACTTTGCTTCTTCTTGTTCTAGAGCTTTCAGGTGTGCTGTTAAGTCACTAGTGTGAGATTTCTCCAACTTCTTTATGTGGGCATTTAGTGCTATGAATTTCCCTCATAGCACTGCTTTCAAAGTGTCCCATAAGTTTGGGTATGTGGTGTCTTCATTTTCGTTGATCTCTAGGAAGTCTTTAATTTCTTTCTTTATTTCTTCCTTAACTCATTGGTAATTCATTTGAGCATTATTCAGTTTCCATGAGATTGTAGGTTTTCTGTAGTTTTTGTTGTTGTTGAAATCTAACTTTAAACCATGGTGGTCTGATAGACCACAGGAGGATATTCCAATTGTTTTGTATCTGTTGAGCTTTGCTTTGTGGCCAAGTATGTGGTCGATTTTAGAGAAAGTTCCATGGGGTGCTGAGAAGAAGGTATATTCTTTTTTGTTAGGATGGAATGTTCTGTAGATATCTATTAGGTCCAATTTGGGGACATTTTTCTGGATAGGTACCACATACCTAAGTTAAATCAAGACCAGATAAACTATTCAAATAGTCCAATAACCCCAAAGGAAATAGAAGCAGTCATTAAAAATCTCCGAACCAAAAAAAAAAAAAGCCCAGGACCAGATGGTTTCAGGGCAGAATTCTACGAGATCTTCAAAGAAGAGTTAATACCAATACTCTCTAAATTGTTCCACATAATAGAAACAGAAGGAACACTACCAAACTCCTTCTATGAGGCTACAATTACCCTGATTCCTAAACCAAACAAGGATACAACAAAGAAAGAGTACTACAGACCGATCTCCCTCATGAACATTGATGCAAAAATACTCAATAAAATACTGGCAAACAGACTCCAAGAACACATCAGAACAATTATCCACCATGATCAAGTAGCCTTCATCCCAGGGATGCAAGGGTGGTTCAACATATGAAAGTCGATCAATGTAATACACCATATAAACAAACTCAAAGAAAAAAACCACATGATCATCTCACTAGATGCAGAAAAGGCATTTGACAAAATCCAACAGCCCTTCATGATAAAAGTCTTGGAGTGATCAGAAGTACAGGGAACATACCTAAACATAATAAAGGCAATTTACAGCAAGCCAACAGCCAACATCAAATTAAATGGAGAGAAACTCAAAGCAATTCCACTAAAATCAGGAATGAGGAAAGGCTGTCTACTCTCCCCATACTTATTCAATATAGTACTAGAAGTTCTAGCCGGAACAATAAGACAACATTAGGAGATTAAGGGGATACAAATTGGAAAGGAAGAAGTCAAGCTTTCCCTATTTGCAGATGACATGATAGTATACTTGAGTGACCCCCAACATAAAACTAAGGAACTGATAAAACTAATAAACACCTTCAGCAACATAGCAGGATACAAGATCAACTCAAAAAAATCAGTAGCCCTCCTATATAAAATGGACAAGGAAGCTGAGAAGGCAATTAGAGATACATCACCCTTTACAATAGCCAGAAATGACATAAAATACCTTGGGATAACACTAACCAAGAAAGTGAAGGACTTATATGACAAGAACTTTAAGTCCCTGAAAAAAGAAATTGAAGAAGTTGTCAGAAAATGGAAAGATCTCCCATGCTTTGGATAGGCAGGGTTAACATAGTAAAAATGGCAATTTTACCAAAAGCAATCTACAGATTCAATGCAATCCCCATCAAAATACCAACACAATTCTTCACAGACCTGGAAAGAATAATACTCAACTTTATATGGAAAAACAAAAAACCCAGGATAGCCAAAAGAATCCTGTACAAAAAAACAACCTCTGGAGGCATCACGATCCCTGACTTCAAGCTCTACTATAGAGCTACAGTAATAAAAACAGCTTGGTATTGGCATAAAAACCGACATGTGAACCAATGGAATCGAATTGAAGACCCTGGTGTTAACCCACACACCTGTGAACATATAATTTTTGACAAAGAAGCCAAAAGGGTACAATGGAAAAAAGAAAGCATCTTCAACAAATGGTGCTGGCATAATTGGATATCAACATGTAGAAGGCTGCAAATAGATCCATATCTGTCACCGTGCACAAAACTTAAGTCCAAGAGGATCAAGGACCTCAACATAAATCCAGCTACTCTGAAGCTGCTAGAAGAGAAAGTGGGGAGTAATCTTGAATGCATTGGCATAGGAGATCACTTCCTAAATATAACACCAGTAGCACAGACACTGAGAGAAACAATCAATCAATGGGACCTCTTGAAACTGAGAAGCTTTTGTAGAGCAAAGGATACGGTCAACAAGGCAAAGCGACAGCCTACAGAATGGGAAAAGATCTTCACCAACCCCATATCTGACAGAGGACTGATATCCAGAATATAAAAGAAACACAAGAAATTAGACATCAAAACGACCAACAGTACAATTGAGAAATGGACTTTAGAACTAAACAGAGAATTCTCAACAGAGGAAACTCAAATGGCTGAAAGACATTTAAGGAATTGCTCAACATCCCTAATCATCAGGGAAATGCAAATCAAAACAACTCTGAGATACCACCTTACGCCTGTCAGAATGGCTAAGATCAAAAACACTGAAGACCCTTTATGCTGGAGAGGCTGTGGAACTAGGGGAACTCTCCTCCACTGCTGGTGGAAATACAAGCTTGTACAACCACTTTGGAAATCAATATGGTACTTTCTTAGAAAATTGGGAATCAATCTCCCCCAAGATCCAGCTATACCACTTTTGGGCATATACCCAAGAAATGCTCAATCATACCACAAGAGCACTTGCTCAGCTATGTTTATATCAGCATTGTTTGTAATAGCTAAAACCTGGAAACAACCTAGATGCCCTTCAACTGAAGAATGGATAAATAAATTGTGGCACATATACACAATGGAATACTACTCAGCAGAGAAAAACAATGACATCATGAGGTTTGCAAGCAAATGGATGGATCTAGAAAAAATCATCCTGAGTGAGGTAACCCAGACTCAGAAAGACAAATATGTTATGAACTCACTCATAGGAGAATACTAGATGTGGAACAAGGATGACTGGACTGCTACTCACATCACCAGTGAGGCTACCTGGAAAACAGAACCCCAAGAAAGACACAGAGATCACCCAATGATGGAGAAATGGATGAGATCTGTATGAACAGCCTGGACATGAGTGGGAGTAATGAACAGTGAGGGTCGAGGGAAAGAGAGCAGAAGATCCCACCTGGATGAAGAACAGAGAGGGAGAACAAAGAATAGGAGACCATGGTAAATGAAGATCACATAAGAAAAGGAAGAAACAAAGTGCTCAAGAGGCCCACAGAAATCCACAAAGATACCCCCACAAAAGACAGCTGTCAATGGTCGACAGACAGCCGGAACTGACCTAATCTGGTGATGGGATGGCCAAACACCCTAATAGTTGTGCCAGAAACCCCACCCAAGGACTGAGGAATCTGGATGCAGACATCCATGGCTAGGCCCTGGGTGGAGCACTGGGAGTCTAATTAGTGAGAAAGAAGAGGGTTTATATGAGCAAGAATTTTTGAAACCAAGGTTGGATAAAGCACAGGGACAAATAGCCAAATGAATGGAAACACATGGACTATGAACCAAAGGCCCCCAACTGGATCAGGCCCTCTGAATAGGTGAGACAGTCTATTGGCTTGATCTGTTTGGGAGGCATCTAGGCAGTGGTACCAGGTCCTGGGCTCATTGCATGAGTTAGCTGTTTGAAACCTGGGACTTATGCAGGGATGCTTGGCTCAATCTGGGAGGAGGGCACTGGACCTGCCTGAATTGAGTCTATCAGGTAGATCTCAGTCCGCGGGTGAGGCCTTGATCTGGAGGAAGTGGGAATGGGGAGTTTGCTTGGGGGGAAGGGGAGGGGGCAGGAATGGAGAGAACAAGGGAATCTGTGGCTGTTATGTAGAACTGAATAGTATTGTAAAATAAAATAAAATTTAAATAAAAAGTAAGTACTTAAGGATTTGCAGGTCAGAAGGATATGGAATGGAAAAAATGGGCCTACTGGTGCAATAAGGAAATAACAAAAGATTTGGGAGTGCCATCATGTCAGGGGGCAGACCTGCATTGGATGGGGGGGAGGTCAGCTGTGGAGAAGCTGAGGGGTAAACTCAGGTCTTGAATGTGTTTTTATTTTGATCCAAAAATAGTCTCCAATAGTATTTATATTTCTGGAATAAGGACCTTTACTTTTTGTGAATCAAAGCTTGAACTTTATGCATGGTATGTTGAACTGTTGCACTATGGCCTCAGCCACATATGGTTAATTCAGTTTAATGTATTCATTCATTATTCACTGAACATTATATAATGTCCCATAAATTATCATATTTTAGTTTTTCGTGGCATAATTTCCTATGAATTTATTTAATAACTTCTGCTAAGAAAACAGAGGAGTTTACATGTACAGTGCACAATAGAATTAGGCGGCAAAGTTGTATTTCTATTTATAACTATAAATTTATACTTAATAATCTTTCTTTTCTTCATTCCTTCCCTTTTCTTTTTTGATACACAGTTTCATATTGCCCAAGCATAACTCAAACATAATTCTCCTGCCCCACCTCTCTCCTGAGAATGAACACAGGGCTTCTGGCATGCTAAACATTTCTCTATCAATTGAACTATATCCCCAGGACAATAAGTGAGGCTTTGATGCTATAAATGCTACTTTGTTCCTTATTTCATCTCAGAAATCTGCACTACTCCTGAGCTCATGTTATAGCAGGAAGACATGCAAATAATGTTCCTCTCTGTTCATGAAAAGCAGCCCTGACCCTACAGCTCTGACAGAGGCACCCAGCTCTGTACTCACTGGTCTTCCCATTCAGTGATTATCACTGAATGCAAAACATTCAGCATGGAGTTTACATTTGTGTCAGTCTACTGACAGGATTCTCCGTGTTTGCAGGTGTCTAGTGTGAGCTGCAGCTGGTAGACTCGGGGGGGGAGACTTGGTGCAGCTTGGAAGTTCCCTATAGCTCTCCCGTTCAGCCTCTGGATTCACATTCAGTGACTGCTGGATGGACTGAGTCCACCAGGCTCCAGGGAAGGGACTGGAATGGGTTGCTCAAATTGGAGCCAAAGCTTATAATTATGCAACATACTATCCAGAATCTACGAAAGGCGGATTCACCATCTCAACCGATGATCCTAAAAGCAGTGTCTAACTGGAAATGATTAGTTTAATAGCCAAAGACACCTCCCTTCATTATTGTGTTAGAGACACAGTGAAGGGCCTTCAGTGTGAATCCTGACACAACCCCCCCCCCAAGAGCGCTCAGAACCAGCAGGGGGCGCCGAGTGCACATTGAGAATGGACAGCAGGAACAGGTTGCAGACATATCTGAGTACTGGTTCTGGGGTCTCAGCTGTCACTCCATCGAACTGCATCTCAAAATGCTCTGTACATTTATAGTCTATACATGTCTGTGACATCTGTGAAAACATAGTTCTGTTGTTATGCAATTTTAAAAAAATGTATCAAACACAGTCTAATAGGAACTAAATACAGAAAATCACCTCTGGTTGCAGAAATGACTCTGCTGAGGTAACCAGGATCAAATGCTTACAAAGGTCTGCAGTATTCTCTCTCATGAGATTCAGGGCAAAGCCTCAGTGGTATTCTGATTGGGACAGTGTTTGGAATTAGAAGAACCATGAGAGAGGTAAGGTCACACTCAGTTACCCATGCACCTTAACAGATCTCCAGTCTTTCTGCTTTCACTGAGAAATGTGCACATCAGGCACAGACCTGACTCATTTGTGTTTTTACATGATTGAGTTACTTAATCAATTATGTTCATCATCACTTTGACAATTATAATTTTTCATCTATGAAAACTTCTGACCCTTGTTCTAAACAGACATAAACCACTTACTTTAAACTCAGCTGAGCCCCAGGCTGTAGCTTTTGTGGGAACTTAGGGAATGTTATTGGGAAAGGTAGGTTCTACTCTCTGTGATTTCTTCCTCTGTCTCTTTTCATAGACTCTTAATAACTGTGGAAGGATCTGGTTAATCTGGGAATCTTTCTGCTCAATCAAGGTATTCTGTGGATGAAGGACTCACACAGTCTGTTCCCCCATGACAGGCCAGTTTGGTAAGAATGACATGGTGTCTCCAGCTGAGCAGTGAGCTCTGGGGCTCAGGGCCCAGTTCTCTGTGAGCCATGCTGTTTCTCCACCTGATAATTACTTGCCTGCAACTGAACTTTGCTTCAGGGAAGAGTCGCCCTAGGTGGCCCTCTAGGCAAGAGTCCCCACATTAACTCTAACATGACCGCAGAGGAGGCAAAGGTTACTTATTATCCACTCATCACTTCATTATCAATAGAAAAATCATCATTTTCATTGGACATCCATTTGTGTGAGAGCAGCTGTACCTCACAAAATGTGTGATTAAAATGTACATACTTTCCTGTAGGATTCTTGTGAATAATGAGGAACACCATTCCTTTAAATTTACCCATCCATTATCATGCCCTTGCTCAACATGAAGAATCAGAAGTATCCTCGCCTGCAATATGAAAAGAAGAGACATGTGTGAATCTCTGCTCTACTTGATGTGTCCTGCAGACATTTTTGCTTCAATCACATGGGAGGTAAAGCAACACTGTTTTAATGCTTTGTGGGTCCCAGACGATCCCAGTACAACAGGCAGCACCCTTTACCCTAGTTTTGTTATTTATAGACGCTTATATTAAAATATCTTCAAGATGAAACCAAATGCCACTTATACAAAGCACGGATGTTACAAAAATACATATAATACCTGTGAAAATAACTGATAAAACTAGAGCTGCTGACTGGCTTGCCCCTGGCTCATGCTGAGCTTGCTATCTGATGCAGCCTAAAACCAACTCCCTAGGCATGGTGCCCAAATCCTCTTATTGTTCGTGGTGGTTAGGATGGCCTTGTCAGATCAAAAGATAACATTTCATGGCATTTTTCTCCATATTCTAGTTCTTATAATTTATCAATCTCATCTTCCTGATGTACTTTAATCTTTGGAGCAGGTGTTATCCATGTTCATTTAGTGCTTAGCACTCCACAGTTGTCAATTTTCAGTCCTAAATGGAATGTCTTCATCAAACTCATCCACTCTGGGCTCAGGGATCAATGCAGATGGTGTGGGAGAAAGAATGTGAGAGCCAGTGGGGATTGAAAACACCAAGAAAATGGAGCTGCTTTCCAACCATAACAGGACTGACACACACATGAGCTCACACAGTGTAGCAGAATGAACAATTCCTGCACAGGTACAAGCTATGTGAGGTCCCAGTGCTGAGAAGAAAAAGTAACACAAGCCCCCATCCCTAATACAGATGTGTCCAAATGACAACTGTTAACAAAGGAAAAATAGATTCTTCCAATAGCGTCTCTGTGGGCACACAAGCCACACCTAAGGGCAGGGCACATGCGCAGCAGTAAATGGCAAATGTAAAACAAACTCAATGATATTTTCAGAGATGTTTTGTCTCATATGCTTTCTTAGGGTTTGGGGGAGGGTTGTTGTTTGTTTGCCATTATGGGTTTTTTGCTTTGTTTTATGTTTTGTTTTTACATTGTCTTTTGCTTATCACGAGTCTTCTGTTGTTGCTGTTGTTGTTTTTGTGGGTGTTGTGTGTGTGTATCTATGCTTCTTGTGTTTTTTCCTTTCCATCTATTATTGTTTAACTTTTGTTTTATTTGATTTTTTGTTTTCTAAAGTAAGGAAGTAAGATTAGATTCAAGAGGAGATAAGTGGTGATTTGTGATCAGAATATATTTATAAAAATTGTATATTCAGTGAAAATATGATAACCAGGAATGTATTATCTCCTTTGTCTCATCACTCAATTTCAAATAAAAGAAATTTTGGTTACCCCAAAAGAGCCTTGCCACTTGTTTGCCAATGAATACATCTGTCTTGCCAAGGAAGTGTTGTAGATTGTGCACATCTGGGAAATACTATTGATGATTTTTCACCCTCTGTACTCTGCACAGGCTCTTTTGGAAATACAAGCACTGGTATGCTAGAAGGGCATTTCCAATTCAGTTCCAGCTTGAGTTCCTTATGTCCTATATCCAGAATGTATGAATTCTTAATCAATGAGGTCTTACCATCTTGATCTGGGGAATAACCAAGAACAAAAGCAGTGGCCTGTGTCCTTGGGGAGCTCTAGAACACTGATTATAGCAAAAGAAAACAACACAACCATGGCTTTTGTTTTCTTATAGATCTGGATTAGATGTCAAGCATGGTACTGTCAATATCAAGCTACCAGTAAGGTGAACCCACTGGTTCAATCGTGGCGTGATGTTTACGGGGTGATGAATGACTTTCTTGTTGTGTTTGAGGTTTGTCCCACAGGAGGGACTTAGTATCTATATTGTAGCTTTGTTGGAAGTCTGGGTCTGGGAAGGTCATGGGCCCTAGGGATGGAGAAAATGCTGGTGTTATTGTTTTCAGTGGCTGTACTGACAAACTGCCTTCCACACATCTATGTTTACACATTTAGTTTGTGCTGCTGTCAAACTTGGTCAGAGGAATTTTCTTCCCAGGGACTGGGAAAATTGTATGAACTCATAACTTGTCCACACACTGAGAATATGTGACTTTGAACACCCAGAAGTGATGCAGGAGAACCCTGAAGTAATAAAATTGATGCTGTGAAGACTTCACTATCAACTAACTTAGAAAAAAATAAGTTACACAAAATAGAATTTAGCTAAAGGAACACTGCCACTAATCCGATTGTAAGATGAGTAGTATCGTGACCTGACTTGTTAGAAAAGTCTATAGCATAATTGGAAGTGTAGAGTTTCAGGGAAACAACTTCTGTAAATGTTTGCTTATGAGGGCTGCCCTCCAATGAGGCTCCATTTCCACAACAAAAGGAAACTATCTTGCTTTACAAGCAGCCATTGAGCTCCTCCCCAAATTAAATAATATGTCTCTATAGGGAAGCTCTGGCCAGAGCAGATGACACCACCATCAAGTCTTTTTCTATAAAATTCCAGGTGGGCAACATGATCCTAGGTAACAACTATTGGAAAAGAATAACACGGGTGTAGTTAAGAAATGATTCTGACCATATCCCTGCTGTGCAAATCTCCAATCTGCCCAGGTGGCCAGACTTGCAGTCCTCTGTCTCTGTTTAAATTGTTCAAAGTTTAACCTGGAACCAGAGAGAAACTCAAGGATGCTGGTATGTGTGGATGGATAAGTCTCAGGTCTATATAAGGTGGTAAATGTCTCTATCTGAGAGGCTGGATCTCCTTTGTGAATTAGCCAGAAATAGTTGTGTGCTATTATTAAAGGGTTTTCCTTCATCAACCACTAAATCTCACGGGGAAGACATGTTAACACTATACCATAAGTACATAGGTCATCTGCATTAACTTCCAATCAAAGGCTTAGGGAATATCATGGAAGAGGGCACAGAAAGAATTTAAGAGCCACAGGATGGGAAGGAGTTCTGTGAAATGTTGACATTCCTGACATGACACAACCACTGGACACTTGGTTTCAGAGGACCAGTGTTTTTACACACAACTTATGAAAAATCAGGCTAGTCAAAAATTCCAGCATGGATGGCAGAAAAGTTTCTGAGTCCCTACCCCTGGCTGGAACCTTTTGATAGATGGTTGCTACTGAGGGAGGGTCACTCTTCTTTGTGGAGATGGAATATGATTAGTTGTCCATGCCCCAAGGGGATGGTCCTACACACAGATGCACATTATAATACTAGTTAGACTCTGTGGTGAGTTATTAGTTAATTGAAGAGAGGACTTGAACTTAGGAGGGAGAATTATTTATGGTTCTGGGAAGTGTCTGGTGGCATTGAATGAGTTTGGTTATCATTAAAATATATTACATACATGGATGAAAATTTCTCAGATATTATTTAACAAAACTATTTAAAATTCATGTTGGCCATACCTATTATAAGTGGTTTTCAAGTTATGATAGTACATGTAACCATACTAAATTACAACCCATTTATCAAAAAATTTAGAACAAAGATCCTCATATGAATGAAAAAATGTGAAGTTTGACATTCTGAGCCTGAGCACCTCACTCAAAAATGTTTCCCAGTTTTACCGATTATCCTGAAAACCGATTTCCTTTTTCTTCACTGGCAAATGCAATTATGCTGTGTATATTTACCAGATTTCTATTTTAATCATTAGTTCATGGATATCGAGGAAGATTCTAATCCATAATTTTTGTGAATATTTTTTATTTCCATTTTAAATTTTAGTTCTTTAAAGAGTCAATGCGCTGATTTCCATTGCATCAGCATTAACTTTCCCACCAACAATGATGAAAGATTCTACTTTAGACACATTGGTAGAATTTGCTGTCACTAATTTTCTCAATATTATCCATCCTTCCTTGGTTGAGAGGAAATTTCAAATTATAATTAATTTGGCATTACTTGATGACTAATGGTATTAGATATTTTTAAATGTTTACTAGAAAACAGGAGAGAATCTTTGTCAGGTGTATGTTTGGTGGATATTAGTATCTAGAATCTATACTAAATCAAAACCTTAACCCACAAAAACCAAATGATAAAATCAACATATAGAAAAATTAACCACAGATGATTCTCCAAAGAAGAAATATAAATGGCCAATACATATATGAAACAATGTTCAATATCCTTAGGCACCAGAGAGTAGAAAATGTAAAGAATGTCTTTAATCCATTTCACTCAAATCAGAATGGTTTTTTATCAAGAAAGCAAATGTCAAATAACAGTGAAGATACAAAGAAAGTAACACATTTCTGGTAGGAAGGTGAATTGGTACAGAGTCTTGGAAAATGTGCATGCTACTGAATTAAGTTCTCAGAGGTGTTTCTTGACTTTAATATTTCTACTCATTGATAATTGAGCATTATATCAATTATCCTTAAATTTTGAAATAATTATTATACTTATGAAGCAGAGTTGTGGACATGGTTAAATCACAAAACACTGAATGGTTTATCACATGCACACAATAAGCAATTGTGTAACACTGCTAATCCTACCTAACTCACCCATTTCATCTCTGCATTCTGTACTAAAGTCTGCACCATCTTCTACTTCAACCCTAGAGCTGATGATATAGCGGGAAGAAATGCAAATTAGGTTTCCCTCTGCTTGTGAAAAGGAACCCTGACACGACCCTGTAGCTCTAGCAGAGGAGCCCAGTCCTGAGTTCCCTGGTCTTACCATTCGGGGATCAGCACTAAACACAGACCTCTCACCATGAAGTTGTGGCTGAACTGCATTTTCTTTGTAACTCTTGTAAAAGGTTATTTATGGGAATAAGAGATGCTGAGTGTGGGGGAGCATGAATAAGAGATGGGCATGAGTAAGAGGGACAGTGGGTGTGTGTAACATTTTCCTGAGCAGAATTCTCTACTATTACAGATATCCAATGTGAAGTGCAGCTGGTGGAGTCTGGAGGAGGATTGGTACAGCCTGGGGATTCCCTGAAACTCTCCTGTGCAGCCTCTGGATTCACCTTCAGTGACTATTATATGTACTGGCTCCGCCAGGCTCCAGGGAAGGAACTGGAATGGATTGCAGTGAGTAGAAGCAAAGCTAATAGTTACACAACAGAGTACAGTGCGTCTGTGAAGGGCCGGTTCACCATCTCCAGAGATGATTCCAAAAACACCCTCTACCTGCAAATGAACAGCCTGAAGGCTGAGGACACTGCCACTTACTACTGTGCAAGAGACACAGTGAGGGGACTTCAGTGTGAGCCCAGACACAAACCTCCTTGCCAGGGTGCTCAGCACCAACAGGGGGCGCTCTGGGCCAGATAAAAAGGCCAGGATGTATTATTTCTCCATTCAGTAATTTTCTCAAGAAAGTTCTCTGAAACATATAAAGCTGTATCTACCACAGAAGTCTCTGCATTGGAAAGTGGCAACTGTACAAAATGGCTGAACTATGAGAAACTGTAATGTGGGTGTAAATTTCTATTTGGCAAGAGGAAAATCCTGGAGACAAGAATAGAAAATCTTAAAAACACAGATATGTTTTCTTTTCAAGTATATGCTGTATTTAGACATATTTCTTTGCAATTTGTTGAACATTATAAGATGTTGAACTTCTATGGTAGAGGCACTTTGGGTTTCCTTTTAAAATCACATTACAGTTTTATTCTAAAACAATACTTTGAGACTTGAATGTTGCAGCAATGCATATACATTGCATATTTTGCATATTTGTAATATATTTGTGTGATATGAAGCTATTATTTAAATAAAATATAAGAATTTTTTGTACAATGAGGGTCATTTTAATAAAAGAATTTCCTGATTTTGACAAAAATCCATTTTATATTATATTAATTACATTAAAATAATTATATAGTTCCATTTCTGATGGACTTTCTTACAGAGACATTGACAAAATATAGAACTCTTTCACATTTTTGACATAATTCAAAAACTTAATTCATTATGAAAATTTCTTGGTTCCATTCTAGCATCATTAGCTTACTGTCCTTAATTTAGTAATTTAATATAACTAAAGCTTCATATCTAGTTTCCTACCTAATTTGTTTGTTCTAAAGTAGAGTAATGTTTAATGACTACTGAGAGATCTTTACAGGATCAGACACTAAAGACCAAGGATGTTTGTAGTTTTCAAAACGGCTTTTCTTTTGCTTTCTTTGACAGTTTAAGGCAAATGTTGAATTTGTGCTTTGCAGAACTGATTAGTCCTTTTTATCTTTGTCCAGAATTGATCTAAATAGAGTACAGTAAACCAGTGTAGCTCTGTTTTTTAAAGAAGCATTCCAAAATAAAGTCCCTTGCACTGCTAAAAATTAAATCCTGATGACTTATAAGTTAGTATGGAGAATAGTGAAAATTTTAACATCTTTTTCTATAATTTCCTGCTTTTAAACCAAATTTTTTAAAACTAAACCTATGAAGCTTAGAGAAATGTAACTATATTATTTAGAATATGACATATGTACTTCTTTACTAACATTGTCTTAATGATTCTATGTTAGAGTGGCCACTTGGAATAGAAGCCATGGAGCATCACATTAGATATTATAATTTCTACATAAAATACCATGTTCTGAAAACAAAAATAAAAAAATCCATGATGGAATTAACACAAATAAACATTTACCCATATCTTCTTTCATAGTTCATGTTCATTGGCTGCATTCAGTCATTCCTCGTCCCCAAGTATTTAGCCTTTCATGTTCTCTTCCATAGGATATACTGTACCCACATGTACATTTGTCTATACACAGATGCACACATGCAGACACATACATATTTGGCTAGATTCTGTATATGAGTGTAAAATATGTTTTTATCCTTTCAAAGATTGCATCACCCCACTTAATATCAAATATTCTATATCCATCCATTTCCTAGAAAACTTTATAATTTCAGTATTATTTAGAGATTCAAAACATTTCCATATTATATATATATATATATATATATATATATATGTGTGTGTGTGTATAAACACACACCATATACAATATTATTGATTGCTCTGTTGATAAACAACTATGTTGATTGTAATTCTTTGCTGTAGTAAACAAAGCAGTAATAAACATGGGGGTACATATATCTCTAGGCATGGCATGGGGTTTTCTGGATATATACCCCAGAGAAAGATAGCCAGGTCATGTGGTAGATCGAGCTTTAATTTTCTGAGAAATTGCCAAAATGATTTCCACAATGATTGAATTAGTTTCCATCCACACTGACTGTAAACAAGGGCTGCTTCCTCTCACCATCATCTCCAACATTGTTGTCAGATGTGTTGATGGCAGCCAATCTCCCTGGGGTGAGGGCTGAAGTGGTATCCCAAAGTATTTATAACTTCATCTATCATGGTGTCTAGGGTAATGTCCATGTTTTAAAATATTTATTGACGATTTGTGTTTCTTTCATTCATTTTTTTCAAAGGCTTCTATTCACGACATCTTTTACATACTGATTGAAGCTTATATTTCCTTGACATTTAATTTCTATACTTCCTTGTAATTCTGGATCTTAGCCATTGACTGGGGTGTAGTTGGTAAAACTTTGCTTCTATTCTGTCTTTTGAGGCAGGGTTTCTCGGTATAAAAGCTCTCTGGCTGTCCTAGAACTTGTTTTGTAGACCAGATTGACTTCAAAATCACAGAGATCCACCTGCCTCTGCCTCCTGAGTGCTGGGATTAAAGGCTTGTGCCCCCACTGCCCGACAAGCTATTTGTTTCATTTGCTTTCTTCAAAGAGTCTTATTTTCCTGGTGTCCTCCATCCCTTTAGTCTCTTACACTCTTTCTGCCCCTCTTCAGTGTTTCCTGAGCACTGACAGAACGGATTTGATGTAGACATCCTATTTAGGACTGAGTGTTCTAAGGTGTCTCTGTCTTTGTCTCTGTCTCTCTGTCTCTCTCTGTCTCTCCACATTGTCTGGCCATGGATCTCTGTATTTATACATAGCTATTAAAGGAGGGGGCTTCTGTGATGATGGCTGAGCAAACCACTGATCTGTGAGAATAGCAGAATGTCCTCAGGAGTCATTTGATTAATATGTTCCTTTAGAAGGACAATAGTATTTGGTTTTGCCCTAGATCCCTGGCCTATCTACTCTCAAGTTCTTGACCAAGACAGCAGTGCCCAGGATGGGATCCATCTAATGGATTGGGCCTTAAATACAATCAGACATTGGTTGTTAATCCCACAAGCTTTGTGCCAATATTACACTAGCACATCTTACAGGCAGGTCATCACAGGGCTACAGCTGGGTGAGCAGTACCTTTCTACTCTGGTGCCCTGCATAGTGCCTTCCAGTTCTGTGAACAGTAGTCAATAGCGGTGAAGGCTCTAGGTTGGCAACAACTTGACTTACCTATGTTCAATGAGTTATGTAGGCATTGTCTCAAACCTGGAGGCTTCATCTAGTTATGAGAGATGTCCATTTGGGGCTCTGTATCCCCTATTATATGACAATTACATTTAGATCACCTTCATATATGTATGCAATTTAGGAAGCCTATACTGTATTAGGCTTCCATGTGGACTCCAAATCAGACCTTTGTTTTAGTTGTTCCAATGCATAGTCACTCCCTCAACTCCTCTCCTGTACCCCTCCCCTTCTAATCCTCCTGTCCCAGTGCCTCCTCCCATCCAGAACTGTAGTGGTATTATGTTCCCCAAAATATTGTTTACCTTAATAAACATCTGGGGTCAGAGAACAGAAAAGCTACTAGTTAGACAGTGATAGCACATGCCTTTAATCCTAGCATTCCAGAGGCAGAAATCCATCTGGGATCTCTGAGTTCAAGGCCACATTGGAAACAGCCAGGCATGGTGACTCACGCCTTTAATCCCAGGAAGCAAGCCTTTAATCCTAGGGAATGATGGTAGAAAGCAGAAAGGTATATAAGGCATGAGGACCAGAAACTAGAAGCATTTTGGCTGGTTAAGCATTTGGCTGGTTAAGCATTCAGGCTTTGAAGCAGCACAGTTCAGCTGGGATTCATTCTGGATTAGAACACAGAAGATTCCAGTCAGAGGAAACAAGGCCAGCCAAGAAGTTGACCAGGTGAGGTTAGCTGTGGCTTGTTCTCTGATCTTCCAGTTCATCCCAATACCTGACTCCAGGTTTGATTTTATCAATAAGAACTTTTAAGATTCCTTCTACACAGAACTGTGTTCATTTCCCCTTCATAGGGAGATCCACCACCCATCACAATCCCTTACTCCATATCTAACCTCTGAGGCTACATGTAGTGTAGTCTGCTTACCTTAGACTTAAGAGCAAACATCATCATATAAGTGAATCCATGCCAAATTTGTTTTATTGGGTCTCAGTTACCTTATTCTGGATGACTTTTCCCCTAGATTCAGACATTCAACTTCAAATTTCATGACTTCACTTTTTTAACATCTGAGTAATACTCCATTGTGGAATGTTCCACATTTTCTTTATCTATTCGTAAACTTGGTACATCTAGGCTGTTTTCAATATTGGGATATTATGAATAGAGCAGCAAACAACGTTTATGAGCAAATTATATGTAGTAGGTGGTAGGTCCTTTGGGGAATATGACCAAGCTGACTCTTGAGGTAGATCTTTATGTGGCTTCCTAAGGAACCTTTATACTAATTCCATAATGACTGTGTAAGTTTGTAATCCCACCTGCAGTGGATGAGGGTTCTTCTTACTCTATCTATATCCTTGCCATCATAAGCTCTCAATTGTTTTATTGATCTTGGCATTTTGAATAGTATACGTTGAAATCTCACAGTACTTTGACTTGCAATTCCCTGATGACTGTAGATGTTGAACATTTCTTTGGGTGCATCTCAGCCATTTGAGTTTCCTCTTTTGAGAATTCTCTGTTTAAATCTGTACTCCCATGTTAATTGGATTTTTTTCTTGTTGTTTTGTTTTTTTTGTATTCTTTATATATTTTAGATATTAGTCCTCTCTAATATATGCAGTGAATAAAAATCATTTTCCTTTGTGTAGCCTAGAATTTTGATTGAGTAATGGTGTTCTTTCCCATACAAAAGCTTTTTGTTTCATTAATTGTTTTTTTAGTGCCTGTTGATATCAGTGTTCTATTCATAAAGAGTGTTTTCTGCCAATGACTTCAAGATTATTTTCCATCTTTACATCTGTCAGATTCAGTGTGTCTGGCCTTATGTTTAGGTGTTTAAACCATTTGAAATTTAGTTTTGTAGTTTCAAAGTATGGATCTCTTTGCAATTTTCCGCATTCAGCCACCCAGTTTGACCAGCACCATCTGTTAAAGATGCTACTTTTCCAGGCATATTTGTGGGTTCTTTATAAAACATCAAGTGTCCTTAGGTGTGTTGACTTATGTAAAGTCTTTTGATTTGATTGCATTGATCAATGTGTATTTTTTATGTTAATGCCATGGTGTTTTTAGCACTAGAGCTCCATCTTAGAATTGAGATTGTGTATAGTATTATCTCTAGCTTTTTTTTTCATGATTGTTCAAGGTATCCTGAGTTTTTCAGGTTTCCATGTGAAGCTGAAAATTGTTCTTTCATTTTTTTTTTTTACTTTTTTATTTTATTTTATTTTACAATACTATTCAGTTCTACATAACAGCCACAGATACTCTTGTTCTCCCCCTTCCTGCCCCCTCCCCTTCCCCCCAGCCAACCCCCCATTCCCACCTTCTACAGGGCAAAGCCTCCCCCGAGGACTGAGATCGACCTGGTAGACTCAGTCCAGGCAGGTCCAGTCCCCTTCTCCCAGACTGAGCCAAGCGTCCCTGCATTAGTCCCAGGATTCAAACAGCTAACTCATGCAATGAGCCCAGGACCTGGTACCACTGCCTAGATGCCTCTCAAACAAATCAAGTCAATCATCTGTCTCACCTATTCAGAGGGTCTGATCCAGTTGGGGGCCCCTCAGCCTTTGGTTCATGTGTTTCAACTCATTTGGCTATTAGTCCCTGTGCTTTATCCAACCTTGGTTTCAATAATTCTCGCTCATATAAACCCTCCTCTTTCTCATTAATTAGACTCTCAGCGCTCCACCAGGGGCCTAGCCATGGATGTCTGCATCCAGATTCCTCAGTCCTTTGATGTGGTTTCTGGCACAACTATTAGGGTGTTTGGCCATCCCATCACCAGGGTAGGTCAGTCCCGTCTGTCTCTTGACCATTGCCAGAAGTCTTTTGTGGGGGAATCTTTGTGGATTTCTATGGGCCTCTTTAGCACTTTGTTTCTTCCTTCACTTGCTCAGCTATGTTCATATCAGCATTGTTTGTAATAGCCAAAACCTGGAAACAGCCTAGATGCCCTTCAACTGAAGAATGGATAAATAAGTTGTGGCACATATACATAATGGAATACTACTCAGCAGAAAAAAACAATGACATCATGAGGTTTGCAGGCAAATGGATGGATCTAGAAAAAATCATCCTGAGTGAGGTAATCCAGACTCAGAAAGACAAATATGGTATGTACTCACTCATAGGAGGATACTAGATGTGAAACAAGGATGACTGGACTGCTACTCACATCACCAATGAGGCTACCTTGAAAACTGGACCCCAAGAAAGAAACGAGGATTGCCCAATGATAGAGAAATGGCTGAGATCTACATGAACAACTTGGACATGAGTGGAAGCAATGAAGGGCGAGGCTCGAGGGAAAGAGAGCATGAGATCCCAGCTGGATCAAGAACAGAGAGGGAGAACAAGGAATAGGAGACCATGGTAAATGTTCTTTCAATTTTTGCAAACAACTGTGTTGGAATTTCGATGGAGATTGCAGTTACTCTGTAGATTGCTTTAGGTACGATGGCAATTTTTCACTATATTTATCCTACTGATCCATGATAATGAGCCAAGTTTTGTGGAAAAGACCCCAGTCTTTTTGTAGTTGTTAAAATCCCTGTAAGGCCACATTAAACTCATGCTGGTCCAGGAATACCATGTGCCTTTCTTCTGCTTCACACAAAGGTCAGCTGAGCTGAGCTTATGAGAAAGCAGATCTAAATGCCTGACTGTGTCTCTCTCTCTGAATTTTCAGTGTTGATGCACACTTCGCAGACAAGGCACACAAGAACCTGAAGATGTAGATACATCCATACAGGGACCTAGGTTTTGTTCCTACACACAGGTTCCTGCAGTATGTGCTGGCCTGGCTCCTATCCCCAAATGGACACCTGCTTTTTTACTGGAAAGTCCCTAGAGCTGAGACCTCAGTCCAGCCATGAAATCTAAGAATATAGACAGACTGATATATGGGGCTAGTGTGACAGTCTCCACACACCAGGGTAGAGTGTTGGCTTCAGGGAATCAGCAAGACTCAGAAGGGACTGATGTACCATATGGTCACCAACACTCTTTTCAGAGCAAATACTTGGTTTTGAGAGACTAAGAGAAGAGTGACATTCCCTTTTAGTCACTGCCCAGGGCAATGCTTATATAGCATCTGCTGCGACTCTCATTAAAAAAAATGCAGTATATTCTAGGAAGTAGTTGGGACAATACTAAGGGCTAGACACTCATATAATATAATCTCTCTGTCTCTGTCTCTCTGTCTCTCTCTGTCTGTCTCTCTCTCTCTCTGAGTGTGTGTGTGTGTGTGTGTGTGTGTGTGTGTGTGTGTATGTTTGTATGTGTCTGGTATTATTTGTTGTTAAGAGTGGAGCCATGCTTTCCTGTCCCAACTTGTGTCCTCTGGTGTAGACATTGTTCCAATGATCCTAAGAATCTCTGGACAAGTTGCCATAGATTGTGTGTTCATCGTGTTGCTGTTCTATTTTAGCACCTCTGACAGGTGTCAGGGTTGTTGATCCCTAGAGAGTCCTACTGCCTTTGCCTGGTGAGCTTCTTCAATGCACTTCAGGTTAATCCTGGCAAGTCACTGTCCAAAACAAAGTTTCCGTCAGAGATTGTGGTCTGTCTGAGGCTGCTCTCCAAGGCCAGGGCAATGGTCATTGCTGAGTTATTGGTCTGCTTCAAGTCCTCTGGCTTCTGCTACACTACTGATAGTGGGCTCTCACTGGGTCTCTTCTTGGCTCCTGTTGTCGTACTGTGCTATGGAAATCCTGTTGTTTTGGATCTGTCAGTTTGCCCCCTTCACATGTTCTAGCAGTTCATAGATAAAGAGGATGTTGGGATGGGTTATTGCATAGCCCTGGTTCTGGGTGTTAGCTGGGTTGGTCAGCCTGCCTGCTTTCCTTCATTGTCACTACCTGGATGAGCTCTCCCACCCTGCCTTGGCTAGATCATCCAATGCAACCTGTAGCAAGCAGCTGGCACAGTTCTCCTGCTCTCAGATCCCCAGATCAGCTCAAACATACTCACATCATCAGGGCCAGCTCTACTGCTTTGCCCAAATGAGGTATAGGGCCCTTTCTCCCAATTGTTGTAAGAGGCATAGGAAGGACAGGGGTCTGCTCTCCTGCTCTCAGGGCTGGCTCACCTGCACCACCTACAGACAACAGGGTCAGGTCTTGTGTGCTGCCCAGACAGGGTACAGGGACAGCAGCATATCTGACAGACTCATCTGTGAAGTAGGATTTTCTAAAGAGCTTCCTACCTTGCCTTGGCAAGGAACAACAGTCCTTTGTTTTGTGTCCTGCTTGTCCATCTTGTAGGCTGAAGATGATGCACCAACATTGTTTAGAAACCTCAGATGACTGTCCAGGCAGCTGGCTCTTTCTGTCATAACTCAAATTATTTTTGGAAGTCATTTGTTTGCACTTCCTGTTTTACTAGGGAATATTATTCCTTCTCAGGTCTCTGAGGGAGTTGAAGATTGGATAGTAATAGTTTTCCTTGTTAAGAAATTCAGAAAAGAAACTCACTAAAGAGGTGTAAACTGTATTTGAAAAGGTGTTCGAAAGACATCAAAACATAGTTTTGGTAATGCCAATTAGTATAGAAGGTAAATTAAGTACAATCCTTTGGATTCACAAAAATAAGATAGAAAATAAAATATTTTCTCTGAATTTATCAAATGCAAATGGACTAGACATTGCTGATATATTTAGTTTGTATATATTTTATGTAGTTATTATACTTATTGTATATAGTTTTTCTTATATTAGTTATAACTTTTTTCTTTTTACTTTAGACAAAAGGGGAAATGTGGTGATATAGTGTGTCCCCCAATATACTGTGCAACCTAATAAAGATTATCTAAGGGTGAGAGGAAAAAGCCAGCCACTGTATTAAACATAGATGTCAGGCAATGGTAGCACAGGTCTTTAATGCTAGCATTCGGGAGGCAGAGATCCATGCGGATCTCTGTGAGTTCAAGGCAAACGGGAAACAGCCAGATGGATTAAATTCCAATAGTAGTTAACTATAATGGTCTGGATGTCTGTACAGACAGACAGGAAGTGACAGAGCTCGGCAGAAAGAGGAAATAATGTGGCTGGGCAGAGAGAGGAAGTGAGATTGCAGAACACAAAGGCATGTAGGCATGGGTATACAGGAAGAAGGTCGGTTTGGAAGTTGAGGAGTTGGTGAGGTGAGGTTGGCTGTGACTTGGGCCATTCCTATGATCTGTCAGTTTTATCCCCAATATCTGGCGCTGGGATTTTTATTAACAAGACCATTTAGCAATTAGTCTTACAAATTTTTCTCTGAATAAGAATTCCTGTGGGACAATGAGTAGAAGATAAAATAACCAGAATACAATCAAGCTCTGGATAGAAACAATCCATATGTACATCACGTAGTTTAATATTACATATTAAGGAGGCATTTATAAACCCACCTAGAATATACAACTATATACTCTATACATATCAATATTCAAAATGAGAACAAAAATAGTGGGGAAGATAATTTGATCAAGTAGTCATTTAACACATATATTCAGAATGCTAGATGGAGATAACTGACCTGGACAGAGAGATATTTCATCTTGATGGAGATTTTCTTAGATAAATGGACTCTTAGAGCACCTACATGTTACTCCATGCAAATGTGACTGTACCTGTGGATTCCAAAGATGACTGTGAGTCCTGATTGTGCTCTAAGTCTGTATTTCACCCAGAGGCATATCAATTAATATCAGGGAAACTTGAGCTCAATTACTTTGGGCTGGCATGACTGCAGAACTAGGGATGACTTTGGAGTCACTGGAGACAGGTGTGCAAAAGAGAGGGTCCTGACATGTCAGAAAATAGCCAAACCATACACGTGGGTCATGTACTGGGTAGGGATAAAAGCAAATGATTTTTAAAAAAGAAAATATATTGGCAATTGTGAGTTTTTGAACCAATCATTGTCTATGTGAAAATTAATGTCACAAAGCCAAGCTCTTAAATGTCCTTAAAACTCTGACACTTATGGAATTGGTCAAATTGAGAGACAGGAAGGACCTAGGCAAAGATGAATTAAGAAAAATAATGATCAGAATATAATGCACGAAAAAAATGTATTTTCCAAAAAATAATTAATTATTATTTTAAAACTTGTATGTGATGGTCGGGAATGGTGGTGCACACCATTAATCCTGGCACTAGGGAGACTGTGGCAAGAGAATTTCTCACAGTTCAATATCAGCCTCGTTATATAGTAAGACCAAGTCAACCAGAGTGGTCCTGTAAAAGGAAGGGAAGAGAAATAAGTCAGCCCATCTACCTTTGAATATGTTTCTGCTTGTGGATAGGACACTCTGGTTTTGTGTGTGTGTGTGTGTGTGTGTGTGTGTGTGTGTGTGTGTGTGTAACTGTAAGTGTGTCTGTGCTTTCAGTTGTGCAGACCCCACATCCATCCTCTCATGAGAATACTTTGAAATTATCCTAGTTTTTTTTTACATATAGATGTGACCAACATCATAATCAAAATCAATAAGGGAACGGCAAAGTTTGTGTCATCATATATCATACAGCCATCATGTAGGAAAATCAGGACATGAAATCAAAGGAGGAACGTGAAAGTGGAAATTGAATCAGGAACCATGAAGGAACTCTGCTTCCTGGCTTGTACTCCACGGTTGTTCAGCATGCTTTCTTATACAACTGAGGAACACCTTCCCATGTACGGCACCACCCCTGTCTTCCTAAACCCTACCATGCCAATCAATGCTCAAGACCATGACCCCACAGTCATTCTTACAGAACAACCTGATGGAGGCATTTTTTTCCAACTGAGGTTCCTTGTTCCATGATGACCCTAAGTTGTATTATGTTGATGAAATTCTTACCACAACAAAAATGTAAGAGCCAGTACTGTCATGGTAAGATGACCCATTGAGTATCCATATGTCCTCCAAACATAAATAAATATAAATGTTGACACACTTAAGAATAAGAATCTGACTCTCAAATATAATATAATTGTAAATAATGTGTGGCTTTACATGTCTTTTCCCAAATAACTTTAGATAATGGCTTCCTTTAGGGAACTCATGGAAAAGGGAAACCCAAGGGAAAAGAGAGTACAGAATATGGATACAAACTGTCTTTGAATTCACCAAAGACAAATATATTTGAATAAGGAGACTTATGCCAAGTTCTCTAATATAGTATAAGAGATACACATTTATTTCTGTAATACTTCTTCCCAAATTTTGTTACCACAATGAAAATATCCCAAATTAGGACAAACTCATGATTAGACATACTGAGAATAATGTGTGAAAAATATTCTTCCAACACTCAGAGCATCAAGAACAGGGGAACTCAGCACTGATAGAATGGATGACCATCAGAGCTTGCACAGGATGGCTGACTCCCTAAAGCTGAGACCTGTCTCGACTACTGCCACTCTGAGTACCACGATTATTCACTCAGAAGTAAGGGACACAAAATGTGAGCTCTCCAGTACCAATACAGACATTCTCTGAGTGGTGATTGAACAGGTGTGATCCAGCTCAGAAATTCACTTAGTCTGTGATTTACACTATCAAGGCATGGAGGAAAGCTCTACACTCACATGTTCTCTATGATTATCAACACCTCAAGGCACAGGGTCCCCATGTTCATGTCTACTTCTTCTCTGCTTCCTGTGACTTCAGCTTCTCTGGATTATTTTCTACTTCAGTTAACTTAAACCTCAAGTCTAGTTGCACACTATGTTTTATGAAGTTTTATGAACAGCTGATCTTCATATCACTTACCAATGTGATATTCATATTTAGAAACATGGGATTTTCTGTGGAACATGCTAAAAAGGAGATATAAAGGAAACAGAGAAAGATAGACTGACATAAATCAAGAGGCACTAAAATCTAATCTCCAGGTATAGTGTTCCCGAATGAGAAGGTGAACAGGTTGAAAAGAGGCTCTAAGGTCTCCTCTCAGATAAACACATGATCTCATGTAGTAATGTTAGTGAGCTGCTTCCTCACAAGTTATTTCCTAAATGGATGATGAGAATAATACAATTCCACTGACACCAAAGCAATAAATTTGTAGCTATTCCTTAAGCTGTGTTTCTGATCACTAAGAGTCCCAACTCCATCCTGAATTCACTTCAGGTATTTATAGAGATGTAGAAATGCATTAGGACATGGTACCCAGGTCTGCCTGCACTATGTGGATGTGGACTCACTTAGTATAAACACTCTCATGATTTGCTTGTCAGGTCTGCACAGTGTGATTCATACTGTTTCTCATTTCTCAGGGATTGGAAATCCAGAAAATATCAGGGAAATGTTCCTGAGTTTCCATCTCCAGTTCATCAAGGAAGCACAAGGCAAATCTCAGTCACCTGGAGGAGAAACTGGAAGCCTTGCCCTGTGCTTCCTTTTATCCTCTCAGGAACCTCCCCCAATTCAAAGCAGCCCTCAGGCTCAGGATGAAAGCCCAGGACTAGCTGAGAAGCCCCATCTCCTCCTCACCAGAGCCTCCAGCAGAGCATGGCTGTCCTGGTGCTGCTCCTCTGCCTGGTGACCTTTCCAAGCTGTAAGTGGGTCAGGGTTTTAGGAGAGGGACCCAGACATGTCATCTATGGGATGTATGACTGATGGTGATGTTGTTTGTCCCCAGGTGCCCTGTCCCAGGTGCAGCTGAAGGAGTCAGGACCTGGCCTGGTGCAGCCCTCACAGACCCTGTCCCTCACCTGCACTGTCTCTGGGTTCTCATTAACTGACTACACTGTACACTGGGTCCGCCAGCCTCCGGGAAAGGGTCTAGAGTGGATTGGAAGAATATGGAGTGATGGAGACACAGATTATAATTCAGCTCTCAAATCCCGACTCACCATCAGCAGGGACACCTCCAAGAGCCAAGTTTTCTTAAAACTGAACAATCTGCAAACTGAGGACACAGCCATGTATTACTGTGCCAGAGACACAGTGAGGGAACTTCTGTGTGAGCCTGCACAAAAAACTCCCTATGGAGACATCTGGTACCAATAGGGGGCACCAAGGACCAGCAGAGACTCCTGAGTACCACCAGTAAGGTCGACTTCAGAAGCTATTAAGTCCTAGACTATGCTGAATGAGCTTGAGTTTTAGTGTCAGAACCTGTGGTTTCCTCTTCAAGCCAAGGATATCCTCTGGAGGCCCCTGTTAACTGCCATAGTCTGTTCAACTTTTTATGTGTGCACACATTAGAACAAAGTGTTTTTTCCCACACACCCTCTAAGTTGTGCAGTTGCTTCTGATTATCAGACAGAATGGCACCTAATTTTTTATATTCCGTGTGTGTGTGTGTGTGTGTGTGTGTGTGTGTGTGTGTGTGTATCAACTGATATATCAAAATGAGTCTGAAATTATGACACTGGTTGACTTTAAGTCCACTGACAATGCTTGAGAATTTTGAGTGATTTGTACTTTATCTTTTTTGTTTCTGAACATGTGATGAAGAAACTACAGCTTCCAAGAAATGTTATCATTTTCCAAAATTAGATTTAAAACTGAAATATCCCTTATTTTCTTCTTCTAAACCAAGAGAACTTAAAAGAGTATACTTGGTTATCAGTTGTGAAAAATACTATTTTCAAATATTTTTATCTTGGTAAAAATTAGATTGATACTGAATATAGAGCTTCTATGAACATAGTTGAGCAAATGTCCTTGTGGTGTGGTTGAGCATATTTTGAGGATATGACCAAGATATGTTGCTGGTTCTGGATGTAGGTTGATTTCCAGTTTCCTGAGACAATGCTCTACTGATCTCCAAGATTACACTCTCACCATTAGTGGAGGAGAGTTCCCCTTTCTCCACATCCTCCTCAACCTAAGCTATCATCAGTGTTTTTTATCTTAGCCATTCTGACAGGTGTAAGATGGTATCTCAGAGTGGTTTTGATTTTTTTTAAGAAATGCATATTTTGTACAGTTTTATGCCTGCGTTTATGCCTGCAGGCCAGAAGAGGGCACCAGATCTCATTCTAGGTGGTTGTGAGTCACCATGTGATTGCTGGGAAGTGAACTCAGGACCTTTGGAAGAGTACTCAGTGCTCTTAAGGTCTGAGCCATCTCTCCAGCCTAGATGCCCCTCAACTGAAGAATGGATAAAGAAAATGTGGTACATATACACAATAGAGTATTATGCAGTGTTAAAAAAACAATGTCATCATAAAATTTGTAGGTAAATGGATGGAAATAGAAAAAAATCAACCAGAATGAGGTAACCCATAACCAGCAAGATAAACACGGTATGTACTCACTCATAAGTGAATATGAGAAGCAAAGCAAAGAATAAGCAGGCTACAACCCACAGTTCCAGAGAAGCTAGGTAAAGAGGGGGACTCTGAAAGGGACACACATGGATTACCTCAGGAAGGGCAAAGTGTTAAGATCTCTTGGGTAATATGGGAGTGGGAGTCGAGAGGAGGAAATGGGGGGTGTAGGAACATGAGGATTAGAGGTGGTAGAGTTTGGGGAGGGACAGAGAGGGAGAATAAAGAAAGAGTGATCTTGACAGAGTGCCTCATTGTGGGGTTAGGGAGAAAGCTGCTGATAAGGAAATCCCCAGGAACCCACAAGGATGTCCCCAGCTAAGACTCATAGCAATGGTGGTGAGGGTGCTTAAGCTACCCTACTCCCTTACCCAGATCAATGACTACCCTAATTGTCATCATAAAACCTGCATCCAGTGACTGATGGAAGCAGAGGCAGAGACACACAGCCAAGCTTTTGGTCTAGCTCTTGGAGTTCAGGTGGAGAGAGGGAAGAGGGATTATAGGACCGAGGTGAGTCAAGATCATGATGGGAAAAAACACAGTGACAGCAGAACCAAGCTAGTGGGAGCCCAGGAACACTGAACCGACAGCTGGGAAGCCTGCATGGGACTACAGTAGACCCTCTGAATGAGGGGGACAGTTTTGTGGCTTGAAGTGTTTATGGGTCCCCTGGCATTGTATGAACTGGATTTTTTGTGCCCAATGTACCACGTATTACTATGCCTTGATTAAGGGGTAGGGGCTTGGGCCTGCCCCAACTTGGTAAGCCAGCCTGTGTTGAATACCCAAAGGAGGCCATACCCACTAGGAGGAGTGAGTGGAGGGTGGGATGGGGAGAGGTGCAGTGGGAGAAGAAGAAGGGAAGTGTGGGGGAACAGTGGCAGCATGTAAAAAGAAAAAAATCTTTAAATAAGTAAGTAAAACTTAAATAATAGTTTGGACTCAAAGTCC
Source organism: Peromyscus maniculatus bairdii (assembly GCF_049852395.1). NCBI lineage: Eukaryota > Metazoa > Chordata > Mammalia > Rodentia > Cricetidae > Peromyscus > Peromyscus maniculatus. The sequence goes on along the minus strand of NC_134865.1, from coordinate 86,126,081 downwards.
CAAGTAATGTTTCCTCTGTAGTCATATTTGTGTCCTCAACCTACAAAATTTTTATCCATCAGTGTGTACTTCTCAGCTGGTGTCATATCCAGTTCTGATTCCTTCTCCCTTCCACACTTTCTATACACAACTAAGTTCTGTGATTTACAGTTTGTGATTTCTTGGTGATTTTGTTGCCTACCAAGGCTCCCAGAGTTACTCCTCTGTCATTCTCTGTTGATGCTGACTGGAAGAGCCTGGTTTCTCAAGTGTGAGCTAGAGAAGTGTCATTCAGAGAAGCAGTGTAGCATGTGGTCTCCACATTAATGGATCATCAAATTGAGGGAGCTTTAAAAAGAAAAAGAGAATGTCCTCATCTGAGGTTGATGCTTCTCAGGAAACTCTTGCAGTGACACTAATAGTGAAAGATTAAGATTTGAGACCAAGTTGACTAGATTATTAGAATTCTGAGATAATTGCTCAAAACAGTGAACTAAATGACTCCACACAATAATAAAATAAAAGGACCATAGTTATGTTACCTTGGGTCAAGCCAAGGAGCAGCTTAAATAGCTCACAGTGAAACATGATTAGCTGGGTACTTATTTTAAACAAGGTTGTTGGATAACATTGAACCAACCTCATGAGGCTCTAATTTCCAGTGATTTCAGTTTTGACCAAGAACATGCACTATATGCTACCACGAGTCTAATACCATCTACAAATGGACCTTCTGTAGTCCACATTGACATAAGAAATGATTGATTAAATAATTGCAGACAAGGATTCACCTTGAAAACATGACAGATATTCCAATAGCCTATGGAGATGCTCTGGGAATTTCTCCTCCTGAGCATGCCCTCTCATTATTTCTTGAGTCATAAAGGAAAGGGATACCCTGATGACTTGAGTACAAAAACCTGGCACACACTACCTCTCCCCCAAACAAAAGTTTTGATAGGTTTCTTATAGTGTGTGTTTTTGATAGAGTGTTATAAGAATGACATATGACATGGATTCCAATGATGTTTTTCTAGGATGATATTTTATTTGTGCTCTCCAATAAAGCTTATCTGAGAATCAGAGGAAAAGCCAGCCACTATATTAAACATAGAAGTCACGCAATGGTAGCACATGCCTTTAATCCTAGCATTTGTGAGGCAGAGACACATCTGGATCTCTGTGAGTTCAAGGCCACACTGGGAACAGAGCCAGGCCTGGTGGCACATGCCTTTATTCCAAGACTAACCACAAAGGTCTGGAGGTCTATAAAGACAGACAGGAAGTGATAGAGCTGGGCAGAAAGAGGTAAGTGATGTAGCTGGGCAGAGAGAGGAAGTAAAAAGAAAAGCAGAGAAGGCAGATATGTGTGGATATATGGAAAAAGCTCTTTCTTTGACTGAGGATTTCCTACCATTAAGAATGTGAGCTTCTTTCTGCTTCTCCGATCTCTGTCCCCCCATATCTGTTTTTTTAATAATAAGACCATTTAGCAATTTGTGTGCATCCTTTCCCTAATTTTGACAGATGAGCAAATATCACTCAGTAAGAAGTGCCAACTAAATAAATATAAATAACTATTTTACTAAACATGCTTAGGTTTTCCTGTGAAAGGATTTTACATAAATAAGTGTTGGACCCCACCAGTTCTCAGTTGGCCAGGATAGTCGTCCCAGATAAAGTGCCTGATCCTGATTCAGACACAGAAGAGGCAAAAATGAAATTTCACAGTGCCTTGTAGCTTCTGATCTGTTATGGTCTTTTCCCACTTAAAATCAGATTATTAGCATTCTTATTAATCAGTTGTTTTAGTGATTTATAATCTTATTAATTATTTACACATAAGGCAAATTATAATTTTTTTGAGACTTCTACAGTATTCTAATTAACTAGGAGGACCTCTGAAATTTAGTAAATTGTAGATTCACATTATAGTTATGAAATAGTGGTGTGACAAATAATTATATATTAAATTTTTTATAATTTATAAAGTTTAGACATAGTAATTAAATGTCTCCATAATCTCATGGTGTAAAATAAAAACATCGTTTTGAGTTGATATTTTTCAAGAAATCGGTGTGAGTCAAGACCACTGACAAGGTTTTGGTAATGGGTTCATTCCTTTCCTGCCTGCATTTATAATTGTAGATGAGTTTCTAAACAGTCTTATTAAATAAGAAACTCAGAGCCAAATATACGGGTGAAAAGCTTAGAGATCAAGGAAATAGTGAGAGCCACCAGCTGACCTTAACTTACCATGTTGCCATAGCTTCCCAAGAGAGATACTTGCTGCCCAACCAGGCAGGAAATTGCCTAATTCCATCCAAAATCCTATGCTGCAGTTTCCAGAGATATTTGAGTCATAGAAGATAATGTTCCAAGAGACAAAAAGGACTAGACTCTGGTTATAGGGAGACTCATATCACACTGAGGGATTCTCTCAACATGTATAGGGTGTGGAAATCCTTGAAGTGTCCAAATGTTTACTCAAATTTCTGTTTCCATTTTTATGTCTTGTTTTTTTATTATAATGGTTCTTCCTCTCTACCTCTCCTCCTCTCTTTCTTTCCTCATTTTTGTCTCTGTTTCTCCCCTCCCTCTCTTTCTCTCTCTCTGTTATACGTTTATATTCGTGTGTATGTGTGTATTCTGTTCATGTTAACATGAGGTTTTTTTTTTTTTTTATGAACCTACACCATATTTTTGAAACAAAATTCTATCACTGGGTCTGGATATCACTAACTGGCTTGACTGGTTGCCCAGTCTTCCACGTTGATGACACTGTCTCCACATCCTAGAGGTGGCACTAATGGTTGGCTGCCACACCCAGCTTTTTTTAGTTATGGAGAACTGGAGGCATAGATCCCACTCAAGGATTCTTGTGTGGTAAGAACATGAACTGCAGAGCTACCCCCACCATCTTATTATGGGTAAGATTTTATAATATATGATATACTCTGATCTGAACAAATGCAAAGCATAAATAGGGAAGAAGTGATTCTATATGGGTATCGGGATCAAGTCCTGATGAATCCAAATGGACTGAAAACTGTGGAGCCCTAGACCCAGGCCAGGGTCTTAATATTGATGGTGATTAGAAATCTGTGTGGGATTCCAGTTAGAGCCAGCAAGGAAATAAGGCAGAATCAGAAAGCCAAGAACATTGATGACCTTCGTTTCTACCTTCATTCTCACAAAATATATGCACATCACACACAGGGGTGGAACTTGTAATAAAATGTGTGTGAGGCTCTGTCATTGAGACTATAAGGATATTGCAGTCTGTGATACCCCACTAGAATTCAGTAGCTGTAGGCAGCTCCTAATGCACTCAACAGGTAACAGGTCTTTAGTATTTTTCTTTTTTTTTTCTTTTTTAAAATTTATTTATTAAATTTAATTTTATATATCAGCCACAGATTCCCTTGTTCTTCCCCCTCCCACCCCCACTCCTGCCTTCCCCCCAGCCCAACCCCTATTCCCATCTCCTCCAGGGCAAAGACTCGCCCGAGGATTGAGTTCAACCTGGTAGATTCAGTCCAGGTAGGTTCAGTCCCCTCCTCCCAGGCGGAGCCAAGTGTCCCTGTATAAGCCCCAGGTTCCAAACTGCCAGTTCATGCACTGAGGACAGGACCCAGTCCCTCTGTCTGGATGCCTCCCAAGCAGATCAAGCTAATCAACTGTCATATTTATCCAGAGGGCCTGATCCAGTTGGGGGCACCTCAGCTATTGGATCATAGTTCATGTGTTTTCATTCGTTTGTATATTTGTCCCTGTGCTTTTTCCAACCTTGGTCTCAACAATTCTTGCTCATACAAACCCTCCTCTTTCTCACCAGTTGGATTCCTGGAGCTCCACCTGGGGCCTGACCATGGATCTCTGCATCTGGTTCCCTCAGTCATTGGATGGGGTTTCTAGCATGACAAATAGGATGTTTGGCCAGGTGGCCTTCGAATACTTCAGAGATCTATTCAGAAGGCCTGATCCAGTTGGGGGCACCTCAGCCTTTGGTTCATAGTTCATGTGTTTCCATTCATTTGGCTATTTGTCCCTGTGCTTTATCCAACCTTGGTTTCAACAATTCTCGCACATATAGACCCTCCTCTTTCTCACTAATTAGACTCCCGGAGCTCCAACCAGGGCCTAGCCGTGGATCTCTGCATCCAGATTCCTCAGTCTTGGATGGGGTTTCTGGCATGACTATTAGGGTGTTTGGCCATCCCATCACCAGAGTAGGTCAGTCCCGGCTGTCTCTCGACCATTGCCAGCCATCTATTGTGGGGCTTATCTTTGTGGATTTCTGTGGGCCTCCCTAGCACTTTGCTTCTTCCTTTTCTCATGTGGTTTTCATTTCCCATGGTCTCCTATTCCTTGTTCTCCCACAGTGTTCTTGATCCAGCTGGGATCTCCCGCTCCCACAGGCTTTCTTTCCCTTGACCCTTGCCCTTCATTACTCCCACTCATGTCCAGGTTGTTCATGTAGATATCAGCCATTTCTAGTCATTGGGTGATCCTCATGTCTTTCTTGGGGTCCTGTTTTCCAGTTAGCCTCCCTGGTGATGTGAGTAGCAGTCCAGTCATCCTTGTTCCACATCTAGTATCCTCCTATGAGTGAATACATACCATATTTGTCTTTCTGAGACTGGGCTACCTCACTCAGGATGATTTTTTTTCTAGATCCATCCATTTGCCTGCAAATCTCATGATGTCATTGTTTTTCTCTGCTGAGTAGTATTCCATTGTGTATATGTGCCACAATTTATTTACCCATTCTTCAGTTGAAGGGCATCAAGGTTGTTTCCAGGTTTTGGCTATTACAAACAATGCTGACATGAACATAGCTGAGCAAGTGCTCTTTTCGTATGATTGAGCATGTCTTGGGTATATGCCCAAGAGTGGTATAACTGGATGTTGAGGGAGATTGATTCCCAATTTTCTAAGAAAGCGCCATATTGATTTCCAAAGTGGTTGTACAAGCTTTCACTCCCACCAGCAGTGGAGGAGAGTTCCCCTAGTTCCACATCCTCTCCAGCAAAAGGTGTTTTCAGTGTTTTTGATCTTAGCCATTCTGACAGGCGTAAGGTGGTATCTCAGAGATGTTTTGATTTCCATTTCCCTGATGATTAGGAATGTTGAGCAATTCCTTAAATGTCTTTCAGCCATTTGAGTTTCCTCTGTTGAGAATTTGCTGTTTAGTTCTACAGCCCATTTCTTAATTGGACTGTTGGGCATTTTGATGTCTAATTTTTTGAGTTCTTTATACATTCTGGATATCAGTCCTCTGTCAGATGTAGGGATGGCAAAGACCTTTTAACTTTCTGTAGGCTGTCACTTTGCCTTGTTGACCATATCCTTTGCTCTACAAAAGCTTTTCAGTGTCAAGAAGTCCCATTGATTGATTGTTTCTCTCAGTGTCTGTGCTACTGGTGTTATATTTAGGAAGTGATCTCCTATGCCAGTGCATTCAAGACTACTTCCTATTTTCTCTTCTAGCAGGTTCAGAGTAACTGGATTTATTTTGAGGTCTTTGATCCACTTAGACTTAAGTTTTGTGTACGGTGACAGATATGGATTTATTTGCAGCCTTCTACATGCTGCTATCCAGTTATGCTAGCACCATTTGTTGAAGATGCTTTCTTTTTTCCATTGTACACTTTTGGCTTCTTCTTCTTCTAGAGCTTTTAGGTGTGCTGTTAAGACACTAGTGTGATATTTCTCCAACTTCTTTATGGGCATTTAGTGGTATGAATTTCCCCTTTAGCACTGCTTTCATAGTGTCCCATAAGTTTGGGTATGTGGTGTCTTCATTTTCGTTGATCTCTAGGAAGTCTTTAATTTCTTTCTTTATTTCTTCCTTAACCCATTGGCGATTCAGTTGAGCATTATTCAGTTTCCATGAGATTGTAGGTTTTCTGTAGTTTTGTTGTTGTTGAAATCTAACTTTAAACCATGGTAGTCTGATAGAGACAGGAGGTTATTCCAATTGTTTTGTATCTGTTGAGATTTGCTTTGTGGCCTAGTATGCAGTCAATTTTAGAGCAAGTTCCATGGTGTATTGAGAAAAATGTATGTTCTTTCTTGTTAGGATGGAATGTTCTGTAGATATCTATTAGGTCCATTTGGGTTATGACATAAATTAAGTCCTTTATTTCTCTGTCAAGTTTCAATTTGGGAGATCTGTCCAGTGGTGAAAGTGGGGTGTTGAGATTTCCCACTATGAATGTGTGGGGGTTTGTATGTGGTTTAAGCTTTAGTAATGTTTCTTTTACATAAGTGGGTGCCCTTGTGTTTGGGGCATAAATGTTCAGAATTGAAACTTCATCTTGGTGGATTATTCCTGTGATGAGGATGTAATGCCCTTCTTGATCTCTTTTGATTGATTTTAGTTTGAAGTCTATTTTGCTGGATATCAGGATGGCTATACCCGCTTGTTTCTTAAGACCGTTTGATTGGAAAGTCTTTTCCCAGCCTTTTATTCTTAGGTAGTGTCTGTCTTTGAATTTGAGATGTGTTTCTTGTATGCAGCAGAAAGATGAGTCCTGCTTTCATATCCATTCTGTAAACCTATGTCTTTTTATAGGTGAATTAAATCCATTGATATTAAGGGATATTAATGACCAGTGATTCTTCATCCCTGTTATTTTTTGGTGGTAGTGTGTGTGTGTACTTCTCTTCTTTGGGGTTTACTGCTGTGGCTTTATCTATTGCCTGTGTTTTTGAGGGTGTATCTGACTTCCTTAGGTTGGAATTTTCCTTCTAGTGCTCTCTGTAGGGCTGGGTTTGTGGATAAGTATTGTTTAAATCTGGTTTTGTCTTGGAATGTCTTGTTCATTCCGTCTATGATGATTGAAAATTTTGCTGTGTATATTAGTCTGGGCTGACATCCATGGTCTCTTAGTGTCTGCATTACATCTGTCCAGGTCCTTCTGACTTTCAAAGTCTCCATTGAGAAATCGGGTGTTATTCTGATGGGTTTGCTTTTATAGGTCACTTGGCCTTTTCCTTTGATGCTCTTAATATTCTTTCTTTATTCTGTATGTTTAGTTGTTTAATTATTATGTGGCAAGGGGCTTTTTTGGGGGGCCTAGTCTTTTTGGTTTTCTATAGGCTTCTTGTATATTCATAGGTATTTCCTTCTTTAAGTTGGTAAACTTTTCTTCTATGACTTTGTTGAATATATTTTCTGTGCCTTTGAGTTGGTATTCTTCTCCTTCTTCTATCCCTATTATTCGTAGGTTTGGTCTTTTCATGGTGTCTCAGATTTCTTGGACATTTTGGTTCAGGACTCTGTTTGCTTTAGTGTTTTCTTTGACTGATGAATCTATTTCTTCTACTGTATCTTCAAAGACAGAGATCCTCTCTTCCACTCTTTCATTGCGTTGCTTATACTTGCATCTGAAGTTCCCAATCATTTACTCATATTTTCCATTTCCAGCATTCCCTCTGTTTGTGTCTTCTTCATTTTTTCTATTTCCCCTTTTGGGTCTTGGACTGTTTCCTTCATCTGTTTCATTGCTTTTTCATGATTTTCTTTTAGGGATTTATTGTTTTCTTCTGCTTTATTTGTCTTTTCCTCTAGTTTTTCATAGCATTCTTATCATTTTTTGATTGACGTTTCCTCAATTTCATTTGTGATTCCTTCTATATAAGCCTCTACCCTCTTCATGATGTTATTCATAAGGCTGGTTTCTTCTGCTTCTTCCATTTTGTGATGTTCAGGTCTAGCTGTTGGAGGAGGGCTAGGTTCTGGTGATGGTGTATTGCTCTTCATTTTGTTGTATGTACTTCTGCCTTGACATCTGCCCATCTCCTTGTGGATTCCTTCTTGATCTTATAAGCACACGTGGACCAGACAGAGCTGACAGATTCAGGAAGCCTCTCTCTCTTGTCTAGATGGGAGCTCTGCAGCAAAATGGGAGCTCTTGTCCAGATGGGAAGTCTGGGGCAGGATGGGAGCTAGGGGCTAGTCTCTAAGTCTCAGGAAGTGTCTGGGGTCTCAGGTGGATGGGCATGGGGGCAGGGCGTGAAGATATCAGGGTTTGCTGGGGGTCTTGGAGAAGGGGAGCCTTCCCAGTTGGGCTGGAGGGGATCCTGCCCGATGGCCAGAACCTGGGGCCAAGTTGGGCAGGTCTTCCCCAGAATGGCTTGAGCCCAGGGATGGGATCTAGGCTCTTGGCTGAATTTTTCAAATGCAAATGGACTAGATATTGTTGATGTATTTTTCTTGTATATATTGTATATAGTTATTGTACTTATTATATTAGACAAAAAAGGGGAAGTGTGGTGATGCATAGTGCCCCCCAATATAATGTGTCTTCCAGTAAAATTTACCTGTGTATCAGAGTAAAAAGCCAGCCACTATATTAACATAGAAGTGAGGCAATGGTAGTACATGCCTTTAATCCTATCACTTGTGAGACAGGGATCTGTCTGGGTCTCTGTGAGTTCAAGGCCACACTGAAAACAGAGCCAGGCATGTTGATACACAACTTTAATTTCAGCACTAACCATAGAGGTCTGGAGGTCTGTACAGACAGACAGGAGGAGACAGAGCTAGGCAGGAAGGGGAATTGATGTAGCTGGACTGAGAGGGCCAACGAGAGAACAGAACAGAAAGGCATTTAGGTGTGGGTAGACAGGAAGTAGCTCACTTTGGAAGCTCTGGAGCTGGTGAGGTGAGATGAGCTGTGGCTTTTCCCATTCCTCTGATCTCTCTGGCTCTGAGATTTTTTTTTATTTATAAGACTATTTAGCAGTTCATCTACACCAGTTTCAGTTGGTCAGTATAGTGGGCCAGATAATGTGCCTGATCCTGATTCAGACACAGAATATGTAAAAAGGAAATTCAACTGTGCCTGGTACCTTCAAATCTATTATAGTCTTTATCCACTTAAAATCAGATTATTAGCATTCTTATTAATCAGTGGTTTGAGTGATTTATAAACTTATTCATTATTTACACATTAAACAAATTATAAATTTTTGAGACTTCCACAGTATTCTAATTAAATAGAAAGACCCCAGAAATTTAGTAAATCACAGATTCACATAATAGTTGTGAAACTAATGGTTAGACAAAAGATTATGTATTACATTTTTTTTTTTGTTTTTCTGAGACAGGGTTTCTTTGTATAGCTTTTTGCCTTTCCTGGAACTCACTTGGTAGTCCAGGCTGCCCTCAAACTCACAGAGATCTGCCTGGCTCTGCCTCCCAAGTGATGGGATTAAAGGCATGCACCACCACTGCCCAGCAATATATATATATATATATATTTACAATTTTGAAACTTTAAACATAGTAATTAAATGGCTCCATAATCTGATGGTGTAAAGTAAAGACATGGATTTCAGTTGATATTTTTCAAGAAATCTCAGTGGAGCACTATGTGAGTTAGGACAACCAACAAGGTTTTGGTAATGAGTTCATTCCTTTCCTGCCTGTATTTATAATAACATGAACAACTTATTTTACTTAAATGAAGTTGAAATTGTCTGTATTCACCCTCTCTTACATGATATTTCCAAATGCATGTCCAGTGTTGAATGACCATAACTTTATTGTTTGAGGGCATACTTAGTAAGATCTCTTCTCTCCCTTTTTGAAAAACAAAATTTGTTCTTATGAACTGTGGTCAACATCCATTCAACTTAATATTTGGGATAATCCCTCCCATGGAACCCATCATGCTTCTCCCTATAATGTTCAAGCCAGGGTCACTCTGCCCTCAATACAACTTTACCTGAGACCATAATTTTAGGTTCCACTTGATAAAAGAGAGGTTCTTTTGTTCCCCTATTTTCTGGCTGTCATTCATGAGATATCCTCCGTCTTTATCCAGCTTCCTATGATATTCAGCACTTTGTGAACAGAGCTGCAGCAAACATGAGAGGTGAGGTTATGACTGATAACCAGGTGCTGGAGAAGCAGCTCAGTGGTTAGAAGGATTATTGCTCCCGACACTCACATTGGTCTCCTCATATCCACCTGTAAATACAAAGGACTGAGAACCCTCTTTGGCCTTCATTAGCACTGCAATACACAGAAGCATATATGCATAATTAAAAATGAAATATTTGAAATATTCACTTCCAGTGGTGGGAGTTACCTCAGTGTGAGAATTCGTGTATAGTATTAAATGAGGCTTTGATTCAAATGTTAATATTTCAGAAATACATTCCTCATTTTGATTAATAAACATTCTGTTTGAATCATCTGTATTCCTATTAAAGTTTAGGACACTGTTTGTCTCATCCAAGAGATCAGTTTCATTTTTCTTCTTAAGGACAATTCATTTCTATTACATGTCAGAGATCTGAGTTATCATGATAACACATAGCTCAGGGGATATCGAGTTGAAAAGGGATGGCCACATCAGCAGCCATCATTCTAACCTCCATCCTCTGATAGGAATACTTCATCTTGGCCAGCACATGTAGGCAGAAGAGACTGCATAAAGCTAACACTCTAATCACCAGACAAAAGGAAATTAAATCTTAAAAGACAAGTTACTGTCTAACCATAGTATAAATGCCATTTACTGAAGGAAATAATGAAAACAAGTGTTGTGAACAGGAAGAGGAAGGTGTTCCTGTGCTGTATAAATGGTTTTGAGGTTCCTCAAAGAATTACATTTTTGAGACCATGTGACCAAGCAATTTCACTTCTGTGTGAGTAGTTACAGGAAGTGGCATTTTCAATTAAAATAGTTTATCGAATTTCCATGATAATGTCAATATCCCACTCCTGCACTGTCTCTCACTGATGGGTTCTCTCTAAGTGAAGTCTGAGGTGTGAGGTCTTACAAAGACACCCTCAGTAAATTGTGCTTATGGTTCTCATATCCCATGATCTTCCACTTATGTTGGTCAGCATGGCAACTGTCCACGAGTAAAAGTGGGTCAGAAGTTACATTGGATACCTTTTTAAAATATATTGTTTGAGGTAATGTGGGCATATAATAATCTATGCATACTAATATGTACATTTTGAAGAGTTTTCAGGTAAGTTATCAGGTAATGTTATCTAAAAATTTTACATTATTATATTATATGAAAATATTATGCTGTTAGAGAGAAAAATAGTCATTGTTTCCTGGAAGCCCCTTTCATTATTACCTCATATGATTATGTTAGCCAACTTTGAGAATATTTACTTACAATGAGTGTGCTCTTGATGTGTTCACTCACTAATCATTGGACATTGGTCATTGTGCCACTTGTACAGACATTGACCGGATTTCCCTAATGTAAGCAAATTTTCCTGGCCACTCTATTTTCCGTACTAGTGAATTGATTTTTTTTCAGGCTTTCACTTTCAGCCTACCTATGTGTGTCATCAAAAGTGAGGAATCTCTATTAAGGAGCACCTTTGTATCCCACCTTGTTGAAAATCAGCACGTGCCATGTATATATTAATTAAGTGTATTTTTAACACATACATGAAACATAAAATCATGAATGTTGCCACCTCTACCTGTCAGAGAACTTCCAACTGTCCCATAGGCCTGGAAGGCCCAGGTGACACCTTGCTACCTCTTTGGGACCCCTTACCAACAGGAAATCCACAAATCCCCACCTATTGTCAACTTCCTTGGACACTCTGACATGAAGGTCTAGGAAATACATGTCTTCTGAAGGAATTATAGGATGTGGACACTGAATACTGTTTGCAGGCTTGGTCAGTACCAATTATATTTGAGAACTCACCTGGGACACCTCCAAGAACCAAGTTTTCTTAAATTGAATAGTCTGCAAACTAAAGACCCAGCCATGTATTACTGTCCCAGAGACAGTGAGGGAACTCCAGTGTGAACCTTCCCCAAAACCTCACTGCAGAGACACTCAGGACCAGCAGGGGGCACTAAGGAACAACAGGTAGCCCAGGAAAAGTCGGGGGCACTTTAGAGCCTGGAAGTTCTAAACCATGCTACTTGCTTTAATGTTAGAACCTGTAGTTTCCTCTTCCAGCTAAAAGAGTCCACTCGAGGTTGTACCCTATTAAACTTCCTGTTTGTTCACACACCAGAACCAACAGATTTTCCCCACAAATCATCAAGGTTATACATTTGCTTCTTGTCAGAAAAATTGACATATAATGTTCCATATATATATATATATATATATATATATATATATATATATATATATATGCAAACAAGTTGACAAGGTGGGAATTTGAGATTTCCTGTTGGTAAGGGGTACCAAGGAGGTAGCAGAGTGTTACCTGGGTCTCCCTGGCCTATGGTACAATTGGAAGTTCTCAGTTCAATGATAGGTGGAGGGTGGCAACATTCATGATTTTTATGTTTCACATGTTTGTTAAAAATATATATTAATTAACATATATATGTCTCCCATTAATTCCACTCAATGCATTATATATGTGTGTGTGTGTGTGTGTGTGTGTGTGTGTGTGTGTGTTTACATTTCAACAGGAAGCTACAATTTATGACACTTCTTAATTGTGAGTTTATCAAGTATGCTTAGGAATTTAGAGTAATCTGTAATTTGGGAGGTTTTTTTGTACATATGATGGAAAAATCTACTACTCCTCTGAACTAATGTTACCTTCATAAGACACATTGAGAACTTTAATACTCATTATTTCCTTCTAAACCAAGAAAACTGAAAAGAGTTCACTTTGTTATCATGTTTGACAAATTACATTTTTATATATTTCCCTCTTGGTAAAACTTACATTTCATCTCAATGTCCCAAGGAATGTTTCTTCTGCAGGTGCGTCATGATCCCTCAGAACACAGAATTCTCAGCCACCAGTGTGTACATCCTAGCTGATGTCAGCTCCAGTCCTGGTCCCATCTCTTAGCAGTTTTTCCCATAAACAGCTACAGTGACACCAGCAGTGTGTGATGAGGATTTGGAGACAGAATTGACTACATTCCTGTAATCCTGATATCAGGACTCATAGCAGTGAATTAAACGACTCCACATAATGTTGAAAGCAACAGACTGACTGCCATGTTACCCAGGGTCAGGTGAGGGTTAGTATTTCTGGCTGCTAGGGGCATGGGATGAGCAGGGAGAAACTTTAAATGAGTTGGTTAGCCCTAAAATATATCAAAGCCAATAACTAGAGGTTCTAATTCTCCAGCATTTCCATTTTGACCAAGAAAATATACATATTGATATTGAGATTCTAACACTATGTCCCAAAGGACCATCCACACACATCCTTATTAAGTAAATTATTAAACAAATAAGTACAAGTATCCTCGTTTGAAGTACCACAGAAGAACCAATAGTGCATGGAGAGTCCCTTGAAATTCTCTGCTCTTGATTATGTTTTGTGATTCATTCCAGGGAGTTAAAAAAGAAAACAGGCAGTTGATATGAGTACAGAATCCTGGCACTGGTCAAAAACACCAGAGTAAGTGCTTTCACAGCATGTGCCCGGATGGTGTGTGACAGGAGCATGTGTATTCCTGGGCTCTCCTTCCCCTCATTCTGTCTGACCATGAGGAAATGTCACCTTGGTGTTAAGTGTTAAATAGACAAATGCAAATAACTATTTTATAAATTATGTATGGACTTTTCTGTAAATAGATTTTATAGCAATCGCTGAAGGATCCCTCCAGCTCCTTGTTGGTCCTGAAGATGGTCCCAGATAAAGTTGCTGAGCCTGATTCAGTCAGAGCAGACATGAAAATAAGTTTCATCAGTGCCTGGTACTCTCAAATCTGTTATGTTCATCTCCCACTTTAAGTTATATTATAACTATTACTACTATCCAGCTGTTTGAGTGATTCATACACTTCACAATTATTTACTCATCAGGTAAAAATGAAAATATTGATACCTCTAAAGTGTTGTAATTGATGAGAACTCAAGGAATTAAAAAAAATCATAGATTCACATTATAATTATGAATCTAACAGTGGTATAATTAGTAAGGTAACAAACCATTGTTTACATTTTAGAAATTGTAAATATAATTAAATGATCCTATAATTTAATAATGTAACATAAAAATTATACTGTTGACATTTATTAAGATACTCACTAGTGTATTGATGTATCTGAGGACTACCCAAGAGAAGTTTGTAATGGGTTTATTTCTCTTCTGCCTGGATGTTTAGTAACACTGCTACACTGCAGTACTTACATGGTGCTTGAAACCTATTGTACTTACCCCATCTAACACTGTATTTTCACAAACATGTGCACTGTTGAGTGAGTACACAGTTACTGCTTGGGGTAATACCTCATAAGGTCAACTCTCTCCATATATGAAGGGTTTAATATCATATTTATTGTTGTCAATATCCATACAACTCATTGTTTGAGTAATCCTGCCAATATAACTGTTTAGACTTCTCACTTTACAGCATGCAAGCAAGACATAGTCAACCTTCCATCAATGTTACTTAACCTGAAGTCTGTTCTTTCAGGTTCCACTTGATAAGAAGTCCTTTTGTTCTCTTGGTGCCTAGCTGTCACTCATAAAATGACCTTGAGGTTCACTCAGCTCAATGTGATATTTAGGCTGTTGTGAACAGAGCTGCAGCTAACTTGAAAAGTGAGGTCGTGATTGCTCTTCCAGGCACTGGAGAAACAACATCTCAGTGGCTCAGAGAGCATACTGTTCTTGCAAGGGGATCAGGTTCAATTTCTGACACCCACAATTGACAGTTCATAACCACTTGTAAGTTCACAGGACCCAGTACCCTCCCCTGGCCTTCATGAACACTGTTCTACCTATTATGAGCACTATATTACCCATATAGAAACATATACAGATTATTAAAAGTAAAATATTTCCTAAAAATTGTTTGTCCGATTCTGGGAAGTAGTCTAATTGAAGAGTTCTTGTGTACTATATATGAGACCTTTATTCAAATTGTAACATTTCAAACACATAGTCCTCATTTTGATTAATAAATATCCTGTTTGAATCATTAATCCATGTTTTAAGGTTAGGATACTGTTTGCCACATCTAAGAGAAGCATTTCATTTATCTTCTCAAGAACAATTCATTTTTATCACTTATCTGAGATGTGAATCCAAAGGATAACACATAGATCAGACAACACACAAGTGAGAGGTGTTGTCCACATGGGGAGATGTCTTCCTGCCGTCAGTCTGGATTGGGACATTTATTTTGGCCAGTGGATTTAGGTAGAAGTGTTTGCATAAAGCTGACATTTCTAATCACAAGAGAAATGGAAATTAAATCATAAATAAAATATTGTCTGTAATCAATGGCATGGGTGTCATTTAGTTAAGCAAAGAATGAAAACAAGTGTGTGAAGTTGGAGAGAAACAGTCTCTTTGCTCTATCAGTGTGAATATGGTTCTCCTACAACATTGACAAATAATGTGCAGGACCCTCAGAGAATTACAGATAAAGACCATGAAACCCAGAAATCTCAGTGATGGTGAGTAGACAAAGAAAGTGATGTTTTCATTTCAAATGGATTTCTTTTGCATTCCCATATTAATTTTCTGATCCCACTACTGGACTCTGTCTAAAAGGCTGAGGTGTGAAGCTTCATAAAGACACTGTCATTGATTGGTACTTCAAACTCTCACATCCCTATGGTCTTTGTCTATGTGTGTGTCATGACCTTGGAACTTGTCCTTGAGTAAAAGTGGGCACAGAATTTATATTAGTTATATTGTTTAAAATAATTTATTGAGGTATTGTGGGCATAAAATAATCTCTGCTTTTTAACATGTGTCTTGTTGGGATTGTATGTGAGTAAACATCCATGAAACTACTATACTGTGTGACAGAAAAGCATTCATTGTTTCTCTGAAGTTCCTGTCAGTATTCCCTCATATGATTGTATCAGCCACTTTGGGGCATATGTCCCAACAATGTTTATGCTGTATGAATTAGTTCTCCTGGCCTTCTTCCCTTGGAAAGACATTGTTAAAGATAAAGGCCAAGATTTGAAAATTAATAATAAATCTCTGTGTCATTATTAGGGAACTTTTGACCCAAAGAAAAGTACGTTTACATATGGCATCCAAATTGGGGGCAGTTATTTCCACATAGATCCCGAGAAAGCTTTACAAAACTTTCAAACACACAAATACAGAGCCAGACACAGCTTCCTAGTCCCATAGCCTCTCAGGTCAGCCCCAACAAGAAGTGTGCTTCCAGCCACTGCCTGTGGACTTGAGCCAGCCAGTGCCATGTACAGAGCAGGTTTAAGGTTTGGCTCACTCAGTCAGAGAATGCTGCAGGCACACATTAAAGCAGTCCAGACCAAGAAAACCTTTGAAGAGATACGGGGAATGGGTATAGGCAGTCATCGAAAAAAATAGTTCAAAAATAATAAAGTAGCCGGATGGTGGTGGTGCACACCTTTAATCCCAGCACTCAGGAGGCAGAGGCAGACAGATCGCTGTGAGTTCAAGGTAGCCTGTTCTACGGAGCTAGATCTAGGACAGGCTCCAAAGTTATACAGAGGAACCCTGTCTCTAGAGAAACAAAATAATAATAATAATAATAATAATAATAATAATAATAATAATAAATAATGTAAAATCTTTAAAGGAAAAGTAAATAACACAAAAAGGATTAGACACATAAAGATGAGAAGTACATAGGGCATCTGGATCTTATATGGTGCTTTGTTGACTTTAAATTTTTTAAATGCTAATGTACAAAATTAGTAGCTGCTGAGACACAATAGATTATGGAAACTGCTAGATTAAGCCAACCTATATATTTTTAAATTGCCTTAGCTTCAAAATGAAAGTCAGAAAATGTACTACATTAGAGGAGAGGATATGCCTTTCTTTCAACAAAAAACTAAAAGTTATGGTTCTCTTCAAAATTAATGAAGATCAGATTGGGGTGACCTCCTGAAAATCTTGGCTACAAACATGAACAAAACAAGAAAAACTACAATACAGGTAATGTATATGCTGGTCCATCTACATGGGAACAACTCTGAGAATAAATGAGACATAAAAAATCCCATTGGCTACAGCATCCTCATGACTTATTATTACATGACATCCTTTCATATGGCATTGATAGAGATTTATCTTACAGTTTGGTTATGCAGTCCGAATGGACTAATAAAGTTAACAGATACCTTTTACCTGCTCAAACATAGAACAAAAAAATCATCCTTAGCTGATGTGTGCAAACTATACACATCCCATACTTGTGTTAATGCAGATATGTATGTTACCTTTAGTAGTTTGTGTGTCTTCAGACAAGTAGCCTAGGTGATCCATTCTCTCAGAATGCCTCTGTTGTAGTTTCCTCAAAATTCTGCATCCAAAACAACTTCAAAACTGCTAGCCAAGATGGTCCAGGCTCACACTCTATCTAGTCAAGACTTCAGATAAGCTCTACACTTTCCTCTCACACAGAGACTAAACAGATATTAATACAGCTATCTCTCCCAGGACTTGAATATTATCCCAGGTTTCTTGGGGTCCCTTGAGGATTCTGTCACCCCCAACACACACACACACACACACACACACACACACACACACACACACACACACAACAGGAAACAGTCTAGAGAACATGATATACATTCCCAAGAGATGGGGTGGCAGATCTTTGGTCATTCAGCAGTTTATGGATGTTTGTCATCATTTAGGTGGGTTGGTTACAAGTTATAATTGATCAAGGTCAGGAAAAAAGTTGAAAAAAGGAGATTAGATGCAAGAATCCCTTTCTGAAGGGAAAAAGGGGATATAGTATAGAAATGATGGGATGAAAGGATAGATTTTTGAATCTACTTTTGAACTAAAAAACAACTGCTAACTAGTCTCAAATGTTTTACATTGATATGAATTTTTGTATATTGATACAAATTTAGAGCTATTTTTGTTATGCTGTATATACGTTTTTACTCTTGTTTAAGGTAATGCATCTCAATTAGTAATGTAATATAAATTTCTAGTCAACCTAAAAATTAATGAAAAGCCTTGGTTCTAAAATTATATAAATTTGGGGAAATGAAAACTAGTCTAACAGAAAACAAAGACCATCATTTGTTGCCTGGTGGAAAGATGAAAATAGTGGAAGGAAGTTTAAAGGAATCAATGTGAGAACGTCAGGATGCACACAAGTGAGTTTGCTGCAAACAGGAAAATGTCTCCAGTCAAACACTGATGTCACAATAGAAAGCCTCCTACGGCCTGAGCACACTGCTGTCTCGGCAATGAGCAAAATTCAGAAAAGTCTCAAAAGTTCTCACAGAGAAGAAATTACAACAACCAGTGTAGGCAGATCTGAACCTGTCCAAGAACCTCATCACAGAGAAGCCATGTCCAACCCAGACAGTGGGTCAGACTGAGATCTTATGTTGAAACTAAACTGCATTTGGAGCTGTTTAATTTTATATTTATAATGAGGAGACATACACATCACACACACACACACACACACACACACACACACACACACACACACAAAGAGAAGTAAATTAAAAATGATGAAACCTTAAAAAGGAAAAGGTGCCTATGGAGCTGGCACATTGTCAATTTCTGTAACTGTCATCATTGTCTTTGACGTCTTATATCTTCTCTGAACACCGCATTCCCTCAAGGGTCCAACTCCAGAGCTTGCTATGGCAGGAAGACATGCAAATAAGGCTTCTCTGTGCCCATGAAAACCAGCCCTGCCCTGACCCTGTAGTTCTGGCAGAGGAGCCCAGCACTGGATTCTCAGGTCCTCCCACTCAGTAATCAGCAGTGATCAGAGACCAGTCACCATGGACTTGGGCCTTAGTTAGCTTTTCCTTGTCCTTATTTAAGAGGTAATTTATGAAGATGAGTTATTGTGTGTCTCTATGGACAAGACAAAGAGAAAGAATTTGGCTTCAGTGACAGTTTTCTGACCAGAATTCTCTGTTTGCAGGTGTCCAGTGTGTGGTGGAGTCTGGCGGAGGCTTAGTGCAGCCAGGAAAGTCCCTGAAACTCTCCTGTGCAGCCTCTGGATTCACCTTCGAAACTATGGAATGCACTGGGTCCGTCAAGCTCCAGGGAAGGGGCTGGAATGGTTCACTTACACTAATGGTGATAGTAGTTACATCCAATATGCCGATGCCATGAAGGGCAGATTCACCATCTCCAGGGAGAATCCCAAGAACACCCTGTACCTGGAAATGAGCAGTCTGAGCTCTGAGGACACAGCCATGTATTACTGTACCAGAGTCACAGTGATACAATGCTACTGTGAGCTCAGACACAAACCTACCTGCAGGGAAATCTGGACCAGGAGGGGGCGCTGAGAGCAAAGAGAGCTCAGGGTCCCAGAAGAGCCCATTCAGAGAGGCATAGAGAGCTGGACTCCACTGTGTCTGACCTACCACCTCTCCATATCATACTCAGAGATTCTTGCCACAGGTATAGTAACAGTGTGTAGTAATCCTTGAGATGTCCTAGGTTTATGTACACAAATTTCAGTTTTCTGTGGAGATGTGTGTCTGTATTTATTGTAGTGTTTCTCTCTATCTGTGTGTGTGTGTGTGTGTGTGTGTGTGTGTGTCTTATCTGTCTGTTTGTGTACATGTTGACATGAGGTGTCTTTGTCTATCAATCTGCACCATATTTTTTGAAATAAGTTCCATCACTCGGTGTGGATCTCATCAAATGCCTAGACTGGATGCTGAGTGAATGCCAATGATCTACATCCTAAAGGTGGACTTACTATTTGGCCTCCACACCTATCTCTTTTTGTAGTTATGGAGAACTAACACGGGGCTTTTTTTATGTGCAGAAAGAACTTGAACCACAAAGCTATCTCCATTGTCCCATCATAGATGTTCTTAATGCAGGATATACTCTGACTTGAAGGAAATGCAGAGTATCACACAGGGCAAGTGATTCTGTATGGGGACCAGGATCAGATCCTGAAGAAGCAAAGGACCCTTGAGATAATGGAATCCTAGACTCCAAGCAAAGACTCAATAAGATTCCATGGTTATAAAATGTACAGGTTCAAGTTAGAGCCAACAAGAAAATCAGGCAGAGTCAGTGAGCAATGAACCCAGATGGCCGTCTGTCTCTGTATTATTCTCACACAGACCATGGGCAACAGACCAGCACAGACCCAGCTGTGGTGCTAGTAATGAAATGTGTGAGAGGCTCCAGCACTGAGAAGTGAGGCCAATGTAGGCAGTGACACTCACTGAGCTTCAGTTAGCCCCAAACAGCTTCTCACCCACTCAATGGGTTCATGTCATTTCTTTTCCTCTTTTCTATTTATTTGTTAGTGTTTAGCTTATTTATACAATTTCAGCAGAATTTAAAGGGTATAATGAATTTTCTTTTAACATATTAATCCCTTTTCTTTCCTCCAGGCGTCTGTTGGTCATATGTACACTGCTGTCCCAGAAGATGGGGTGAAATACCTTTGGCTAATTCTGAACTGGGGTTTTTATCTGAAGCTCAGATGTACTCAAGTTGTGGACCTTACAGAAACCAGAATAAAGCATTCTTCATGACGGCATCAGGGATGATAGGAGTGGCATTATGTAAGAGTGGGTAGGGACTGGAAGGCAGGGGATGAGGTTTGTTTAATCAAAGCATAATGTTACCTTGAAACTGATCTTGGTTGTTCAGATTGTCATGGCATTGTGTTGCTGTGATGATGCCATAGGTGTGTCTGCAAAACACTGATGACCTGTGAGTTCTAGAGCAATGGCATGGAGAGGGCTTTGTATTCACAGTTTCAATCATTAGGCAGAGATCTGAAAGATGCTGGCAGGAGCCACAGATGCTTCCATAAAGTGATTCCACCTTCTCTGTCCTGCTTTGCCTGCTTCAGCTCCATCTACACATGTGAGGAAAATGCTCCTAAGGGGTAGCTGAGGCCTTAACATTATGCCCACAATGCTTCATGACCAAAACTGCACTGGACTAGCTAATAAATGGATAACTGGAAACTGTGGTCCAGACAGGCTGATGCCTGAGATTGACAATTTCTGTGATTCCTTCTAATTTTCAACAGATTTAGCTTAATAGATTCTAAAATATTTGGTAGTGCATATCTGATGAGAGCCAAACACCAAAATTCTTATAACTTCTCTACATTTGTAATGTAGATGTGCATCCTTGGAGAGCAATGCACAGCAAAAAGACTCCAGGAGCTGAGAGCACAGGATGGAAGATTGAAATACAAAAGCAAATGAAGAAAGGAGGCAATTGTTACTAAATTCCTGTGTTTCCAAGAGAGATCCCATAATCAGGCTGAGTTGTCCACAAGACAAGTTCTCATCACATGACCCATCTCCCTGTCTTGACTCTGAACAGCTAGGATTAGTCATTGGACAAACGCATCTGAGAATATGCTCATCACAAGTGTGAGTTCAGACATTGCTTCCCTACAGAACATTCTACACAAGCATAGGACACCTCAGATCTCAGGGGCTCAGGATTTTATCTGGTGACCAGGGACATGTCATGCCTATGGCTGGTAATGCTGTAACATGGGGTTCCATCTTCATCCTTAGAAATCCTTTTAAAAAACTTGATGATGTCATAGTCTGTGAAAATCTCAGGTAGTTCAATTTTTAACACAACATTATTTCCCTATGGAGGGTCTAAGTTACACATTTGACATTTTTCCTGCGTTTGGTAGCTTGGGGGTCCATGGAAATCAAACTCAGCATATTTCAGCAAGTATCTATAAATCTGAATTGTGGTGAGTGTTGAGTTATGTGAGGCTCAAGAAATTTTAAGTCATCTATGTATTATCCTTTATTTTGAACAAATGTAAAATAGTTACACGTTACCTGAATTAACAATGTAAAGATGGGCTAGAATATGACATAAACTATGTTTCAGACACCTAGTGCAATTCTATCCCCAAATAAGGTACAGGTAGCCTTTGATTTTTACAAATTCAGCCTTGAATGTTCAGGTACTTGATAAAATTATTTTTCACTGTGAAATATCAAGAATAATCCTCTTTCAATATTACTTGAAATGTACAGCTTTCTGAAAATCTGAGTAGTGACCTGTGTTCATGTCAACCACGCTCCTTGAACCTACCCATCCCCACAGCCCCTTGGACCCAGGTAAACACACAGAGGCTTATATTACTTACAAACTGTATGGCCTAGTGGCTTAGGCTTCTTGTTAGCTAGCTCTTATACCTAAACTCAACCCATAACTCTTAATTTATATTGACACATGTCCCATGGCTTTACCTGTGTCCCATTACATGTTGCTCCTTGGGTGGCTGGCTCGAGTCTCTCCTGCCTCTGCCTTTCTTCTCTCTCTTATATTTCCCACTTATCTATAAGCTGCCTTGTCATAGGCCAAAACAACTTTATTTATAGCCAATGAGAGAAACACATATTCACAACATAAAGAAAGACATCCCACATCAAGGGTCCATTCTGAAAGAAATGGCCAAATGAAAGCCATTAGAGCTGCCTCTATTGGGGAAAGTAATGAACCAATATTACAACCCTGGAGGGACATTACTGCAGCAATCAAAAATGTAAAAGGTGCAAAAATGAATTTGATTTCTTCTCATTTGACTCTCCAATTTGCCCACATCCAATGGGATTTCTCTTCACACTAAGGAGGGCTACAAACCATACCAGGTGTGTCTAAACCTGTTTAAAATCTGTGACAATTCAGACACACGGCTCCAAAATTTAGAATGGCACATGAAAACACTAGCCAGAAATACAACTGGGTGTAACACACTTATATTTTATATTTTCACAAAATTAAAAACCAATATTGAATGAAATGCATGCTCTATGTAAGTGTATAAAATAAAATAAAATAAAATAAAATGCAGTGTGCTGAATCTTTAAAACATATAATCACTTTATAGGACATGATTTTTTTTAATTCTACCATTCTTTTGATATCTACCAATATTTTAAATCTACCCTGAGCATATCCTTCCCTAATAGCCCTGGTCCAGAGAACATATTTAGCAGGAAGACATGAAAAAATGCATCCCTGTGCTCCTGAAAAGCAGCTCAGCTCTGACCCTGAACTTCTGTCCAACAATCTCAGGCCTGAATTCCCAAGTCATGCCATTCAGTGATGAGCACTCATGACAGAACACTCACCATGGAGCTGGGCTGAGCTAGGTTTTACTTCCTTCTCTTTTCCCTAGAGATTTATGAAGAACAAAGGACACTGAGTGTGAGAGGTGACATTGGTGAAAAAGAAGGTAACTATCTGCCACTGTTTTCCGACCAGAATTCTCTGTGTTTACATGTGTCCACAATGAAGTGCAGCTGGTAGAGTCTGGAGTGGGGCTTATTGGAATCTAGGACATCCCAAAAAGACTTTGTGCATGACATATGGATTCACCTTTGGTGATTTGTACATGGACTGGTTCTGTCAGGCCCCAGAGAAGGACCTGGAGTTGTTCTCACATGTTAGTTATGGTGGCATTATAGTAAAATACAGTGTAGAAGTATAAAAGACCAATTTACCATCTCTAGCAATAATTCCTAGAGCACTGTGTACCTGCAAATGTACAGTCTGAAAGCCAATATCACAGCATGTATTATTGTGCAAAAGATGCAGTGAGGAGCCTTAAGTCTGAGACTAGATACAAAACCTCCTGCCCGTGTCCTCATGAACACAGGGGGACAGGGAGGAAATGGACAGATTGGAGTCACCTTGAACAAAAGCAGAGGGGCATGAGGATTGGACTTCTTTGGCCTCCTCTGCACATCACAGAACAGATTTCCCAGGGAACTCCTCAAGTATGCAGTGTAGTTGTGTTTGACTTGTACAAATATAAAACAGTGTTTTCCAATGTAATTTATATTTTTAAGTGCAGGATGCACTCGGGCCTGAACAAGATGGAGAACATCACACATATCAGAACTGAATCTATTGTGGACAAGAGAACATACTATATCCAAATACTGCTGCTCATATGCAGGTGGGTGTAATCATACAAAAATAACCATCCAATAGCCACATACTCCCCAAAAGTAATTCTCAATCCCCCAGCAGCCATCATTGAATGCAGAGAGTCTATGACACATCAGTGCTAAGAATAAGCAACTGTAAGTGCTTCTCCATAGACAGAATACTCTTTCGACCTGGCATAGCCCCCACCTCTCTGTCCCTCCTTCTTTCTTCCACCAAAGCTCAAATAACGTCATCAAAGAATGGATGACAATAATGTAAGCACCAGAGAATGAGGAGGAGTGATGTGAGATCCTGTCCTCTGGACAGGATATGTCCATTGCACACACAAACTCTCAGTAGCTATGGTTCCCTACACAAGAGCTGCACAAAAAGAAGCCATTTAAACATATTAGCATGGAAAGAATGGGGCTGCAAAAGCTTTACTAAATGAGATCCTCAGGCTTTTTAATGATTTGACAGCATTTAAAACTAAAGACATATTTTATTATTATTTAGAAACTTTCTATTCATTTTACATATCAACTACAGATACCCTCCTACCTTCTCCCATCCCCCATGATAACCCCCCAACCTACAACCCATTCCGACCTCCTCCAAGGCAAGGTCTCCTCTGGGGATTCAGCAGATCCTGGTACATTCAGTTGAAGCAGTTCCAAGCACCTCCCTCCTACACCAAGGCTGTACAAGTTGTCACACCTTAGGCACTGAGCTCCAAAAAGCATGCTCATGCACCAGGGACAGATCCCAATTCCCCTGCCTGCAGTTCCCCCAAACAGTTCAAGCTAAACAACTGTCTCCCCTATCCAGAGGGCCTAGTCCAAGAACATGGGGGCTCCTCAGCTATTGGTAAACAGTTCATGCATTTCCAATAGTGTGGCTGGTCATCTCTGCATGTTTTCCCATCATGATCTCAGGGTGCCTTGCTCATAGAATCCATCCTTTCATTGATTGCATTTCTGGAACTCAGCCTGGCACCCAGCCATGGATCTCTGCATCTGCTTCCATCAGTTATTAGATGAAGGATCTTGATGACAGTTAGGGTATTCTACCATGTGATTACCAGAGTAGGCCAGTTCAGCACCTTCTCAACTATTGCTAGTAGTCTAAGATAGGATCATCTTTATGGATCCCTGGGAACTTCCCTAGAACCCTGTTTCTCCCTATTCCTGTGATGTCTTTGTTTATCATGGTATCTCCTTCCCTGCTCTCCCAATCTGTCCCAATTCCAGCTGGAACCTCCCATTCCCTTATGTTCTTATCCCCCATCCGTTGCCTTCCATTACCCCACATACACACCCAGTTTGCTCATGTATATCTCATCTGTTTCTCCTTCACTGGGCTATCTATGTGTCCCTCTTAGGGTCCTCCTTGCTAGCTAGCTTCTCTGGAGCTGTGGGTTGTAGTCTGGTTATCCTTTGCTCTACATCTAGTATCCACTTCTGAGTGAGTACATACCATGTTTGTCTTTCTGAGTCTGGGTTACCTCACTCAGAATATTTTCTAGTTCCATCCATATGCCTGCAAATTTCATGATACCATTGTTTTTACTGCTGCATAGTACTCCATTGTGTATATGAGCCATATTTTCTGTATACATTCTTTGATTGAGGGGCATCTAGGTTGTTCCTAGTTTCTGGCTATTACAAATAATGCCTCCCTGAACATAGTTGAGCATTTGTCCTTGTGGTATGATTGAGCATTCCTTGAGTATATATGCCCAACAGTGATATAGCTGGGTCTTGAGGTAGATTGATTCCCAATTTTCTGAGAAACTGCTATACTGATTTCCAAAGTGGCTGTACAGGTTTGCATTCCCAGCAGCAGTGGAGGAGAGTTCCCCTTGCTCCACATCCTCTCCAGCATAAGCTGTCTGCAGTGTTTTTTTATCTTAGCCATTCTGACAGGTGTAAGATGGTATCTCAGAGTCGTTTTGATTGGCATTTCCCTGATGAATAAGGATGTTGAGCAATTCCTTAAATGTCTTTCAGCCATTTGAGATTCTTCTGTTGAGAATTCTCTGTTTAACCCTGTAGCCCATTTTTAATTGGATTGTTCAGTATTTTGATGTCTAATTTTTTGAATTCTTTATATATTTATAGACCAGCCCTCTGTCAGATGTGCAGTTTTTGCTCTCAGTGTCTGTGCTACTGGTATTATATTTATGAAGTGGTCTCCTGTACCAATGCATTCAAGGCTATTTGTCACTTCCTCCTCTATGAGTCAGTTGCATTTTATTTCTTTTTCTTCAAGAGCTGCCAGCCCCAAATCTGTGTAACTGTTTGTGAGGAACACATGCTAGGCTCCTTTTGGAACCTGAATTCCTTGGCAGCATTGGGTAGATCCAAATGAAGGATCTACATAAAAGGAGAGGTGTAAAAAGAAATAAATCTGTGACTATTGTAAAGGATGCTGTTTCTCTGACTTCTTTTCAGCCCATTTATCATTTGTATATAGGAGGTCTACTGATTTTTTTAATCTTTTATCCTTCCACAATCCTGAAGGAGTTTATCAGCCTCAGCTGAGTTTCATGATTGAAGCAGTTTAAGATTCAAATTAAACATACAAGCAGGCATGGTCAATGAACCATGAGTCCTAGTGACCTTCACACTCACAATAGTCCTCACACAATATGTGTACATCAGAATAAACATAAAGTTCTCTAGCTTGCAATAAGATGAGTGGAAAGCCATTGTTCCTGAGAAGGCCCCTATAGTTTGAAGGGGGCTTTTTTGAGGGGGTGTCCCCCCAAACCCCCGCAGTCCCGATGTCCGCTTATAAGATAATCACTTAGAAGCTTATATTAATGAAAACTGCTCAGCCATTAGCTCAGGCCTACCACTGACTAGCTGCTACACTTAAAATCAGCCCATTTTTGTTAATCTATATGTCAACACATTTTCCATGGCTTTACCTGTGTGTCATTACTTACTGCTCCCTGAACAGAGAGCTGGTGTCTCCTCAGCCTTCCTCTTTTCAGAATTTTCCTTGTCTGCTCATCCTGCCAAGAGTTTCTGCCTGGCTACTGGCCAATCAGTGTTTTATTAAACCAATGTACAAAGCATTATCCCACAGAAGGCTCCTGCATGGAGATCAGGGGAACAGTGCAGCTGCTGACATCATCTGAGCCTCAGGTACTGTCCTATTCAGCAGGTAAAGTGTCTTTGTGCCTTACCTCCCTTTCTAAGAAAGCTATTGGATCACTCTGCTCTTTGGAGTTTACAGGATCTTCAGAGATACTAGGAGCTGCTGTGTGTCTGAATCATTTCTCTTTTCATCTTTCCTTTTATATATTTATTTGTATGCTTTTTCAGTACACTTCACTGAATTCACAAGCACTAAAGAATTTTCCTTTTAACACATATTCATTTTTTCCCTTAAACTTTCTTCTTCACATACCTTGACTTTATATCAGTTACCATGAGGATGTGATATGTGGTTTCTATGCTGAAATCACAGGCTCAGGTCCTGGATCTGAATATTTAAATCCTATTTTTAATAAAGTATGATCCACGTTATTCATATCTTTGCTAAGGAGATGGATCTTCTCAAAAGCAAAGACATAATTATATGTTAGATATTGTCCCTTTCTAAGGAAACTGCTTCATTTGAAAAAAAATACAGAGAGAAGAGGAAGAGGTAGGAGAAGCTGTGAGTGTCTGAAGAAAGTGACAGACTGAAGCAGAGGGAAGGAAACAGATAGGAACATTCTGAAAAGTCTGTGATTCTCTCAGAATTCTGGGAGATGATTAAGTGAGTTCCTGTCCTCAAGGGACAGGGGCTAAAATGGGTCCTGTCCCCAGAATTGGATTTCCCAGTGATTCTGAGGAGCTCTGTTGCCATGAGAAGTAGAAGATGAGTTCAACACAAAAGTTACATTGTCAGGGGCTGCTGAATAAAAGGAAATAAGCTGGGGATGACTACAGTGTTCATGGACACAGTCTATGTTTAAAGTACTTCAATGTGTGAGGGAAGGAAGCCATGTCTGGTAAGCCAAATGCTCATTAGATTATTGAAATAGGAGGCCTTTAATGTTCTAAGGATTTTTTTGGCATGGAATTTATTTATTTATTTATTTTTGTTTATTTTTTTATTATTTTATTTTACAATACTATTCAGTTCTACATAACAGCCACAGATTCCCTTGTTCTCTCCATTCCTGCCCCCCTCCCCTTCTGCCCAGCCCACCCCCACTCCCACCTCCTCCAAAGCAAGGCCTCCGCCAAGGACTGAGATTGACCTGATAGACTCAGTCCAGGCAGATCCAGTCCCCTCCTCCCAGATTGAGCCAAGCGTCCCTGCATAATCCCAGTTTTCAAACAGCTAACTCATGTAATGAGCCCAGGACCTGGTACCACAGCCAGTCAACTGTCTCACCTATTCAGAGGGCCTGATCCAGTTGGGGACCCCTCAGCATTTGGTTCATAGTTCATGTGTTTCCATTTGTTTGGCTATTTGTCCCTGTGCTTTATCCAAACTTGGTTTCAACAATTCTCTGGAGGCATCACAGTCCTTGACTTCAAGCTCTACTATAGAACTACAGTAATAAAAACAGCTTGGTATTGGCATAAAAACCGACATGTGGACCAATGGAATCGAATTGAAGACCCTGACTTTAACTCACACACCTATGAACATATAATTTTAAACAAAGAAGCCAAAAGTGTACAATGGAATAAAGAAAGCATATTCAACAAATGGTGCTGGCATAACTGGATATCAACGTGTAGAAGGCTACAAATAGATCCATATCTGTCACCATGCACAAAACTTAAATCCAAGTGGATTAAGGACCTCAATATAAATCCAGCTACATTGAACCTGCTAGAAGAGAAATTAGGAAGTAGTCTTGAATGCACTGGCATAGCAGATCACTTCCTAAATATAACACCAGTAGCACACACACTGAGATAAACAATCAATCAATGGGACCTCTTGAAACTGAGAAGCTTTTGTAGAGCAAAGGATATGGTCAATAAGGCAAAGCAACAGCCTACAGAATGGGAAAAGATCTTCACCAACCCCAAATCTGACAGAGGACTGATATCCAGAATATATAAGGAACTCAAGAAAGTAGACATCAAAGCGACCAACAGTCCAATTAAGAAATGGGCTATCGAACTAAACAGAGAATTCTCAACAGAGGAAACTCAAATGGCTGAAAGACATGTAAGGAATTGCTCAATATTCCTAATCATCAGGGAAATGCAAATCTAAGGACTTTTAATAAACCATACCATTTTGAAAATTATTCTTCAACATTTTTTAATCATATGCATTTGCAACATATCATGGCCATATTCTCACTCAACACCTTCTCCCCAATTTCCTCAGCTCTGGTCCTCCTGGCACATTTTCCTCCCAAATTCATGTCTTCTTTTTTAAACCAAATAACTTCAAATAGTGCCTCCAATATGCCTGTGGGTATGAAGTCAACCAATGGACAAAGACAATCAACCAATAGTCACATCCCTAAATAATGACTCTCCATCCACCAGCAGCATCTTTGAATTTACAGAGTCTATGACTGTTCACAGCTGAGAATAAATAACCTTGTGAGTGCTTATCTAAAGATAAAATATCTGTATCAAAACTCCCCCACCCTCCACTTCACTACCCCTCCATATGCCTCCTACAAGGCTCAATTATCATTACTGAAGAGTAGGTTGAAAGAATATAAGTACTGGGGAATGGGGAGGGTGCTATGAGATGGTGGCCTCTAGACATCACATGGTTATTACACCCATGAATTCACAATAACTATGGTTCCCTCTACAAGACAAGCCCAAAACTAAGCCAGTTAAGTGGACCAGCATGGGGAAGAGAGTGTTCGCACATACCCTACCTATAAGCAGGTGAGTGGTGCAACTCTGGGGGAAAGGTATTCTGACTGATCTGAGTGTCAGGCAACACCATGAGCTGCGAGGACAGCTCAGTTCTAGAGGGGAAGGTATCCTGGATACCTTAAGCTGCTAGGACGGCTCTCACAGCTGAAGCTGCGATGGGAAACCTCAGCACTGGAAGGGAAGGTATCCCACATACCTCAAGCTGCTAAGACAGCTGTGACAGCTGGAGATGCAATGGAACAGCTCAGCTCTGGAGGAAGAGATATCCTGACTACTCAGGAGAGTCAGGCCTGGAGCTGTTAGCTGTGACAGCTCAGCAGGGAAAGGTATCCTGACTGTTCTAAAGTCAGGCTATAACTTGTGTGGTGGGGGATGGTCTCCCTGCAGAATATAGTAATCCTACTACCCCTGAGAACTGCTACAGCTGAGTTTTGCTCAGTCCCCACTTAAGGGGGCTTCCTAGCACAGCTCTTCTTCTTCTCTGGCCTAAGATGTTGCTTCTTTGCTTCACTCTGCTAAAGGGGAAACACCTGCAGCAATGTAGCAGTCTCCTCCTGCTCCAGCAAAAAGTTGTTACTTTTCAGCTCAGTCTTGCTCAGTACCCTAAGGGCCATCTCAGCAAGGTTCTTCTGTTCTGTTCTGCCTTGCTCAGCACCCCCCCCCCATGGGAAGGTTTCTGCAAGGTTTTTTCTGCTCAGTCCACTAAAGGACATCTTAGCAGGGTTCTTCTTCTCTATGCCAGCAGATGAAGGACTTCACACCCCAAAATCTGTTGAGAAAGTGATTTACTGGGGAAGGAGGCTTCCAGGAGAGTGGCTGCCTCTACCAGGGTGGGAAAGAACCGCCAACAACTGAATAGGCAGGGTGCTTTTGATAGGATCTCTTGAGGGTAGAGTTTCTCCAGGGAGAAGACTTTCTGTCCAGGGATTGGTTAGTTTTTTTCTGCTCAAGGATTGGTTAGTTTTGTGGGTTAGGAGCAAAGGTGGCCCTGATTACAGAACCAAACTATTTCTTTCACTGGCCTTTCTTAGCTATTTGACTCTAATTCTAAGGCCAATGCATATTTTTTTCCACTGGCTCTGATTCTACAGACAAGGTGTGTTTCTTTGGTACTGGTTTAAGAATCAGAAGATAATTATGTGGTTCTGGGTTTGGGGATAAATTGTGTCTTTCTCTGGTTCAGATTACAGATCCAGAGTGGGTTTCCTTCCCTGTTTTTGGGCTCCAGAGTCAGGGTGGGTTTCTTTAGACATCCCCCTTTCCCTACATTACCCACCTGGGGTCCTCAAAACTTTGTATTGGTACAAAGTATATTTTAAAAGTAAAACATTTTACAATGATTTTTTTAAAATTACAAAACAGAAATGGTCAAAAATCTACAGTACAAAGATGACACCCCTATGGGGAAATCTACTACTGGTATTTTGCCAAGGAACATATACTTAAACTGTCTTCTTTATTTGTACCCAAAGATTAGTGCTGCTCTCAGCATTGGTCAGAGAAGCCTGTCTTTGCAATGCATAATATTTAAAGCAGGGATCCATGACTGCCATAGTATTGAGAATAAGTGACTGCTGAATACTCATTCTAATACACACACACACACACACACACACACACACACACACATACAAACACACAATGCACCTACTGAAACCCAAAAAATGTAGCAGGAGACAGGTGGAAATGTTGTAGATTTGGGCGAGGTCTTATAGATACAGTAAATCCATTACAATTATGAACACATAGCAGGAGCAACTTGCTACACATATACAGTCTAGTACTGTCAATGTAACATGAACATTAGCTGAGTGTCCATGTGTCCACTAGACATAAGTGAAGAAATGACTAAACAAGCCCTTTAGTGTAAGGATTCAACTCTCAAATAGAAGATTATTATAAATAATATGTAGCTTTATTTTGAACACACTCACATTGAAAGTGATTTTTCTTAGGACTTTTTTCTAGAGAGTTTCAGGGAGAAGGGAAACTCACAAGCATGAGAGCATAAAATGCCGACAGAAACTATGCCTGAGGTTCCCAAAACCAAAAACTATTGAGTAAGGGATCTCATAGAACCTCTCGAAGATGGTGTAAGAACGGTTCAATTATTCCTGTGATATTCTTTCCCAAGATTTTATAACCACCATGAAAAATCAGGCAAACCCAAGATGTAACACATGGAGCATATTGTCTGAAATACATTCTTCTAATGCTCACAGCGATGTGAGCAAGGGGAAAACAGCACTCATAGCACTGGGTGCCCATAGAGCTTGCACAGGATGGCTGTCTCCCCAATGTTAACACCCATCTCCACCACTGCCACTCACAGTAGGAAGAGTAAGCACAGAGGAATACTGGACACAACATACGGGGTGTCTATTGAGAAATAAATGGAGGACGTTCTCTGTGTCCTTACTGAACAGATTGTTTTAAGCTATTTTCTTCCCTTCTCTGGTGATTTACATTACCAAGGCATGGAAAAAGCCCCTCAATCCCTTGTTCTCTATGGTGATCCTCACCACAAGGCACACAGTTCCCATTGTTGAAGCATGCCCTCCTCTCCACTTCTTGTCATCACTTAGGATTCTCTGTCTCCTTATTACTTCAGATAACATAACCCTCAAGCCTGGTTACAAGCTATTTATTTTATGAAGTGTTATGAACAGCTGACCTTCCCTTCCTCACCAATACAATAATCACATTACGAACCTGGTTTTTTAATGTCCTTTATGTAGTAAAGAGACCAAAGGAGAAATAAAAAATAATATAGTGACAGATAGTTAGACCAACAGACATATATTAAAATCACATGTACTAAATGTTTGTGATGTGCTCCCTCATTAGTTGGATTTTCTAGATGAGTGATAAGAATAAGATTAACTCAACAGACACTAAGAGAAAAGATTTCTAGTAGTTCCTTTATCGGGATTTCACATCACTAGTAGCCCAAAGTATGACTAAATTTCAACCCCTTGCTGGAATTTACAGGGATGTACAAGTGCATTGAGGACGTGGTAACCTGTTCTGTTTGCACAGCATGAATGTGGACTCACTTATGTTTTGCATCCAAGGCCTGCAAATGTGACTCATACTATTCCCTGTTTATCAGGGATTTGAATTCCAGACAAAACCAGGAAAATATTCTTGAGTTTCCATTTCCAGGTCCTCTAAGAAGCACAAGGCAAATCTCAGTCACCTGAGGGAAGAGTGGAAACCTTGCCCTGTACTTCCTTTTATCCTCTCAGGAACCTCCCCCAATGCAAAGCAGCCCTCAGGCTCAGGATGAAAGCCCAGGCCTAGCTGAGAAGCCCCATCTCCTTCTCACCAGAGCCTCCAGCAGAGCATGGCTGTCCTGGTGCTGCTCCTCTGCCTGGTGACCTTTCCAAGCTGTAAGTGGGTCAGGGTTTCAGGAGAGGGACCAAGCATGTCATCTATGGGATGTATGACTGATGATGATGTTGTTTGTCCTCAGGTGCCCTGTCCCAGGTGCAGCTGAAGGAGTCAGGACCTGGCCTGGTGCAGCCCTCACAGACCCTGTCTCTCACCTGCACTGTCTCTGGGTTCTCATTAACTGGCTATCATGTACACTGGGTCCGCCAGCCTCCAGGAAAGGGTCTGCAGTGGATGGGAGCAATGTGGAATCATGGAGGCACAGAGTATAATTCAGCTCTCAAATCCAGACTCACCATCAGCAGGGACACCTCCAAGAGCCAAGTTTTCCTAAAACTGAACAATCTACAAACTGAGGACACAGCCACTTATTACTGTGCCAGAGACACAGTGAGGGAACTCCAGTGTGAGCCTGCACAAAAACCTCCCTATAGAGATACTGATGACCTGCAGGGGGTGCAGGGCTCACAAGATCTCTCACAACCAGTATGGGGTTTCTTCAGAAGATAGGAAGCTCTGGGCTATGCTGCATGAGCAAAACTTTCAATGTCGGAACCTGTGGTTTCCTCTTCCAGGCAAGGATATCCTCTAGAGGCCCCCTCTACTGTCCTATTCTATTCAACTTTCTGTGTTCACACACTACCACAAATGGTTTTTCCACAGACCCTCTCAGCTATGCAGTTGATTCTTATTGTCCTAGATAACGGCACATAGTTTCATTATATATATATATATATATATATATATATATATATATATATATATATATTCACACATATATTTATATGTTTCCTTCTATATACAGATATTTCAAGAAGAGTCAATAGTTCTGACATTCATTTACTGTTCACTTCAATAGGTAATCTTAGAATTTTGAAATATCGGCAATTCATTCTCTTTATTTTTGCATACATGATAGAGAAATCATAGCTTCCCTAAATTAATGTCATTTTCCCAAGACACCCTGGTAAACGAAATACCTGTGGTTTTCATCCTCTACATCAATAGAATTCCATAAAAGGATAGAGTTGATTATCTTTTTTTACAGATACTTATTTACACACATGTATCTTGATAAAAATTAGCTTTCACATCAATGTCCTAAGCAATAATTCATCTACATGTTGAATGACCAATTTTTGTTTGGGGGATAACTCATAAAAGCTATTCTCTCCATATGTGAAGAATAGGATATGTTGTTATTAACTGTGGTCAACATCCATAAAACTCATTATTTGTGGTAATCTCTCCCATCTATTTAATCTTCTCACTTTACACTGTCCAAACCAGGGACATCCTGCTATATTTTTCCCCTGAGGTCCATTTCTTAGCATCCACTTGATAAGAGGTCCTTTTGTTCTCATGGTCTCTGGCTGTCATTTACAAAATGCCCTCCAAAATCTTCTATCTTGATGTAGCATGTATACTCTTGTGAACATATCTGCAGTAACTATGAGAATAAATTTCGTGATTGTTCATCCAGGTGCTGGGGAAGCAACTGGGAATTTATGTTAAGTTCTTGACACATGCAATTAGTAGCTCATAACCACCTATAAGTATAAAGGACCTCATGCCCTTCATTTTTCTCCATGAACACTAAACTACTCAGAAAAAAATACACACATAATTAAAAATAATGTATTTCTTTAATTTTTTCTCATCAACCACTGTGAGATATTCTAATTTAAGAGTTCTTTTATAGTCTATAGTGGAGTCATCTTTGTGGATTTCTGGGGACCTCTCTACCACTCTGCTTCTTCTTATTCCCATGGAGTTTTCATTTATCATGGTATCTCTTTCCTTCTTCTCCCACTCTGTTCCTGATCCAGCTAGGACCTCCCATTCCCCTAAGCTCTCTTTCCCCCAACCCTTGCCCCCATTACCCACCTCACCCCCAGTTTGCTCCTGTAGATCTTATCCATTTTTCTGTTGCTGGGCGAACCCTATGTCTTTCTTAGGGTCCTCTTTACTAGGTAGCATCCCTGGAGTTGTGAGTTGCAGTCTGGTTATCTTTTGCTTTACATCTGGCAATGGTGGAGAGAATGCCTGAGCTGACCTACTCTGGTGATCAGATGGCCGAACACCCTAACTGTCATGATAGAACTCTTATCCAGTGACTGATGGAAGCCGATGCAGAGAGCCATGGCCAAGCCCCATGTGGAGCTCCAGGAGTCCAATCGATGAGAGAGGAGGGATTATATGAGCAAGAGATATTGAGACCATGATTGGAAAAAGCACAGGGACAAATAGCCAGATATTGCAGAAATTATTTTGGCCACTCCACATAGTTAAAAGGATATTTATTTAATGGCGTAACTCACAAATTAAGTAATGGGTAGGTTGCAGGGTCTGGGGAAGGTGTAATGCAGTCCAGCGGTGTTCTCCGGAGCTCTGCACAGTCAATCTCCACCAGTCAGCGTTCTGGCACCGAGAGCACGCCCAGAGAGAGCGCCCGCCCATCCAGCTCTCTGGTCCCCAGGCGCCTCCCCTCACCCCGCCTCGTAGGCGTGACAGTTGCCAGAGTCTCAATGGGGGTTGGAACTTCCAGAGCCAAGCTGGAATGGCTAACCACTACATCTCCCCCTTTTTGTCTAAATAAGGTTCTAAACTAATACAAGACTATATACAAAGGAATGGTTATCAAATATTGTCCAGAAATAATGAGAGATAATGACCTAGATAAGATGTAACTACAACTAATGCAAACAATATCAAGCAAGAAACACATACTAAAATCCAGAGAAGTATAGAGCATAGGTAAACAGCATGTTATAAAGATCATTCAAAGGTGTCCTATCCTAAAGAACCTGAATCTAATACTTAATATGTTCTATCTAAGATATTATATATACTAACTTGTAACTATAACTGCTAGTCTTCAATCCCATCAAAGACCTGAGAAGGAACAAAATGGTACCTGCAAAAAACACATGAACTGTGTGAACCAGTAGCTGAGGAGCTCCCATGGAACTGGACTAGGCCCTCTGGATAAGTGAGACAGTTGATTATCTTGAGCTGTTTAGGAGGTCCCCAGGCAGTGAGACTGGGACCTGTCCTTGGTATATGAGCTGACTTTTTGGAACCTAGGTCCTATGCTGAGACACTTTGCTCATCCTTGGTGCAGGGAGAAGGGTATTGGATCTGCCTCAACTGAATGTACCAGGCTCTGCTGAATCCCCAGGGAAGACCTTGCCTTGGAGGAGGTGGAAATGGGGGCTGGGTTGTGGGGGAAGGCTGGGGGACAGGAGGAGGGAGGACAGGGGAATCCATGGTTGAAATGTAAAATGACTAGAAAATCGCCTATATAAAATAAAAAAAGAAAGATTAAAAAAAAGAAACTTTTTAAAAACAGATAAAAAATGTATAAAACAACATTGTCCACCTTGATTATGGTGAGAAGCACAGTGAAGGAACTCAAGTGAGAGCCTGCACAAAACCTCCCTATGGAGACCTCTGGTACCAATAAGGGGCACCAAGAACAAGCAGAGATCTGAGGATCACAAGTGAGGTTCACTTCAGAAGTCAGGAAGTTGGGGGCAGAATGGGAGCTGGGGCCAGTCTCTAAGAGGATGCTAGATGTGGAACAAGGATGACTGGACTGCTATTCACATCACCAGTGAGGCTAACTGGAAAACGGGACCCCAAGAAAGACACGGAGAAATGGATGAGATCTACATGATCAGCCTGGACATGAGTGGGAGCAATGAAGGGCGAGGGTTGAGGGTGAGGGAAAGAGAGCAGAATATCCTAGCTGGATCAAGAAAAGAGAGGGAGAACAAGGAATAGGAGACCATGGTAAATGAAGACCACATGAGAAAAGGAAGAAACAAAGAGCTAAAGAGGCCCACAGAAATCCACAAAGATACCCCCACAAAAGACTGCTGGCAATGGTCGAGAGACAGCCTGGACTGACCTACTCTGGTGATGGGATGGCCAAACACCCTAATAGTTGTGCCAGAAACCCCATCCAAGGACTGAGGAATCAGGATGCAGACATCCATGTCTAAGCCCCAGGTGGAGCGCTGGGAGTCTAATTAGTGAGAAAGAGGAGGGTTTATATGAGAGAATTGTTGAAACCAAGGTTGGATAAAGCACAGGGACAAATAACCAAATGAATGGAAACACATGATCTATGAACCAAAGGCTGAGGGGCCCCCAACTGGATCAGGCCCTCTGAATAGGTGAGACAGTCGATTGGCTTGATCTGTTCGGGAGGCATCTAGGCAGTGGTACCAGGTCCTGGGCTCGTTGCATGAGTTAGCTGTTTGAAACCTGGGACTTATGCAGGGACGCTTGGCTCAATCTGGGAGGAGGGGACTGGACCTGCCTGGACTGAGTCTATCAGGTTGATCCCAGACCTGGGGGAGACTTTGATCTGGAGGAGGTGGGAATGGGGAGTTGGCTGGGGGGAAGGGGAGGGGGGCAGGACGGGAGAGAACAAGGGAATCTGTGGCTATTATGTAGAACTGAATAGTATTTTAAAATAAAATAAAAATAAAAAAAGTCAGGAATTCTTGTTCTATGCTGAATGAGCTTGAGTTTTAGTGTCAGAACATGTGGTTTCCTCTTCAAGCCAAGGATATCCTCTAGAGACCCCTGTCAACTGTCATAGTCTGTTCAACCTTCTATGTGTGCACACATTAGAACAAATTGTTATTTCCCACACACCCTCTAAGCTGTGCAGTTGCTTCTGATTATCAGACAAATTTGCATCTAATTTTTTGTATTTCCTATGTGTGTTTATTTTAATTCATATTTCAAAATAAGTCTGAAATTATGACACTGGTTGACTTTAAGTCTACTGAGATTTCTTAGGAAATTTGAATGCTTTGTAATTTACCCTTTTTGTTTCTGAACATTTGATGGAGAAACTGCAGCTTCCAAGAAATATTATCATTTTCCAAAAGTAGATTTGAAACTGAAATATCCCTTATTTCCTTCTTCTAAACCAAGAGAACTTAAAAGAATATACTTGGTTATCATTTGTGAAAAATACTATTTTCAAATATTTTTATTTTGGTAAAAAATTATTTTGCTATTGTGAAAAGTGCTGCTATGAACATAGTTGAGCAAATGTCCTTGTGGTATGGTTGAGCATATTTTTAGGATTTGCCCAAGAGTGGTATTGCTGTGTCTTGAGGTATGTTGATTCCCAGTTTTCTGAGATACTGCCATGTAGATGTATCCAACAGTCTTATTAAATAAGAAACACAGAAACAATGTAAAAAAGAAAGCCGAGAGGTCAGAGCTCAGAGCTAAAATCTCACCCTTCCTCCTGCACGGTGTCCCAGCTTCCCCAAAGAGAGCTATATCCTGTCTGTTCGTCTATTTATAGTATTTTGTTCTGCCTTCTCATTGGTTATAAACCCAAACACGTGACATCACTGTCTGAATGTACAGCCCCCTAGGTCTTAAAGGCATATGACTCCAATGCTGGCTGTATCCCTGAACACACAGAGATCTATGGGATTAAAGGCGTGTGCCACCACCGCCACACTCTGTCTATGGCACTAATAGCTCGGAACCCCGGGCAACTTTATTTATTAACATACAATCAAAATCACATTTTAGTACAATTAGATTACCACCACACTGCCATATTGATTTCCAGAGTGGCTGACAAGAATACACTCCCAACAGTAGTGGAGGAGTGTTCCCCTTTCTCCAAATCCTCTCCAACGTAAGTTCTCATCAGTGTTTTTGATCTTCTGACAGTTGTAAGATGGTATCTCAGATTGGTTTTGATTTTTTCTAAGATATGCATATTTTGTATACAGTGTTCTGCCTGCATGTATGACTTCAGGCCAGAAGAGGGCACCAGACCTCATTCTAGGTGGTTGTGAGTCACCATGTGGTTCCTGAGAAGTAAACTCAGGATCTTTGGAAGAGCAGTCAGTGCTCTTAAACTCTGAGCCATCTCTCCAGCCTAGATGCCCCTCAACTGAAGAAGGGATAAAGAAAATTTGATAAATTTACACAATGGAGTATTATTCAGTGGTAAAAGAAAAAAAAAATGTTATAATGAAATTTGTAGGCAAATGGATGGAAATAGAAAAAATCACCCAGAGTTAGGTAACCCAGACCCAGAAAGACAAACACAGGACTTACTCACTCATAAGTGAATATTAGAGGCAAAGCAAAGGATAATCAGGTGACAACCCATAGTTCCACAGAAGCTATGTAAAGAGGAGAACTCTAAAAGGAACACACAGAAATCACCCCAGGAAGGGGAAAAGGTTAAGATCTCTCAGGTAAACTGGGAGGGGGAGTTGAGAGGAGGAGATGGGGGGTAGGAACATGAGGGTTAGAGATGGTAGAGTTTGGGGAGGGACAGAGAGGGAGAGCAAAGAAAGAGTGATCTTAACAGAGCATGCCATTGTGGGATTAGGGAGAAATCTGCTGCTAAGGAAATCCCCAGGAACCCACAAGGATGTCCTCAGCTAAGACTCATAGCAATGGTGGAGAGGGTGCTTGAGCTACCCTTCTCCTGTACTCAGATCAGTTACTGTTCTAATTGTCATCATAAAACCTCCATCCAGTGACTGATGGAAGCAGAGGCAGAGACACACAGCCAAGCTTTTGGTCTAGCTCTTGGAGTTCAGGTGAAGAGAGGCAGGGGGGATTATAGGAACAAGGGGGGTCAAGATCATGAAGGGAAAACCCACAGAGACAGAAGAACCAAGCTGGTGGGAGCCCACAGATGCTGAACTGAAAGCTGGG
The DNA here is from genome assembly GCF_049852395.1 of Peromyscus maniculatus bairdii. Lineage (NCBI taxonomy): Eukaryota > Metazoa > Chordata > Mammalia > Rodentia > Cricetidae > Peromyscus > Peromyscus maniculatus. The sequence goes on along the minus strand of NC_134865.1, from coordinate 86,086,286 downwards.
GAGCCTGCCTGTAACCACCATAGGCCCTCTGAATGAGAGTGATAGTTTTGCCACTTGAAGAGTTTGTGGGTTCCCTGGCAATGGAAGCAGGACTCATTTCAAGTATATATCCTGGCTTCTTAAGAGCCCAATCTCTATGATGCTGCGCCTTTCTCAGATTTGATGCAAGGGGTAGAGGCTTGGGCCTGCCCCAACTTGGTAATCCAGCCTGTGCTGGATATCCAAGGGAAGCCATATCCACTAGGAGGAGTGAGTGGAGAGTGGGATGGGGACAGGGAGGGTGGGAGTAGAAGAAGGGGGAACAGGGAACAGTGGGCAGCAGGTAAAATGAAAAAAAAAATTTAAACAAGTAAGTAAACCTTAAATAATAGTTTGGACCCAAAGTCCCAAGTAATGTTTCCTCTGTAGTCATATTTGTGTCCTCAACCTACAAAATTCTTAGTCATCAGTGTGTGCATCCCAGCTAGTGTCAGATCCAGTTCTGGTTCCATCTCCCTTCTGCACTTCCCATAGTCAACTGGGTTCTATGATTTTCAGTTTGTTATTCGTTGGTGCTTTTGTTGCCTACAAATACTCTCAGAGTTACTCCTCTGTTGCTGCTGACTGGAAGAGCCTGGTTTCTCAAGTGTGAGCTAGAAAGGTGTCATTCAGAGAAGCAGTGTTAGCTGTGGGCTCCATGTTAATGGATCATCAACTTGAGTGAGCTTTAAAAAAAAAAGGAGAATTTCCTCATCTGAAGTTGATGCTTCTCTGGAAACTCTTGTAGTGACACTAACATTCAAAGATTCAGATTTGAGACCAAGTTGACTAGATCTTTAGAATCCTGAGATATTGCACAAAACAGTGAATTGATGACTCCACACAATGATAAAATAAAAAGACCATAGTTATGTTACCTTGGGTCAAGCCAAGGAGCAGCCTAAATAGCTCACAGTGAAACATGATTAGCAGGGTAAAATTTTTAAACAAGGTTATTAGATAACATAGAACCAACCACAAGAGGCTCTAATTTCCAGTGATTTCAGTTTTGACCAAGAACATGCACTGTGTGCTACCAAGATTTTAACACCATATACAAAAGTACCTTCTGTAGCCCATGTTGACATAAGAAATGATTGATTAAATAATTGCAGACAAGAATTCACCTCAAAAGTATGACAGATGTACCAATAGCCTATGGAGATGTTCTGGGAATTTCTCCTCTTGAGCATGTCCTCTCATTATTTCTAGAGTCATAAAGAAAATGGATACCCAGATGACTTGAGTGCAAAAACCTGGCATACACTACCTCACCCCAAAACACAAGTTTTGTTAGGTTTATTATAACTTGTGTCTTTGATAGAGTGTGATAAGAACAACATGTGACATGGATTCCAATGCTGTTCTTCTGTGGTGATATTTTATTTGTGCTCTCTAATAAAGCTTATCTGAGAATCAGAGGAAAAAGCCAGCCACTATATTAAACATAAAAGTCAGGCAATGGAAGCACATGCTTTTAATCCTAGCATTCAGGAGGCAGAGATACATCTGGATCTCTGTGAGTTCAAGGACACATTGGGAACAGAGCCAGGCCTGTTAACACTAGTTAACCATACAGGTCTGGAGGTCTGTACAGACAGACAGGAAGTGATAGTGCTGGACAGAATGAGGGAGGAAAAAGGCAAAGCACAGAGAGCACATATGTATGGATATACGGGAAGTAGCTCTCTCTTTGGCTGAGGATTTCCTAGAGGTAAGAACTTGTGGGTGGCTTCTTTCAGCTTTTCTGATCTCTCAGTTCCCCGCCCCCCAATATCTGGCTCCAGGTTTTTCTTAATAAGACCATTTAGCAATTTGTTTACATCCTTTCCCTAATTTTGACAGATGAGCAAATATCACCTCAGTAAGAAGTACCAACTGAATAAATATAAATAACTATTTTACTAAACATGGCTAGGTTACAATAGATTAATAGAATAACAGGTCATACGAAATAACTTCTGATCAATTAACTTAGTCAAACTTAGAGACGCCCTGTCTAGTGTACCATGAAAAGACTTTGTAACCAATGATTAAAGCATGTGAGGAAATGATCTCAAGTATAAAGTCCGTGAGAGATGCAGGTTGTCAGAATAGGACCAGCCATACAAAGATGTACTTCCTTTCTCACCACCACTCATAAAACAAAACTCAGGAGTGTCCAGTATCTGATTTCTTAGTCATCGCTCTTACATCCACCCACTTCAGACCCTGCCTATATCAGGAACTGGACTCTGGCACAGTACAACAAAAAATTAAAGTTTTAAATTTGTATCAATATACAAAAATCCATGCCAATATAAAATACTTGAGACTAGTAGTTATCTTTTTAGTTTAAAATTAGATTCAATAGCCTACACTTTTAGGCTATTATTCCTATAACTTCCCATTTTCTTTTTGGAATGAGTTTCCTGAATCTAATGTCCTTTGTTCAGTTTCCACGCTGATCATGACAAATAACAACATATATCAAACCCCCATAAACTATGACAAATATCCACCAAGCAACCAAAAACCACACACCCCAACTCTTGGGAATCATGTTTTTAAAATTAGTTCCTGTTTTCTAGAAGCGAGAGCAAATTTAGGAAATATTGAGGATATTGAAATAATGATCAAGTCCTGGGGAGCTAGCTGTTGTTGAATCCTGATGTGATGGGAAAATGCAAGGCTTACCTGAAGTCATACTGGAGTAGACAATGAGGCTACACCCTCTTAGCTGACCACTTTGGAAGTATCCTGAGCAGTTTGTAGTCCAAAGCTAATCTTTGGGTGATGTGTGTCAGCTTTGAGGATTTACCACAATGAAAGTGGAATTCTTGTTCTGAGGCCTCATCATCCTTTTGGAGACTTCAAAGGTCACTCTGAGGAAAGATCATTGATCACTTCAGAAAACTTAAACATTTTAAATGTTATACGCATGCAGATCTCAGAGGGGATAAAGGAGCACAATCTATAAAATACACCTGGGGTACACAAGCTTAATTCCCAATAACCTGCTATAGTAGTATTTGCTCCACCCATATCCTTGGGCTACAGGACCCAAAGAAAGTGGTGCTTCTTGCTGTTGTATTAACCTCCTAAAAGGAAAGGGAGAGGGGTATTGAGTCCCTTCTCCTTGCTGCCTGCTGCCTTGTGTTGATTGAACTGCCATGTAGATTCGCTTCCAGTCAGATCAGAGGACAACTTCAGCTGTCTATTTTGTTCTGTATTCATGAGTATATTTCCTCCATTTACCCTCATAAATTTCCATAATACTCCTTAAACAGACTCCCATGTGTTTATCCTATTATCTGGTGCCCAATGGGAGGCATGTGAACCCATAACCCTGAGATTTAGAGTTTCATGCTCTACCGACTGAGCTAGCCTGGCTTTTGAGAGAAATGTGGTCAGAAGTTTTCCTGTGTCCTGCCTGATCTCAAATACACTCAGATCCAAGTAAACACATAGATACTTATATTACTTAAAAAAACAAAAGATGGCCTGTGTCATTTTATATTAGATAGCTCTTTGAACTTAATTTAATTCATTCCTATAATCTATATATTGCCACATGGCTGTGATATTTGTTATCAGTCTGCTAGCATCTTGTACCCCTTCAGTGGCAGGCTGGCATCTCTCTCCTTTCTTTCTTTTGGAGAGGAGAGAGATTTCACATGGTCCCTTCTTCCTTTTATTTGTTTATTTATTTTTATTTTTTAGCCTGGTGTTATCAGACACTGGATGACCTGGAAATTGAACTATAGCTGACTAACTCTGCTTAAGATATTTTTTGTATTGTCACAAATTTGAAGTCATTGTTCTTATACTGTACAATGGCTTACAGATTGCTCACCATGTTATTGTGAATACTTTCTCCTTAGGTTATTTGGGTAAGTAAGGCTTGCAGACTAGTAGTCACCCATGAGTAGTTATGTTAATTAAGTTTTTCCAGAGTTACAGAAACTTATGTTAGATGAATGGGTAGTCTTCAAACACTTCATAGACCTAAAGAATAACTTAGAATTCTGTTGATGTGAGACATGATTATTCCTGGCAGCACTGATCTACTCCTGAGATAATGTGGTGTTTCAAAGACACTCAGTTTGGAAATTTGTCTTCTTCTTGGCACAAAATGGCCTGCTGGGCAAAGAACTGTCCTGCCTCAACTGCTGACAGTATGCATGCTGTCCTTTCTGGATGAGCAGGACAAAAGGAAAAGTGACTACTGAACTCTGCCAACACAGGGTAAGATGGTCTTTCAAATTTTCCTGCTTCTGAAAATAATCTGTCAGATATTCTAGGCCTGTATCCAAATTGCATGCCCTACAGTGTTGAGAAACTTTAGGTATCTGTCCAGGCTGCCAGATATCTCTGTCTATTCTTGTAAAAAATTGGGAAATTGCTTGTTTGCACTTCCTGTTTTCTCAAGTAACATTGTTTTCCTTCTCAGGTCTTTGATGAGGTTGAAGATTTTACAGTTATAATCCTCTCATATCTTAGCAAAGAACATTTTAGATTCTAAAGTTAGAATATTCAGATTGAACAGCTTCTGGAGTAATCTCAGTAATTTGCCATCTACCTATGACCTGGGCATTTTTGGACATTTAGCATGTGTTTCTTGTGTGATGTTGTTATTGTTGATTTTAGTTCTGTTTTTGTTTATGTTATTACCATTTGATATTCCTGGACAATACTTGATAGTCATTCTTATTGTATATACATTGCATTGGGTCTAGCACCTTCTTATTTGTACAAAAAGGGGAAATGTAGCAGTATTGGCTCCACCCATGACCTTGGGCTATAGGGCTTGAAGGACGTAGTGTTTCATGATGTTGTGTGTGACCTCTTAAAGGGAAAGGGAGAAGGGTCAGGAGTCCCTTCTCCCTGCTGCCTGCTAGATCGATTGCTCCCAGTCAGATCAGAGGATGACTTCAGCTGTCCACTCCATTCTGTATTCATGAGTATACTTCCTCAATTTACCTTAATAAATTTCCCTAATGCTCCTTAAATAGACTCCTGTGGATTTATCATATTAACCTACTTCAGCCTCAAGCAAGAAATCATTTATAGAAAGTTAGAAGAAGCTTATTCTAGAATTAGTGAGTATTCAAAATGACCATTATATAATGAAATAAAATTTATATATATATATATATATATATATATGTGTGTGTGTGTGTGTGTGTGTGTGTGTGTGTGTGTGTTAACTATATAAAATGAGAAGATACTTACACTTTAAGAAAAGTTTTAAAGAGTCAAAATAAAATCTAAGGAAATTAGTGACAATAGATTAGTCCTTTAATTTGTTTTTTCTATTTTATACCAGTTGGCTTTTCTGAAATGAGACAGAGACTTTGGTTATTCCTTTTAACAAGCATGCTAGGGGCTAGAGAAGGGGAGAGCCACACTCCAACTCCAAAGCCAGCTTGAACTTTTAATTGAATTGGGACTACAAAATGACCATTTCCTTATATGTCTGCTGAAAATAGCTGATCTAGAGAGACACCTGAGAATACTGAAAGGAGGAATGAGGAAAGAAGACTTTCTCATGTTCAACATGGTAAGCAATATTGTGGTACAGAGAGTTCCACAATGGATGCCTTAAAAATGGAAAAGTTAAATGAAGTGATAACCAATTCAGTGGGGTTTGATATTACGTTGATCAAAGTTACTATCATTTTGGTATTTCATATTTTATCCTTTAAAAAGTGGTTTGATAACTACCAAACAGTGCAACATAAGAAATATACCAATGCCCACAGTCTCAAAAAAAAAAAAAAGACCTGCTCATGATGACAGCATAGGAAGAACTGTGCAGGGGTGACCAGCTGCTGTGATGATGCTCAGCTCTGTGGGCAGGGAGGGCAGGATGCTCCTCTGAGCAGGAGGGTGCAGTGACCTCCTGAAATGCAGACTTAGGGAAATGGGTAGGAAAAGCCCATGGAGCTGGGATGCAGTACAGGAGGCTCCCATGACACCTGCCATGAGCAGTGGTGCACAGCTGCCCAGGGAGAACAAGGAGACCACTGCTGGCTGTCACTGCACCGCACAACTGGGCAGAGGGCACAGGCAGTGCAAGGCCAGGCTTAGGCACAAGGTGTGCAAGGGCACAGGGTGACCTGAATGACAGAGCCAGCTGGCAGTGGGCTGCTCACTCTGGCCCAGTGGCCTGCAGTGTTTAAGGCCAGGAGGGTGGGCTGTGGCCAGAGACTGCCTCAAAGAGACTGCAGCAAGAAAGGCCCATGACTGACTGGGAGGGATGTGGTGAGGGGCGAAGCTGGCCACAGTGCTGTCAGATTTGCAGCCCTGGTGTGGTCTAAGACCATGCACTGGATGGCAGATGTAGCAGCTACTTTGATTGACCTCGGAATCAAGGTTTAACTTTATTGGCGGTCTTGGTTTGACATTGCAATCAAATCTGCTACAACATATTACTTTAAACCTGCCTGTCTGAGAACCAGGCTACCTTACTAAATTACAAACATGTAAGTCTGTTATGTAATGAGCCACAATGATATAAATGAGCCTTGGGATGCTTGAGTGTTGAATATTTATAGAGTACAATCATATTATTAGTTAGGATTTCTTAAATTCCATCATTCATACAATGTCCACCATGATTGTGACATCTGCACTGAGCATAGGCTCCCTTGAGCCCAGGTCAAGAGAACATATACAGGCAGGGAAATATGAAACTAGGACATCATTCTGCTCATGGGAACCAGCCAAGTCCTGACCCTGCATGTCTGGTAGAGGAGTGTACCCTAGGATTCCAAGATCTGCCCATTTATTGGTAAACACTGGACAGAACACTCACAATGGAATTAAGGCTGGCCTGGGTTTTCCTTTTTGCTCTTATAAAGAGCTATTTATGACAAAGAAGAAATTCGTGTGTGTGAGTAGACATGAGTAAGAGGAAAGGTGGACATATGTGACAATTTCCTGATCAGAATTCTTGGCATTTGCAAGTGTCCAGTGAGCAGTATAGCTGATAGAGTCTGGGGGAGGATTGCTACTGCGGTGACCTTCTAACTCCCCTTGTGCCATCCGGATTTACATTCAGGGATTACTACATGGACTGGGTCTTTAGTGGATCTCATATGTCTGAGATTGGTATTCAGATAAAATACATAAACTGTATTAAAGAAAAACTAACCATACCCAGTGACAATTCCAAGAATACTCTGTAGTTTATAATGCATAGTCTGAAATTCAATGACATAATCCTGTATTGTTGTATAAACAATACACACAGAAGACATATTAATATGAGCCTAGACACAAGCAGGATATACTTATGGCCATTAGAGGCCAGTGGGAAAAACTCTCTTTAAGAATGGTATACAGTCATATTTAAATTGCTCAAGTATAAAACAGTAATTTCAAATATGGTGAATATATTGAAATGTAAGATGTACTCTGACCCAAACAAGATGGGAACTATCATACAGGGAAGAGCTAACTCGGCTGTGGGTACCAGGATCAGATTCTGAAATAATTTAGGGACTCTAAAAAGTGAGCTCCCCTAGACTCAAGGCAGAGCCTCAGCTGGGTTTCATAGTTGAAACAGTTTAGGACTCAAGTAAAACAGGAAGGTCAGGCATAGTCAGTGAAGCTTCGATGAGCATCACACTCACCATAGACCTCACACAAGGTGTGCACATCAGACCAAACACTGACCAAATTGTCTAGCTTATCATAAGATGTGTGAAATGTCATTTATCCTGGGAAGGCTCCTGCATGTAATGGAGGCTCTCAAGTAACTATCTACATACATCAGCCGCTCAATAAAAGGTAAGATCTGCAATTAAACTACAATCATGTGTTGCCTTAGGTAAAGATGGAAGAAGATAATAAAAACTGGGACTTTAAAGGAGGCAAAGAGAGAATTTCAGGGTGCAGAACAAGTGAGTTTGCTGCAGACAGGAATGTCTCCATAGCAACCACAAGGCAGTAGAGAGGCAGTGACAAGGAATGTCTCATCTGTAGTCCTCTTATGTCCTGATGACAGCATTGTCACATAAATATGTGAAATTCAGATAATTCCTAAATGTTCTTGTCACATGCAGGAGTTCTGCTAACCTCTCCAGGGAAGTATGACCCTGGCCAGCTCAGACAGTGGGAAAGACTGAACTCCTAGATAGAAACACAACTGTGTGTGTGTGTGTGTGTGTGTGTGTGTGTGTGTGTGTGTGTGTGTGTGTGGTGTTGTGAATTTCACCAAATGACATGACAGCATGGAAAAACAGCATGTCCTGATCACCTGCACAAAGATAACTAAATGAAGTAAGGAAGGTTCTATAAAGAAGAACTACATTACTATTTGTACATTTGTCATCAATGACTTTGATGACTTATATCTGCTCTGAGCACTGCCTTCCTCCCTGGGTCCAACCCCAATGCTGGCTATAGCAGGGCAATATGCAAATAAGACTTCTCTGTGCTCATGAAAACCAGCCCTGCCCTGACCCTGCAGCTCTGGCAGAGGAGCCCAGCCCTGGATTCCCAAGTCCTCCCACTCAGTGATTTGCACTGAACACAGAACACTCACCATGGACTTGAGGCTCAGTTTATTTTTCCTTGTCTTTATTTTAAGAGGTAATTAGTAGAGAGAGGATACTGTGTGTTGTGTGGAAATAAGAAAGAGAAAATTTGGCTTCTGGACAGTTTTCTAACCAGAATTCTCTGTTTGCAGGTGTCCAGTGTGAGGTGCAGCTGGTGGAGTCTGGGGGAGGCCTAGTGCAGCCTGGAAAGTCCCTGAAACTCTCCTGTGCAGCCTCTGGATTCACCTTCAGTGACTATTACATGGCCTGTGTCCGCCAGGCTCCAGGGAAGGGACTGCAGTGGGTCGCACACATTAGTAGTGGTAGTAGTTACATCAACTATGCCGATGCCGTGAAAGGCCGATTAACCATCTCCAGAGACAATGCCAAGAACACCCTGTACCTGGAAATGAGCAGTCTGAAATCTGAAGACACAGCCACGTATTATTGTGCCAGAAGCACAGTGATACAAATTTCCTGTGGACTCAGACACAAACCTCCCTGCAGTGTGCTCAAGACCAGCAGGGGGCGCTGACAGGACAGAGATGTGTGGGTCTTGGATGAGCCTGTTCAGAGAGGCCTAAAGAGCTGGCCTCTGGTTCTTGGCTGCTTCTCTATATTACACTCAAGGATTCTCTTTACAGGTATAATGTATAGTAATCCTTGAAGTGTCCAAATGTTTATTCAAGTTTCTTTATCCATTGTTATGTGGTTTTAATTTTTTATTATATTTTTCTCTATATATTCGTCCCTCCCTCCATCTCTCTCTCTGTCACTCCCTCTCTCCCTTCCCCTTTTTCTCTGTGTATGTTCGTGTGTATGTGTGTAGTTCTGATGATGTTGACATGAGATGTTTTTCTTTACCAAACTACATCATAGTGTTTGAGACAAAAATCTATCACTGGGTCTGGATATCACTAACCAGCTAGACTATTTGCCCAGTGTTCCACATTGATAATGCTGTCTCCACATTCCAGAGGTGGGACTTCTTGTTGTCTGCCACATCCAGCTTTTTGTAACAATGAAGAACTGGGAGTATTGATCGTACTGAAGGATTCTTGTGTTTCAAGAACTTGAACCACTTGACAGCATTTTTATGTGTAACTTTTATTGTATATGATATATTCTGATCTGAACAAATGCAAAACATCAAATAGAGAGGAATTGATTCTGTATGGGGACCTGGATCAGGTCCTGAAAAATCCAAAAGGACTGGAAATTGTGGAGCCCTAAATCAGGAAAGAATCTTAACATTTACCATTATGAAAACACTGTATAGGATTCAAGTTAGAGCCAACAAGGAAAAAAGGCAGGTCAGAGACCCAAGGACCCTGATGACCTTCACTCTCACCTTTGTCCTCACAAAATATATGCACACCAGACACGGGTGTGGAACTGATGACAAAATGTGTGTGAAGCCCCATCACTGAGACTGTGAGGACAATGGAGCCAGTAACACACCCTGAGCATCAGTTAGCTGCAAGAAGTTCATGATCCACTCAACAGGTAACATGTCTTTTTTTTTCTTCTTTAATATTTGTTTTGTCTTTACTCATATAATTTCCCTGAATTTAATGTGCCTAAGGAATTTTCTGTTAACATGCTCATCCATTTTCTTTCTTCCAGAATCATGCCTATGGCTTATTTATGCCACCTCCCTAGCAAACACAATGTGTAGTCACTATGGCAAAATCTGGGTCAGGTTCTTTATGTGAAGTTCTGACATACTCCAATTTAGATCCTACAGGAACATGGGAAAAGCTGATGATTCCTCACTGGCATGTTGGGATCCTATGGGTGATGTCACTGTGAGAGAACTATGCTGTTGTATGGTCTTTCTGTATGCTGTGAATATGTGTTGCTACTATTGGTTAAAAAAGAAGCTGCTCTGGCCTATGGCAAAATTGATTTTAGCCAGGCGGGAAATCAAAGCAAAGATACAGGGAGAAGGAAGGTGGAGTAAGGGAGACGCTGAGAGCTGCCAGGAGGATCAAGATGTAATAAACTCAGGTAAAGCCATGAGACACATGGTAATACACAGATTAGTAATTGTGGGTTAATTTAAGATGTAGGAGTTAGCTAGCAAGAAGCCTGAAAAATGGACAAAACAGTTTGTGATTAATATTAAGCCTTTGATTAGTTATTTGGTTATCAGTGAGTAGGAGAGATTCTTCTGGCTACATTTGGCACCCATCATCAGACTTTGATCCACATAGACCTGAAAAAGTTTTAGAAAGATTCTAAACGCACAGAAACAGAGCCACACTGGGATTCCTAGTCTCATAGTCTCAGGTCATCAGCAGTGCAGAGACACGTCTCCCCACAGCTGCTCAAGAGATGGAGCTGGCCACCAGATGCCATGAGCTAAGTGGCAGGGCAGATTTCTGCATTCTCTCCCACAGGCTGTGGTACAGAGGATTCTCCCAGCTGTTGCCTTTGGGTTTGAAAGAACAGTCTCGAGCTGAAAAAACACAGCTGCTTGCTTCTTAGTACTGTTTCCCAGAACTGAGGAGGTAAGGGTGACTCATTGTTACCTGCACCATGTTGAAAAGACAAATGGTGTGGAGCCAGCAACCAAAGCCATGCTTTGGTCCTAGTCATGCAGCTTAGCAATATAAAAACTCTCCTGGTCAGAAAAGGATTACAGATGCACAATGAAGACATCTCCAGATGGAAAAAAGTCTCAACAGGTTACACTGTATTTAAAGATATATGTAGACTTGGGGGGGGGAAGAAAAATGATAAAGTCCTTAAAAAGTAAATAGAGTAATAAAAATTTATAATCAGCCTTGTAAAATGAAAAATACACAAGATGCTGATTATTATTGTGTTGTCTTTGGGATTTTTAACTGCTTTGAGATCCTTGAGTGTAAAGACTGCTAGATTGAACCAACCTATCTATATATTTTAGAAATATCTTGATTACAAGGTTTAAGTTAGAAGGTATGTTGCTTTGGAAAAGGGGGTTCTGCTTGTGTTTCCACAGAAGATGAGAAGCTACGAATTATTTCCAGGTTAATAGGTTCCATCAAGGAACACCCCCCAGAGAGGTCGTCAATGGGAGTGAAGGCCCAGATGTTCTAACATGCAACTTCAAGGCTACTGGATGAGAAGATGCAGCCTGACAGACTACTACAGACAAGAATTAAACACAATTTTAAAATTTCTCAGGATCCCCACAAGATTGTCAGAGCCCAAAATCAGCAGGAAGTAGTAGGAAAAGCTATGCCAAGATTTCCGAAATATTGTTTATAAATGTTTGTTTTTATTTAAAGGGAGCTTATTATAAATGCAATCTCTTTCTAAACAAAAAAGGAGGATATAATATAGAAATAATTGAAGGGGATGGATTATTGAGTCTACTTTGATCCAGGAGACAACAGTTAATCTCTAAATACTTTACATTGGTATGGATTTTGGTTTATTGATAAATTTAAGGTTAACTTTGTTATACTGTATGTATATTTCTACTCTTGTTTAAGGTATTATGGTTATGCAGCTCATTTAAAATTGTAATGTATCATTAAGAAATACAGATTAATTGTTAATCATCTATTATAATGAAATTTATAGTCACATTAACTAAGATTTCTAGGCATACAAAGATATATTTCAATTAGCTAGGTAATCTTCAAACACCTCAAAGACTTACAGAATATGGCATTTAACATGTTTTAAGAACTTAGCCTTTACTGGACATTGAGTCACATCTGCTTCTTGCAAAACCAATCTACTTCAGAAAACATGATGGGCATTGAAGAAAATCCTTATGAAGTTTGCTTTCTTTGTGGCAAAAGTTAGCCACTGGGCAAAAAAAAGTGCTCTTGCCTGGATTGTTGTCAGTATTTTGTATAAACTGGACATGCAGGACCCATAGAAAAGTGACCACTGAACTTTGCCAATCAAGATGAGCTGGTCCTCCAGGTTCCTACTTCACAGAAGAAAATTCCCGACATTCTGCAGGACATATCTGAAGAACTTTGACAAAATAGATGGAACAATCCTTCAAATTTCCTGTTTCACTAAAATGTCTGACAGACTCTGAACATGTAGACTGAGGTGGCTGCTCTAATACTTCAAAGGATCTTTGGGTGACTATCTAGACAGCTAGATGTCTAAGTCATATCTATAATTTTGGGAGTTGCTTACAATGTTCTTCTTGTTTACTCCGATAATGTTATATTCTTCTGGGGTCTTTGATGGAGTTGAAGACTAGATAGTTATAATTATTGTTTTCCTTAGTTATGATAAAATATAAGTTAGATATAAAACTTAAGACTCACAACAATAGGATATATTGTAGAGTATTTCCTTTAATTTAGCCAAATACAAGAAGACTAGATATTGCAACTGTAATTCTTGTTTGATAACTGTTTTGTTATATGTAATTTTACTATGTTAAAATGAAAACCTTCCTTTTTATTATACTGAAAGGGGAAAGTACTGTGGGATGATCTGTCTGTATGCTGTGAATATGTGTTGCTACCATTGGTTAAAAAAGAAGTTTCTCTGGCCTATTGCAAGACAGCTTATAGCCAGGTGGAAAATTCAAGCAAAGATACAGGGAGAAGGAAGGTGGAGTGAAGGAGATGTTGAGAGCTGCGAGGAGGATCAAGATGTAATAAACTCAGGTAAAGCTATAAGACATATGGTGATACATAGATTAATAATTATGGGTTAATTTAAGATGTAAGAGCTAGCTAGCAAGGAGCCTGAGCCATAGACCAAACTATTTGTAATTAATATTAAGTCTTTGACTGGTTATCCAGGTACCTGCGGGTGGGACAGATTCTTCCAGCTACAGAACAGGGAATGATATTTTTCAGTGAAAGTGTGATGACATCTTAGAACTGATCCAGGCATGCACAGATTGTCTTGAACTTGTCTCACCTATGATGATGTCATAACAGAGGCTGCGATGCTCTGGGGTCCAATAAGCTCTGGGAAAATGGCAGGAATGGGGCAAGAGCTAAAGCTGCTTCTAAAAAGCAATTTCATTTTATCTGTACTGCTCTTCCATCGTCAGGTACATAGAGTTGTGTGAGGACTGTTTCTGACTAACAGGAAATTGAGACTTTAATATCATGGCCACAAAAGCTTCACAGACATAACTGTACTAGTGAATGGCTTGGTAACTGTAAATGTGGTCCAGCCAGGCTGATGTGTGAGACTGGCCATTGTGGTGATGGCTTCTCATTTCCAAAAGACTTTGTTTAACTGTTTTCAAAAATATTAATTAATGGATGTCCACTGAGAGCCAAGAAACAAAGTTCTTGTATTTTTTGTACAATCATAAAGTAGATATGTATCCTTAGAGGAAAAAGACTGAGGGAGCTAAGAACACTGGACAGAAGATTGCTACTCTAAAGTAAATGAAGAGAGGAATGAAAAAATACCCATGTTTCCAAAGGCTGAGTTTTCTACAAGGCACAGGGTCTAATCACAGACCCAATCTCTTTGTCTTGCCATGACCTCAATTGTTGGTGAAAGAAATACCAAATGTGTGTGTGTGTGTGTGTGTGTGTGTGTGTGTGTGTGTGTGTGTGTGTGTGTGTAACAAATGTTTACCTCACTGATGCTTCCTAGTGTTCATATCAGGCCCCTCAGTCTCACTTTACACATTGTACTGTTTATAGATAAGGGAATCGTCAACATTGTTTCATGTCACAGACTCCATGAAATATGTATATGTGACCTAAGTGAACAGTCCAAGAGTTTGTGTTGCTGGTTTACCAGTCCATAAGTGATGGATCATATTATATATTTTCCTTTCTCTTTGGTGTCTTCTGTACACTCAATGATGTACATTCAAGGACAGATGCATGGGTCTTGTTAGTAAGGAGGCTCCTGATGTGGCCACACTCTCAGGTCATGTGCTCCCCAAGTTATACCATAGGATTCTACAGCATCTGAAAATACCAGGCTCAATATAGTATTAGACAAATATGTGAGGATATAATTAATTTGTGACATAGAATGGGAATATTGGATGTTGACATTCCTCAAGAGAACACTTTGAAATGCCAAATAATGTCATAAGGTCCCAAGAATGCCTCTGACCTTCTTCAGTTTTTAGAGAAGATTTACATAATAGGATGCTCCCAGGCAACAGATATTCTCCTGAAGAAAAATATCATTGTTGTAACAGCAATTACATTTATCATTCGAAAAATAAAAGAAAGTTGAGAGTATGATATTAGGGTATAAACCTGATAGATGAAAAAAGCCCTAGAGAAACCATCAGCTGACCCTTTCTTCCCCCTTTCCAGATTGAAAAAATCCTTCAAAGCTTTTTCATCCCCTCCCTATTCCTTCCTGTGTCTCTCTATCTTCATCTGGGTCAGCCAAACACCCTGTGTTTTATTCTGGCTGGCTAAATGTGGACTCCATCCTCTCTAAATCAAGGTTTAATTTTATGGGCAGTTTTGGACAGTGCAAACTAAATTCTCACTTTTTGTCTAATTATAAAGGGAAGATTTTAACTTTCACATAGTAAAACTATATATAGTAAGAACAATTATTAAGTATTTTCTGAATTAAAAAAGAAAGGTATTAACTTTAACAAAATGAAACCATATACAATAAGAACAATTATCAAGTAAAAATTATATTCACAATGTACAGTCCATTTGTATTTGGACAATTCTGATAATATACTCCATTATTTATCTTCTTTTAGTGATTTCAAAGTTTTGTACCTAATTTACTTTCTATCACAATTAAGGAAAAATGTAATTATAAGTATCCAGTCTTCAATCTCATCAAGCGACTCAAGAAAAATATAATATTAACTGGTAAACAGGTAATGCAGAGCAAAAAACTTCCAAAACTATAGAAAAGACAGAGACATCGGGCTGCCTAGTCAGTTACTTCAAGTTTCTTCTGCAACATTGGGGCATCCATCTTTGGGCCTACAAGCCCAGAATATCTGACAAACTTTTATGTGGAAGCAGGAAATTCTGAAAAATGTCCTACCTTGTCATAACAAATGTCAGCATCAACTTCTTTTGTGTCCTGCTTCTCCAATTTGAATAGCATGCTGTCAGCAGTAGAAACAAGGGCAGTTTCTTGCCAAGTGGCTAACTTTGTGAAAATGAAAGCAAACTATATATTGTAGCATCAATCTTTAACGGTCTTATTAATAAAAACAAACCCAGAGGCAGGTATTGGGATGAACACTGGAAGATCAGAGAAACAGAATAAGACACATCTAACCTCACCTTTCTTGTAGTGGTAATGCCCGCATTACCGATAACCGTTCACTATGCCCGAGCGAAGGGCTGCGGATTAAAAAATAGAGACAAGAGACAGCGAGTCATTTGTACGTTTGGATGTCGAATGCCGTTTATTGAAAGAGGGAAGAAACCTTAAATACATACAGGCTTACAGCACAAATGGAGGAACCCCCGGAGGGCAGAAGTTTGCTGTCAATGGTCTACATTCCAGACTCAATGTTCTACATTCTAGCATCTAAGTAGTTAACGCCCAAAATACAGGATACACAACAAGGAACTTCCCTTAAGCATTCAGAAGGGTGGATACCGGCAGGGAATCTGAATAGGGAGGACATCTAATCAAGGTCAAGCAAGCAAGGCCGCAGCCACTCCCAGTCGGGGGCCAGGGCCCATGGCGCCCACAGGTCCCCCCTTTTTATTAAATGAGCTTCTGACTTAGGTTGCGTGGGACCAGCAGACCACCTTACCCGTCATAGAGACACCTGCCCAGGCCATACAAGTGCTCTGTCTTAGGTTGATGGCAGCCCCCCAAGTATTACCCGTCTCTGAATACTCATTATCATACAGACTCAACCATGTGAGCTGTAGAGTGACTGCTGCCAAAGATCTCAAAGTGGCACTGGGCTTGCAATCTGTGTGACACAGAAAAGATCAACAGAAGTCCGAACCCACCCATAGCCAGGAGGCTAAATGCAATTGAACCATTCCCTTCTTAAACGAGCCTTACTGTAAATAGGAGTCCTTGTAAGGTGGTATCCCATAAGCAAATGGAACTTGAGTTTCAATAATTTTTTACAACTTACAAAGCCAATTATAATGTATAAAAATGGAATTAAATTTATCATGCCCAATAAGAAGAAAGATTAACTAACTGTGGTAGCTACTTTTGTTGCCAGGGTCTCCATTGTGCTAGCTGTAGTAACCAATTATGACATAGCAATCCCAGAAACAATAGCAGCAGTGGCCACCACTGCTATAACAGCAACAATGGCAACAGCGATGTCAGAGTCTCTTCTGGAGCGTGTGAGCATCATCTGTGTCTAGCTGCCACGGTCCACTGGCATGGACACGGCTCCAGGAACACAAACCACCAAGGCCCATTTTTCTTGATCCCAGCACTACTTAGGCTGGCAGGTCTGCAAGAGAACAACTGAGAAACAAAGAAAACAGAAAACAAAAACAGCAAACAAGGAGCAGAACTAATGGTCTCAATAATGGCTACATTTAGGCTCACAAATTTTGAGGTATCTTCAAAAAGGCTAGATGAATTTCAGGAGGCAAATAAATGTTGCACAGAGCCATTCCTGAAAAGTAGGTACTACATCAGCTTGAGGGGGGTTGCAAAATGTGAAAAAGGCTTAGCTGGTATGCTACTGTTAGCAAATGAAGTTTATTGACCTTCAGAGTTATCCTTAATCTCCAAGGTGTGGTACATTCTCAATGTTTTTTGAAAAAAGTTACCATACATTACCTTCTGAGGAATCCAACCACATGGCTACAGTTCCTAGGCTTACAATAATGTTTGCCAAGGCTGGCTGTATTGGGCTCTCAATCTCCATTGGCATCAGAAGGGGAGAGTTTTTTACGAAGGCCCAATAGGTCTCTGTCATGTTGGGATTCAGCAGCAGCCACAGGGCGCACACAGCATTCAGGAACCCAGAGAGGAACTTCATTGTCCTGTGGAAAGACACAAACAGATCCCCGGGCCCACACCAACACCGGATCGGGTCCCCTCCAAGTGCCAGTAGAAAGATCTTTCCATTGCACCAGAGGATGATTTGCAACAGGAGCCCTCCAGTGCTTATCTGCAGCAGATACTCCAGCAGAATCCACCGATAAAAAATTTAAAATATATAAAACAAGGGAAAGAATAGAATGTGGAGAGGAAAGATGAGCCCCTAACTCCCCCCTTTTTACTTTAGCAATATAAGTTTTTAAGGTACGATGGCAGCGTTCTACTATAGCCTGTCTTTGAGGATGCAAAGGAATGGTGAAGAAACAATCCCTCAAGTCAACCACAATTAAGTGCCAATGTTTAGGAATTGCCACAGGGGCAGGCAAGCCAGGCTGTATTGCTCCCATGAGAAGCATGGTTTTATTTACAGCTCTAAGATCCTGTAATAGCCTCCATTTTTTTGATTTCTTTTTAATAACAAATATAGGTGAGTTCCAAGGTGAAGTGGAAGGAATGATATGTCCAACATCTAACTGTTCTTTAACCAATGCATATGCAGCCTCCAATTTTTTCTTAGCAAGGGGCCATTGTTTCACCCATACAGGGTCATCACTTTTCCAAGTGATTTTTATCGGTTGTATTATTGAAGGCTGCTGTGCAGTGCCCTATGGAAAAGACCCTAATCCTCTAGTATCGCCAGGACCCCTAGTGACACAGTTTTGTCAGTCACAGGGAGTGGGTCTCCTTGCAACATTTTCCCTAAGCCTCTGTTTAGGCAGTAGCCCTGACTCTTTAGCATCTGTTGTACAGGCTGTGTAGTAAGCACTGTTCTCATACCATTTAACACATCCCGTTCCCATAAGTTTACTGGAATGTCAGGTAGCACAAATGGTTGAAAAGTTCCTGCATGACCTTCCTCATCCTTCCAATTTAAAAGTAGCTTGCTCTGTAATGGCGTCTGAGCTGTGTCGATACCTTGTAGGTTAGAGGTAGAATTTTTAAGGGGCCAATTGGGATCTCAGGATTCTTGTGAAATTCTAGATATATCCAGCACCAGAATCCAATAATCTTTCAATCTCAATCCCATATAATTTTATTTTTAATTTATGTTGTTTATCATTGATAACTGTTTGTTAAAACACCTTTTTTCCTGTACTTCCAAAGCCTCTAGTTCTATATATCGGCGCCATTTTGAATTTAAAATATGAAAGCAATAATAATTGAGCAATTCTATCATCAGCTTCTGTTTTTATGGTCCTTTTTACATATGCCAATTATAAAAGCATTAAATACAATCTCTATAGGATTTGAAAAGGTAAACTTTAGGTAATACTCTTCAGTATTTTTATAAAATCTTAAAAAGAGGATTCTTTTTTATAGATTTCATGTAACACATTAACACAAATAGCCAATTAACAATGTGGACAAACAATTTACCTGTATTTTATTTACTGTAAAAATTAATTTTGTAACCTCTTTATTAGTAAGAGATTATCATTTATGGGTTTATCTTAGCAACATTATTTAATAAGCTAACAACCCAAACCATCCCATTTAATTTTTATAGAATTAAACCAAGAATTTCTAGAAAGCAACTTAAATTGCAGAGCCAAATTTTCAGTAATGATCAACAGACAAGAGCACACCAAATATATAGTTTAAAATTATGAATCCTGTTCCTTTAGTTTATCTACCATGAAAATCAAACATTTATCCAAACATTTATCAAGACAATCAAAAGAACAGAACATCCTTTATTCAAACAGCATTGACTTAGCATTTAATGTCTTGACTGAAACCATTTTTCACCAGAAGTTAGGCCTGGTTTAAACTTTTAGTGCTAGTCCCTTCCCAGCCCCAGCTCGCTGGCTCTGCCCAGTGCTCAGGCTCTATTGCCAGCACCTGCCTGGGCCGCACTCCATCATGGCTCTGCCTCCCACCGGCGCATACCTGTTTTGGGCTATCTCCTGCGCCTTTGTCCACCACAGCCGCTGGGCGCGCCCCGCACACACAAATTCACGTTTAAACTTCCTACTCCCATGAAGGGACTACCTAATAACGAGTTATTCCCACTATAAGGGAAAAACAGAAAAACATTTCCCACAAAGGGATCCTAAATATTGAATTATTCCCACTCTGAGGGAAAAAATAAAAAAACATTTGAACCCAAATTAAGCAAACAGACAGCAAAACTTCTAACCCCTGGGCTCGCTTGCTGTTCAGCCAGCATCAGTGAGGCCTACCTGCTGATTCTTTGTAATTCAGATGCTGCCACTCTGCACTGGCAGGAAGAAAAAACTCAAGAGTTTTCAGCTATCCTGAAAACTCTACAACTGGAAAAAGTCTTTACATTTTCCATTACCACAGGAAGAGGCTTCTCTCTTTCCTTCATCTTTTCTCTACAGGGCCCCAATCTTTAGGCCTAGTTTCAAAAATTTTTTTCCTTTTTACCGGGAAAATACTTTTTTCTTGATTAAAATTTTTTCTCCCTATTTTAACGGGAAATTTCCTTTCCTTCCCTCTTCTTTATTGGGAAGATTTCCTTTTTCATTTAAAATCTTTAGCTGTCTTGCCCTTACTTAACTTTGGTGCCTTCCTGCTTCAACAGTCCAATTAACTGACTGTGAGCCACCCAATTCACTCTTACCTTTAAAATGCCGGCCGGCCTTCCAAGAGTGTCCGTCAGCTGGTCCTCTCTTTCTCAGATCTTGGTAGGAACCTCCATTTGTAGCGGTAACACCCGCATTACCAATAACCGTTCACCATGTCCGAGCGAAGGGCTGCGGATTAAAAAATAGAGACAAGAGACAGCGAGTCATTCGTACGTTTGGATGTCGAATGCCATTTATTGAAAGAGGGAAGAAACCTTAAATACATACAGGCTTACAGCACAAATGGAGGAACCCCCGGAGGGCAGAAGTTCGCTGTCAATGGTCTACATTCCAGACTCAATGTTCTACATTCTAGCATCTAAGTAGTTAACGCCCAAAATACAGGATACACAACAAGGAACTTCCCTTAAGCATTCAGAAGGGTGGATACCGGCAGGGAATCTGAATAGGGAGGACACAAGGAACTTCCCTTAAGCATTCAGAAGGGTGGATACCGGCAGGGAATCTGAATAGGGAGGACATCTGATCAAGGTCAAGCAAGCAAGGCTGCAGCCACTCCCAGTCGGGGGCCAGGGCCCATGGCGCCCACACTTTCTAACTTCACAGCTGATCTTATTTCCTAAACTGTAAGCCTCTGAGTCCTCATGAATGGATCGCAGCTGATCTGCTGCTAAAAGCTAAAAGCTCAAAAAGCCTAAGATCTCAGTCCTCATGTCTTATACCTTTCTGCTTCCTGCCATCACTTCCTGAGACAGAGGACAGAGCCTCAGTTTTGTTTCATGACTGAAACTGTATAGGATTCAGGTTAACCTGCCTGGAGAGATGAACAGCAGTCCTTCTTTGTGACTGGGACACCTAGGACTTTTCTGAGAGATGCTGTCCTCAGGCCATAGGAGGTTTGCACATGACACATCCTCTGTTACTGTCTGTCTACCACTCTGTGTTTGCTGTAGAGACATATTCACATGTGCAGCAAACTCACTTTTTTGCATCCTGACATCCCCCTATGATTCTTTAAATGTGTACTACCATGCTTTTCTTTCTTCATCTTTATATCAGGCAACACGTGACTGTGTCTATGTTCTGTTAGGCTAGTTTTCATGTTTCCAAATTTAGACATTCAGCATAACTGGGTCACTTAGAAAATTTTTATGTGAACACACATAATCATGGCAATTTCAGAAGACTTTGTTTTTGCTCCCTGGGTTCTCATGCTTCCCTCTCCTTGCCCTTCATTACAGATGTCTTTTCCTGCTTTGACTTCCATTCTGGTTCCAAAGCCTACAAAACAGAAGCCAGAACGCCAAACACAGACACACAGTCTCGAAGGCATAATCTAGATTCTCTATATGGTATTGTTTCATGTTCCCAATCTTCATTATATTGTTTGATATAAGATTTCCACTTTCATTCAAGTTCCTCTAGGTTCAGATAACACTGAGGAAAAGGGGATGGAAAGAATGTAGAGGGTGGAGCTTGGAGAAGAGCTCCGTGAATACTGACTTCTGGACATGACATGGCTATCACGGTCATGAACTCATCATGGAGTTTTTATCTGTATAAACCTAACTAAGGCCTGGCCATCCAGGACCCTAGTGTAGATAGAGATGATGATTTCTAGGCCCTGCCTCTTACTGAGGAGAGGTTGGAAATGTATTGTTCTGGACATGGGGTAGAGTCATTTTTTTAGTGAGTGGTCACTGGTGGGGTTCCTATGTCCAGTGATTGGATCCACACACATGCACATAGGAGACACATGGAAAACAGAACCCCAGAGAGCAAGAGAGTTCAGAACAAAATAAAAACTATTTCTGAAATTATCAAAGACAAAAATACTTAAATGGTGGACTTATATCAAATTCCCAAATATAGTATGAGAAATGTGCATTTATTTCTGTGATACTCCTTCCTCAATTTTTATTACCAAAATGAGAGTATGAAACAAAACCAAAATCAGACATACTGAGTAGAATGTCTGAAAAACGTTCTTCTAACCTCAGAGCATCAGGACAAAGGGAAACAGCACCCCTGGAGGTGGCTTCCTATCAGTACTTGCCAAGGATAACTGTCTCCACAATGTGAAGAGCTGTCTCCACCACTGCCAAGCACAGGAAAAAGATTGTGCACAACAAAATGAGGGAAATACAGTGTGAGGTGCCAATACAAGATAAATGGTGATGATCTCTGGGATGTTACTGGTCACCTTGGATCAAACTCCCTCCTCACTTCTCTTCCTGGTGATTTACATTACCAAGGCATGGAGAAAGCCCTATAATTCCTTGCTGTGGGATGGTCTGTATATCAAATTGCTCTGATTGGTCAATAAATAAAACACTGATTGGCCAGTGGCCAGGCAGGAAATATAGGTGGGATTAACAGAGAGGAGAATTGAGAGAACAGGAAGGCTGAGTCAGAGAGACACTGCCAGCTGCCACCATGACAAACTGCAGGTGGAGATGCCAGTAAGCCACAAGCCACGTGGCAAGGTATAGATTTATAGAAATGGATTCATTTAGGATGTAAGAACTATATAGCTAGAAGCCTGAGACATTAGGCCAAACATTTTAAGCAATATAAGTCTCTGTGTTTAATTGGTTGGGTCTGAGCGGCTTTGGGACTGGCGGGTGACAGATATTTGTCCTGACTGTGGGACAGGCAAGAAAACTCTAGCTACAATTCCTTGTTCTCTATGGTGATCCTCACCACAGGGCAAACAGTTCCCATTGTTGAAGCATGCCCTCCTCTCCACTTCTTGTCATCACTTAGGGTTCTCTGTCTCTTTATTACTTCAGATAACTTAACCCCCAAGCCTGGACGCATGCTACAGCTTTTCATAAGGTGTGAAGAACAGCTGTCCTTATCATCCCTCACCAACGCAATAATCATATCTAGGAACCTTGGTTTTTAAGTGCCACAAGCTGAGGACAGAGACAGAGAGAGATATAAATACACAAAGGGAAAAACAGACTGTCATAGATAAAGAAGCAGAAGGACAAGTGCACGGGTCTGGTGTCCTGAATAGGAAGGGGAATAGGCTGAGCGCAGTAAGATGGGATCCAAATCAATTTCTGGGGTCTCGTCTAAAATAAACACATGAAATCACATGTACAAAATATTAATAAACTGCTTCCACACCAGTTATCTACTAGATGAGTAATAAGAATAAGAGGACTTCACTGACACCAAAGGAATAAATTTTAAATTGTATCTTAAGTATGATTTCTGATCACTAAGAACCCCAAATTCCATTCTAAGAACAGTTCTGGAATTTTTAGAGATACACAAATGCATTGAGGATGTGGTAGCCTGTTCTGCCCTCACTGCATCAATGTGGACTCATTGTAAACATTCCCAGGTTTCCCTTGGCAGGTCTGCACTGTCTAACTCAAAATATTTCCTGTATACTAGAAATTATAAACCAAACAGGACCAGGAAATGTTCCTGAGTATACATTTCCATTTCCACTAAGATGCACAGGACAAATGTCAGTCACCTGAAGGTAAACTGGAAACTGGTGCTTTTTTTATATACACTCAGGAACCTCCCCCAATGCAAAGCAGCCCTCAGGCTCAGGATGAAAGCCCAGGACTAGCTGAGAAGCCCCATCTCCTCCTCACTAGAGCCTCCAGCAGAGCATGGCTGTCCTGGTGCTGCTCCTCTGCCTGGTGACCTTTCCAAGCTGTAAGTGGGTCAGGGTTTCAGGAGAGGGACCCAGGCATGTCATCTATGGGATGTATGACTGATGGTGATTTTGTTTGTCTCCAGGTACCCTGTCCCAGATGCAGCTGAAGGAGTCAGGACCTGGCCTGGTGCAGCCCTCACAGACCCTGTCCCTCACCTGCACTGTCTCTGGGTTCTCATTAACCAGCTATGGTGTACACTGGGTCCGCCAGCCTCCAGGAAAGGGTCTGCAGTGGTTGGGAGTAATAAGGTATACTGGAAACACAGATTATAATTCATCCCTCAATTCCCGGATCACCATCAGCAGGGACACCTCCAAGGGCCAGCTTTTCTTAAAACTGAACAATCTGCAAACTGAGGACACAGCCATGTATTACTGCACCACAGACACAGTGAGGGAACTCCAGTGTGAGCCTGCACAAAAAACCTCCCTACAGAGACACTCAGGACCAGCAGGGGGCGATGAGGACCCACATGGACTATACAGCACCAGGACTCACTTCAAAACCTAGAGTATTGATTGGACTATGCTGTATGAGCATGTATTTTATTGTTAGAACCCGAGGTTTCCATTCTTCCCTGGGAAATCCTCTAGAGGCCCAACCCCATGGTCACGTTCAATTAAACTTCCTATTCATTCACATACTAAAATAAATGGATTTTTTTTCACAAATTGCCTATGCTATCTGTTTGCTTCTTGTATAACCTTAGATGTTCCATGTATATGCATTCCATCAGACATACATATATTTCAACAGGAGATCCACAGCTCCAGGGAGACTAGCTAGTAAGAGGACCCTAGGAAAGACCAAGCATCGCCCAGCTATGGAGACTGAACTTTATGACATTTAACTTTAAGTTCATTAGGTATGCTTAGGAATTTTGAACAATATGTCATTGATCTTCTTTATTTTTTATGCATATGAGGGCAAAACTACTACATTAAACTACTGCATTAAATTTGCTTTTTGATGACTGTGGGGCGTTTACCCACCACCCCCACAGCTTCCCAGAGTTTTCTTGAGTGCGAGCAGCAGGAAATATTAGATAGAAGGATTTATAGCGGAGAATGTTGCGGAGATAAACAGATAGAAAATACAGGATAGCCTCGAGAGGGCCTGGAACCTATTCCAACGGGCCCCGACTGTCTCTGGTCCAGGGTTTTTATAGAGACGCCAAGGGGTGGAGCAAAAGACCTCCTCCCCCAGCACAGCCAAGTGCAGACCATCTCAGACACCTGCACTCAGGCCCGTGGTCCTGATCATCCTCTATTTGGACCTGCTGGGTAAAGCCACGAGGAACCCCAGAACGGGCTCCCACAGGTCCCCCCTTCTTAATATATAAAAAAATAACTATTAATGGCTTACAGCAATCTCCATAGCTGTTACACCTCCCAGTATGGGAGTAGAGGATGATATAGATGGCATTTCTCTTTTGAATTAGGTCCAAGGTGACCACAGCAGTCTTAGCTGCCTCAAGCCCTTTCTAAACCAAAACTCTTAAGGCAACTACAAACTTAAAGAATCCCTTAGCTTCATCATTACCATTAACAGGTTAACATAAATATTGCTATACATAGTCACAATTCTCTCAATCTTACAACTCAAAGCAAACTCTTAACAGAACCATTAGAATTAGCATATATGGTGCTATATATAGTTAACAATTTTCTCCGTCTTACAACTTTAACTCACTCATTTGAATTTTCTTGTTAACAGAACATAGGAAAAACTTTGATGTATTCACATCAAACTTAAACATTTCCTCAATTCCACAAAGCCAGGGTGCATTAATATCAGTAGGTTTCTGCGAACATAATTCAATCTCATAGTTCCTCCTTTTCTTTATAATTTTTAAACAAAAACTCAAACCTAGTTAGAGGAACCCAAACTTATATGTTTAAACAGTTTCATTTGTAACACAAAACCAGTTCCATAAGTAATTCCATTTTTACATAAACAGTTCCACAAAACAATTCATAAATCTCCAGTTAATAAAGCATATATGCATACACAAAATTGCATCTTGATTCTAAGTAGAAATACATTTCTTCATTTAAACAGTTCCATTTTTAACCCAATTCCAGAAAACTCTTCCTAGGTCATTACTATAAGTAAGCTCAAAATTGTCCCATTACAATGAAATCGCTATTGTTCATTCCATTTAAGTACCAAAATTCAAATGATAAATATTGGTACTAGCCTTCCAAATTTGAAGAAATCCATAACCAAAATCTTTGTAATTTTAACTCATTTTTAAGTTCAAAAAGTTCAAACAAGAAATAAATTCTGGTATCAGGCTTTCACTTCCAAATATGAAGAGACATTTTTCAACCAAAACTTTTTGCAGTTAATTTTTGTTCAAACAAGCGTGTCTGCAACTTTTGTTCTCACAGACAGACCTTTTTAGTTATAGTAAGATTTTAAACCGCACCGTTTTTGCTGTTAGCTCAGGTTTTTCTGTGCTGCGTTGATATTCCACGAATCTCAGCTGCGGATGCCTTGTGCTGGTTCTGGCGTCCGCCATTCTTAGCTTCTTAGCGGCTTCTGGAGCTTTTGAAACCATTCAGACTGCCTACTTTGCAGTCTACTAGGACACTATCTCCTGTGTCTCAGGTGTTTTCACCATATACATTAATAGACTCACACTTAACATTTACACTTTTTCACAAACTCACATATAACATTTTTTTGCCTTGCAAAGCATTTAGACTCATATTCAACATTTACACGTTTTTACAAACTCACATACAACATATTAACATCTACTTATTTATACTTTATAGAACTACTTTAGCAAATATATTTCCTATTAATTCTTATATACTTATATTCATTCAATCTTATTTCTTATTTAAACTTACATTTACAACTAACATCTTACAAGCTTATTACTACATGTCTTAAGACTACCTTAGATACTTCTTACAAGCTTATATTCTTAAAGGAACTCTATAGATCTATTTTACAAACTTATATAGGCTACCATTAGCATATATCTAACTTA
Organism: Peromyscus maniculatus bairdii; assembly: GCF_049852395.1. Lineage (NCBI taxonomy): Eukaryota > Metazoa > Chordata > Mammalia > Rodentia > Cricetidae > Peromyscus > Peromyscus maniculatus. The sequence continues at coordinate 86,059,534 of NC_134865.1, read as the reverse complement.
GCAAACACCTAAAGATTTCTTAACAGATCTAACAAGACAGAATTTTTACAAACTCACATATCTTATTTTCATTTTTCTACTTCTTACTCTTAATTATTATCACTATCTCTATTATAAAGATTCTCTTAACTAGACAGGAAGTACGTACATCATTTCTAAAGTTTACAGTTTATAGTTAGCTTTGTTATAAAGCACTGGGATTTAGTAGTGAGTGTTGTCATTATAGAGTTGTGATACTTGTTGCTAGGGTACTGTAACATTCTCCGGACAAAGCCACATCCCCAAGTTGCCAGTTCTCTCAGCAGTTCCAGACCAGCAGAGATGCACTGTCAGCGGTAGACAGTTTTTAACTAGAGGCTGTCCCTACACCCAAATTCATAATAGTCCCCTAAGAACTTCAATTCAAACAAACGTTTCTATTACAGCAGCACTTTTGGTTTGCTCTACCAAAAAACTTCACTTCACACTGAGGGTGAAATTACCATATTTAGCTGCTGTAAAGCTCTTCGCCAAAAACTGCACAGCTATTAGGTGGTATTTTAAGGATTTTAAAGTGACTTGTTTGCTCTTATAGGTAGCTTTTTGTCATCCAACTGCCGTAAAAACTTTGCACAGCTATTAGGGTAAATAAGGCATTTTACCAACAGAGCCCCAAACCATGAAGTGCACCTAGTTCCGTATCCTTTCAATTTTTCATTGGAACTGACACTTAAACCCTTAGACGACTTTTCCACTTTTTCTTTTAAAAGCTGTATTTTAATTTTAGAGCTGACAAAAGTGTTTCAGGGCAATGTCGCCATCTTTAGCAGAAAAACTACCTTTCCCAGAATGCATTTCCCTTATATCAGTCCATAATATCAGTCCTTTATATCATTTTCCATATTTCTTATCGGGTTTGAGAGTCAACTGGTTCTCTTTTACCAGACTTGCTTACAAATTCTTGCCCGGGAGGTTTGAACAAAGTTTTTTGCTTTTGTAACGGGAGATTTGAACAAGCATTTTACATTTTCAGCTATGGCACATTGGGAGGTTTCTATTCTCCTCAGTTGGCTTTAACAGGTGTTTCTCCTTCATCAGACACTGGCCCCCAAATCAGAATCACACCTGCCTCGGTAGCCGGCATTGAGGCTGGCATTTCTGATAGCAACTTTCCTCGGGGCTTGTGTTTGTTTTAGCCAGTCAGTGAAAAACAAGATCATGTACAACAGCTTTTCCATAGCTCCTTCAGAGAGATTTTCTCCCACTGATCTTATTCTCATTTTGCTTGCTCCTTCCTTCCCCAGATGCAGAGCTTCAGCTATCTGCGGCTCTGTACCTCTGCTAGCTGCCTTTGGAGGTAGGGGCTTTCTTTTTCTCCCCCTGAATCTGCCTCAAATTCTAGCAGCTTTGTTAGGTCATGCATTTTCTGGGGAGGAATCTGTCCCCTCTGTTTCTTCAGAGTCTTTCTCCCTGACAGTATCCAGTTTGGTCTCAGTTTATCCCCTCTACCCCAGAAACAGTTTCCGACACTAGAGCGGCGGCTTTCCCTGCTACTGAAGGTAGGGGCTTTTTGTCCGTTTGTTTTCAGGGTCTGTGTGGTTTGCGTACAGACTGAAAATCTAACAAGGGAGGTTTTTGCCGTTTCTAAACTCCCATTAGGACAGGTGTTTTGCCTCATCAGGCCTTCACCTGACCCAGTCCCCCAGTGGGTTGTGTTTGCTTGTCTGGGTGCTCAGGACAGAGCTTATGCCAAAGGCAGTCACCCCTTAGGGCTACACTCCCTCATTTCATCGGGAGTCAGTTGAAACAAAGCTTTTCTCAAAGAGATGCTTTCTCTGACAGAAAAGAAAGCTTTACTCCTGGATAGTTCTGTTCTGCCCTGGCTGGGCTCTTTCCCCAGACAGCGTTCTGACTCAGCAGCACGACTGCTTCAGACACAGTTCAGCTTTACTGTTTTCCCAGAAAGGTCCTTTTTCTAATAGGAAAGCTTTTCAGATTTCTTTTTGCAGTCGTGGACCTATCAACCCGGGACTTGTAGGAAAGTGGACAACTGTGCCGTTCCCACCGGCTTTAGCTTTGTTTATTCATTAGCAATCTTCCCCTGGGTCCTGCACCTTCCTGCCTCAGCTCTGTGCTCCAGGAAGTTTACAACTGCAGGAACCCTAGTATCCCCGAAATGCACTCCAACTCAGAGACGCTGGCCAGTCACCTCTGGGTTTTTGCTCAGAAGCGAGGATACAATGCTAACAGTTTCGGGGAATCTTCGCATTAGACGATTAGGAGCACCTTTTCATTCTGAAACGCTCACTCAGAACCTTTGCTGCCTCAGCTCAGCTGTAACTGTGAAGCTTGACTATTTTGTTTTTCTCAGGTAAAGTTTCCTGTCCTTTTTGGGCTCTCTGTAGTTCTTCACCCACACTCTCCCCAAGCGTTTCCCTCAGGGTACTCTGACCCACTGTCTTTTACTAGCTTGAAGAGACAGAGCTTAGAAGGGGTTTTTAGAAACTTGTTCCAGCCTCTTGCACTGCAGAGAGGATATTTAAAGCTTGAAAGAGAACTTAGAGGTTTTGCTGTCTTAAGTTTGTTGGTTTCCCTTAGAGCTAATCACAGGTGGTCCCCATACTAATATCTTCAGGTGATTCTAATTTTTGTCCTTCTGAGGGAGAAAGTTCTGAAAGGCTTTAGTTTCTAAGTTTCTTAAGAGAGATAGATTAAGGCTTTTTAGAGAGATTTTTCCCCCAAAATTTTTCAAGGAAAGCTTTATAGTTTAAGAGAAAGGTTTTTTCCCCCAGGAGAAAGACCAACTTTTCCCAAAACTTCCCAACTTTAAACTTTGACTTCTTACACCCCCATTTTTGCCTCAGGGAGAAATTACTTTCTCCTGCGGCTTGGACTTAGCATTTCAGCTGTCCCCAGGTCAAAAGCTTCCATAGGAAACTTTTCCTTCCCCATAAGCTCAGAGAAGAGCTTTTTTACTACCCGAAAAGCCCAAAGAAAGATTTTTTCCCCAGTTTGCTTTCAAAGCCCCCAAAGTTAGAAAATTGAGTTTTTCTGTCTAGTTGCCTTACTTATTTTTTCCTACACAATCTTATACTTCTAGGTTTTTCCTAAACTATATTACTACCCTATATCTTATACTTATCACAGATAGAAATTGAGAAAGGGATAGAAGATAGAAAATTTTGACAGAAGAGAATTTCGCTGCAGCATCGGACATCCTTCCAGTCCGCTTTCCTTTTCTCTCGAGGATAAAACGCCTGCCTTCCCAAAAAATATATATAAAAATATATATATATTCCATAACACCGGCATGCCTTTCCACTGGCAGGGCTAACTCAGCACTTTCACCAAAAACTCTGTAATAAAACTATTATTTTCCTTTATCTTTAGTCCCTATTACTTTGTCTTTAGTCCCTGTTCATTTGTCTTTAGTCCCCCCTTTTTTTGTCCCTTTTTTCTTTAGTTCTTTTCTTTAGTCCCTTTTTTTCCCCTTTTTCTTTAGTCCCTTTTTTTCTTTAGTCCCTTTTTTTCTTTAGTCCCTTTTTTTCTTTAGTCCCTTTTTTTCTTTAGTCCCTTTTTTTCTTTAGTCCCTGTTCACGGCGCCATTCTGTGGGGCGTTTACCCACCACCCCCACAGCTTCCCAGAGTTTTCTTGAGTGCGAGCAGCAGGAAATATTAGATAGAAGGATTTATAGCGGAGAATCTTGCGGAGATAAACAGATAGAAAATAAAGGATAGCCTCGAGAGGGCCTGGAACCTATTCCAACGGGCCCCGACTGTCTCTGGTCCAGGGTTTTTATAGAGACGCCAAGGGGTGGAGCAAAAGACCTCCTCCCCCAGCACAGCCAAGTGCAGACCATCTCAGACACCTGCACTCAGGCCCGTGGTCCTGATCATCCTCTATTTGGACCTGCTGGGTAAAGCCACGAGGAACCCCAGAACGGGCTCCCACAGATGACATCTTGGAAACTTAAATATTCATTGTTTCTTTCTTCTAAACCAAGAGGACTTAAAATAGTTTAATTGGTTATCATTTTTTACAGATTCCTTTTTTATTTATTTCCCTCTTGGTAAAAATTACCTTTCACATCAAAGTCCCAAATAATGATTCCTCTGCAGGTATATTGTATGCTCTCAGGCCAGGAAGTTCTCAGCCACCAGTGTCCACATCCCAGCTGATATGAGCTGAAGGTAATCATTGTAACATTCTCTCCTCCTATCCCAACAGACGAAAAAGGCTGAACTTTCCTTATCTGTTTTAATTAGATTTATTCCAATAGCATTCTAAAATGTATCTAGAATGTATTTAGAATACATTCTAAAATGTATCTAGAATGTATTTAGAATACATTCTAAATGTATTCTAAAATGATGTATTTTGGCTATGAACATGACTAAAAGTAATAGCTCTTAATTATGGGGAGATATAATGAATTTCACATCCTTGATTGCTTAGATCTAGTCTGTGCACATACATCTTTACAAACAGGTGTTTCAGAGACCCTATGAATCTAAAATGCAAAATTAACTCCTGGATGTTTGTAGGAGACAGCCCTTCAAAAACTAATTCAGTTAATGGCTGACATGTGTCTCCACAATATAGTTAGGCTATCACAATTTGATGTAAAATGCACCAGAATAAACTCATGAATGGCACATGTGTGGGCCCATTAATTTTTATAGTTAAATGAGTTTTAAAACACAAATCCTTCAACAATTGATTACAGCATTCGCATATCTCTTCATCTAAGATTATATTGTTCCCAGGCCAAAATTTATATTCATGCACACTATTGTTAATAAAGTAGTTAATAAAAGAGTGTCTATTCTTTTTAAATCATCTGTGTTGTTTTTAATTAATCTCAAGTGTTTCATTTTACCAATTAAGCCTTGGAGCTCAGAGAGGCAGAGAAGGCACTTAACTGCTTCCTCCTCCACTTTTGTCCCAAAAAGAGACCTTTCTCCTACACTGCTTCAAACAAAACTCCTCCACCTGGATGCCCCTCACTTCTACTCCTGATTAAAAAATTTATTTGTAATTTTGAAACTAAACTTAGTACATGTGGATAAATATATCTATACTCCCCTTTCACTTTATTTATAAATTCAAGGTTTAAGTGTATGTACTTTTAGATCACAGAGGACATTTACTTTGAATTTCAGCCTGCCTTTTGCAAGCATCTTTTAAATTTAAGTCACTGTGATTCTTATGGGCCTGTCTCTGCCTCTCAAGTTATGGGATTAAAAGAGTGACCCACCATCCGTCTATGGAATCCTTATAATAGTTATTCTCACAGGGCTGTCCTGGATTAATCTGGTTCTCCATTTCCCACTACTTTTAGTGTTATGAGTAAACTTTCAGTTTTTAAATGTGTAATCTATCATTCTTGCTGATTTATTCTGAATTTGTTCCTTGGCAATATTTAATATTCTAGTCTTCATTAAGCATGAAGCCAATTTGTCCACTATTTCATTATTTTCCAGACATTTTGGCTCTATGAGCTACATAAAATTTTATCTTTATTTAAATTTTTCCAGGTTTTGCCATTTCCATCCTATCTCCCATGACCATCTGTCTCCCAGTTCGTGGTTTTCCATTTTGATGAAGATATAACATAGCTGTACCCCTGCACACACACCATGGTTGACAGAAGACACAGATTTTCCCTTTGCCTCACTTGTGTTTGTCTTATAGCCAACAGTGCTGCTGTTACTTCAGCATGTTGGGCTGACTTGGTGGTTCCTCCCTCAGTAACAGCTATCCCATCCTCTGGCCTACAGGCTGCAGCTTTCCCTTTTGTTTTGGTCTCATTAGTGGTTGTTGAGCCATCAGTAAACCATGCGTTAGCCAAATGTTGTGACCATGGCATCAGTGCCCACATTCCAATAGATGCCATTCTTGTGGGAGAAGTGAGTGGATTAGGGACGGGGATTATAGGCAACTGGGCTATTTCTTCAGTAAGGGAAGGCACAGACCTCTTGGCTACCAAATCCTGGTCACAATGGAATTCAGATAGGACCCAGTTCTACTATAATACCTTTCTTTTCATGGCTAAGCCTGTGAAGGACTCTGACTTTAAACAGATCTAATCCATCATAGTAAGGGGAGCCCTTCTAACCATAGGGTGGTAGGTAATGACTGAGGATAAGGTTCTTCATGCCTTGTAAAATGTACGGATTTGTTTCTCAGAGAGAATATTTATTTTTGTGTATGGAAATTATTTGCAAAAGAAGTGAACAGGCATATGTTAATGAATTCTTTGTTTGCTTTATGAGGTGACCCCCATTGCCAATTTACCAAAAAAAAAAATGATATGTTCTATGTTTTGGAACAACATGAATCTATCCTTGGTTACAAAATTTTGAATAAATAAAAAGCATGCTGGCCGCTAGTCAGCCAGGCTGCAAGATTCTCTTTACCATCATGCCTGGCTCACTTCTTTGCCTCTCCACTCCTTATATCCTCTGCGGGGACCTGTACACCGCTAGGGATGGCTCCCAGCATCTTACCATATCTGATGGCTTCTCAAATTATCCACAGCTGTTATGAATTTTCTGTCTGTATGGTTGTGCTTTATAGCAACTGAATTAGTTTGTTCCTAGGCATCTGTCTTAGGGTTTCTATTGATGCAATGAAATACCATGACCAAAAAGCAAGTTGGGGAGGAAAGGGTTTATTTGGCTTATACTTCAGCATTGTTGTTCATCGCTGAAGGAAGTCAAAACAAAAACTCACCAAGGGCAGGATCCCAGAGTTAGGAGCTGATGCAGAGGCCATGGAGGGAAGATGTTTTCTGGTTTGATTCCCATCGCTTGCTCAGCCCACCTTCTTAATGAACTCAGGACCAGCAGCCCAGGGATGGCACCACACAACATGTGCTGGACTCTCCCACAAATATCACTAAATGATAAAATGCCTTACAGCTGGTTATCAAGGAGGCATTTCTTTAGCTGAGGCTCCTTCCTCTGATGACTCTACAGCTTGTGTCATGTTGACACACAAGACCACCAAGTACAACTGACCCCTTCTCAACATGAAACACAAACACTTCTTTATTATGCCACAACCCTTCTTGCTTATTCATCCCCATGATCTTAAATAACTTTAAAAGTCTCACAGCCTTTACAAATTCAAACATATAAAATTTCAGTTCCTTTAAAATAGTCAATTTCTTTGAAAGCCCCTGTCGCTAGATTTTTCCACCTTGCCCACAGTCAGGACAAATCTTTGTCACCCGCCAGTCACACAGCCGCACAGACCCAAACAAGTTAACACAGAGACTTATCTTGCTTACAAACTGCACGGCCGTGGCAGGCTTCCTGCTAACTGTCCTTATCTTGCTAACTGTGCTTTTATCTTAAATTGATCCATTTCCATACATCTATACCTTGCCATGTGGCTGGTGGCTTACTGGCGTCTTCACATGCTGCTGGTCATGGCGGCGGCTGCAGCGTCTCTGGTCATGGCGGTGGCTGCAGTGTCTCTGGTCATGGCGGCGGCTGCAGCGTCTCCTTCTGCCTTTCTGTCCTTTTATTTCTCCTCTCTGTTAGCCCCGCCTATCTTTCCTGCCTAGCCACGGCCAATCAGGTTTTATTTATTAACCAATCAGAGCAACTTGACATACAGATCATCCCCCAGCACAGCCAAGTGCAGACCATCTCAAACACCTGCACTCAGGCCCATGGTCCTAATCATCCTCTATACGGACCTGCTGGGTAACGCCACAAAGAACCCAAGAAGGGCTCCCACAGGACATACAGAACATCCCACAGCAAGCCCCAAATCTTTCAAAATTCAAGTTCTCAACTGTGGGCTCCAGTAAAATATTTTCTTACTTCAATGGAGAAAAATCAGGGCATAGTCACAATCAAATCAATGCAAATCAAAATTTCAAACTTCCAATATCTGGAATCCAATCAGGATCTTCTGGGCTCCTCTAAAGGGCTTCGGTCTCGTCTCCAGATCTTCCCTCTGATGTACACACAACTCATCTTCTAGGCTACATCTGGCTCCATTCTACTGTTATTGCTGTCCTTGGTGGTCATCCCATGGGACTGGCATCTTAACACATTGGGGTCCTCTACTGCAACTAGTCTGCACTTTCATCAATAGCCTCCCATAAGAAATCATGGTGCCAAGCCTCAACTTCTCTGCATGACCCATTAAGTCCTGGGCCTTTGACTGCCACTGAGACTGCACCATCACCAAGGGCCTCTCCTGACCTCTCACAGTGCCAAGGCTCAGCTGCTCTCCATGACCCCTTCATGCCTTCAACACCAGTCACACCTGTTGACTTTTTCACATGTCCAAGTCCAGCTGCCAGCAGTATAGGATTCAAGTATAACAGAAAAGACAGGCATGGTCAGTGATCCATGAGTCCTGGAAAGATTTACATCCACCATAGTCTTCACACAATGTATGCACAGCAGAACAAACACTGACCAGTGGTCTAGCTTGTCATGGGATGTGTGGAAAGCCATTGATCCTGGGAAGGCTCCTTCAAGGAGACTAGGAGAACAATGTAGCTGGTGACATACCTGAGCCTCAGGTGTCTGTCCTACTTAGCAGGTAAGGTGACTTTGTGCCTCACCTCCCTTTCTAAGAAAGCTGTTAGATCACTCTGTTGCCTGGAGTTTATAGGATCTTCTGTGATGCTGTTAGCTACCATGTGTGAGAATAATTTTTCTTTTCATCTTTCTATTTATGTATTTATTTATTTATGCTTTTTCAGTGCAGGTCATTGGATTCACCAGCACTGAGGAATTTTCCTTTTAATACAGATTGATTCTTTCCCTTAGGCTTTCTTCCACACACCCCTTCACTATATATCTGTTCCCATGAGGATGAGGTAGGTGTGTGGTCTCCATGTGGACATTACAGGCTCAGGCCCGTAATATGATCATTTAAGTCATTTTTTTTAAAAAAATAACCAAATTTTTCATAACTTTGCTAAAGGGGATGGATCTTCTCAAAAGCATATATATTTCAGATATGTGTCCCTTTGTAATAAAAACAAAGGAAAGGAAGGTAGGAAGGAAGGCAGGGGGAGGGAGGGAAGAAAGGAAAAGAAAAAGATGGAAAGAAACAAATCCATGCTTGCTTCATTTCAGAAAAAATGAGAGATGAGAGGAAGAGCAAGAAGAAGCTGTGAGTGTTCAAAGAAAGATTGACAACCTGGAGCAACAGGAAGGAAACTGAGAGGAACCTTCCTTAGTCTGTGTTCTTCTAGGGGTTCTAGGAAATGATCAATGAAATTGTGCTCAAGGTAGATTGGCCATAAGGGAGCCTGTCACCCGAACTGGACCTACCCAGTGTTCTGAGGAGCTAAGGCTCCCTGAGAATTTGAGGATGTGTTCAACACAAGCAGTTTCACAGTTAGGGACTCTTTTAAAAAAGCAGTAAGATAGGAATGACTCCAGCATTCATGAATACAGTCAAGATTTAAAGGACTTCAATTTGTGAGGGAAGGAAGCCACTGCTGGTGAAGCAACTGCCCATCAGAGCATTGAAGTAGGAGGTCTATAATGTTCTACCGTGATGGTTTTTTTTTTTTTTTTTTTTTTGGTTTTTCAAGACAGGGTTTCTCTGTGTAGCTTTTGCACCTTTCCTGGAACTCACTTGCTAGCCCAAGCTGGCCTTGAACTCACAAAGATCCGCCTGCCTCTGCCTCCAGAGTGCTGGGATTAAAGGTGTGTGCTACCACCGCCCGGCTAGTGATGGACTTTTAATAAACTACACTAATTTGAAAACTTTTCTTCATCATTATTTTTTGAAAATTCATTTACCATTGTAATGTGTCTTGGCCATGTTCTCACTCAGCACTTTCCCTCCAATTGCCCCACTACCAGCCCTCTCAACTTCATGTCCTTTTTTTTTTTTTTTTTTTGGTTTTTCAAGATAGGGTTTCTCTGTGTAGCTTTGCACCTTTCCTGGAACTCGATTTGGAGACCAGGCTGGCCTTGAACTCACAGAGATCCACCTGCCTCTGCCTCCCTAGTGCTGGGATTAAAGGAGTGTGCCAACACCGCCCAGCTATGTCCTCTTTTGATAACACAACAACTCCAATTAGAGTCACCCATGTGATTGTGGGAAGTGGAGTCAACCAATCTTCAAAGGCAACCAACCTGTAGCCACATCCACAAATAAATGACTCTCCATCATGTTTGTATCTATATCCCCCAGCAACCACCATTGAATGCAGTCTATGACTGTTCAGTGCTGAGAATAAACAACTGTGTGAGTGCTTGTCCACAGACAGAACATCTACATCACAGCATCCACATCCCCCACTTCTCTACTCATCATGTCCCTCCCACTAAGGATCAAGGAACATCACTAACGACTGGGTTGAAGAAATGTAAGTATTGCAAAAAGGGGGAGAGGTACTGTGAGATGGAGCCCTTTGAACCTCACATGGTAATTGTACACAGCAGCTCACAATAGCTATGGATCCTTGTACAAGATGTGCATGAAAGTAAGGCAGTTAGATGATACAGATGTAGAGGAGAGGGGCTGCATTTGTCTGACCCACCTGAGATTCTCAATATTCTTTTTACTTAGCAAATAATGCTTAAAATTTTGAAAATGAAAACACAGAAATGGTCCAATAACTACAGTACAAAGGACTCAGAGCTATAATGAAATCTACCACTGGCATTTTGTCAAGGAAGATAAAGTTAAACTGTTTGCTAAGTATTTGTTTCAAGCACATAAGGTAGAGCTGTTCTCAGCCTGATCAAAGAAGCCTCTTTCTGAAGCTTGACATTTAATGTCTGGATTGATGAGAGCCATAATACTGAGAATAAGTAATTGCTGAAGACATACCCCCAAATACACACACACACACACACACACACACACACACACACACACACACACACACACACATACATACATATTGTGTCTGCTGAATCATAAGAAACATAGAAAAAACAGCTTAAATGAATGCAGGGACTAAAGTACAAGGAGGACATTGGCAGAGCAGGCTGCTGTCTGATGGACAAATTGCAGACATTACAATTATGCACACAAAGTAGCAGCAACATACTGCAGATCCCCACAAAAAAGAATGTATGGAAGTGATAGAAGAAAGGATATAGGAGTGAGTGAGAGGGAGAAGGAGGGAAAGAGGAAATAAGGAAGTAGAAAATTTGAAAGAAGTCAGGGAAGGTGGACTGGAAAGGAGAGAAGAGACACGAGAGTAGGAGGGACTGGAACGTGTCATCAGGAGTGAGAGGCAGAGGAGAGATGGCAGTAGGAATGAATGATTCATAGATTTTTTGGATAAACCTTATTCTGTCTCAATATTCATAAAATGGCTTCTTCTTCAGGAAACCTTTTTCCCTGTTTCAAAGAAAGTATTCTCCAGTTCCCTCCTCATTAACTGCCATTTCAAAGTAACTAAAATATCAGTACAGGCTTTCCCACAGGCCTATCTGATGAGGTTGGATACTTTCCAACTGAGGTTCCTTCTTCCCAGATGACCATAGCTTGTGCTACATTGACAAAATTCTAACTACCATACAACTAAACAATCTGGTATTATCATTGTAACATGACACACTGATGAATGTCTGTGTCCACTGGACATAAATATATAAATGACTGAACATATACTTAAAAATAAAGTTCTACCTCACAAATAAAAGATAATTATAAACTCGTTTGGCTTTACCATGAACACCATCCCTTTCCAAATTACTTTCTCTTGGTAAAGTCCTTCTACAGAGTTTCATAGGAAAGGTAAACCCAAGTAGCATGAGAGTACAGTATTCTATCCCTGAGTTAAGCAGAAATTAAAATACTTGAGTAAGGGACCTCATGGCAAGTTCCCAAAATATGGTGTAAGAATATAAGAATGATAATGATTTCAAAGATTTTATAGCCAAAATAAAAATATCAGACAAACTCGAGATGATATACTGACCATGATGTCTCAAAAATATTCTTCTAACACTCAGAACATCCCTAATAAGGACATCAGAGCACTCATAGTGATGGGTACCTATCTAAACTTAAGTATGATGTCTGTCACCCAAAGTTTAAGACCTATCTCCACCACTGACACCCACAGTACAAAGATTATACACAGAGGAATGGGGCCACAAAAAATAGGGTGTCCAATTATAAAGAAATGGTGGATGGCATCTGGGACTACCTCAACAGGTTATTTTGAATTATTCTCCTCCCTTCTCTGGTGATTTACATTACCAAGTCATGGAGAAAAGCCCTGCATTCCCTTGTTCTCTGTGGTGAGCCCCATTTCAAGGGAAAGGATTCTACATGTTAAAGCTCATCCCCCTCTTCACTACTTGTGATTCACTGACTGTTATTTCTCTCTTGTATTACTAACACTCAAGCTGGGTTGCATGCACTGCTTTTTTATGAGGTGTTGTAAACATCTCACTTCCCAACCCTTACTAATGAAATAATCATTGTTTAGGATTTGTTATTTTTTACAAGCTGACAAGAGGCAAGAAGAGTGATGTAAAAGTACATAGAGATAAATGGACAGTCAGACCAGCAGACAGACAAAAAATCAGCAGGTAGTCCAACTCATTTCCAGATATCCTGTTGCTGAAAGGGCAGGTGAATACTGTATGCCCACTGACATGGAAGCAAAGTCAATACCTTGGATCTCCTCTCAGATAAACATTTAATATCACATGCACTAAATGTTTGTAAGTTGCTTCTTCACAAGTTGGATATTCTAGGTAGGTAAGAAGACTAGATTACCTCCACTAACAGATGATTTCCAGTAGTTCCTTAATCTGGATTTGGCATCATTCTAAATTTCAGCCCTCTGCATAAATTTCCTGGAATATACAGATGCATCAAGAATGTGGTATCCTGTTCTGCTTGTACAGAGTCCACAATGTTTGTGGACTCAGTGTTTTTCATCCAAGGCCTGCATAGTGCAAAGCATGCAATTTTCTGTTTATCAAGAATTAGAAAGTCAGATGATACTAGAAAATTTTCTTCAGTTTGCATCCCCAGTTCATCTAGGAAGCACAAAACAAATCTCAGTCACATGAAGGAAGAGTGGAACCCTTGCCCTGTGCTTCCTTTTATCCTCTCAGGAACCTCCCCCAATGCAAAGCAGCCCTCAGGCTCAGGATGAAAGCCCAGGCCTAGCTGAGAAGCCCCATCTCCTCCTCACCAGAGCCTCCAGCAGAGCATGGCTGTCCTGGTGCTGCTCCTCTGCCTGGTGAGCTTTCCAAGCTGTAAGTTGGTCAGGGTTTCAGGAGAGGGACCCAGGCATGTCATCTATGGGATGTATGACTGATGGTGATGTTGTTTGTCCCCAGGTGCCCTGTCCCAGATGCAGCTGAAGGAGTCAGGACCTGGCCTGGTGCAGCCCTCACAGACCCTGTCCCTCACCTGAACTGTCTCTGGGTTCTCATTAACCAGCTACGGTTTAAGTTAGGTCTGCCAGCTATGGGTCAGGAGTGGGTGGGAAGAATAGCATGGAGTGGAAACACAGAGTATAATTCAGTTCTCAAAACCTGAATCACCATCAGTAGGGACACTTCCAAGAGCCAAGTTTTCTTAAAACTGAACAATCTGCAAACTGAGGACCAGCCATATATTACTGTGTCAGACACACAGTGAGGGAACTTCAGTGTGAGCCTGCACAAAATGTTCCCTACAGACACATTTGTATCTTGTTGAAAATGAGTTTTTACTAAAAGTACTAAGCAATGATTCCTCCACATGATGAATGTCCAGTTTTTGTTTTGGGGATAACTCATAAAATTTACTCTCTCCATATATGAAGAACAGGATATGTAGTTAATAACTGTGATCACATCCATACAACTCATTATTTGAGACAATCCCTTCCATCTAACTAATTAATCTTCACACTTTCATTGTCCAAACCATGAATACCCTGATACAGTTTTACTTTCCCTGAGAACTGTTTCCTAGGTTACACTTGATAAGAGGTCCTTTTGTTCTCTTGTTGCCTGGCTGCCATTTACAGAATGCCCCCCATATTCATTAAACTCAATGTGGTATGTAGACTCTTGTGAAGAGAGCTACAGAAAACAAGAGAAAAAAGGTTGATAACTCATCCAGGTGCTGGGGAAGCAACTGGGCATTTATGTTCAGTTCCTGACACACATCTTTAGTAGTTCATAACCACCAGTAAGCACAGAAGACCCTTGCTTAATTTGTCTCATGAGCACTAAACTACCCACAGAGCAACATATACACATAGTTAAAAATAAAGTATGTCTTTCATTTTTTGACATCTGGCATAGGAGGCAGTATAATTAAAGAATTTTGAGTAGTATAAATGAGGCCTTGATTCAAATGTTAATATTTCAAAGACATATTCCTCATTTTGATTGCTTAATAGTGTGTTAGAAACATCACTACTGCTTGTTAAAGGTTAGGACACAGTCTCACCCAATAGATCATTCTCATTTTTCTGCTCAAGGGCAACTCATTTCTATAATTTAATCTGAGTCAGGAGGATAACAGATATCTCAGGGAGCATGGAGTTGAGAGGTGATGTCCTCATGAACAGACATCATCCTGCACTCCATTCCCTGGTTGGGCTCCTTTATCTTGACCAATCTATGTGGGAAGAAAAGGTTGCATAAAGCCAACTTCTCTAATGACCAGAGAAATGGATATTCAAGCCAAAAGAATAAATTTTCCTTGTATTCAAGAGAATGAATGCTATTTCCCAAAAGATAGAATGCAATCAAGTCTTAGGATTGAGAGGAAGGGGTCCCTGTGCAATGTCCATAAGAATATGGTTCTAGTGTGATATTAGCAAATATTGTGGTGGTCCCTAAGAGAATTACATACACAAGACCACCTGACCTGGTGATCTTAATTCTGTGAGTAGACAAAGGAAGAAGAGAGGTAGGCATGGAAGCAGGGAAGGATGGAGAGAAGGAAGGGAGATACATGAGAGAAGGCATGGTCAGAGGGTCTTCAAGAGTAAAAGAGAAAAGAGAGAGTGTATTGGAATGGACTAATACAATCACAGTACATCATAAACTAGCAGGATATTTTGTTTTTAAGTAGAATAAATGACATATACTGTAAAAGAGCATTCTAAATGTCATAGGATGTTAATATATGTATACCTGTCTGTCCTTGTATGTGTATCTTTGTGTAGCTGTGTCTCTGTTGTATGTCTGTCTGTGTGTCTATGTCTGGGTGTTTGTGTGTTTCTTGAGAGATGCATGTATTCTCATAATATGAATTGTTTACATTAAAGAAGTTACCACAGCATCATCTGGTCACAAAGCCAATTTCAGGGGTCAGGCACCCAGGGAGACTGTGCGTAGGAGGTTAACTTCAGGGACTTGGTCTCCATTCCCTGAGCAATCCTCTGTAGACAGCCTAACTTCCCTTCGTGTCTAAGACCCCAGTGACACTCAGAATACCAGTGGCTGAGACACATCTCAGCAGCCTTATCAGACTCTTGGTAGGAGCCATCAACTAGGGATGCAGTTTCTTCCTCACTCTCCTCTTCCTCCTCTCTTTATTGATTGTTCGTTTGGTTGGCTGATTTGATTGGTCTTCCCTGCTCCTACTTTCTTGAGACTGATGCTCAGAACATCGATCCTTTACACTTTCTTTCTCTGCTGTGTTACAGTTAGTCATAAGTGCTGGGCATCAAGGAGAGGAACTTGGGGAAGTTTGTGTTTGTTTCAGGATTATATAATGCACTGCTATAATTAAAACATTATAACTGTAGGAAAAATGTGATGTTTTGAAAGATAGGAGGGCTAGGCATACAGCACTACATTAGTGTTTGCCTTTTATCTGCAAGTTCTTAACTCAAGAATCATTCTAATTTTTAATAAAGATCAGAATTTTACACAGAAAAATGTCATTTCTCACATTCATAGACATAAAAGAGGCAATCTCATGGGTAGATGGGGAACAGCAATAACTAGGGTGGGAATTGCAGATGGAAAGTGGTGTTTAATAGAAAGGGAACAATAATGTAGTGAGTTACAAAAGTTCTGTTCTTGTGTTGAATAAGAAGCAATTCAGTTTAAGTCTGCAGCATCCATGACAGGCTTCTAAATAACAACAAACTATGAGTTCAACACAGGGAACGGGCATTGTTTGAATGATTGGGAATGCTAATTGTTGAGGCTGTATGTGAATATATGTATATTTGCACTTAAATGTGGAAGTCACAAGTAGAATCTGAGTGTCTTCCTCTATTGATCGCTAGCCTATTTTTTTAGACAGGGTCTCACACAGAACCTGGAGCTCATATGTTCAGATAGAAGGGTTGGATGTGAAGTCTCAGAGAACCTCCAGTCATTAACTCCCCAGTGCTGGGAATATAGGATAAACCATCACAGCTAGCTTTGTAGTTATTTGCAGAGGATCAAACTGAGATACTCATACTGGGAGGCAGGCACCTCTCACTGAGCCATCTCTTCAGGCATGAATTTTATCACAACACAGTGTATGCATTAATAAAAATGTTGTAACCTAGCAGGGCAGTGGTGGTGCATGTCTTTAATCCCAGCACTGGGGAGGCAGAGGCAGGCAGATCTCTGTGAGTTTGAGGCCAGCCTGGGCTACAGGGTGAGTTCCAGGAAAGGCACAAAGCTACAGAGAGAAACCCTGTCTTGAGAAGCCAATATACATAAAAATAGATAGATAGATAGATAGATAGATAGATAGATAGATAGATAGATAGATAGATAGATAGATAGATAGATAGATAGAGATAGAGATAGATAGATATATATATAGTAACCTATAAAACAAATACATAAAATACATCATGACTTTTAATACTAAAGTATACTTTATTCAGAGAAATTTTCATTTAAGTTATAATAGCATTTGGTACATAAGAATTGATTATATATTATGATATATAAAATATTGTATATTCCAAAAGTTTACAATAATGATATTACAAAATATGGAAGCATTTATAAGCCTACCTAGAAAATATAATTATATATTATGTTGATATTAATACTCATAATGAAAAATAAGAATAGTGTTATAGATATTTGTTCAAAAGGTCTTATAAAACATATATTCAGATTAATTGACCTAGATAGAGATATTTTAGCTTGATGGGGACTTTTTTTAGATAAGTTGACTCTTATAACATCCACATATTACACTATGCAAATATGATTGCACCTCTGGTTTTCAAAGATGTATGTGAAATCCTTATTGTGCTCCAAGACAGTATTTCACCCAGAGACATATCAATTAACATCAGGGAAACTTGAGCTCTATTACCTTGGGCTGGCATGACTACAGAATTAGGGCCAGCTTTGGAGTCACTGGAGAAAGCTGTGTAAAAGAGAGGCTCCTGACATGTCAGACAAACAGCCAAACCACCCATGCAGGTCATGTACTAGGTAGGGACAAAAGAAAACTATTTTTATAAGATAACATGTATTGGCAATTATGGGTTTTTTAATCAATCATTGTCTATACAAAAATTAATGTCATATAGCCAATCTCTTAAATGCCCTTTAAACTTTGCTGGTTGTGGAATTTGGCAATTTGAAGGGAGGATCTAGAAAAAGATGACATAAAGGAAATAATGATCAGATACATTACAAGAAAAATCTTTTTCCAAAAAAATTAATTGTTAAAAAACAGTATATGTGATGGTCAAGAATGGTGTGCACACCTTTAAACCAGTCACTAGGGAGACTGAGGTAAGAGAATCTCTCACAGTTCAATATCAACTTGGTCTACATAGTGAATCCAAGCCAAACAGAGTGAACCTATAAAATGAATAAAGACAGAAAGTTAGTCCATCTACCTCTGAATATGTTTCTGCCTGTGGAGATGATTGTGTGTGTGTGTGTGTGTGTGTGTGTGTGTGTGTGTGTGTGTGTGTGTCTGTGTCTGTGTGTGTGTGTGTGTGTGTGTGTGTGTGTGTGTGTGCCTTTGGATGTGGGACTGTATGTGTGGCTGTGGTTGCAGTTGGGCAGACGCCACATCCATCCTCTTGTCAGAAGGCTTTGAAATTATCCTAGTGTTTTCTCTACAGATGTGACCAACATCATAATCAAATCAGTGAGGGAAGGAAAGAGATTATGTCATCTTAAATCATGCAGTCCATCATGTAGGAAAATCAGGACATGAAATCAAAGCAGGAACCTGGAGGTGGGAACTGAATCAGGAACCATGAAGGAACTCTACTTAACATCTTGCACTCCACGGTTGTTCAGCATGCTTTCTTGTACAACTCAGGAACACCTTCCCATGGACGGCACCACTCCCATCAGACTGGACACTCCACATCAATCATTGCTCAAGAAAATGACCCCACAGAAATTCTTGCAGAACAACCTGATGAAGGCCTTCTTATTCAACTGAGGTTCCTTGTTCCCTGATACCTAGTTTGTATTATGTTGACAAAATTCTAACCATAACACAAATGTACAACACGATACTGTCATGAAAACATGACCCATTAAGTGAGTGTCCCTGCATCCACCAGACATAAGGGAACAATGACTGAACATACACTTAGGAATAAGACCTCTCAAAGAGGATGTAATTATAAATATTGGGTAGAATTATCATGAATTCTTCCCCTTTGCAAATTATTTTGCTTAGTGAATTTCTTTAGGGAAATCATGGAAAAGGGAAACCCAAGGAGCAAGGAAGTACAGAATATGGATACAAACTATCTCTGAAATCACTAAAGACAAAAATAGTTGAATAATGAGACTTATGGTAAGCTCTCCAATATGGTATGAGAGATGTACATTTATTTCTGTAATATTCCTACCCAAATTTTCGTTACCACAATGAAATTATCAGATAAGCCCACCATGAGACATACTGAGAATAATGTCTGAAAATATTCATCTAACACTCAGAGCATCAAGAATGTGGGAAGACAGCACTCATAGTGTGGGTGACCATCAGAGCTTGCACAGGATGACTGACTCTCTGAGGTTAAGATCTGTCTCTACTACTGCCACTCTGAGTACAAAGATTATGCACACAGAAATAAGGGACTCAAAATGTGAGATCTCCAGTACCAATACAAACATTCTTGGTGTGCTGACTGAGCAGGTGGACTCCAGCTCTGTGCTTCACATCACCATGGTTTACATAAGCAAGGTGTGGAGGAAAACTCAATAACTCTTGTTCTCTATAGTGAACAACCCCTCAAGGCACAGGGTCCCCATGTTCATGTCTACTTCTTCTCTACTTCTTGTCTTGACTTCAGCTTCTCTGGCTTATTTTCTACTTTAGTTAACATAAACCTCAAACCTAGTTGAATACTATAGTGTTTTATAAACAACTGATCTTCCCATCCCTTAACAATGCAATAATCATATTTAGAAACATGTTATATTCTGTGTTGATCAAAAAGAGGTATAAAGTACACAGAAAAAGATAGACTGGAATAAATCAAAAGGCAGTAAAACTAATCTCCAAGGTATAGTGTTCCCAATTGAGAAGGTGAATCGTTTGAAAACAGTCTCTTGGGGCTCCTCTCAGATAAACACATGATCACATGTAATAATGTTAGAGAGCTGCATCCTCACAAGCTATAATCTAGATGAGTTATGAGAATAAGGTTGATCCCACTAACACCAAGATAATAAAATTTAGCTGTTCCTTAAGCAGAGTTTCTGATTAATAAGAGGCCCAACTCCATCCTGGATTCACTTCAGGAATTTATAGAGATGTACAAATGTATTAGGGCATGGTACCCAGTTCTGCCTGCACTGTGTGGATGTGGACTCACTTAGTATAAACACTCCCATGATTTGCTTGTCAGGTCTGCACAGTGTGATTCATACTATTTCTCATTTCTCAGGGATTGGAAATCCAGAAAATAACAGGAAAATGTTCTTGAGTTTCCATCTCCAGTTCATCAAGGAAACACAAGGCAAATCCCAGTCACCTGAGGGAAGAGTGGAAGCCTTGCCCTGTGCTTCCTTTTATCCTCTCAGGAACCTCCCCCAATGCAAAGCAGCCCTCAGGCTCAGGATGAAAGCCCAGGCCTAGCTGAGAAGCCCCATCTCCTTCTCACCAGAGCCTCCAGCAGAGCATGGCTGTCCTGGTGCTGCTCATCTGCCTGGTGACCTTTCCAAGCTGTAAGTGGGTCAGGGTTTCAGGAGAGGGACCAGGCATGTCATCTGTGGGATGTATAACTGATGGTGATGTTGTTTGTCCCCAGGTGCCCTGTCCCAGGTGCAGCTGAAGGAGTCAGGACCTGGCCTGGTGCAGCCCTCACAGACCCTGTCTCTGACCTGCACTGTCTCTGGGTTCTCATTAACTGGTTATCATGTACACTGGGTCCGCCAGCCTCCAGGAAAGGGTCTGCAGTGGATGGGAATAATAGCATGGAATGGAAACACATATTATAATTCAGCCCTCAATTCCCGGGTCACCATCAGCAGGGACACCTCCAAGAGCCAAGTTTTCCTAAAACTGAACAATCTGCAAACTGAGGACACAGCCATGTATTACTGTGCCAGAGACACAGTGAGGGAACTCCAGTGTGAGCCTGCACAAAAACCTCCCTATGGAGACCTCTGGTACCAATAGGGGGCACCAAGGACCAGCAGAGATTCCTGAGTACCACAAGTAAAGTTCACTTCAGAAGCTATTAAGTCCTGGACTATGCTGAATGAGCATCAGTTTTAGTGTCAGAACCTGTGGTTTCCTCTTCAAGCCAAGGATATCCTCTAGAGGCCCCTCCAGACTGTCATATCCCATTCAACCTTGTATGTGTGCACATATTAGAGCAATTTTTTCCCATACACCCTAAGCTATCCAATTGCTTCTGATTACCAGCCAGAATGGCAGCAAAATTTATATATTCCGTGTGTGTGTGTGTGTGTGTGTGTGTGTGTGTGTGTGTGTGTGTGTTTATCAATTGATATTTCAAAAGGAGTCTGAAATTGTGACACATGTTGACTTTAAGTCCACTTAGGAAGCTTGGGAATTTCTAGTAATTTGTAATTTATCCTCTTTGTTTTTGACCATGTGATGGAGAAACTGCAACTTCCAAGAAATATTATCATTTTCCAAAATTAGGTTTGAAACAGAAAAATCTATTATTTCCTTCTTCTAAACCAAGATAACTTAAAAGATTATACTTGGTGATCATTTGTGAAAACTTCTATTTTCAAAAATTTTCATCTTGTTAAAAATTAGTTTGCTATTATGAATAGTGCTGCTATGAACATAGTTGAGCAAATGTCCTTGTGGTGTGGTTGAGCATGTTTTGAGGATATGACCAAGGGATATTGCTGGGTCTGGAAGTAGGCTGATTTCCAGTTTCTTGAGACACTGCTCTACTAATTTCCAGAGTGGCTGACAAGTTTATACTCTCACCAGCAGTGGAGATTTCTCTTTTCTCCACATCCTTCTCAACATAAGCTGTCATTAGTGTTTTTGATCTTATCCATTCTGACAGGCATAAGATGGTATCTCAGAGTCCTTTTGATTTTTTTCCTTTTATTTTATTTTACAATACCATTCAGTTCTACATAACAGCCACAGATTCCCTTGTTCTTCCCCTTCCTGCCCCCTCCCCTTCCCCCCAGCCCACCGCCCATTCCCACCTCCTGCAGGGCAAAGCCTCCCCAGAGGACTGAGATCAACCTGGTAGACTCAGTCCAGGCAGGTCCAGTCCCCTCCTCCCAGATTGAGCCAAGCGACCCTGTAAGAGTCCCAGGTTTCAAACAGCTATCTCATGCAATGAGCACAGGACCTGGTACTACTGCCTAAGTGCCTCCAAAACAGATTGAAAGACCCCCACTCCATTATGAGGACATGGGGCGTTGGGCCGATGTAATGCCCCCCCCCAATAACTTAGCCTAAGAAATGCCATTCTGAAGGAATCAGAAAAACAGGAGTTCACAGCTGTGACTAACTAGCCATCCGGCCTTGGGAGAGAGAGATAACTGTGGCCAGCCATCCGGCCTAAGATAGGGGATAATTGGGTCAGCGGCCTTGGGAGAAAGACAGTTGAGTTATAACAGGATATTTTATGGCGGGCCCCTGGCCTTGAGGAACAAGCGGCTGGGCTGGAAAAACACCCACTATACGCTGTACAAGGCCAAGTTAGCCACACATCAAACTTCTGATAATTAAAGAACGCGACCCCAAGTTCACCCTGGCCTTCTGTAAAACAGCCAATAGGGACCCTGTAACTATGCTTCTCGCTTCTGTAACCGCGCCTCTGCCCCTGAAATTCCATAAAAAGTCCCCTTTGCCCTAGGTAGGCGCGCAAGTCCTCTGAGAGACTTGGCCCCGGGTACCTGTGCATCTAATAAACCCTCTTGCTGTTTGCATCTGATCTGTGGTTTCGGTGTGTTCCTTGGGTTTGGGGTCTCTCCCGGAGGAAGATCTCTCCCTGGGGGTCTTTCAAGATCAAGCCAATCAACTGTCTCACCTATTCAGAGGGCCTGATTCAGTTGGGAGCCCCTCAGCCTTTGGTTCATAGTCCATGTGTTTCCATTCATTTGGCTATTTGTCCCTGTGCTTTATCCAACCTTGGTTTCAACAATTCTTGCTCATATAAACCCTCCTTTGTCACCTATGAACATATAATTTTTGACAAAGAAGCCAAAAGTGTACAATGGAAAAAAAGAAACCATTTTCAACAAATGGTGCTGGCATAACTGAATATCAATGTGTAGAAGGCTGCAAATAGATTTACATCTGTCACCGTGCATAAAACTTAAGTCCAAGTGGATCAAGGACCTCAACATAAATCCAGCTACTCTGAACCTGCTAGAAGAAAAAGTAGGAAGTAGTCTTGAACGCATTGGCATAGGAGATCACTTCCTAAATATAACACCAGTATCATAGACACTGAGAGAAACAATCAATCAATGGGACCTCTTGAAATGAGAAGCTTTTATAGAGCAAAGGATATGGTCAACAAGGCAAAGCAACAGCCTACAGAATGGGAAAAAATCCTCACCAACCCCACATCTGACAGAGGAATGATGTCCAGAATATATAAGGAACTCAAGAAAGTAGACATCAAAATGACCAACAGTCCAGTTGAGAAATGGGCTATAGAACTAAACAGAGAATTCTCAACAGAGGAAACTCAAATGGCTGAAAGACATTAAAGGAATTGCTCAACATCCCTAATCATCAGGGAAATGCAAATAAGGACCTTTAATAAACCATACCATTTTGAAAATTATTCTTCAACATTCTTATTGTTTTTTGGTTTTTCGAGACAGGGTTTCTCTGTGTAGCTTTGCGCCTTTCCTGGAACTCACTTGGTAGCCCAGGCTGGCCTCGAACTCACAGAGATCTACCTGGCTCTGCCTCCCGAGTGCTGGGATTAAAGGCGTGCCCCACCACTGCCCGGCTCAACATTTTTTAATCATATGCATTTGCAACATATCATGGACATATCCTCACTCAACAACTTCTCCCCAATTTCCTCAGCTCTGGTCCTCCTGACACATTTTCCTCCCAAATTCATGTCTTCCTTTTTAAACCAAATAACTTCAAATAAGCTTCCAATATCCCTGTGGGTATGAAGCCAACCAATGGACACAGACAATCAACCAATAATCACATCCCCAAATACTGACTCTCCATCCACCACCAGCATCTTTGAATTTACAGAGTCTATGACTGTTCACAGCTGAGAATAAACAACCATGTGAGTGCTTATCTACAGATAAAATATCTATATCAAAACTCCCCCACCCTCCACTTCACTACCCCTCCATATGCCTCCCACAAGGCTCAAGTATCATTATTGAAGAGTTGGTTGAAAGAATATAAGTACTGGGGAATGGGGAGGGTGCTATGTGATGGTGGCCTCTGGACATCACATGGTTATTACACTCATGAACTCACAATAACTATAGTTCCCTCTACAAGACAAGCCCAAAACTAAGCCAGTTAAGTGGACCAGCATGGGGAAGAGAGTGTTCGCACATACCCTACCTATAAGCAGGTGAGTGGTGCAACTCTGGGGGAAAGGTATTCTGACTGATCTGAGTGTCAGGCAACACCATGAGCTGCGAGGACAGCTCAGTTCTAGAGGGGAAGGTTTCCTGGATACCTTAAGCTGCTAGGACAGCTCGCACAGCTGAAGCTGCAATGGGAAACCTCAGCACTGGAGGGGAAGGTATCCCAGATACCTCAAGCTGCTAAGACAGCTATGACAGCTGGAGCTGCAATGGAACAGCTCAGCTCTGGAGGAAGAGATATCCTGACTGCTCAGGAGAGTCAGGTCTGGAGCTGTTAGCTGTGACAGCTCAGCAGGGAAAGGTATCCTGACTGTTCTAAAGTCAGGTTTAACTTGTGTGGTGGGGCATGGTCTCCCTGCAGAATATAGTAATCCTGCTCCTCTCCTGGAGAGCTGCTACAGCTGAGATTTGCTCAGTCTCCACATAAGGGGGCTTCCTAGCACAGCTCTTCTTCTTCTGTGGCCTAAGATGTTGCTTCTTTGCTTCACTCTGCTAAAGGGGAAACACCTGCAGCAATGTAGCAATCTCCTCCTGCTCCAGCAAAAAGTTGTTACTTTTCAGCTCGGTCTTGCTCAGTCCCCTAAGGGTCATCTCAGCAAGGTTCTTCTGTTCTGTTCTGCCTTGCTCAGCCCCTCACCCCCATGGGAAGGTCTCTGCAAGGTTTTTTCTGCTCAGTCCACTAAAGGACATCTTAGGAGGGTTCTTCTTCTCTATGCCAGCAGATGAAGGTCTTCACACCCCAAAATCTGTTGAGGAAGTGATTTGTTGGGGAAGGAGGCATGCAGGAGAGTGGCTGCCTCTACCAGGGTGGGAAAGAACCGCCAACAACTGAATAGTCAGGGTGCTTTTGATAGGACCTCTTGAGGGTAGAGTTTCTCCAGGGAGAAGACTTTCTATCCAGGGATTGGTTAGTTTTTTCTGCTCAAGGATTGGTTAGTTTTGTGGGTTAGGAGCAAAGGTGGCCCTGATTACAGAACCAAACCATTTCTTTCACTGGCCTTTCTTAGCTTTTTGACTCTAATTCTAAGTCCAATGCATATTTTTTTCCACTGGCTCTGATTCTACGGACAAGGTGTGTTTCTTTGGTACTGGTTTAACAGCCAGAGGATGTTTATGTGGTTCTGGGTTTGTGGATAAATTGTGTCTTTCTCTGGCTCAGATCGCAAATCCAGAGTGGGTTTCCTTCCCTGTTTCTGGGCTCCGGGGTCAGGGTGGGTTTCTTTAGCCATCCCCCTTTCCCTACATTACCCACCTAGGGTCCTCAAAACTTTTTATTGGTACAAAGTATATTTTAAAAGTAAAACATTTTACAATGATTTTTTAAATTTACAGCACAGAAATGGTCAAAAATCTACAGTAAAAAGATGACACCCGTATGGGGAAATCTACTACTGGTATTTTGTACCCAAAGATTAGTGCTGCTCTCAGCATTGGTCAGAGAAGCCTGTTTTTGCAATGCATAATATTTAAAGCAGGGATCCATGACTGCCATAGTATTGAGAATAAGTGACTGCTGAATACTCATTCTAATACACACACACACACACACACACACACACACACACACACACACACACACAATGCACCTACTGAAACCCAAAAAATGTAGCAGGAGACAGGTGGAAATGTTGTAGATTTGGGCGAGGTCTTATAGATACAGTAAATCCATTACAATTATGAACACATAGCAGCAGCAACTTGCTACACATATACAGTCTCGTACTGTCAATGTAACATGAACATTAGCTGAGTGTCCATGTGTCCACTAGACATAAGTGAAGAAATGACTAAGCAAGCCCTTTAGTATAAGGATTCAACTCTCAAATAGAAGATTATAATAAATAATGTGTAGCTTTATCCTGAACACACTCTCATTGAAAGTGACTTTTTCTTATGACTTTTTTCTAGAGAGTTTCAGGGAGAAGGGAAACTCACAAGCATGAGAGCATAAAATGCCGACAGAAACTATGCCTGAGGTTCCCCAAACCAAAAACTGTTGAGTAAGGGATCTCATAGAACCTCTCGAAGATGGTGTAAGAACGGTTCAATTATTCCTGTGATATTCTTTCCCAAGATTTTATAACCACCATGAAAAATCAGGCAAACCCAAGATGTAACACATGGAGCATATTGTCTGAAATACATTCTTTTAATGCTCACAGCGATTTGAGCAAGGGGAAAACAGCACTCATAGCACTGGGTGCCCATAGAGCTTGCACGGAATGGCTGTCTCCCCAATGTTAACACCCATCTCCACCACTGCCACTCAGAGTAGGAAGAGTAAGCACAGAGGAATACTGGACACAACATATGGGGTGTCTATTGAGAAATAAATGGAGGACGTTCTCTGTGTCCTTACTGAACAGATTGTTTTAAGCTATTTTCTTCCCTTCCCTGGTGATTTACATTACCAAGGCATGGAAAAAGACCCACAATCCCTTGTTCTCTATGGTGATCCTAACCACAGGGCAAACAGTTCCCATTGTTGAAGCATGCCCTCCTCTCTACTTCTTGTCATCACTTAGGATTCTCTGTCTCCTTATTACTTCAGATAACTTAACCCTCAAGCCTGGTTACATGCTATTTATTTTATGAAGTGTTACGAACATGTGACCTTCCCTTCCTCACCAATACAATAATCACATTTAGGAACCTGGTTTTGTAATGTCCTTTATGTGGTAAAGAGAAAAGGGGAGAAATAAAAAAGAACATAGTGACAGGTAGTTAGACCAACAGACAAATATTAAAATCACATGTACTAAATGTCTGTGAGTTGCTCCCTCATTAGTTGGATTTTCTAGATGAGTGATAAGAATAAGAGTAACTCAACAGACACTAAGAGAAAAGATTTCTAGTAGTTCCTTTATCGGGATTTCACATCACTAGTAGCCCAAAGTATGACTAAATTTCAAGCCCTTGCTGGAATTTACAGGGATGTACAAGTGCATTGAGGACGTAGTAACCTGTTCTGTTTGCACAACAAGAATGTGGACACACTTATGTTTTGCATCCAAGGCCTGCAAATGTGACTCATACTACTCCCTGTTTATCAGGGATTTGAATTCCAGACAAAACCAGGAAAATATTCTTGAGTTTCCATCTCCAGGTCCTCTAAGAAGCACAAGGCAAATCTCAGTCACCTGATGGAAGAGTGGAAACCTTGCCCTGTGCTCCCTTTTATCCTCTCAGGAACCTCCCCCAATGCAAAGCAGCCCTCAGGCTCAGGATGAAAGCCCAGGCCTAGCTGAGAAGCCCCATCTCCTGCTCACCAGAGCCTCCAGCAGAGCATGGCTGTCCTGGTGCTGCTCCTCTGCCTGGTGACCTTTCCAAGCTGTAAGTGGGTCAGGGTTTCAGGAGAGGGACCCAGGCATGTCATCTATGGGATGTATGACTGATGGTGATGTTGTTTGTCCCCAGGTGCCCTGTCCCAGGTGCAGCTGAAGGAGTCAGGACCTGGCCTGGTGCAGCCCTCACAGACCCTGTCCCTCACCTGCACTGTCTCTGGGTTCTCATTAACTGGCTATCATGTACACTGGGTCTGCCAGCCTCCAGGAAAGGGACTGCAGTGGATGGGAGCAATGTGGAATCATGGAGGCACAGAGTACAGTTCAGCTCTCAAATCCAGACTCAGCATCAGCAGGGAAACCTCCAAGAGCCAAGTTTTCCTAAAACTGAACAATCTATAAACTGAGGACACAGCCACTTATTACTGTGCCAGAAACACAGTGAGGGAACTCCAGTGTGAGCCTGCACAAAAACCTCCCTATAGAGATACTGATGACCTGCAGGGGGTGCAGGACCAACAAGATCTCTGACAACCAGTATGGGGTTTCTTCAGAAGATAGGAAGCTCTGGGCTATGCTGCATGAGCATAACTTTCAATGTCAGAACCTGTGGTTTCCTCTTCCAGGCAAGGATATCCTCTAGAGGCCCCTCTACTGTCCTATTCTATTCAACTTTCTGTGTTCACACACTACCACAAATGGTTTTTCCCACAATCCCTCTCAGCTATGCAGTTGATTCTTGTTGAACTGGATAATGGCACACAGTTTGATAATACATTATATATATATATATGTATATATATATATACACATATATTTATATGATTCATTCTATATACAGATATTTCAAAAGGAGTCAGTAGTTCTGACATTCATTTACTGTTCAGCTCTGTAGGTAATCTTAGAATTTTGAAATATCTGCAATTCATTCTCTTTATTTTTGCACACATGATAGAGAAATCATAGGTTCCCTAAATTAATGTCATTTTCCCAAGACACCTTGGAAAACAAAATACCTGTGGTTTTCTTCCTCTACATCAAAAGAATTCCATAAAAGGATAGAGTTGATTATCATTGTTTACAGATACTTATTTACACATATCTATCTTGATAAAAATTATCTTTTACATCAAAGTCCTAAGCAATAATTCATCTACATGTGATTGACCAATTTTTGTTTGGGGGATAACTCATAAAAGCTATTCTCTCCATATGTGAAGAATAGGATATGTTGTTATTAACTGTGGTCAACATCCATAAAACTCATTATTTGTGGTAATCTCTCCCATCTCTTTAATCTTCACACTTTGCACTGTCCAAACCAGGGACATCCTGCCATAATTTTTCCCCTGAGGTCCATTTCTTAGCATCCTCTTGATAAGAGGTCCTTTTGTTCTCTTGGTCTCTGGCTGTCATTTACAAAAATGCCCTCCAAAATCTTCTAGCTTGATGTAGCATGTATACTCTTGTGAACATATCTGCAGTAACTATGAGAAGAAATTTCATGATTGTTCATCCAGGTGCTGGGGAAGCAACTTGGAATTTATGTTAAGTTCTTGACACATGCAATTAGTAGTTCATAACCACCTATAAGTATAGAGGACCTCATGCCCTTCATTTTTTCTCCATGAGCACTAAACTACTCAGAAAAAAAATATACACATAATTAAAAATAAAGTACTTCTTTAATTTTTTCTCATCAACCACTGTGAGGTATTCTAATTTAAGAGTTCTTTTATAGTCTATAGTGGAGTCATCTTTGTGGATTTCTGGGGACCTCTCTACCACTCGGCTTCTTCTTATTCCCATGGGGTCTTCATTTATCATGGTATCTCTTTCCTTCTTCTCCCACTCTGTTCCTGATCCAGCTAGGACATCCCATTCCCCTAAGCTCTCTTTCCCCCAACCCTTGCCCTCCATTACTCCCCTCACCCCCAGTTTGCTCATGTAGATCTTATCCATTTCTCTGTTGCTGGGCGAACCCTATATCTTTCTTAGGGTCCTCTTTATAAGGTAGCATCCCTGGAATTGTGAGTTGCAGTCTGGTTATCTTTTGCTTTACATCTGGCAATGGTGGAGAGAGTGCCTGAGCTGACCTACTCTGGTGATCAGATGGCTGAACACCCTAACTGTCATGATAGAACTCTCATCCAGTGACTGATGGAAGCCGATGCAGAGATCCATGGCCAAGCCCCATGTGGAGCTCCAGGAGTCCAGTCGATGAGAGAGGAGGGATTATATGAGCAAGAGATATTGAGACCATGATTGAATAAAGCACAGGGACAAATAGCCAAACTAGCAGAAACACATGAACTGTGTGAACCAGTAGCTGAGGAGCTCCCGTGGAACTGGACTAGGCCCTCTGGATAAGTGAGACAGTTGATTATCTTGAACTGTTTAGGAGGTCCCCAGGCAGTAAGACTGGGACCTGTCCTTGGTACATGAGCTGACTTTTTTGGAACCTAGGTCCTATGCTGAGACACTTTGCTCAGCTTTGGTGCAGGGAGGTGGGTATTGGATCTGCCTCAACTGAATATATCAGGCTCTGCTGATTCCCCAGGGGAGACCTTGCCTTGGAGGAGGTGGAAATGAGGGCTGGGTTGTGGGAGAAGGCTGGGGGACAAGAGGAGGGAGGACAGGGGAATCCATGGTTGATATGTAAAATGACTAGAAAATCACTTATATAAAATAAAAAAAGAAAGATTAAAAAATAAACTTTTTAAAAACAGATAAATAATGTATGAAAACAACATTGTCCACCTTGTTTATGGTGAGAAGCACAGTAAAGGAACTCAAGTGAGAGCCTGCACAAAACCTCTCTATGGAGACCTCTGGTACCAATAAGGGGCACCAAGAACAAGCAGAGATCTGAGGATCACAAGTGAGGTTCACTTCAGAAGTCAGGAAGTTGGGGGCAGAATGGGAGCTGGGGGCCTGTCTCTAAGAGGATGCTAGATGTGGAACAAGGATGACTGGACTGCTACTCACATCACCAGTGAGGCTACCTGGAAAACGGGACCCCAAGAAAGACACGGAGAAATGGATGAGATCTACATGAACAGCCTGGACATGAGTGGGAGCAATGAAGGGCGAGGGTCTAGGGAAAGAGAGCGGGAGATCCTAGCTGGATCAAGAAAAGAGAAGGAGAACAAGGAATAGGAGACCATGGTAAATGAAGACCACATGAGAAAAGGAAGAAACAAAGAGCTAAAGAGGCCCACAGAAATCCACAAAGATACCCCCACAAAAGACTGCTTGCAATGGTTGAGAGACAGCCGGGACTGACCTACTCTGGTGATGGGATAGCCAAACACCCTAATAGTTGTGCCATAAACCCCATCCAAGGACTGAGGAATCTGGATGCAGACATGCATGGCTAAGCCCCAGGTGGAGTGCTTGGAGTCTAATTAGTGAGAAAGAGGAGGGTTTATATGAGCAAGAATTGTTGAAACCAAGGTTGGATAAAGCACAGGGACAAATAACCAAATGAATGGAAACACATGAACTATGAACCAAAGGCCGAGGGTCCCCCAACTGGATCAGGCCCTCTGAATAGGTGAGACAGTTGATTGGCTTGATCTGTTTGGGAGGCATCTAGGCAGTGGTACCAGGTCCTGGGGTTGTTGCATGAGTTAGCTGTTTGAAACCTGGGACTTATGCAGGGACGTTTGGCTCAATCTGAGAAGAGGGCACTGGACCTGCTTGGACTGAGTCTATCAGGTCGATCCCAGTCCTCGGGGAAGACCTTGATCTGGAGGTGGTGGGAATGGGGGGCTGGCTGGGGGGACGGGTAGGGGGGCAGGAAGGGAGAGAACAAGGGAATCTGTGGCTATTATGTTGAACTGAATAGTATTGTAAAATAAAATAAAAAGAAAAAAAGTCAGGAAGTTGTGGACTATGCTGAATGAGCTTGAGTTTTAGTGTCAGAACCTGTGGTTTCCTCTTCAAGCCAAGGATATCTTCTAGAGGCCCCTGTCAGCTGTCATAGTCTGTTCAACCTTCTATGTGTGCACACATTAGAACAAATTGTTATTTCCCACACACCCTCTAAGCTATGCAGTTGCTTGTGATTATTAGACAAATTTGCATCTAATATTTTGTATTTCCTATGTGTGTTTATTTTAATTCATATTTCAAAATAAGTCTGAAATTATGACACTGGTTGACTTTAAGTCTACTGAGAGTTCTTGGGAAATTTGAATGATTTGTAATTTACCCTTTTTGTTTCTGAACATGTGATGGAGAAACTGCAGCTTCCAAGAAATATTATCATTTTCCAAAAGTAGATTTGAAACTGAAATATCCCTTATTTCCATCTTCTAAACCAAGAGAACTTAAAAAAAATACTTGGTTATCATTTGTGAAAAATAATATTTTCAAATATTTTTATTTTGGTAAAAAATTATTTTGCTATTGTGAATAGTGCTGCTATGAACATAGTTGAGCAAATGTCCTTGTGGTGTGGTTGAGCATATTTTTAGGATTTGCCCAAGAGTGTTATTGCTGTGTCTTGAGGTATGTTGATTCCCAGTTTTCTGAGATACTGCCATGTAGATGTATCTGACAGTCTTATTAAATAAGAAACACAGAACCAATGTAAAAGAGAAAGCTGAGAGGTCAGAGCTCAGAGCTAAAATCTCACCCTTCCTCCTGCACGGTGTCCCAGCTTCCCGAAAGAGAGCTATATCCTGTCTGTTCGTCTATTTATAGTATTTTGTTCTGCCTTCTCATTGGTTATAAACCCAAACACGTGACTGCCTCATCATTGTCTGAATGTACAGCCCCCTAGGTCTTAAAGGCATATGTGTCCAATGCTGGCTGTATCCCTGAACACACAGAGATCTATGGGATTAAAGGCGTGTGCCACCACCGCCACACTCTGTCTATGGCTCTAATAGCTCTGACCCCCGGGCAACTTTATTTATTAACATACAATCAAAATCACATTTCAGTACAATTAGATTACCACCACACTGCCATATTGATTTCCAGAGTGGCTGACAAGAATACACTCCCAACAGTAGTGGAGGAGTGTTCCCCTTTCTCCAAATCCTCTCCAACCGAAGTTCTCATCAGTGTTTTTGATCTTCTGACAGGTGTAAGATGGTATCGCAGATTGGTTTTGATTTTTTCTAAGATATGCATATTTTGTATACAGTGTTCTGCCTGCATGTATGACTTCAGGCCAGAAGAGGGCACCAGATCTCATTCTAGGTGGTTGTGAGTCACCATGTGGTTCCTGAGAAGTAAACTCAGGATCTTTGGAAGAGCAGTCAGTGCTCTTAAACTCTGAGCCATCTCTCCAGCCTAGATGCCCCTCAACTGAAGAAGGGATAAAGAAAATTTGATAAATTTACACAATGGAGTATTATTCAGTGGTAAAAGAAAAGAAAATGTTATAATGATATTTGTAGGCAAATGGATGGAAATAGAAAAAAAATCATCCAGAGTAAGGTAACCCAGACCCAGAAAGACAAACACAGGACTTACTCACTCATAAGTGAATATTAGAGGCAAAGCAAAGGATAATCAGGTGACAACCCATAGTTCCACAGAAGCTACGTAAAGAGGAGAACTCTAAAAGGAACACACAGAAATCACCCCAGGAAGGGGAAAGGGTTAAGATCTCTCAGGTAAACTGGGAGAGGGAGTTGAGAGGAGGAGATGGGGGTGTAGGAACATGAGGGTTAGAGATGGTAGAGTTTGGGGAGGGACAGAGAGAAAGAGCAAAGAAAGAGTGATCTTAACAGAGTGCACCATTGTGGGGTTAGGGAGAAATCTGCTGCTAAGGAAATCCCCAGGAACCCACAAGGATGCCCTCAGTTAAGACTCATAGCAGTGGTGGAGAGGGTGCTTGAGCTACCCTTCTCCTGTACTCAGATCAGTTACTGTTCTAATTGTCATCATAAAACCTCCATCCAGTGACTGATGGAAGCAAAGACAAACACAGCCAAGCACTCAGTCAAGCTCTGGGAGTTCAGGTGAAGAGAGGCAGGGGGGATTATAGGAACAAGGGGAGTCAAGATCATGAAGGGAAAACCCACAGAGACAGAAGAACCAAGCTGGTGGGAGCCCACAGATGCTGAACTGAAAGCTGGGGAGCCTGCCTGTAACCACCATAGGCCCTCTGAATGAGAGTGATAGTTTTGCCACTTGAAGAGTTTGTGGGTTCCCTGGCAATGGAAGCAGGACTCATTTCAAGTATATAACCTGGCTTTTTACGAGCCCAATCTCTATGATGCTGTGCCTTTCTCAGTCTTGATGCTAGGGGTAGAGGCTTGGGCCTGCCCCAACTTGGTAATCCAGCCTTTGCTGGATATCCAAGGGAAGTCATATCCACTAGGAGGAGTGAGTGGAGAGTGGGATGGGGACAGGGAGTGCGGGAGTAGAAGAAGGGGGGACAGGGAACAGTGGGCAGAAGGTAAAATGAAAAAAAAAACTTTAAAAAGTAAGTAAACCTTAAATAATAGTTTGGACCCAAAGTCCCAAGTAATGTTTACTCTATAGTCATATTTGTGTCCTCAACCTACAAAATTCTTAGTTATCAGTGTGTGCATCCCAGCTAGTGCCAGATCCAGTTCTGGT
The DNA here is from genome assembly GCF_049852395.1 of Peromyscus maniculatus bairdii. Taxonomy (NCBI): domain Eukaryota; kingdom Metazoa; phylum Chordata; class Mammalia; order Rodentia; family Cricetidae; genus Peromyscus; species Peromyscus maniculatus. The sequence goes on along the minus strand of NC_134865.1, from coordinate 86,025,737 downwards.
TCCATCTCCCTTCCACACTTCCCATAGTCAACTGGGTTCTATGATTTTCAGTTTGTGATTTGTTGGTGCTTTTGTTGCCTACAAATACTCCCAGAGTTACTCCTCTGTTGCTGCTGACTGGAAGAGCCTGGTGTCTCAAGTGTGAGCTAGAAAGGTCTCATTCAGAGAAGCAGTGTTAGCTGTGGGTTCCATGTTAATGGATCATCAACTTGGGGGAGCTTTTAAAAAAGAGAATTCCCTCATCTGAAGTTGATGCTTCTCTGGAAACTCTTGTAGTGACACTAACATTCAAAGATTCAGATTTGAGACCAAGTTGACTAGATCTTTAGAATTCTGAGATAATTGCACAAAACAGTGAACTGATGACTCCACACAATGATAAAATAAAAAGACCATAGTTATGTTACCTTGGGTCAAGCCAAGGAGCAGCCTAAATAGCTCACAGTGAAACATGATTAGCAGGGTAAAATTTTTAAACAAGGTTATTAGATAACATAGAACCAACCTCAAGAGGCTCTAATTTCCAGTGATTTCAGTTTTGACCAAGAACATGCACTGTGTGCTACCAAGATTCTAACACCATGTACAAAATTACCTTCTGTAGCCCATATTGACATAAGAAATGATTGATTAAATAATTGCAGACAAGAATTCACCTCAAAAGTATGACAGATGTACCAATAGCTTATGGAGATGTTCTGGGAATTTCTCCTCTTGAATATGTCCTCTCATTATTTCTAGAGTCATAAAGAAAACGGATACCCAGATGACTTGAGTGCAAAAACCTGGCATACACTACCTCACCCCAAAACACAAGTTTTGTTAGGTTTATTATAACTTGTGTCTTTGATAGAGTGTGATAAGAATGACATGTGACATGGATTCCAATGCTGTTCTTCTGTGGTGATATTTTATTTGTGCTCTCTAATAAAGCTTATCTGAGAATAAGAGGAAAAGCCAGCGACTATATTAAACATAAAAGTCAGGCAATGGTAGCACATGCTTTTAATCCTAGCATTCAGGAGGCAGAGATACATCTGGATCTCTGTGAGTTCAAGGATACATTGGGAACAGAGCCAGGCCTGTTAACACTATTTAAACATACAGACAGACAGGAAGTGATAGTGGTGGACAGAATGAGAGAGGAAAAAGGCAACGCACAGAAAGCATATATGTATGGATATATAGGAAGTAGCTCTCTCTTTGGCTGAGGATTTCCTAGAGGTAAGAACTTGTGAGTGGCTTCTTTCAGCTTCTCTGATCTCTCAGTTCCCCGCCCCCCAATATCTGGCTCCAGGTTTTTCTTAATGAGACCATTTAGCAATTTGTTTACATCCTTTCCCTAATTTTGACAGATGAGCAAATATCACCTCAGTAAGAAGTGCCAACTGAATAAATATAAATAACTATTTTACTAAACATGTCTAGGTTATCCTGTGAAAGGATTTTACATAAATAAATGATGGACCCCACCAGTCTGAAGAAAGCCAAGAGATTAGAGCTAAGAGCCTTACCGCCTCCTGCTAGCCTCTTAAGCCAAGAGACCTCTCCGAAAGAGAGCTACTTCCTGTGTGTTTGTCTTCATATAGTCTTTCTGTTCTACCTTCTCATTGGTTGTAAACCCAAACACATGACTGCCTCATCACTTCCTGTTTGTACAGTTCTCCAGGTCTTCTATGGTATTGAGATTAAAGGCGTGTGTCTCCAATGCTGGCTGTATCCCTGATCACACAGAGACTAACCTAGCTCTGCCTACCAAGTGCTGTGATTATAAGCGTATGCCACAAATGCCCGGCTCTGCTCTGGCTTGCTATTAGCTCTGACCCCCAAGCAACTTTATTTATTAACATACAAATAAAATCACATTTCATTTCCAATAAAATACCACCATATCTCTCTGACATTTTTGTTTATATTCGTGTGTATGTTGTTCATGTTGTCATGAGATATTTTTATGAAACTACACCATATTTTTGAGACAAAATCCTATCATTGGGTCTGGATATCACTAACTGACATGACTGGTTGCCCAGTGTTGCACATTGATGACACTGACTTCACATCCTAGAGGTGGCACTACTGGTTGGCTGCCACACCAAGCTTTTTGGAGTTATGAAGAATTGGAGGCATAGATCCCACTCAAAGATTCTTGTGTGATATGAACATGAACCACAGAGCTATCCCCACCACCTAATTATGGGTAACTTTTTATAATATATGATACACCCTGATCTGAACAAATGCAAAGCATCAAATAGGGAAGTAGTGATTCTATATGGGTATCATGATCAACTACTGATAAATCCAAATGGAATGGAAATTGTGGAGCCCTACACACAGGGCATGGTCTCAATATTTACCATGATTAGAATACTGTGTGGGATTCAAGTTAGATCCCACAAGGAAATAAGTCAGGATCAGGGAGCCGAGAACCTTCATGACTTTTACTTCTACCTTCATCCTCCAAATATGTGCACATCATACACAGGTATGGAATTGTATTTAAATGGCTGTGAGGCTGCATCATTGAGACTGCAAGGACAATGCAGCAGTGAATCCCACTGAGCTTCAGAAGCTGCAGGCAGCTGCTCATCCACTCAACAGGTGACATGTCTTCTGTTTTCTTCTTTAATATTTGTTATGATTTTACTCATATAGCTCCCCTGAATTTAATGAGTCTAAGGAATTTTCTTTTAACATGCTCAGCCATTTTATTTCCTCCAGAATCCTTCCTAAGGCTAAATTACACTGCCTCCCTAGAACACACGATGTGTAGTCTCTGTCAGAAAATCTAGAACAGGTTCTTTATCTGAAGCTCAGATATACACAAGTTTGAATCCTATATGACTTGGGAAAAGCTGATGCTTCGCACTGGCATGTTGGGACTTTATGGGTGGTGTCCCTATGAAAGAACAGGGGATAATTGTTTTCAGTGAAACTATGATAATCCTTGGGAACTGGTCTAGGCAAGCTCAGAATGTCAAATTTGTGTCACATGTGATGATGTCATAACTGAGGCTGGGATGCTCTGTGGTCCTGTGAGCTCTGGCAAAATGGCAGAAATGGGGCAGGAGCCAAACTGCTTCTAAAAAGTAATTTCATATTATCTGTTCGGCCTTCCAGCATCTGGTCCAATACTTGTGTGGGGACCATGTTTCTGACTAACAGGAAGCTGAGACCTTAATATCATGGCCACAACAACTTCACAGCCACAACTGCACTAGTGAGTGACTCAATAACTGGAAATGTGGTCAAGTCAGGCTGACACTTGAGACTGCCCATTGTTGTCATTGTGTCTTATTTACAACAGATCCTGGTTAACTGTGTTTTGTTTGTTTGTTTGTTTGTTTGTTTGTTTGTTTTTGTTTTGTTTTATTTTGTTTGAGACAGAGATTCCCTGAGTATTATAATGTTTTAATAACACCAAACTTCTGGTATTTTCAATATAAAACTAAAGTAGATGTGGATCCCTAGAAGGTGGAGACCAATGTAGTTGAGAGCACTGGATGGAAGATTGCTACTCTAAATAAATGATGGGAGGAGTCAAATATTAAAAAATCCCCAGGTTTCCCAGAGGGGTCAAATAATTAGGCTGAGTTGTCCACAAGGCACAGATTATCATCACTGATCCCATTTCCATGTTTTGACTCTGTTGCACCTTAGTTCAATTGTTGGTGAAAAGGAAGCCCAGAATGTGTGTTTCTCCTTGGTGTCTTCTGTACACCCAATGATGTACACCCAAGGATGGATGTATGGCTCTGATGAGTGAGGAGGCTCCTGATTGGCTACACTCTCAGGCCATGTGCTCCCCGAGTTATACTATGGGATTCTATGTGGTCTGAAAATACCAGACTAAATATTGTCTTAGACAATGATGTGAGGATATAATGAATTTGTGACATGGCATGGGAACATTTGATGTTGACATTTCTCAAAGGGGCAATTTGAAGTTCCAATAAATGTGGGAAGCAACACAAGGATACCTGTGGCCTTCTTCAATTTCTATAGAAGAACTACATAAAATGATGCTCTCATGCCACGGATATTCTTCTGAATAATAACCATTGTTTTACATAGCAGTTACTTTTATTATTTTATAAATAAATAAAACTTGGGGGTCAGATATTAGGGTATAAACCTGATAGCTTCACAGAGCCTCATGGACATCATCGCTGATCCTCCTCTCCAACTTCCCAGATTAAAAACCCCTGAGAATCTTTCTCACCCCCTCCCTATTCCTTCCTGTGTCTGTCTATCCTCCTCTGGGTCTGTCAAAAACATCTATAATTTATTCTGGCCAGATGAATATGGATTCTTCCCTCTGAATCAAGATTTAACTGTATTGTCAGGTTTGGAGTGACAGTGTAAACAAGTCTCACACAGTATTTTTCCCTATTTGTCTAAATAAAAAGGAAAAGTATTAACTCCAATATAATAAAACTATATATAATAATAACAATTATCAGATATTGTCTAAATAAAAAGAAATTTATTGACTTTAACAAAGTTAAACTATACATAATAAGAACAATTATCAGGTAAGAATTATATGCTCAATGTGCAGTCCATTTTTATTTGTTAAATTCAGAGAATGTACTCCATTATCTATCTTCTCTTGGTGAGTCTAAAAGTTTGTACATAATTTACTTTCTATCATAACTAAGGAAAACTGTAACTCTAAATATCTAGTCTTCACCTGAAAGGGAAAAATCAGTAGCCATCTTCAGAGATGCTTCTCCCGCCCCTCCTCCAAATGTATTTGCTGACCAGCGGTTTTAGAAGTAATTAGAAGTTGAATTTAAGGCTGGGACAATAGACCTATGTATCCTGGACTTGGCAAAAGAAGATATGGGTAGTAATGGACTCAACTGATCAGAAGTTGACATTAGAGGAAAGTAGGACTGGAACAATAAATCTGAATGTATATATCCTGGGTTCAACAAAAGCAGGACATAGGGAGTAAAAAAAAAAATATGTCTCTAAGATACCCTGAATCCTGTAGCCATCAGTAACCTCATGTTTATAGTTCAGCCAGTAACTTCAAAGAACTGACTCACCCATAGCTCCCTGGTCCAATCCCAAGCTGCATATAAACTTTTCCTATATAAACCCCTTAAAGTGAGTGCTCAGGGCTATTCTCCTCCACTAACTATGTGGGATGTTGGGTGGCAGACCAAGCTTGCTTGTTTTGTTAATAAAAACCTCTGTGTGCTTACATCTGATAATGGCTCAGTGGTGGTCTTGATTGGGGGTCTTGCGACCTGGGCACAACACAACCACATCAGATATAATATAATATCTCCAGAGTAAACAGGAAGTGCAGAGCAAACAACTTCCAAAACTACAGAAATAACAAAGACATCTGGATGCCTAGTCAGTCACCCCAAGTTTCTTTTGCAGCATTAGAGCATCCATCTTTGGCCTACAGACCTAATGCATATGACAGACAGTTTTGTGGAAGCTGGAAATATGGAGGACTGCCCTACCTTGCTTGTCTTGACAAACTTCAGCAGTCAGTTTCTTTGTGGACTGCTTGTCCATTTTAACTGCATGCTGTCAGCAGTTGAGGTAAGGGAAGTTTCTTCCGCAGTGGCTAACTTTCCTACAAAGAAATCAAACTCCATGTGGAAGTTCTGTGATGCCCATTTCTGGGGTCCTGCCTCACCAGGGACTTAGGTCTCCAGAGAAGGATGACCTGGAACCAAGGAAAGGCAAGTGCATCACTCACCCATTTCCCAGCCTCCCTTTTTCCCAGGAGACAATCAGAAGCTGCAAGGAGCCAAGTCAGGAAAGAACATATTTATTTAAAAACAGCAAGTTCTTTTAAAGCATAAAACAACAAGGCTAAGGGGGGTTAAAATGTCCTGTTGGGCCAATTGGCTTGAAGGTTACCCAATCATGTGTCTAGTCTATAGACAGTATTTACAGTGTTGCCCATGAAGGAATCAGGTACTGGCATCATCTTTCTTGACCTGAAGGTCTGATCATATCTTTTTGTAAACAACTTGGGTTCCACCTTCTATCCTTTCCCTCGGGCCACATTTATTAGCACCTGGCTCCACAGCACCCCCACCACACACCCATTATTCTTGTGAAGTAGATTGATGCTTCAGAACCAGACATGTATCACTTTCATGAAAAGCCTTATGTTATTAAAGATTTTAAATGCTATATTCTATAGGTCTCCGAAGTGTGTGAAGACCATGTATTTAATATATATCTGTGTTTGATATTGGAAACATACCTCACATGACTATAAGTTTGGTTGTTATAGATGACTAACTACTAACCTGTCTTTCCTTATTATCCTAAATAGCTTTCAATGACTAAAGCTTACACTACATTTTTAAATGAGCTGCAGAGGTACAATACCTTTTAAAAAGTAGAAACATATATCAGTATTGGTAATCAATGTGTTTTGAAGGCACTGCTGGAAAAGCTCACAGTGCTTGAACAACTTGGACTGACCCTTCACTGCCCTTGGTGGAATTTGCTGCACAACTCTTGCACATGTCTTTGACATGGTTCATGTTTGAATTCCATTCTGATGAGGGTTCCTCACTGAAGGGAAGAATTGGGACAATGTAACAATTCTTAAGAAGGTGATGTTAAGAATAAAACTCATGGTCATTCCCTGGGAGAATTAGCTATGCAAGAAATTGAGTCTTCTATAGAACTTAATACTTAAGTGGCATTAGTAGGCATAAGACATAAGATCTGCAACAAATAATTAAAGAAGAAAAACTTAGGAAAATTTTACAAGGGGTACACAAGCTTAATTCCTAATAACCTGCTATAGTGGTATTTGCTCCATCCATGTCCTTGGGCTACAGGACCCAAAGAAAGTGGTGCTTCTTGCTGTTGTATTAACCTCCTAAAAGGAAAGGGAGAGGGGTATTGAGTCCCTTCTCCTTGCTGCCTGCTGCCTTGTGTTGATTGAACTGCCATGTGGATTCGCTCTCAGTCAGATCAGAGGACAACTTCTATTGTTGTCCTCTGATCTGTCTATTCCGTTCTGTATTCATGAGTATATTTCCTCCATTTATCCTCATAAATTTCCATAATACTCCTTAAACAGACTCCCATGTGTTTATCCTATTATCTGGTGCCCAATGGGAGGCATGTGAACCCATAACCCTGAGATTTAGAGTTTCATGCTCTACCGACTGAGCTAGCCTGGCTTTTGAGAGAAATGTGGTCAGAAGTTTTCCTGTGTCCTGCCTGATCTCAAATACACTCAGATCCAAGTAAACACATAGATACTTATATTACTTAAAAAAACGAAAGATGGCCTGTGTGTCATCTTATATTAGATAGCTCTTTGAACTTAATTTAATTCATTCCTATAATCTATATGTTGCCACATGGCTGTGATATTTGTTACCAGTCTTCTAGCATCTTGTACCCCTTCAGTGGCAGGCTGGCATCTCTCTCCTTAATTTTCTTTTGGAGAGGAGAGAGATTTCACATGGTCCCTTCTTCCTTTTATTTGTTTATTTATTTTTATTTTTTAGCCTGGTGTTATCAGACACTGGATGACCTGGAAAGTGAACTATAGCTTACTAACTCTGCTTAAGATATTTTTTGTATTGTCACAAATTTGAAGTCATTGTTCTTATACTGTACAATGGCTTACAGATTGCTCACCATGTTATTGTGAATACTTTCTCCTTAGGTTATTTAGGTAAGTAAGGCTTGCAGATTAGTAGTCACCCATGAGTAGTTATGTTAATTAGGTTTTTCCAGAGTTACAGAAACTTATGTTAGATGAATGGGTAGTCTTCAAACACTTCATAGACCTAAAGAATAACTTAGAATTCTGTTGATGTGAGACATGATTATTCCTGGCAGCACTGATCTACTCCTGAGATAATGTGGTGTTTCAAAGACACTCAGTTTGGAAATTTGTCTTCTTCTTGGCACAAAATGGCCTGCTGGGCAAAGAACTGTCCTGCCTCAACTGCTGACAGTATGCATGCTGTCCTTTCTGGGTGAGCAGGACAAAAGGAAAAGTGACAACTGAACTCTGCCAAGACAGGGTAAGATGGTCTTTCAAATTTTCCTGCTTCTGAAAATAATCTGTCAGATATTCTAGGCTTGTATCCAAATTGCATGCCCCACAGTGTTGAGAAACTTTAGGTATCTGTCCAGGCTGCCAGATATCTCTGTCTATTCTTGTAAAAAATTGGGAAATTGCTTGTTTGCACTTCCTGTTTTCTCAAGTAACATTGTTTTCCTTCTCAGGTCTTTGATGCAGTTGAAGATTTTACAGTTTTAATCCTCTCATATCTTAGCAAAGAATATTTTAGATTCTAAAGTTAGAATATTCAGATTGAACAGCTTTTGGAGTAATCTCAGTAATTTGCCATCTACCTATGACCTGGGCATTTCTGGACATTTAGCATGTGTTTCTTGTTCGATGTTGTTATTGTTGATTGTAGTTCTGTTTTTGTTTATGTTATTACCATTTGATATTCCTGGACAATACTTGATAGTCATTCTTATTGTATATATATTGCATTGGGTCTAGAACCTTCTTATTTGTACAAAAAGGGGAAATGTAGCAGTATTGGCTCCACCCATGACCTTGGGCTATAGGGCTTGAAGGAGGTAGTGTTTCTTGATGTTGTGTGTGACCTCTTAAAGGGAAAGGGAGAAGGGTCAGGAGTCCCTTCTCCCTGCTGCCTGCTAGATCGATTGCTCCCAGTCAGATCAGAGGATGACTTCAGCTGTCCACTCCATTTTGTATTCATGAGTATACTTCCTCAATTTACCTTAATAAATTTCCTAATGCTCCTTAAACAGACTCCTGTGGATTTATCATATTAACCTACTTCAGCATCAAGCAAGAAATCATTTATAGAAAGTTAGAAGAAGCTTATTCTAGAATTAGTGAGTATTCGAAATGACCATTATATAATGAAATAAAGTTTATTTATATGTGTGTGTGTGTGTGTGTTAACTATATAAAATGAGAAGATACTTACACTTTAAGAAAGTTTTAAAGAGTCAAAATAAAATCTAAGGAAATTAGTGACAATAGATTAGTCCTTTAATTTGTTTTTTCTATTTTATACCAGTTGGCTTTTCTGAAATGAGACAGAGACTTTGGTTATTCCTTTTAACAAGCATGCTAGGGGCTAGAGAAGGGGAGAGCCACACTCCAACTCCAAAGCTAGCTTGAACTTTTAATTGAATTGGGACTACAAAATGACCATTTCCTTATATGTCTGCTGAAAATAGCTGATCTAGAGAGACACCTGAGAATACTGAAAGGAGGAATGAGGAAAGAAGACTTTCTCATGTTCAAAATGGTAAGCAATATTGTGGTACAGAGAGTTCCACAATGGATGCCTTAAAAATGGAAAAGTTGACCCTGCCCCCGACTTCCCTTCTGGTCCATAGGTGAGTACCTGGGTCCAACCCAGACCCCATCCCTGGGCACCAGCCACTCCGGGAAGTCCTGCCCAACTTGGCACCAGGTTCTGGCCACCGGGCAGCTCCCCTTCTAGCCCCACCGGGAGGGATCCCCTTTTCCAAGCCCCCCGGCAGCCCCTGCAATCTCGGCGCCCTGCCCCCACGCCCATCTGCCTGAGACCACAGCCACTTCCTGAGACTTAGAGACCGGCCCCCAGCTCCCAGCCTGCCCCCGACTTCTCTTCTGGACCAGGGGGGAGTACCTGGGTCCAACCCGGACCCCATCCCTGGGCACCAGCCACTCCGGGAAGACCTGCCCAACTTGGCACCAGGTTCTGGCCACTGGGCAGCTCCCCTTCTAGCCCCACCGGGAGGGATCCCCTTTTCCAAGCCCCCCGGCAGGCCCTGCAATCTCTGCGCCCTGCCTCCACACCCATCTGCCTGAGACCACAGCCACTTCCTGAGACTTTGAGACCGGCCCCCAGCTCCCAGCCTGTCCCCGACTGCCATTCTGGACCAAAGCCTGCCCCCGACTTCCCTTCTGGACCAGAGAGTTGGACAAGAGAACTCCCTTTTGGACAAGAGAGAGAGTCTTCCTGAATCTGTCAGCTCTTTGTGAAACAAGTACACTGATAAGACCAAGAAGGAACCACAAGGAGATGGGCAGACGTCAAGGCAGAAGTACATACAACAAAATGAAGAGCAATACAGCATCACCAGAACCTAGCCCGCCTCCAACATCTAGACCTGAACACCAAAAACTGGAAGAAGCAGAAGAAAGTAGCCTTATGAGTAACTTCATGAAGAAGGTAGAGGCTTGTGTAGAGGAAAAGACAAGAAAATTGGAAGAATGCTGTAAACAACTAGAGGAAAGGGCAAACAAATTAGAAGAAAACAATAAAGCCCTCCAAGAAAACAATAAAGCCCTCCAAGAAAACAATAAATTCCTGGAAGAAAACAATAAAGTCCTGCAAGAAAACAATAAAGCACTGAAAGAAAATCATGAAAAAGTAATGAAACAAACAAAGGAAACATTCCAAGAACTGAAAAGGGAAATTGAAAAAATAAAGAAGACACAAACAGAGGGAATGCTGGAAATAGAAAACCTGAGTAAAAGATTGGGAACTTCAGATGCAAGTATAACCAACAGAATGCAAGAGATGGAAGAGAGGATTTCTGGCATTGAAGACACAGTAGAAGAAATAGTTTCATCAGTCGAAGGAAACACTAAAGCCAACAAAGTCATGAACCAAAATGTCCAAGAAATTTGGAACACCATGAAAAGACCAAACCTACGAATTATAGGGATAGAAGAAGGTGAAGAATACCAACTCAAAGGCACAGAAAATATATTCAACAAAATTATAGAAGAAAACTTTCCCAACTTAAAGAAGGAAATGCCTATGAAGATACAAGAAGCCAATAGAACACCAAACAGACTAGACCCCCAAAAAAAGTCCCCTCAACACATAATAATTAAACAACTAAATGTACAGAATAAAGAAAGAATATTGAGAGCAGCCAAGGAAAAAGGCCAAGTGACCTATAAAGGTAAACCCATCAGAATAACACCCGACTTCACAATGGAGACTTTGAAAGCCAGAAGGACCTGGACAGATGTAATGCAGACACTAAGAGACCATGGATGTCAGCCCAGACTAATATACCCAGCAAAACTTTCAATCATCATAGACGGAAGGAACAAGACATTCGAAGACAAAGCCAGATTTAAACAATACCTATCCACAAACCCAGACCTACCAGAAAGCACTAGAAGGAAAATTCCAACCGAGGGAAGTCAGATACACACTTGAAAACACAGGCAATAGATAAAGCCACAACAGTAAACCCCAAAGAAGAAAAGCACACACACACTACCACCAAAAATAACAGGGATGAAGAATCACTGGTCACTAATATTCCTTAATATCAATGAACTTAATTCACCTATAAAAAGACATAGACTTACAGAATGGATACGAAAGCAGGACCCATCTTTCTGCTGCATACAAGAAACACATCTCAAATTCAAAGACAGACACTACCTAAGAATAAAAGGCTGGGAAAAGACTTTCCAATCAAATGGTCTTAAGAAACAAGCAGGGGTAGCCATCCTGATATCCAACAAAATAGACTTCAAACTAAAATCAATCAAAAGAGATCAAGAAGGACATTACATCCTCGTCACAGGAAAGATCAACCAAGATGAAGTTTCAATTCTGAACATATATGCCCCAAACACAAGGGCACCCACATATGTAAAAGAAACGTTACTAAAGCTTAAACCACATATAAAACCCCACACATTAATAGTGGGACATCTCAACACCCCACTTTCACCACTTGACAGATCTCCCAAATCGAAACTTAACAGAGAAATAAAGGACTTAACTGATGTCATGACCCAATTGGACCTAATAGATATCTACAGAACATTCCATCCTAACAAGAAAGAATATACCTTCTTCTCAGCACCCCATGGAACTTTCTCTAAAATCAACCACATACTTGGCCACAAAGCAAATCTCAACAGATACAAAACAATCAGAATAACCTCCTGTGTTCTATCAGACCACCATGGTTTAAAGCTAGATTTCAACAACAACAAAAACTACAGAAAACCTACAATCTCATGGAAACTGAATAATGCTCAACTGAATCACCAATGGGTTAAGGAAGAAATAAAGAAAGAAATTAAAGACTTCCTAGAGATCAATGAAAATGAAGACACCACATACCCAAACTTATGGGACACTATGAAAGCAGTGTTAAGAGGGAAATTCATAGCACTAAATGCCCACATAAAGAAGTTGGAGAAATCCCACACTAGTGAATTAACAGCACATCTGAAAGCTCTAGAACAAGAAGAAGCAAAGTCTCCCAGGAAGAATAGACGCCAGGAAATTATCAAAGTGAGAGGTGAAATTAATAAATTAGAAACTAAGAGAATAATACAAAAAATTAATGAAACAAAGAGTTGGTTCTTTGAGAAAATCAACAAGATAGACAAGCCCTTATCCAAACTAACCAAAAGACAGAGAGAGAGAATCCAAATCAACAAAATCAGAAATGAAAAGGGGGACATAACAACAGACATTGAGGAAATCCAGAGAATTATAAGGTCATATTTCAAAAACCTCTACTCCACAAAACTGGAAAACCTAAAAGAAATGGACATTTTTCTGGATAGATGCCACATACCTAAGTTAAATCAAGACCAGATAAACTATTTAATTAGTCCAATAACCCCTAAGGAAATAGAAACAGTCATTAAAGGTCTCCCCACCAAAAAAAGCCCAGGACCAGATGGTTTCAGTGCAGAATTCTACCAGATCTTCAAAGAAGAGTTAATACCAATACTCTCTAAATTGTTCCACATAATAGAAACAGAAGGAACATTACCAAACTCCTTCTATGAGGCTACAATTACCCTGATTCCTAAACCAAACAAGGATGCAACAAAGAAAGAGAACTACAGACCGATCTCCCTCATGAACATTGATGCAAAAATACTCAATAAAATACTGGCAAACAGACTCCAAGAACACATCAGAACAATTATCCACCATGATCAAGTAGGCTTCATCCCAGGGATGCAAGGGAGGTTCAACATACGAAAGTCCATCAATGTAATACACCATATAAACAAACTCAAAGAAAAAAACCACATGATCATCTCACTAGATGCAGAAAAGGCATTTGACAAAATCCAACACCCCTTCATGATAAAAGTCTTGGAGCGATCAGGAATACAGGGAACATACCTAAACATAATAAAGGCAATATATAGCAAACCAACAGCCAACATCAAATTAAATGGAGAGAAACTCAAAGCAATTCCACTAAAATCAGGAACGAGACAAGGCTGTCCACTCTCCCCATACTTATTCAAGATAGTACTTGAAGTTCTAGCCAGAGCAATAAGACAACATAAGGAGATTAAGGGGATTCAAATTGGAAAGGAAGAAGTCAAGCTTTCCCTATTTGCAGACGACATGATAGTATACTTGAGTGACCCCAAAGATTCCACCCAGGAACTGATAAAGCTTATAAACACCTTCAGCAACATAGCAGGATACAAGATCAACTCAAAAAATCAGTAGCTCTCCTATATACAATGGACAAAGAAGCTGAGAAGGAAATCAGAGATACATCACTCTTTACAATAGCCACAAATGACATAAAATACCTTGGGGTAACACTAACCAAGCAAGTGAAGGACCTATATGACAAGAACTTTAAGTCCCTGAAAAAAGAAATTGAAGAAGATCTCAAAAAATGGAAAGATCTCCCATGCTCATGGATAGGCAGGGTTAACACAGTAAAAATGGCAATCTTACCAAAAGCAATTTACAGATTCAATGCAATCCCCATCAAAATACCAACACAATTCTTCACAGACCTGGAAAGAACAATACTCAACTTCATATGGAAAAATACAATAAGTACAATAAAACAACTTCTGGAGGCATCACAATCCCCGACTTCAAGCTCTACTATAGAGCTACAGTAATAAAAACAGCCTGGTATTGGCATAAAAACCGACATGTGGACCAATGGAATCGAATTGAAGACCCTGACATTAACCGACACACCTATGGATATATAATTTTTGACAAAGAAGCCAAAAGTGTACAATGGAAAAAAGAAAGCATCTTCAACAAATGGTGCTGGCATAACTGGATATCAGCTTGTAGAAGGCTGCAAATAGATCCATATCTGTCACCGTGCACAAAACTTAAGTCCAAGTGGATCAAAGAACTCAACATAAATCCAGCTACTCTGAACCTCCTAGAAGAGAAAGTAGGATAGTCTTGAATGCCTTGGCATAGGAGATCACTTCCTAAATATAACACCAGTAGCGCAGACACTGAGACAAACAATCAATCAATGGGACCTCTTGAAACTGAGAAGCTTCTGTAGAGCAAAGGATATGGTCAACCAGGCAAAGCAACAGCCGACAGAATGGGAAAAGATCTTCACCAACCCCACATCTGACAGAGGACTGATATCCAGAATATATAAGGCACTCAAGAAATAAGACATCAAAAGGACCAACAGTCCAATTGAGAAATGGGCTTTAGAACTAAACAGAGAATTCTCAACAGAGGAATCCCAAATGGCTGAAAGACATTTAAGGAATTGCTCAACTTCCCTAATCATCAGGGAAATGCAAATCAAGACAACTCTGAGATACCACCTTACGTCTGTCAGAGTGGCTAAGATCAAAAACACTGAAGACACTTTATGCTGGAGAGGATGTGGAACTAGGGGAACTTTCCTCCACTGCTGGTGGGAATGCAAGCTTGTATAACCACTTTGGAAATCAATATGGTGCTTTCTTAGAAAATTGGGAATCAATCTCCCCCAAGATCCAGCTATACCACTCCTGGGCATATACCCAAGAAATGCTCAATCATACCACAAGAGCACTTGCTCAGCTATGTTCTTATCAGCATTGTTTGTAATAGCCAAAACCTGGAAACAACCTAGACGCCCTTCAACTGAAGAATGGATAAATTGTGGCACATATACACAATGGAATACTACTCAGCAGAGAAAAACAATGACATCATGAGGTTTGCAGGCAAATGGATGGATCTAGAAAAAATCATCCTGAGTGAGGTAACCCAGACTCAGAAAGACAAATATGGTATGTACTCACTCATAGGAAGATGCTAGATGTGGAACAAGGATGACTGGACTGCTACTCACATCACCAGTGAGGCTACCTGGATAACGGGACCCCAAAAAAAGACACGGAGAAATGGAGGAGATCTACATGAACAGCCTGGTCATGAGTGGGAACAATGAAGGGTGACAGTCGAGGGAAAGAGAATGGGAGATCCTAACTGGATCAAGAAAAGACAGGGAGAACAAGGAATAGGAGACCATGGTAAATGAAGACCACATGAGAAGGGGAGGAAGCAGAGAGCTAGGGAGGCCCACGGAGATCCACAAAGATACCCCCGCAAAAGACTGCTGGCAATGGTTGTGAGACAGCAGGAACTGACCTACTCTGGTGATGGGATGGCCAGACACCCAGATAGTGGTGCCATAAACCCCATCCAAGGACTGAGGAATCTGAAGGCAGACATCCACGGCTGGGCCCCTGGTGGAGCACTGGGAGTCTAATTAATGAGAAAGGAGAGGGTTTATATGAACGAGAATTGTTGAAGCCAAGGTTGGATAAAGCACAGGGACAAATAACCAAATGAATGGAAGCACAGGATCTATGAACCAAAGGCTGAGGGGCCCCCAACTGGATCAGGCCCCCTGAACGGGTGAGACAGTCATTTGGCTTGATCTGTTTAGGAGGCAGCTGTGCATTGGTGCCAGGTCCTGGGCTCGTTGCATGAGTTGGCTGTTTGAATCCTGGGACTTATGCAGGGACACTTGACTCGGTCTGGGAGGGGGGAATGGACCTGCCTGGACTGAGTCTACCAGGTCAACCCCGGTCCTCGGGGGAGACCTTGATCTGGAGGAGGTGGGAATGGGGGGTGGGCTGGGGGGAGGGGTGGGCGAGAGGGGGAGAACAGGGGAATCTGTGGCTATTATGTTGAACTGAATGGTGTTGTAAAATAATAATAATAATAAAAAAATCTAAAAAAAAATGGAAAAGTTAAATGAAGTGATAACCAATTCAGTGGGGTTTGATATTACGTTGATCAAAGTTACTATCATTTTGGTATTTCATATTTTATCCTTTAAAAAGTGGTTTGATAACTACCAAACAGTGCAACATAAGAATTCTACCAATGCCCACAGTCTCAAAAAAATAAAAAGACCTGCTGATGATGACAGCGTAGGAAGAACTGTGCAGGGGTGACCAGCTGCTGTGATGATGCTCAGCTGTGTGGGCAGGGAGGGCAGGATGCACCTCTGTGCAGGGAGCTGCAGTGACCTCCTGAAATGCAGACTTAGGGAAATGGGTAGGAAAAGCCCATGGAGCTGGGACGCAGTACAGGAGGCTCCCAGGCCACCTGCCATGAGCAGTGGTGCCCAGCTGCCCAGGGAGAACAAGGAGACCACTGCTGGCTGTCACTGCACCGCACAACTGGGCAGAGGGCACAGGCAGTGCAAGGCCAGGATTAGGCACAAGGTGTGCAAGGGCACAGGGTAACCTGAATGACAGAGCCAGTTGGCGGTGGGCTGCTCACTCTGGCCCAGTGGCCTGCAGTGTTTAAGTCCAGGAGGGTGAGCTGTGGCCAGAGACTGCCTCAAAGAGACTGGAGCAAGAAAGGCCCATGACTGACTGGGAGGGTCTGGGGTGAGGGGGCAAACCTGGCCACAGTGGTGTCAGCTTTGCAGCACTGGTGTGATCTAAGGCCATGCACTGGATGCCAGATGCAGCAGCTATTTTGATTGACCTCGGAATCAAGGTTTAACTTTATTGGCGGTCTTGGAGTGACATTGCAATCAAATCTGTCACAACATACAACCTTAATCTTGCCTGTCTGAGGACCAGGCTTCCTTACTAAATTACAAACATGTAAGTCTGTTATGTAAGGAGCCACAATGATATAAATGAGCCTTGGGATGCTTGAGTGTTGAATATTTATAGAGTACAACCATATTACAAGTTAGGTTTTCTTGAATTCCATCATTCATACAGTGTCCATCATGATTGTGACATCTGCACTGAGCATAGGCTCCCTTGAGCACAGGTCAAGAGAACATACACAGGCAGGAAAACATGCAAACAGAACATCATTCTGCTCATAGAAACCAGCCATGTCCTGACCCTGCAGATGCGGTAGAGGAGTGCACTCTCGGATTCCCAGATCTGCCCATTCATGATAAACACTGGACACAGAATGTTCACAATGCAATTGAGGCTGGCCTGGGTTCTCCTTGTTATTCTTATAAAGAGCTATTCATTACAAAGAAGAAATTCTGGGGATGAGTGGACATGAGTAAGAGGGAAGGTGGACACATGTGACAGTTTCCTGATCAAAATCTTGGCATTTGCAGGTGTCCAGTGAGAGGAATAGCTGGTAGAGTCCGGGGAAGGATTGTTACAGACTGCGGTGACCTTCTAAATCCCATTGTACCATATGGATTTACATTCAGTGATTACTATATGGACTGGGTCTGAAAGGGATCTCATACATCTTAGACTGGTGTTCAGATAAAATACATAAACTGTATTAAAGAAAAACTGACCATATCCAATGACAATTCCAAGAATACTCTGTAGCTTATAATGCATAGTCTCAAATTCAATGATATAATCCTGTATTACTGTATGAACAATACACACAGAAAACATATTAATATGAGCATAGACATAAGCAGGATGTACTTATGGCCATAAGGGGCCGGTGGAAATGAAGAGAGTTCAGAATGCCCCTAAGCAAGAGCAGAGGGGCATGAAGGGCTCCTGACATCGGCGCTGCCTGTCCACTTCACAGGAAAGCATCTCAGAAAAACTCTCTACAAGAATGGTATACAGTCATATTTAAATTGTTCAAATAAAAAACAGTAATTTCAACTATGGTGCATATGTTTAAATGTAAGATGTACTCTGACCCAAACAAGTTGGGAACTATCATACAGGGAACAACTAACTCTGATGTGGTCACCAGGATCAGATTCTGAAATACTTTAGGGATTCAAAAAAGTGGGCTCCCCTAGACTCAAGGCAGAGCCTCACTTAGGTTTCATAGTTGACAGTATAGGATTCAAGTAAAACAGGAAGGTCAGGCATAGGCATTGAGGCTTGGATGAGCATCACACTCACCATGGACCCTACACAAGATGTCCACATCAGACCAAACACTGACAAAGTTATGTAGTTTGTCATAAGATGTGTGGAAAGTCATTTATCCTGGGAAGGCTCCTGCATGGAATGGAGGCTCTCTAGTAACTATGTATATACATCACCGGTCAGGTAAAGGTAATATCTGCAATTAAACTACAATCATGTGTTTCCTGGTGTAAAGATGGAAGAAGATAATGGAAACTGGGAGTTTCAAGGAGGCAATGAGCGAATTTCAGGGTGCAGAACAAGTGAGTTTGCTGCAGATAGGAATGTTTTCATAGCAACCAAGAGGCAGGAGAGAGGCAGTGACATGGGATGTCTCATCTGGAGTCCTCTTATGTCCTGATGACAGCATTGTCTCATAAATATGTGAAATTCAGATAATTCCAAAGTGTTCCTGTCACAAGCAAGGTGTTCTGCTAACCTCTCCAGGGAGGTGTGACCCTGTCCAAGATCCACATATGGGAGAAGCAATGTACAGCTTAGACAGTGAGAAAGACTGAGCTCCTATATAGAAACACAACTCTGTGTGTGTGTGTGTGTGTGTGTGTGTGTGTGTGTGTGTGTGTGTGTGGTGTTGTTAATTTCACCAAATGACATGACAGTGTGGAAAAACAGCATGTTCTGAGCACCTGCACAAAGATAACTAAATGAGGTAAGGAAGGTTCCATACAGAACTACAGCACTATGTGTACATCTGTCATCAATGATTTTGATGACTTATATCTGCTCTGAGCACTGCCTTCCTCCCCGGGTCCAATCCCAGTACTGGCTATAGCAGGACAATATGCAAATAAGACTTCTCTGTGCTCATGAAAACCAGCCCTGCCCTGACCCTGCAGCTCAGGCAGAGGAGTCCAGCCCTGGATTCCAAGTCCTCCCACTCAGTGATTAGCACTGAACACAGAACACTCACCATGGACTTGAGGCTCAGTTCATTTTTCCTTGTCTTTATTTTAAGAGGTAATTAGTAGAGAGAGGATGCTGTGTGTTGTGAAGAAATAAGTAAGAGAATATTTGACTTCTGTGACATTTTTCTAACCAGAATTCTCTGTCTGCAGGTGTCCAGTGTGAGGTGCAGCTGGTGGAGTCCGGGGGAGGCTTAGTGCACCCTGGAAGGCTCCTGAAACTCTCCTGTGCAGCCTCTGGATTCACCTTCAGTGACTATGACATGCACTGGGTCCGCCAGGCTCCAGGGAAGGGACTGGAATGGGTCGCATACATTAGTAATGGTGGTGGTACCATCTACTATGCCAATGCCGTGAAGGGCCGATTCACCATCTCCAGAGACAATGCCAAGAACACCCTGTACTTGGAAATGAGCAGTCTGAAATCTGAAGACACAGCCACGTATTATTGTGCCAGAAGCACAGTGATACAAATTTCCTGTGGACTCAGACACAAACCTCCCTGCAGTGTGCTCAGGACCAGCAGGGGGCGGTGATGGGACAGAGATGTATGGATCTTGGATGAGCCTGTTCAGAGAGGCATAAAGAGCTGGCCTCTGTTTCTTGGCTGCTTCTCCATATCACACTCAAGAACTCTCTTTACAGGTATAGTGTATAGTAATCCTTGAAGTGTCCAAATGTTTATTCAAGTTTCTTTATCCATTGTTATGTGGTTTTAGTTTTTTATTATATGTTACTCTCTATATATTCCTCCCTCCACCTCTCTCTCTCTGTCTCTCTCTGTCTCTCTCTGTCTCTCTCTGTCTCTCTCTCTCTCTCTCTCTCTCTCTCTCTCTCTCTGTCACTCCCTCTCTCCCTTCCCCCTTTTTCTCTGTGTATGTTCGTGTGTATGTGTGTATTTCTGCTGATGTTGACATGAGATGTTTTTTCTCTACCAAACTACATCATATTTTTTGAAACAAAAATCTATCAATGGGTCTGGATATCACTAACCAGTTCAACTGGTTGCCCAGTGTTCCACATTGATAGCACTGTCTCCACATTCCAGAGGTGGGACTTCTTGTTGTCTGCCATACCCAGCTTTTTGTAGCAATGAAGAAATAGGGGTATTGATCATACTCAGGGATTCTTGTGTTTAGAGTACTTGAACCACTTGACAGCATTTTTATGTGTAACTTTTATTGTATATGATATACTCTGATCTGAACAAATGCAAAACATCAAATAGAGAGGAAGTGATTCTGTATGGGGACCTGGATCAGGTCATGAAAAATCCAAAGGGACTGGAAATTGTGGATCTCTATACTCGGGAAAAGATTCTTAATATTTACCATGGTGATAACACTATGTAGGATTCAAGTTAGAGCCAAGAAGGAAATAAGGCAGGTCAGAGACCCAAGAATCCTGATGACCTTCACTCTCACCTTTGTCCTCACAAAATATGTGCACACCAGACACAGGTGTGGAACTGATGACAAAATGTGTGTGAAGCCCCATCACTGAGACTGTGAGGACAAAGGAGCCAGTAACACTCCCTGAGCATCAGTTAGCTGCAGGAAGTTCATGATCCACTCAACAGGTAACATGTCTTTTGATTTCTTCTTTAATATTTATGTTTTGTTTTTACTCATATAATTTCCCTGAATTTAATGTGCCTAAGGAATTTTCTATTAACATGTTCATCCATTTTCTTTCTTCCAGAATCATTCCTATGGCTTATTTATGCCACCTCCCTAGCAAACACAATGTGTAGTCTCTGTTGCAAAATCTGGGGCAGGTTCTTTATCTGAAGTTCTGACATACTCCAATTTAGATCCTACAGGAACATGGGAAAAGCTGATGATTCCTCACTGGCATGTAAGGATACTATGGGTGATGTCACTGTGAGAGAACAGTGCTGTGGTACGGTCTTTCTGTATGCTGTGAATATGCATTGCTATTATTGGTTAAAAAAAGAAGCTGTTCTGGCCTATGGCAAGACATATTATAGCCAGGTGGGAAATCAAAGCAAAGATACAGAGAGAAGGAATGTGGAGTGAGGGACATGCTGAGAGATGCCAGGAGGATTAAGGTGTAATAAACTCAGGTAAAGCCATGAGACACATGGTGAAACACAGATTAGTAATTGTGGGTTAATTTAAGATGTAGGAGTTAGCTAGCAAGAAGCCGGAACAATAGACAAAACAGTTTGTAATTAATAGTAAGCCTCTGATTAGTTATTTGGTTATCAGTGGGTAGGAGAGATTCTTCTGGCTACATTTGGCACCCAGCATCAGGCATTGATCCACATAGACCTGAAAAAGTTTTAGAAAGATTCTAAACACACAGAAACAGAGCCACACTGGGATTCCTAGTCTCATAGTCTCAGGTCATCAGCAGTGCAGAGACATGTCTCCTCACAGCTGCTCAAGAGATGGAGCTGGCCGCCAGATGCCATGAGCTAAGTGGCAGGGCAGATTTCTGCATTCTCTCCCACAGGCTGTGGTACAGAGGATTCTCCCAGCTGCTGCCTTTGGGTTTGAAAGAACAGTCTCGAGCTGAAAAATCACAGCTGCTTGCTTCTTAATACTGCTTCCCAGAATTGAGGAGGTAAGGGTGACTCATTGTTACCTGTACCATGTTGAAAAGACAAATGGTGTGGAGCCAGCAACCAAAGCCATGCTTTGGTCCTAGTCATGCAGCTTAGCAATATAAAAAACTCTCCTGGTCAGAAAAGGATTACAGATGCCCAATAAAGACATCTCCAGATGGAAAAAACTCTCAACAGGTTACACTGTATTTAAAGATACATGTAGACTTGGGGGGGGGGGAAGAAAAATGATAAAGTCCTTAAAAAGGAAATAGAGTAATAAAAAAGTATAATCAGCCTTGTAAAATGGAAAATACACAAGATGCTGATTATTATTGTGTTGTCTTTGGGATTTTTAACTGTTTTGAGATCCTTGAGTGTAAAGCCTGCTAGATTGAACCAACCCATATATTTTAGAAATATCTTGATTACAAGGTTTAAGTCAGAAGATATGTAGCTTTGGAAAAGGGGGTTCTGCTTTTGTTTCCACAGAAGATGAGAAGCTATGAATTATTCCCAGGTTAATATGGTTCCATCAAGGAATACCCCCCAGAGAGGTCTTCAATGGGAGTGATGGCCCAGATGTTCCAACAAGCAACTTCAAGGCTACTGGATGAGAAGATGCAGCCTGACAGACTACTACAGACAAGAATTAAACACAATTCTAAAATTTCTCAGGATCCCCATAAGATTGTCAGAGCCCCCAATCAGCAGGAAGTAGTATGAAAAGCTATGCCAAAAATTCCAAAATATGGTTTATAAATGTTTGTTTTTATTTAAAGGGAGCTTATTATAAATGCAATCTCTTTCTAAACAAAAAAGGGGATATAAT
Organism: Peromyscus maniculatus bairdii; assembly: GCF_049852395.1. NCBI lineage: Eukaryota > Metazoa > Chordata > Mammalia > Rodentia > Cricetidae > Peromyscus > Peromyscus maniculatus. The sequence goes on along the minus strand of NC_134865.1, from coordinate 86,003,247 downwards.
ATAGAAATAATTGAAAGGAATGGATTATTGAGTCTACTTTGATCCAGGAGACAACAGTTAATCTCTAAATACTTTACATTGGTATGGATTTTGGTTTATGGATAAATTTAAGGTTAACTTTGTTATACTGTATGTATATTTCTACTCTTGTTTAAGGTATTATGGTTATGCAACTCATTTAAAATTGTAATGTATCATTAAGAAATACAGATTAATTGTTAATCATCTATTATAATGAAATTTATAGTCACATTAACTAAGATTTCTAGGTATAGAGAGATCTATTTCAATTAGCTAGGTAATCTTCAAACACCTCAAAGACCTACAGAATATGGCATTTAACATGTTTTAAGAACTTAGCCTTTACTGGACATTGAGTCACATCTGCTTCTTGCAAAACCAATCTACTTCAGAGAACATGATGGGCATTGAAGAAAATCCTTATGAAGTTTGCTTTCTTTGTGGCAAAAGTTAGCCACTGGGCAAAAAAAAGTGCTCTTGCCTGGATTGTTGTCAGTATGTTGTATAAAGTGAACACGCAGGACCCATAGAAAAGTGACAACAGAACTTTTGCCAATCAAGATGAGTTGGTCCTCCAGGTTCCTACTTCACAGAAGAAACTTCCAGACATTCTGCAGGACATTTCAATGATATCCGATGAACTTTGACAAAATAGATGAAACAATCCTTCAAATTTCCTGCTTCACTAAAATGTCTGACAGACTCTGAACATGTAGACTGAGGTGGCTGCTCTAATATGTAGAGGATCTTTGGGTGACTATCTAAACAGCTAGATATAAGTCATTTGTATAATTTTGAGCCTTGCTTACAATGTTCTTCTTGTTTACTCCGATAATGTTATATTCTTCTGGGGTCTTTGATGGAGTTGAAGACTAGATAGTTATAATTATTGTTTTCCTTAGTTATGATAAAATATAAGTTAGATATAAAACTTTAGACTCACAACAATAGGATATAATGTAGAGTATTTTCTTTAATTTAGCCAAATACAAAAAGACTAGATATTGCAAGTGTAATTCTTGTTTGATAACTGTTTTGTTATATGTAATTTTACTATGTTAAAATGAAAAGCTTCCTTTTTATTATACTGAAAGGGCAAAGTACTGTGGGATGACCTGTCTGTATGCTGTGAACATGTGTTGCTACCATTGGTTAAAAAAGAAGCTTCTCTGGCCTATGGCAAGACAGCTTATAGCCAGGTGGAAAATTCAAGAAAAGATACAGGGAGAAGGAAGGTGGAGTAAGGGAGATTCTGAGAGCTGCCAGGAGGATCAAGATGTAATAAACACAGGTAAAGCTATAAGACATATGGTGACACATAGATTAATAATTATGGGTTATTTAAGATGTAAGAGCTAGCTAGCAAGAAGCCTGAGCCATAGACCAAACAATTTGTAATTAATATTAAGTCTTTGGTTATCCAGGTACCTGCGGGTGGGACAGATTCTTCCAGCTACAGAACAGGGAATGATATTTTTCAGTGAAAGTGTGATGACATCTTAGAACTGATCCAGGCATGCACAGATTGTCTTGAACTTGTCTCACCTGTGATGATGTCATAACAGAGGCTGCGATGCTCTGGTGTCCTATAAGATCTGGGAAAATGGCAGGAATGGGGCAGGAGCCAAAGCTGCTTCTAAAAAGCAATTTCATTTTATCTGTACTGCTCTTCCATCATCAGGTACATAGAGTTGTGTGAGGAATGTTTCTGACTAACAGGAAACTGAGACTTTAATATCGTGGCCACAAAAGCTTCACAGACACACCTGCACTAGTGAATGGCTTGGTAACTGTAAATGTGGTCCAGCCAGGCTGATGTGTGAGACTGGCCATTGTGGTGATTGCTTCTCATTTCCAAAACACTTTGTTTACCTGTTTTCAAAAATATTAATTAATGGATGTCCTCTGAGAGCCAAGAACCAAAGTTCTTGTATTTTCTGTACAATCATAAAGTAGATATGTATCCTTAGAGGAAAAAGACTGAGGGAACTAAGAACACTACACAGAAGATTGCTACTCTAAAGTAAATGAAGAGAGGAATGAAAAAATACCCATGTTTCCAAAGGCTGAGTTTTCTACAAGGCACAGGGTCTAATCACAGACCCCATCTCTTTGTCTTGCCCTGACCTCAATTGTTGGTCAAAGGAATACCAAATGTGTGTGTGTAACAAATGTTTACCTCACTGATGCTTCCTAGTGTTCATATCAGGCCCCTCAGTCTCACTTTACACATTGTCCTGTTTATTGATAAGGGAATCGTCAACATTGTTTCATGTCACAGAGTCCATGAAATATGTATATGTGACCTAAGTGAACAGTCCAAGAGTTTGTGTTGCTGGTTTACCAATCCATAAGTGATGGATTACATTATATATTTTCCTTTCTCTTTGGTGTCTTCTGTACACTCAATCATGTACATTCAAGGAGAGATGCATGGGTCTTGTGAGTAAGGAGGCTCCTGATGAGGCCACACTCTCAGGCCATGTGCTCCCCAAGTTATACCATAGGATTCTACAGCATCTGAAAATACCAAGCTCAATATAGTATTAGACAAATATGTGAGGGTATAATTAATTTGTGACATAGAATGGGAATATTGGATGTTGACATTTCTCAAGAGAGCACTTTGAAATTCCAAATAATGTCATAAGGACCCAAGAATGCCTGTGACCTTCTTCAATTTTTAGAAAAGATTTACATAATATGATGCTCCCAGGCAACAGATATTCTCCTGAAGAAAAATATCATTGTTGTCACAGCAATTACATTTATCATTCGAAAAATAAAAGAAAGTTGAGAGTATGATATTAGGGTATAAACCTCATAGATCCAAAAAGCTCCAGAGAAACAATCAGCCGACCCTTTCTTCCACCTTTCCAGACTGAAAAAATCCTTCAAAGCTTTTTAATCCCCCCCCATTCCTTCCTGTGTCTCTCTGTCTTCATCTGGGTCAGCCAAACACCCTGTGGTTTATTCTGGCTGGCTAAATGTGGACTCCATCCTCTCTAAATCAAGGTTTAATTTTATTGGCAGTTTTGAAAAGTGCAAACTAAATTCTCACTTTTTGTCAAATTATAAAGGGAAGATTTTAACTTTCACATAGTAAAACTATATATAGTAAGAACAATTATTAAGTATTGTCTGAATTAAAAAAGAAAGGTATTAACTTTAAGAAAATGAAGCCATATACAATAAGAACAATTATCAAGTAAGAATTATATTCAAAATGTACAGTCCATTTGTATTTGGCCAATTGTGATAACATACTCCATTATTTATCTTCTTTTAGTGATTTCAAAGTTTTGTACCTTTTTTTTTACTTTCTATCACAATTAAGGAAAAATGTAATTATAAGTCTCCAGTCTTCAACCTCATCAAGCGACTCAAGAAAAATATAATATTAACTGGTATACAGGGAATGCAGAGCAAACAACTTCCAAAACTATAGAAAAGACAGAGACATCGGGCTGCCTAGTCAGTCACTTCGAGTTTCTTCTGCAACATTGGGGCATCCATCTTTGGGCCTACAAGCCCAGAATATCTGACAGACTTTTATGTGGAAGCAGGAAATTCTGAAAAATATCATACCTTGTCATAACAAATGTCAGCATCAACTTCTTTTGTGTCCTGCTTCTCCAATTTGAATAGCATGCTGTCAGCAGTAGAAGCAAGGGCATTTTCTTGCCAAGTGGCTAACTTTGTGAAAATGAAAGCAAACTATATATTGTAGCATGAATCTTTAATGGTCTTATTAATAAAAAAACAAACCCAGAGGCAGGTATTGGGATGAACACTGGAAGATCAGAAAAACAGAACAAGATACATCTAACCTCACCTTTCTAACTTCACAGCTGATCTTATTTCCTAAACTGTAAGCCTCCGAGTCCTCATGAATGGATTGCAGCTGATCTGCTGCTAAATTCTAAAAGCTCAAAAAACCTAAAGATCTCAGTCCTCATGTCTTATACCTTTCTGCTTCCTGCCATCACTTCCTGAGACAGAGGACAGAGCCTCAGTTTTGTTTCATGACTGAAGCAGTTTAGGATTCAGATTAACCTGCCTGGAGAGATGAACAGCAGTCCTTCTTTGTGGCTGGGACACTTGGGACTTTTCTGAGAGATGCTGTCCTCAGGTCATAGGAGGTTTGCACATGACACATCCTTTGTTACTGTCTGTCTACCACTCAGTGCTTGCTGTAGAGACATATTCACATGTGTAGCAAGCTCACTTATTTGCATCCTGACAATCCCCTATGATTCTTTAAACATGTGCTACCATGCTTTTCTTTTTTTCATCTTTATATCAGGCAACACATGACTGTGTCTATGTTGTGTTAGGCTAGTTTTCATGTTTCTAAATTTAGACATTCAGCATAACTGGGTCACTTGGATAATTTTTATGAGAACACACATAATCATGGCAATTTCAGAAGACTTTGTTTTTGCTCCCGGGGTTCTCATGCTTCCCTCCTCTTGCCCTTCATTACAAATGTGTTTTCCTGCTTTGACTTCCATTTTGGTTCCAAAGCCTACAAAACAGAAGCCAGAATGCCAAACACAGACACACAGTCTCGAACACATAATCTAGATTCTCTATATGGTATTGTTTCGTGTTACCAATCTTCATTATTGTTTGATATAAAATTTCCACTTTCATTCAAGTTCCTCCAGGTTCAGATAACACTGAGCAAAGGCAATGGAAAGAATGCATAGGGTGGAGCTTGGAGAAGAGCTCTGTGAAATGCTGTCTTCTGGACATGACATGGCTATCACAGTCATAGATGTTTTTATCTATATAAGCCTAACTAGGGCCTGGCCATCCAGGAACCTGGTATAGTTAGGGATGATGATTTCTAGGCCGTGCCTCTTACAGAGGAGCATTTGGAAATGTATTGTTCTGGACATGGGGTAGAGTTATTTTTTAGTGAGTGGTCACTGGTAGGTTTCCTATTGTTCAGTGCTTGCATCCACACACATGCACATAGGGGACACATGGAAAACAGAACCCCAGAGAGCAAGAGAGTTCAGAACATGAATACAAACTATTTCTGAAGTTACCAAAGACAAAAATACTTAAAAGGTGGACTTATTCCAAATTCCCAAATATAGTATGAGAAATATGCATTTATTTCTGTGATACTCCTTCCCCAATTTTTATGACCAAAATGAGACTGTGAAACAAAACTAAAATGAGACATACTGAGTAGAATGTCTGAAAAATGTTCTTCTAACCTCAGAGCATCAGGACAAAGGGGACACAGCACCCCTGGAGGTGGCTTCCTATCAGTACTTGCCAACGATATCTGTCTCCACCATGTGAAGAGCTGTCTCCACCACTGCCAAGAACAGTACAAAGATCATGCACAACGAAATGGGGGAAATACAGTGTGGGGTGCAAATACAAGAGAAATGGTGATGATCTCTGGGATGTTACTGGTCACTTTGGATCCAGCTCCTCACTTCTCTTCCTGGTGATTTACATTATCAAGGCATGGAGAAAGCCCCACAATTCCTTGCAGTAGGATGGTTTGTATATCAAAATGCTCTGATTGGTCAGTAAATAAAACACTGATTGGCCAGTGGCCAGGCAGGAAATATAGGTGGGACTAACAGAGATGAGAATTGAGAGAACAGGAAGGCTGAGTCAGAGAGACACTGCCAGCTGCCACCATGACAAGCAGCATGTGAAGATGCTGGTAAGCCACGGGCCACGTGGCAAGGTATAGATTTATAGAAATGGATTCATTTAAGATGTAAGAACTAGATAGCTAGATGCCTAAGACATGAGGCCAAACATTTTAAGCAATATAAGTCTCTGTGTTTACTTGGTTGGGTCTGAGCGGCTGTGGGACTGGTGGGTGACAGAGATTTGTCCTGACTGTAGGCCAGGCAGGAAAACTCTAGCTACAATTCCTTGTTCTCTATGGTGATCCTCACCACAGGGCAAACAGTTCCCATTGTTGAAGCATGCCCTCCTCTACACTACTTGTCATCACTTAGGGTTCTCTGTCTCTTTATTACTTCAGTAACCATAACCCTGAAGCCTGGATGCATGCTACAGCTTTCATAAGGTGTGATGAACAGCTGTCCTTATCATCCCTCACCAACGCAATAATCATATCTAGGAACCTTGGTTTTTATGTGCCACAAGCTGAGGACAGAGACAGAGAGAGATATAAATACACAAAGGGAAAAATAGACTGTCATGGATAAAGAAGTAGAAGGACAAGTGCATGGGTCTGGTGTCCTGAATAGGAAGGGGAATAGTCTGAGCACAGTAAGATGGGATCCAAATCAGTTTCTGGGGTTTCCTATAAAATAAACACATGAATTCACATGTACAAAAATTAATAAACTGCTTCCACACAATTTATCTACTACTTGAATAATAAAAATAAGAGGACTTCACTGACACCAAAGGAATAAATTTTAAATTGTTCCTTAAGTATGATTTCTGATCAATAAAAACCCCAAATTCCATTCTAAAAACAGTTCTGGAATTTTTAGAGATGCACAAATGCATTGAGGATGTGGTAGCCCGTTCTGTCCTCACTGCATCAATGTGGACTCACTGTAAACATTCCCAGGTTTCCCTTGGTAGGTGTGCACAGTGTGACTCATAATATATCTAGTTACTAGAGATTAGAAACCACACAGGACCAGGAAAATGTTCCTGAGTATACATTTCCATTTCCATTTCCACTAAGATGCACAGGACAAATGTCATTCACCTGAAGGTAAACCTGAAACTGGTGCTTTTTTATATCCACTCAGGAAACTCCCCCAATGCAAAGCAGCCCTCAGGCTCAGGATGAAAGCCCAGGCATAGCTAAGAAGCCCCATCTCCTCCTCACCAGAGCCTCCAGCAGAGCATGGCTGTCCTGGTGCTGCTCCTGTGCCTGGTGACCTTTCCAAGCTGTAAGTGGGTCAGGGTTTCAGGAGAGGGACCCAGGCATGTCATCTATGGGATGTATGACTGATGGTGATGTTGTTTGTCCCCAGGTGCCCTGTCCCAGGTGCAGCTGAAGGAGTCAGGACCTGGCCTGGTGCAGCCCTCACAGACCCTGTCTCTCACCTGCACTGTCTCTGGGTTCTCATTAACTGATGTTAATGTATACTGGGTCCACCAGCCTACGGGAAAGAGTCTAGAGTGGATGGGAGGAATATGGTATAATGGAAACACATATTATAATTCAGCTCTCAATTCCCGGATCACCATCAGCAGGGACACGTACAAGAGCCAAGTTTTCTTAAAACTGAACAATCTGCAATCTGAGGACACAGCCATGTATTACTGTGTCATAGACACAGTGAGGGAACTCCTGTGTGAGCCTGCACAAAAACCTCCCTACAGAGACACTCAGGACCAGCAGGGGGCGCTGAGGACCCACAGGGACTACACAGCACCAGTAGGAGGCACTTCAAAACCTAGAGTATTGGACTATGCTGCATGAGCATGTATTTCATTGTTAGATCCCATGGATTCCTTTCTACACCAAGAAATCCCCTAGGGGTCCGTCCCCTTGGTCACTTTTTATAAATTTCCTATTCATTCACATACTAGAACAAATGGATTATTTTCACAAATTGTCTATGCTGTCTGTTTCTTATTATCAGGGAAATTGGCATATTGCTTTAGATGTTCCATGTATGTGCATTCCATTACATATCATATATTTCAACAGGAGACTGCAATTTATGACACTTAACTTTAACTTCATTAAGTATGCTTAGCAATTTTGTGTAATATGTAATTGATCTTCTTTATTTTTTGTATGCATATGATGGAAAAAACTACTCCATTAAACTACTGCATAAAGGTTACTTTTCAATGACATCTTGGAAACATAAGTTTTCATTGTTTATTTCTTCTAAACCAAGAGGACATAAAATAATTTAATTGGTTATCATTTTTTACAGATTCAATTTTTATTTATTTCCCTATTGGTAAAATTTCCATTCATATCAAAGTCCCAAATAATGATTCTTCTGCAGTTGTATTGTGTTGTCTCAGACCAGGAAGTTCTCAGCCACTAGTGTGCACATCCCAGCTGATGTCAGATGAAGGTAATCTTTGTAACATCCTCTCTTCCTGTCTTGGCAAACAGAAAGACTGAACTTTCCTTATCATTTTGAATTAGACCTTTGGTAAATAATGTATTTTGACTGTGAACATGACTAAAAGTAATAGCTCTTAATTAAGGGGAGAAACAATGAATTTCCCATCCTTAATTACTTAGATCTAGTCTGTGCACATGCATGTTTTAAAACAGGTATTTCAGAGACCCTATTAACCTAAAATGCAAAACTAACTCTTGGATGTTTGTAGGAGATGGCCCTTCAAAAGCTAATTCAGTCAATGGCTGATATGTGTCTCCACAATATAGTTAGGCTATCACAATTTGATGTAAAATGCACCAGAATAAACTCATGACTGACAGATATGTGGACCCATTAAGTTTTACATTTAAATCAGTTTTAAATCACAAATACTTCAACAGTTCATTACAGCATTTGCATATTTCCTCATCTAAGATTATATTGTTCCTGGGCCAATATTCAAAATCATGCACACTATTGTTAATAGAGTAGTTACTAAAAGAGTGTCCATTCTTTTTAAATCATCTTTGTTGTTTTTAACTAAATCAAGTGTTCTGTTTTACCAATTAAGACTTAGAGCTCAGAGAGGCAGAGAAAACACCTAACTGCTTCCTCCTCCACTTTTGTCCCAGAAAGAGACCTTTCCCCTACACTGTCTCAAACAAAACTCCTTCACCTGGATGCCCCTCACTTCTACTCCTGTGTGTGTCTCTCTGTCCCCTGACATCCTCGTTCTCTCTATGGTTTTTTACTGTCAACTGATTGCTTGCTCTGCCTCTTGACCTATGGTTGATTTTATTTAATCCTGTTTACCATATTCAAGCAGAAAGCTCTTGGATTAAAGGTGTGTGCTAGGGCTGAGCCACACCACAGCTAGAAGCAGGTTTTTGCAGTAAATAACACAATCTCAGTTCACAGTGTGATCAAATATCCTGCAGATTTTCTCACTCTTTGTCTAAATAAGAAGGAAATGTTTTTTTATCTCTAGCACAGTAAAACTATCTACAGTGAAGCTATTTTTGCCAAGCTGTCCACAACATTCATCTTGGTTGTATTTGGCAGTTTTAGGATTAAGTATTTTTGAGTTGAAAGTTTTGTAAAATGGGTGTGTCAGTCTCATATGAACTGAACAATGTTGATGTTCTGAGAAGTTTGTAGTCCTAAGTTGATCTTTGGGTGGTGTTTGTCAACTTATTGGCAATCCTGGCTAGATGGTATATTGGGTGCCAACACTAGTCTAGGGCTCGAGCTAGGATTTTAGACCAGTTATACAGAGCTGGGCAATACCATTTTACCAATTTAATCCTTTTCCTTGGGACAGGTTTTCTTGATGATCCATCTTTTTTTAAAAAAAAGATATTTCACTTTTCCAGTAGCCTGGATTCCTGATTTGGATGTTTGAATTCTCTTGGGAAAATAAAATCTGAACCCTATCCCAATCCTAACTCTAGGGGGTTCCTTTTTTGGCAGGCTCTGTCTTGGTGAGGGAAAATTATATTTAGCAACACAAATAGTATTACCTTTTGATTAAAAATTCTTTTGAAATTTTGAAACTAAACTTAGTATGTGTGGATAAATATATCTATATTCCCCTTTCATTTTATTTATAAATTCAAGGTTTAAGTGTATGTACTTTTAGGTCACAAAGGACATTTACTTTGAATTTCAGCCTGACTTTTGCAAGCAGCTTTTAAATTTAAGTCACTGTGATTCTTATGGGCCTGTCTCTGCCTCTCAAGTGCTGGGATTAAAAGTGTGAACCAACATCTGGCTATAGAATCCTTATAAAACTATTCTCACAGGGCTGTCCTGGATTAATCTGGTTCTCCATTTTCCCACTACTTTTTAGTGTTATGACTAAACTTTCAGTTTTTAAATGTGTAATCTATCATTCTTGCTGATTTATTCTGAATTTGTTCCGTGGCAATATTTAATATTCTACTCTTCATTAAGCATGAAGCCAATTTGTCCACTATTTCATTACTTTCCAGACATTTTGTCTGCATGAGCTACATAAAATTTTATCTTTATTTAAATTTTGCCAGGTTTTGCCATTTCCATCCTATCTCCCATGACCATCTGTCTCCCAGTTCGTGGTTTTCCATTTTGATGAAGATATAACATAGCTGTGCCACTGCACACGCACCATGGTTGACAGAAGACACAGATTTTCCCTTTGCCTCACTTGTGTTTGTCTTATAGCCAACAGTGCTGCTGTTACTTCAGCATGTCGGGCTGACTTGGTGGTTCCTCCCTCAGTAACAGCTATCCCATCCTCTGGCGTACAGGCTGCCGCTTTCCCTTTGGTTTTTGGTCTCATTAGTGGTTGTTGAGCCATCAGTAAACCATGCATTAGCCAAATGTTGTGACCATGGCATCAGTGCCCACATTCCAATAGATGCCATTCTTTTGGGAGAAGTGAGTGGTTTAGGGATGGGGATTATAGGCAACTGGGCTATTTCTTCAGGGCGGGAAGGCACAGACCTCTTGGCTACCAAATCCTGGTCACAATGGAATTCAGATAGGACCCAGTTCCACTGTAATACCTTTCCTTTCATGGCTAAGCCTGTGATGGACTCTGACTGAAAAGGGATCTAATCCATCATAGTAAGGGGAGCCCTTATAACCATAGGGTGGTAGGTAATGACTGAGGACAAGGTTCTCCATGCCTTGTAAAATGTACGGATTTGTTTCTCAGAGAGAATATTTATTCTCTGTGTGTGGAAAGTGTTTGCAATAGAAGTGAACAGGCATATGTTGATGGATTCTTTGTTTGCTTTATGAAGAGTCACCCATTGCCAATTCACCAAAAAAAAAAAAAAAAAAAAAAAAAAAAAAAAAAAAAAAAAAAGATTCGCTCTATGTTTTGGAACAACAAGAATCTATCCTACTAAATTTTGAATAAATAAAAAAGCATTATCTTTCCCATCATGCCTCGCTCATTTCTTTGCCTGTCAACTCCTTACATCCTCTGCTGGGACCTTTCCACTGCCAGAGATGGCTCCCAACATCTTACCAAATCTGATGGCTTCTCAATATCCACAGCTGTTATGAATTCTCTGTCTGTATGGTCGTGCTTTACAGTGACTGAATTAGGTTGCCCCTAGGCATCTGTCTTAGGGTTTCTATTGATGTGATGAAATACCATGACCAAAAAACAAGTTGGGGAGGGGGAGGTTTTATTTGACTTATTCTGTAGCATTGCTGTCCATCCCTGAAGCAAGTCAGGACAGGAATTCACCCAGGGTAGGATCCTGGAGGTAGGAGCTGATGCAGAGGCCATGGACAGATGCTGCTTACTGGGTTGCTTCCCATGGCTTGCTTAGCACACTATCTTAATGAACTCAGGACCCGAAGTTCAGGGATCATCCCACCACCATGAGCAGGTCCTCCCCCAAAGATCACTAAATGAGAAAATGAGAAAATGCCTTACAGCTGGTTATCAAGACGGCATTCTTCAGCGGAGGCTTAAGTCATGTTGACACACAAGACCACCAAGTACCACTGACCCCTTGTCAACTTGACACACAAACACATTACTATTAAGCCACAACCCTTCCTTTCTTATTCATCCTCATGATCTTAAATAACTTTAAAAATCTCACAGCCTTTACAAATTCAAAGACATAAAAATTTCAGTTCCTTTGAAATAGTCGAATTCTTTGAAAATCCAAAATCTTTTGAAATTCAAGTCTCTCAACTGTGGGCTCCAGTATCTTCTTATTTCAAAAGGGAAGAATCAAGGCACGGTCACAATCAAATCAATGCAAATCAAAATTTCAACTGTCCAATAGTTGGGATCCACCAAAGATCTTCTGGGCTCCTCCAGAGGGCGTGGGTCACTTCTCCAGATCTGCCCTTTGCAGTACACACAGCTTTTCTTCTAGGCCACAGCTGGCTCCATTCTTTTGATATTGCTTTTCTTAGTGGCCATCCCATGGGACTGGCATCTCCAAAACATTGGGGTCTTCTACCTCAACTGGCCTGCACCTACAACAAGAGCCTTTCCTAACCACTCACAGGAAAAAGCCTCAGCTGTTCTCCATGATCCCTTCGTGCCTTCAAAATCAGTAACACCTGGGTGACTCTTACACATCACCAAGTCTGGCTGCCAGTACAATGTACAACTTGGCCACCTCTGGAACACAGCTTCTGTGTACTCTCAGAAAACACTTCCCAGAGAATTTGATCAATGATGCTGGGCTTTTCTTAATCATCACTAATTTCTTATCACCGGCTAACCAGCATCAATTGTCTTAGTAAGGTAAAGGATTCACTTCAGTGGTGCTGGTATCTTGGTAATGACAACTGATTATTAAACACAACAGCCCCAGATAACCAGAACTACAGGATCTTAATTCAAAATAACAAATGGCCCTGAGAGAGACTTTAAACTTTCCTCTGAATCATTGCAAGCCAGGCCTGCATCTTCTGCACTCGTCTTAACATTCTTAGATCCCATAGGACGTTCCACTGAGTTTGCAACACTCAATGGCTTTGACAGTCCAGAATTGAAAAGTCCTTTGGCAAAACACAGTCCGGTCAGTCACATTACCTCATTATACTGGTACCAATTTCTATTAGTTAGGGTTTCTATTGCTGTGATTTATACATCATGACCAAAAATCAAGTTGGACAGGAAAGGGTTTATTTGGCTGACACTTCAGCATTGTTCATCACTGAAGAAAGTCTGCACAGGAATATACACAGGGCAAGATCATGGAGGGGGTGCTGATGCAGAGGGGTGCTGCTTACTCTCTTGCTATCCAAGGCTTGCTCAGTTCAGCCTACCTTCTCATAGAACCCAGGACCATCAGCCCATGGATGGCACCACCTGCCATAAGTTGGACCCTCCTCCAATGGTCACTAAAAGAGAAAATGCCTTACAGCTGGATATCAAAGAGGCATTTCCTCAGCTGAGGTTCCTCCCTCTGATGACTCTATAGCTTGTGTCAAGTTGACACACAAAACCACTCAGTACAGCATCCTATTCCAAGTTCAGGTACAGGGTCTGGACCTTTCCTGCTGGTACCTACATAGACCTTGTCCCTTATCTTTTCCTTTACTGCCTCTGGATTGAACATTACAACTACTGGTTACTGCTGATACTGGATCCATCAGATCCTGTAAAAGCAGCTGGTATGCATAGGGTACAGATGCCACAATAGTAACAATGGATACTGCCCATCTGTCAAGAACTGTGCTGCTATCTCCATAATTACATGCAAGAGCTAGCTTTTTCTGAGTCCTGAGGACACACCCAAGTGTTTTGTGCAAGAGAAAACAAGGAGACTTTCCTATTTGCTCATACATTAGTCACCCTTCAGAAGTACTCTTGACCTGTAGGGGGTGCTTGGGACACACTGACTTCAGGTTCAGTGCAAGGAGGAAGTACTAAAGTGGACCCAGTAAGCACCTCACTTGACATTACCATAAGTAGTAATTCTACAGATTTTTCCTGAGTCTGTAACATTAAAAAGTGTTTCTTTCTAAATGAAGTGTAGATGACTTTATTATCTCAAAACAAGCTTCACTATAATGTGTTGATGGGGCAGTGTTTGCCTTGAGGTTTACTACAGACTCTGTCACTCTGTAAGTTTGTAAACATTTAATGGTGTCCATGGTCCCTTTCTACACTATAAAACTCCATGTCTTCTCTTATCATTGTGTCTTTCCAACCCTTGCCCTTGTGTGCTTTTATTAGAATTAAAACTGCTGTAATGAAACTTTATGATCAAAATGACTTTGAAGAGAAACAGGTATTTGGCTTACATATGCTGAATCACAGTCCACGTAGTGAAGCCAAGCAGAAACACAAACTCTGTAGAAACATAGTCAGGAAGTGAGGCAGAGGACATGGAAGAGTGCTGCCTACTGGACACATCCTCATTCCTTTGCCTGCTTTCTTAAGGTAACCAGGACCACCAGCATGGGCGTGGTGGCATCACCCACAATGGGCTGAGTTCTCCCAAAAAGTGCTCTATAGGCTTGCCTAAAGCCCGATCTAGTGGAGGAAAATTCTCATTTGAGATTGCTTCCTGTAAGATTACTATAGCCAACTTGACATAAACTAGCCAGCATAATGTCCTTCCTTTGACTAATATCTATAATGCTGTGTATGTTGCTGTTGATCCACATATAACCATTACTACATCCCAGAAGACTTTGACCAGGTTTAAAGATAATTTTCATTGTAGCATCTAAAATGGAGATTATCCATCTGTCACCTAGTATTAGGGAACACATACACCACCACCACCCCATGCCACCACTGCCATGATACAATCACACCACCACACCACAACAATCCCACCAACACAGCCATGACAAGTCCCATAGGGCATGGCAGAGAGGCCCACTTCTCATGCAGGTACTTCTATGCATGTGCACAGGGAGTACATAAGCATGGTCCTGGGAGACAGTCAGATGATCTTGAAAAACTGAGGATGGAAAGGGCAATCAAGGTCTTCTTCTCCGTGGAAACTCTACAGGAGCTCCTCTATTACTGCCAATGGGGTCATGAAAACAATCTCTGTCAAGAACAGACACTGGAAAGGGACAATTCACCATCTCTAGACATAATTCCAATAACAGCTTGCACCTGCAAATGAGAAGTCTAAAAGCAGAAGACATGGATATGTACTACTAGTGTGTAACACACAATTGGAGAATAGACTTCAGACCCAAACCCCCCTGCAGAGTGGTCAGGACCATCAGTGGGCACATAGCACACACAGAGTGTGAATCAAAGCAGGTGCACATGACCATGAAGGGTTGGTTCCTCTGTGGCTTGGCTAGCTCTGTGCATCACAGAATGGTTTCTCATTGAACTATCTGAGAAGTTTAGTCTGCATTAATCTTTAATACATCTGAGTATTTTTGAATTTCTGTTTTCCATTGTTATGTTTGTTTTTCTATACAAGATGCATTCTCATCTAAACAAGACAGAAAGCATCACACAGGACAGATGTGACTCTGCTGTGGGCACCAAGATCATATCTTGAAGAGACTTAGGGATCCAGGGGAGTGGGCTCCTATAGATTCATGGCAGAGCTTCAGTGGGATTCTCCATTTAGAGCAGAATTCAGGATTTTCAGTAAGACCCAACAGATCATGCAGAAATACCCTGTAAAGACCTATAAACCATTGTCCTTGATTTCATCCACTCTCTCCATCGTCTTCACTTGAAACATGAACATCAGCTGCAGCATTTATCCTGGCTGTGCTCTGGTGCAGACGCTATGGAAGCCATGCAGCTAGAGATAGCAGCTGAGCCTCAGCTGCCTGCAGGAGGTTCCTGGGGAACACACTGCTCAGGTATCCCTGACCTCACTTCCCTTTCCAGGAATGCTGTCAAATCACAGTGGAATTTGCAGGACTTAGGATCGGTTCTGGTCTTCTGTTCTGATGTGTGATTAATTTGTTTTTGGATAAAATACTCTATACCCAGGAGGTTATATACAGAAACTAGATTGTGTGCATTAGGAGTGCTGGCTTCTGTTTTGTAGGTTTTGGAGCCAGAACAGGAGCCCTAGGAAGGGAAGCCATCTTAAGTGAGGGGCACTGGGAACTTGCCCAGGGTAGAGCTGGACTGGGAAAGCAAAAGTGGGGTGTGGGGAGAGAATGAGAATGAGTAGGAAGGAAACAAGAGAAATGGTTAAATAAGAACGTCATTCTAAACATTAATTGAAAGCCCCAGGTACACTAATTATATTAATTAGGGATGAAAACTTTCCTAACACAGCATAAGACAATCATATGTTTCCTGGTGTAAGGATGGAGGAAGACAATGGAAACTGGGAGTTTAAAGGAATAACAGGGAGAATTTCAGGGTGCAGAACAAATGAGTTTGCTGCAGACAGGAATGTCTCCATAGCAACCACAAGTCAGTGGAGAGGCAGTGACAAGGAATGTCTCATCTGTAGTCCTCTTAACGTCCTGATGACGGCATTGTCTCATAAATATGTGAAATTCAGATAATTCCAAAGTGTTGCTGTCACAAGCAAGGAGTTCTGCTAACCTCTCCAGGCAGGTGTGACCCTGTCCCAGATACACATATGAGTGAAGCCATGTCCAGCTCAGACAGTGGGGAAGACTGAGTTCCTAGATAGAAACACACCTGTGTGTGGTGCTTTTAATTTCTCTAAGAAGACATGACATTGTGGAAACACAGCATGTTCTGAGAACCTGCACAAAAGATAGCTATATGAAGTAGGAAAGGTTCCATACAGAACTACAACACTGTGCCTATTTCTGTCTGTCATCATTGTCTTTGATGTCTTATGTAACCTCTGAGCGCTGTGGGACTGCATTCCTGCTGAGCTCCTGGCCTGCCTCCATAGAGTAGCACCTAGCCCTAATTCTTCATTTGTTTAACCACACCATTTGTTTCTCTTTTTGCCCTATGTGAATCTTGTCTCACAGTCAAGGATCAGAGAGTCTCCCAAGGATCAAAGTCCTATGTAAAACTTGGTTCAGGAAACCTGGAATAATGTGGTACCTGGGATATCAAGTAATATGCACTTGGCATTTTATCTCTGGGAGCTCTTTTTAGGTTGCTTTGAAGGTACAGAAATTAACTGGGTAAACTGTAATTAGAAGAAAAAAAATGCCTTAGGTGAAGGGATAGTGCTTCAGTCCTTCAATGCTGGACCACCCTGCAGCCAGGAAAGGCAGAACTCATTCTTAAGAGGCCTCCTAGTCTTCGTTCCATGGACCAGCATGAACCCACACATCTGTGTCTTGGCACACAGCAATAGCACTGCATTCTCCGAGGTCCACCTCCAGTGCTTTCTATAGCCAGACAATATGCAAATAAGGCTTCTCTGTCCCATGAAAACCAGCCCTGCCCTGAACCTGCAGCTCTGGCAGAGGAGCCCAGCCCTGGATTCCTAAATCCTCCCACTCAGAGATTTGCACTGAACACAGAACACTCACCATGGACTTGAGTGTCATCTGGTGTTTCCTTGTCTTTATTTTAAAAGGTAATTGGTAGAGAAAAGATGCTGTGCACTGTGTGGACATGAAAAAGAGAAAATTTGGCTTCTGTGACAGTTTTCTGACCAGAATTCTCTGTTTGCAGGTGTCCAGTGTGAGGTGCAGCTGGTGGAGTCTGGGGAGGCCTAGTGCAGCCTGGAAAGTCCCTGAAACTCTCCTGTGCAGCCTCTGGATTCACCTTCAGTGACTATAGCATGCACTGGGGCCGCCCAGCTCAAGGGAAGGGACTGGAGAGGGTCGCATACATTAGTAATGGTGGTGTTACCATCAGATATGCCGATGCCGTGAAGGGCCGATTCACCATCTCCAGGGAGATTGCCAAGAACACCTTGTACCTCCAAATGAACAGTCTGAGGACACAGCCATGTATTACTGTACCAGCGTCACAGTGATATAATGCTACTGTGAGCTCAGACACAAACCTACCTGCAGGGTGATGAGAACCAGCAGGGGGCGCAGAGATCAAACCGAGATCCGGGCCATGGAAAAGGGATGGACCCTTCTGTGTCGGGCTGCCTCTCTGGAACCCTCTCAAACATTCTCTTTACATGTATAGTCTGTGTAATCCCAGAAGTGTCAAAATTTTCATTCAGATTTCTGTTTTCCATTGTGCTGTGCTGTGATACTTTGTTGTGATCCTCTCTCACACTTTGTCTGTCTCTCTGTCTCTCTCTGTCTCTCTGTCTCTGTCTGTCTGTCTCTGTGTGTGTGTGTGTGTCTGTGTGTCTATGTTCCTAAGTATGTGTGAATGAGCATATTTCTGTACAAGTTGATAAGAAATGTTTTTCTCTGGCAGCCTACACCATATGTTTGAGAAAAGATGTTTCTCAGGCCCCAGATCTCACCAACTGGCTATATTAGTTGGCCAGTGTTCTACAATGATGACACTGTCTCCACATCTCAGAGGTGGAGTAGTTGTTGGCTACCACACCCAGCTTTTTGTAATTATGGAGAACTAGAAGTATGGATTACACTCAAAAGTTCATGTGTGGTGAGAACCTGAACCACAGAGCTATCTCCAAGGCCATTTTATGGGTTTCTTTTATAAATATATGATACATTCTGATCTGAACAAAATGCAAAGCAACCCAAAGGGAAGAAGTGATTCCCTCAGCTCCTGTAAAAGCCAAAAGGACTGGAAATTGTGGAGCCCTAACTCAGGGCAGAGTCTCAATATTTGCCATGGTGAGAGCACTGTGTGGGATTCAAGTTAGAGCCAACAAGGAAATAAGGCAGGGCAGAGACGCAAGGACCCTGATGACCTTCACTCTCACCTTCATCATCACAAGATAAGTGCACATCAGACACCGGTGAGGAGCTAGTAAGAGAATGTGTGTGAAGCTCCACCATTGAGACTCTGAGGACAATGCAGCAGTGACCCCCACTGAGCTTCAGTCAGCTGCAGGAAGCTCATGATGCACTCAATGGGTAACATGTCTTTTGTTTTCTTCTTTAATATTTATTTGTTATGGTTTTACTCATATAATTTCCCTGAATTCAATGAGCCCAGGGAATTTTCTTTTAACATGCTCATCAATTGTTTTTCCTCCAGAATCCTTCCCATAGTTTATTTATAACCTTTCCCAGAAAAGATGATATGTAGTACCTGTATCAAAATCCAAGACTGGGTTCTTTATATGAAACTTGGTGAACTCGTTTGAATCCTACAGGAACCTTGAAAAAAATCATGATTCCTCACTGACATGTTAGGATCCTACTGATGGCATCACTATGAAAAGACAGGTAAGTACTGGAAACAGGGAATGTTATGGTTTTCAGTGGTAGTATGATGACACATGAGAACTGATCTAGGCATGCAGATTGCCCTAAACTTGTCTCACCAGTGATAATATTATAACAGAGGCTAAGATGCTATGCTGTCCTGTGAGCTCTGGGGAAATGGCAGGAAAGGGGCTGGGTATTCATAAGTTCAACCATTAGACAGTGTATCTGGAAGCTGTAGACAAGAGCTAAGGCTGCCTCTACAAAGCAATTTCATCTTCTCTGTCCTCCCCTTCCAACATCAGTTTCATATACTTGCATGAGGACTATGTTCCTGACTAAGAGGAAGCTGAGACTTTTCGCATCATGCCCATAACAGATCAACAGCCACAGCAAGATCAGTGAATGGCTCAGTAATTGGAAATGTGGTCCAACCAGGCTGATGCCTGGGACTGGCCATTGTGATTTCCTTATTTCCAACAGACTTTGGATAATTCCTTTTAAAAGCTTTGTTCTGAGATGCATTCTGAGATACATACACCACAGCTCTTTTATTTTCTTCATGATTATAAAGTAGATGGGAATCCTTCAAGAGAGGAGAGCAAGGGAGCTGAGAGCACTGGGTGGATTATTGCTACTCTAAAGTAAATGAAGAGAGGACTTAAATATTACTAATTTCCCATGATTTCATGACAGATCCAATAACTAGGCTGAGTTCTCCATAAGGCACAGGTTCTCATCACAGACACCATCTCCTTGTCTTGACTCTGTCTCCCCTGATCTATATTTTGGTGAAAAATGTCCGAGAATTTGTGTCTTTGACAAATGTGTACCTCCCTGATACTTTCTAGTGGTCATCTCAGGCCCCGGAGACACTTTTCATGTTGACCTATTTGTAGATAGAGGAATCATCAACATTGTTTTATGTCACAAGAGCTATGAAATATATATACTTCACCTAAGTGAACAGCCCAATGGTTTATGTTGCTGGTTTACTGATCTGTGAGTAATGAAGTATATTGTACAGTGTTCCTTGCTCTCTGGTGTGTTCTGTATACCCAAGAATGTACATCCAAGGAGAGATGCATGGGTGTGGTGAGGAAGATGGCCACACTCTCAGGTCATGTGCCACCCAACTTATACTGTGGGATTCTACAGATCTGAATTCAGCAGGCTCAATATCATGTTAGCCAGCTATGGTAGGATATAATGAATTTAAGACATGGTATGGCAACCTTTAATGTTGACGTTTCTCAAGGGGGTGATTTGAAATGTCAAAATGGTGGGAAAGAAAGCACGAATGCCTGTGCCCTCCCTCAGTTTCTATAGAAGAGTTACAGAAAATGATGCTGCCATGCTTCAGTCATTCTTCTGAAGAAAAATAACATTGTTGTGCTTTACATAACCATAAACATGATTGTCCAAGACTCAAACTTCTTTGCTGAACTGTAAATATGTAAGTCTGTTATCTAACAAACTATAATGATATGAATGGGACTGGGGATGTTGGAATGTTGAATATTTGCAGGACACAATCACATTGCAGGTTAGGATTTCTTGAATGCTGTCATTACTACAGTGCCCACCATGATTGTGAGATCTGCCCTGAGCATAGTCTCCCTTTTGAGCCCACATCAAGAGAACATATATAGGTGTAAAATATGCACTTAGGACTTCATTCTGCTCAGGCAAACCAGTCCAAACTGGACCTGCATCTCCAGCAGAGGACCCCAGTGTGGGATTCCCAGGTCTGCCCATTCAATGATGAACATTGAAGAGAGACCATTCACCATGGAATTGGGAATGAGCTGGGTTTTCCTTATTGCTCTTTTAAAAGGTAATTTACAACAAAGAAGACATGCAATGCTGAGTGTGATTGGACATGAGTGAGAGGGAAGGTAGACATGTGTGAGAGTTTCCTGACCAGAATCCTCAGTGTCTGCAGGTGTCCAGTGAGAGGTCCAGCTAGTGGAATCTGGAGGAGGATTGCTGCAGGCTTGGGTAACTCAATAACTCCCCTGTGTACCATCTGGATTCAGATTTAGTGATTACTACATGCACTACATCTGCCAAGCTCCAGGGAAGGGGCTGGAGTGGATCTCATACATGTGGGATTGGCATTTCAATAAAATATCCAAATCCTGTCAAGGACAAATTGACCATATCCAAAGACAATTCAAAGAACACAATGTATCTCATGATAGTTGGTCTGAAACCAAGTATTGCTGTGTTAAAAATGCACATAAATAGACATGCTAGACACAGCTGTTGGATCACTCTGTTGCCTGGAGTTTATAGGATCTTCTGTGATGCTGGGAGCTGCCATGAGTGAAAATAATTTTTCTTTTCATCTTTCCTTTTATGTATTTATTTGTGCTTTTTCAGTTCAGGTCACTGAATTTACCAGCACTGAAGAATTTTTCTTTTAATACAGATTCTTTCTTTCCCTTAGGCTTTCTTCCTCACACCCCTTCACTCTATATCTGTTCCCACCGGATGAGGTAGGTGTGTGGTCTCCATGTGGACATTACAGGCTCAGGTCCTTATCATGATCACCTAAATAATATTTTTAATAAAATATCCACATTATTCATGTCTTTGATAAATGGGATGGATATTTTCAGAAGCAAAAAAATGTGTTTCTGATATGTATCCCTTTGTTACAAAAAATTAGGAAAGGAAGGGAGGAAAGAAGGAAGGAAGGAAGGAAAGAAGGAAGGAAGAAAGGGAGGAAGGAAGGAAGGAAAGAAGGGATGGAGGGAGGGAGGAAGGAAGGAAAGAAGGAAGGAAGGGAGGGAGGGAGGGAGGAAGGAAGGGAGGGAGGGAGGGAGGGAGGGAGGGAGGGAGGGAGGGAGGAAGGAAGGAAGGAAGGAAGGAAGGAAGGAAGGAAGGAAGGAAGGAAGGAAGGAAGGAAGGAAGGAAGGAAGGAAGGGAGAGACATGAGAGAAGGCAGGGCCAGAAGGGTCATCAGGAGTGAAAGGGAAAAGAGGGAGTGTAGTGGGTGAATCAATATAATCACAGCACATCATAAATGAGCAGGATATTTTGTTTTTTAGTAGAATGAGTGACATATACCATAAAATAATGTTTTAAATGTCATAGGATTTTATTATGTATACCTGTCTGTCCTTGTATGTGTGTCTCTGTGTAGGTGTGTCTCTGTTGTATGTCTGTCTGTGTGTCTATGTCTGGGTGTTTGTGTGTTTCTTGAGAGATGCATATTTTCTCATAATATGAATTGTTTACATTTCAGAAGTTACCACAGCATCATCTGGGTACACAGCCAATTTCAGGGGTCAGGTGCCCAGGGAGGCTGTGAGTAGGGGGCTGACTTCAGGGACTGGGTCTCCATTCCCTGAGCAAGCCTCTGTAGACAGCCTAACTTCCATTCCTGTCTAAGACCCCAGTGACTCTCAGAAATCCAGTGGCTGAGACACATCTCAGCAGCCTGACTAGACTCTTGGTAGGAGCCATCAGCTAGGGATGCAGTTTTTTCCTCCTTCTCCTCCTCCTCTCCTTTTTGCTTATCAGCTTGGTTGGTTGATTTCATTGGTCCTCCCTACTCCTACTTTTTTGAGATTGAAGCTCAGAACATTGAATCTACACTTTCTTTCTCTGCTGTGTTACAGTTAGTCATAAGTGCTGGGCATCAAGGAGAAGAATCTGGGGATGTTTGTGTTTGTTTTAGGATTATATAACACACTGCTATAATTAAAACATTATTAGCTGTAAGGAAAAAGTCATGTTTTGAAAGACAGGAGGGCTAGGCAAACAGCTCCATGTCAGTGTTTTCCTTCTAAGTGCAAGTTCTTAACTTCAAGAACTAATACTAATTTTAAAAAAAGATCAGATTTTTACACAGAAAAATGTCATTTCTCACATTCATAGACATAAAAGAGGCAACCTCCTGGGAAGATGGGAAATAGCAATAACTAGGGTGGGAAATGCAGATGGAAAGTGGTGTTTAATGTAAAGGGAACACATATGTAGTGAGTTACAAAAGTTGTGCTCTTGTGTTGAATAAGAAGCAATTCAGTTTAAGTCTGCAGCATCCATGACAGGCTTCTAAATAACAACCAAGTATGAGTTCAACATAGGGAATGGGCATTGTTTGAATGAATGGGAATGCTAATTGTTGACACTGTGTGTGCATATATGCTAATTGGTGAGACTATGTGTACAACATATATTTTCACTTATATGTTGGGTCACAAGTAGACTGAGTGTCTTCCTCTATTGTTCTCTAGCATATTTTTTGAGACAGGATCTCACACTGAACCTGGAGCTCACATATATGGAGTTCAGATATAAGGGTTGGATGGCAAGTCCCAGAGAACCTCCAGTCACTACCTCCCCAGTGCTGGGAATATGGGATAAACCATCACCCCCAGCTTTGTAGTTAAGTGCTGAGGATCAAACTGAGATACTCATACTGGGAGGCAGGAACCTCTCCCTGAGCCATCTTCCCAGCCCATGATTTCACCACAACACATTGTATGCATTATTAAAAATATTAATGTATAATCAAATACATGCATTATATTATGATTTTTTTAATACCAAAGTATATTTCAGTCAGAGAAATTTCCATTTAAATTATAATGACTTTTGGTAAATGAGCATACAATATTTAACATAATATACAAAATATAGTATTTTCCAAAAGTTTACAATGAAGATATTACATATTAAGTAGACATTTATAAGGCCACCCAGAATATAGAATTATACTCTCTTTAGATATCAATATTCAAAATGAGAACAAAAATAATGGGGAAGATATTTGATCAAGTAGTTTTTTTTTTAATTTTTTTTTAATTTACAATACTATTCGGTTCTACATAATAGCTACAGATTCCCTTGTTCTCTCCCTTCCTGCCCCCCTCCCCTTCCCCCCAGCACACCACCCATTCCCACCTCCTCCAGATCAAGGTCTCCTCCGAGGACTGGGATCGACCTGATAGACTCAGTCCAGGCAGGTCCAGTATCCTCCTCCCAGATTGAGCCAAGCGTCCCTGCATAAGTCCCAGGTTTCAAACAGCCAACTCATGCAACGAGCCCAGGACCTGGTGCCACTGCCTAGATGCCTCCCAAACAGATCAAGCCAAATGACTATCTCACCTATTCAGAGGGCCTGATCCAGTTGGGGGCCCCTCAGCCTTTGGTTCATAGTTCACGTGTTTCCATTCAATTGGTTATTTGTCCCTGTGCTTTATCCAACCTTGGTTTCAACAATTCTCGCTCATATAAACCCTCCTCTTTCTCACTAATTAGACTCCCAGCACTCCACCCGGGGCCTAGCTGTGGATGTCTACATCCAGATTCCTCAGTCCTTGGATGGGGTTTATGGCACAACTATTAGGGTGTTTGGCCAACCCATCACCAGAGTAGGTCAGTCCCGGCTGTCTCTCGACCATTGCCAGCAGTCTTTTGTGGGGGTATCTTTGTGGATTTCTGTGGGTCTCTTTAGCTCTTTGTTTCTTCCTTTTCTCATGTGGTCTTCATTTACCATGGTCTCCTATTCCTTGTTCTCCCTCTCTTTTCTTGATCCAGCTAGGATCTCCCGAACTCTTTCCCTCGACCCTCGCCCTTCATTGTTCCCACTCATGGCCAGGCTGTTCATGTAGATCTCATCCATTTCTCCGTGTCTTTCTTGGGGTCCTGTTTTCCAGGTAGCCTCACTGGTGATGTGAGTAGCAGTCCAGTCATCCTTGTTCCACATCTAGTATCCTCTTATGAGTGAGTACATTCCATATTTGTCTTTCTGAGTCTGCGTTACCTCACTCAGGATGATGTTTTCTAGATCCATCCATTTGCCTGCAAACCTCATGATGTCATTGTTTTTCTCTGCTGAGTAGTATTCTATTGTGTATATGTGCCACAATTTATTTATCCATTCTTCAGTTGAAGGGCATCTAGGTTGTTTCCAGGTTTTGGCTATTACAAACAATACTGATATGAACATAGCTAAGCAAGTGCTCTTGTGGTATGATTGAGCATTTCTTGGGTATATGCCCAGGAGTGGTATAGCTGGATCTTGGGGGAGATTGATTCCCAATTTTCTAAGAAAGCACCATATTGATTTCCAAAGTGGTTGTACAAGCTTGCATTCCCACCAGCAGTGGAGGAGAGTTCCCCAAGTTCCACATCCTCTCCAGCATAAAGTGTCCTCAGTGTTTTTGATCTTAGCCATTCTGACAGGCATAAGGTGGTATCTCAGAGTTGTTTTGATTTGCATTTCCCTGATGATTAGGGATGTTGAGCAATTCCTTAAATGTCTTTCAGTCATTTGATTTTCCTCTGTTGAGAATTCTCTGTTTAATTCTAAAGCCCATTTCTCAATTGGACTGTTGGTCATTTTGATGTCTAATTTCTTGAGTTCCTTATATATTCTGGATATCAGTCCTGTCACATGTGGGGTTGGTGAAGATCTTTTCCCATTCTGTAGGCTGTCATTCTGCCTTGTTGACAGTATCCTTTGCTCTACAAAAGCTTCTCAGTTTCAAGAGGTCCCATTGATTGATTGATTGTCTCAGTGTCTGCGCTACTGGTGTTATATTTAGGGAGTGATTTCCTATGCCAATGCATTCAAGACTACTTCCTACTTTCTCTTCTAGCAGGTTCAGAGAAGCTGGATATATGTTGAGGACCTTGATCCACTTGGACTTAATTTTGTGCACGGTGACAGATATGGATCTATTTGCAGCTTTCTACACATTGATATCCAGTTATGCCAGCACCATTTGTTGAAGATGCTTTCTTTTTTCCATTGTACCCTTTTGGCTTCTTTGTCAAAATTATATGTTCATAGGTGTGTGGGTTAATGTCAGGGTCTTCAATTCGATTCCATTGGTCCACATGTCAGTTTTTATGCCAATACCAAGCTGTTTTTATTACTGTAGCTCTATAGTAGAGCTTGAAGTCAGGGATTGTGATGCCTCCAGAAGTTGTTTTATTGTACAGGATTCTTTTGGCTATCCTGGGTTTTTTGTTTTTCCATATGAAGTTGAGTGTTATTCTTTCCAGGTCTGTGAAGAACTGTGTTGGTATTTTGATGGGGATTACATTGAATCTGTAGATTGCTTTTGGTAAGATTGCCATTTTTACTATGTTAACCCTGCCTATTCATGAGCATGGGAGATCTTTCCATTTTCTGACATCTTCTTCAATTTCTTTTTTCAGGGACTTAAAGTTCTTGCCATCTACGTCCTTCACTTGCTTGGTTAGTGTTACCCCAAGGTATTTTATGTCGTTTGTGGCTATTGTAAAGGGTGATGTATCTCTAATTGCCTTCTCAGCTTCTTTGTCCATTGTATATAGAAGGGCTACTGATTTTTTTGAGTTAATCTTGTATCCTGCAATGTTGCTGAAGGTGTTTATAAGCTTTATCAGTTCCTGGGTGGAATCTTTGGGGTCACTCAAGTATACTATCATGTCATCTGCAAATAGGGAAAGCTTGACTTCTTCCTTTCCAATTTGTATCCCCATAATCTCCTTATGTTGTCTTATTGCTCTGGCTAGAACTTCAAGTACTATATTCAATAAGTATGGGGAAAGTGGACAGCCTTGCCTTGTTCCTGATTTTAGTGGAATTGCTTTGAGTTTCTCTCCATTTAATTTGATGTTGGCTGTTGGCTTGCTGTAAATTGCCTTTATTATGTTTAGGTATGTACCCTGTATTCCTGATCACTCCAAGACTCTTATCATGAAGGGGTGTTGGATTTTGTCAAATGCCTTTTCTGCATCTAGTGAGATGATCGTGTGGTTTTTTGTATTGTGTTTGTTTACATGGTGTATTACATTGATGTACTTTCATATGTTGAACCACCCTTGCATCCCTGGGATGAAGCCTATTTGATCATGGTGGATAATTGTTCTGATGTGTTCTTGGAGTCTGTTTGCCAGTATTTTATTGAGTATTTTTGCATCAATGTTCATGAAGGAGATTGGTCTGTAGTTCTCTTTCTTTGTTGCATCCTTGTTTGGTTTAGGAATCAGGGTAATTGTAGCCTCATAGGAGGAGTTTGGTAATGTTCCTTCTGTTTCTATTATGTGGAACAATTTAGAGAGTATTGTATTAACTCTTCTTTGAAGATCTGGTATTATTCTGCACTCAAACCATCTGGTCCTGGGCTTTTTTTGGTTGGGAGACTTTTAATGACTGTTTCTATTTCCTTAGGGGTTACTGGACTATTTAAATAGTTTATCTGGTCTTGATTTAACTTAGGTATGTGGTACCTATCCAGAAAAAATGTTCATTTCTTTTAGGTTTTCCAGTTTTGTGAAGTAGAGGTTTTTGAAATATGACCTTATAATTCTCTGGATTTCCTCAATGTCTGTTGTTATGTCCCCCTTTCATTTCTGATTTTGTTGATTTGGATTCTCTCTCTCTGTCTTTTGGTTAGTTTGGATAAGGGCTTGTCTATCTTGTTGATTTTCTCAAAGAACCAACTCTTTGTTTCATTAATTTTTTGTATTATTCTCTTAGTTTCTAATTTATTAATTTCACCTCTCACTTTGATAATTTCCTGGCGTCTATTCTTCCTGGGAGACTTTGCTTCTTCTTTTTCTAGAGCTTTCAGGTGTGCTGTTAAGTCACTAGTGTGAGATTTCTCCAACTTCTTTATGTGGGCATTTAGTGCTATGAATTTCCCTCTTAGCACTGCTTTCATAGTGTCCCATAAATTTAGATATGTGGTGTCTTCATTTTCATTGATCTCTAGGAAGTCTTTAATTTCTTTCTTTATTTCTTCCTTAACCCATTGGTGATTCAGTTGAGCATTATTCAGTTTCCATGAGATTGTAGGTTTTCTGTAGTTTTTGTTGTTGTTGAAATCTAACTTTAAACCATGGTGGTCTGATAGAACACAGGAGGTTATTCTAATTGTTTTGTATCTGTTGAGATTTGCTTTGTGGCCAAGTATGTGGTCATCTTAGTGAAAGTTCCATGGGGTGTTGAGAAGAAAGTATATTCTTTCTTGTTAGGATGGAATGTTCTGTAGATATCTATTAGGTCCAATTGGGTCATGACATCTGTAAGTCCTTTATTTCTCTGTTAAGTTTCAATTTGGGAGATCTGTCCAGTGGGGAAAGTGGGGTGTTGAGGTCTCCCACTCTTAATGTGTGGGGTTTTATATGTGGTTTAAGCTTTAGTAATGTTTCTTTTACATATGTGGGTGCCCTTGTGTTTGGGGCATAAATGTTCAGGATTGAAACTTCATCTTGGTGGATCTTTCCTGTGATGAGTATGTAATGCCCTTCCTGATCTCTTTTGATTGATTTTAGTTTGAAGTCTATTTTGCTGGATATCAGGATGGCTACACCCACTTCTTTCTTAAGACCATTTGATTGGAAAGTCTTTTCCAGCCTTTTATTCTTAGGTAGTGTCTGTCTTTGAATTTGAGATGTATTTCTTGTATGCAGCAGAAAGATGGGTCCTGCTTTTGTATCCATTCTGTAAACCTATGTCTTTTTATAGGTGAATTAAGTCCGTTGATATTAAGGGATATCAACGACCAGTGATTGTTCATCCCTGTTATTTTTGGTGGTAGTGTGTGTGTACTTCTCTTCTTTGGGGTTTACTGTTGTGGCTTTATCTATCACCTGTGTTTTCGAGTGTGTAACTGACTTCCTTTGGTTGGAATTTTCCTTCTAGTGCTTTCTGTAGGGCTGGGTTTGTGGATAGGTATTGTTTAAATTTGGCTTTGTCTTGGAATGTCTTCTTCATTCTATCTATGATGATTGAAAGTTTTCCTGAGTATATTAGTCTGGGCTGACATCCATGGTCTCTTAGTGTCTGCATTACATCTGCCCAGGTCCTTCGGGCTTTCAAAGTCTCCATTGAGAAATCGGGTGTTATTCTGATGGGTTTACCTTTATAGATCACTTGGCCTTTTTCCTTGGCTGCTCTTAATATTCTTTCTTTATTCTGTACATTTAATTGTTTAATTATTATGTGTCGAGGGGAATTTGGGGGGGGGTCTAGTCTATTTGGTGTTCTATAGGCTTCTCGTATCTTCATAGGCATTTCCTTCTTTAAGTTGGGAAAGTTTCCTTCTATAATTTTGTTGAATGTATTTTCTATGCCTTTGAGTTGGTATTCTTCACCTTCTTCTATCCCTATAATTCGTAGGTATGGTCTTTTCATGGTGTCCCAAATTTCTTGGACATTTTTGTTCATGACTTTGTTGGCTTTAGTGTTTCCTTCGACTGATGAAACTATTTCTTCTGCTGTATCTTCAATGCCAGAGATCCTCTCTTCCATCTCTTGCATTCTGTTGGTTATACCTGCATCTGAAGTTCCCGATCTTTTACTCAGGTTTTCTATTTCCAGCATTCCCTCTGTTTGTGTCTTCTTTATTTTTTCAGTTTCCCTTTTCAGGTCTTGGATTGTTTCCTTTATTTGTTTCATTGGTTTTTCATGATTTTCCTTCAGTACTTTATTGTTTTCTTCCCGTACTTTATTGTTTTCTTCCAGGAATTTATTGTTTTCTTCCAGGACTTTATTGTTTTCTTGCAGGACTTTATTGTTTTCTTCTAATTTGTTTGCCCTTTCCTCTAGTTGTTTACAGTGTTCTTCCCATTTTTTTTTGTCTTTTCCTCTACACAAGCCTCTACCTACTTCATGATATTACTCATAAGGCTATTTTCTTCTGCTTCTTCCAATTTTTGATGTTCAGGTCTAGATGTTGGAGGCGGGCTAGGTTCTGGTGATGCTGTATTGCTCTTCATTTTGTTGTATGTACTTCTGCCTTGATGTCTGCCCATCTCCTTGTGGTTCCTTCTTGGTCTTATCAGTGTACTTGGTTCAGAAAGAGCTGACAGATTCAGGAAGTCTCTCTCTCTGTTGTCCAGATGGGAGTTCTCTTGTCCAAATGGGAACTCCGGGGCAGGATGGAAGTTCTTATCTGAACCAGAAGTCTGGGGCAGGATGGGAGCTTTTGTCCAGACAGGAAGTCTGGGTTAGGATGTGCGCTCTCTGGTCCAGAAGGGAAGTTGGGGGCAGGATGGGAGCTGGGGGCCGGTCTCTAAGTCTCAGGAAGTGGATGGGGTCTCAGGCAGATGTGCGTGGGGGCAGGGTGTGGAGATTGTAGGGGCTGCCAGAGGGCTTGGAAAAGGGGATCCCTCCTGGTGGGGCTAGAAGGGGACCTGCCCGGTGGCCAGAACCTGGGGCCAAGTTGGGCAGGTCTTCCTGGAGTATTTGATCAACTAGTTTTTTAAAACATATATTCAGAATGCTAGATAGAGATAATTGACCTGGACAGAGATATTTCATCTTGATGGCAATTTTCTTAGATAAATGGACTCTTACAACACCTACATATTACTCCATGCAAATGTGATTGTAGCTCTGGTTTCCAAAGATGACTGTGAGTCCTGATTGTGCTCTAAGTCAGTATTTCACCCTGTGGCATATCAATTAACATCAGGGAAACCTAAGCTCAATTACTTTGGTTTGGCATGACTGCAGAATTAGGGTTGACTTTGGAGTCACTGGAGACAGATGTGTAAAAGAGAGGCTCCTGACATGTCAAACAAACAGCCAAACCATAAACTCGGGTCATGTACTGGGTAGGGATAAATGGAAATGATTTTTAAAAAAGAAAATATATTTTAAAAGATTTATAATTACTAAAACACTGTTTATCTTATTTGTAGTAAGTCAAAACATTAAGTGAAAGCCATTCTTTGACCACGGTTAGCCATTAGCTGAAAGTCAGCAAAGAACACAGGTTTGTTCACCAAATCAATAAATCTAGCCCCAGGCTGTCTAAAAGCTTCCTTTAATATTCCTATCAGGTTCCTTTTAAATTAACAGACTCCCTCCATATAATTATTCAGGCCAATGACATGGTTATGTATCAGAAAGATCACGTAACTCTTCACAGAAAAACACCCAAGGAAAACGAAAAAGAACCCATTCAGCATATTTCAGGAATTACTCAAGATGTAGGTTTAGTGAAGAGCAGAAGGGCCTGTCCTGAAAAGCCTCAAGAGAAATGGAAAAGTCAAGTTCATTTCCGGATTGTGCAGATGATTCCCAAGGCATTTAGTGTCTGGTCCAGACGAGCTATTAGCGGTAAAGTAGTTCCCTTTCCCTGTCAAGGCTTTTCCCTGAGGTAATGCCTAAATTTTTAAATTTTAATATCTTACCCTGTTTCTTTTAGCTCCATCCTCTCTCACAAACAAACTCTACACATTTCTGCCAAACCGACTGCATTTCTTTCTTTTTTTGTGTTTGTTTTGAGACAGGGTCTCACTATGTAGCCTGGCAGGCCTGGAACTCACTCTGTAGACCAGGTTGGCATTCAACTCTCAGAGACTTGCCTCTGTCTCCCAAGTGCTGGGATCAAAGATGTATGCACCCGGCCCTGCACTGGACACCTTTTCATCTGGAATTGACACTATTCAAATGGTTCAAAATTCAACTCAAGAGTTACAACATTTCCGTTTAATTTAGACTTGTGTACTTCATAAAATTTATTCATTTTAGCTATTTAACTCAGTAAATACATTTAATTTTTTATGAGTTAGTTTTTGAATATAGATGTTCTTCACAAAGACACAGGGAAAGTGGGTAATTTCTCTAAATTCAAATTCCCTAATATTTTTGTCACTCTTTTCTCTTCACAATAACTAGTTCTCTTCTCAAGTCTTTACAAATCTCTACTTTCCAAATTCTTTTCATTGTAGTAAGTACCAAAGGAAAGATACAGGACATTTCAGCGTAAATCAGGCTCTCTCCTGTTCTCACTTAAGACTCATCATCTTTTTATAAGAAAAAAAAACATAAGCCTTTATCATTTATTCATGAGCTAAAGCCATTAAGATGAATCAGATTATCAACTTCCTGTCTCTGAAGTTTGGGTTGTTTTTATAAATCCATGTAATAGAGCACTTCTTTCCTGTGAAACAGGTGCTTTGAGATCTCTTATCTTCTTCTCTTTAAAGTGTTTGTCACTTTTAACTATAACCAGAATCCAGTAGACAAGCATATTTTTATTTTGGCATATTTATTTGACAAATTTCACAGACTATAGACTTAATTTTAAGACAGTCCTGAAGATAAAACAATATTTAAAATAGCCTATTTATCCAAGTGTGATGGTGCACACCTTTAGTCCCAGCACTTGGGAAGCAGAGGCAGGTGGATCTCTGAATTCCAGGCCAAGGCTACATAACAAGAGCCTGTCTCAACAAAAAGAAAGAAAAGAAAATCAAAAGAAAAAAAGATGAAGAAAAAATATAAAGTAATGGTTATCCAGTGGAAAAGGCTTTGGGGCAAAACTAACTCCAAGATAGTGTTTCTAATTTGTAATCTGGAGTGGATTACTCAATCCTAAATCCTCTTTTGTCTTAATTGCCTGTGGAACGTAGGTAATGGTATTGTCCCTTGGTTTCCTGAAAGTTCATTCACTAAGAGATATCCCTTGGAGCACAGTTGAAAATAATTTCTGAGTAGCTATACAGTACTAATTGAGAATGATCAGTTTTCAAAAAGCACCTTTGTGGCGCATACAAAATCGCATTCACTCAGTCTGTAACAGGCTTTCTTGACTTGATCTGACAATGGAGATAATGGAACAATTTGGGTCTATGGTTCAAACTCTACAGTTAGATGATTGCAATTTCCTCCTGCCTTTCATAAGATCTGTATAAACTGATATTTGCCTTATTTAGAAAGCTGATTACATTTGCAGGAAATAAAGATGATTTTTGCCATGGTCATAAATCAAATCTAAGCTTTCAGATTTGGGAGCCATGGTGTAAAACTCAAGAAAGTTTATTTAAATTTTGATGGTTTTGTTAGAATTGCATCATTTTTTAGCCAAGTATGAACTATATATACTTGAATATACAGAACCTAATGATTTCATAAAGCTATATTGTCAATCATGGTGTGTGACCCATAATATCTCAACTTTCTAATCTTGACAAACATTTGTGGGTTTAAAAAAACTTGGATCTAAATAAATTTTCACTTAATTAAATCTTCATGTATGAAATCCAAAAAAAAAAAAGAAAATATATTGAAAATTGTGGGTTTTTAAACCAATCATTGTCTACATAAAAAGTAACATCACAAAGCCAATCTCTTAAAGGTCCTTAAAACTCTGACAGTTATGGAACTCTAATTGAGAGATTAAGGACCTAGGAAAAGATGAAGTAAGAGGAAAAATTATCAGAATATAATGCATGAAATAATATATTTTCCAAAACAATAATTAATAAATTATTTTTTTAAAAATTTGAATGTGATGGTCGGGAATGTTGCTGCACACCTTTAATCCAGTCACTAGGGAGAATCTCTCACCATTCAATATCAGCCTCATTATATAGTAATTGCAAGTCAACCAGAATGGTCCTGTAAAAAGTAGAGAAGAAAAATAAGTCAGCCCATCTACCTGTGAATATGTTTCTTCATGTGGATAGGATGCTCTGTGAGTGTGTGTGTGTGTGTGTGTGTGTGTGTGTGTGTGTGTGTGTGTGTGTTTGGATGTGTAATTGTATATGTGGCTGTGGTTGCAGTTTTACAGACCCTATATCCATCCTCTCATGAGAAGACTTTGAAATTATCCTAGTTTTTTTTTAATCTATAGATGTGACCAACATCATAATCAAAAGCACCAAGGGAAGGAAACGGGTTATGTCATCTTAAATCTTACAATCATCATGTACAAAAATCAGGACATGAAATCAAAGCAGGAAACTGAAGGTGGGAACTGAATCAGGAACCATGAAGGAACTCTGCTTACTGGCTTGCACTCCATTGTTTTTCAGCATGCTTTCTTATACAACCCAGGAACATCTTCCCATGGATATCACCACACCCATCTTCCTGAACCCTCTCACACCAATCATTGCTCAAGAAAATGGCCCTGAGACCAGCCCCCAGCTCCCATCCAGCCTAGAGCACACATCCAAACCAGAGGTGAGTGCCTGGGGTCATACCCAGGGAGGCCTGCCCCTAGGTCCCATCCCTTGACACCAGCAGTTCCCGGGGGAGACTGGCCCAACTTGGCCCCAGTTGTTGGCCATTGGGCGGGGCCCCCATGGGAAGGTTCCCCTTCTCCAAGATTCCTCCCCAGCACACCCTGCAATCTACTCGCCCTGCCCCACACCCATCCACCCAAGACCTCCCCACTTCCTGAGACTTAGAGACCAGCCCCCAGGTCCATCTTGCCCAGAGCTCCCATCCAGACCAGAGCTCCCATCTGGAACAGAGAACCCCAGCAGACCCTGCAATCTACTCGCCCTGCCCCACACCCATCCACCCAAGACCTCCCAACTTCCTGAGACTTAGAAACCAGCCCCCAGCTCCCATCTGGCTCAGAGCTCCCATCCAGACTAGAGCTCCCATCTGGACCAGAGACCCCCAACAGTCCCTACAATGTACACGCCCTACCCCCACACTCATCTGCCTGAGACCCCCACCACTTCCTGAGACTAAGTGACCAGCCCCCAGCTCCCATCTGGCCCAGAGCTCCCATCTCACCCAGAGAGCTCCCATCTGGCCCAGAGAGCTCTCATCAGGCCCAGAGAGCTCCTATCTAGCCCAGAGAGCTTCCACCCAGCCCAGAGAAAGAGAGAGCTCTCATTGGACAAAGAGTCATCATTGGACCAAGAGTAAACTCAGGAGACAGGGAGTCTGCCAGCCCTGATTAGACCAAGAGTGGCTTTCTGAGAAGTAGAATCCACCAACTCTCATTGGACCAAGAGAGGCTTCCTGAAACACCAAAACTTTCAGCTCTGACTGGACCAAGAGCTCTGATAAGACCAAGAATGAATCCACAAGGAGATGGGCAAACGTCAAGGCAGAAGTACATACAAAAATAAAGAGCAATACAGCATTACCAGAACCTATCCCTCCTCTAACAGCAGACTTAATCATCACAAAGTGGAAGAAGCAAAAGAAAGCAACCTTAAGAATAACAACATGAAGATGTTAGAGGCTTTTAAAGAAAAAAATCAAAAATGAAATTGAGGAAAAGATGAACAAAAAAGTGGAGGAAATAAATAAAGAAAATGAAAAGTCAAACAAAAAATGAGAAGAACGCTATAAAAAAAACTAAAGGAAAAGACAAATAAAGCAGAAGAAAACAGTAAATTCCTTAAAGTAAACCATGAAAAAGCAATGAAACAGAAAATCAAGCTTTTGCTATTTGCAGATGACATGATAATATACATGAATAACCCCAAAATTTTGACTAAGGAACTCATACAGATTATAAATACCTTCAGGAACATAGCAATATATAAGATTAACTCAAAAAAATCAGTAGCCCTCCTATATACAATTGACAAGCAGGCTGAGAAGGAAATCAGAGATACATCTCCCTTTACAATAGCCATAAATGATATAAAATCTTGGAGTAACTCTAACTAAGGAAGTAAAGGACCCATATGACAAGAACTTTAAGTCCCTGAAAAAAGAAATTGAAGAAGATGTCAGAAAATGGAAAGATCTCCCATGCTCATGGAGGGGCAGGATTAACATAGTAAAAATGGCAATCTTATCAAAAGCAATCTACAGATTCAATGCAATTCCCATCAAAATACCAACACAATTCTTCACAGACTTTTGGAAAAACAAAAAACCCAGGATAACCAAAAGAATGCTGTACGATAAAACAAATAAAAAAAGCATCATGATCCCTGACCTCAAGCTCTACTATAGAGCTACAGTAATAAAAACAGCTTTGCTGGGCAATGGTGGCACATGCCTTTAATCCCAGCACTCGGGAGGCAGAGCCAGGCGGATCTCTGTGAGTTTAAGGCCAGCCTGGGCTACCAAGTGAGCTCCAGGAAAGGCACAAAGCTACACAGAGAAACCCTGTCTCGAAAAAAAAAAAAACAGCTTTGTACTGGCATAAAAAAAGACATGTGGACCAATGGAATCAAATTGAAGACCCTGACATTAATCGGCACACCTATGAACATACAATTTTTGACAAAGAAGCCAAAAGTGTACAATGGGAAAAAGAAAGCATCTTCAACAAATGGTGCTGGCATAACTGGATGTCAACATGTAGAAGGCTGCAAATAGATCCATATCTGTCACCGTGCACAAAACTTAAGTCCAAGTGGATCAAAGACCTCAACATAAATCCAGCTTCTCTGAACCTGCTAGAAGAGAAAGTAGGAAGTAGTCTTGAACGCATTGGCATAGGAGATCACTTCCTAAATATAATACCAGTAGCACAGACACAGAGAAACAATCAATCAATGGAACCTCTTGAAACTGAGAAGCTTTTGTAGAGCAAAGGACATAGTCAACACGACAAAGCAACTGCCTACAGGATGGGAGAAGGTGTTCACCAACCCCACATTTGACAGAGGACTAATATCCAGAATATATAAAGTACTCAAGAAATTAGACATAAAAATGTAGAGTTAAACAGAGAATTCTCAACAAGGGAAGGTCAAATGACTGAAAGACATTTAAACAATTTCTCAACATCCTTAGTCATCAGGGAAATGCAAATAAAAATTACTCTGAGATATCATCTTACACCTGTCAGAATGGCTAAGATCAAAAACATTGAAGACAGCTTATCCTGGAGAGGATGTGGAGCTAGGGGAACTCTCCTCCACTATTAGTGGGAATGCAAGCTTGTACAGCCACTTTGGAAATCAATATGGCGCTTTCTTAGAAAATTGGGAATCAATCTCCATCAAGACACAGCTATACCACTCTTGGGTATATTCCCAAGGAAAGCTCAATCATACCATAAGAACACATGCTCAGCTATGTTCATAGCAGCATTATTTGTAATAGCCAGAACATGGAACCAACCTAGATGCCCTTCAACTGAAGAATGGATAAATAAATTGTGGCACATATACACAATGGAATACTACTCAGCAGAGAAAAACAATGACATCATGAGGTTTGCAGACAAATGGATGAAAAAAATCATTCGAAATGAGGTAACCCAGACTCAAAAAGACAAACATGGTATGTGAGTACTCATAGGAGGATACTAGATGTAAAACAAAGATGACTAGACTGCTACTCACAAATCCAGGGAGGCTACCTAGTAGAGAGGACCCTAAGAAAGACACAGGGATCACCCATAAACAGAAAAATGGATGAGATATACATGAGCAAACTGGACATGACAGGGTGTGATGAAGGGCAAGCATCAAGGGAAAGAGAGTTTAGGGGCGCGAGAGATCCCAGCTGGATCAAGAACAGAGAGGGAGAACAAGGAAAAGGAGACCATGGTAAATGAAGACCACATGAGAATAGGAAGAAGCAAAGTGCTAGAGAGGTCCACAGAAATCAACAAAGATACCCCCACAATAGACTGCTGGCAATGGTCAAGAGAAAGCCACAACTGACCTACTGTGGTGATAGGATGGCCAAACACTCTAACTGGGTGGTAGAACTCTCATTCAATGACTGATGGAAGTAGATGCAGAGATCCATGGTCAGGCCCCAGGTGGGGCTCCAGGAGTCCAATCGGCGAGAAAGAGGAGGGATTGTATGAGCACGAATTGTTGAGACCATGATTGGGAAAGGCACAGGGACAAATAGCCAAACTAGTGAAAACACATGAACTATGAACCAATAGCTGAGGAGCCCCCAACTGGAGAAGGCCCTCTGGAAAAGTCAGACAGTTGATTAGCTTGGACTGTTTGGGAGGCCCCCAGGCAGTGGGACCGGGACCTGTCCTTAGTGCATGAGCTGGCTGTTTGGAATGTGGGGCCTATGCTGGGACACTTTGCTCAGCCTGGGTGAAGGGAGGGGGGACTGGACCTGCCTGGACTGAATCTACCAGGCTGAGCTGAATCCCCTGGTGAGTCCTTGCCCTAGAGGTGATGGGAATGGGGGGTAGATTGAGGGGAGGGCAATGGGGGATCAGGAGGAGTGAGAAATGGTGAATCTGTGGCTGATATGTAAAATTAAATTAAATTATAAAATTTTAAATAAAGAAAAAAGAAAATGACCCTACAGTCATTCTTGCAGAAAAACCTGATGGAGGCATTTTTTTTCCAACTGAGGTTCCTTGTCCCATGATAACCCTAGTTTGTATTATGTTGATGAAATTCTAACCACAACACAAATGTACAAGCTAGTAATGTCATGATAACATGACCCATTGAGTATCCGTGTGTCCTCCAGACATAAATAAATATAAATGTTAAAAAACTTAAGAATAAGAATCTGTCTCTCAAATAGAATATAATTATAAATAATGTGTGGCTTTACCATAAACTCCTTCTCTTTGCAAGTAACTTTTGCTTAGTGACTTCCTTTAGAGAATTCATGGAAAAGGGAAACCCAAGGAGCAAGAGAGTACAAAATATGGATACATACTATCTCTGAAGTCATCAAAGACAAAAATATTTGAATAACGAGACTTATGCCAAGTTCTCTAATATAGTATAAGAGATGTACATTTATTTCTGTAATATTCCTTTGCAAATTTTGTTATCACAATGAAAATACCAGATAAACCCATGATGAGACATACTGACAATAATGTCTACAAAATATTCTTCTAACACTCAGAGAAACAAGAACAGGGGCAACTCCACACTTATAGTGTGGGTGACCATTAGAGCTTATACAAGATGGCTGACTCCCTAAGGTTAAGACCTATTTCTACTACTGCCACTCAGAAATTAGGGACACAAAATGTGAGATCTCCAATACCAATACAGACATCCTCTGAGTGCTGACTGAACAGGTGGGCTCCAGCCCTGCACTTCACTTCCCCTGTGGTTTACATTATCAAGGCATGGAGGAAAGCTCTACACACTCATGTTCTCTATGATGATCAACACCTCAAGGCACAGGGTCCCCATGTTCATGTCTGCCATCTTCTCTACTTCTTGTAGGGACTTTACTTTCTCTGGCTTATTTTTTACTTTACTTAACATAAACCTTGTCTAGTTGGACACTATATTGTTTTATGAAGTTTTATGAACAGCTGGTCTTCCTATCACTTACCAATGCAATAACCATATTTAGAAAGCTGGGATTTTCTGTGTTATATGCTAACAAAAGAGATATAAAATGCATAGAGAAAGATAGTCTGGCATAAATCAAGAGTCACTAAAATCTAATCTCCAGGTATGGTGTTCCTGAGTGAGGAAGTGAATAACTTGAAAAGAGACTCTGGGGTCTCCTCACAGATAAACACATGATCACATGTAATAATGTTAGTGAGCTGCTTCCTCACAAGTTATTTCCTAGATGGGTGATGAGAATAAGACAATTCCACTGACACCAAGATAATAAATTTTTAGCTGTTTCTTCAGCTGGGTTTCTGGTCACTAAGAGGCCCAACTCCATCGTAAATCCACTTCAGGAATTTATAGAGATGTACAAATGCATTAGGACATTGTACCCACATGCCTGCACTGTGTGAATGTGGATTCACTTAATATAAACACTCTCTTGATTTGCTTGTCAGGTCTGCCCAGTGTGATTCATACTATTTCTCATTTCTCAGGGATTGGAAATCCAGAAAATAATAGGAAAATGTTTCTGAGTTTCCATCTCCAGTTTATCAAGGAAGCACAAGGCAAATGTCAGTCACCTGAAGGTAAACTGGAAACCGGTGCTTTTTTTTTTATATACACTCAGGAACCTCCCCCAATGCAAAGCAGCCCTCAGGCTCAGGATGAAAGCCCAGGCCTAGCTGAGAAGCCCCATCTCCTTCTCACCAGAGCCTCCAGCAGAGCATGGCTGTCCTGGTGCTGCTCCTCTGCCTGGTGACCTTTCCAAGCTGTAAGTGGGTCAGAGTTTCAGGAGAGGGACCCAGGCATGTCATCTATGGGATGTATGACTGATGGTGATGTTGTTTGTCCCCAGGTGCCCTGTCCCAGGTGCAGCTGAAGGAGTCAGGACCTGGCCTGGTGCAGCCCTCACAGACCCTGTCTCTCACCTGCACTGTCTCTGGGTTCTCATTAACCAGCTTTGATCTAACCTGGGTCTGCCAGCCTCCAGGAAAGGGTCTGCAGTGAGTGGGAGGAATATGGTGAGGTGGGGGTACATATTATAGTTCAGCTCTCAAATCCTGGATCACCATCAGCAGGGATACCTCCAAGAGCCAAGTGTTCTTAAAACTGAACAATCTGCAAACTGAGGCCACAGCCCTGTATTACTGTGCCAGATACACAGTGAAAGAACTCCATTGTGAGCCTGCACAAAAACCTCCCTACAGAGACACCCAGCACCAATAGGGGGCACTAAGGACCAGCAGAGACTCCTGCTGAATGAGCATGAATTTTAATGTCAGAACCTGTGGTTTCCTCCTCAAGCCAAGGTTATTCTCTAGAGGCCCCTGTCAATTCTCATAGTCTGTTCAACCTATATGTGCACACATTAGAACAAATTGTTTTTTCCCACACACCATCTAAGCTATCCAATTGCTTCTGATTACCGCACAGAATAGTATTCAATTTTATATATTCAAAATGTCTGTGTGTATCAATTATATTTCAAAATTGAGTCCTAAATTATGACATTTATTGACTTTAGTTCACTGAGAAAACTTGGTAAATGGAGTAATTTGTAATTTGTCCTCTTTGCTTTTGAACATGTAATGGAGATACTGCACGTGCCTAGAAATATTAGCATTTTCCAAAGGTAGATTTGAAACTGAAATATCCATTATTTCCTTCTTCTAAACCAAGATAACTTAAAAAAGTATAATTGGTTGTTACTTGTGAAAAATTCTATTTTTAAACATTTTCATCTGGTAAAAATTAGTTGTACTCATAGTCCCAAGTAATGATTCCTCTGTAGTCATATTTGTGTCCTCAACCTACAAAATTTTTAGCCACCAGTGTGCACTTCTCAGCTGGTGTCAGATCCAGTTCTGGTTCCATCTCTCTTCTGCCCTTCCCATAAGAAATTGAGTTCTATGATTTTCAGTTTGTGAGTTGTTGGTTCTTTTGTTGCCTACCAAGGCTCCCAGAGTTACTACTCCTCTGGCACTCTCTGTGGATGCTGACTGGAAGAGCCTGGTGTCTCCTATGTGAGCTAGAGAAGTGTCATTCAGAGAAGCAGTGTTGACTGTGGGCTCTACGTTAATGGATCATCAACTTGAGGCAGCTTTAAAAAGAAAAAGAGAATTTCCTCATCTGAGGTTGATGCTTCTCTGGAAACTCTTGCAGTGACACTAATAGTGAAAGATTAAGATTTAAGACCAAGTTGACTAGGTCATTAGAATCCTGTAATAAGGACATGTAACAGTGAATTGAACAACTCCACACAATCATGAGAGAAAAGAACCATAGTTATTTTAGCTTGGGTTAAGCCAAGGAGCAGCCTAAATAGCTCAGGGGAAACATGATTAGCAGGGAAAAATCTTTTAAACAAGGTCTTTGGCTCTAATTTCCAATGATTTTAGTTTTCACCAAGAAAATGCACGATGTGCAATTGAGATTCTAACACCATGTACAAAAGAACCTTCTGTAGTCAAGATTGACATAAGAAATGACTAATCAAATAATTGCAGACAAGCATTTACCTCTAAAGTATGACAGATGTACCAATAATCTATGGAGATGTCCTTGCGATTTCTCTTCTTGAGCATGTCCTTGGTTATTTCTAGAGTCATAAAAAAAGAGACACCCAGATGACATGAGTGCAAAAATCTGGCACACACTGCCTCACCCCAAAACACAAGATTTAGGGTTCTTATAGCATGTGCCTTTGATAGTATGTGACAAAAATGGCATGTGACTAGGATCCCTATGATGTTCTTTCCCTAATTCTGTCAGGTGAGTAAATATCACCTTAATGAGAAGTGTCAACTAAATAAATATAAATAACTATTTTACAAAACATGGCTAAATTTTCCTGTGAAAGGATTTTCCATAAATAAGTGATGGACTCCACCAGTACTCAGAAGGTCAGGATAGTGGTCCCACATAAAATGCCTGATCCTGATACAGACATGGAAGATGCAAAAATGAAATTCAACAGTGCTTGGTAGCTTCAAATCTGTTATTATCTTTTCCCACTTGAAATCAGTTTATTGGCATTCGTAATTTTCAGTTGTTTAATTGATTTATAAACTTATTCATTACTTATATGTTCGACAAAATTTAAATTTCTGAACCTTCTACAGTATTTTATATAATTAGAAGGATCCGAGAAATTTAGTAAATCATATATCCAATTTATAGTTATGAAATTAGTAGTATAGTAAACAATTATGTAATATACATTATGTTTACATTTTAGGAAGTTTAAATATAGTAATACCCCCATAATCTAATAGTGTTTAAAAAAAAGAATTTGAATTGACAATTTTCAAGAATCTCAGTGGAGCACTGTGTGAATTAGGACCACCAAAAAGATTTTGGTAATGGGTTCATTCCTTTCCTGCCTGAAATTATATTAACATGAACTACTCCTTATGTTAAATGAAGTTTAAGTTGTCTGTAATCACCCTGTCTTAGGGGATGTTTTCAAATGCATGTCCAGTGTTGAATGACCATAACTTTATTGTTTAAGGGCATACTTGGTAAGATCGATTCTCTCCATTTTTAAAAACAAAATTTGTTGTTATGAACTGTGG
Source organism: Peromyscus maniculatus bairdii (assembly GCF_049852395.1). Lineage (NCBI taxonomy): Eukaryota > Metazoa > Chordata > Mammalia > Rodentia > Cricetidae > Peromyscus > Peromyscus maniculatus. Next base: position 85,960,862 of record NC_134865.1, on the reverse strand, counting down.
TCAACATCCATTCAACTTAATATTTGTAATAATATTTCCCATGGAATCGATTATGCTACTCCCTATAATGTCTAAGCCAGGGTCATTCTACTCTCCATGTGACTTTGCCTGAGACCAGATTTTTAGGTTCTACTTGAGAAGAGGTCCTTATGTTGCCTTGCTTTCTGGCTGTCATTCATGAGATATCCTCCGTCTTTATCCAGCTTCCTACGATATTCAGCACTTTGTGAACAGAGCTGCAGCAAACAAGAGAGGTGAGGTTATGATTGATAATCCAGGTGTTGGAGAAGCAGCTCAGTGGTTAGAAGGATTATTGTTCCCGACACTCACATTGGTCTCCTCATATCCACCTGTAAATACAAAGGACTGCGACTCTCTTTGGCCTTCATTAGCACTGCAATACACAGAAGCATATACGCATAATTAAAAATGAAATATTTGAAATATTCACTTCCAGTGCTGGGAGCTAACTCAGTGTGAGAATTTCTGTAGTATAAATGAGGCTTTGATTCAAAAGTTAATATTTCAGAAATACATTCCTCATTTTGATTAATAAATATTCTGTTTGAATCATTACTACTTCTGTTAACTCCTGTTTGTCTCATCCAAGAGATCAGTTTCACTTTTCTTCTCAAGTAGAACTCATTTCTATCAGTTATCTGAGTGAGATTTGAGTCATCAAGATAACACATAGCTCAGGGGATATGAAGGTGAAAAGTGATGGCCTTGTCAGCAGCCATCTTTCTAACCTCCATCCTCTGATAGGAATCCTTCATCTTGGCCCATACACGTGAGCAGAAGAGGCTGCATAAAGCTAACACTCTAATCTACAGACAAATGGAAATTAAATCCCAAAAGATAAATTACCTTCCATCCAATGATATGAATGCCATTTACTAAAGGAAATAATGAAAATAAGTGTTGTGAATAGGGAGAGGAAGGTGTTCCCGTGCTGTGTAAAGTTTGGAGGTCCCTCAAAGAATTACATTTCTGAGACCATGTGACCGAGCAATCTCACTTCTGTGTGAGTAGTTACAGGAAGTGACATTTTCAATTAAAATAGTTTATAGAATTTCCATGATAATGTCAATATCCCACTGCTGCACTGTCTCTCACTGATGGGTTCTCTCTAAGTGAAGTCTGAGGTGTGAGGGCTCACAAAGACACCCTCAGTAAATTGTGCTTATGATTCTCATATCCCATGATCTTCCACTTATGTTGGACAGCATGGCAACTGTCCATGAGTAAAAGTGGGTCAGAAGTTACATTGGATACCTTTTTAACAATAATTATTGAGCCAATGTGGGAATATAATAATCTATGCATACTAATACATACATTATGAAGAGTTTTCAAGTGAGTTAATACCAATGAAAATATTATTATAGTATTGGACAGAAAGACAGTCATTATTTCTCTGAAGGCCCTTTCATGATAGCCTCATATGATTATGTTAGCCATCTTGGGTAACATTTGTTTACAATGGTCGTGCTCTTCATGAGTTCACTCATTGCTCATTGGACGCTGTTCTTTGTTCCATTTGTACAGACATTGACTGGATTTTCCTAATGTAAGCAAAATTTCCTGGCCACTCTGTTTTCCATACTAGTGAATAGTTTTTATCCAACCTGTCACTTTCAGTCTACCTGTCTGTGTCTTCAAAAGTGAAGAATCTGTACTGAGGAACATCTTTGTATCCCACTTTGCTGAAAATCAGCACATACCATGTATATGTTAATTAAATGTACTTTTAACAAATACATCAAACATAAAAATCATGAATGCCACCACCCTCCACCTGTCAGAGACACTCCAACTGACCCATAGGCCTTAGAGACCCAGGTAACAACACACTGCTAACTCTTTACCAATTACCAACAGGAAATCCTCAAATCCCCACATACTCTCAACTTCCTGGACACTCTGACATGAAGGTCTAGGGTCTGTCATAATGCACAGAAATACATGTCTTCAGAACGAATTATAGGATGTGGACACAGGGTCCTGATCGCAGGCTTGGACAGGAAAAATTACAATTCAGCAGGGATACCTCCAAGAGCAAAGGTTTTTTTTTAATTGAGCAGTTGGCAAAGTGAAGACACAGCAATGTATTGTTGTCCTAGAGACAATGAGGGAACTCCAGAGCTAAACAGAGAATTCTCAACAGAAGAATCTCAAATGGCTGAAAGACATTTAAGGAATTGCTCAACATCCTTAATCATCAGGGAAATGCAAATCAAAACAACTCTTAGATACCACCTTATGACTGTCAGAATGGCTAAGATCAAAAGCACTACAGACAGCTTATGTTGGAGAGGATGTGGAGCAAGGGAAACACTCCTCCACTGTTGGTGGGAATGCAAACTTGTACAGCCACTTTGGAAATCAGTATGGCAGTTTCTCAGAAAATTGGGAATCATTCTTCCTCAAGACCCAGTTATACCACTCTTGGGCATATACCCAAGGAATTCTCAATCATACCACAAGGACACATGCTTAGCTATGTTCATATCAGCATTATTCATAATAGCCAGAACTTGGAAACAACCTAGATGCCCCTGAACTGAAGAATGAATAAAGAAAATGTGGCACATATACACAATGGAGTACTACTCAGCAGTAAAAAACAATGATACCATGAAATTTGCAGGCAAATGGATAGAACTAGAAATTATCGTCTTGAATGAGGTAACCCAGACTCAGAAGGACAAACATAGTATGTACTCACTCATTAGTGGATACTAGATATGAGGGAAGGGATAGCCTGACTGCAACCCTAACTTCAGAGAGGCTAGCTAACAGGGAAAGACACTAGGGGGGACACATGGATGTCCATGTGAAGGAAAATTGGATGAGATCTACATAAGCAGACTGGGTGAGGGGGGTGGCAGAGGGCAAGGAGTGGGGGATGGAACATCGGAAAATGGGAAAGCTGAGCTGGAACAGGGACAGAGTGGGAGGGCAGGGAGGGAGATATCATGATAGATGAAAACAATATGGGAATAGGAAGAGGCAGGATTCTGGGGAAGCTCTGAGAAATCCACAATAATGACCCCACCTTGGTCTGCTGGCAATGGTCCAGAGGGTGCCTAGACTAGTCTACTCTAGTGACTGGTCTAGCAAATAACCTAGCTGTCATCATAGAGCCTTTGTCCAGTGACTAATGGAGGCAGATGTAGAGACCCATGGCCAGGCACCAGGCTGAGCTCCAGGAATCCAACTGATGAGAGAAAGGAGGGATTCTGCAGGCGGGGATGTTGAGATCATGATGGGAGGATGTGCAGAGATGACCGGCTACACTAGTGGAAGCCCATGAACTGTGGATTGGTGGCTGTGGAGGCCCCGTGGGGCTGGATTAGGCCCTCTGGATATGGAAGACAGTTGTTTGCCTCGAACTGTTTGGGGTGCACCCAGGCAGGGGGATCGGGATCTGTCCCTTGTCTATGGGCAGGCTTCTGGGAAGCCGTTGCCTGTGGTGTGACACCTCACACAGCCTTGGTGCAGTGGGAAGGGGCTTGGACCTGCCTAGGCTCAGTGTGCTGGCCTCTGCTGACTCCCCATGGGAGACCTCAATTTGGGGGATGTGGGGATGTGGGGCAGCTTGAGAAAGAGATCTGGGCAGGGTGGGGAAGGAAGATGGAGATCTGTGGATGGCAGATGAAGTGAGTAGAAAATTTCTTAATAAAGAAAAAAAGAAACTCATTGTCCTACATTATGTTTTTACATACATGTTCTTTGCTCGGTGACTACACGGTTATTGTTTTGAGGGGATATCTCATAAAATCAACTTTCTCCATATATGAAGAATATAATATCATATTAAATGTGGTCAAAATTCCTACAACTCACTGTTTGAATAATATTTCCAGTATAAATGTTTAAACATCACTCTATAGCGTGTAACCCATGGTCAATTTTTCCTCAGTGGTAGTTAACCTGAAGTCAGTTTTTTCAGTTTCCACTTGATATGATATCCTTTTCTTCTCTTGGTGCCTGACCATCACTCATAAAATGCCTTTCAGGTTCACCTAAAATATGCCATTGAGTCCAGCTCCACAGATACAACAGGGTTCATAGAATAAACCACAGCATAGTGAAATCTAATCTAGAATTTTCTTATCTGAGGGGGATTTCTAGAGCATCAGACTTTTTTAATCTGATGGTCTTTACAAATAAGTTTCTATCTATCTGAAAGGGAAAGATTCATACACATTCTAAGGGTCGTTTTCTTTTAATCTTCCTCAGCTCTGATTCTACAGCTTCTTTTCGGCTCATTTTTTCCTAGCTCCTCTTCCCTACACAGCTAAACACATCTTTCTAGCAGGAGACTCTTTGTCATAATAAGAAAAGTTACAAAGCCCTCTCAAGTTCAAATGCACATGCCTTGAGAGGATAAGGTGCAAAGCCATTTACCACAGCAACACATAGGGAGGGACAAGGTGCTTGGCACTTTCACAGCCTGTGACATCCACAGTCAGCTGGACAAAAAACTTTTTTCTTTGGATTGGTTAATTGATTGGTTATTATTTGAGACCTAAGTAAATAAACATTTAGTTAATTGAAACTTGAGTTTTATATCATAAACTGAGGTTAGAACATTTGTACAAATTATTAATTGCTAAAGGGTCAGAGCAGGTGAATTCTGTGAATACATTATCAGCGGCCAGCAGAGGAAGCACAGGGCAATTCAGTCTCTGAAGGACCTTGAATCAACAAAGTGAGACACTTTGTAATTTCATCCTTGAGTCTAATCTGTGAAAGTCCTACTTGTGATCTATCCACAGAGACTCTTGTCTGGCCAAATTGCCCTGTCAGTAAGCTAATTATAGAGAACAGGCTTCTAAGTTTCTTACTGTAGTGTGGAACAAAGGCTGTACTGTGAGAGTTGTTTTATATGCCAGAATAACACAGGGTAAGGAGGAGTTATTCTCCTGACCATGCACAAATACATGTGCCCACAAGACTAAGCTGTAATCATGAGATTACATCTAAACATTTCATGACAATGCATGATAAGGGGGAGATACCAGCTGTATTTGCACATGTGAAATTACAGATAGGAGCAACCAGTCATTTTCAGTCAGTGACTCCATGGTCTTACCAAGTGGGGCTCCCCATCAGAGAGTTATTCGCCTGGTGGGTCCACCTGCTGAACACTAGTTGTCACCTGATGGTGACATCCTCTGGTAAAGCCATTGCTACTAGCAGCTCTCTACATTCATCCAGCTCACAGTGATATTTACACCATTGTGAACAAAGCTGCAGCAAATATGATAGGGAAGGTCATGGTCCCTCTTACCGGCACTGAAGAAACATCTCAGTGATTCAGAGAGCATTCTGTTCCTGCAGGGAATGGGGTTCAGTTTTTGATACCCACAATTGTCAGCTCCACCTGTATGTCTGGAGGACCCAGTACCCTTTCTTGGCCTCCATAAATACTGTTCTACCTACCATGAGCACTAGACTACCTAAACAGAAACATGCAAATTGTTACAAATAAAACATGTCATTAAAACTTGCTCCCCGGTGCTTGGAAGTAGTTCTTGTGTAGTATATATACTGGAGGTCGACAGCTACATTGGTTGTGGTTGCCTGTGCAGAGACTGGTGCAAAGTGGATGAGCTTCGAGACTACAGCATAATTAGAACCTTGCTGCTGCAGGCAGCGCTTACTGTCTGCCTGGAGGTTCTTGCTGCCTCTGCCATCAGCTCTGCACTGGGTGAGCCCTGTGGGAGTGTTAACTGGCCACAGAGTCAGGCAGGACCAGTGTGACTGCCAGGGAATGGGCCCAGAGGAAGCTGGGTGCCTAGGCTGCCCTGCTGAAGTCAGTCAAGGGATGCTCTTCTGGATGGTTCTGCATATTTCTGTCTTTCTGTGGACTGACTGGAGGTTTTTCTGCCTGGAAAACAAGACAGCTTCTGTAATCTCAGAGGTGCCCTGATAAGGCCAAGAATACAGTAAGAGGATGCTCCAGCGGTTCCATGGGGATCACTGATTAATGGTAGTTGTTTATGGGGCTTGTTGGGGATAATTAATAAATTATATTTCATCTCATAACACTATAGTACCTGTGGCCATCTTAGATGAGTGAATTAAAGATTCTTGAGGCTGCAGTGTAGGAAACAAGGAGGCATATTAGAGACTGAGAGAGGGTACTTGGAGTGATGTGACATGCCTCAGCTTCTGCTTGCCCACTCCTCTTCTATAGTATGGAAGCAGAGGAAAAACAATCAAAATGCCTGCTTAAGGAGGATTGATTCGGGACCACGGCTCAACAGAGAAACCATTTAGGTAGGGGTTTGTGGCTGTGGAACAGGCAGAGCCTGAATCACTGAGAAGACATCAGGGTCTGGAGGACCAGAGCCTACGTGGGGCAGCGGAAGATGAAGAGCACAAATGATGAGATCTTCTAAACAAGCGGGGAGCTTGATGTTTTCGAATTCCACAAGGACGTGTCCAAAGGGAGCAGGAAATGGATCAGTGAAAGGGTTGGGTCAGTATTGAGACTTCGAAGCCATCATGAAAACTCCAGATCTCATTGCCTTTATTTCCACCAGTATTTACACTTGCCTATGCCTAACCCCAAAATGTGATGTTCGAACTCTCGTGCTGTGGGTATCAGAGGTCAGGGATTGGAACACAGCTGTGTAAACATTTAACATTCCCTGCCTCTGTCCCTCTCTCTCCTCTCACCTCTCATCTCTCTCTGCCTGTTTTTGTCACCTGCACCTGAGAGTCCACTTAGCTGGGTGAGCCAGTTCTCTGGAGCTGGCCAGGCAGAGCATGCAAAGATGAATCTGGTCACCAGGAGGCATCTGAGATCTGCTCTGTGATCTGTGTCAGGGGCATAAAGTGACCTGCCTTTGTGACCTGACTCCAAGGTGCTCTGACAGGGTTGGGCCTGGTGTAGGAGCAGGGTGTGTGTGTGTGTGTGTGTGTGTGTGAGAGAGAGAGAGAGAGAGAGAGAGAGAGAGAGAGAGAGAGATAGACAGACAGAAAGACAGACACACAGACAGACATAGAGATAAGGACAGACAGAGAGAGAGACTGGAGAGGCTGGCTCTGGCACTCCCTACTTGTGTAGATACCCCATCTACACCCTTCACTTTAGACATAAAACCACGCTGTGCTTTGTGTGGTCATTTGTCCACATAGGTCATGGAAGTCCAGCCTGGTGGCATGCAGAGAGCCTCAGAGTAACGACAAGGGGTCATAAGCCCTGAGAAGCCTTTCCCAAACTGCAGTATGAACCCATGTCCCCAAATTAGTCACCAATAATAGAGCACATGATCCCATACCCTAATTGATGAATGCCTAACAGGGCTTTCATCTCCTGTTACCACAACCAGACAGGGATCCAACCACTTCCTCCCTACCTACTCTTAAGAACCTCCCATGGGTGAAGACCTGCCCAACTTGGCCACAGGTTCTGGCCACCGGGCAGGTCCCCTTCTAGCCCCTCCAGGAGGGATCCCCTTTTCCAAGCCCCCCGGCAGCCCCTGGAATCTCCACACCCTGCCACCACGCCCATCTGCCCGAGAACCCAGCCACCTCCTGAGACTTAGAGACCGGCCCCCAGCTCCCATCCTGCTCCCTACTTCCCTTCTGGACCAGAGACTTCCAGTCCAGATAAGAGCTTCCATCCTGCCCGTGAGTTCCCAGTTGGACAAGAGAACTCCCTTTTGGACAAGAGAGAGAGACTTCCTGAATCTATCAGCTCTTTCTGAACCAAGTACACTGATAAGACCAAGAAGGAACCACAAGGAGATGGGCAGACATCAAGGCAGAAGTACATACAACAAAATGAAGAGCAATACAGCATCACCAGAACCTAGCCCGCCTCCAACATGTAGACCTGAACATCAAAAATTGGAGGAAGCAGAAGAAAGTAGCCTTATGAGTAACATCATGAAGAAGGTAGAGGCTTATGTAGAGGAAAAGACAAGAAAATTGGAAGAGCACTGTAAACAACTAGAGGAAAGGGCAAACAAATTAGAAGAAAACAATAAAGCCCTCCAAGAAAACAATAAAGTCCTGGAAGAAAACAATAAAGCACTGAAAGAAAATCATAAAAAAGCAATGAAACAAAGAAAGGAAACAGTCCAAGACCTGAAAAGGGAAACTGAAAAAATAAAGAAGACACAAACAGAGGGAATGCTGGAAATAGAAAACCTGAGTAAAAGATCGGGAACTTCAGATGCAAGTATAACCAACATAATGCAAGAGATGGAAGAGAGGATCTCTGGCATTGAAGATACAGTGGAAGAAATAGTTTCATCAGTTGAAGGAAACACTAAAGCCAACAAAGTCATGAACAAAAATGTCCAAGAAATTTGGGACACCATGAAAAGACCAAACCTACGAATTATAGGGATAGAAGAAGGTGAAGAATACCAACTCAAAGGCACAGAAAATACATTCAACAAAATTATAGAAGAAAACTTTCCCAACTTAAAGAAGGAAATGCATATGAAGATATAAGAAGCCTATAGAACACCAAACAGACTAGACCCCCCAAAAAAGTCCCCTTGACACATAATAATTAAACAACTAAATGTACAGAATAAAGAAAGAATATTAAGAGCAGCCAAGGAAAAAGGCCAAGTGACCTATAAAGGTAAACCCATCAGAATAACACCCAATTTCTCAATGGAGACTTTGAAAGCCAGAAGGACCTGGACAGATGTAATGCAGACACTAAGAGACCATGGATGTCAGCCCAGATTAATATACCCAGAAAAACTTTCAATCATCATAGACGGAAGGAACAAGACATTCGAAGACAAAGCCAGAATTAAACAATACCTATCCACAAACACAGCCCTACAGAAAGCACTCGAAGGAAAATTCCAACTGAGGGAAGTCAGATACACACTCAAAAACACAGGCAATAGATAAAGCCACAACAGTAAACCCCAAAGAAGAGAAGTACACACACACTACCACCAAAAATAACAGGGATGAAGAATCACTGGTCATTAATGTCCCTTAATATCAACGGACTTAATTCACCTATAAAAAGACATAGGTTTACAGAATGGATACGAAAGCAGGACCCATCTTTCTGCTGCATACAAGAAACACATCTCAAATTCAAAGACAGACACTACCTAAGAATAAAAGTCTGGGAAAAGACTTTCCAATCAAATGGTCTTAAGAAACAAGCAGGGGTAGCCATCCTGATATCCAACAAAATAGACTTCAAACTAAAATCAATCAAAAGAGATCAAGAAGGACATTACATACTCATCACAGGAAAGATCCACCAAGGTGAAGTTTCAATTCTGAACTTTATGCCCCAAACACAAGGGCACCCACATATGTAAAAGAAACAATACTAAAGCTTAAACCACATATAAAACCCCACACATTGATAGTGGGAGATCTCAACACCCCACTTTCACCAATGGACAGATCTCCCAAATCGAAACTTAACAGAAAAATAAAGGACTTAACTGATGTCATGACCCAATTGGACCTAGTAGATATCTACAGAACATTCCATCCTAACAAGAAAAAATATACTTTCTTCTCAACACCCCATGGAATTTTCTCTAAAATCGACCACATACTTGGCCACAAAGCAAATCTCAACAGATACAAAACAATTAGAATAACCTCCTGTGTTCTATCAGACCACCATGGTTTAAAGTTAGATTACAAAAACTACAGAAAACCTACAATCTCATGGAAACTGAATAATGCTCAACTGAATCACCAATGGGTTAAGGAAGAAATAAAGAAAGAAATTAAAGACTTCCTAGAGATCAATGAAAATGAAGACACCACATACCCAAACTTATGGGACACTATGAAAGCAGTGCTAAGAGGGAAATTCATAGCACTAAATGCCCACATAAAGAAGTTGGAGAAATCCCACAGTAGTGACTTAACAGCACACCTGAAAGCTCTAGAACAAGAAGAAGCAAAGTCTCCCAGGAAGAATAGACGCCAGGATATTATCAAAGTGAGAGGTGAAATTAATAAACTAGAAACTAAGAGAATAATACAAAAAATTAATGAAACAAAGAGTTGGTTCTTTGAGAAAATCAACAAGATAGACAAGCCCTTATCCAAACTAACCAAAAGACAGAGAGAGAGAATCCAAATCAACAAAATCAGAAATTAAAGGGGGACATAACAACAGACATTGAGGAAATCTAGAGAATTATAAGGTCATATTTCAAAAACCTCTACTCCACAAAACTGGAAAACCTAAAAGAAATGAACAATTTTCTGGATAGGTACCACATACCTAAGTTAAATCAAGACCAGATAAACTATTTAAATAGTCCAGTAACCCCTAAGTAAATAGAAACAGTCATTAAAAGTCTCCCAACCAAAAAAAAGCCCAGGACCAGATGGTTTCAGCGCAGAATTCTACCAGATCTTCAAAGAAGAGTTAATACCAATACTCTCTAAATTGTTCCACATAATAGAAACAGAAGGAACATTACCAAACTCCTTCTATGAGGCTACAATTACCCTGATTCCTAAACCAAACAAGGATGCAACAAAGAAAGAGAACTACAGACCGATCTCCCTCATGAACATTGATGCAAAAATACTCAATAAAATACTGGCAAACAGACTTCAAGAACAAATCAGAACAATTATCCACCATGATCAAGTAGGCTTCATCCCAGGGATGCAAGGGTGGTTCAACATATGAAAGTCCATCAATGTAATACACCATATAAACAAACTCAAAGAAAAAAAAACCACATGATCATCTCACTAGATGCAGAAAAGGCATTTGACAAAATCCAACACCCCTTCATGATAAGTCTTGGAGCGATCAGGAATACAGGGTACATACCTAAACATAATAAAGGCAATATATAGCAAACCAACAGACAACATCAAATTAAATGGAGAGAAACTCAAAGTAATTCCACTAAAATCAGGAACAAGGCAAGGCTGTCCACTCTCCCCATACTTATTCAATATAGTACTTGAAGTTCTAGCCAGAGCAATAAGACAACATAAGGAGATTAAGGGGATACAAATTGGAAAGGAAGAAGTCAAGCTTTCCCTATTTGCAGATGACATGATAGTATACTTGAGTGACCCCAAAGATTCCACCCAGGAACTGATAAAGCTTATAAACACCTTCAGCAACATAGCAGGATACAAGATTAACTCAAAAAAATCAGTAGCCCTCCTATATACAATGCACAAAGAAGCTGAGAAGGCAATTAGAGATACATCACCATTTACAATAGCCAAAAATTACATAAAATACCTTGGGGTAACACAAACCAAGCAAGTGAAGGAACTAGATGACAAGAACTTTAAGTCCCTGAAAAAAGAAATTGAAGAAGATGTCAGAAAATGGAAAGATCTCCCATGCTCATGGATAGGCAGGGTTAACATAGTAAAAATGGCAATCTTACCAAAAGCAATTTACAGATTCAATGTAATCCCCATCAAAATACCAACACAATTCTTCACAGAACTGGAAAGAATAATACTCAACTACATATGGAAAAACAAAAAACCCAGGATAGCTAAAAGAAACCTGTACAATAAAACAACTTCTGGAGGCATCACAATCCCTGACTTCAAGCTCTACTATAGAGCTACAGTAATAAAAACAGCTTGGTATTGGCATAAAAACCGACATGTGGACCAATGGAATCGAACTGAAGACCCTGACATTAACCCACACACCTATGAACATATAATTTTTGACAAAGAAGCCAAAAGTGTACAATGGAAAAAAGAAAGCATCTTCAACAAATGGTGCTGGCATAACTGGATATCAACATGTAGAAGGCTGCAAATAGATCCATATCTGTCACCGTGCACAAAATTAAGTCCAAGTGGATCAAAGACCTCAACATAAATCCAGCTACTCTGAACCTGCTAGAAGAGAAAGTAGGAAGTAGTCTTGAACGCATTGGCATAGGAGATCACTTCCTAAATATAACACCAGTAGCGCAGACACTGAGACAAACAATCAATCAATGGGACCTCTTGAAACTGAGAAGCTTTTGTAGAGCAAAGGATACTGTCAACAAGGCAAAGCGACAGCCTACAGAATGAGAAAAGATCTTCACCAACCCCACATGTGACAGAGGACTGATATCCAGAATATATAAGGAATTCAAGAAATTAGACATCAAAACGACCAACAGTCCAATTGAGAAATGGGCTTTAGAACTAAACAGAGAATTCTCAACAGAGGAAACCCAAATGGCTGAAAGACATTTAAGGAATTGCTCAACATCCCTAATCATCAGGGAAATGCAAATCAAAACAACTCTGAGATACCACCTTATGCCTGTCAGAATGGCTAAGATCAAAAACACTGAAGACACTTTATGCTGGAGAGGATGTGGAACTAGGGGAACTCTCCTCCACTGCTGGTGGGAATGCAAGCTTGTACAACCACTTTGGAAATCAATATGGCGCTTGCTTAGAAAATTGGGAATCAATCTCCCCCAAGATCCAGCTATACCACTCCTGGGCATATACCCAAGAAATGCTCAATCATACCACAAGAGCACTTGCTCAGGTATGTTCATATCAGCATTGTTTGTAATAGCCAAAACCTGGAAACAACCTAGATGCCCTTCAACTGAAGAATAGATAAATAAATTGTGGCACATATACACAATGGAATACTACTCAGCAGAGAAAAACAATGACATCATGAGGTTTGCAGGCAAATGGATGGATCTAGGAAACATCATCCTGAGTGAGGTAACCCAGACTCAGAAAGACAAATATGGTATTACTCACTCATAAGAGGATACTAGATGTGGAACAAGGATGACTGGACTGCTACTCACATCACCAGTGAGGCTACCTGGAAAACAGGACCCCAAAAAAAGACACGGAGAAATGGACGAGATCTACATGAAGAGCCTGGTCATGAGTGGGAACAATGAAGGGTGACGGCTGAGGGAAAGAGAGTGGGAGATCCCAGCTGGATCAAGAAAAGAGAGGGAGAACAAGGAATAGGAGACCATGGTAAATGAAGACCACATGAGAAGGGGAGGAAGCAGAGAGCTAGGGAGGCCCACGGAGATCCACAAAGACACCCCCACAAAAGACTGCTGGCAATGGTCGAGAGACGGCAGGAACTGACCTACTCTGGTGATGGGATGGCCAGACACCCTGATAGTTGTGCCATAAACCCCATCCAAGGACTGAGGAATCTGGATGCAGACATCCACCGCTGGGACCCTGGTGGAGCACTGGGAGTCTAATTCGTGAGAAAGAAGAGGGTTTATATGAGCGAGAATTGTTGAAGCCAAGGTTGGATAAAGCACAGGGACAAATAACCAAATGAATGGAAGCACAGGATCTATGAACCAAAGGCTGAGGGGCCCCCAACTGGATCAGGCCCTCTGAATGGGTGAGACAGTCATTTGGCTTGATCTGTTTGGGAGGCATCTAGGCAGTGGTACCAGGTCCTGGGCTTGTTACATGAGTTGGCTGTTTGAATCCTGGGACTTATGCAGGGACACTTGGCTCGGTCTGGGAGGGGGGTACTGGACCTGCCTGGATTGAGTCTACCAGGTCGATCCTGGGCCTCGGGGGAGACCTTGATCTAGAGGAGGTGGGAATGGGGTGTGGGCTGGGGGAGGGAGAGGAGGGCGAGAGGGGGAGAACAGGGGAATCTGTGGCTATTATGTTGAACTGAATGGTGTTGTAAAAAAAAAAAAAAAAAAAAAAAAAGAACCTCGCATGGGCATTAGGTGCAGTGACGCTCGTAACCACAGAGAGAAGCCTTTCCCAAACTGCAGTATGAGCCCATGTCCCCAAATTGGTCACCAATAATAGAGCACATGATCCCACACCCTAATTGATGAATGCCTAACAGGGCTTTCATCTCCTGTTACCACAACCAGACAGGCATCCAACCACTTCCTCCCTCCCTACTCTTAAGAACCTCCCATGGGCATTAGGTGCAGTGACGCTCGTAACCACAGGGCGGCAGCAGAGGCCTATTTATGGGACTCGGGCAGGTCAGTAGGCTGGAGACTGGGCTAGGAGGGCAGGAAGGTGCAATCTGACTCCAGTGGTCCTGCAGAGGATTTTTTCGCCTGTACACTTAGAGGAGATAGAGACTTCTGAGAGGAGGTAAACTGATAAAACCCCATGTTTTTCTCATGTCATATAAGATGCCTGCTGCCATACAACCTGTCTCTGTGGCTGCAGATTTTAGTCATGTGTCTGAGACAGGGCCTGTCAAGACACTCCGTGGTGATGTCACTTATTGCCCCCTTTCTCTATTGAGATTTTTGGAGGAAACCCAGAGGATGCTTCTCCTTCTACAAAATTAAGAGATATGAAAGCCCTAATGACAACCTGGGGAAAGTGTGTGACATACTTCTTGTACATTCACACAAAAGGCAGCTGCTGGTATCCCCCACTTAGAACTGATCAGCCTCATGTTTGAAGTAATCCCAATGTTCCGGAAGGAAATATACTAAGGGTCGGAGGGGACCAACAGCTGGAACTAAGACAGGGTCAGAGATAAAGTATGCTCACGAGAGATGGGATTTTTAAAAATTCAAGAGTTCTGAGGTGTTTCAGACAGTATCCCAAAGAATTCAACATGTGGAAATCCCAAAACTCCCAAGTATAACTCAAGAAGGTAAAACCATTTGTAAATAGTTAACTATGAACTCAAATAAAAGTAAGTTAGAAGAATAAAAAAAATCATACCTAAAAGGGTAATATTCACAGTGTTTACCTCCAACTTCCAGAAATGTGAGAAATATGAGACAAAATAAAAAGGAAAATTGACTTGTAAAGACAGAGCCAGAGTAACACTGGGAAGCAAACAGACTCAGATGACTGAAAATGTGGTCGTGATATGTTGTATGCCCAGAGCCTGTCCAGAGGAGTCACCTCTGCTTCTTCTGCCTTTTCTCTCCTAGTGGACTTCGTAGATGTTGCTTTGGACCCCGCTTCACCTCCATCTCAGCTAACATCACCAGGCTCACTCCTGCCACACCCAGTAATTGTTACCTAACTCCTCAAGTTGTCTGGGTAACCAGCAGGGCTAGGAGCCTGAAGAAGCCTTTTGTCCACCGTCAGTGTCTCCTCCACCAGGCAGGGCCACAGCAGAGGGTTTTAGCCTAGCTTCATCCAGGATGCTATCTCGGACCTGGGGCATGAAGCCAGTGGAAAGACCTGTGACTCCCAGGCTCCCCCTCTTACTGGTAGCAGTCTGGGTGCTGCTCCTGGTTCCAAGCCACTGTTTTCAAGGCCGTCCCACATGGCGTTTTATCTCACCAGAGGTGGTCATTCCTCGGAAGGAGACGTACCATGGTAAGGGATTTCAACCACCAGGACGGCTCTCCTACAGCTTGCGTTTCAGGGGCCAGAGACACACCATCCACCTGAGAAGAAAGACACTTATTTGGCCCAGGCACTTGCTGCTGACAACTCAGGATGACCAAGGAGCCTTACAGATGGATTATCCGTTTTTCCCTGCAGATTGTTACTATATTGGCTACCTGGAGGGGATCCCTCAATCCATGGTCACTCTGGATACTTGTTATGGGGGCCTGAATGGGGTCATAATGTTTGATGACCTTGTCTATGAAATCAAACCCCTCAATGATTCACACAGGTTCGAGCACTTTATTTCTCAGATAGTGACTGACTCTGAAACAGTCGGGCCTATGAATGAATGGAAGCATGTGGACCATAGCGTAAGCCCCCTCTCCTCCAAAACAAATTTTACTGTGGCGCCCAGAATGTCTAGTAGAGACTATGCTACACATCCAGCTGCTGTAAAAGGCCATTTTCAAGCAACTTATTCTGTATATGAAATAGTCCGTAATGTTAATAGAATTTGCGTATATTTGTTTTCGCTAGTCAGTTTAATGGACACCTATATGAGAAATATCCATATGCGCTACTATGTCTTTCTCTTGACTGTGTATAACATAAGGGATCCATTTAATCATGACCCCTTAATGCCAGGAAGTCAGTCTCACAGATACTATATCGCAAACTTTTATGGAAGATTTACCCCTGATGCTTCAAGTATAATTAATAGGGATTCACCCCCAGATAATGATTTCAGACCTCTTGGGAGGACTGTCTGTACTTCCGATGCTCTAACCTGGGTTGGTCAAAATTCGCGATACTATATATATGTGTCTGTCGTAGTAGCTAACCGTGTAGGGAGGAATTTAGGTATGGGTTTTGATGATGAGAGGTTCTGTGTTTGCCAGAGAAGGCGCACCTGTGTTATGTTCAAGAGACCTCTGCTAACAGATGTTTACAGCAATTGTTCCCTTGTACAGATAAACCAAATACTCAATACCCCCGGTACCATGCCGTGTCTTTTCTATGACCGTCATACTTATTATAATAAATCAGTGACCTATAATATTTGTGGCAATGCGATACAAAATGAAGGTGAGCAATGTGACTGTGGCTCACACAAGGCATGTTATGCAGATTCCTGCTGCCAGAGTGATTGCAGGTTCACAAGAGGTAGCATTTGTGATAGAGAATCATGCTGCATAAACTGCACCTATAGTCCTGCTGGGACACTCTGCAGAAGTGTCCACAACATATGTGATCTTCCAGAGTACTGCAGTGGGAATGGAATCCATTGCCCAACAGACTCTTATCTGCAAGATGGAACACCATGCTCAGAAGAGGGTTACTGCTATCGAGGAAACTGCACCGATCGCAGTATGCATTGCAAGGAAATCTTTGGTGCAAGTGCTCGTGATGGCAATCAAAAGTGCTATAATATCAACAGGGAACGGCATCGATTTGGACATTGTCAGAGAGCAGAAGGAAGCCTCTTATTCACACCTTGTGCTGACAGAGATAAGATGTGTGGAAGGTTGCAGTGTACCAATATCACCCACCTACCACACTTGCAGGAACATGTTTCATTCCATCAGTCACTTATTGCTGGGTTTTCCTGTTTTGGGCTCGATGAGCATCGTTCAACAGATTCAACAGATGCTGGACGGGTGAGACATGGCACTCCATGTTCCCAAACCAATTTCTGTGATCGAGGGTCTTGCAATGGAACTTTGACTGAACTGAATTATGACTGCACCCCGGAAAAGTGCAATTTTAGAGGAGTATGCAATAATCATCGGAATTGCCATTGTCATATAGGTTGGGACCCTCCAGACTGCGTGGGAGAAGGACCTGGAGGGAGTGCAAACAGTGGACCCCCTCCACATAAAATGCGCACAATAAGACAGAGCCAACTACCAGTGATATATGTAAGAGTGGTCGTTGGTCGTATTTATGTCTTTATAGGCTCATTGCTCTTTGGGATGGCTGTTCGTGTAGCAGTTACAAAGACTATCAAATTTGAAGTCTTGCAAGCTGCTTTACGTAGGCATGGAGCTTCAGTCATTATGCGAAGGTAAAAAATGAGTTAGCCTCCTGGCCCCTGTAAAATAAAGAGAAATAAAAAGAAAACATGAATGTCAGTAAGAAGACAAGGTAAAACTCAAGACCACAGTTCTGAAGAGCCTGAGTCTACTTTGTGTGGCCACGGGAGGTGTTGGATTCTGAGGCCATCTGTCTTTGATATGTTGCTGATGCTCACACTGGAATAAATCTTTCAACATTGCAAATTGGTGTCATCTGTACTTTTTGTAAGTTGTTAGGAGCTGCCCTAAGCTTGCTCCTTTGTTAGTAGAAGAAGCCCTTGAGCCAGGAATGCTCTGGGTCTTAGGTTTCTGGTCTCTGGTTAAAGGAAGTAGTCTGCATCTCTTTTGAGAACATATCTAGGGTGACTGTAAAATGTGGTTCCTGAGCACTGACTCTGTCCCACCCCTTGTTACCATGTTTGTCAGTGGCACTCTGTCCCACAGCTTGTGGACAGGATTTTCAAGGACACTGCTTAGAGGAATGGAGGGAGTGAAGGCAGACTTGACATCCAGTTGAGGGCGTGTTATAGGAGCACAGAAGCCTCACCTCATACTAAGCCAGGGAACTGATATTTACAACATCACCATTAACACAGATCCATGGCTCACTATGCATACTACCCACAACCCCATGGAAACAGTCTTCCCAAGGCACCACTGTCAGAATATCACAAAGAACCCAATCTGGAGAAGGGTATGCTGAGTCTCCTGGAGGAAGGCTCTGAGGGCACAGGACAGATGCCATTGGCCATGTAGGAGCTGCAGCAGATGGCAGTTGAAGTTCAGGTGTCAGTCACCAGGAGGAAAATTCCTGAGGGTGAATCTCAGACAGGCAAGGCCCTGAGACCATAGACTTCCAGAGTGTCTTCTGCTCCGCTGTGCCTTTACATGTTTGAGGCTGCCATCTTTCCTGGAATTGGGCAAGGTGAGAATGGGTGCAGGGAGGTCCCCACTGCCTGTAATATGTTTATCTCATGGAAACATCTTGTTCTACTGGGCCCTTTTACCTGTGGATTATTATGAAGGTGATTTTTTTTTTAAACTGTACTGTTGAGTGATAATAATGTTAGTTTAAAAGAGTTTTGATGATAATAAAAACAAGGAATTGTCACACAGCTAGACCACATGAGTTTCTATTGCGGAGGCATATAGACTGTGGCTTAGGCTAATAATTAAGAAAAATAATTGAGCCGGGCGGTGGTGGCGCACGCCTTTAATCCCAGCACTCGGGAGGCAGAGCCAGGCTGATCTCTGTGAGTTCGAGGCCAGCCTGGGCTACCAAGTGAGCTCCAGGAAAGGCGCAAAGCTACGCAGAGAAACCCTGTCTCGAAAAACCAAAAAAAAAAAAAAAAAAAAAAAAAAAAAAAAAAAATAATTGAGTCCCAGTAGCCCAGCTAGTTTGAATTCTTCTAATCTTAATGTAGGGAGGTGTGTTCACAGGATCCAGAGTGCATAGCCTGAAACAAAGCTTTGAAAATAATGTTAGACTAAGATGTTTTAGTCAAATATCTTTGAGGTGAAAAACCCAAGAAGATAATCTAAAGTTTTAGAAAGGCTTATAGTTGATTGAGGACTCTTTAAGGTCAAGAAACAATAACAAAGAAGCCCAATTACCATTTGCTGAGTACTTTCTTGCTAGGATTGGTTGATAACCAAAGATGATGATTATTTCCTTTGGCCCATTTTTGCCCTTAATCTCCTGATTATATATATATATAAACTATTGACAGTTGGGTATATAACCTGAAGATTTAAAGGAGAGCTGACTGATTCTTTTTCATATATAACAGTTTAAATTTGTGATTCCTTTAAGATTCCTTACAAGATTACCTTTCAAGATAAGTAACAAAGTGATTGGTCCTCTCTTTTTAATGACAAAACACAGAATCCAGTAAATATATATAATCTTCCTTGCTTACACACTGTTAATCTATAACAAGTTGCTTGGGAAGGAATGTACATTGGGTTCTTGGGATAATTTGTTTTTCACCTGTAATATGTGAAATGTTTAATCATGTAAGGCATATGGAACACATGCATTTTTCCTTGTATTTGTTATATTTGTTCACTTGAAAAATAGACTGTAACCACATTGCAATTCCCATATTGCTTGAAAAAATTTGTTTTGGTACATAAGCTGTAGAAAAGAAGTACACAGTAGAAGAATAGAGAGAATAAGTATGGAAATCATCAAGAGAGAGTATGGGTGTCCTTCCCTTACCCCCTCAGATAAGGAAGTCATAGAACACACTGACTCTGTGGGTTCTCTTTGAGCCCTGTGCTGCTGGAGGCTACCCCCTGCAAGGCAGCAATAGAGAGAGGATCAGTCTTCAGTGTGACCTAAATCTGGATATAACCTTCTCTCTTGCTTTTGTGTTCCCTGAGATATAATCTGTAGTACATGCCAGACAATTGTGCTCAGGGAAAGGGCTGTTCTGTTAATATGGGCTATGTGCTCAATTTACTTTTATTCACATGTTTTTCTGAACTCAAATAACCTTCCTTGAATCATTGCCTCCTTTGTTGCATCAACATACAAAAGTACACTAAAATGAAGAAAAGTTGTCTGCAGCGTTAGACTGCAGGTCACCTCATTCCTTTAGGCTCTGTTCATCCCCAGTTTCCCTCCTGAACTGACAGGAGATAATTTACACCCCAATACTGTAGGAATGAGATTGCTGCTCTGACCCATGCTCCTGCACTCCCTAATGATTCTCAACCCCAGAAAAGACAGTTCTAGCAACCAAACAGACACCACTGGGTCACCAAACAAGGAGGATTAAACAGATAATGGGATTGACTGTTTTGGTGTGAATGTGGTGCCCCCTGAGCGGGTTGAGAGTCTGAAATTCTTCCCTCTGGAGGCTGTGAAGAAAACTAACTGGTTTAAACCAGACCATAGGAAGTTCACCTTAGTCCTTTTTCTTCCTTACATATATAGGTGTGCAGAATGTATCTGCCTTAGTAGCTAAGTGAGTGAATATTGCTCTTCCAAAATTCGAGAAAGGCAGACTTCATCTAGCATAATGACCACTATCCAGAGCCATAGAAGTTGTGGCAGGTGTGCAAGGACTGACCACAGAGGACCCTGCTGTTGTGAGCATTTTTTACTGAGGGAATCATAAACAATATCCACCCCTTCCTTATAAGGTCTCAATTGACATGGACCAGCAGGCCATTCTTCAGTGATAGAGTCCTAAGGCAGAAGACTTGGATGAGAAAATAAAAAAGACTGGAAAGGTGTGTGTGTCTGTGTGTGTGTGTGTGTGTGTGTGTGTGTGTGTGTGTGTGTGTGCTCATGTGTATGTGTGTGTGTGTGATATTCAAAGGCTCAGACACATTATTTTATTTAAAGAGATGGTAATTATCCAATGGGAAAAATGTGTTCCAGAGTAGGAGCAATCATCTCTTTAGGTATTAAGATCCAGTTGAGGACCTTCTGAGGCAAATACACTGAGTTTGAAATAAAGGGCCCAAATTCCAAGCTCAGGGTCACCATCTCTGCTCATACAGCGCTGGACAATCTGACAGTAGTGGATATTTTGATGAGGAAGTGGGTCATTAGCCCAATTATCATCTGAAAGAGAGAGTTTGTGGAATTAGGTTTAGAAGTTTGAGCTGCTTATTACAAATGGTGATGCTATGAACTAGGTTGATCAAGTGTCCTTATATGATTGAGTATCCCTTATGTATATGCCCAAGAGTGGCATCATTGGGTCTTGAGTTAGATTGATTCCCAATTTCCTGAGAAGTCACCATACTGATTTCCAGAGCGGCATGTACAAGTTTGCACTCCCACTCTGGTGCAATTAATGTTACATCCACAACTGTGTCTACAAGACCTTCCATGAGAACATCATTTATTCATATTTTTAGTTTTGGTCTTTGTTTTTTATTGAAGTTTGCCAAAAAATTCACTTTATGCTTGCTCCTGAATTTTTGTTCTCTTTGCTATAGCTGTTCTATCACACCGAGCAGTATGGTTTATTACAGTAGGCATTTAGTTATTTATTTGCTCTGAGATGGGGTTTCTTCTACAATGGCAGCAAAGAACTGAACTGAATTTGCCATGGGAGAATGCAAGAGGCACCTCAGGAACTTTCCTGATGGCAAAGGGAAAGGATCACCTTGTCTGTCCCTTGTACATCTACATTCATTAGTCCAATGTTTGTCTTTACCACACCTCCTGCATAATCCAGAAGGTAGGGGCATTCTGTTGTCATTGTTCCTTGAAGAAACATTGTTTCTAGGAATGCCCTGTGTACACTCCCTTTTTAGGTACCTTGTTTACTGCAATTAAAGCATCTGACATAATGACTTTTCTTTGACCCTCTGAAAATCACCTCTCCTATCCAAGTATCATCACAGTCATGAGATTCAATATTAATTGTATTTCTGATCCATTCCTCCAAGGGTGCTGATCTTGCCTTTAATGACCTAATCACCCTTTTGCATGCTGCACTGGCATTTTCAAAAGCCAGTGATTCAATTATTCTCTGTCTAGCTTCTGAATTTGGTATCATTCTCTTTACTGCTAAAGACAGCCATTGTAAGAAATCCATGAAGGTTTCTTTTGGGCCCCGTGTATCTTTCATAAATGACTCAATTTTCTTTCCTACTTCTTCAGTTTTTTCCCATGCATTTAGGGCTGCCAGTTGGCATAAAATTAGGATGTAGTCATTATATAAAAATTGTCTTTTTATATCAGCATAATAGCCTTCTCCAAGAAGTTGATTTTGAGAAATTTCAATACCTCTAGTTCTACCTCATTGTTCTATAGTCTTTGTCTTCTCCTTCTACCAGGTCATTCATTGTAACTATGGACCAGCCTCTAGGACAGCTGTAACCAAATCTTTCCAGTTCTGAGGTATAATTCTGTTACAAGTTGACCACGAGTTTAACATATGCTTTACAAATAGAGAATGCATACCATATGAGACTATAGTTCCTTTAAATCTCCACAAAACTAACGATTCCACTGGAGTCCAGTTAGCTTGTACATAGCCTTAAGCATTTTGCTGGTGCTGTAAGGTTACTGGCTAGATTAGTGTTTGCTGTCTGGAAATCTTAGGCTGTTTCTTTGTAACAATATAATTCAGTGCTGACATAGGTTCACCTTTAAATTTTTCTATCTGCATCGGAATTTCTCTATAATTCATTTTAACAAGTTTTTCTAAAACTTTTATCTTGGCACTCAAATTGACCAACCTTTTTAATGTTAAAATAAAAATGATCAGACAAATAATATTCATAATTGACAATATGCAAATCCCATGAACATCAATTATCCTGTCATTTAATTGTTCTATTTTTTAGACTACCTGATGTGTTATCAAACAGAGACCAAATTTCCTCAATTGTAAAAATAATTCCCATTTTTTAATGTGGGAAAAAATTCTCTTTTAACTAATTCCTCCCTTTGAGGTATCTTAATTGATACACAAACACTGGTGACTGCAAAGAACAGTAGAAGTCTGAGGGAATTTACAAGCAGTTACCTAGTGTGGTAGCAATCAGAGATGGGGATCCAGAGAGAGCTCATCACCCACCAGGAGAGAAAGAGCCAAAGAGACTCTGGCCCATGTGGGATGGAGACTTTGGCTGTATCCATCTTGGGCCTGAGGCTGGGCATGTAAGGCCACAGGCAGCTTTTTCATCTGGCCAAGTGCAGCACAGGCCTGAGCACCAGGCAAGTGGCTTTTTAATGAATTCTTGCCACAAACGTTGGGCCACCAGATGTAAGATGAATTGCTGAACGGTCTTATTAATTAAAAAAAATACTTGGAGGCAAATATTGGGGTAAACTGAGAGATCAGAGGAATAGAACAAGCCATACTAACCCCACCTTACCAAGTCCTCAGCTTCCAAAGAGACCTACTTTCTGTATACCCATGCCAATATGTCCTTCTCTTCTTTGATCTCACTTCCTCTTTCTGCACAGTTCTGTCACTTCCTGTCTGTCTGTACAGACCTCCAGACCTTTACGGTTAACTAATGTTAGAATTCAAGGAGTGTACCACCACATCTGGCTCTGTTCCCAGTGTGGCCTTGAAGTCACAGAAATCCAAATGGAGCTCTACCTCCCAAATGCTAGAATTTAAGGCGTATGCTACAATTGCCTACTATAGGGACTGGCTTTTTCCTCTGATCCTTAGATAAGCTTTATTGTGGTACATGAAGAAAATATCACAGCAGGCTACTGTTTTTTTTTTGAGTTAGCCTTATATCCTGCTATGTTACTGAAGGAGTTTATCAGCTCTAGGAGTTCCCTGGTAGAGTTTTTGGGGTCACTTATATATACTACCATATGTCTGAAAAGAGGGAAAGTTTGACTTCTTCCTTTCCAATTTGTATCCCTTTGATCTCCTTTTGTTGTCTTATTGCTCTAGGTAGAACTTCAAGTACTATATTGAGTAAGTATGGGGAGAAATGACACCCTTTATCAAGACAACTCTTTCATTACTCTTCCCACTGTCCCATCCTCAACCCACCCAACCTGATCCCTCATGTTTCCCTCTCCCCAAATCCCCCAAATCCCCCAATGTCTCCCTCCTAATTTACCCAGGAGATCTATTTCTTCTTCCCAAGGAAATCCATGCATCTCTCTTTGTTCCTTCCTTGTTACCTTGCCTCTCTGGGGCTGTGGATTGTAGCCAGGTTATCCTTTACCAGGCTACATCATCAACCAGCTAATATCCACTTATGAGTCTTATTTTTCTAGGTCTAGGTTACCTCACTCAGGATGATTTTTTTTCTAGTTTCATTCCTTTGCCTCAAAATTTCATGATGTCATTTTTTTTTACAGCTGAGTAATACTCCATTGTGTAAATATACCACATTTTATTTATCTATTCTTTGGTGGAAGGGCATCTAGGTTGTTTCCAGGTTCTGGCTATTACAAATGAAGCTGCTATGAACAGAGTTGGTCAAGTGTCCTTATGGTATGATTGAGCATCCCTTGGATACATGCCCAAATTGGTATAGCTGGGTCTTAAGGTAGATTGACTCCCAATTTTATAAGAAACCACCATACTGATTTTCCAAGTGGCTGTACAATTTTGCACTCCCACCAGCAGTGGAGGAGTGTTCCTTATTCCACATTAGCTTCCACATAAGCTGTGATCAGTGTTTTTGATCTTATCCCTTCTGACAGTTGTGAGATGGTATCTCAGAGTCATTTTGATTTGCATTTCCCTTATGACTAAGGATGTTGAGCAATTCTTTAAATGTCTTTCAGACATTTGAAATTCTTCTGTTGAGAATTCTCTGTTTAGATCTGTACCTTATTTTTAAATTGGATTGTTTATTTTTTTATGTCTAGTTTCTTGAGTTCTTTATATAAGTTTGAGATCAGTCCTCTGTGAAATGTGGGGTGGTGAAGATCTTTTCCCATTCTATAGGCTGACATTTTGTCTTATTTACCATATCCTTTGCCTTACAGAAGCTTCTCAGTTTTAGGAGGTCACATTTATTAATTGTTGTCTCTCAGTGTCTGTGCTACTGGTGTTATGTTTAGAAAGTGGTCTCCTGTGTCAATGCATTCAAGGCTACTTCCCACCTTCTTTTCTACCAGGTTCAATATAACTGAATTTATGTTGAGGTCTTTGATCCATTTGGACTTGAATTTTGTGCATGGCAATAGATATTGACCTATTTGCATTCTTCTACATGTCAACATCCAGTTATGCCTGCACCATTTGTTGAAGATGTTTTATTTTTCTCCACTGTATAGTTTTGGCTTCTTTGTCAAAATCAGGTGTTTGTGAGTGTGTGAATTAATGTCAGGGACTTCAGGTAAATTCCATTGATCCACGTGTCTGTTTTTATGCCAATACTAAGCTGTTTTTATTACTATAGCTCTATGGTAGAGCTTGAACTCAGGGATGGTGATGCCTCCAGAGATACCTTTATTGTACAGGATTGTTTTGGTATTTTGTTTTTCCATATGAAGTTGAGTATTGTTCTTTCAAGGTCTGTGAAGAATTGTTTTGGGATTTTGATGGGGACTGCATTGAATCTGTAGATTGCTTTTGGTAAGATTGCCATTTTTCCTATGTCAATCCTACCTATCCATGAGCATGGGAAATCTTTCCATTTTCTGACATCTTCAATTTCTTTATTTGAATACTTAAAGTTTTTGTCATACAGTTTAGCTAGAGTTACCTTGTTAGTTTATGTTATTTGGGGGCTATTGTGAAGGGTGATATTTCTCTGATTTCTTTTTTATCCTATTTATTATTTGTATATAGGAGGGCTACTGATTTTTAGAGTTAATCTTGTATCCCACTATATAACTGAAGGTTTTTATCAGCTATAGGAGTTCCCAGGTAGAATTTTTTGGTCCCTTACATATATTTTCATATCGTCTACAAATAGTGAAAGTTTGACTTTCATTTCCAACTTATATCCCCTTGATCTCCTTTTGTTGTCTCATTTCTCTATCTAGAATTTTAAGTATGGTATTGAGTAGATATGGAGTGAGTGAACAGCCTTGTCTTATTCCTGATTTTAGTGGAATTGCTTTGAGTTTCTCTCCATTTAATATGATGTTGGCTTTTGGCTTACACTATATCGCCTTTATTATGTTTAGGTATAATCCTTGTATTCCTGTTCTCTCCACAATCTTTATCATGAAGGGGTGTTGGATTTTGTCAAATCTTTTCAGTATCTAATTAGATGATCATGTGGGGTTTTTTTTTCCAGTTTGTTTATATGGTGGATTACATTGACGGATTTTTGTAGGTTGAACCATCCCTGCATCTCTGGGTTGAAGCCTACTTGATCATGGTGGATAATATTTTTTGATGTGTTCTTGCATTTGGTTTTCCAGTATTTTATTGAGTATTTTTGCATCAATGTTCATGAGGGAGATTGGTCTGTAATTTTCTTTCCTTGTTGCATCTTTGTGTGCTATGGGTATCAGGGTGATTTTGGCCTCATAAAAAGTGTTTATCAATGTTCCTTCTATTTCTATTGTGTAGAACAATTTGAGGAGTATTGGTATTAGCTCTTCTTTGAAATTCTGGTAGAATTCTGCATGTAAACCATCTGGCCCTGTTTTGTTTTTATGGCTGGGAAACTTTTAATGACTGTTTTTACTTCCCTAGGTGTTATAGGTCTATTTAAATTGTTTATCTGGTCTTGATTTAATTTTTGTACGTGGCAATTATTCAAAAATTGTCCCTTTCTTTTATATTTTCAAATTTTGTGGAGTGCAGGTTTTCAAAGTATGACCTAATGATTCTCTGGATTTCCTCAGTGTCTGTTGTTATATCCCCCTTTTCATTTCTGATTTTGTTAACTTGGATGTTCTCTCTCTGTCTTTTTTGTTTGTTTGTTTGTTTGGATAATGATTTGTCTATCTTGTTGATTTTTCTCAAAGAGCCAACTCTTTCTTTCATTGAGTCTTTGTATTATTCTCTTTGTTTTTATTTTATTGATTTCAGCCCTCAGTTTGATTATTTCCTGTTTACTCCTCCTGGGTGAATTTGCTTCTTTTTGTTCTAGAGCTTTTAGGTGTGCTGTTAAGTCACTAGTGTGAGATTTCTCCAAATTCTTTATGTGGGCACTTAATGCTATGAATTTTTCTCTTAGCACTGCTTACATAAGTTTGAGTATGTTGTGCATTTATTTTCATTGAATTCTAGGAAATCTTTAATTTCTTTATTTCTTCCTTGACCCAGAGGTGGTTCAGTTGAACATTGTTCAGTTTCCATGAGTTTGTAGGCTTTCTGTAGTCTGTGTTGTTCAATTCTAATTTTAAGCCATGGTGATCCAATAAGATACAGGGAGTTTTTCTAGGTTTTTTGTTGTTGTTGTTTGGATTTGTTGAGATTTACTTTGTGATTGATTGTATAGTCTCTTTTAGAGAAGGTTTCATGAAGTGCTAAGAGGAAGTATATTCTTTTGTGTTTGGATAAAATGTTCCGTAGATGTCTGTTAAGTTCACTTGAGTCATAACAGCTGTTATTTCACTTATTTCTCTGTTAAGTTTCTGCCTGGCAGATCTGTCCAGTGGTGAGAGTTGGGTGTTGGAGTCTCCCACTATTAGTGTGTGGGGCTTTAAGCTTTAGTAATATTTGTTTTACAAATGTGGGTGCCTTCGTATTTGGGACATAAATGTTTAGAAGTGAGACTTCATTTTGATGGATTTTTCCTGTGATGAATATGAAATGTTCTTCTTTATCTCTTTTGATTAATTTTAGTTTGAAGTCTATTTTGTTAGATATTAGGATAGCTTGTTTCTTAAGTCTATTTGATTGGAAAATCTTCTACCATCCCTTTAATCTGATATAATGTTTGTCTTTAAAATTGAAGTGTGTTTCTTGTATTTATCAGAAGGATGGATCTTGTTTTTGTATCCATTCTGTTAGCCTGTGTCTTTTTATGGCAAACTGAATCCACTGATATTAAGAGATATTAATGACTAGTGATTGTTGATTCCTGTTACTTTTTGGTTTTGTTGCTGTTGGTGGTAGTGTGTATGCTTTCATTATTTGGGATTTTCTGGTGTGATATCTATTGCCTGTGTTTTCATGGTTGCAGATAACTTCCTTGGGTTGGAGTTTTCCTTCTAGTACTCTGTGTAGGGCTGGATTTGTGAATAGGTATTGTTTAAAATGGTTTTGTCATGGAACATTTCATTTACTCCATCTATGGTGATTGAGAGTTTTGTTGGGTATAATAGTCTAGTTGGCATCCATGGTCTTTTAGTGTCTGCATGATGTCTGTCTAGGTCCTTCTGGCTTTCAGGGTCTCTGTTGAGAAGTCAAGTGTAGTTCTGTTAGGTTTGCCTCTATATGTTACTTGGCCATTTTCCCTTTGCAGCTCTTAATATTCTTTATTTATTATGTATGTTTAGTGTTTTTATTATTATGTATTAAGAAGGACTTTTTTTTAGGTCCAGTCTATTTGGTGTCTGTAAGCTGCTTGTACCTTCATAGACATGACCTACGAAGTTTTTTTCTATGGTTTTGTTGAGTGTATTTTCTGCACCTTTGAGCTGGAATTATTCTTCTATCTTTATTATTCTTAAATTTGATATTTTTATGGTGTTCAAAATTTCCTGGATCTTTCATGGTAAGATTTTTTTTGGATTTATACATATTCTTTGACTGATGAATCTATTTCCTCTATTGTATCTTCAACACCTAATATTCTCTCTTCCATCTCTTGTATTTTGTTGGTTATGCTTGCATCTATAGTGCCTGCTTGTTTATCCAGATTTTCCATTCCCAGAATTTCCTCATTTTGTGTTTTCTTTATTGCCTCTATTTAAAATTTTAAGTCTTGAACTGTTTTCTTCAACTGTTTGAATATTTTTTCTTAGCTTTTTTAAAAAAGGGATTTGTTGATTTTTTTTTCAATTTTGTTTGTCTTTTCCTCGGTTTCTTTAAGGGAATTTTTCTTTTCTTCTTTAAGGTCCTCTATCATCTTCATAAAGTAATTTTAAGGTCATTTTTTTCTGTTTCATCTGCATTGGGATGTTTAGGTCTTGCTGTTGTAGGACCACTGGATTCTGGTCATGCCATATTGCCCTTTATGTGGTTGCATGTATTCTTACACTGCCGTTTACCCATCTAGGTTTGGGATAGTTATAGGTACAGATATTGATTCTTGTGATGTCTTTGTTGGATGAGTCTTTTGTTCCTTTATTGTGTGTTTCCTTTATTGTCTTTTGCCCTGAATGGCCAAGGGTTCTGTTGGTAACTGGTCCTCAGGTCCAGTAGGGTTGTCTCAGCTGAGGTTTGTGAGAGCTTGGGTACCTAAATCATCATATCCTCCAGTTTTTCTGGCTTATGTGAGCTTTACTTGTGCCTATGGAGTCTTTTCTTCTTACTGGTGTGGGTTGTGCTTGTGCTGATAGAGACTGTTCTTCCAACTAGTGTAGGTGGTGTTTATGCCTATAGGGGCTGTTGTTCTTTAAACTGGAGTAGGTGGTACTTGTATGGGGGCTACTGATGTTGCAGTGGATGGTTGGATAAGGGGAAGATAATGTGGTTGGTGATTTTGGGTGGCAGAGTGAGTCATGGAAACAGAAGCAACATTGTCAAATTCTTTTTATAAGGGTATGTTTATCCTGATACTCAAACCACACAAAGATGAAACAAAGAAAGAGAATTACAAACCAATCTCCCTCATAAAGATTGATGCAAAAACACTCAATAAAATATTGGAAAACTGAATCCAAGAACACATAAAAAATCATTCACCAGTAAGCTTCATCTAAGAGATGCAGGGATGGTTCAAGAAAAAAAATCTGTCAATGTAATTCATCAAATAAACAACTAAAAGAAAAAAACTCCACATGATCATCTCTTTAGATGCTGAAAGCCTTGACAAAATCCAACACCCCTTCAAGATAAAGGTCTTGGAAAGATCAGGGATACAAGGAACATACTTAAACATAATAAAAGCATTTTATAGCAAGCTGACAGCAATGTTAAATTAAATGGAAAGAAACTCAAAGCAATTTCACTAAAATTAGGAATAAGACAAGGTTGTCCACTCTCTCCATATCTATTCAATATAGTACTTAAAGTTCTAGCTAGCACAATAAGACAACAAAAGGAGATCAACGGGATAGAAATTGGAAAGGAAGAAGTCAAACTTTCACTGTTTGCAGACGATAGTGTAGTATGTATAAGTGAAGCCCAAAATTCTACTTTATAATTGATAAATACCTTCAGTAATGTGGTGGGATACAAGATTAACTAAAAAAAAATCAGTAGCTCTCCTTTATATTAATGACAAAAGGGCTGAGAAAGAAATCAGAGAATTGATACCCTTTACATTACCACAAATAATATAACATACCTTGGGGTAATTCTAGCCAAACAAGTGAAAGTCCTGTATGACAAGAACCTTAAGTCTTTAAAGAAAGAAATTGAAGAAGATATCAGAAAATGGAAAGATCTCCCATGCTCATGCACAGGTAGGATTGACATAGGAAAAACGGCAATCTTACCAAAAACAATCTACAGATTCAATGCAATCCCCATCAAAATCCCAACACAATTCTTCACAGATCTTGAAAGAACAATACTCAACTCCATATTGAAAATCAAAAAACCCAAGATAGCTAAAACAATCCTGTACAATAAAAGAACTTCTGGAGGCATCACCATCCCTGACTTTAAGCTATACTATAGAGCTATAGTAATAAAAACAGCTTGGTATTGGCATTTAAAAAAACACGTGGATCAATGGAATCCAATTAAAGACTGTGACATAAATCCACACACCCATGAATATTTGATTTTTGAGAAACCAAAATTGTACAGTGGAAAAAAGAAAGCATCTTCAACAAATGGTGCTGGCATAACTGGATGTCAACTTGCAAACGATTGCAAATAGATCCATATCTATTACCATGCACAAAACTCAAGTCCAAGTGGATCAGAGACCTCAACATAAATCCCGTTACACTGAACCTGAAAGAAGAGAAAGTGGGAAGAAACCTTGAGCACATTGGCATAGGAGACTGCTTCCTGAATATAACACCAGTAGCACAGACACTGAGAGCAACAATTAATAAATGGGACCTCCTGAAACTGAGAAGCTTCTGTAGGGCAAAGGACACTGTCAATAAGACAAAACAGAAGTCTATAGAATGGGAAAAGATCTTTACCAACCTAACATCTGATAGAGGGCTGATCTCCAAAATATATAAAGAACAAGATACTAGATATCAAAATACCAAATAATCCATCTAAAATATGGGCTACAGAGCTCAACAGAATTCTCAACAGAAGAATCTCAAATGACCAAAAGACATTTAAGGAATTGCTCAACATCCTTAGTCATCAGGGAAATACAAATCAAATCGACTCTGAGATACCATCTTATACCTGTCAGAATGGCTAAGATCAAAAACACTGATGACAGTTTATATTGGACATGATGTAGAGTAAAAGGAACACTCTCCATTGCTGGTGAGACTGCAAGCTTGCACAGCCACTTTGGAAGTCAGTATGGCAGTTTCTCAAAAAATTGGGAACCAATATACCTCAAGACTCAGCTATACCATTCTTGGGCATGTTCAATCATAACATAAGGAAACTTATTCACCTATTTCACAGGCACTTTATTTGTTATGTCCAGAACCTGGAAACAATCTAGATGCCCCTCAACTGTAGAATGAATAAGGGAAATGTGGTACATTTGCACAAGGGAGTATTACTCAGCTATGAAATAAACAATCTCATGAAATTTTCGGGCAAATGGATAGAACTAGAAATAATAATACTGAATATTGTAACCCAAACCCAGAAAGACAAACACAGTATGTAGGCATTCATAAGTGGATATTAGACTCAATCATAAATAGGAGCAGTCATGTTGTGGGGATGGGACAGATATCCCTAACCTGATGGCATTATCACAGTCATTAGAGTGCTCAGATCTGAGTGATAATTTACACAGCTCCCCTATGATGGCTAAGGAATGTTAAAATGAAGACAGATAACTCTTAAGGGCTATTGACCTTTTTCTTTGGAATGCCTGGGAGATCTTAGTGGTCTGCAGGCAAGACAAGAATGGAATAATGGGCTGCTATATATTAAGAGCTGCCTTTGGTTCTATAAAACTTGCTTATCACTGTGGGAAAGGGATGAAATGGTATTTTTATTACTGTAGAGCAGGAAGGAAAAGACAACAGATGGAAGAAAAAAACATGTTCTTGCCCAGCTTTTGATTCCATGGACAGTTGTAATGCACACCTTTCTGACATCTACCTTTAAGACCCCTTTACCCACTCCCCTTCCACATGGCATGCTGTATCAGCTCTAGGGTTGAAGTCCTTCTGCTAGCCATAAGAATAAATTTATTTAATCTAAATTTGAATTGAGTCTAAGACCTGGGTGTTTCCCAGTGGGTTCAAATGCCACATTTGAATTTAATATTTTTAAAACTTTTTTCCCTATGATGCACCTAAGGTATCTATTTGCCTCATACTGGATGGAACTACACATAAGAATAAGTCTCAAGCCAGACAAAATCTCAGCAGGGAGAGAAAATGTGGGCAGAAGTCCACCCCTAACAGAACATCTAATAGCAATTGGTAGTGGCTGGGAGAGGGAAACTTGGCTTTCTTTAAAGATGTTACCCAAGCAGATCAACCACACTGCACTCAGTGCCCATACACCCAAAAATGTATGGGCAGCACACATCAGATATGATGATTTAGAGGAAAGAACATTATAAATATGGGTGGTTAAGAAAAGAGAGGTGGATCTGAGAGAGGACTTAGAGGAGTGAGTGACTATGCTAAAATTAGAAACTAATTAAAATAAAATAAGGCTTTCTGTGTTTTTTTCCCCAACAAATCTCTATGCTTCTTAAACTTGCTGGCCATCAGTTTAGGAAGAAGCCACAGATTCCCTGAATTAATGTCATATTACATACTTAGGTTAGAAACTCAAATGCCCACTTTCTGTGTCCTAATGTAAGAACATCCACAACAGATTGAATATTCCACATTTAAAAATCTGTACAGATAAAAATTTGTTTGTACTCCAAAGTCCAAAGCAGTGGTTCTTTGGTATGTGCCTTGTGCACTGTTGGCTTGTGTAATGTTGAGTCATGAGTGTGCACATCTCCCCTGACATCATCCATAGAGCCCTTGTTCTAACTCTCATCTGCTCTTCCCATGGACATCTAAATTTCATAGTTTGTGCTTTTTTTCTTTTTGATGATTTTGTTGTTTACAATGGCCCCAGCAACACATCTATGATACTTTCTGTTGCTGCTGATGGTAAGAGGCTGAGCATGTCTTCTGTGTGGTCAGAAAAAAAATGTCATTGAGAAAAGTGATGTCAGCAGTGGACTCAGTATTAATGGATAAACAATTTGATGCAGCTGCAAAAAGAAAATAGGATCCACTGACATGAGGCTGAGACTTCTCTGGAAACTGTTACACTGACACCAGCTGAATGTTAAGAAGTTTTGGAGACAAGTTGACTATAGCACTGTGTGGGGCATTTACCCACTAACCCCAGCTCTCCAGAGTTTTCTTGAGTGAGAGCAGCAGGAAATATTAGATAGAAGGATTTATATTGCAGAGATAAACAGATAGAAAATACAGGATAGCCTCCAGAAGGCCTGGAACCTATTCCAACGGGCCCCCTGACTGTCACTGCCTCAGTGTATTTATAGAGATGCCAAGGGGTAGAGCAAAAGGCCTCCCCCCAACACAGCCAAGTGCAGATCATCTCAGACACCTGCACTCAGGCCCATGGTCCTAATCATCCTCTCTATGTGGACCTGCTGGGTAAAGCCACGAGAGATCTGAAAACGGGCTCACACAGCACTGGATTCCTGAGATCACAGCATACACAGGCAGCTCAGTGAAAGTAGGGGATACATTGCCATGTAACTCACATCAGGGTGAGGATCAGCCTAGATGGCTGCAGGTGAAACAGGATGAGCTCAGTGAACCTGAAGGTTAGGCACATTTGGAACACTAAGAAGCTGAGGGTTGATTTTTAGTATCTTCCAAGTATTCTAAAAGAGTTGAATATACAAGCTTCTACTAGGAGTTTGGCTAACAAGCCTCTAGCAAAGGCATGGGTATAGAAAATTCTCAACAGAGGAAGCTCAAATGGCTGAGAAACACTTAATGTAATGTTCAACAACTTTAGCCATCAGGGAAATGCAAATTAAAACTACTTTTGAGGTTCCATCTTAAATCTAGAAGAATGGCTAAGATCAATAACACAAGTGACAGCTCATGCTGGTGAGGATGTATAGCAAAGGAAACATGCCTCTATTGGTGGTGGGAGTGTAAACTTCTACAGCCACTTTGGGAATCAGTATGGCTATGGCGAATTCTTAGAAAAATAGGAATTGATGTACCTCAAGACCCAGCTATACCACTCTTGGGCATCCCAAAGGATGTTTCATTTTTCTACAGAGACACTTGTTCAATCGTGTTCATTGTTGCTTTATTCATAATAGCCAGAAACTGAAAACACACTAGATGTCTCTCAACAGAAGAATGGATAAAGAAAATGTGGTACATTTACACAATGGAGTATTACTCAGTTCTTAAAAAAATGACAGCATAAAATTTACTGGTAAATGGCTGTAACTAGAAAAAAAGATTCTGAGTGAGGTAACCCAGATCCACAAGGATAAATATGGTATGTATACACTTATATATGGATATTATCCATTAAATAAATGATAAAAAAAGACACAATTTTTAGACCAGAGAGGTTAGGTTTCAAGGAAGGGACTAGGGGAGACACATGAATCTCCCTGGGAGGAGTAAATAGAATAGATTTTAAGGATGTACTGGGGGCAGTGTGGGGGGACAGGAAAGGGAAGATCAGGTGGTGAGAGGAAGAGGAGATACCATGGATGGAGGGGATGCAGAGAGAGACAGCTAGAATGGAGGAGCATTTGAGAGATGGTTTCAAAATCCAAGGCAGTGGAAATGTTTTAAAATATGGGAAAGTGATCCTGAAGAAATCTCCTAACAATGGGGAAAAGTCCCAATTGGCCATCTCTTGAAGCTTCCAGTACTGGGACTGAGTTGCATTCAATTGAGTTGTTGGCCAAAGGGGTCCCATGGAAATCTCCCAAACAACCCAGGTTGTTAGCAAGACAGTAGATTGCTCTCTGCAAACAGATAGCTGGGCCCCATTGTTGAGGACAACACTCACACAATTCATTAATCATGAAGTTACACTGCTGCCTACATGAAGACTTCACCCATGTGTCCTAGTGTCTTTAGAGATGGAAGGTACTCTGAGGCTACCAAAAGAGAAATGTAAACACCAAGTCAGCCACAAAACCTTTGACCTACAATATGCCCTGCCTGCAAGATATACTAGGGCAACGGTGGTATGGAACTTGTGAGAGTAGTCAATTAATGTCTGAATTGCCTTAAGACCCACTCCATGAAATGGAACCCATACACAATACTGCCTAGGTGACAAAGAACCAGAGACTAGATAGCTCAGAGACCATGGCCTATTTTTTTAAAGTATCAATAAAATAATGATATTCTGCTATACTTATAGATCAGTGCATTATTCAGCCATCATCAGAGAAGCTTCCTCCTGAAACAGATGAGAACAGAGGCAGTGATGCAGAGACCTACAGCCAGACATTATACAGAGAGAGAAAGTCCTTGGAACACATAGCTCTAAATGAGATGTCTCCATAAAATCCCGCCTCTCAGAGTTCAGGGAATCCCATGGAAGAGGAGGCAGAAAGAACTTAAGAGCAAGAGGAGCTGGAGGACACCAGGATAACAGAGCCCACTGAGGTAACTGAGCAAAGCTCATATGAACTCACAGAGACTAAATCAGCAAGTACAATGGCCTTTATGGGTCTGAACTATGTCCTCTGCAAACATATTATAGCTTTCAGGTTAGTATTATTGGGGACTCTTGGGTATGTGAATGAGTAGGTCTCTGACTCTTGTGAAAGCTGTTGGTCTCTTTTACTAACAGAATTTTCCCAGGGGCCTACCCTGAGAAGATTCCTCCCAGAGTCCTGGGGAAGACACTATGTCTGGCATGGAGTTATCTGAGGAAAAAGAATCAATACACACCATGCTCTTTTATCCATTTACTTTATTTCTCTAAGTCAAAATTCTATCTATACAGCTTCAGTTCCATCTTCACATTCAACGCTTCTCTGTACCTACTGGGTCTGCCTGTCATAGTCCTAACCAAGCTCCTATGCTTTCCACCCCATCTTAATCCTCTGTTCCTTCATCCTCCATCTTTCCTTCCTTGCTTCTTACCCCTGGCTCTTAGAAACTCTGCCCTATTCTCTTCTCTCTGGCCACACAGTTCTGGCTACCATCTACAGAATCAGTCTTGTTCTTTCTCACCCAGCCATGTGACTCTTCTCTGGCCAGGAATCCTGCTCCACCCTTCACTCCACCTGGATATGCAAAAACATCCTTTGTTCTGAGTCAATTGCTCTGTAATGCCATTTTCCCTGTCTGCGGAATGGAAGCCTGAGCTTCATTTGCATAAGAAACAAAGCTATGCATCTATAGCCTGTCTGTCTCCTAGGCTCTGCAGGGGTGTTACCTAGTGGATCAGCAGCAGGTCTGAGAAGCTAAACTGTTTGCCATAATGCCTAGTAGTATATGGCCACACAAGAATTTCATAGCAGAAGAGAGCTGATACATTAAAAACTGAATAACAGCAAATATTCCTTGATAAATGACTTCCTTTAGAAAAATGCCTTGACTTTTCTAGGTATAGCTTTAATATACAGCTGAATCTCTATAATATATTGTCGTAGCCTGCTGCATTTTACATCTGCCAGGTTGCCTCATCCAGCCTTGATGATATCACAGTTTTTATTTTGTCTTATTATATTTTAATTTGTCATGCATGATTTTTATCTCTTAGAAGCTTGTTCTTTCCTAATGAAAGACAGAAAGGGAATGGATCTGGAGGGCATGGTAGGGGAGGAAGAACTTGGAGGGGTAAAGGGAGGAGAAACTATAAACAGGAGATTTTGTATAAGAAAAGAATCTGATTTCAACAAAAAATAAAATAAAATTCATCTGTGGCATGGTTATTACTGCTAAACCTTATGCAGCCCTACAATGAGAAAGATCAAGAGGGATAGAAAAAAACACAAAATTATACTGTAGATGTAACCAACCGTCTTATTAAATAAGAAACACAGAAACAATGTAAAAGAGAAAGCC
This sequence comes from Peromyscus maniculatus bairdii, assembly GCF_049852395.1. Taxonomy (NCBI): domain Eukaryota; kingdom Metazoa; phylum Chordata; class Mammalia; order Rodentia; family Cricetidae; genus Peromyscus; species Peromyscus maniculatus. The sequence continues at coordinate 85,923,797 of NC_134865.1, read as the reverse complement.
GAGAAGTCAGAGCTCAGAGTTAAAATCTCACCCTTCCTCCTGCTGTCCCAGCTTCGCGAAAAGAGACCTACTTCCTGTCGGTTCGTATTTTTAAAGTATGTTGTTCTGCCTTCTCATTGGTTGTAAACCCAAACACATGACTGTCTCGTCACTGTCTGAATGTACAGCCCCCTAGGTCTTAAAGGCATATGTCTCCAATGTTGGCTGTATCCCTGAACACACAGAGATCTTATGGGATTAAAGGCGTGTGCCACCACCGCCACACTCTTGCTATGGCTCTAATAGCTCTGACCCCCAGACAACTTTATTTATTAACATACAATCAAATTAATATTTCAGTACAAATCAAAATAATATTTCAATACAATTAGATTACCACCACATTTCCCTTTTTCTATTTTAATAAAAAGAAAAAAAGCAAAAGGTTATGACTAACAAAAGAAAAACTATATACAAAAGTACAATAACTATATACAATATATACAAGTAATAAATACCTAAACAGGTATTTGACGAATCAGAGAAAATAATTCCATTATCTATCCTATTTTGATAATTCCAAGATGTATCTAATGTACTTTCTATCCTAATTAATTTTCAACTATAACTAACTAATCTTCAACCATAACTAACTAATCTTCAACTCCCTCAGAGACCCAAGAAGGGAATAATATTAGCTAACAAAAATAAAAACAGGAAGTGCATGCAAGCAACTTCCAAAAAAATTTTGTGAGTTGACAGAAACAGCCAGCTGCCTGGGCAGTCACCTGAGGTTTCTCCGCAGTGTTGGGGCATCATCTTCAGCCTATAGGCTTAGTGTATCTGACAGACTCATTTGTGAAGTAGGATGTACACAAGGTCAACAGTTCAACCTCACATTGGGTGAGAGCAGTCCACGTACCAGAAACACCTGAATTCCACTAGTGTCCCGTCATGATTCAGGATTTTAAATTCTGGAAATTGTTGACAGTTTTTTAATTCAGCTGTCCATTCTTCTTGGCTGTGTATATATGGCTTCATCTCAGCATCCCCTTCTTCTCCACATCCCTCTATTAAATGCCAGTCTACTTTTGAGAGGCATGAGCTTTCTGCTGCTGTTCCATTGTACAACAGAATCCATCGGCCCTCTGCCTGTTAAGCTGCCTTCGAAGAAAAGGGCACCATACCTTTTCCGGATGCGAAGGCCACTTCAGGGATGGGGCCATATTGTCCTGGCCTCAGAAGATGCCTTTTGATAAAGCCATAACCACACTTGTTTTGGCAAGAATCAGTAGTCCCTTGTTTCGTGATCTGTCTGTCCATTTTGTCCTGTTGATTCGAGGATACTTTGTTGTCCAGTGGCTAACTTTTGCCAGAATGAAAGTTGACTCCATATGCAGTTTCTTCAATGCCCATATTTTCTCTAAAGTAGATTGGTACTGCCAGGAGCCGACATGTCTCAAAAAAGAAAAATTTTCTAAGTTATTAAAACATTTTAAATGCCATATTCTGTAGATCTCTGAAGGGTTTGAAGATGACCTGTCTAAAACATCTCTGCTCAATTTTTAAAACATATCTAATATGACTACAAGTTCTATGATAATGTCTAACTACTAGCTTTCATTTCTTTATATCCTAATAGTTGATAATAATAACATTCAAGGATCAGAAATTTGCATTACATTGTTAAATGGATGGAATAAATACAATTAGAAATATACATATAGCATTTTCTAACAATATCAGTTTCAAATTTGTGTACAATATAAAACAATTCAATCCAATGTAAAGTATTTAAAACTAGTAATTGTCTTTTTCTTTTCTTTCTTTCTCTTTTTTTTTTTTAAACAAGAACCTTAAATCTAATCTCCTTTGCTTAGCCTTTTTCCTAACCCTTGACAATAACTTGTAACCAACCCCCCTAAATACTGAAAATTATCCCAGACCCAAAACCCATTAAAAAGACCAAAAAACCACCTGCCCCACACCACCTCTTTAGGAATGTGGGCGTCGTATTCTTAAAATTGCTTCCTGCTGGGTATGGGCGAAGTTTTCTTTATCCTGAAAGAAAAATTTTAGGTTAATTGTCAAATTCTAGGAGAGGTAACTATATCCTTCATTATCCAGTCTGTGTATAATGCCAAAGTTGAGGGTTTATCTCAAGTCCTTATTCAAGTAGTCTTTGAGACTGGATCATCTCAGCTAGTCATCTCAACTTTGCTCTGAGCACCTTGTAGTTCAAAGCTGATCTATGGATGATGTTTGTCAGCTTAATGATATTATTATTGTCCACGTGGAATTGTTGTTGTTGTGGGGCCCCATCTTCTTTCTGGAGACTTCAGTTGATGTTAGGCCTGGCCATGATTTCCTGCAGAAAACTGATAAGAGACTCGAACACAAAAACATATATATGCAGCTAGCCTTTTTTCTAGAATTAGTTAGTACTCTATGTGACCATTCATATCTTAACAAAGTTTAAAATGTATATATATATATATATTAATCTTGTAAATTTTGATATAAAATTTATACTTTGAGAAAAGTTTAAAGAATCAGAATAGAATCAAAGAGTTGAGATTAGTAATAGAATAGTCCCTTAATTAATTTTGCTTTTGTCCTGTACCATAGCAGAAGATGGCTCTTATTCTGGCATGATACAGGGAGTTTGCATTTTCCTTTTAACAACATGCTTGATTTTAAAGAAGGAGAGAGCCATTCTCCAACTCCAAAGTCAGCTTTAAATTTTAATTGAACTGGGACTATTAGAAAACCAAGAGTGTTAAATCTTTAGAGAAAAGCAGAAACAAACATTTAGGAAGACATAAAATTTTTTTAGATAATATATACCCATACACCGTTTCACTCTGTTTCTTGGGATAGATGATTTGTCCCTTTTCTTCAGTTGTCTCATTTGTCCAGTGTTCTTCAGATTCCTTAACCTTCATTCTCCTAAAAGACAAAAACAAAAACCTTTCCCCAAGACTAATTTTGGGGATGTTCCTTTTTGGCAAGTTATTATCTGATGAAATGAAAAGGCATGTGTTATTGATACAAGTTAGTTTAAATTGGATGTTCATGCTGGTTGATGAACTATCACCTCCTCTAATTAAGAGGTCTCTCTTGTTCAAATCGAACCTTTATCAATTTTGATGGTACCCACAGCTTATCTTCTCCTGTAGAAACAAAAGCAAAACCACGTCCCCAATGTAATACATACCCTGGTTTCCATTCTGAGGTCAGCACATCCTTAAAGTATATAGGCTGATTTAATTCTGTAGTTTTTTCTATTATCCAATGTCTCTCTGCAGCTGTTGTTCCTTTCTCATTGGCATTCAGAAAATTCAAAGTTAGAAGAGCATTATGCAGTCTATTTCTGGGGGTTTTTGTTACCCATTTCTGTTTATTTAGCATATCCTTTAGAGTTCTGTTTGATCTTTCTATAACTGCTTGACCTGTAGGATTATGTGGTATGCCTGTAATATGCTTTATATTGTAATAAGCAAAAAACTGTTTCATTTTAACAGAGACATATGATGGAGCATTGTCAGTTTTGATTTGTGCAGGTATACCCATGATGGCCATAACTTCTAGCAAATGAGTGATTACAGAATCAGCTTTTTCAGAACTCAAAGCAGTTGCCCATTGAAATCCTGAATAAGTATCGATAGTGTGGTGTACATATTTCAATTTTCCAAATTCTGCAAAGTGAAACACGTCCATCTGCCAGATTTCATTTCTCTGAGTACCCTTTGGGTTACATCCTGCTGGTAATGGCGTCTGATTGTAGAAGGAACAAGTAGGACATTTCTTTATTATTTCTTTGGCTTGTTGCCAGGTTATGGAAAAATCCTTTTTTAAACCTTTACTATTAACGTGATGTTTTTTATGAAATTCTGAGGCCTCCAGCACATTTCCTATCAATAATTTATCAATCTCTTCATTGCCTTGTGCTAGAGGGCCTGGCAGACCAGTATGGGATCGAATGTGAGTTATATATAAAGGATGATTCCTTTTCCTGATTGTATCTTGTAATTGAATAAATAGTGAAGTTAATTCTGAAGCATCAGGGATAAATTCTGCAGTCTCAATATGTAACACCACTCTTTCAGCATACTGAGAGTCAGTTACTATGTTGAGAGGTTCTGAAAAATCCATTAATACCAACAGAATAGCATACAATTCTGATTTTTGCACTGAATTATACGGACTTTGAACCACTTTACTTAAATTTTCTGATTTGTAACCTGCCTTTCCTTCTTTGTTGGCATCTGTATAAAATGTATGAACTCCAGATATGGGTTTTTGCCGTACAATTCGAGGCAAGATCCATTCAGCTCTCTTTATAAGATCAATTCTATTGCTTTTGGGATATTTGCTGTTAATTTCTCCCAAAAAATTACTGCAAGCTCTTTGCCAAGGTTCACTTTCTGTCCATAATTTTTCAATGTCCTCCTTAGTTAATGGTACGACAATTTCTGCTGGGTCTATGCCTGCTAATTGACGAAGTCTCAATTTTCCTTTGTAAATCAAGTCAGAGATTTTTTCCACATAAGTTTTTAATTTTTTATTTGGTTTATTTGGTAAAAATATCCATTCCAATATAATATCTTCCCTCTGCATTAATATTCCAGTAGGAGAACGCCTAGAAGGTAAGATAACCAAAATGCAATCCAGCTTTGGATCAATACGATTCACGTGTCCTTCATGCACTTTCTTTTCTACCAAGGCTAATTCTTTCTCAGCTTCAGGTGATAATACTCTTGGACTATTTAAGTCCTTGTCACCTTCTAAGGTTTTGAACAAATTAGTCAGTTCATCATTTTTTACCCCAACAATAGTTCGTAGATGAGAAATATCTCCAAATAATCTTTGAAAGTCATTAAGAGTCTGTAGTCTATCTCTCCGAATTTGCACCTTTTGGGGTCTAATTTTTTGTAGCTCTATTTTATATCCTAAATAATTAATAGAATCTCCTCTTTGTATCTTTTCAGGAGCAATTTGTAATCCCCAGCGAGGCAAAATTTTCTTTACTTCTTCAAACATTATTTCTAAAGTATCTGCATTTGAGTCAGCTAGTAAAATATCATCCATATAATGATAAATTATAGATTTAGGAAATTTTTTACGTATCACTTCCAATGGCTGTTGTACAAAATATTGGCACAGAGTTGGGCTATTCAACATTCCCTGTGGGAGGACCCTCCATTGAAATCTTTTAACCGGTTGAGAATTATTATAAGTAGGCACTGTAAAAGCAAATCTTTCTCTGTCTTTTTCTTGTAAGGGTATTGAAAAGAAACAGTCTTTTAAATCAATAACTATGAGAGGCCATCCTTTTGGTAACAGAGTAGGCAAAGGCATCCCAGATTGTAGAGAACCCATTGGCTGAATTACTTTGTTAATTGCCCTAAGGTCTGTTACCATTCTCCATTTACCAGATTTCTTTTTAATAACAAATACAGGAGAATTCCAAGGGCTGGTTGATTCTTCAATATGCTGAGCATTTAACTGTTCTTCTACCAGCTCTTCTAAAGCCTGGAGTTTCTCTGTTGTCAAAGGCCATTGCTGGACCCATACAGGCTTGTCTGTTAACCATTTTAAAGGTAGAGCTGTTGGTGTCTTTGGAAGATCATCAGTTATTGTGCCCTGTTCTTGTATAATATGGATGGCTGGTGACCACTCATTAGAACAATATCTTCTAATATTTCTCTCAGTAACATGTGCTAGTTTATGATTTGTTTCTGAGATTGGAGGGATGTTAATCTGAGTATTCCATTGTTGCAACAAGTCTCGACCCCACAGGTTCATAGTTATGTTAGCCACATATGGTTTTAATTTTCCTCTCTGTCCTTCTGGACCTATACATTCGAGCCATCTTGCACTCTGTTTCACCTGAGATAATGTCCCAATTCCTAACAGTTGAACGTTTACCTCCTGAAGAGGCCAAGTTGGATGCCAAAATTCTGGTGCAATTATGGTAACGTCCGCACCTGTGTCTACCAGACCAGACAACAAAACACCATTTATTTTTATCGTTAATTTTGGTCTTTGTTCATTAATAGAAGTTTGCCAAAAAATTTTCTTTATGTTTTCTCCTGAATTTTCTATTCTCTCTGTTTCATCATTCTGACCAGCATGATTTATTCCAATAGGCATTTGGTTATTTAATCACTCTCCAGAGCAGGCATTTCCTCTATGGCTGCCGGAAAGGTTTGAACTGGATTTGCACTGGGGGTCTGCCTGAGGCCCCTCTGGGAGTTTCCCGAAGACTGAGGCAAAGGATTACCCTGTCTGTCCTTTGTTGATCTACATTCGTTGGTCCAGTGTTTTCCCTTACCACACCTTCTGCATACTCCAGAAGGAAGGGTCATTCTGTTGCCATTGTTCCTTGAAGAAACATTGTTTCTGGAAATGACCTGTCTACAGTCCCTTTTCAAATGTCCTTGCTTTCCACATCCAAAACATCTAACACTCCTCAAACCTTTTGAAATTACTTCTCCTACCCATGTATCATCATGCTCATCAGCTTCAACATTAATTGTTTCTCTAATCCAATCTTCCATAGGTGCAGATCTTGCCCTTAATGGCCTGATTATTCTTTTGCATGCTGCATTCGCATTCTCAAAGGCCAAAGATTCAATTATTGCCTTACCAGCTTCTGAATCCGAGACCGTTCTCTTTACTGCTGAAGCCAGTCTTTGTAAAAAATCTGTAAAAGACTCTTTTGGGCCTTGCTTCACCTTTGTAAATGACTCAGATTTTTTTCCTGGTTCCTCAACTTTGTCCCATGCATTCAAGGCTGCCGTTCGACATAAAATTAGGGTTTGGACATCATATAAACATTGTGCTTGTGCTGAAGCATATTGGCCTTCGCCCATAAGCTGATCCTGGCAAACTTGTACTCCTTTATCCCTCCATTGTTTTTCTATGTTTTTAGCCTCCTCCTTAAACCAAGTCAGAAATTGAAGTCTCTGGCTGGGTTCCAGAACACCTTGTGCAAGGTCCCGCCAGTCCTGTGGTACTATCCTATTATATGTTGACCAAGTGTTTAACATTTGCTTTACATATGGGGAATGCATGCCATAAGATACTATTGCCTCCTTAAACCTTTTTAAATCCAACATTTCAATTGGAGCCCAAGTATTTTGTGTAGCCATTTGATCAGGCATCTGCTGTACTGTTACAGGATAAATTAAGGGTGACTGTGTGAAAACAGGCTTTCTTTCTGCAACCTTATGATCCCGACTTGAAACAACTTCACTGTTAATTTCTTCTGTCTGAATTTTTACAGGTTTAACAAGTTCTTCTAACGCTGTTATCCTGGCACTTAAATTGACTATCTTTTTAAATATTAAAATGTGGATTATTATAGTGATGAGGTGCATAATTCCACCAATACTAATATTATATAGTTGTTCCATTGCCAGACTGCCTAAAATTTCGAACAAAAAACCAATTTTCTTCCAATGTACACATAAAACCCATTTGTTTTTTAATGTGGAAAAAAATTCTCTTTTAGATAGTTTCCTTTAAAATATCTGATATATTATGACTTACCAAATCTGCGTAGAACAGTAGAAATCCGAGGGGATTTTCAAAGCAGCCACCTAGTGTCCCAGGTGTAAATCCAGAGAGAGAGAGAGAGAGAGAGAGAGAGAGAGAGAGAGAGAGAGAGAGAGAGGAAAGAGAGAACGCACAAGAAAGCGTAGCCGGCTAAAGCTTAAATGCAGCCACGTGTTCCCTCTTGTGCTGAGTCAAGGCTTGGGTCTGGCTTCCTTAAGCTCCGACCACGTGCGTTGGCTTTACAGGCAGGGCCCTGTTCGGCAGGGCAGGTCTGAGTTGTTTGTAGCACCAGCTTTAGGCAAGCTGCTCACAGACCTAGGCCCGGGCTAGAAGTTGCTACCCAGACTAGGACGCCAGCAGCTCGGACTAAGAAGCCAATCGCCGCCGGCCGCCGTGTGCCGCCGCTGCCGCCGCCGCCGCCGCCGCCGCGGGCCGCCTGCCGCCCTTGCGGGAAAGCGGACCTGCTGCCAAGCCAAGCAGTTTTTAATGGATTCTTGTCACGTTGGGCGCCAGATGTAGATGTAACCAACCGTCTTATTAAATAAGAAACACAGAAACAATGTAAAAGAGAAAGCCGAGAAGTCAGAGCTCAGAGTTAAAATCTCACCCTTCCTCCTGCTGTCCCAGCTTCGCGAAAAGAGACCTACTTCCTGTCGGTTCGTATTTTTAAAGTATGTTGTTCTGCCTTCTCATTGGTTGTAAACCCAAACACATGACTGTCTCGTCATTGTCTGAATGTACAGCCCCCTAGGTCTTAAAGGCATATGTCTCCAATGTTGGCTGTATCCCTGAACACACAGAGATCTTATGGGATTAAAGGCGTGTGCCACCACTGCCACACTCTTGCTATGGCTCTAATAGCTCTGACCCCCAGACAACTTTATTTATTAACATACAATCAAATTAATATTTCAGTACAAATCAAAATAATATTTCAATACAATTAGATTACCACCACATTATACAGTTTAGGGGCAGCAGTATGCTAGAAAGCTAACTGTTACAGCCAACATATGTGCTGAAAGAGAGGCTGTAGTTGTTAAGGAGTATGCACCATGAAGGAGAGGCCTGTTCTGCACTGGAACAATAGGAAGGGCCAGGGCCCACCCAGCTAAGCATCCAATTTGAGAAAAGAAAATGCCTAAAGTGTAGCTTGCTCCAAAAAGTTATTGTTTCACCATACAAAATCTGATTCAATTGTGGTCAAAGTAGCCAGGGCACATTCGATGCTTTCAGTTGAACTGTATGACCTTTCCTTACCACAGTTATGAACTCTTCCTCTGGATCCATACACCAAAGCAAAGTTGCTTTGGATCACGGATTTCTATCACAGCATCAGAAATGCAACTAATATGTCATGCAAGACCTAACTTGGTTCTGTTATACAGCAGAGTTGAGCTACCCAGAGGACACTGAAGCCAACTCACCATGTTCCCTAGACTTTACTGTGATCAGCCTGTCAGAGCTCTTAAAGGAAGGCTCAGGTTTTCTGAAAACCGTTTGAGCATTTCAAGGGGGTAAAAAACATGAACCAAAGAAGTGAATTTGACACTCTTGCTTCTTCTCTGGGTGGATCATGGACCAAAAAAATCTCATCCTTTTCTATTTCCAATTGTCTTCATAAACCCTGACTGAATGGCATAGCAAGATTACCCTTACACTGGTCCTCTCAAGAAGGAGGTGACATTCAATGGATCACAGGCATCCTGTTTCCCAGGAGACATGTTAGCAGTTCATAGAAGACTGCCATTTATCACGATGTACAATATGTCACAATGTACAATTTGTGCAACAGATGTCTTTTGGTTAATTTGGCTAGGGGTTTGTCTATCTTGTTGATTTTTTCAAAGAACCAACTCTTTGTTTCATTGATTTTTTGTATTGTTCTCTTGTTTTCTATTTCGTTGATTTCAGCCCTCAATTTGATTATTTCCTGGTGGCTATTTCTCCTGGGTGAGTTTGTTTCTTTTTGTTCTAGAGCTTTCAGTTGTGCTGTTAATTCATTGGTATGGGATTGCTCCATCTTCTTTATGTGTGCATTTAGAGCTATGAATTTTCCTCTTAGCACTGCTTTCATAGTGTCCCATAAGTTTGGGTATGTTGTACTTTCATTTTCATTGAATTCTAGGAAATCTTTAATTTCTTTCTTTATTTCTTCCTTGACCCATTGATGTTTCAGGTGGGCATTATTCAGTTTCCGTGAGTTTGTGGGTTTTCTATAATTTTTGTTGTTGTTGAGGTCTAACTTTAAGGCATGGTGGTCTGATAAGATACAGGAGGTTATTCCAATTTTTTTGTATCTGTTGAGATTTGTTTTGTGGCCAAGCATGTGGTCAATTTTTGAGAAGGTTCCATGGGGTGCTGAGAAGAAGGTATATTCTTTTGTGTTAGGATGGAATATTCTGTAGATATCTACTAGGTCCATTTGAGTCATAACATCTGTTAGGTCCTTTATTTCTTTGTTAAGTTTCAGTCTGGTAGATCTATCTTTTGGTGAGAGTAGTGTGTTAAAATCTCCCACTACTAATGTGTGGGGTTTGATGTGCGTTTTAAACTTTAACAGTGTTTATTTTATGAATGTGGGTGCTTTTGTATTTGGAGCATAAATGTTTAGAATCGAGACTTCATCTTGGTTGATTTTTCCCATGATAAATATGTAATGTCCATCCTGGTCTCTTTTGATTGATTTTAGTTTGAAGTCTATTTTATTAGATATTAGGATAGCTACACCAGCTTGTTTCTTAGGTCCATTTTCTTGGAAAGCCTTTTCCCAGCCCTTTACTCAGAGGTAGTGTCTGTCTTTGAAGTTAAAGTGTGTTTCTTATATGCAGCAGATGGATGGGTCTTGTTTTCTTATCCATTCTGTTAGCCTGTGTCTTTTTATATGTGAGTTGAGACCATTGATATTGATGGATATTAATGACCAGTGATTGTTAATTCCTGTTATTTTTTGTGGTTGTGTTGTGTTGTCCTTCTGTGGTGTATGTTGGTGTGGGATTATCTATTGCTTGATTTTTCATGGATGCGTTTAGCTTCTTTGGGTTGAATTTTCCCTTCTAGTGCTTTCTGTAGGGCTGGGTTTGTGGACAGGTATTGATTAAATCTGGTTTTATCCTGGAATATTTTGTTTACCCCGCCTATGGTGATTGAGAGTTTTTCTGGGTATAATAGTCTGGGTTGGCATCCGTGGTCTCTTAGTGTCTGCATGAGATTTGTCCATGATCTTCTAGCTTTCATAGTCTCTATTGAGTAGTCTGGTGTTATTCTGATGGGTTTGCCTTTATATGTTACTTGGTCTTTTTCCTTTGTGGCTCTTAATATTTTTTCTTTGTTCTGTGTGTTTAGTGTTTTGATTATTATGTGGCGAGGGGACTTTTTTTTTTTTTTTTTTTTTTGGATCCAGCCTATTCGGTGTTCTGTAAGCTTCTTGTATCTTCATAGGTATTTCTTTCTTTAGGTTAGGAAAGTTTTCTTCTATGATTTTGTTGAATATATTTTTTTGCCTTTGAGTTGGTATTCTTCTCCTTCTTCTATCCCTATTATTTTTAGGTTTGGTCTTTTCATGGTGTCCCAAATTTCCTGGACATTTTGTGTTATGACTTTTTTGTCTTTAGTGTTTTCTTTGACTGATGAATCTATTTTCTCTATAGTGTCTTCAGTGTCAGAGATTCTCTGTTCCATCTCTTGCATTCGGTTGGTTATGCTTGTTTCTGTAGTTCCTGTTCATTTAGTCAGGATTTCTATTTCCAGCATTCCCTCAGCATGTGTTTTCTTTATTGTCTCAAATTCATTTTTCAGATCTTGGAATGTTTCTTTCATCTGTTTAATTGCTTTTTCTTGGCTTGATTTGATTTCTTCCCATTTTTTGTTCGCTTTTTCTTCCATTTCTTTAAGGGAGTTTTTTTATTTCCTCTTTAATGGAGTTTTTCATTTCCTCTTTAAGGGAAGTTTTTATTTCCTCTTTAAGGGAGTTTTTCATTTCCTCTTTAAGGAAAGTTTTTATTTCCTCTTTGAGGGAATGTTTTATTTCTTCTTTAAGGGCCTCTATCATCTTCTTAAAGTCATTTTTAGGGTTGATTTCTTCTGATTCTTCTGTCATGGTATGTTTAGGTCTTGCAGGTGTAGAATCACTAGGTTCTGATGTTGCCATATAGGTCTTTATGTTGTTGCCTGTATTTTTCCACTGGCATTTACTCATCTCTTCCTCTGGGCGGTGCAGGTGGTGTCTGTGTCTGAGAGTGCCTCTCTTGTTCTAATTTTTAGTCTTGGTTTAGTAGGGGTTCTTGGTTAAATTGGTGCTATTGGGCTGTTTCTTCAGGGGCAGCTGATTTCAGTTGGTGAATTATATACTTATGATTCTGGTGATCTGGTTTGGCGGCTGGGTAGCGCCTTCTTCTGTGTTCCCAGGTCATGTTTTGTTCATTCGTCAACTCCTCAGCTGATCTTGTTTCTTCAGACTTCAAACTGTAGACTTCAAACTTCAAACTCTCCCAGATGGGTTTCAGCTGAGCAGGGTAGTCTCACCAACACCTCCAAGTTGTTGGGTTTCACAGGATCAGCATTTGGTCCCAGGGTTGTCCTCAGACAGAGTGTTCAGATTCGCTCTGGTTCCAACCCACGGAGATAGCTTCTTCCCCAGGTGTTGGGGTTAGGGACATCCCTATTCCAAGCTGCGCCTGCTTGTCTTCGCCGCTGGGCCTGTCTACCTCTGTGGACCGCCGCTGGACCTATATGTTTCTGCCAGCTGCTGCCGGGCCTGAATGTCCCTGTCAGCCGCCACCGCTGGGCCCGTCTACCTCTGCAGGCTGCCCCTGGGCCTGTCTACCTATGCAGGCCTCCACCACAGGCCTACCTGCGTCTGCTTGTCTCCGCTGCTGGGCCTGTATACCTCTGTGGGCTGCTGCTGGGCCTATATGATTCTGCCAGCTGCTGCTGGGCCTGAATGTCCCTGTCGGCGGCCACCACCGGGCCTGTCTACCTCTGCGGGGCTCCACCACAGGCCTACCTGCGTCTGCTTGTCTCCGCCGCCGGGCCTGTCTACCCGATGCTGTACTTCTTAATAAACTTGCTTTTAACATCATTTTTATGCAAGACTTCCTGGTTCCAACTTACCTGTCTTATTTATTTTATCATATCTGGTCCTGCCCTTCATGACCCTTTTATAGGAGTATTCATTCTACCAATAGCGTTGGAGTATCAGCCTTATGGTGTAGTAAGTTGACTGGTTTTGTGACTGCTTAAATCTGAGAAAGGAGTGCCCACACACACTCTCTTAGGATTCTACCTGGTTCATAATGATGCCATTGAGACAATAAATATCACTCAAAGATTGGCTTTGGACTACAAACTGCTCAAGACAATTCCAAGGTGGCTGGCTGAGATGGTCCACCATCTTATACCTCTAGCCAGAAGTTCATACAAGCCTTGCCCATTACTCTGAGACTGGCTACAAATATCACAGCCTGTCCTAATGAGATTTAACCATAGTTTTAGCTTTTTTTAACAGCATCCCACAGAGATACCATCACTCTCTAGATAGCAGGAAGCAATTCTAAGAGAACAATACCCCCTCTTCCAACAGGTTTTGTTTTCTCAGTGTTATGTACAGTTGTCATCTGTCAGGGGTTGGTTATATATTGTAATAGGGCTAGGGGTAAAACAATAAAGTTTAGACTCGGGAATTTCTTTTGGAAAAGGAAAAAAGGGGATAGATAGGAGAGGGTAATAAAGTAGATTATTGTACCTACTTGTAAACTAATTCAGCAACTATCAACTTTAGATAATTTGTGTTAGTATGGATTCTTGTATATTGATACACATGTAAAATTATTTTTCTATTTCTGTTTAAGTTAATTTATATATTGATACAAATTCAAAACTATATTTGTCATAGTGTACATATGTTCCTTCTTCTGTTAATAATATCTTTGTATGTTCATACAAATTTAATATTATACTTGTCATACTGTATGTATGTTCTATTTCTGTTTAGTATATTTTGTATATTGATACATATTAAGGATACTGTTGTCATATTACACTATACATTTGTACCTCTGATTAAGACATTTTGTATATTGCCAATTTGAGGTCATTGTCCTTATACTGTACATCTGTTCACAGAGTGTATATTTTTATATGTGAAGTCTTAGTATTTAAGCTATTTAGGTTGATAACAATTGTAGGTTAATAGTCACCCATGCTTGTCATACTTAAATTCATGTTAGGTCTTCTAGATATACAGAAATATATTTCAGGTAGATAGGTAATCTTTGAACCCTTCATAGACCTAGAAAATATATGATTTAAATGTTTTAATAACTTATAATTCTATTGATGTGAGACATAATTGCTCCTTGAAGCACCAATCTATTTCCGAGAGGATGTTGGTCATTGAAGACACTCCATATGGAATTTCTTCTTCTTGGCAAAATGGCCAGTTGGACAAAGAACTGCCCTTGCCTCCACTGCTGACAGTAAGCAAGCTGTCCATTCAAGACAAGCAGGAAGGACACAAGGAAAAGTGACTACTGAAATTTGCCAAGAGAGGGTAGAACAGTCTTTCAAAATTCCCTCCTTCTGAAAATGGTCTGGATCTGCCAGCACCCATTGGACAAAGAGGTGAGTCTTTTTTCTCTTCTAGCCAATCACCCCAGCCTCTAGGCTTTGGGCCCAGGGACACAAACCCATGCCTTCACACCCCCACCTGGTGATGGCCCAGTTTTAGACCAGCAGGCAAGTTTCCTGCAGGCAGACTAGACTACCACCATCCCCCACCAGACCCTTCAATCGACAAGCCCCACCCCATCCCCTAAACCCACGCACTCTCCGAGACCTCAGCTTCTCCCTGAGACACAGAGTCTACCAATTGCACTAAATACTCCAATTGGACCAAGAGCTCCAATTAGACAAAGAGCTGACATTGGACCAAGAGCTCCCATTGGACCAAGAGTTCTGATTGTAGAAAGAGTATTGGACCAATTTTGAAAGACTGTTCTACCCTGTCTTGGCAAATTTCAGTAGTCACTTTTCCTTGTGTCCTTCTTGCCTTGAATTGGACCAAGGAGGCTCCTGCAGACACAGACACCACCTGCACCGAGTGGAGGAAGAAGAGGTAGGTAGATGCCAGGGCAAATATACAGTCAAAAACATAAAAACCACCATATGGTACCACCAGAACCTAGTGATTTTACATCAGCAAGACCTGAACATCCCAATGCAGAAGAAGAAATTAACCTTAAAAATAACCTTATGAAGATGATAAAGGCCTTTAAAGAGGAAATAAAAAACTCCCTTAAAGAAATTGAGGAAAAGACAAATACCAAAGAATATAAACACACAACACGACCACCTAAAAATAACAGGAATTAACAATCACTGGTTATTAATATCCATTAATCCCAATGGACATATTTCACCTATAAAAAGACACAGGGTAACAGAATGGATACAAAAACAGGATCCATTCTGTAGATGTAACCAACCGTCTTATTAAATAAGAAACACAGAGCCAATGCAAAGAAGAAAGCCAAGAGGTCAGAGCTAAGAGCTAAAACCTCACCCTTCCTCCTGCAGTGGTCCTACCTCTCCAAACCAGAACTAGTTCCTGTGTGTCTGTCTTTCTATAGTGTTTCTGTTCTGCCTTCTCATTGGTTATAAACCCAACCACATGACTGCCTCGTCATGGCCTGTCTGTATAGACCTCCAGGTTTTCTATGATTGGTATTGAGATTAATAGCATGTATCTCCAATACTGGCTGTATCCATGAACATACAGAGACTTACCTAGCTCTGCCTACCAAGTTCTGGGATTACAAGCGTATGCCACCACTGCCCTGCTTTCCTATGGCTTGCTAATAGCTCTGACCCCTGGGCAACTTTATTTATTAACATACAAATAATATTTTAAAACAAATAAAATATCAACATACCATCCTTCTGCTGCATACAAGAAACACACCTTAACTTCAAAGGCAGACAGTACTTCAGAGTAAAAGGCTGGGAAAAGACTTTTCAATCAAATGGACTCAAAAAGCAAGCTGATATAGGTATCCTAATATCTAACAAAGTAGACTTCAAACTCAAATCAATTGAAAAAGATCAGGAAGGATATTACATATTTATCACAGGAAAAATCCATCAAGATGAAGTCTCAATTCTGAACATTTATGCCCCAAATACAAGGGCACCTACATTTGTAAAAGAAACATTACTAAGGCTTAAATCACACTCCAAACCCCACATGCTAGTAGTAGGAGATTTCAACTCTTACCTCTCACCAATGGACAGGTCTGCCAGGCAGAAACTTTATAGAGAAATAAGGGAACTAGCAGATATTATGACTCAAAAGGACTTAATAGATATCTACAGAACATTCCATCCTATCACAAAAGAATATACCTTCTTCTCAGCATCCTATGGAAGCTTCTCTAAAATTGACTACATACTAAGTCAGAAAGCAAATCTCAACAGATACAAAAGAAATGGAATAACTTCCTGTATTTTGTCAGACCCCCATGGCTTAAAGTTAGATTTCAACAACAACAAAAATTACAGAAAGTCTACAATCTCATGGAAACTGAATAATACTCAACTGAATTACCATTGGGTCAAGGGAGAAATAAAGAAAGAAATTAAAGATTTCCTCCAATCAATGAAAATGAATGTACAACATACTCAAACTTGGAACACTATGAAAACAGTGCTAAGAGGGAAATTCACAGCACTAAATACCCACATAAAGAAGTTGGAGAAATCTCACACTGGCGACTTAACAGTACATCGGAAAGCTCTAGAACAAGAGGAAGCAACCCTTCATGATAAAGGTCTTGGAGAGATCAGGAACACAGGGAACATACCTAAACATAATAAAGGCACATTAAAGCAAGCTGAAAACCAACATCAAATTAAATAGAAACTCAAAGCGATTCCACTAAAATCAGGAACAAGACAAAGCTCTCCACTCTCCCCATATGTATTCAATATAGTACTTGAAGTTCTAACTAGAGCAATAAGACAACAAAAGGAGATCAAAGGGGTACAAATTGGAAAGGAAGAAGTCAAACTTTCCCTCTTTGCAGACATATGGTAGTATACATAAGTGACTCCAAGAATTCAACCAGGGAACTCATACAGCTCATAAACTCCTTCAGTAATATAGCGGGATATAAGGCTAACTCAAAAAAATCAGTAGCCTGCTGTGATATTTTCTTCGTGTACCCCAGTAAAGCTTATCTAAGGATCAGAGGAAAAAGCCAGTCCCTATAGTAGGTAATTGTATCATATGCCTTAAATTCTAGCATTTGGGAGTTAGAGCTCCATTTGGATTTCTGTGACTTCAAGGCCACACTGGGAACAGAGCCAGGTGTGGTGGTACACTCCTTAATTCTAACATTAGTTAACCGTAAAGGTCTGGAGGTCTGTACAGACAGACAGGAAGTGACAGAACTGTACAGAAAGAGGAAGTGAGATCAAAGAAGAGAAGGACATATTGGCATGGGTATACAGAAAGTAGGTCTCTTTGGAAGCTGAGGACTTGGTAAGGTGGGGTTAGTATGGCTTGTTCTATTCCTCTGATCTCTCAGTTTACCCCAATATTTGCCTCCAAGTTTTTTTTTTTATTAATAAGACCGTTCAGCAATTAATCTTACATCTGGTGGCCCAATGTTTGTGGCAAGAATTCATTAAAAAGCCACTTGCCTGGTGCTCAGGCCTGTGCTGCACTTGGCCAGATGAAAAAGCTGCCTGTGGCCTTACATGCCCAGCCTCAGGCCCAAGATGGATGCAGCCAAAGTCTCCATCCCACGTGGGCCAGAGTCTCTTTGGCTCTTTCTCTCCTGGTGGGTGATGAGCTCTCTCTGGATCCCCATCTCTGATTGCTACCACACTAGGTAACTGCTTGTAAATTCCCTCAGACTTCTACTGTTCTTTGCAGTCACCAGAGTTTGTGTATCAATTAAGATACCTCAAGGGGAGGAATTAGTTAAAAGAGAATTTTTTTCCCACATTAAAAAATGGGAATTATTTTTACAATTGAGGAAATTTGGTCTCTGTTTGATAACACATCAGGTAGTCTAAAAAATAGAACAATTAAATGACAGGATAATTGATGTTCATGGGATTTGCATATTGTCAATTATGAATATTATTTGTCTGATCATTTTTATTTTAACATTAAAAAGGTTGGTCAATTTGAGTGCCAAGATAAAAGTTTTAGAAAAACTTGTTAAAATGAATTATAGAGAAATTCAGATGCAGATAGAAAAATTTAAAGGTGAACCTATGTCAGCACTGAATTATATTGTTACAAAGAAACAGCCTAAGATTTCCAGACAGCAAACACTAATCTAGCCAGTAACCTTACAGCACCAGCAAAATGCTTAAGGCTATGTACAAGCTAACTGGACTCCAGTGGAATCGTTAGTTTTGTGGAGATTTAAAGGAACTATAGTCTCATATGGTATGCATTCTCTATTTGTAAAGCATATGTTAAACTCGTGGTCAACTTGTAACAGAATTATACCTCAGAACTGGAAAGATTTGGTTACAGCTGTCCTAGAGGCTGGTCCATAGTTACAATGAATGACCTGGTAGAAGGAGAAGACAAAGACTATAGAACAATGAGGTAGAACTAGAGGTATTGAAATTTCTCAAAATCAACTTCTTGGAGAAGGCTATTATGCTGATATACAAAGACAATATTTATATAATGACTACACCCTAATTTTATGCCAAATGGCAGCCCTAAATGCATGGGAAAAAACTGAAGAAGTAGGAAAGAGAATTGAGTCATTTATGAAAGATACACGGGGCCCAAAAGAAAACTTCATGGATTTCTTACAATGGCTGTCTTTAGCAGTAAATAGAATGATACCAAATTCAGAAGCTAGACAGATAATAATTGAATCTCTGGCTTTTGAAAATGCCAGTGCACATGCAAAAGGGTGATTAGGTCATTAAAGGCAAGATCAGCACCCTTGGAGGAATGGATCAGAAATACAATTAATATTGAATCTCATGACTGTGATGATACTTGCATAGGAGAGGTGATTTTCAGAGGGTCAAAGAAAAGTCATTATGTCAGATGCTTTAATTGCAGTAAACAAGGTACCTAAAAAGGGAGTGTACACAGGGCATTCCTAGAAACAATGTTTCTTCAAGGAACAATGACAACAGAATGCCCCTACCTTCTGGATTATGCAGAAGGTGTGGTAAAGACAAACATTGGACTAATGAATGTAGATGTACAAGGGACAGACAAGGTGATCCTTTCCCTTTGCCATCAGGAAAGTTCCTGAGGTGCCTCTTCCATGCTCCCATGGCAAATTCAGTTCAGTTCTTTCCTGCCATTGTAGAAGAAACCCCATCTCAGAGCAAATAAATAACTAAATGCCTACTGTAATAAACTATACTGCTCGGTGTGATAGAACAGCTATAGCAAAGAGAACAAAAATTCAGGAGCAAGCATAAAGTGAATTTTTTGGCAAACTTCAATAAAAAACAAAGACCAAAACTAAAAATATGAATAAATGATGTTCTCATGGAAGGTCTTGTAGACACAGTTGTGGATGTAACATTAATTGCACCAGAGTGGGAGTGAAAACTTGTACATGCCGCTCTGGAAATCAGTATGGTGACTTCTCAGAAAATTGGGAATCAATCTAACTCAAGACCCAATGATGCCACTCTTGGGCATATGCATAAGGGATACTCAATCATAACATAAGGACACTTGATCAACCTAGTTCATAGCATCACCATTTGTAATAAGCAGCTCAAACTTCTAAACCTAATTCCACAAACTCTCTCTTTCAGATGATAATTGGGCTAATGACCCACTTCCTCATCAAAATATCCACTACTGTCAGATTGTCCAGCGCTGTATGAGCAGAGATGCTGACCCTGCTCATGGAATTTGGGCCCTTTACTTCAAACTCAGTGTGTTTGCCTCAGAAGGTCCTCAACTGGATCTTAATACCTAAAGAGATGATTGCTCCTACTCTGGAACACATTTTTCCCATTGGACAATTACCCTCCCTTTAAATAATGTGTCTGAACCTTTGAATATCACACACACACATACACATGAGCGCACCACACACACACACACACACACACACACACATTTCCAGGCTTCTTTATTTTCTCATCTAAGTCTTCTGCCTTAGGACTCTATCACTGAAGAATGGCCTGCTGGTCCATGTCAATTGAGACCTTATAAGGAAGGGGTGGATATTGTTTATGATTCCATCAGTAAAAAAATGCTCACAACAGCAGGGTCCTCTGTGGTCAGTCCTTGCACATCTGTCACAACTTCTATGGCTCTGGCTAGTGGTCATTATGCTAGATGAAGTCTGCCTTTCTCGAACATTGGAAGAGCAATATTCACTCACTTAGCTACTAAGGCAGATACATTCTGCACACCTATATATGTAAGGAAGAAAAAGGACTAAGGTGAACTTCCTATGGTCTGGTTTAAACCAGTTAGTTTCCTTCACAGCCTCCAGAGGGAAGAATTTCAGACTCTCAACCCACTCAGGGGGCACCACATTCACACCAAAACAGTCAATCCCATTATCTGTTTAATCCTCCTTGTTTGGTGACCCAGTGGTGGCTGTTTGGTTACTAGAACTGTCTTTTCTGGGGTTGAGAATCATTAGGGAGTGCAGGAGCATGGGTCAGAGCAGCAATCTCATTCCTACAGTATTGGGGTGTAAATTATCTCCTGTCAGTTCAGGAGGGAAACTGGGGATCAACAGAGCCTAAAGGAATGAGGTGACCTGCAGTCTAACGCTGCAGACAACTTTTCTTCATTTTAGTGTACTTTTGTATGTTGATGCAACAAAGGAGGCAATGATTCAAGGAAGGTTATTTGAGTTCAGAAAACCATGTGAATAAAAGTAAATTGAGCACATAGCCCATATTAACAGAACAGCCCTTTCCCTGAGCACAATTGTCTGGCATGTACTACAGATTATATCTCAGGGAACACAAAAGCAAGAGAGAAGGTTATATCCAGATTTAGGTCACACTGAAGACTGATTCTCTGTCTATTGCTGCCTTGCAGGGGGTAGCCTCCAGCAGCACAGGGCTCAAAGAGAACCCACAGAGTCAGTGTGTACTATGACTTCCTTATCTGAGGGGGTAAGGGAAGGACACCCATACTCTCTCTTGATGATTTCCATACTTATTCTCTCTATTCTTCTACTGTGTACTTCTTTTCTACAGCTTATGTACCAAAACAAAGTTTTTCAAGCAATATGGGAATTGCAATGTGGTTACAGTCTATTTTTCAAGTGAACAAATATAACAAATACAAGGAAAAATGCATGTGTTCCATATGCCTTACATGATTAAACATTTCACATATTACAGGTGAAAAACAAATTATCCCAAGAAGCCAATGTACATTCCTTCCCAAGAAACTTGTTATAGATTAACAGTGTGTAAGCAAGGAAGATTATAATATATATTTACTGGATTCTGTGTTTTGTCATTAAAAAGAGAGGACCAATCACTTTGTTACTTATCTTGAAAGGTAATCTTGTAAGGAATCTTAAAGGAATCACAAATTTAAACATTTATATATGAAAAAGAATCAGTCAGCTCTCCTTTACGTCTTCAGGTTATATACCCAACCGTCAATAGTTTTATATATAATGTATATTCAGGAGATTAAGGGCAAAAATGGGCCAAAGGAAATAATCATCATCTTTGTTTATCAACCAATCCTAGCAAGAAAGTACTCAGCAAATGGTAATTGGGTCTTTGTTATTGTTTCTTGACCTTAAAGAGTTCTCACTCAACTATAAGCCTTTCTAAAACTTTAGATTATCTTCTTGCGTTTTTCACCTCAAAGATATTTGACTAAAACATCTTAGTCTAACATTATGTTCAAAGCTTTGTTTCAGCTACTATGCACTCTGGATCCTGTGAACACACCTTCCTACATTAAGATTAGAAGAATTCAAACTAGCTGAGCTACTGGGACTCAATTATTTTTCTTAATTATTAGCCTAAGCCACAGTCTATATGCCTCCGCAATAGAAACTCATGTGGTCTAGCTGTGTGACAATTCCTTGTTTTTATTATCATCAAAACTCTTTTAAACTAACATTATTATCACTCGACAGTACAGTTTAAAAAAAATCACCTTCATAATAATCCACAGGTAAAAGGGCCCAGTAGAACAGGATGTTTCCGTGAGATAAACATATTACAGGCAGTGGGGACCTCCCTGCACCCATTCTCACCTTGCCCAATTCCAGGGAAAGATGGCAGCCTCAAACACGTAAAGGCACAGCGGAGCAGAAGACACTCTGGAAGTCTATGGTCTCAGGGCCTTGCCTATCTGAGATTCACCCTCAGGAATTTTCCTCCTGGTGGCTGACACCTGAACTTCAACTGCCATCTGCTGCAGCTCCTACATGGCCAATGGCATCTGTCCTGTGCCCTCAGAGCCTTCCTCCAGGAGACTCAGCATACCCTTCTCCAGATTGGGTTCTTTGTGATATTCTGACAGTGGGGCCTTGGGAAGACTGTTTCCATGGGGTTGTGGGTAGTATGCATAGTGAGCCATGGATCTGTGTTAATGGTGATGTTGTAAATATCAGTTCCCTGGCTTAGTATGAGGTGAGGCTTCTGTGCTCCTATAACACGCCCTCAACTGGATGGCAAGTCTGCCTTCACTCCCTCCATTCCTCTAAGCAGTGTCCTTGAAAATCCTGTCCACAAGCTGTGGGACAGAGTGCCACTGACAAACATGGTAACAAGGGGTGGGACAGAGTCAGTGCTCAGGAACCACATTTTACAGTCACCCTAGATATGTTCTCAAAAGAGATGCAGACTACTTCCTTTAACCAGAGACCAGAGACCTAAGACCCAGAGCATTCCTGGCTCAAGGGCTTCTTCTACTAACAAAGGAGCAAGCTTAGGGCAGCTCCTAACAACTTACAAAAAGTACAGATGACACCAATTTGCAATGTTGAAAGATTTATTCCAGTGTGAGCATCAGCAACATATCAAAGACAGATGGCCTCAGAATCCAACACCTCCCGTGGCCACACAAAGTAGACTCAGGCTCTTCAGAACTGTGGTCTTGAGTTTTACCTTGTCTTCTTACCGACATTCATGTTTTCTTTTTATTTCTCTTTATTTTACAGGGGCCAGGAGGCTAACTCATTTTTTACTTTGGCGCAGTGGCTGAAGTTCCATGCCGAAGTAAAGCAGCCTGCAAGTCTTCAAATTTGATAGTCTTTGTAGCTGCTACACGAACAGCCATCCCAAAGAGCAATGAGCCTATAAAGACATAAATACGACCAACGACCACTCTTACATATATCAGTGGTAGTTGGCTCTGTCTTATTGTGCCCATTTTACGTGGAGGGGGTCCACTGTTTGCACTCCCTCCAGGTCCTTCTCCCACGCAGTCTGGAGGGTCCCAACCTACATGACAATGGCAATTCCGATGATTATTGCATACTCCTCTAAAATTGCACTTTTCCGGGGTGCAGTCATAATTCAGTTCAGTCAAAGTTCCATTGCAAGACCCTCGATCACAGAAATTGGTTTGGGAACATGGAGTGCCATGTCTTACCCGTCCAGCATCTGTTGAATCTGTTGAACGATGCTCATCAAGCCCAAAACAGGAAAACCCAGCAATAAGTGACTGATGGAATGAAACATGTTCCTGCAAGTGTGGTAGGTGGGTGATATTGGTACACTGCAACCTTCCACACATCTTATCTCTGTCAGCACAAGGTGTGAATAAGAGGCTTTCTTCTGCTCTCTGACAATGTCCAAATCGATACCGTTCCTTATTGATGTCATAGCACTTTTGATTGCCATCACGAGCACTTGCACCAAAGATTTCCTTGCAATGCATACTGCGATCGGTGCAGTTTCCTCGATAGCAGTAACCCTCTTCTGAGCATGGTGTTCCATCTTGCAGATAAGAGTCTGTTGGGCAATGGATTCCATTCCCACTGCAGTACTCTGGAAGATCACATATGTTGCGGACACTTCTGCAGAGTGTCCCAGCAGGACTATAGGTGCAGTTTATGCAGCATGATTCTCTATCACAAATGCTACCTCTTGTCAATCTGCAATCACTCTGGCAGCAGGAATCTGCATAACATGCCTTGTGTGAGCCACAGTCACATTGCTCACCTTCATTTAGTACCGCATTGCCACAAATACTATAGGTCAGTGATGTATTATAATAAGTATGACGGTCATAGAAAAGACACGGCATGGTACCGGGGGTATTGAGTATTTGGTTTATCTGTACAAGGGAACAATTGCTGTAAACATCTGTTAGCAGAGGTATCCTGAACATAACACAGGTGCGCCTTCTCTGGCAAACACAGTAACTCTCATCATCAAAATCTATACCTAAATTCCTCCCTACACGGTTGGCTACTACAACAGACACAAATATATAGTATCGGTCATTTTGACCAACCCAGGTTAGAGCATTGGAAGTACAGATACTCTGTACAACAGGTGCAAATTCATCGGGCGAAGTCGTATGAATTATACTTGAAGCGTCAGGGTTAAATCTTCCATAAAAGGTATCGATATAATATCTGTGAGACGAACTTCCTGGTACTCTGGCGTCGTGACTAAATGGATCCCAAGTGGTATACACAGTCAAGAGAAAGGCATAGTAGCGCATATGGATATTTCTCATATAGGTGTCCATTAAACTGATTAGCGAAAACAAATATACGCCAATTCTAGTAGCATTTTGGATTCCATAATATACATAATAAGTTGCTTGAAAATGGCCTTTTACAGCAGCTGGATGTGTAGCATAGTCTCTACTAGACATTCTGGGCGCCACAGTGAAATTTGTTTTGGAGGAGAGGGGGCTTACGCTATGGTCCACATGCTTCCATTCATTCATAGGCCCGACTGTTTCAGAGTCAGTCACTATCTGAGAAATAAAGTGCTCGAACCTGTGTGAATCATTGAGGGGTTTGATTTCATAGACAAGGTCATCAAACATTATGACCCCATTCAGGCCCCCATAACAAGTATCCAGAGTGACCATGGATTGAGGGATCCCCTCCAGGTAGCCAATATAGTAACAATCTGCAGGGAAAAACGGATAATCCATCTGTAAGGCTCCTTGGTCATCCTGAGTTGTCAGCAGCAAGTGCCTGGGCCAAATAAGTGTCTTTCTTCTCAGGTGGATGGTGTGTCTCTGGCCCCTGAAACGCAAGCTGTAGGAGAGCCGTCCTGGTGGTTGAAATCCCTTACCATGGTATGTCTCCTTCCGAGGAATGACCACCTCTGATGAGATAAAACGCCATGTGGGACGGCCTTGAAAACAGTGGCTTGGAACCAGGAGCAGCACCCAGACTGCTACCAGTAAGAGGGGGAGCCTGGGAGTCACAGGTCTTTCCACTGGCTTCATGCCCCAGGTCCGAGATAACATCCTGGATGAAGCTAGGCTAAAACCCTCTGCTGTGGCCCTGCCTGGTGGAGGAGACACTGACGGTGGACAAAAGGCTTCTTCAGGCTCCTAGCCCTGCTGGTTACCCAGACAACTTGAGGAGTTAGGTAACAATTACTGGGTGTGGCAGGAGTGAGCCTGGTGATGTTAGCTGAGATGGAGGTGAAGCGGGGTCCAAAGCAACATCTACGAAGTCCACTAGGAGAGAAAAGGCAGAAGAAGCAGAGGTGACTCCTCTGGACAGGCTCTGGGCATACAACATATCACGACCACATTTTCAGTCATCTGAGTCTGTTTGCTTCCCAGTGTTACTCTGGCTCTGTCTTTACAAGTCAATTTTCCTTTTTATTTTGTCTCATATTTCTCACATTTCTGGAAGTTGGAGGTAAACACTGTGAATATTACCCTTTTAGGTATGATATTTTTTATTCTTCTAACTTACTTTTATTTGAGTTCATAGTTAACTATTTACAAATGGTTTTACCTTCTTGAGTTATACTTGGGAGTTTTGGGATTTCCACATGTTGAATTCTTTGGGATACTGTCTGAAACACCTCAGAACTCTAGAATTTTTAAAAATCCCATCTCTCGTGAGCATACTTTATCTCTGACCCTGTCTTAGTTCCAGCTGTTGGTCCCCTCCAACCCTTAGTATATTTCCTTCCGGAACATTGGGATTACTTCAAACATGCAGGCTGATCAGTTCTAAGTGGGGGATACCAGCAGCTGCCTTTTGTGTGAATGTACAAGAAGTATGTCACACACTTTCCCCAGGTTGTCATTAGGGCTTTCATATCTCTTAATTTTGTAGAAGGAGAAGCATCCTCTGGGTTTCCTCCAAAAATCTCAATAGAGAAAGGGGGCAATAAGTGACATCACCACGGAGTGTCTTGACAGGCCCTGTCTCAGACACATGACTAAAATCTGCAGCCACAGAGACAGGTTGTATGGCAGCAGGCATCTTATATGACATGAGAAAAACATGGGGTTTTATCAGTTTACCTCCTCTCAGAAGTCTCTATCTCCTCTAAGTGTACAGGCGAAAAAATCCTCTGCAGGACCACTGGAGTCAGATTGCACCTTCCTGCCCTCCCAGCCCAGTCTCCAGCCTACTGACCTGCCAGATTCCCATAAATAGGCCTCTGCTGCCGCCCTGTGGTTACGAGCGTCACTGCACCTAATGCCCATGGGAGGTTCTTAAGAGTAGGGAGGGAGGAAGTGGTTGGATGCCTGTCTGGTTGTGGTAACAGGAGATGAAAGCCCTGTTAGGCATTCATCAATTAGGGTGTGGGGTCATGTGCTCTATTATTGGTGACCAATTTGGGGACATGGGCTCATACTGCAGTTTGGGAAAGGCTTCTCAGGGCTCATGACCCCTTGTCGTTACTCTGAGGCTCTCTGCATGCCACCAGGCTGGACTCCCATGACCTATGTGGACAAATGACCACACAAAGCACAGCGTGGTTTTATGTCTAAAGTGAAGGGTGTACATGGTGTATCTACACAAGTAGGGAGTGCCAGAGCCAGCCTCTCCAGTCTCTCTGTCTGTCTCTATCCTTGTGTCTGTCTGTCTGTCTGTCTGTCTGTCTGTCTGTCTCTCTCTCTCTCACACACACACACACACACACACACACACACACACACACACCCTGCTCCTACACCAGGCCCAACCCTGTCAGAGCACCTTGGAGTCAGGTCACAAAGGCAGGTCACTTCATGCCCCTGGCACAGATCACAGAGCAGATCTCAGATGCCTCCTGGTGACCAGATTCATCTTTGCATGCTCTGCCTGGCCAGCTCCAGAGAACTGGCTCACCCAGCTAAGTGGACTCTCAGGTGCAGGTGACAAAAACAGGCAGAGAGAGATGAGAGGTGAGAGGAGGGAGAGGGACAGAGGCAGGGAATGTTAAATGTTTACACAGCTGTGTTCCAATCCCTGACCTCTGATACCCACAGCACGAGAGTTCGAACATCACATTTTGAGGTTGGGCATAGGCAAGTGTAAATACTGGTGGAAATAAAGGCACTGAGATCTGGAGTTTTCATGATGGCTTCGAAGTCTCAATACTGACCCAACCCTTTCACTGATCCATTTCCAGCTCCCTTTGGACACATCCTTGTGGAATTCGAAAACATCAAGCTCCCCGCTTGTTTAGAAAGATCTCATCATTTGTGCTCCTCATCTTCCGCTGCCCCACGTAGGCTCTGGTCCTCCAGACCCTGATGTCTTCTCAGTGATTCAGGCTCTGCCTTGTTCCACAGCCACAAACCCCTACCTAAATGGTTTCTCTGTTGAGCCGTGGTCCCGAATCAATCCTCCTTAAGCAGGTATTTTGATTGTTTTTCCTCTGCTTCCATACTACAGAAGAGGAGTGGGCAAGCAGAAGCTGAGGCATGTCATATCACTCCAAGTACCCTCTCTCAGTCTCTAATATGCCTCCTTGTTTCCTACACTGCAGCCTCAAGAATCTTTAATTCACTCATCTAAGATGGCCACAGGTACTATAGTGTTATGAGATGAAATATAATTTATTAATTATCCCCAACAAGCCCCATAAACAACTACCATTAATCAGTGATCCCCATGGAACCGCTGGAGCATCCTCTTACTCTATTCTTGGCCTTACCAGGCCACCTCTGAGATTACAGAAGCTGTCTTGTTTTTCAGCCATAAAAACCTCCAGTCAGTCCACAGAAAGTCAGAAATATGCAGAATCTGTTAGAAGAGCATCTCTTGACTGACTTCAGCAGGGCAGCCTAGGCACCCAGCTTCCTCTGGGCCCATTCCCTGGCAGTCACACTGGTCCTGCCTGACTCTGTGGCCAGTTAACACTCCCACAGGGCTCACCCAGTGCAGAGCTGATGGCAGAGGCAGCAAGAACCTCCAGGCAGACAGTGCAAGCGCTGCCTGCAGCAGCAAGGTTCTAATTATGCTGTAGTCTCAAAGCTCATCCACTTTGCACCAGTCTCTGCACAGGCAACCACAACCAATGTAGCTGTCATCCTCCAGTATATATACTACACAAGAACTACTTCCAAGCACCGGGGAGCAAGTTTTAATGACATGTTTTATTTGTAACAATTTGCATGTTTCTGTTTAGGTAGTCTAGTGCTCATGGTAGGTAGAACAGTATTTATGGAGGCCAAGAAAGGGTACTGGGTCCTCCAGACTTACAGGTGGAGCTGACAATTGTGGGTGTCAAAAACTGAACCCCATTCCCTGCAGGAACAGAATGCTCTCTGAATCACTGAGATGTTTCTTCAGTGCCGGTAAGAGGGACCATGACCTTCCCTATCATATTTGCTGCAGCTTTGTTCACAATGGTGTAAATATCACTGTGAGCTGGATGAATGTAGAGAGCTGCTAGTAGCAATGGCTTTACCAGAGGATGTCACCATCAGGTGACAACTAGTGTTCAGCAGGTTGACCCACCAGGCGAATAACTCTCTGATGGGGAGCCCCACTTGGTAAGACCATGGAGTCACTGACTGAAAATGACTGGTTGCTCCTATCTGTAATTTCACATGTGCAAATACAGCTGGTATCTCCCCCTTATCATGCATTGTCATGAAATGTTTAGATGTAATCTCATGATTACAGCTCAGTCTTGTGGGCACATGTATTTGTGCATGGTCAGGAGAATAACTCCTCCTTACCCTGTGTTATTCTGGCATATAAAACAACTCTCACAGTACAGCCTTTGTTCCACACTACAGTAAGAAACTTAGAAGCCTGTTCTCTATAATTAGCTTACTGACAGGGCAATTTGGCCAGACAAGAGTCTCTGTGGATAGATCACAAGTAGGACTTTCACAGATTAGACACAAGGATGAAATTACAAAGTGTCTCACTTTGTTGATTCAAGGTCCTTCAGAGACTGAATTGCCCTGTGCTTCCTCTGCTGGCCGCTGATAATGTATTCACAGAATTCACCTGCTCTGACCCTTTAGCAATAATTATTTGTACAAATGTTCTAACCTCAGTTTATGATATAAAACTCAAGTTTCAATTAACTAAATGTTTATTTACTTAGGTCTCAAATAACAACTAATCAATTAACCAAGTCCAAAGAAAAAAGTTTTTTGTCCAGCTGACTGTGGATGTCACAGGCTGGGAAAGTGCCAAGCACCTTGTCCCTCCCTATGTGTCGCTGTGGTAAATGGCTTTGCACCTTATCCTCTCAAGGCATGTGCATTTGAACTTGAGAGGGCTTTGTAACTTTTCTTATTATGACAAAGAGTCTCCTGCTAGAAAGATGTGTTTAGCTGTGTAGGGAAGAGGAGCTAGGAAAAAATGAGCTGAAAAGAAGCTGTAGAATCAGAGCTGAGGAAGATTAAAAGAAAACGACCCTTAGAATGTGTATGAATCTTTCCCTTTCAGATAGATAGAAACTTATTTGTAAAGACCATCAGATTAAAAAAGTCTGATGCTCTAGAAATCCCCCTCAGATAAGAAAATTCTAGATTAGATTTCACTATGCTGTGGTTTATTCTATGAACCCTGTTGTATCTGTGGAGCTGGACTCAATGGCATATTTTAGGTGAACCTGAAAGGCATTTTATGAGTGACGGTCAGGCACCAAGAGAAGAAAAGGATTTCATATCAAGTGGAAACTGAAAAAACTGACTTCAGGTTAACTACCACTGAGGAAAAATTGACCATGGCTTACACGCTATAGAGTGATGTCTAAACATTTATACTGGAAGTATTATTCAAACAGTGAGTTGTAGGAATTTTGACCACATTTAATATGATATTATATTCTTCATATATGGAGAAAGTTGATTTTATGAGATATCCCCTCAAAACAATAACTGTGTAGTCACTGAGCAAAGAACATGTATGTAAAAACATAATGTAGGACAATGAGTTTCTTTTTTTCTTTATTAAGAAATTTTCTACTCACTTCATCTGCCATCCACAGATCTCCATCTTCCTTCCCCACCCTGCCCAGTTCTCTTTCTCAAGCTGCCCCACATCCCCACATCCCCCAAATTGAGGTCTCCCATGGGGAGTCAGCAAAGGCCAGCACACTGAGCCTAGGCAGGTCCAAGCCCCTTCCCACTGCACCAAGGCTGTGTGAGGTGTCACACCACAGGCAACGGCTTCCCAGAAGCCTGCCCATAGACAAGGGACAGATCCCGATCCCCCTGCCTGGGTGCACCCCAAACAGTTCGAGCCAAACAACTGTCTTCCATATCCAGAGGGCCTAATCCAGCCCCATGGGGTCTCCACAGCCACCAATCCACAGTTCATGGGCTTCCACTAGTGTGGCCTGTCATCTCTGCATGTCCTCCCATCATGATATCAACGTCCCTCGCCTGCAAAATCCCTCCTCTCTCTCATCAGTTGGATTCTTGCAGCTCAGTCTGATGCCTGGCCATGGGCCTCTACATCTGCCTCCATTAGTCACCGGACAAAGGCTCTATGATGACAGCTAGGTTATTTTCTAGACCAGTCACTAGAGTAGACTAGTCTAGGCACCCTCTGGACCATTGCCAGCAGACCAAGGTGGGGTCATCATTGTGGATTTCTCAGAGCTTCCCCAGCATCCTGCCTCTTCCTATTCCCATGATGTTTTCATCTATCATGATATCTCCCTCCCTGCCCTCCCACTCTGTCCCTGTTCCAGCTCAGCTCTCCCATTTTTCTGTTCTCATCCCCCACTCCTTGCCCTCTGCCACCCCCCTCACCCAGTCTGCTTATGTAGATCTCATCCACTTTTCCTTCACAGGGTCATCCATGTGTCCCCCCTAGTGTCTTTCCCTGTTAGCTAGCCTCTCTGAAGTTAGGGCTGCAGTCTGGCTATCCCTTCCCTCATATCTAGTATCCACTAATGAGTGAGTACATACTATGTTTGTCCTTCTGAGTCTGGGTTACCTCATTCAATATGATAATTTCTAGTTCAATCCATTTGACTGCAAATTTCAAGGTATCATCGATTTTACTGCTGAGTAGTACTCCATTGTGTATATGTGCCACATTTTCTTTATTCATTCTTCAGTTGAGGGGCATCTAGGTTGTTTCCAAGTTCTGGCTATTATGAATAATGCTGATATAAACATAGCTAAGCACGTGTCCTTGTGGTATGATTGAGAATTCCTTGGGTATATGCCCAAGAGTGGTATAACTGGGTCTTGAGGAAGAATGATTCCCAATTTTCTGAGAAACTGCCATACTGATTTCCAAAGTGGCTGTACAAGTTTGCATTCCCACCAACAGTGGAGGAGTGTTTCCCTTGCTCCACATCCTCTCCAACATAAGCTGTCTGCAGTGTTTTTGATCTTAGCCATTCTGACAGTCATAAGGTGGTATCTAAGAGTTGTTTTGATTTGCATTTCCCTGATGATTAAGGATGTTGAGCAATTCTTTAAATGTCTTTCAGCCATTTGAGATTCTTCTGTTGAGAATTCTCTGTTTAGCTCTGGAGTTCCCTCATTGTCTCTAGGACAACAATACATGGCTGTGTCTTCACTTTGCCAACTGCTCAATTTAAAAAAAAAAAAAAACCTTTGCTCTTGGAGGTGTCCCTGCTGAACTGTAATTTTTTCCTGTCCAAGCCTGCGATCAGGACCCTGTGTCCACATCCTATAATTCGTTCTGAAGACATGTATTTCTGTGCATTATGACAGATCCTAGACCTTCATGTCAGAGTGTCCAGGAAGTTGAGAGTATGTGGGGATTTGAGGATTTCCTGTTGGTAAGTGGTACTAAAAGTTAGCAGTGTGTTGTTACCTGGGCCTCTAAGGCCTATGGGTCAGTTGGAGTGTCTCTGACAGGTGGAGGGTGGTGGCATTCATGATTTTTATGTTTGATGTATTTGTTAAAAGTACATTTAATTAACATATACATGGTATGTGCTGATTTTCAGCAAAGTGGGATACAAAGATGTTCCTCAGTACAGATTCCTCACTTTTGAAGACACACAAAGGTAGGCTGAAAGTGACAGGTTGGATAAAAACTATTCACTAGTATGGAAAACAGAGTGGCCAGGAAATTTTGCTTACATTAGGAAAATTCAGTCAATGTCTGTACAAATGGAACAAAGAACAGAGTCCAATGAGCAATGAGTGAGCTCATGAAGAGCACGACCATTGTAAGCAAATGTTACCCAAGATGGCTAACATAATCATATGAGGCTATCATGAAAGGGCCTTCAGAGAAATAATGACTGTTTTTCTGTCCACCACTATAATAATATTTTCATTGGTATTAACTCACTTGAAAACTCTTCATAATGTACATATTAGTATGCATAGATTATTATATTCCCACATTGGCTCAATAATTATTGTTAAAAAGGTATCCAATGTAACTTCTTGACCCACTTTTACTCATGGACAGTTGCCATGCTGTCCAACCTAAGTGGAAGATCTTGGGATATGAGAACCATAAGCACAATTTACTGAAGGTGTCTTTGTGAGCCCTCACACCTCAGACTTCACTTAGAGAGAACCCATCAGTGAGAGACAGTGCAGCAGTGGGATATTGACATTATCATGGAAATTCTATAAACTATTTTAATTGAAAATGTCACTTCCTGTAACTACTCACACAGAAGTGAGATTGCTCGGTCACATGGTCTCAGAAATGTAATTCTTTGAGGGACCTCCAAACTTTACACAGCACGGGAACACCTTCCTCTTCCTGTTCACAACACTTATTTTCATTATTTCCTTTAGTAAATGGCATTCATATCATTGGATGGAAGGTAATTTATCTTTTGGGATTTAATTTCCATTTGTCTGTAGATTAGAGTGTTAGCTTTATGCAGCCTCTTCTGCTCACGTGTATGGGCCAAGATGAAGGATTCCTATCAGAGGATGGAGGTTAGAAAGATGGCTGCTGACAAGGCCATCACTTTTCACCTTCATATCCCCTGAGCTATGTGTTATCTTGATGACTCAAATCTCAGATAACTGATAGAAATGAGTTCTACTTGAGAAGAAAAGTGAAACTGATCTCTTGGATGAGACAAACAGGAGTTAACAGAAGTAGTGATGATTCAAACAGAATATTTATTAATCAAAATGAGGAATGTATTTCTGAAATATTAACTTTTGAATCAAAGCCTCATTTATACTACAGAAATTCTCACACTGAGTTAGCTCCCAGCACTGAAAGTGAATATTACAAATATTTCATTTTTAATTGTGCATATATGCTTCTGTGTATTGTAGTGCTAATGAAGGCCAAAGAGGGTTCTCAGTCCTTTGTATTTACAGGTGGATATGAGGTGACCAATGTGAGTGTCGGGAACAATAATCCTTCTAACCACTGAGCTGCTTCTCCAGCACCTGGATTATCAATCATAACCTCACCTCTCATGTTTGCTGCAGCTCTGTTCACAAAGTGCTGAATATCATAGGAAGCTGGATAAACACGGAGGACATTTTATAAATGACAGCTAGAAAGCAAGGCAACATAAGGACCTCTTCTCAAGTAGAACCTAAAAATCTGGTCTCAGGCAAAGTCACATGGAGAGTAGAATGACCCTGGCTTAGACGTTATAGGGAGTAGCATAATCGATTCCATGGGAAGGATTATTACAAATATTAAGTTGAATGGATGTTGACCACAGTTCGTAACAACAAATTTTGTTTTTAAAAATGAAGAGAATAGATCTTACCAAGTATGCCCTTAAACAATAAAGTTATGGTCATTCAACACTGGACATGCATTTGAAAACATCCCCTAAGACAGGGTGATTACAGACAACTTAAACTTCATTTAACATAAGGAGTAGTTCATGTTAATATAATTTCAGGCAGGAAAGGAATGAACCCATTACCAAAATCTTTTTGGTGGTCCTAATTCACACAGTGCTCCACTGAGGTTCTTGAAAATTGTCAATTCAAATTCTTTTTTTTTAACACTATTAGATTATGGGGGTATTACTATATTTAAACTTCCTAAAATGTAAACATAATGTATATTACATAATTGTTTATTATACTACTAATTTCATAACTATAAATTGGATATATGATTTACTAAATTTCTCGGATCCTTCTAATTATATAAAATACTGTAGAAGTCTCAGAAATTTAAATTTAATTTAAATATGTGCTGAAAGAGAGGCTGTAGTTGTTAAGGAGTATGCACCATGAAGGGGAGGCCTGTTCTGCACTGGAACAATAGGAAGGGCCAGAGCCCACCCAGCTAAGCATCCAATTTGAGAAAAGAAAATGCCTAAAGTGTAGCTTGCTCCAAAAAGTTATTGTTTCACCATACAAAATCTGATTCAATTGTGGTCAAAGTAGCCAGGGCACATTCGATGCTTTCAGTTGAACTGTATGACCTTTCCTTACCACAGTTATGAACTCTTCCTCTGGATCCATACACCAAAGCAAAGTTGCTTTGGATCACGGATTTCTATCACAGCATCAGATATACAACTAATATGTCATGCAAGACCTGACTTGGCTCTGTTATACAGCAGAGTTGAGCTACCCAGATTGACACTGAAGCCAACTCACCATGTTCCCTAGACTCTTACTGTGACCAGCCTGTCAGAGCTCTTAAAGGAAGGCTCAGGTTTTCTGAAAACCATTTGAGCATTTCAAAGGGGTAAAAAACATGAACCAAAGAAGTGAATTTGACACTCTTGCTTCTTCTCTGGGTGGATCATGGACCAAAACAATCTCATCCTTTTCTATTTCCAATTGTCTTCATAAACCCTGACTGAATGGCATAGCATGATTTCCCTTACACTGGTCCTCTCAAGAAGGAGGTGACATTCAATGGATCACAGGCATCCTGTTTCCCAGGAGACATGTTAGCAGTTCATAGAAGACTGCCATTTATCACGATGTACAATATGTCACAATGTACAATTTGTGCAACAGATGCCTTTTGGTTAATTTGGCTAGGGGTTTGTCTATCTTGTTGATTTTTTCAAAGAACCAACTCTTTGTTTCATTGATTTTTTGTATTGTTCTCTTGTTTTCTATTTCGTTGATTTCAGCCCTCAATTTGATTATTTCCTGGCATCTATTTCTCCTGGGTGAGTTTGTTTCTTTTTGTTCTAGAGCTTTCAGTTGTGCTGTTAATTCATTGGTATGGGATTGCTCCATCTTCTTTATGTGTGCATTTAGAGCTATGAATTTTCCTCTTAGCACTGCTTTCATAGTGTCCCATAAGTTTGGGTATGTTGTAATTTCATTTTCATTGGATTCTAGGAAATCTTTAATTTCTTTCTTTATTTCTTCCTTGACCCATTGATGTTTCAGGTGGGCATTATTCAGTTTCCGTGAGTTTGTGGGTCTTCTATAATTTTTGTTGTTGTTGAGGTCTAACTTTAAGGCATGGTGGTCTGATAAGATACAGGAGGTTATTCCAATTTTTTTGTATCTGTTGAGATTTGTTTTGTGGCCAAGCATGTGGTCAATTTTTGAGAAGGTTCCATGGGGTGCTGAGAAGAAGGTATATTCTTTTGTGTTAGGATGGAATATTCTGTAGATATCTATTAGGTCCATTTGAGTCATAACATCTGTTAGGTCCTTTATTTCTTTGTTAAGTTTCAGTCTGGTAGATCTATCTTTTGGTGAGAGTAGTGTGTTAAAATCTCCCACTACTAATGTGTGGGGTTTGATGTGCGTTTTAAACTTTAACAGTGTTTATTTTATGAATGTGGGTGCTTTTGTATTTGGAGCATAAATGTTTAGAATCGAGACTTCATCTTGGTTGATTTTTCCCGTGATAAATATGTAATGTCCATCCTGGTCTCTTTTGATTGATTTTAGTTTGAAGTCTATTTTATTAGATATTAGGATAGCTACACCAGCTTGTTTCTTAGATCCATTTGCTTGGAAAGCCTTTTCCCAGCCCTTTACTCGGAGGTAGTGTCTGTCTTTGAAGTTAAAGTGTGTTTCTTGTTTGCAGCAGATGGATGGGTCTTGTTTTCTTATCCATTCTGTTAGCCTGTGTCTTTTTATATGTGAGTTGAGACCATTGATATTGATGGATATTAATGACCAGTGATTGTTAATTCCTGTTATTTTTTGTGGTTGTGTTGTGTTGTCCTTCTGTGGTGTATGTTGGTGTGGGATTATCTATTGCTTGATTTTTCATGGATGCGTTTAGCTTCTTTGGGTTGAATTTTCCCTTCTAGTGCTTTCTGTAGGGCTGGGTTTGTGGACAGGTATTCATTAAATCTGGTTTTATCCTGGAATATTTTGTTTACCCCGCCTATGGTGATTGAGAGTTTTGCTGGGTATAATAGTCTGGGTTGGCATCCGTGGTCTCTTAGTGTCTGCATGAGATTTGTCCATGATCTTCTAGCTTTCATAGTCTCTATTGAGTAGTCTGGTGTTATTCTGATGGGTTTGCCTTTATATGTTACTTGGTCTTTTTCCTTTGTGGCTCTTAATATTTTTTCTTTGTTCTGTGTGTTTAGTGTTTTGATTATTATGTGGCGAGGGGACTTTTTTTTTTTTTTTTTTTGGATCCAGCCTATTCGGTGTTCTGTAAGCTTCTTGTATCTTCATAGGTATTTCTTTCTTTAGGTTAGGAAAGTTTTCTTCTATGATTTTGTTGAATATATTTTTTTGCCTTTGAGTTGGTATTCTTCTCCTTCTTCTATCCCTATTATTTTTAGGTTTGGTCTTTTCATGGTGTCCCAAATTTCCTGGACATTTTGTGTTACGACATTTTTGTCTTAGTGTTTTCTTTGACTGATGAATCTATTTTCTCTATAGTGTCTTCAGTGTCAGAGATTCTCTGTTCCATCTCTTGCATTCGGTTGGTTATGCTTGTTTCTGTAGTTCCTGTTCATTTAGTCAGGATTTCTATTTCCAGCATTCCCTCAGCATGTGTTTTCTTTATTGTCTCAAATTCATTTTTCAGATCTTGGAATGTTTCTTTCATCTGTTTAATTGCTTTTTCTTGGCTTGATTTGATTTCTTCCCATTTTTTGTTCGCTTTTTCTTCCATTTCTTTAAGGGAGTTTTTTATTTCCTCTTTAATGGAGTTTTTCATTTCCTCTTTAAGGGAAGTTTTTATTTCCTCTTTAAGGGAGTTTTTCATTTCCTCTTTAAGGAAAGTTTTTATTTCCTCTTTAAGGTAGTTTTTCATTTCCTCTTTAAGGAAAGTTTTTATTTCCTCTTTGAGGGAATGTTTTATTTCTTCTTTAAGGGCCTCTATCATCTTCTTAAAGTCATTTTTAGGGTTGATTTCTTCTGATTCTTCTGTCATGGTATGTTTAGGTCTTGCAGGTGTAGAATCACTAGGTTCTGATGTTGCCATATAGGTCTTTATGTTGTTGCCTGTATTTTTCCACTGGCATTTACTCATCTCTTCCTCTGGGCGGTGCAGGTGGTGTCTGTGTCTGAGAGTGCCTCTCGTTCTAATTTTTAGTCTTGGTTTAGTAGGGGTTCTTGGTTAAATTGGTGCTATTGGGCTGTTTCTTCAGGGGCAGCTGATTTCAGTTGGTGAATTATATACTTATGATTCTGGTGATCTGGTTTGGCGGCTGGGTAGCGCCTTCTTCTGTGTTCCCAGGTCATGTTTTGTTCATTCGTCAACTCCTCAGCTGATCTTGTTTCTTCAGACTTCAAACTGTAGACTTCAAACTTCAAACTCTCCCAGATGGGTTTCAGCTGAGCAGGGTAGTCTCACCAACACCTCCAAGTTGTTGGGTTTCACAGGATCAGCATTTGGTCCCAGGGTTGTCCTCAGACAGAGTGTTCAGATTCACTCTGGTTCCGACCCACGGAGATAGCTTCTTCCCCAGGTGTTGGGGTTAGGGACATCCCTATTCCAAGCTGCGCCTGCTTGTCTTCGCCGCTGGGCCTGTCTACCTCTGTGGACTGCCGCTGGACCTATATGTTTCTGCCAGCTGCTGCCGGGCCTGAATGTCCCTGTCAGCCGCCACCACTGGGCCCGTCTACCTCTGCAGGCTGCCCCTGGGCCTGTCTACCTATGCAGGCCTCCACCACAGGCCTACCTGCGTCTGCTTGTCTCCGCTGCTGGGCCTGTACACCTCTGTGGGCCGCCACTGGGCCTATATGATTCTGCCAGCTGCTGCTGGGCCTGAATGTCCCTGTCGGCGGCCACTGCCGGGCCTGTCTACCTCTGCGGGACTCCGCCACAGGCCTACCTGCATCTGCTTGTCTCCGCCGCCGGGCCTGCCTACCCGATGCTGTACTTCTTAATAAACTTGCTTTTAACATCATTTTTATGCAAGACTTCCTGGTTCCAACTTACCTGTCTTATTTATTTTATCATATCTGGTCCTGCCCTTCATGACCCTTTTATAGGAGTATTCATTCTACCAATAGCTTTGGAGTATCAGCCTTATGGTGTAGTAAGTTGACTGGTTTTGTGACTGCTTAAATCTGAGGAAGGAGTGCCCACACACACTCTCTTAGGATTCTACCTGGTTCATAATGATGCCATTGAGACAATAAATATCACTCAAAGATTGGCTTTGGACTACAAACTGCTCAAGACAATTCCAAGGTGGCTGGCTGAGATGGTCCACCATCTTATACCTCTAGCCAGAAGTTCATACAAGCCTTGCCCATTACTCTGAGACTGGCTACAAATATCACAGCCTGTCCTAATGAGATTTAACCATAGTTTTAGTTTTTTTTAACAGCATCCCACAGAGATACCATCACTCTCTAGATAGCAGGAAGCAATTCTAAGAGAACAATACCCCCTCTTCCAACAGGTTTTGTTTTCTCAGTGTTATGTACAGTTGTCATCTGTCAGGGGTTGGTTATATATTGTAATAGGGCTAGGGGTAAAACAATAAAGTTTAGACTCGGGAATTTCTTTTGGAAAAGGAAAAAAGGGGATAGATAGGAGAGGGTAATAAAGTAGATTATTGTACCTACTTGTAAACTAATTCAGCAACTATCAACTTTAGATAATTTGTGTTAGTATGGATTCTTGTATATTGATACACATGTAAAATTATTTTTCTATTTCTGTTTAAGTTAATTTATATATTGATACAAATTCAAAACTATATTTGTCATAGTGTACATATGTTCCTTCTTCTGTTAATAATATCTTTGTATGTTCATACAAATGTAATATTATACTTGTCATACTGTATGTATGTTCTATTTCTGTTTAGTATATTTTGTATATTGATACATATTAAGGATACTGTTGTCATATTACACTATACATTTGTACCTCTGATTAAGACATTTTGTATATTGCCAATTTGAGGTCATTGTCCTTATACTGTACATCTGTTCACAGAGTGTATATTTTTATATGTGAAGTCTTAGTATTTAAGCTATTTAGGTTGATAACAATTGTAGGTTAATAGTCACCCATGCTTGTCATACTTAAATTCATGTTAGGTCTTCTAGATATACAGAAATATATTTCAGGTAGATAGGTAATC
Organism: Peromyscus maniculatus bairdii; assembly: GCF_049852395.1. Taxonomy (NCBI): domain Eukaryota; kingdom Metazoa; phylum Chordata; class Mammalia; order Rodentia; family Cricetidae; genus Peromyscus; species Peromyscus maniculatus. Next base: position 85,884,431 of record NC_134865.1, on the reverse strand, counting down.
TTTGAACCCTTCATAGACCTAGAAAATATATGATTTAAATGTTTTAATAACTTATAATTCTATTGATGTGAGACATAATTGCTCCTTGAAGCACCAATCTATTTCCGAGAGGATGTTGGTCATTGAAGACACTCCATATGGAATTTCTTCTTCTTGGCAAAATGGCCAGTTGGACAAAGAACTGCCCTTGCCTCCACTGCTGACAGTAAGCAAGCTGTCCATTCAAGACAAGCAGGACACAAGGAAAAGTGACTACTGAAATTTGCCAAGAGAGGATAGAACAGTCTTTCAAAATTCCCTCCTTCTGAAAATGGTCTGGATCTGCCAGCACCCATTGGACAAAGAGGTGAGTCTTTTTTCTCTTCTAGCCAATCACCCCAGCCTCTAGGCTTTGGGCCCAGGGACACAAACCCATGCCTTCACACCCCCACCTGGTGATGGCCCAGTTTTAGACCAGCAGGCAAGTTTCCTGCAGGCAGACTAGACTACCACCATCCCCCACCAGACCCTTCAATCGACAAGCCCCACCCCATCCCCTAAACCCACGCACTCTCCGAGACCTCAGCTTCTCCCTGAGACACAGAGTCTACCAATTGCACTAAATACTCCAATTGGACCAAGAGCTCCAATTAGACAAAGAGCTGACATTGGACCAAGAGCTCCCATTGGACCAAGAGTTCTGATTGTAGAAAGAGTATTGGACCAATTTTGAAAGACTGTTCTACCCTGTCTTGGCAAATTTCAGTAGTCACTTTTCCTTGTGTCCTTCTTGCCTTGAATTGGACCAAGGAGGCTCCTGCAGACACAGACACCACCTGCACCGAGTGGAGGAAGAAGAGGTAGGTAGATGCCAGTGCAAATATACAGTCAAAAACATAAAAACCACCATATGGTACCACCAGAACCTAGTGATTTTACATCAGCAAGACCTGAACATCCCAATGCAGAAGAAGAAATTAACCTTAAAAATAACCTTATGAAGATGATAAAGGCCTTTAAAGAGGAAATAAAAAACTCCCTTAAAGAAATTGAGGAAAAGACAAATACCAAAGAATATAAACACACAACACGACCACTAAAAAATAACAGGAATTAACAATCACTGGTTATTAATATCCATTAATCCCAATGGACATATTTCACCTATAAAAAGACACAGGGTAACAGAATGGATACAAAAACAGGATCCATTCTGTAGATGTAACCAACCGTCTTATTAAATAAGAAACACAGAACCAATGCAAAGAAGAAAGCCAAGAGGTCAGAGCTAAGAGCTAAAACCTCACCCTTCCTCCTGCAGTGGTCCTACCTCTCCAAACCAGAACTAGTTCCTGTGTGTCTGTCTTTCTATAGTGTTTCTGTTCTGCCTTCTCATTGGTTATAAACCCAACCACATGACTGCCTCGTCATGGCCTGTCTGTATAGACCTCCAGGTTTTCTATGATTGGTATTGAGATTAATAGCATGTATCTCCAATACTGGCTGTATCCATGAACATACAGAGACTTACCTAGCTCTGCCTACCAAGTTCTGGGATTACAAGCGTATGCCACCACTGCCCTGCTTTCCTATGGCTTGCTAATAGCTCTGACCCCTGGGCAACTTTATTTATTAACATACAAATAATATTTTAAAACAAATAAAATATCAACATACCATCCTTCTGCTGCATACAAGAAACACACCTTAACTTCAAAGGCAGACAGTACTTCAGAGTAAAAGGCTGGGAAAAGACTTTTCAATCAAATGGACTCAAAAAGCAAGCTGATATAGGTATCCTAATATCTAACAAAGTAGACTTCAAACTCAAATCAATTGAAAAAGATCAGGAAGGATATTACATATTTATCACAGGAAAAATCCATCAAGATGAAGTCTCAATTCTGAACATTTATGCCCCAAATACAAGGGCACCTACATTTGTAAAAGAAACATTACTAAGGCTTAAATCACACACCAAACCCCACATGCTAGTAGTAGGAGATTTCAACTCTTACCTCTCACCAATGGACAGGTCTGCCAGGCAGAAACTTTATAGAGAAATAAGGGAACTAGCAGATATTATGACTCAAAAGGACTTAATACATATCTACAGAACATTCCATCCTATCACAAAAGAATATACCTTCTTCTCAGCATCCTATGGAAGCTTCTCTAAAATTGACTACATACTAAGTCAGAAAGCAAATCTCAACAGATACAAAAGAAATGGAATAACTTCCTGTATTTTGTCAGACCCCCATGGCTTAAAGTTAGATTTCAACAACAACAAAAATTACAGAAAGTCTACAATCTCATGGAAACTGAATAATACTCAACTGAATCACCATTGGGTCAAGGGAGAAATAAAGAAAGAAATTAAAGATCTCCTCCAATCAATGAAAATGAATGTACAACATACTCAAACTTGGGACACTATGAAAACAGTGCTAAGAGGGAAATTCACAGCACTAAATACCCACATAAAGAAGTTGGAGAAATCTCACACTGGCGACTTAACAGTACATCTGAAAGCTCTAGAACAAGAGGAAGCAACCCTTCATGATAAAGGTCTTGGAAAGATCAGGAACACAGGGAACATACCTAAACATAATAAAGGCACATTAAAGCAAGCTGAAAACCAACATCAAATTAAATAGAAACTCAAAGCGATTCCACTAAAATCAGGAACAAGACAAAGCTCTCCACTCTCCCCATATGTATTCAATATAGTACTTGAAGTTCTAACTAGAGCAATAAGACAACAAAAGGAGATCAAAGGGGTACAAATTGGAAAGGAAGAAGTCAAACTTTCCCTCTTTGCAGACATATGGTAGTATACATAAGTGACTCCAAGAATTCAACCAGGGAACTCATACAGCTCATAAACTCCTTCAGTAATATAGCGGGATATAAGGCTAACTCAAAAAAATCAGTAGCCTGCTGTGATATTTTCTTCATGTACCCCAGTAAAGCTTATCTAAGGATCAGAGGAAAAAGCCAGTCCCTATAGTAGGTAATTGTAGCATATGCCTTAAATTCTAGCATTTGGGAGTTAGAGCTCCATTTGGATTTCTGTGACTTCAAGGCCACACTGGGAACAGAGCCAGGTGTGGTGGTACACTCCTTAATTCTAACATTAGTTAACCGTAAAGGTCTGGAGGTCTGTACAGACAGACAGGAAGTGACAGAACTGTGCAGAAAGAGGAAGTGAGATCAAAGAAGAGAAGGACATATTGGCATGGGTATACAGAAAGTAGGTCTCTTTGGAAGCTGAGGACTTGGTAAGGTGGGGTTGGTATGGCTTGTTCTATTCCTCTGATCTCTCAGTTTACCCCAATATTTGCCTCCAAGTTTTTTTTTTATTAATAAGACCGTTCAGCAATTCATCTTACATCTGGTGGCCCAACGTTTGTGGCAAGAATTCATTAAAAAGCCACTTGCCTGGTGCTCAGGCCTGTGCTGCACTTGGCCAGATGAAAAAGCTGCCTGTGGCCTTACATGCCCAGCCTCAGGCCCAAGATGGATGCAGCCAAAGTCTCCATCCCACGTGGGCCAGAGTCTCTTTGGCTCTTTCTCTCCTGGTGGGTGATGAGCTCTCTCTGGATCCCCATCTCTGATTGCTACCACACTAGGTAACTGCTTGTAAATTTCCTCAGACTTCTACTGTTCTTTGCAGTCACCAGAGTTTGTGTATCAATTAAGATACCTCAAAGGGAGGAATTAGTTAAAAGAGAATTTTTTTCCCACATTAAAAAATGGGAATTATTTTTACAATTGAGGAAATTTGGTCTCTGTTTGATAACACATCAGGTAGTCTAAAAAATAGAACAATTAAATGACAGGATAATTGATGTTCATGGGATTTGCATATTGTCAATTATGAATATTATTTGTCTGATCATTTTTATTTTAACATTAAAAAGGTTGGTCAATTTGAGTGCCAAGATAAAAGTTTTAGAAAAACTTGTTAAAATGAATTATAGAGAAATTCAGATGCAGATAGAAAAATTTAAAGGTGAACCTATGTCAGCACTGAATTATATTGTTACAAAGAAACAGCCTAAGATTTCCAGACAGCAAACACTAATCTAGCCAGTAACCTTACAGCACCAGCAAAATGCTTAAGGCTATGTACAAGCTAACTGGACTCCAGTGGAATCGTTAGTTTTGTGGAGATTTAAAGGAACTATAGTCTCATATGGTATGCATTCTCTATTTGTAAAGCATATGTTAAACTCGTGGTCAACTTGTAACAGAATTATACCTCAGAACTGGAAAGATTTGGTTACAGCTGTCCTAGAGGCTGGTCCATAGTTACAATGAATGACCTGGTAGAAGGAGAAGACAAAGACTATAGAACAATGAGGTAGAACTAGAGGTATTGAAATTTCTCAAAATCAACTTCTTGGAGAAGGCTATTATGCTGATATACAAAGACAATTTTTTTTTTTTTTTTTTTTGTTTTTTTTTTTTGGTTTTTCGAGACAGGGTTTCTCTGTGTAGCTTTGCGCCTTTCCTGGGACTCACTTGGTAGTCCAGGCTGGCCTCGAACTCACAGAGATCCACCTGGCTCTGCCTCCCGAGTGCTGGGATTAAAGGCGTGCGCCACCACCGCCCGGCACAAAGACAATTTTTATATAATGACTACACCCTAATTTTATGCCAACTGGCAGCCCTAAATGCATGGGAAAAAACTGAAGAAGTAGGAAAGAAAATTGAGTCATTTATGAAAGATACACGGGGCCCAAAAGAAAACTTCATGGATTTCTTACAATGGCTGTCTTTAGCAGTAAATAGAATGATACCAAATTCAGAAGCTAGACAGATAATAATTGAATCTCTGGCTTTTGAAAATGCCAGTGCACATGCAAAAGGGTGATTAGGTGATTAAAGGCACGATCAGCACCCTTGGAGGAATGGATCAGAAATACAATTAATATTGAATCTCATGACTGTGATGATACTTGGATAGGAGAGGTGATTTTCAGAGGGTCAAAGAAAAGTCATTATGTCAGATGCTTTAATTGCAGTAAACAAGGCACCTAAAAAGGGAGTGTACACAGGGCATTCCTAGAAACAATGTTTCTTCAAGGAACAATGACAACAGAATGCCCCTACCTTCTGGATTATGCAGAAGGTGTGGTAAAGACAAACATTGGACTAATGAATGTAGATGTACAAGGGACAGACAAGGTGATCCTTTCCCTTTGCCATCAGGAAAGTTCCTGAGGTGCCTCTTGCATGCTCCCATGGCAAATTCAGTTCAGTTCTTTCCTGCCATTGTAGAAGAAACCCCATCTCAGAGCAAATAAATAACTAAATGCCTACTGTAATAAACCATACTGCTCGGTGTGATAGAACAGCTGTAGCAAAGAGAACAAAAATTCAGGAGCAAGCATAAAGTGAATTTTTTGGCAAACTTCAATAAAAAACAAAGACCAAAACTAAAAATATGAATAAATGATGTTCTCATGGAAGGTCTTGTAGACACAGTTGTGGATGTAACATTAATTGCACCAGAGTGGGAGTGCAAACTTGTACATGCCGCTCTGGAAATCAGTATGGTGACTTCTCAGAAAATTGGGAATCAATCTAACTCAAGACCCAATGATGCCACTCTTGGGCATATGCATAAGGGATACTCAATCATAACATAAGGACACTTGATCAACCTAGTTCATAGCATCACCATTTGTAATAAGCAGCTCAAACTTCTAAACCTAATTCCACAAACTCTCTCTTTCAGATGATAATTGGGCTAATGACCCACTTCCTCATCAAAATATCCACTACTGTCAGATTGTCCAGCGCTGTATGAGCATAGATGCTGACCCTGCTCATGGAATTTGGGCCCTTTACGTCAAACTCAGTGTGTTTGCCTCAGAAGGTCCTCAACTGGATCTTAATACCTAAAGAGATGATTGCTCCTACTCTGGAACACATTTTTCCCATTGGACAATTACCCTCCCTTTAAATAAAATAATGTGTCTGAGCCTTTGAATATCACACACACACATACACATGAGCACACACACACACACACACACACACACACACACACACACACACACCTTTCTAGTCTTCTTTATTTTCTCATCTAAGTCTTCTGCCTTAGGACTCTATCACTGAAGAATGGCCTGCTGGTCCATGTCAATTGAGACCTTATAAGGAAGGGGTGGATATTGTTTATGATTCCCTCAGTAAAAAATGCTCACAACAGCAGGGTCCTCTGTGTTCAGTCCTTGCACATCTGTCACAACTTCTATGGCTCTGGCTAGTGGTCATTATGCTAGATGAAGTCTGCCTTTCTCGAACATTGGAAGAGCAATATTCACTCACTTAGCTACTAAGGCAGATACATTCTGCACACCTACATATGTAAGGAAGAAAAAGGACTAAGGTGAACTTCCTATGGTCTGGTTTAAACCAGTTAGTTTCCTTCACAGCCTCCAGAGGGAAGAATTTCAGACTCTCAACCCGCTCAGGGGGCACCACATTCACACCAAAACAGTCAATCCCATTATCTGTTTAATCCTCCTTGTTTGGTGACCCAGTGGTGGCTGTTTGGTTGCTAGAACTGTCTTTTCTGGGGTTGAGAATCATTAGGGAGTGCAGGAGCATGGGTCAGAGCAGCAATCTCATTCCTCCAGTATTGGGGTGTAAATTATCTCCTGTCAGTTCAGGAGGGAAACTGGGGATCAACAGAGCCTAAAGGAATGAGGTGACCTGCAGTCTAACGCTGCAGACAACTTTTCTTCATTTTAGTGTACTTTTGTATGTTGATGCAACAAAGGAGGCAATGATTCAAGGAAGGTTATTTGAGTTCAGAAAAACATGTGAATAAAAGTAAATTGAGCACATAGCCCATATTAACAGAACAGCCCTTTCCCTGAGCACAATTGTCTGGCATGTACTACAGATTATATCTCAGGGAACACAAAAGCAAGAGAGAAGGTTATATCCAGATTTAGGTCACACTGAAGACTGATCCTCTCTCTATTGCTGCCTTGCAAGGGGGTAGCCTCCAGCAGCACAGGGCTCAAAGAGAACCCACAGAGTCAGCGTGTACTATGACTTCCTTATCTGAGGGGGTAAGGGAAGGACACCCATACTCTCTCTTGATGATTTCCATACTTATTCTCTCTATTCTTCTACTGTGTACTTCTTTTCTACAGCTTATGTACCAAAACAAAGTTTTTCAAGCAATATGGGAATTGCAATGTGGTTACAGTCTATTTTTCAAGTGAACAAATATAACAAATACAAGGAAAAATGCATGTGTTCCATATGCCTTACATGATTAAACATTTCACATATTACAGGTGAAAAACAAATTATCCCAAGAACCCAATGTACATTCCTTCCCAAGCAACTTGTTATAGATTAACTGTGTAAGCAAGGAAGATTATAATATATATTTACTGGAGTCTGTGTTTTGTGGTTAAAAAGAGAGGACCAGTCACTTTGTTACTTATCTTGAAAGGTAATTTTGTAAGGAATCTTAAAGGAATCACAAATTTAAACTTTTATATATGAAAAAGAATCAGTCAGGTCTCCTTTAAGTCTTCAGGTTATATACCCAACCGTCAATAGTTTTATATATAATGTATATTCAGGAGATTAAGGGCAAAAATGGGCCAAAGGAAATAATCATCTTTGGTTATCAACCAATCCTAGCAAGAAAGTACTCAGCAAATGGTAATTGGGTCTTTGTTATTGTTTCTTGACCTTAAAGAGTTCTCACTCAACTATAAGCCTTTCTAAAACTTTAGATTGTCTTCTTGGGTTTTTCACCTCAAAGATATTTGACTAAAACATCTTAGTCTAACATTATTTTCAAAGCTTTGTTTCAGCTACTATGCACTCTGGATCCTGTGAACACACCTTCCTACATTAAGATTAGAAGAATTCAAACTAGCTGAGCTACTGGGACTCAATTATTTTTCTTAATTATTAGCCTAAGCCACAGTCTATATGCCTCCGCAATAGAAACTCATGTGGTCTAGCTGTGTGACAATTCCTTGTTTTTATTATCATCAAAACTCTTTTAAACTAACATTATTATCACTCGACAGTACAGTTTAAAAAAAATCACCTTCATAATAATCCACAGATAAAAGGGCCCAGTAGAACAGGATGTTTCCGTGAGATAAACATATTACAGGCAGTGGGGACCTCCCTGCACCCATTCTCACCTTGCCCAATTCCAGGGAAAGATGGCAGCCTCAAACACGTAAAGGCACAGCGGAGCAGAAGACACTCTGGAAGTCTATGGTCTCAGGGCCTTGCCTATCTGAGATTCACCCTCAGGAATTTTCCTCCTGGTGGCTGACACCTGAACTTCAACTGCCATCTGCTGCAGCTCCTACATGGCCAATGGCATCTGTCCTGTGCCCTCAGAGCCTTCCTCCAGGAGACTCAGCATACCCTTCTCCAGATTGGGTTCTTTGTGATATTCTGACAGTGGGGCCTTGGGAAGACTGTTTCCATGGGGTTGTGGGTAGTATGCATAGTGAGCCATGGATCTGTGTTAATGGTGATGTTGTAAATATCAGTTCCCTGGCTTAGTATGAGGTGAGGCTTCTGTGCTCCTATAACACGCCCTCAACTGGATGGCAAGTCTGCCTTCACTCCCTCCATTCCTCTAAGCAGTGTCCTTGAAAATCCTGTCCACAAGCTGTGGGACAGAGTGCCACTGACAAACATGGTAACAAGGGGTGGGACAGAGTCAGTGCTCAGGAACCACATTTTACAGTCACCCTAGATATGTTCTCAAAAGAGATGCAGACTACTTCCTTTAACCAGAGACCAGAGACCTAAGACCCAGAGCATTCCTGGCTCAAGGGCTTCTTCTACTAACAAAGGAGCAAGCTTAGGGCAGCTCCTAACAACTTACAAAAAGTACAGATGACACCAATTTGCAATGTTGAAAGATTTATTCCAGTGTGAGCATCAGCAACATATCAAAGACAGATGGCCTCAGAATCCAACACCTCCCGTGGCCACACAAAGTAGACTCAGGCTCTTCAGAACTGTGGTCTTGAGTTTTACCTTGTCTTCTTACTGGCATTCATGTTTTCTTTTTATTTCTCTTTATTTTACAGGGGCCAGGAGGCTAACTCATTTTTTACTTTGGCGCAGTGGCTGAAGTTCCATGCCGAAGTAAAGCAGCCTGCAAGTCTTCAAATTTGATAGTCTTTGTAGCTGCTACACGAACAGCCATCCCAAAGAGCAATGAGCCTATAAAGACATAAATACGACCAACGACCACTCTTACATATATCACTGGTAGTTGGCTCTGTTTTATTGTGCGCATTTTATGTGGAGGGGGTCCACTGTTTGCACTCCCTCCAGGTCCTTCTCCCACGCAGTCTGGAGGGTCCCAACCTACATGACAATGGCAATTCCGATGATTATTGCATACTCCTCTAAAATTGCACTTTTCCGGGGTGCAGTCATAATTCAGTTCAGTCAAAGTTCCATTGCAAGACCCTCGATCACAGAAATTGGTTTGGGAACATGGAGTGCCATGTCTCACCCGTCCAGCATCTGTTGAATCTGTTAAACGATGCTCATCGAGCCCAAAACAGGAAAACCCAGCAATAAGTGACTGATGGAATGAAACATGTTCCTGCAAGTGTGGTAGGTGGGTGATATTGGTACACTGCAACCTTCCACACATCTTATCTCTGTCAGCACAAGGTGTGAATAAGAGGCTTTCTTCTGCTCTCTGACAATGTCCAAATCGATACCGTTCCTTATTGATGTCATAGCACTTTTGATTGCCATCACGAGCACTTGCACCAAAGATTTCCTTGCAATGCATACTGCGATCGGTGCAGTTTCCTCGATAGCAGTAACCCTCTTCTGAGCATGGTGTTCCATCTTGCAGATAAGAGTCTGTTGGGCAATGGATTCCATTCCCACTGCAGTACTCTGGAAGATCACATATGTTGCGGACACTTCTGCAGAGTGTCCCAGCAGGACTATAGGTGCAGTTTATGCAGCATGATTCTCTATCACAAATGCTACCTCTTGTCAATCTGCAATCACTCTGGCAGCAGGAATCTGCATAACATGCCTTGTGTGAGCCACAGTCACATTGCTCACCTTCATTTAGTACCGCATTGCCACAAATACTATAGGTCAGTGATGTATTATAATAAGTATGACGGTCATAGAAAAGACACGGCATGGTACCGGGGGTATTGAGTATTTGGTTTATCTGTACAAGGGAACAATTGCTGTAAACATCTGTTAGCAGAGGTACCCTGAACATAACACAGGTGCGCCTTCTCTGGCAAACACAGTAACTCTCATCATCAAAATCTATACCTAAATTCCTCCCTACACGGTTGGCTACTACAACAGACACAAATATATAGTATCGCCCATTTTGACCAACCCAGGTTAGAGCATTGGATGTACAGATACTCTGTTCAACAGGTGCAAATTCATCGGGTGAAACCGTATGAATTATACTTGAAGCGTCAGGGTTAAATCTTCCATAAAAGGTATCGATATAATATCTGTGAGACGAACTTCCTGGTACTCTGGCGTCGTGACTAAATGGATCCCAAGTGGTATACACAGTCAAGAGAAAGGCATAGTAGCGCATATGGATATTTCTCATATAGGTGTCCATTAAACTGATTAGCGAAAACAAATATACGCCAATTCTAGTAGCATTTTGGATTCCATAATATACATAATAAGTTGCTTGAAAATGGCCTTTTACAGCAGCTGGATGTGTAGCATAGTCTCTACTAGACATTCTGGGCGCCACAGTGAAATTTGTTTTGGAGGAGAGGGGGCTTACGCTATGGTCCACATGCTTCCATTCATTCATAGGCCCGACTGTTTCAGAGTCAGTCACTATCTGAGAAATAAAGTGCTCGAACCTGTGTGAATCATTGAGGGGTTTGATTTCATAGACAAGGTCATCAAACATTATGACCCCATTCAGGCCCCCATAACAAGTATCCAGAGTGACCATGGATTGAGGGATCCCCTCCAGGTAGCCAATATAGTAACAATCTGCAGGGAAAAACGGATAATCCATCTGTAAGGCTCCTTGGTCATCCTGAGTTGTCAGCAGCAAGTGCCTGGGCCAAATAAGTGTCTTTCTTCTCAGGTGGATGGTGTGTCTCTGGCCCCTGAAACGCAAGCTGTAGGAGAGCCGTCCTGGTGGTTGAAATCCCTTACCATGGTATGTCTCCTTCCGAGGAATGACCACCTCTGATGAGATAAAACGCCATGTGGGACGGCCTTGAAAACAGTGGCTTGGAACCAGGAGCAGCACCCAGACTGCTACCAGTAAGAGGGGGAGCCTGGGAGTCACAGGTCTTTCCACTGGCTTCATGCCCCAGGTCCGAGATAACATCCTGGATGAAGCTAGGCTAAAACCCTCTGCTGTGGCCCTGCCTGGTGGAGGAGACACTGACGGTGGACAAAAGGCTTCTTCAGGCTCCTAGCCCTGCTGGTTACCCAGACAACTTGAGGAGTTAGGTAACAATTACTGGGTGTGGCAGGAGTGAGCCTGGTGATGTTAGCTGAGATGGAGGTGAAGCGGGGTCCAAAGCAACATCTACGAAGTCCACTAGGAGAGAAAAGGCAGAAGAAGCAGAGGTGACTCCTCTGGACAGGCTCTGGGCATACAACATATCACGACCACATTTTCAGTCATCTGAGTCTGTTTGCTTCCCAGTGTTACTCTGGCTCTGTCTTTACAAGTCAATTTTCCTTTTTATTTTGTCTCATATTTCTCACATTTCTGGAAGTTGGAGGTAAACACTGTGAATATTACCCTTTTAGGTATGATATTTTTTATTCTTCTAACTTACTTTTATTTGAGTTCATAGTTAACTATTTACAAATGGTTTTACCTTCTTGAGTTATACTTGGGAGTTTTGGGATTTCCACATGTTGAATTCTTTGGGATACTGTCTGAAACACCTCAGAACTCTAGAATTTTTAAAAATCCCATCTCTCGTGAGCATACTTTATCTCTGACCCTGTCTTAGTTCCAGCTGTTGGTCCCCTCCAACCCTTAGTATATTTCCTTCCGGAACATTGGGATTACTTCAAACATGCAGGCTGATCAGTTCTAAGTGGGGGATACCAGCAGCTGCCTTTTGTGTGAATGTACAAGAAGTATGTCACACACTTTCCCCAGGTTGTCATTAGGGCTTTCATATCTCTTAATTTTGTAGAAGGAGAAGCATCCTCTGGGTTTCCTCCAAAAATCTCAATAGAGAAAGGGGGCAATAAGTGACATCACCACGGAGTGTCTTGACAGGCCCTGTCTCAGACACATGACTAAAATCTGCAGCCACAGAGACAGGTTGTATGGCAGCAGGCATCTTATATGACATGAGAAAAACATGGGGTTTTATCAGTTTACCTCCTCTCAGAAGTCTCTATCTCCTCTAAGTGTACAGGCGAAAAAATCCTCTGCAGGACCACTGGAGTCAGATTGCACCTTCCTGCCCTCCCAGCCCAGTCTCCAGCCTACTGACCTGCCAGATTCCCATAAATAGGCCTCTGCTGCCGCCCTGTGGTTACGAGCGTCACTGCACCTAATGCCCATGGGAGGTTCTTAAGAGTAGGGAGGGAGGAAGTGGTTGGATGCCTGTCTGGTTGTGGTAACAGGAGATGAAAGCCCTGTTAGGCATTCATCAATTAGGGTGTGGGGTCATGTGCTCTATTATTGGTGACCAATTTGGGGACATGGGCTCATACTGCAGTTTGGGAAAGGCTTCTCAGGGCTCATGACCCCTTGTCGTTACTCTGAGGCTCTCTGCATGCCACCAGGCTGGACTCCCATGACCTATGTGGACAAATGACCACACAAAGCACAGCGTGGTTTTATGTCTAAAGTGAAGGGTGTACATGGTGTATCTACACAAGTAGGGAGTGCCAGAGCCAGCCTCTCCAGTCTCTCTGTCTGTCTCTATCCTTGTGTCTGTCTGTCTGTCTGTCTGTCTGTCTGTCTGTCTCTCTCTCTCTCTCACACACACACACACACACACACACACACACACACACACACACCCTGCTCCTACACCAGGCCCAACCCTGTCAGAGCACCTTGGAGTCAGGTCACAAAGGCAGGTCACTTCATGCCCCTGGCACAGATCACAGAGCAGATCTCAGATGCCTCCTGGTGACCAGATTCATCTTTGCATGCTCTGCCTGGCCAGCTCCAGAGAACTGGCTCACCCAGCTAAGTGGACTCTCAGGTGCAGGTGACAAAAACAGGCAGAGAGAGATGAGAGGTGAGAGGAGGGAGAGGGACAGAGGCAGGGAATGTTAAATGTTTACACAGCTGTGTTCCAATCCCTGACCTCTGATACCCACAGCACGAGAGTTCGAACATCACATTTTGAGGTTGGGCATAGGCAAGTGTAAATACTGGTGGAAATAAAGGCACTGAGATCTGGAGTTTTCATGATGGCTTCGAAGTCTCAATACTGACCCAACCCTTTCACTGATCCATTTCCAGCTCCCTTTGGACACATCCTTGTGGAATTCGAAAACATCAAGCTCCCCGCTTGTTTAGAAAGATCTCATCATTTGTGCTCCTCATCTTCCGCTGCCCCACGTAGGCTCTGGTCCTCCAGACCCTGATGTCTTCTCAGTGATTCAGGCTCTGCCTTGTTCCACAGCCACAAACCCCTACCTAAATGGTTTCTCTGTTGAGCCGTGGTCCCGAATCAATCCTCCTTAAGCAGGTATTTTGATTGTTTTTCCTCTGCTTCCATACTACAGAAGAGGAGTGGGCAAGCAGAAGCTGAGGCATGTCATATCACTCCAAGTACCCTCTCTCAGTCTCTAATATGCCTCCTTGTTTCCTACACTGCAGCCTCAAGAATCTTTAATTCACTCATCTAAGATGGCCACAGGTACTATAGTGTTATGAGATGAAATATAATTTATTAATTATCCCCAACAAGCCCCATAAACAACTACCATTAATCAGTGATCCCCATGGAACCGCTGGAGCATCCTCTTACTCTATTCTTGGCCTTACCAGGCCACCTCTGAGATTACAGAAGCTGTCTTGTTTTTCAGCCATAAAAACCTCCAGTCAGTCCACAGAAAGTCAGAAATATGCAGAATCTGTTAGAAGAGCATCTCTTGACTGACTTCAGCAGGGCAGCCTAGGCACCCAGCTTCCTCTGGGCCCATTCCCTGGCAGTCACACTGGTCCTGCCTGACTCTGTGGCCAGTTAACACTCCCACAGGGCTCACCCAGTGCAGAGCTGATGGCAGAGGCAGCAAGAACCTCCAGGCAGACAGTGCAAGCGCTGCCTGCAGCAGCAAGGTTCTAATTATGCTGTAGTCTCAAAGCTCATCCACTTTGCACCAGTCTCTGCACAGGCAACCACAACCAATGTAGCTGTCATCCTCCAGTATATATACTACACAAGAACTACTTCCAAGCACCGGGGAGCAAGTTTTAATGACATGTTTTATTTGTAACAATTTGCATGTTTCTGTTTAGGTAGTCTAGTGCTCATGGTAGGTAGAACAGTATTTATGGAGGCCAAGAAAGGGTACTGGGTCCTCCAGACTTACAGGTGGAGCTGACAATTGTGGGTGTCAAAAACTGAACCCCATTCCCTGCAGGAACAGAATGCTCTCTGAATCACTGAGATGTTTCTTCAGTGCCGGTAAGAGGGACCATGACCTTCCCTATCATATTTGCTGCAGCTTTGTTCACAATGGTGTAAATATCACTGTGAGCTGGATGAATGTAGAGAGCTGCTAGTAGCAATGGCTTTACCAGAGGATGTCACCATCAGGTGACAACTAGTGTTCAGCAGGTTGACCCACCAGGCGAATAACTCTCTGATGGGGAGCCCCACTTGGTAAGACCATGGAGTCACTGACTGAAAATGACTGGTTGCTCCTATCTGTAATTTCACATGTGCAAATACAGCTGGTATCTCCCCCTTATCATGCATTGTCATGAAATGTTTAGATGTAATCTCATGATTACAGCTCAGTCTTGTGGGCACATGTATTTGTGCATGGTCAGGAGAATAACTCCTCCTTACCCTGTGTTATTCTGGCATATAAAACAACTCTCACAGTACAGCCTTTGTTCCACACTACAGTAAGAAACTTAGAAGCCTGTTCTCTATAATTAGCTTACTGACAGGGCAATTTGGCCAGACAAGAGTCTCTGTGGATAGATCACAAGTAGGACTTTCACAGATTAGACACAAGGATGAAATTACAAAGTGTCTCACTTTGTTGATTCAAGGTCCTTCAGAGACTGAATTGCCCTGTGCTTCCTCTGCTGGCCGCTGATAATGTATTCACAGAATTCACCTGCTCTGACCCTTTAGCAATAATTATTTGTACAAATGTTCTAACCTCAGTTTATGATATAAAACTCAAGTTTCAATTAACTAAATGTTTATTTACTTAGGTCTCAAATAACAACTAATCAATTAACCAAGTCCAAAGAAAAAAGTTTTTTGTCCAGCTGACTGTGGATGTCACAGGCTGGGAAAGTGCCAAGCACCTTGTCCCTCCCTATGTGTCGCTGTGGTAAATGGCTTTGCACCTTATCCTCTCAAGGCATGTGCATTTGAACTTGAGAGGGCTTTGTAACTTTTCTTATTATGACAAAGAGTCTCCTGCTAGAAAGATGTGTTTAGCTGTGTAGGGAAGAGGAGCTAGGAAAAAATGAGCTGAAAAGAAGCTGTAGAATCAGAGCTGAGGAAGATTAAAAGAAAACGACCCTTAGAATGTGTATGAATCTTTCCCTTTCAGATAGATAGAAACTTATTTGTAAAGACCATCAGATTAAAAAAGTCTGATGCTCTAGAAATCCCCCTCAGATAAGAAAATTCTAGATTAGATTTCACTATGCTGTGGTTTATTCTATGAACCCTGTTGTATCTGTGGAGCTGGACTCAATGGCATATTTTAGGTGAACCTGAAAGGCATTTTATGAGTGACGGTCAGGCACCAAGAGAAGAAAAGGATTTCATATCAAGTGGAAACTGAAAAAACTGACTTCAGGTTAACTACCACTGAGGAAAAATTGACCATGGCTTACACGCTATAGAGTGATGTCTAAACATTTATACTGGAAGTATTATTCAAACAGTGAGTTGTAGGAATTTTGACCACATTTAATATGATATTATATTCTTCATATATGGAGAAAGTTGATTTTATGAGATATCCCCTCAAAACAATAACTGTGTAGTCACTGAGCAAAGAACATGTATGTAAAAACATAATGTAGGACAATGAGTTTCTTTTTTTCTTTATTAAGAAATTTTCTACTCACTTCATCTGCCATCCACAGATCTCCATCTTCCTTCCCCACCCTGCCCAGTTCTCTTTCTCAAGCTGCCCCACATCCCCACATCCCCCAAATTGAGGTCTCCCATGGGGAGTCAGCAAAGGCCAGCACACTGAGCCTAGGCAGGTCCAAGCCCCTTCCCACTGCACCAAGGCTGTGTGAGGTGTCACACCACAGGCAACGGCTTCCCAGAAGCCTGCCCATAGACAAGGGACAGATCCCGATCCCCCTGCCTGGGTGCACCCCAAACAGTTCGAGCCAAACAACTGTCTTCCATATCCAGAGGGCCTAATCCAGCCCCATGGGGTCTCCACAGCCACCAATCCACAGTTCATGGGCTTCCACTAGTGTGGCCTGTCATCTCTGCATGTCCTCCCATCATGATATCAACGTCCCTCGCCTGCAAAATCCCTCCTCTCTCTCATCAGTTGGATTCTTGCAGCTCAGTCTGATGCCTGGCCATGGGCCTCTACATCTGCCTCCATTAGTCACCGGACAAAGGCTCTATGATGACAGCTAGGTTATTTTCTAGACCAGTCACTAGAGTAGACTAGTCTAGGCACCCTCTGGACCATTGCCAGCAGACCAAGGTGGGGTCATCATTGTGGATTTCTCAGAGCTTCCCCAGCATCCTGCCTCTTCCTATTCCCATGATGTTTTCATCTATCATGATATCTCCCTCCCTGCCCTCCCACTCTGTCCCTGTTCCAGCTCAGCTCTCCCATTTTTCTGTTCTCATCCCCCACTCCTTGCCCTCTGCCACCCCCCTCACCCAGTCTGCTTATGTAGATCTCATCCACTTTTCCTTCACAGGGTCATCCATGTGTCCCCCCTAGTGTCTTTCCCTGTTAGCTAGCCTCTCTGAAGTTAGGGCTGCAGTCTGGCTATCCCTTCCCTCATATCTAGTATCCACTAATGAGTGAGTACATACTATGTTTGTCCTTCTGAGTCTGGGTTACCTCATTCAAGATGATAATTTCTAGTTCAATCCATTTGACTGCAAATTTCAAGGTATCATCGATTTTACTGCTGAGTAGTACTCCATTGTGTATATGTGCCACATTTTCTTTATTCATTCTTCAGTTGAGGGGCATCTAGGTTGTTTCCAAGTTCTGGCTATTATGAATAATGCTGATATAAACATAGCTAAGCACGTGTCCTTGTGGTATGATTGAGAATTCCTTGGGTATATGCCCAAGAGTGGTATAACTGGGTCTTGAGGAAGAATGATTCCCAATTTTCTGAGAAACTGCCATACTGATTTCCAAAGTGGCTGTACAAGTTTGCATTCCCACCAACAGTGGAGGAGTGTTTCCCTTGCTCCACATCCTCTCCAACATAAGCTGTCTGCAGTGTTTTTGATCTTAGCCATTCTGACAGTCATAAGGTGGTATCTAAGAGTTGTTTTGATTTGCATTTCCCTGATGATTAAGGATGTTGAGCAATTCTTTAAATGTCTTTCAGCCATTTGAGATTCTTCTGTTGAGAATTCTCTGTTTAGCTCTGGAGTTCCCTCATTGTCTCTAGGACAACAATACATGGCTGTGTCTTCACTTTGCCAACTGCTCAATTTAAAAAAAAAAAAAAAAAAAAAAAAAAAAAAAAAAAAAAAAAAAAAAAACTTTGCTCTTGGAGGTGTCCCTGCTGAACTGTAATTTTTTCCTGTCCAAGCCTGCGATCAGGACCCTGTGTCCACATCCTATAATTCGTTCTGAAGACATGTATTTCTGTGCATTATGACAGATCCTAGACCTTCATGTCAGAGTGTCCAGGAAGTTGAGAGTATGTGGGGATTTGAGGATTTCCTGTTGGTAAGTGGTACTAAAAGTTAGCAGTGTGTTGTTACCTGGGCCTCTAAGGCCTATGGGTCAGTTGGAGTGTCTCTGACAGGTGGAGGGTGGTGGCATTCATGATTTTTATGTTTGATGTATTTGTTAAAAGTACATTTAATTAACATATACATGGTATGTGCTGATTTTCAGCAAAGTGGGATACAAAGATGTTCCTCAGTACAGATTCCTCACTTTTGAAGACACACAAAGGTAGGCTGAAAGTGACAGGTTGGATAAAAACTATTCACTAGTATGGAAAACAGAGTGGCCAGGAAATTTTGCTTACATTAGGAAAATTCAGTCAATGTCTGTACAAATGGAACAAAGAACAGAGTCCAATGAGCAATGAGTGAGCTCATGAAGAGCACGACCATTGTAAGCAAATGTTACCCAAGATGGCTAACATAATCATATGAGGCTATCATGAAAGGGCCTTCAGAGAAATAATGACTGTTTTTCTGTCCACCACTATAATAATATTTTCATTGGTATTAACTCACTTGAAAACTCTTCATAATGTACATATTAGTATGCATAGATTATTATATTCCCACATTGGCTCAATAATTATTGTTAAAAAGGTATCCAATGTAACTTCTGACCCACTTTTACTCATGGACAGTTGCCATGCTGTCCAACCTAAGTGGAAGATCTTGGGATATGAGAACCATAAGCACAATTTACTGAAGGTGTCTTTGTGAGCCCTCACACCTCAGACTTCACTTAGAGAGAACCCATCAGTGAGAGACAGTGCAGCAGTGGGATATTGACATTATCATGGAAATTCTATAAACTATTTTAATTGAAAATGTCACTTCCTGTAACTACTCACACAGAAGTGAGATTGCTCGGTCACATGGTCTCAGAAATGTAATTCTTTGAGGGACCTCCAAACTTTACACAGCACGGGAACACCTTCCTCTTCCTGTTCACAACACTTATTTTCATTATTTCCTTTAGTAAATGGCATTCATATCATTGGATGGAAGGTAATTTATCTTTTGGGATTTAATTTCCATTTGTCTGTAGATTAGAGTGTTAGCTTTATGCAGCCTCTTCTGCTCACGTGTATGGGCCAAGATGAAGGATTCCTATCAGAGGATGGAGGTTAGAAAGATGGCTGCTGACAAGGCCATCACTTTTCACCTTCATATCCCCTGAGCTATGTGTTATCTTGATGACTCAAATCTCAGATAACTGATAGAAATGAGTTCTACTTGAGAAGAAAAGTGAAACTGATCTCTTGGATGAGACAAACAGGAGTTAACAGAAGTAGTGATGATTCAAACAGAATATTTATTAATCAAAATGAGGAATGTATTTCTGAAATATTAACTTTTGAATCAAAGCCTCATTTATACTACAGAAATTCTCACACTGAGTTAGCTCCCAGCACTGAAAGTGAATATTACAAATATTTCATTTTTAATTGTGCATATATGCTTCTGTGTATTGTAGTGCTAATGAAGGCCAAAGAGGGTTCTCAGTCCTTTGTATTTACAGGTGGATATGAGGTGACCAATGTGAGTGTCGGGAACAATAATCCTTCTAACCACTGAGCTGCTTCTCCAGCACCTGGATTATCAATCATAACCTCACCTCTCATGTTTGCTGCAGCTCTGTTCACAAAGTGCTGAATATCATAGGAAGCTGGATAAACACGGAGGACATTTTATAAATGACAGCTAGAAAGCAAGGCAACATAAGGACCTCTTCTCAAGTAGAACCTAAAAATCTGGTCTCAGGCAAAGTCACATGGAGAGTAGAATGACCCTGGCTTAGACGTTATAGGGAGTAGCATAATCGATTCCATGGGAAGGATTATTACAAATATTAAGTTGAATGGATGTTGACCACAGTTCGTAACAACAAATTTTGTTTTTAAAAATGAAGAGAATAGATCTTACCAAGTATGCCCTTAAACAATAAAGTTATGGTCATTCAACACTGGACATGCATTTGAAAACATCCCCTAAGACAGGGTGATTACAGACAACTTAAACTTCATTTAACATAAGGAGTAGTTCATGTTAATATAATTTCAGGCAGGAAAGGAATGAACCCATTACCAAAATCTTTTTGGTGGTCCTAATTCACACAGTGCTCCACTGAGGTTCTTGAAAATTGTCAATTCAAATTCTTTTTTTTTAACACTATTAGATTATGGGGGTATTACTATATTTAAACTTCCTAAAATGTAAACATAATGTATATTACATAATTGTTTATTATACTACTAATTTCATAACTATAAATTGGATATATGATTTACTAAATTTCTCGGATCCTTCTAATTATATAAAATACTGTAGAAGTCTCAGAAATTTAAATTTAATTTAAATATGTGCTGAAAGAGAGGCTGTAGTTGTTAAGGAGTATGCACCATGAAGGGGAGGCCTGTTCTGCACTGGAACAATAGGAAGGGCCAGAGCCCACCCAGCTAAGCATCCAATTTGAGAAAAGAAAATGCCTAAAGTGTAGCTTGCTCCAAAAAGTTATTGTTTCACCATACAAAATCTGATTCAATTGTGGTCAAAGTAGCCAGGGCACATTCGATGCTTTCAGTTGAACTGTATGACCTTTCCTTACCACAGTTATGAACTCTTCCTCTGGATCCATACACCAAAGCAAAGTTGCTTTGGATCACGGATTTCTATCACAGCATCAGATATACAACTAATATGTCATGCAAGACCTGACTTGGCTCTGTTATACAGCAGAGTTGAGCTACCCAGATTGACACTGAAGCCAACTCACCATGTTCCCTAGACTCTTACTGTGACCAGCCTGTCAGAGCTCTTAAAGGAAGGCTCAGGTTTTCTGAAAACCATTTGAGCATTTCAAAGGGGTAAAAAACATGAACCAAAGAAGTGAATTTGACACTCTTGCTTCTTCTCTGGGTGGATCATGGACCAAAACAATCTCATCCTTTTCTATTTCCAATTGTCTTCATAAACCCTGACTGAATGGCATAGCATGATTTCCCTTACACTGGTCCTCTCAAGAAGGAGGTGACATTCAATGGATCACAGGCATCCTGTTTCCCAGGAGACATGTTAGCAGTTCATAGAAGACTGCCATTTATCACGATGTACAATATGTCACAATGTACAATTTGTGCAACAGATGCCTTTTGGTTAAATTGGCTAGGGGTTTGTCTATCTTGTTGATTTTTTCAAAGAACCAACTCTTTGTTTCATTGATTTTTTGTATTGTTCTCTTGTTTTCTATTTCGTTGATTTCAGCCCTCAATTTGATTATTTCCTGGCATCTATTTCTCCTGGGTGAGTTTGTTTCTTTTTGTTCTAGAGCTTTCAGTTGTGCTGTTAATTCATTGGTATGGGATTGCTCCATCTTCTTTATGTGTGCATTTAGAGCTATGAATTTTCCTCTTAGCACTGCTTTCATAGTGTCCCATAAGTTTGGGTATGTTGTAATTTCATTTTCATTGGATTCTAGGAAATCTTTAATTTCTTTCTTTATTTCTTCCTTGACCCATTGATGTTTCAGGTGGGCATTATTCAGTTTCCGTGAGTTTGTGGGTCTTCTATAATTTTTGTTGTTGTTGAGGTCTAACTTTAAGGCATGGTGGTCTGATAAGATACAGGAGGTTATTCCAATTTTTTTGTATCTGTTGAGATTTGTTTTGTGGCCAAGCATGTGGTCAATTTTTGAGAAGGTTCCATGGGGTGCTGAGAAGAAGGTATATTCTTTTGTGTTAGGATGGAATATTCTGTAGATATCTATTAGGTCCATTTGAGTCATAACATCTGTTAGGTCCTTTATTTCTTTGTTAAGTTTCAGTCTGGTAGATCTATCTTTTGGTGAGAGTAGTGTGTTAAAATCTCCCACTACTAATGTGTGGGGTTTGATGTGCGTTTTAAACTTTAACAGTGTTTATTTTATGAATGTGGGTGCTTTTGTATTTGGAGCATAAATGTTTAGAATCGAGACTTCATCTTGGTTGATTTTTCCCGTGATAAATATGTAATGTCCATCCTGGTCTCTTTTGATTGATTTTAGTTTGAAGTCTATTTTATTAGATATTAGGATAGCTACACCAGCTTGTTTCTTAGATCCATTTGCTTGGAAAGCCTTTTCCCAGCCCTTTACTCGGAGGTAGTGTCTGTCTTTGAAGTTAAAGTGTGTTTCTTGTTTGCAGCAGATGGATGGGTCTTGTTTTCTTATCCATTCTGTTAGCCTGTGTCTTTTTATATGTGAGTTGAGACCATTGATATTGATGGATATTAATGACCAGTGATTGTTAATTCCTGTTATTTTTTGTGGTTGTGTTGTGTTGTCCTTCTGTGGTGTATGTTGGTGTGGGATTATCTATTGCTTGATTTTTCATGGATGCGTTTAGCTTCTTTGGGTTGAATTTTCCCTTCTAGTGCTTTCTGTAGGGCTGGGTTTGTGGACAGGTATTCATTAAATCTGGTTTTATCCTGGAATATTTTGTTTACCCCGCCTATGGTGATTGAGAGTTTTGCTGGGTATAATAGTCTGGGTTGGCATCCGTGGTCTCTTAGTGTCTGCATGAGATTTGTCCATGATCTTCTAGCTTTCATAGTCTCTATTGAGTAGTCTGGTGTTATTCTGATGGGTTTGCCTTTATATGTTACTTGGTCTTTTTCCTTTGTGGCTCTTAATATTTTTTCTTTGTTCTGTGTGTTTAGTGTTTTGATTATTATGTGGCGAGGGGACTTTTTTTTTTTTTTTTTTTGGATCCAGCCTATTCGGTGTTCTGTAAGCTTCTTGTATCTTCATAGGTATTTCTTTCTTTAGGTTAGGAAAGTTTTCTTCTATGATTTTGTTGAATATATTTTTTTGCCTTTGAGTTGGTATTCTTCTCCTTCTTCTATCCCTATTATTTTTAGGTTTGGTCTTTTCATGGTGTCCCAAATTTCCTGGACATTTTGTGTTACGACATTTTTGTCTTAGTGTTTTCTTTGACTGATGAATCTATTTTCTCTATAGTGTCTTCAGTGTCAGAGATTCTCTGTTCCATCTCTTGCATTCGGTTGGTTATGCTTGTTTCTGTAGTTCCTGTTCATTTAGTCAGGATTTCTATTTCCAGCATTCCCTCAGCATGTGTTTTCTTTATTGTCTCAAATTCATTTTTCAGATCTTGGAATGTTTCTTTCATCTGTTTAATTGCTTTTTCTTGGCTTGATTTGATTTCTTCCCATTTTTTGTTCGCTTTTTCTTCCATTTCTTTAAGGGAGTTTTTTATTTCCTCTTTAATGGAGTTTTTCATTTCCTCTTTAAGGGAAGTTTTTATTTCCTCTTTAAGGGAGTTTTTCATTTCCTCTTTAAGGAAAGTTTTTATTTCCTCTTTAAGGTAGTTTTTCATTTCCTCTTTAAGGAAAGTTTTTATTTCCTCTTTGAGGGAATGTTTTATTTCTTCTTTAAGGGCCTCTATCATCTTCTTAAAGTCATTTTTAGGGTTGATTTCTTCTGATTCTTCTGTCATGGTATGTTTAGGTCTTGCAGGTGTAGAATCACTAGGTTCTGATGTTGCCATATAGGTCTTTATGTTGTTGCCTGTATTTTTCCACTGGCATTTACTCATCTCTTCCTCTGGGCGGTGCAGGTGGTGTCTGTGTCTGAGAGTGCCTCTCGTTCTAATTTTTAGCCTTGGTTTAGTAGGGGTTCTTGGTTAAATTGGTGCTATTGGGCTGTTTCTTCAGGGGCAGCTGATTTCAGTTGGTGAATTATATACTTATGATTCTGGTGATCTGGTTTGGCGGCTGGGTAGCGCCTTCTTCTGTGTTCCCAGGTCATGTTTTGTTCATTCGTCAACTCCTCAGCTGATCTTGTTTCTTCAGACTTCAAACTGTAGACTTCAAACTTCAAACTCTCCCAGATGGGTTTCAGCTGAGCAGGGTAGTCTCACCAACACCTCCAAGTTGTTGGGTTTCACAGGATCAGCATTTGGTCCCAGGGTTGTCCTCAGACAGAGTGTTCAGATTCACTCTGGTTCCGACCCACGGAGATAGCTTCTTCCCCAGGTGTTGGGGTTAGGGACATCCCTATTCCAAGCTGCGCCTGCTTGTCTTCGCCGCTGGGCCTGTCTACCTCTGTGGACTGCCGCTGGACCTATATGTTTCTGCCAGCTGCTGCCGGGCCTGAATGTCCCTGTCAGCCGCCACCACTGGGCCCGTCTACCTCTGCAGGCTGCCCCTGGGCCTGTCTACCTATGCAGGCCTCCACCACAGGCCTACCTGCGTCTGCTTGTCTCCGCTGCTGGGCCTGTACACCTCTGTGGGCCGCCACTGGGCCTATATGATTCTGCCAGCTGCTGCTGGGCCTGAATGTCCCTGTCGGCGGCCACTGCCGGGCCTGTCTACCTCTGCGGGACTCCGCCACAGGCCTACCTGCATCTGCTTGTCTCCGCCGCCGGGCCTGCCTACCCGATGCTGTACTTCTTAATAAACTTGCTTTTAACATCATTTTTATGCAAGACTTCCTGGTTCCAACTTACCTGTCTTATTTATTTTATCATATCTGGTCCTGCCCTTCATGACCCTTTTATAGGAGTATTCATTCTACCAATAGCTTTGGAGTATCAGCCTTATGGTGTAGTAAGTTGACTGGTTTTGTGACTGCTTAAATCTGAGGAAGGAGTGCCCACACACACTCTCTTAGGATTCTACCTGGTTCATAATGATGCCATTGAGACAATAAATATCACTCAAAGATTGGCTTTGGACTACAAACTGCTCAAGACAATTCCAAGGTGGCTGGCTGAGATGGTCCACCATCTTATACCTCTAGCCAGAAGTTCATACAAGCCTTGCCCATTACTCTGAGACTGGCTACAAATATCACAGCCTGTCCTAATGAGATTTAACCATAGTTTTAGTTTTTTTTAACAGCATCCCACAGAGATACCATCACTCTCTAGATAGCAGGAAGCAATTCTAAGAGAACAATACCCCCTCTTCCAACAGGTTTTGTTTTCTCAGTGTTATGTACAGTTGTCATCTGTCAGGGGTTGGTTATATATTGTAATAGGGCTAGGGGTAAAACAATAAAGTTTAGACTCGGGAATTTCTTTTGGAAAAGGAAAAAAGGGGATAGATAGGAGAGGGTAATAAAGTAGATTATTGTACCTACTTGTAAACTAATTCAGCAACTATCAACTTTAGATAATTTGTGTTAGTATGGATTCTTGTATATTGATACACATGTAAAATTATTTTTCTATTTCTGTTTAAGTTAATTTATATATTGATACAAATTCAAAACTATATTTGTCATAGTGTACATATGTTCCTTCTTCTGTTAATAATATCTTTGTATGTTCATACAAATGTAATATTATACTTGTCATACTGTATGTATGTTCTATTTCTGTTTAGTATATTTTGTATATTGATACATATTAAGGATACTGTTGTCATATTACACTATACATTTGTACCTCTGATTAAGACATTTTGTATATTGCCAATTTGAGGTCATTGTCCTTATACTGTACATCTGTTCACAGAGTGTATATTTTTATATGTGAAGTCTTAGTATTTAAGCTATTTAGGTTGATAACAATTGTAGGTTAATAGTCACCCATGCTTGTCATACTTAAATTCATGTTAGGTCTTCTAGATATACAGAAATATATTTCAGGTAGATAGGTAATCTTTGAACCCTTCATAGACCTAGAAAATATATGATTTAAATGTTTTAATAACTTATAATTCTATTGATGTGAGACATAATTGCTCCTTGAAGCACCAATCTATTTCCGAGAGGATGTTGGTCATTGAAGACACTCCATATGGAATTTCTTCTTCTTGGCAAAATGGCCAGTTGGACAAAGAACTGCCCTTGCCTCCACTGCTGACAGTAAGCAAGCTGTCCATTCAAGACAAGCAGGACACAAGGAAAAGTGACTACTGAAATTTGCCAAGAGAGGATAGAACAGTCTTTCAAAATTCCCTCCTTCTGAAAATGGTCTGGATCTGCCAGCACCCATTGGACAAAGAGGTGAGTCTTTTTTCTCTTCTAGCCAATCACCCCAGCCTCTAGGCTTTGGGCCCAGGGACACAAACCCATGCCTTCACACCCCCACCTGGTGATGGCCCAGTTTTAGACCAGCAGGCAAGTTTCCTGCAGGCAGACTAGACTACCACCATCCCCCACCAGACCCTTCAATCGACAAGCCCCACCCCATCCCCTAAACCCACGCACTCTCCGAGACCTCAGCTTCTCCCTGAGACACAGAGTCTACCAATTGCACTAAATACTCCAATTGGACCAAGAGCTCCAATTAGACAAAGAGCTGACATTGGACCAAGAGCTCCCATTGGACCAAGAGTTCTGATTGTAGAAAGAGTATTGGACCAATTTTGAAAGACTGTTCTACCCTGTCTTGGCAAATTTCAGTAGTCACTTTTCCTTGTGTCCTTCTTGCCTTGAATTGGACCAAGGAGGCTCCTGCAGACACAGACACCACCTGCACCGAGTGGAGGAAGAAGAGGTAGGTAGATGCCAGTGCAAATATACAGTCAAAAACATAAAAACCACCATATGGTACCACCAGAACCTAGTGATTTTACATCAGCAAGACCTGAACATCCCAATGCAGAAGAAGAAATTAACCTTAAAAATAACCTTATGAAGATGATAAAGGCCTTTAAAGAGGAAATAAAAAACTCCCTTAAAGAAATTGAGGAAAAGACAAATACCAAAGAATATAAACACACAACACGACCACTAAAAAATAACAGGAATTAACAATCACTGGTTATTAATATCCATTAATCCCAATGGACATATTTCACCTATAAAAAGACACAGGGTAACAGAATGGATACAAAAACAGGATCCATTCTGTAGATGTAACCAACCGTCTTATTAAATAAGAAACACAGAACCAATGCAAAGAAGAAAGCCAAGAGGTCAGAGCTAAGAGCTAAAACCTCACCCTTCCTCCTGCAGTGGTCCTACCTCTCCAAACCAGAACTAGTTCCTGTGTGTCTGTCTTTCTATAGTGTTTCTGTTCTGCCTTCTCATTGGTTATAAACCCAACCACATGACTGCCTCGTCATGGCCTGTCTGTATAGACCTCCAGGTTTTCTATGATTGGTATTGAGATTAATAGCATGTATCTCCAATACTGGCTGTATCCATGAACATACAGAGACTTACCTAGCTCTGCCTACCAAGTTCTGGGATTACAAGCGTATGCCACCACTGCCCTGCTTTCCTATGGCTTGCTAATAGCTCTGACCCCTGGGCAACTTTATTTATTAACATACAAATAATATTTTAAAACAAATAAAATATCAACATACCATCCTTCTGCTGCATACAAGAAACACACCTTAACTTCAAAGGCAGACAGTACTTCAGAGTAAAAGGCTGGGAAAAGACTTTTCAATCAAATGGACTCAAAAAGCAAGCTGATATAGGTATCCTAATATCTAACAAAGTAGACTTCAAACTCAAATCAATTGAAAAAGATCAGGAAGGATATTACATATTTATCACAGGAAAAATCCATCAAGATGAAGTCTCAATTCTGAACATTTATGCCCCAAATACAAGGGCACCTACATTTGTAAAAGAAACATTACTAAGGCTTAAATCACACACCAAACCCCACATGCTAGTAGTAGGAGATTTCAACTCTTACCTCTCACCAATGGACAGGTCTGCCAGGCAGAAACTTTATAGAGAAATAAGGGAACTAGCAGATATTATGACTCAAAAGGACTTAATACATATCTACAGAACATTCCATCCTATCACAAAAGAATATACCTTCTTCTCAGCATCCTATGGAAGCTTCTCTAAAATTGACTACATACTAAGTCAGAAAGCAAATCTCAACAGATACAAAAGAAATGGAATAACTTCCTGTATTTTGTCAGACCCCCATGGCTTAAAGTTAGATTTCAACAACAACAAAAATTACAGAAAGTCTACAATCTCATGGAAACTGAATAATACTCAACTGAATCACCATTGGGTCAAGGGAGAAATAAAGAAAGAAATTAAAGATCTCCTCCAATCAATGAAAATGAATGTACAACATACTCAAACTTGGGACACTATGAAAACAGTGCTAAGAGGGAAATTCACAGCACTAAATACCCACATAAAGAAGTTGGAGAAATCTCACACTGGCGACTTAACAGTACATCTGAAAGCTCTAGAACAAGAGGAAGCAACCCTTCATGATAAAGGTCTTGGAAAGATCAGGAACACAGGGAACATACCTAAACATAATAAAGGCACATTAAAGCAAGCTGAAAACCAACATCAAATTAAATAGAAACTCAAAGCGATTCCACTAAAATCAGGAACAAGACAAAGCTCTCCACTCTCCCCATATGTATTCAATATAGTACTTGAAGTTCTAACTAGAGCAATAAGACAACAAAAGGAGATCAAAGGGGTACAAATTGGAAAGGAAGAAGTCAAACTTTCCCTCTTTGCAGACATATGGTAGTATACATAAGTGACTCCAAGAATTCAACCAGGGAACTCATACAGCTCATAAACTCCTTCAGTAATATAGCGGGATATAAGGCTAACTCAAAAAAATCAGTAGCCTGCTGTGATATTTTCTTCATGTACCCCAGTAAAGCTTATCTAAGGATCAGAGGAAAAAGCCAGTCCCTATAGTAGGTAATTGTAGCATATGCCTTAAATTCTAGCATTTGGGAGTTAGAGCTCCATTTGGATTTCTGTGACTTCAAGGCCACACTGGGAACAGAGCCAGGTGTGGTGGTACACTCCTTAATTCTAACATTAGTTAACCGTAAAGGTCTGGAGGTCTGTACAGACAGACAGGAAGTGACAGAACTGTGCAGAAAGAGGAAGTGAGATCAAAGAAGAGAAGGACATATTGGCATGGGTATACAGAAAGTAGGTCTCTTTGGAAGCTGAGGACTTGGTAAGGTGGGGTTGGTATGGCTTGTTCTATTCCTCTGATCTCTCAGTTTACCCCAATATTTGCCTCCAAGTTTTTTTTTTATTAATAAGACCGTTCAGCAATTCATCTTACATCTGGTGGCCCAACGTTTGTGGCAAGAATTCATTAAAAAGCCACTTGCCTGGTGCTCAGGCCTGTGCTGCACTTGGCCAGATGAAAAAGCTGCCTGTGGCCTTACATGCCCAGCCTCAGGCCCAAGATGGATGCAGCCAAAGTCTCCATCCCACGTGGGCCAGAGTCTCTTTGGCTCTTTCTCTCCTGGTGGGTGATGAGCTCTCTCTGGATCCCCATCTCTGATTGCTACCACACTAGGTAACTGCTTGTAAATTTCCTCAGACTTCTACTGTTCTTTGCAGTCACCAGAGTTTGTGTATCAATTAAGATACCTCAAAGGGAGGAATTAGTTAAAAGAGAATTTTTTTCCCACATTAAAAAATGGGAATTATTTTTACAATTGAGGAAATTTGGTCTCTGTTTGATAACACATCAGGTAGTCTAAAAAATAGAACAATTAAATGACAGGATAATTGATGTTCATGGGATTTGCATATTGTCAATTATGAATATTATTTGTCTGATCATTTTTATTTTAACATTAAAAAGGTTGGTCAATTTGAGTGCCAAGATAAAAGTTTTAGAAAAACTTGTTAAAATGAATTATAGAGAAATTCAGATGCAGATAGAAAAATTTAAAGGTGAACCTATGTCAGCACTGAATTATATTGTTACAAAGAAACAGCCTAAGATTTCCAGACAGCAAACACTAATCTAGCCAGTAACCTTACAGCACCAGCAAAATGCTTAAGGCTATGTACAAGCTAACTGGACTCCAGTGGAATCGTTAGTTTTGTGGAGATTTAAAGGAACTATAGTCTCATATGGTATGCATTCTCTATTTGTAAAGCATATGTTAAACTCGTGGTCAACTTGTAACAGAATTATACCTCAGAACTGGAAAGATTTGGTTACAGCTGTCCTAGAGGCTGGTCCATAGTTACAATGAATGACCTGGTAGAAGGAGAAGACAAAGACTATAGAACAATGAGGTAGAACTAGAGGTATTGAAATTTCTCAAAATCAACTTCTTGGAGAAGGCTATTATGCTGATATACAAAGACAATTTTTTTTTTTTTTTTTTTTGTTTTTTTTTTTTGGTTTTTCGAGACAGGGTTTCTCTGTGTAGCTTTGCGCCTTTCCTGGGACTCACTTGGTAGTCCAGGCTGGCCTCGAACTCACAGAGATCCACCTGGCTCTGCCTCCCGAGTGCTGGGATTAAAGGCGTGCGCCACCACCGCCCGGCACAAAGACAATTTTTATATAATGACTACACCCTAATTTTATGCCAACTGGCAGCCCTAAATGCATGGGAAAAAACTGAAGAAGTAGGAAAGAAAATTGAGTCATTTATGAAAGATACACGGGGCCCAAAAGAAAACTTCATGGATTTCTTACAATGGCTGTCTTTAGCAGTAAATAGAATGATACCAAATTCAGAAGCTAGACAGATAATAATTGAATCTCTGGCTTTTGAAAATGCCAGTGCACATGCAAAAGGGTGATTAGGTGATTAAAGGCACGATCAGCACCCTTGGAGGAATGGATCAGAAATACAATTAATATTGAATCTCATGACTGTGATGATACTTGGATAGGAGAGGTGATTTTCAGAGGGTCAAAGAAAAGTCATTATGTCAGATGCTTTAATTGCAGTAAACAAGGCACCTAAAAAGGGAGTGTACACAGGGCATTCCTAGAAACAATGTTTCTTCAAGGAACAATGACAACAGAATGCCCCTACCTTCTGGATTATGCAGAAGGTGTGGTAAAGACAAACATTGGACTAATGAATGTAGATGTACAAGGGACAGACAAGGTGATCCTTTCCCTTTGCCATCAGGAAAGTTCCTGAGGTGCCTCTTGCATGCTCCCATGGCAAATTCAGTTCAGTTCTTTCCTGCCATTGTAGAAGAAACCCCATCTCAGAGCAAATAAATAACTAAATGCCTACTGTAATAAACCATACTGCTCGGTGTGATAGAACAGCTGTAGCAAAGAGAACAAAAATTCAGGAGCAAGCATAAAGTGAATTTTTTGGCAAACTTCAATAAAAAACAAAGACCAAAACTAAAAATATGAATAAATGATGTTCTCATGGAAGGTCTTGTAGACACAGTTGTGGATGTAACATTAATTGCACCAGAGTGGGAGTGCAAACTTGTACATGCCGCTCTGGAAATCAGTATGGTGACTTCTCAGAAAATTGGGAATCAATCTAACTCAAGACCCAATGATGCCACTCTTGGGCATATGCATAAGGGATACTCAATCATAACATAAGGACACTTGATCAACCTAGTTCATAGCATCACCATTTGTAATAAGCAGCTCAAACTTCTAAACCTAATTCCACAAACTCTCTCTTTCAGATGATAATTGGGCTAATGACCCACTTCCTCATCAAAATATCCACTACTGTCAGATTGTCCAGCGCTGTATGAGCATAGATGCTGACCCTGCTCATGGAATTTGGGCCCTTTACGTCAAACTCAGTGTGTTTGCCTCAGAAGGTCCTCAACTGGATCTTAATACCTAAAGAGATGATTGCTCCTACTCTGGAACACATTTTTCCCATTGGACAATTACCCTCCCTTTAAATAAAATAATGTGTCTGAGCCTTTGAATATCACACACACACATACACATGAGCACACACACACACACACACACACACACACACACACACACACCTTTCTAGTCTTCTTTATTTTCTCATCTAAGTCTTCTGCCTTAGGACTCTATCACTGAAGAATGGCCTGCTGGTCCATGTCAATTGAGACCTTATAAGGAAGGGGTGGATATTGTTTATGATTCCCTCAGTAAAAAATGCTCACAACAGCAGGGTCCTCTGTGTTCAGTCCTTGCACATCTGTCACAACTTCTATGGCTCTGGCTAGTGGTCATTATGCTAGATGAAGTCTGCCTTTCTCGAACATTGGAAGAGCAATATTCACTCACTTAGCTACTAAGGCAGATACATTCTGCACACCTACATATGTAAGGAAGAAAAAGGACTAAGGTGAACTTCCTATGGTCTGGTTTAAACCAGTTAGTTTCCTTCACAGCCTCCAGAGGGAAGAATTTCAGACTCTCAACCCGCTCAGGGGGCACCACATTCACACCAAAACAGTCAATCCCATTATCTGTTTAATCCTCCTTGTTTGGTGACCCAGTGGTGGCTGTTTGGTTGCTAGAACTGTCTTTTCTGGGGTTGAGAATCATTAGGGAGTGCAGGAGCATGGGTCAGAGCAGCAATCTCATTCCTCCAGTATTGGGGTGTAAATTATCTCCTGTCAGTTCAGGAGGGAAACTGGGGATCAACAGAGCCTAAAGGAATGAGGTGACCTGCAGTCTAACGCTGCAGACAACTTTTCTTCATTTTAGTGTACTTTTGTATGTTGATGCAACAAAGGAGGCAATGATTCAAGGAAGGTTATTTGAGTTCAGAAAAACATGTGAATAAAAGTAAATTGAGCACATAGCCCATATTAACAGAACAGCCCTTTCCCTGAGCACAATTGTCTGGCATGTACTACAGATTATATCTCAGGGAACACAAAAGCAAGAGAGAAGGTTATATCCAGATTTAGGTCACACTGAAGACTGATCCTCTCTCTATTGCTGCCTTGCAAGGGGGTAGCCTCCAGCAGCACAGGGCTCAAAGAGAACCCACAGAGTCAGCGTGTACTATGACTTCCTTATCTGAGGGGGTAAGGGAAGGACACCCATACTCTCTCTTGATGATTTCCATACTTATTCTCTCTATTCTTCTACTGTGTACTTCTTTTCTACAGCTTATGTACCAAAACAAAGTTTTTCAAGCAATATGGGAATTGCAATGTGGTTACAGTCTATTTTTCAAGTGAACAAATATAACAAATACAAGGAAAAATGCATGTGTTCCATATGCCTTACATGATTAAACATTTCACATATTACAGGTGAAAAACAAATTATCCCAAGAACCCAATGTACATTCCTTCCCAAGCAACTTGTTATAGATTAACTGTGTAAGCAAGGAAGATTATAATATATATTTACTGGAGTCTGTGTTTTGTGGTTAAAAAGAGAGGACCAGTCACTTTGTTACTTATCTTGAAAGGTAATTTTGTAAGGAATCTTAAAGGAATCACAAATTTAAACTTTTATATATGAAAAAGAATCAGTCAGGTCTCCTTTAAGTCTTCAGGTTATATACCCAACCGTCAATAGTTTTATATATAATGTATATTCAGGAGATTAAGGGCAAAAATGGGCCAAAGGAAATAATCATCTTTGGTTATCAACCAATCCTAGCAAGAAAGTACTCAGCAAATGGTAATTGGGTCTTTGTTATTGTTTCTTGACCTTAAAGAGTTCTCACTCAACTATAAGCCTTTCTAAAACTTTAGATTATCTTCTTGGGTTTTTCACCTCAAAGATATTTGACTAAAACATCTTAGTCTAACATTATTTTCAAAGCTTTGTTTCAGCTACTATGCACTCTGGATCCTGTGAACACACCTTCCTACATTAAGATTAGAAGAATTCAAACTAGCTGAGCTACTGGGACTCAATTATTTTTCTTAATTATTAGCCTAAGCCACAGTCTATATGCCTCCGCAATAGAAACTCATGTGGTCTAGCTGTGTGACAATTCCTTGTTTTTATTATCATCAAAACTCTTTTAAACTAACATTATTATCACTCGACAGTACAGTTTAAAAAAAATCACCTTCATAATAATCCACAGATAAAAGGGCCCAGTAGAACAGGATGTTTCCGTGAGATAAACATATTACAGGCAGTGGGGACCTCCCTGCACCCATTCTCACCTTGCCCAATTCCAGGGAAAGATGGCAGCCTCAAACACGTAAAGGCACAGCGGAGCAGAAGACACTCTGGAAGTCTATGGTCTCAGGGCCTTGCCTATCTGAGATTCACCCTCAGGAATTTTCCTCCTGGTGGCTGACACCTGAACTTCAACTGCCATCTGCTGCAGCTCCTACATGGCCAATGGCATCTGTCCTGTGCCCTCAGAGCCTTCCTCCAGGAGACTCAGCATACCCTTCTCCAGATTGGGTTCTTTGTGATATTCTGACAGTGGGGCCTTGGGAAGACTGTTTCCATGGGGTTGTGGGTAGTATGCATAGTGAGCCATGGATCTGTGTTAATGGTGATGTTGTAAATATCAGTTCCCTGGCTTAGTATGAGGTGAGGCTTCTGTGCTCCTATAACACGCCCTCAACTGGATGGCAAGTCTGCCTTCACTCCCTCCATTCCTCTAAGCAGTGTCCTTGAAAATCCTGTCCACAAGCTGTGGGACAGAGTGCCACTGACAAACATGGTAACAAGGGGTGGGACAGAGTCAGTGCTCAGGAACCACATTTTACAGTCACCCTAGATATGTTCTCAAAAGAGATGCAGACTACTTCCTTTAACCAGAGACCAGAGACCTAAGACCCAGAGCATTCCTGGCTCAAGGGCTTCTTCTACTAACAAAGGAGCAAGCTTAGGGCAGCTCCTAACAACTTACAAAAAGTACAGATGACACCAATTTGCAATGTTGAAAGATTTATTCCAGTGTGAGCATCAGCAACATATCAAAGACAGATGGCCTCAGAATCCAACACCTCCCGTGGCCACACAAAGTAGACTCAGGCTCTTCAGAACTGTGGTCTTGAGTTTTACCTTGTCTTCTTACTGGCATTCATGTTTTCTTTTTATTTCTCTTTATTTTACAGGGGCCAGGAGGCTAACTCATTTTTTACTTTGGCGCAGTGGCTGAAGTTCCATGCCGAAGTAAAGCAGCCTGCAAGTCTTCAAATTTGATAGTCTTTGTAGCTGCTACACGAACAGCCATCCCAAAGAGCAATGAGCCTATAAAGACATAAATACGACCAACGACCACTCTTACATATATCACTGGTAGTTGGCTCTGTTTTATTGTGCGCATTTTATGTGGAGGGGGTCCACTGTTTGCACTCCCTCCAGGTCCTTCTCCCACGCAGTCTGGAGGGTCCCAACCTACATGACAATGGCAATTCCGATGATTATTGCATACTCCTCTAAAATTGCACTTTTCCGGGGTGCAGTCATAATTCAGTTCAGTCAAAGTTCCATTGCAAGACCCTCGATCACAGAAATTGGTTTGGGAACATGGAGTGCCATGTCTCACCCGTCCAGCATCTGTTGAATCTGTTAAACGATGCTCATCGAGCCCAAAACAGGAAAACCCAGCAATAAGTGACTGATGGAATGAAACATGTTCCTGCAAGTGTGGTAGGTGGGTGATATTGGTACACTGCAACCTTCCACACATCTTATCTCTGTCAGCACAAGGTGTGAATAAGAGGCTTTCTTCTGCTCTCTGACAATGTCCAAATCGATACCGTTCCTTATTGATGTCATAGCACTTTTGATTGCCATCACGAGCACTTGCACCAAAGATTTCCTTGCAATGCATACTGCGATCGGTGCAGTTTCCTCGATAGCAGTAACCCTCTTCTGAGCATGGTGTTCCATCTTGCAGATAAGAGTCTGTTGGGCAATGGATTCCATTCCCACTGCAGTACTCTGGAAGATCACATATGTTGCGGACACTTCTGCAGAGTGTCCCAGCAGGACTATAGGTGCAGTTTATGCAGCATGATTCTCTATCACAAATGCTACCTCTTGTCAATCTGCAATCACTCTGGCAGCAGGAATCTGCATAACATGCCTTGTGTGAGCCACAGTCACATTGCTCACCTTCATTTAGTACCGCATTGCCACAAATACTATAGGTCAGTGATGTATTATAATAAGTATGACGGTCATAGAAAAGACACGGCATGGTACCGGGGGTATTGAGTATTTGGTTTATCTGTACAAGGGAACAATTGCTGTAAACATCTGTTAGCAGAGGTACCCTGAACATAACACAGGTGCGCCTTCTCTGGCAAACACAGTAACTCTCATCATCAAAATCTATACCTAAATTCCTCCCTACACGGTTGGCTACTACAACAGACACAAATATATAGTATCGCGAATTTTGACCAATCCAGGTTAGAGCATTGGAAGTACAGATACTCTGTACAACAGGTGCAAATTCATCGGGTGAAACCGTATGAATTATACTTGAAGCGTCAGGGTTAAATCTTCCATAAAAGGTATCGATATAATATCTGTGAGACGAACTTCCTGGTACTCTGGCGTCGTGACTAAATGGATCCCAAGTGGTATACACAGTCAAGAGAAAGGCATAGTAGCGCATATGGATATTTCTCATATAGGTGTCCATTAAACTGATTAGCGAAAACAAATATACGCCAATTCTAGTAGCATTTTGGATTCCATAATATACATAATAAGTTGCTTGAAAATGGCCTTTTACAGCAGCTGGATGTGTAGCATAGTCTCTACTAGACATTCTGGGCGCCACAGTGAAATTTGTTTTGGAGGAGAGGGGGCTTACGCTATGGTCCACATGCTTCCATTCATTCATAGGCCCGACTGTTTCAGAGTCAGTCACTATCTGAGAAATAAAGTGCTCGAACCTGTGTGAATCATTGAGGGGTTTGATTTCATAGACAAGGTCATCAAACATTATGACCCCATTCAGGCCCCCATAACAAGTATCCAGAGTGACCATGGATTGAGGGATCCCCTCCAGGTAGCCAATATAGTAACAATCTGCAGGGAAAAACGGATAATCCATCTGTAAGGCTCCTTGGTCATCCTGAGTTGTCAGCAGCAAGTGCCTGGGCCAAATAAGTGTCTTTCTTCTCAGGTGGATGGTGTGTCTCTGGCCCCTGAAACGCAAGCTGTAGGAGAGCCGTCCTGGTGGTTGAAATCCCTTACCATGGTACGTCTCCTTCCGAGGAATGACCACCTCTGATGAGATAAAACGCCATGTGGGACGGCCTTGAAAACAGTGGCTTGGAACCAGGAGCAGCACCCAGACTGCTACCAGTAAGAGGGGGAGCCTGCGAGTCACAGGTCTTTCCACTGGCTTCATGCCCCAGGTCCGAGATAACATCCTGGATGAAGCTAGGCTAAAACCCTCTGCTGTGGCCCTGCCTGGTGGAGGAGACACTGACGGTGGACAAAAGGCTTCTTCAGGCTCCTAGCCCTGCTGGTTACCCAGACAACTTGAGGAGTTAGGTAACAATTACTGGGTGTGGCAGGAGTGAGCCTGGTGATGTTAGCTGAGATGGAGGTGAAGCGGGGTCCAAAGCAACATCTACGAAGTCCACTAGGAGAGAAAAGGCAGAAGAAGCAGAGGTGACTCCTCTGGACAGGCTCTGGGCATACAACATATCACGACCACATTTTCAGTCATCTGAGTCTGTTTGCTTCCCAGTGTTACTCTGGCTCTGTCTTTACAAGTCAATTTTCCTTTTTATTTTGTCTCATATTTCTCACATTTCTGGAAGTTGGAGGTAAACACTGTGAATATTACCCTTTTAGGTATGATTTTTTTTATTCTTCTAACTTACTTTTATTTGAGTTCATAGTTAACTATTTACAAATGGTTTTACCTTCTTGAGTTATACTTGGGAGTTTTGGGATTTCCACATGTTGAATTCTTTGGGATACTGTCTGAAACACCTCAGAACTCTAGAATTTTTAAAAATCCCATCTCTCGTGAGCATACTTTATCTCTGACCCTGTCTTAGTTCCAGCTGTTGGTCCCCTCCGACCCTTAGTATATTTCCTTCCGGAACATTGGGATTACTTCAAACATGCAGGCTGATCAGTTCTAAGTGGGGGATACCAGCAGCTGCCTTTTGTGTGAATGTACAAGAAGTATGTCACACACTTTCCCCAGGTTGTCATTAGGGCTTTCATATCTCTTAATTTTGTAGAAGGAGAAGCATCCTCTGGGTTTCCTCCAAAAATCTCAATAGAGAAAGGGGGCAATAAGTGACATCACCACGGAGTGTCTTGACAGGCCCTGTCTCAGACACATGACTAAAATCTGCAGCCACAGAGACAGGTTGTATGGCAGCAGGCATCTTATATGACATGAGAAAAACATGGGGTTTTATCAGTTTACCTCCTCTCAGAAGTCTCTATCTCCTCTAAGTGTACAGGCGAAAAAATCCTCTGCAGGACCACTGGAGTCAGATTGCACCTTCCTGCCCTCCCAGCCCAGTCTCCAGCCTACTGACCTGCCAGATTCCCATAAATAGGCCTCTGCTGCCGCCCTGTGGTTACGAGCGTCACTGCACCTAATGCCCATGGGAGGTTCTTAAGAGTAGGGAGGGAGGAAGTGGTTGGATGCCTGTCTGGTTGTGGTAACAGGAGATGAAAGCCCTGTTAGGCATTCATCAATTAGGGTGTGGGGTCATGTGCTCTATTATTGGTGACCAATTTGGGGACATGGGCTCATACTGCAGTTTGGGAAAGGCTTCTCAGGGCTCATGACCCCTTGTCGTTACTCTGAGGCTCTCTGCATGCCACCAGGCTGGACTCCCATGACCTATGTGGACAAATGACCACACAAAGCACAGCGTGGTTTTATGTCTAAAGTGAAGGGTGTACATGGTGTATCTACACAAGTAGGGAGTGCCAGAGCCAGCCTCTCCAGTCTCTCTGTCTGTCTCTATCCTTGTGTCTGTCTGTCTGTCTGTCTGTCTGTCTGTCTCTCTCTCTCTCTCTCTCACACACACACACACACACACACACACACACACACACACACACACACACACACACCCTGCTCCTACACCAGGCCCAACCCTGTCAGAGCACCTTGGAGTCAGGTCACAAAGGCAGGTCACTTCATGCCCCTGGCACAGATCACAGAGCAGATCTCAGATGCCTCCTGGTGACCAGATTCATCTTTGCATGCTCTGCCTGGCCAGCTCCAGAGAACTGGCTCACCCAGCTAAGTGGACTCTCAGGTGCAGGTGACAAAAACAGGCAGAGAGAGATGAGAGGTGAGAGGAGGGAGAGGGACAGAGGCAGGGAATGTTAAATGTTTACACAGCTGTGTTCCAATCCCTGACCTCTGATACCCACAGCACGAGAGTTCGAACATCACATTTTGAGGTTGGGCATAGGCAAGTGTAAATACTGGTGGAAATAAAGGCACTGAGATCTGGAGTTTTCATGATGGCTTCGAAGTCTCAATACTGACCCAACCCTTTCACTGATCCATTTCCAGCTCCCTTTGGACACATCCTTGTGGAATTCGAAAACATCAAGCTCCCCGCTTGTTTAGAAAGATCTCATCATTTGTGCTCCTCATCTTCCGCTGCCCCACGTAGGCTCTGGTCCTCCAGACCCTGATGTCTTCTCAGTGATTCAGGCTCTGCCTTGTTCCACAGCCACAAACCCCTACCTAAATGGTTTCTCTGTTGAGCCGTGGTCCCGAATCAATCCTCCTTAAGCAGGTATTTTGATTGTTTTTCCTCTGCTTCCATACTACAGAAGAGGAGTGGGCAAGCAGAAGCTGAGGCATGTCATATCACTCCAAGTACCCTCTCTCAGTCTCTAATATGCCTCCTTGTTTCCTACACTGCAGCCTCAAGAATCTTTAATTCACTCATCTAAGATGGCCACAGGTACTATAGTGTTATGAGATGAAATATAATTTATTAATTATCCCCAACAAGCCCCATAAACAACTACCATTAATCAGTGATCCCCATGGAACCGCTGGAGCATCCTCTTACTCTATTCTTGGCCTTACCAGGCCACCTCTGAGATTACAGAAGCTGTCTTGTTTTTCAGCCATAAAAACCTCCAGTCAGTCCACAGAAAGTCAGAAATATGCAGAATCTGTTAGAAGAGCATCTCTTGACTGACTTCAGCAGGGCAGCCTAGGCACCCAGCTTCCTCTGGGCCCATTCCCTGGCAGTCACACTGGTCCTGCCTGACTCTGTGGCCAGTTAACACTCCCACAGGGCTCACCCAGTGCAGAGCTGATGGCAGAGGCAGCAAGAACCTCCAGGCAGACAGTGCAAGCGCTGCCTGCAGCAGCAAGGTTCTAATTATGCTGTAGTCTCAAAGCTCATCCACTTTGCACCAGTCTCTGCACAGGCAACCACAACCAATGTAGCTGTCATCCTCCAGTATATATACTACACAAGAACTACTTCCAAGCACCGGGGAGCAAGTTTTAATGACATGTTTTATTTGTAACAATTTGCATGTTTCTGTTTAGGTAGTCTAGTGCTCATGGTAGGTAGAACAGTATTTATGGAGGCCAAGAAAGGGTACTGGGTCCTCCAGACTTACAGGTGGAGCTGACAATTGTGGGTGTCAAAAACTGAACCCCATTCCCTGCAGGAACAGAATGCTCTCTGAATCACTGAGATGTTTCTTCAGTGCCGGTAAGAGGGACCATGACCTTCCCTATCATATTTGCTGCAGCTTTGTTCACAATGGTGTAAATATCACTGTGAGCTGGATGAATGTAGAGAGCTGCTAGTAGCAATGGCTTTACCAGAGGATGTCACCATCAGGTGACAACTAGTGTTCAGCAGGTTGACCCACCAGGCGAATAACTCTCTGATGGGGAGCCCCACTTGGTAAGACCATGGAGTCACTGACTGAAAATGACTGGTTGCTCCTATCTGTAATTTCACATGTGCAAATACAGCTGGTATCTCCCCCTTATCATGCATTGTCATGAAATGTTTAGATGTAATCTCATGATTACAGCTCAGTCTTGTGGGCACATGTATTTGTGCATGGTCAGGAGAATAACTCCTCCTTACCCTGTGTTATTCTGGCATATAAAACAACTCTCACAGTACAGCCTTTGTTCCACACTACAGTAAGAAACTTAGAAGCCTGTTCTCTATAATTAGCTTACTGACAGGGCAATTTGGCCAGACAAGAGTCTCTGTGGATAGATCACAAGTAGGACTTTCACAGATTAGACACAAGGATGAAATTACAAAGTGTCTCACTTTGTTGATTCAAGGTCCTTCAGAGACTGAATTGCCCTGTGCTTCCTCTGCTGGCCGCTGATAATGTATTCACAGAATTCACCTGCTCTGACCCTTTAGCAATAATTATTTGTACAAATGTTCTAACCTCAGTTTATGATATAAAACTCAAGTTTCAATTAACTAAATGTTTATTTACTTAGGTCTCAAATAACAACTAATCAATTAACCAAGTCCAAAGAAAAAAGTTTTTTGTCCAGCTGACTGTGGATGTCACAGGCTGGGAAAGTGCCAAGCACCTTGTCCCTCCCTATGTGTCGCTGTGGTAAATGGCTTTGCACCTTATCCTCTCAAGGCATGTGCATTTGAACTTGAGAGGGCTTTGTAACTTTTCTTATTATGACAAAGAGTCTCCTGCTAGAAAGATGTGTTTAGCTGTGTAGGGAAGAGGAGCTAGGAAAAAATGAGCTGAAAAGAAGCTGTAGAATCAGAGCTGAGGAAGATTAAAAGAAAACGACCCTTAGAATGTGTATGAATCTTTCCCTTTCAGATAGATAGAAACTTATTTGTAAAGACCATCAGATTAAAAAAGTCTGATGCTCTAGAAATCCCCCTCAGATAAGAAAATTCTAGATTAGATTTCACTATGCTGTGGTTTATTCTATGAACCCTGTTGTATCTGTGGAGCTGGACTCAATGGCATATTTTAGGTGAACCTGAAAGGCATTTTATGAGTGACGGTCAGGCACCAAGAGAAGAAAAGGATATCATATCAAGTGGAAACTGAAAAAACTGACTTCAGGTTAACTACCACTGAGGAAAAATTGACCATGGCTTACACGCTATAGAGTGATGTCTAAACATTTATACTGGAAGTATTATTCAAACAGTGAGTTGTAGGAATTTTGACCACATTTAATATGATATTATATTCTTCATAAATGGAGAAAGTTGATTTTATGAGATATCCCCTCAAAACAATAACCGTGTAGTCACCGAGCAAAGAACACGTATGTAAAAACATAATGTAGGACAATGAGTTTCTTTTTTTCTTTATTAAGAAATTTTCTACTCACTTCATCTGCCATCCACAGATCTCCATCTTCCTTCCCCACCCTGCCCAGTTCTCTTTCTCAAGCTGCCCCACATCCCCACATCCCCCAAATTGAGGTCTCCCATGGGGAGTCAGCAAAGGCCAGCACACTGAGCCTAGGCAGGTCCAAGCCCCTTCCCACTGCACCAAGGCTGTGTGAGGTGTCACACCACAGGCAACGGCTTCCCAGAAGCCTGCCCATAGACAAGGGACAGATCCCGATCCCCCTGCCTGGGTGCACCCCAAACAGTTCGAGCCAAACAACTGTCTTCCATATCCAGAGGGCCTAATCCAGCCCCATGGAGTCTCCACAGCCACCAATCCACAGTTCATGGGCTTCCACTAGTGTGGCCTGTCATCTCTGCATGTCCTCCCATCATGATATCAACGTCCCTCGCCTGCAAAATCCCTCCTCTCTCTCATCAGTTGGATTCTTGCAGCTCAGTCTGATGCCTGGCTATGGGCCTC
Source organism: Peromyscus maniculatus bairdii (assembly GCF_049852395.1). Classification (NCBI taxonomy): domain Eukaryota; kingdom Metazoa; phylum Chordata; class Mammalia; order Rodentia; family Cricetidae; genus Peromyscus; species Peromyscus maniculatus. The sequence goes on along the minus strand of NC_134865.1, from coordinate 85,841,860 downwards.
TACATCTGCCTCCATTAGTCACCGGACAAAGGCTCTATGATGACAGCTAGGTTATTTTCTAGACCAGTCACTACAGTAGACTAGTCTAGGCACCCTCTGGACCATTGCCAGCAGACCAAGGTGGGGTCATCATTGTGGATTTCTCAGAGCTTCCCCAGCATCCTGCCTCTTCCTATTCCCATGATGTTTTCATCTATCATGATATCTCCCTCCCTGCCCTCCCACTCTGTCCCTGTTCCAGCTCAGCTCTCCCATTTTTCTGTTCTCATCCCCCACTCCTTGCCCTCTGCCACCCCCCTCACCCAGTCTGCTTATGTAGATCTCATCCACTTTTCCTTCACAGGGTCATCCATGTGTCCCCCCTAGTGTCTTTCCCTGTTAGCTAGCCTCTCTGAAGTTAGGGCTGCAGTCTGGCTATCCCTTCCCTCATATCTAGTATCCACTAATGAGTGAGTACATACTATGTTTGTCCTTCTGAGTCTGGGTTACCTCATTCAAGATGATAATTTCTAGTTCAATCCATTTGACTGCAAATTTCAAGGTATCATCGATTTTACTGCTGAGTAGTACTCCATTGTGTATATGTGCCACATTTTCTTTATTCATTCTTCAGTTGAGGGGCATCTAGGTTGTTTCCAAGTTCTGGCTATTATGAATAATGCTGATATAAACATAGCTAAGCACGTGTCCTTGTGGTATGATTGAGAATTCCTTGGGTATATGCCCAAGAGTGGTATAACTGGGTCTTGAGGAAGAATGATTCCCAATTTTCTGAGAAACTGCCATACTGATTTCCAAAGTGGCTGTACAAGTTTGCATTCCCACCAACAGTGGAGGAGTGTTTCCCTTGCTCCACATCCTCTCCAACATAAGCTGTCTGCAGTGTTTTTGATCTTAGCCATTCTGACAGTCATAAGGTGGTATCTAAGAGTTGTTTTGATTTGCATTTCCCTGATGATTAAGGATGTTGAGCAATTCTTTAAATGTCTTTCAGCCATTTGAGATTCTTCTGTTGAGAATTCTCTGTTTAGCTCTGGAGTTCCCTCATTGTCTCTAGGACAACAATACATGGCTGTGTCTTCACTTTGCCAACTGCTCAATTAAAAAAAAAAAAAAAAAAAAAAAAAAAAACCTTTGCTCTTGGAGGTGTCCCTGCTGAACTGTAATTTTTTCCTGTCCAAGCCTGCGATCAGGACCCTGTGTCCACATCCTATAATTCGTTCTGAAGACATGTATTTCTGTGCATTATGACAGATCCTAGACCTTCATGTCAGAGTGTCCAGGAAGTTGAGAGTATGTGGGGATTTGAGGATTTCCTGTTGGTAAGTGGTACTAAAAGTTAGCAGTGTGTTGTTACCTGGGCCTCTAAGGCCTATGGGTCAGTTGGAGTGTCTCTGACAGGTGGAGGGTGGTGGCATTCATGATTTTTATGTTTGATGTATTTGTTAAAAGTACATTTAATTAACATATACATGGTATGTGCTGATTTTCAGCAAAGTGGGATACAAAGATGTTCCTCAGTACAGATTCCTCACTTTTGAAGACACACAAAGGTAGGCTGAAAGTGACAGGTTGGATAAAAACTATTCACTAGTATGGAAAACAGAGTGGCCAGGAAATTTTGCTTACATTAGGAAAATTCAGTCAATGTCTGTACAAATGGAACAAAGAACAGAGTCCAATGAGCAATGAGTGAACTCATGAAGAGCATGACCATTGTAAGCAAATGTTACCCAAGATGGCTAACATAATCATATGAGGCTATCATGAAAGGGCCTTCAGAGAAATAATGACTGTTTTTCTGTCCACCACTATAATAATATTTTCATTGGTATTAACTCACTTGAAAACTCTTCATAATGTACATATTAGTATGCATAGATTATTATATTCCCACATTGGCTCAATAATTATTGTTAAAAAGGTATCCAATGTAACTTCTGACCCACTTTTACTCATGGACAGTTGCCATGCTGTCCAACCTAAGTGGAAGATCTTGGGATATGAGAACCATAAGCACAATTTACTGAAGGTGTCTTTGTGAGCCCTCACACCTCAGACTTCACTTAGAGAGAACCCATCAGTGAGAGACAGTGCAGCAGTGGGATATTGACATTATCATGGAAATTCTATAAACTATTTTAATTGAAAATGTCACTTCCTGTAACTTACTCACACAGAAGTGAGATTGCTCGGTCACATGGTCTCAGAAATGTAATTCTTTGAGGGACCTCCAAACTTTACACAGCACGGGAACACCTTCCTCTTCCTATTCACAACACTTATTTTCATTATTTCCTTTAGTAAATGGCATTCATATCATTGGATGGAAGGTAATTTATCTTTTGGGATTTAATTTCCATTTGTTTGTAGATTAGAGTGTGAGCTTTATGCAGCCTCTTCTGCTCACGTGTATGGGCCAAGATGAAGGATTCCTATCAGAGGATGGAGGTTAGAAAGATGGCTGCTGACAAGGCCATCACTTTTCACCTTCATATCCCCTGAGCTATGTGTTATCTTGATGACTCAAATCTCACTCAGATAACTGATAGAAATGAGTTCTACTTGAGAAGAAAAGTGAAACTGATCTCTTGGATGAGACAAACAGGAGTTAACAGGAGTAGTGATGATTCAAACAGAATATTTATTAATGAAAATGAGGAATGTATTTCTGAAATATTAACTTTTGAATCAAAGCCTCATTTATACTACAGAAATTCTCACACTGAGTTAACTCCCAGCACTGGAAGTGAATATTTCAAATATTTCATTTTTAATTGTGCGTATATGCTTCTGTGTATTGTAGTGCTAATGAAGGCCAAAGAGGGTTCTCAGTCCTTTGTATTTACAGGTGGATATGAGGTGACCAATGTGAGTGTCGGGAACAATAATCCTTCTAACCACTGAGCTGCTTCTCCAGCACCTGGATTATCAGTCATAACCTCACCTCTCATGTTTACTGCAGCTCTGTTCACAAAGTGCTGAATATCATAGGAAGCTGGATAAAGACGGAGGACATTTTATAAATGACAGCTAGAAAGCAAGGCAACATAAGGACCTCTTCTCAAGTAGAACCTAAAAATCTGGTCTCAGGCAAAGTCACATGGAGAGTAGAATGACCCTGGCTTAGACGTTATAGGGAGTAGCATAATCGATTCCATGGGAAAGATTATTACAAATATTAAGTTGAATGGATGTTGACCACAGTTCATAACAACAAATTTTGTTTTTAAAAATGGAGAGAATAGATCTTACCAAGTATGCCCTTAAACAATAAAGTTATGGTCATTCAACACTGGACATGCATTTGAAAACATCCCCTAAGACAGGGTGATTACAGACATCTTAAACTTCATTTAACATAAGGAGTAGTTCATGTTAATATAATTTCAGGCAGGAAAGGAATGAACCCATTACCAAAATCTTTTTGGTGGTCCTAATTCACACAGTGCTCCACTGAGGTTCTTGAAAATTGTCAATTCAAATTCTTTTTTTTATTATTATTATTATTATTATTATTATTATTATTATTATTTTACAACACCATTCAGTTCAACATAATAGCCACAGAATCCCCTGTTCTCCCCCTCTCGCCCACCCCTCCCCCCAGCCCACCCCCCATTCCCACCTCCTCCAGATCAAGGTCTCCCCCGAGGACCGGGGTTGACCTGGTAGACTCAGTCCAGGCAGGTCCATTCCCCCCTCCCAGACCGAGCCAAGTGTCCCTGCATAAGTCCCAGGATTCAAACAGCCAACTCATGCAACGAGCCCAGGACCTGGCACCAATGCACAGCTGCCTCCCAAACAGATCAAGCCAACTGACTGTCTCACCCATTCAGGGGGCCTGATCCAGTTGGGGGCCCCTCAGCCTTTGGTTCATAGATCCTGTGCTTCCATTCATTTGGTTATTTGTCCCGGTGCTTTATCCAACCTTGGCTTCAACAATTCTCGCTCATATAAATCCTCTTCTTACTCACTAATTAGACTCCCAGTGCTCCACCAGGGGCCCAGCCGTGGATGTCTGCCTTCAGATTCCTCAGTCCTTGGATGGGGTTTGTGGCACCACTATTTGGGTGTCTGGCCATCCCATCACCAGAGTAGGTCAGTTCCTGCCGTCTCGCGACCATTGCCAGCAGACTTTTGAGGGGGTATCTTTGTGGATCTCCGTGGGCCTCCCTAGCTCTCTGCTTCCTCCCCTTCTCACCTTCTCATGTGGTCTTCATTTACCATGGTCTCCTATTCCTTGTTCTCCCTCTCTTTTCTTGATCCAGCTAGGATCTCCCACTCTTTCCCTCGACTGTCGCCCTTCATTGTTCCCACTCATGACCAGGCTGTTCATGTAGATCTTGTCCATTTCTCCGTGTCTTTTTTGGGGTCCCGTTTTCCAGGTAGCCTCACTGGTGATGTGAGTAGCAGTCTAGTCATCCTTGTTCCACATCTAGCATCTTCCTATGAGTGAGTACATACCATATTTGTCTTTCTGAGTCTGGGTTACCTCACTCAGGATGATTTTTTTTAGATCCATCCATTTGCCTGCAAACCGTGTGATGTCGTTGTTTTTCTCTGCTGAGTAGTATTCCATTGTGTATATGTGCTACAATTTATTTATCCATTCTTCAGTTGAAGGGCATCTAGGTTGTTTCCAGGTTTTGGCTATTACAAACAATGCTGATATGAACATAGCTGAGCAAGCGCTCTTGTGGTATGATTGAGCATTTCTTGGGTATATGCCCAGGAGTGGTATAGCTGGATCTTGGGGGAGATTGATTCCCAATTTTCTAAGAAAGCGCCATATTGATTTCCAAAGTGGTTGTACAAGCTTGCATTCCCACCAGCAGTGGAGGAGAGTTCCCCTAGTTCCACATCCTCTCCAGCATAAAGTGTCTTCAGTGTTTTTCATCTTAGCCACTCTGACAGGCGTAAGGTGGTATCTCACAGTTGTCTTGATTTGCATTTCCCTGATGATTAGGGAAGTTGAGCAATTCCTTAAATGTCTTTCAGCCATTTGGGATTCCTCTGTTGAGAATTCTCTGTTTAGTTCTAAAGCCCATTTCTCAATTGGACTGTTGGTCCTTTTGATGTCTAATTTCTTGAGTTCCTTATATATTCTGGATATCAGTCCTCTGTCAGATGTGGGGTTGGTGAAGATCTTTTCCCATTCTGTAGGCTGTCGCTTTGCCTTGTTGACCGTATCCTTTGCTCTACAAAAGCTTCTCAGTTTCAAGAGGTCCCATTGATTGATTGTTTGTCTCAGTGTCTGCGCTACTGGTGTTATATTTAGGAAGTGATCTCCTATGCCAAGGCGTTCAAGACTATTTCCTACTTTTTCTTCTAGCAGGTTCAGAGTAGCTGGATTTATGTTGAGGTCTTTGATCCACTTGGACTTAAGTTTTGTGCACGGTGACAGATATGGATCTATTTGCAGCCTTCTACACGTTGATATCCAGTTATGCCAGCACCATTTGTTGAAGATGCTTTCTTTTTTCCATTGTACACTTTTGGCTTCTTTGTCAAAAATTATATGTCCATAAGTGTGTGGGTTAATGTCAGGGTCTTCAATTCGATTCCATTGGTCCACATGTCGGTTTTTATGCCAATACCAGGCTGTTTTTATTACTGTAGCTCTATAGTAGAGCTTGAAGTCGGGGATTGTGATGCCTCCAGAAGTTGTTTTATTGTACAGGTTTCTTTTAGCTATCCTGGGTTTTTTGTTTTTCCATATGAAGTTGAGTATTGTTCTTTCCAATTCTGTGAAGAATTGTGTTGGTATTTTGATGGGGATTGCATTGAATCTGTAAATTGCTTTTGGTAAGATTGCCATTTTTACTATGTTAACCCTGCCTATCCATGAGCATGGAAGATCTTTCCATTTTCTGAGATCTTCTTCAATTTCTTTTTTCAGGGACTTAAAGTTCTTGTCATATAGGTCCTTCACTTGCTTGGTTAGTGTTACCCCAAGGTATTTTATGTCATTTTTGGCTATTGTAAAGGGTGATGTATCTCTAATTGCCTTCTCAGCTTCTTTGTCCATTGTATATAGGAGGGCTACTGATTTTTTTGAGTTGATTTTGTATCCTGCTATGTTGCTGAAGGTGTTTATAAGCTTTATCAATTCCTGGGTGGAATCTTTGGGGTCACTCAAGTATACTATCATGTCGTCTGCAAATAGGGAAAGCTTGACTTCTTCCTTTCCAATTTGAATCCCCTTAATCTCCTTATGTTGTCTTATTGCTCTGGCTAGAAATTCAAGTACTATATTGAATAAGTATGGGGAGAGTGGACAGCCTTGTCTCGTTCCTGATTTTAGTGGAATTGCTTTGAGTTTCTCTCCATTTAATTTGATGTTGGCTGTTGGTTTGCTATATATTGCCTTTATTATGTTTAGGAATGTTCCCTGTATTCCTGATCGCTCCAAGACTTTTATCATGAAGGGGTGTTGGATTTTGTCAAATGCCTTTTCTGCATCTAGTGAGATGATCATGTGGTTTTTTTCTTTGAGTTTGTTTATATGGTGTATTACATTAATGGACTTTCGTATGTTGAACCACCCTTGCATCCCTGGGATGAAGCCTACTTGATCATGGTGGATAATTGTTCTGATGTGTTCTTGGAGTCTGTTTGCCAGTATTTTATTGAGTATTTTTGCATCAATGTTCATGAGGGAGATCGGTCTGTAGTTCTCTTTCTTTGTTGCATCCTTGTTTGGTTTAGGAATCAGGGTAATTGTAGCCTCATAGAAGGAGTTTGGTAATGTTCCTTCTGTTTCTATTATGTGGAACAATTTAGAGAGTATTGGTATTAACTCTTCTTTGAAGATCTGGTAGAATTCTGCGCTGAAACCATCTGGTCCTGGGCTTTTTTTGGTTGGGAGACCTTTAATGACTGTTTCTATTTCCTTAGGGGTTATTGGACTATTTAAATAGTTTATCTGGTCTTGATTAAACTTAGGTATGTGGTATCTATCCAGAAAAATGTCCATTTCTTTTAGGTTTTCCAGTTTTGTGGAGTAGAGGTTTTTGAAATATGACCTTATAATTCTCTGGATTTCCTCAATGTCTGTTGTTATGTCCCCCTTTTCATTTCTGATTTTGTTGATTTGGATTCTCTCTCTCTGTCTTTTGGTTAGTTTGGATAAGGGCTTGTCTATCTTGTTGATTTTCTCAAAGAACCAACTCTTTGTTTCATTAATTTTTTGTATTATTCTCTTTGTTTCTAATTTATTAATTTCACCTCTCACTTTGATAATTTCCTGGCGTCTATTCTTCCTGGGAGACTTTGCTTCTTCTTGTTCTAGAGCTTTCAGATGTGCTGTTAATTCACTAGTGTGCGATTTCTCCAACTTCTTTATGTGGGCATTTAGTGCTATGAATTTCCCTCTTAGCACTGCTTTCATAGTGTCCCATAAGTTTGGGTATGTGGTGTCTTCATTTTCATTGATCTCTAGGAAGTCTTTAATTTCTTTCTTTATTTCTTCCTTAACCCATTGGTGATTCAGTTGAGCATTATTCAGTTTCCATGAGGTTGTAAGTTTTCTGTAGTTTTTGTTGTTGTTGAAATCTAGCTTTAAACCATGGTGATCTGATAGAACACAGGAGGTTATTCTGATTGTTTTGTATCTGTTGAGATTTGCTTTGTGGCCAAGTATGTGGTCGATTTTAGAGAAAGTTCCATGGGGTGCTGAGAAGAAAGTATATTCTTTCTTGTTAGGATGGAATGTTCTGTAGATATCTATTAGGTCCAATTGGGTCATGACATCGGTTAAGTCCTTTATTTCTCTGTTAAGTTTCGATTTGGGAGATCTGTCCAGTGGTGAAAGTGGGGTGTTGAGATCTCCCACTATTAATGTGTGGGGTTTTATATGTGGTTTAAGCTTTAGTAATGTTTCTTTTACATATGTGGGTGCCCTTATGTTTGGGGCATATATGTTCAGAATTGAAACTTCATCTTGGTCGATCTTTCCTGTGACCAGGATGTAATGTCCTTCTTGATCTCTTTTGATTGATTTTAGTTTGAAGTCTATTTTGTTGGATATCAGGATGGCTACCCCTGCTTGTTTCTTAAGACCATTTGATTGAAAGGTCTTTTCCCAGCCTTTTATTCTTAGGTAGTGTCTATCTTTGAATTTGAGATGTGTTTCTTGTATGCAGCAGAAGGATGGGTCCTGCTTTCGTATCCATTCTGTAAGTCTATGTCTTTTTATAGGTGAATTAAGTCCGTTGATATTAAGGGATATTAATGACCAGTGATTCTTCATCTCTGTTATTTTTGGTGGTAGTGTGTGTGTACTTCTCTTCTTTGGGGTTTACTGTTGTGGCTTTATCTATTGCCTGTGTTTTCAAGTGTGTATCTGACTTCCCTCGGTTGGAATTTTCCTTCTAGTGCTTTCTGTAGGGCTGGGTTTGTGGATAGGTATTGTTTAAATCTGGCTTTGTCTTCGAATGTCCTGTTCCTTCCGTCTATGATGATTGAAAGTTTTGCTGGGTATATTAGTCTGGGCTGACATCCATGGTCTCTTAGTGTCTGCATTACATCTGTCCAGGTCCTTCTGGCTTTCAAAGTCTCCATTGAGAAATCGGGTGTTATTCTGATGGGTTTACCTTTATAGGTCACTTGGCCTTTTTCCTTGGCTGCTCTTAATATTCTTTCTTTATTCTGTACATTTAGTTGTTTAATTATTATGTGTCGAGGGGACTTTTTTGGGGGGTCTAGTCTGTTTGGTGTTCTATAGGCTTCTTGTATCTTCATAGGCATTTCCTTCTTTAAGTTGGGAAAGTTTTCTTCTATAATTTTGTTGAATATATTTTCTGTGCCTTTGAGTTGGTATTCTTCACCTTCTTCTATCCCTATAATTCGTAAGTTTGGTCTTTTTATGGTGTCCCAGATTTCTTGGACATTTTGGTTCATGACTTTGTTGGCTTTAGTGTTTCCTTCGACTGATGGAACTATTTCTTCTACTGTATCTTCAATGCCAGAAATCCTCTCTTCCATCTCTTGCATTCTGTTGGTTATACTTGCATCCAAAGTTCCTGATCTTTTACTCAGGTTTTCTATTTCCAGCATTCCCTCTGTTTGTGTCTTTTTCATTTTTTCAATTTCCCTTTTCAGATCTTGGACTGTTTCCTTTGTTTGTTTCATTGCTTTTTCATGATTTTCTTTCAGTGCTTTATTGTTTTCTTCCAGGATTTTAATGTTTTCTTCCAGGACTTTATTGTTTTCTTGGAGGGCTTTATTGTTTTCTTCTAATTTGTTTGCCCTTTCCTCTAGTTGTTTACAGCGTTCTTCCAATTTTCTTGTCTTTTCCTCTACACAAGCCTCTACCTTCTTCATGAAGTTACTCATAAGGCTACTTTCTTCTGCTTCTTCCAATTTTTGGTGTTCAGGTCTAGATGTTGGAGGCGAGCTAGGTTCTGGTGATGCTGTATTGCTCTTCATTTTGCTGTATGTACTTCTGCTTTGACGTCTGCCCATCTCCTTGTGATTCCTTCTTGGTCTTATCAGTGGACTTGTTTCACAAAGATCTGACAGACTCAGGAAGACTCTCTCTCTTGTCCAAAAGGGAGTTCTCTTGTCCAACTCTTTGGTCCAGAAGGGAAGTCAGGGGCAAGCTCTGGTCCAGAATGGCAGTCGGGGACAGGCTGGGAGCTGGGGGCCGGTCTCTAAGTCTCAGGAAGTGGGTGGGGTCTTGGGCAGATGGGCGTGGGGGTAGGGCGCGGAGACTGCAGGGGCTGCCGGGGGCTTGGAAATGGGGATCCCTCCCGGTGGGGCTAGAAGGGGAGCTGCCCAGTGGCCAGAACCCGGCGCCAAGCTGGGCAGGTCCTCCCGGGGTGGCTGGTGGCCAGGGATGGGGTCCGGGCTGGACCCAGGCACTCACCTCTGGTCCAGAAGGGAAGTCGTCAGGGGCAGGCTGGGAGCTGGGGGCCGGTCTCTAAGTCTCAGGAAGTGGGTGGGGTCTTGGGCAGAAGGGCGTGGGGGCAGGGCGCGGAGACTGCAGGGGCTGCCGGGGGCTTGGAAATGGGGATCCCTCCCGGTGGGGCTAGAAGGGGAGCTGCCCGGTGGCCAGAACCCGGCGCCAAGCTGGGCAGGTCCTCCCGGGGTGGCTGGTGGCCAGGGATGGGGTCCGGGCTGGACCCAGGCACTCACCTCTGGTCCAGAAGGGAAGTTGTCGGGGGCAGGCTGGGAGCTGGGGGCCGGTCTCTAAGTCTCAGGAAGTGGGTGGGGTCTTGGGCAGAAGGGCGTGGGGGCAGGGCGCGGAGACTGCAGGGGCTGCCGGGGGCTTGGAAATGGGGATCCCTCCCGGTGGGGCTAGAAGGGGAGCTGCCCGGTGGCCAGAACCCGGCGCCAAGCTGGGCAGGTCCTCCCGGGGTGGCTGGTGGCCAGGGATGGGGTCCGGGCTGGACCCAGGCACTCACCTCTGGTCCAGAAGGGAAGTCGTCAGGGGCAGGCTGGGAGCTGGGGGCCGGTCTCTAAGTCTCAGGAAGTGGGTGGGGTCTTGGGCAGAAGGGCGTGGGGGCAGGGCGCGGAGACTGCAGGGGCTGCCGGGGGCTTGGAAATGGGGATCCCTCCCGGTGGGGCTAGAAGGGGAGCTGCCCGGTGGCCAGAACCCGGCGCCAAGCTGGGCAGGTCCTCCCGGGGTGGCTGGTGGCCAGGGATGGGGTCCGGGTTGGACCCGGGTACTCACCTCTGGTCCAGAAGGGAAGTCTTCGGGGGCAGGCTGGGAGCTGGGGGCCGGTCTCTAAGTCCCAGGAAGTGGGTGGGGTCTTGGGCAGATGGGCGTGGGGGCAGGGCGCGGAGACTGCAGGGGCTGCCGGGGGCTTGGAAATGGGGATCCCTCCCGGTGGGGCTAGAAGGGGAGCTGCCCGGTGGCCAGAACCTGGTGCCAAGTTGGGCAGGCCTCTCAGGAGTGGTTGGTGGCCAGGGATGGGGTCCGGGCTGGACCCAGGCACTCACCTCTGGTCCAGAAGGGAAGTCGTCGGGGGCAGGCTGGCTCAAATTCTTTTTTTTTTAACACTATTAGATTATGGGGGTATTACTATATTTAACTTCCTAAAATGTAAACATAATGTATATTACATAATTGTTTATTATACTACTAATTTCATAACTATAAGTTGGATATATGATTTACTAAATTTCTCGGATCCTTCTAATTATATAAAATACTGTAGAAGTCTCAGAAATTTAAATTTAATTTAAATATGTGCTGAAAGAGAGGCTGTAGTTGTTAAGGAGTATGCACCATGAAGGGGAGGCCTGTTCTGCACTGGAACAATAGGAAGGGCCAGAGCCCACCCAGCTAAGCATCCAATTTGAGAAAAGAAAATGCCTAAAGTGTAGCTTGCTCCAAAAAGTTATTGTTTCACCATACAAAATCTGATTCAATTGTGGTCAAAGTAGCCAGGGCACATTCGATGCTTTCAGTTGAACTGTATGACCTTTCCTTACCACAGTTATGAACTCTTCCTCTGGATCCATACACCAAAGCAAAGTTGCTTTGGATCACGGATTTCTATCACAGCATCAGATATACAACTAATATGTCATGCAAGACCTGACTTGGCTCTGTTATACAGCAGAGTTGAGCTACCCAGAGGACACTGAAGCCAACTCACCATGTTCCCGAGACTCTTACTGTGACCAGCCTGTCAGAGCTCTTAAAGGAAGGCTCAGGTTTTCTGAAAACCATTTGAGCATTTCAAAGGGGTAAAAAACATGAACCAAAGAAGTGAATTTGACACTCTTGCTTCTTCTCTGGGTGGATCATGGACCAAAAAAAATCTCATCCTTTTCTATTTCCAATTGTCTTCATAAACCCTGAATGAATGGCATAGCATGATTTCCCTTACACTGGTCCTCTCAAGAAGGAGGTAACATTCAATGGATCACAGGCATCCTTTGTTTCCCAGGAGACATGTTAGCAGTTCATAGAAGACTGCCATTTATCACGATGTACAATATGTCACAATGTACAATTTGTGCAACAGATGCCTTTTGGTTAATTTGGCTAGGGGTTTGTCTATCTTGTTGATTTTTTCAAAGAACCAACTCTTTGTTTCATTGATTTTTTGTATTGTTCTCTTGTTTTCTATTTCGTTGATTTTAGCCCTCAATTTGATTATTTCCTGGTGGCTATTTCTCCTGGGTGAGTTTGTTTCTTTTTGTTCTAGAGCTTTCAGTTGTGCTGTTAATTCATTGGTATGGGATTGCTCCATCTTCTTTATGTGTGCATTTAGAGCTATGAATTTTCCTCTTAGCACTGCTTTCATAGTGTCCCATAAGTTTGGGTATGTTGTAATTTCATTTTCATTGGATTCTAGGAAATCTTTAATTTCTTTCTTTATTTCTTCCTTGACCCATTGATGTTTCAGGTGGGCATTATTCAGTTTCCGTGAGTTTGTGGGTCTTCTATAATTTTTGTTGTTGTTGAGGTCTAACTTTAAGGCATGGTGGTCTGATAAGATACAGGAGGTTATTCCAATTTTTTTGTATCTGTTGAGATTTGTTTTGTGGCCAAGCATGTGGTCAATTTTTGAGAAGGTTCCATGGGGTGCTGAGAAGAAGGTATATTCTTTTGTGTTAGGATGGAATATTCTGTAGATATCTATTAGGTCCATTTGAGTCATAACATCTGTTAGGTCCTTTATTTCTTTGTTAAGTTTCAGTCTGGTAGATCTATCTTTTGGTGAGAGTAGTGTGTTAAAATCTCCCACTACTAATGTGTGGGGTTTGATGTGCGTTTTAAACTTTAACAGTGTTTATTTTATGAATGTGGGTGCTTTTGTATTTGGAGCATAAATGTTTAGAATCGAGACTTCATCTTGGTTGATTTTTCCCGTGATAAATATGTAATGTCCATCCTGGTCTCTTTTGATTGATTTTAGTTTGAAGTCTATTTTATTAGATATTAGGATAGCTACACCAGCTTGTTTCTTAGATCCATTTGCTTGGAAAGCCTTTTCCCAGCCCTTTACTCGGAGGTAGTGTCTGTCTTTGAAGTTAAAGTGTGTTTCTTGTATGCAGCAGATGGATGGGTCTTGTTTTCTTATCCATTCTGTTAGCCTGTGTCTTTTTATATGTGAGTTGAGACCATTGATATTGATGGATATTAATGACCAGTGATTGTTAATTCCTGTTATTTTTTGTGGTTGTGTTGTGTTGTCCTTCTGTGGTGTATGTTGGTGTGGGATTATCTATTGCTTGATTTTTCATGGATGCGTTTAGCTTCTTTGGGTTGAATTTTCCCTTCTAGTGCTTTCTGTAGGGCTGGGTTTGTGGACAGGTATTGATTAAATCTGGTTTTATCCTGGAATATTTTGTTTACCCCACCTATGGTGATTGAGAGTTTTGCTGGGTATAATAGTCTGGGTTGGCATCCGTGGTCTCTTAGTGTCTGCATGAGATTTGTCCATGATCTTCTAGCTTTCATAGTCTCTATTGAGTAGTCTGGTGTTATTCTGATGGGTTTGCCTTTATATGTTACTTGGTCTTTTTCCTTTGTGGCTCTTAATATTTTTTCTTTGTTCTGTGTGTTTAGTGTTTTGATTATTATGTGGCGAGGGGACTTTTTTTTTTTTTTTTTTTTTTTTTGGATCCAGCCTATTCGGTGTTCTGTAAGCTTCTTGTATCTTCATAGGTATATCTTTCTTTAGGTTAGGAAAGTTTTCTTCTATGATTTTGTTGAATATATTTTTTTGCCTTTGAGTTGGTATTCTTCTCCTTCTTCTATCCCTATTATTTTTAGGTTTGGTCTTTTCATGGTGTCCCAAATTTCCTGGACATTTTGTGTTACTACTTTTTTGTCTTTAGTGTTTTCTTTGACTGATGAATCTATTTTCTCTATAATGTCTTCAGTGTCAGAGATTCTCTGTTCCATCTCTTGCATTCGGTTGGTTATGCTTGTTTCTGTAGTTCCTGTTCATTTAGTCAGGATTTCTATTTCCAGCATTCCCTCAGCATGTGTTTTCTTTATTGTCTCAAATTCATTTTTCAGATCTTGGAATGTTTCTTTCATCTGTTTAATTGCTTTTTCTTGGCTTGATTTGATTTCTTCCCATTTTTTGTTCGCTTTTTCTTCCATTTCTTTAAGGGAGTTTTTTATTTCCTCTTTAATGGAGTTTTTCATTTCCTCTTTAAGGGAAGTTTTTATTTTCTCTTTAAGGGAGTTTTTCATTTCCTCTTTAAGGAAAGTTTTTATTTCCTCTTTAAGGTAGTTTTTCATTTCCTCTTTAAGGAAAGTTTTTATTTCCTCTTTGAGGGAATGATTTATTTCTTCTTTAAGGGTCTCTATCATCTTCTTAAAGTCATTTTTAGGGTTGATTTCTTCTGATTCTTCTGTCATGGTATGTTTAGGTCTTGCAGGTGTAGAATCACTAGGTTCTGATGTTGCCATATAGGTCTTTATGTTGTTGCCTGTATTTTTCCACTGGCATTTACTCATCTCTTCCTCTGGGCGGTGCAGGTGGTGTCTGTGTCTGAGAGTGCCTCTCTTGTTCTAATTTTTAGTCTTGGTTTAGTAGGGGTTCTTGGTTAAATTGGTGCTATTGGGCTGTTTCTTCAGGGGCAGCTGATTTCAGTTGGTGAGTTATATACTTATGATTCTGGTGATCTGGTTTGGCGGCTGGGTAGCGCCTTCTTCTGTGTTCCCAGGTCATGTTTTGTTCATTCGTCAACTCCTCAGCTGATCTTGTTTCTTCAGACTTCAAACTGTAGGCATCTGAATCCTCTCCCAGATGGGTTTCAGTTGAGCAGGGTAGTCTCACCAACACCTCCAAGTTGTTGGGTTTCACAGGATCAGCATTTGGTCCCAGGGTTGTCCTCAGACAGAGTGTTCAGATTCACTCTGGTTCCGACCCACGGAGATAGCTTCTTCCCCAGGTGTTGGGGTTAGGGACATCCCTATTCCAAGCTGCGCCTGCTTGTATTCGCCGCTGGGCCTGTCTACCTCTGTGGACCACCGCTGGACCTATATGTTTCTGCCAGCTGCTGCCGGGCCTGAATGTCCCTGTCAGCCACCACCGCTGGGCCCATCTACCTCTGCAGGCTGCCCCTGGGCCTATCTACCTGTGCAGGCCTCCACCACAGGCCTACCTGCGTCTGCTTGTCTCCGCTGCTGGGCCTGTACACCTCTGTGGGCTGCCACTGGGCCTATATGATTCTGCCAGCTGCTGCTGGGCCTGAATGTCCCTGTCGGCGGCCACTGCTGGGCCTGTCTACCTCTGCGGGACTCCACCACAGGCCTACCTGCATCTGCTTGTCTCCGCCGCCGGGCCTGCCTACCCGATGCTGTACTTCTTAATAAACTTGCTTTTAACATCATTTTTATGCAAGACTTCCTGGTTCCAACTTACCTGTCTTATTTATTTTATCATATCTGGTCCTGCCCTTCATGACCCTTTTATAGGAGTATTCATTCTACCAATAGCTTTGGAGTATCAGCCTTATGGTGTAGTAAGTTGACTGGTTTTGTGACTGCTTAAATCTGAGGAAGGAGTGCCCACACACACTCTCTTAGGATTCTACCTGTTTCATAATGATGCCATTGAGACAATAAATATCACTCAAAGATTGGCTTTGGACTACAAACTGCTCAAGACAATTCCAAGGTGGCTGGCTGAGATGGTCCACCATCTTATACCTCTAGCCAGAAGTTCATACAAGCCTTGCCCATTACTCTGAGACTGGCTACAAATATCACAGCCTGTCCTAATGAGATTTAACCATAGTTTTAGTTTTTTTTAACAGCATCCCACAGAGATACCATCACTCTCTAGATAGCAGGAAGCAATTCTAAGAGAACAATACCCCCTCTTCCAACAGGTTTTGTTTTCTCAGTGTTATGTACAGTTGTCATCTGTCAGGGGTTGGTTATATATTGTAATAGGGCTAGGGGTAAAACAATAAAGTTTAGACTCAGGAATTTCTTTTGGAAAAGGAAAAAAGGGGATAGATAGGAGAGGGTAATAAAGTAGATTATTGTACCTACTTGTAAACTAATTCAGCAACTATCAACTTTAGATAATTTGTGTTAGTATGGATTCTTGTATATTGATACACATGTAAAATTATTTTTCTATTTCTGTTTAAGTTAATTTATATATTGATACAAATTCAAAACTATATTTGTCATAGTGTACATATGTTCCTTCTTCTGTTAATAATATCTTTGTATGTTCATACAAATGTAATATTATACTTGTCATACTGTATGTATGTTCTATTTCTGTTTAGTATATTTTGTATATTGATACATATTAAGGATACTGTTGTCATATTACACTATACATTTGTACCTCTGATTAAGACATTTTGTATATTGCCAATTTGAGGTCATTGTCCTTATACTGTACATCTGTTCACAGAGTGTATATTTTTATATGTGAAGTCTTAGTATTTAAGCTATTTAGGTTGATAACAATTGTAGGTTAATAGTCACCCATGCTTGTCATACTTAAATTCATGTTAGGTCTTCTAGATATACAGAAATATATTTCAGGTAGATAGGTAATCTTTGAACCCTTCATAGACCTAGAAAATATATGATTTAAATGTTTTAATAACTTATAATTCTATTGATGTGAGACATAATTGCTCCTTGAAGCACCAATCTATTTCCGAGAGGATGTTGGTCATTGAAGACACTCCATATGGAATTTCTTCTTCTTGGCAAAATGGCCAGTTGGACAAAGAACTGCCCTTGCCTCCACTGCTGACAGTAAGCAAGCTGTCCATTCAAGACAAGCAGGACACAAGGAAAAGTGACTACTGAAATTTGCCAAGAGAGGATAGAACAGTCTTTCAAAATTCCCTCCTTCTGAAAATGGTCTGGATCTGCCAGCACCCATTGGACAAAGAGGTGAGTCTTTTTTCTCTTCTAGCCAATCACCCCAGCCTCTAGGCTTTGGGCCCAGGGACACAAACCCATGCCTTCACACCCCCACCTGGTGATGGCCCAGTTTTAGACCAGCAGGCAAGTTTCCTGCAGGCAGACTAGACTACCACCATCCCCCACCAGACCCTTCAATCGACAAGCCCCACCCCATCCCCTAAACCCACGCACTCTCCGAGACCTCAGCTTCTCCCTGAGACACAGAGTCTACCAATTGCACTAAATACTCCAATTGGACCAAGAGCTCCAATTAGACAAAGAGCTGACATTGGACCAAGAGCTCCCATTGGACCAAGAGTTCTGATTGTAGAAAGAGTATTGGACCAATTTTGAAAGACTGTTCTACCCTGTCTTGGCAAATTTCAGTAGTCACTTTTCCTTGTGTCCTTCTTGCCTTGAATTGGACCAAGGAGGCTCCTGCAGACACAGACACCACCTGCACCGAGTGGAGGAAGAAGAGGTAGGTAGATGCCAGTGCAAATATACAGTCAAAAACATAAAAACCACCATATGGTACCACCAGAACCTAGTGATTTTACATCAGCAAGACCTGAACATCCCAATGCAGAAGAAGAAATTAACCTTAAAAATAACCTTATGAAGATGATAAAGGCCTTTAAAGAGGAAATAAAAAACTCCCTTAAAGAAATTGAGGAAAAGACAAATACCAAAGAATATAAACACACAACACGACCACTAAAAAATAACAGGAATTAACAATCACTGGTTATTAATATCCATTAATCCCAATGGACATATTTCACCTATAAAAAGACACAGGGTAACAGAATGGATACAAAAACAGGATCCATTCTGTAGATGTAACCAACCGTCTTATTAAATAAGAAACACAGAACCAATGCAAAGAAGAAAGCCAAGAGGTCAGAGCTAAGAGCTAAAACCTCACCCTTCCTCCTGCAGTGGTCCTACCTCTCCAAACCAGAACTAGTTCCTGTGTGTCTGTCTTTCTATAGTGTTTCTGTTCTGCCTTCTCATTGGTTATAAACCCAACCACATGACTGCCTCGTCATGGCCTGTCTGTATAGACCTCCAGGTTTTCTATGATTGGTATTGAGATTAATAGCATGTATCTCCAATACTGGCTGTATCCATGAACATACAGAGACTTACCTAGCTCTGCCTACCAAGTTCTGGGATTACAAGCGTATGCCACCACTGCCCTGCTTTCCTATGGCTTGCTAATAGCTCTGACCCCTGGGCAACTTTATTTATTAACATACAAATAATATTTTAAAACAAATAAAATATCAACATACCATCCTTCTGCTGCATACAAGAAACACACCTTAACTTCAAAGGCAGACAGTACTTCAGAGTAAAAGGCTGGGAAAAGACTTTTCAATCAAATGGACTCAAAAAGCAAGCTGATATAGGTATCCTAATATCTAACAAAGTAGACTTCAAACTCAAATCAATTGAAAAAGATCAGGAAGGATATTACATATTTATCACAGGAAAAATCCATCAAGATGAAGTCTCAATTCTGAACATTTATGCCCCAAATACAAGGGCACCTACATTTGTAAAAGAAACATTACTAAGGCTTAAATCACACACCAAACCCCACATGCTAGTAGTAGGAGATTTCAACTCTTACCTCTCACCAATGGACAGGTCTGCCAGGCAGAAACTTTATAGAGAAATAAGGGAACTAGCAGATATTATGACTCAAAAGGACTTAATACATATCTACAGAACATTCCATCCTATCACAAAAGAATATACCTTCTTCTCAGCATCCTATGGAAGCTTCTCTAAAATTGACTACATACTAAGTCAGAAAGCAAATCTCAACAGATACAAAAGAAATGGAATAACTTCCTGTATTTTGTCAGACCCCCATGGCTTAAAGTTAGATTTCAACAACAACAAAAATTACAGAAAGTCTACAATCTCATGGAAACTGAATAATACTCAACTGAATCACCATTGGGTCAAGGGAGAAATAAAGAAAGAAATTAAAGATCTCCTCCAATCAATGAAAATGAATGTACAACATACTCAAACTTGGGACACTATGAAAACAGTGCTAAGAGGGAAATTCACAGCACTAAATACCCACATAAAGAAGTTGGAGAAATCTCACACTGGCGACTTAACAGTACATCTGAAAGCTCTAGAACAAGAGGAAGCAACCCTTCATGATAAAGGTCTTGGAAAGATCAGGAACACAGGGAACATACCTAAACATAATAAAGGCACATTAAAGCAAGCTGAAAACCAACATCAAATTAAATAGAAACTCAAAGCGATTCCACTAAAATCAGGAACAAGACAAAGCTCTCCACTCTCCCCATATGTATTCAATATAGTACTTGAAGTTCTAACTAGAGCAATAAGACAACAAAAGGAGATCAAAGGGGTACAAATTGGAAAGGAAGAAGTCAAACTTTCCCTCTTTGCAGACATATGGTAGTATACATAAGTGACTCCAAGAATTCAACCAGGGAACTCATACAGCTCATAAACTCCTTCAGTAATATAGCGGGATATAAGGCTAACTCAAAAAAATCAGTAGCCTGCTGTGATATTTTCTTCATGTACCCCAGTAAAGCTTATCTAAGGATCAGAGGAAAAAGCCAGTCCCTATAGTAGGTAATTGTAGCATATGCCTTAAATTCTAGCATTTGGGAGTTAGAGCTCCATTTGGATTTCTGTGACTTCAAGGCCACACTGGGAACAGAGCCAGGTGTGGTGGTACACTCCTTAATTCTAACATTAGTTAACCGTAAAGGTCTGGAGGTCTGTACAGACAGACAGGAAGTGACAGAACTGTGCAGAAAGAGGAAGTGAGATCAAAGAAGAGAAGGACATATTGGCATGGGTATACAGAAAGTAGGTCTCTTTGGAAGCTGAGGACTTGGTAAGGTGGGGTTGGTATGGCTTGTTCTATTCCTCTGATCTCTCAGTTTACCCCAATATTTGCCTCCAAGTTTTTTTTTTATTAATAAGACCGTTCAGCAATTCATCTTACATCTGGTGGCCCAACGTTTGTGGCAAGAATTCATTAAAAAGCCACTTGCCTGGTGCTCAGGCCTGTGCTGCACTTGGCCAGATGAAAAAGCTGCCTGTGGCCTTACATGCCCAGCCTCAGGCCCAAGATGGATGCAGCCAAAGTCTCCATCCCACGTGGGCCAGAGTCTCTTTGGCTCTTTCTCTCCTGGTGGGTGATGAGCTCTCTCTGGATCCCCATCTCTGATTGCTACCACACTAGGTAACTGCTTGTAAATTTCCTCAGACTTCTACTGTTCTTTGCAGTCACCAGAGTTTGTGTATCAATTAAGATACCTCAAAGGGAGGAATTAGTTAAAAGAGAATTTTTTTCCCACATTAAAAAATGGGAATTATTTTTACAATTGAGGAAATTTGGTCTCTGTTTGATAACACATCAGGTAGTCTAAAAAATAGAACAATTAAATGACAGGATAATTGATGTTCATGGGATTTGCATATTGTCAATTATGAATATTATTTGTCTGATCATTTTTATTTTAACATTAAAAAGGTTGGTCAATTTGAGTGCCAAGATAAAAGTTTTAGAAAAACTTGTTAAAATGAATTATAGAGAAATTCAGATGCAGATAGAAAAATTTAAAGGTGAACCTATGTCAGCACTGAATTATATTGTTACAAAGAAACAGCCTAAGATTTCCAGACAGCAAACACTAATCTAGCCAGTAACCTTACAGCACCAGCAAAATGCTTAAGGCTATGTACAAGCTAACTGGACTCCAGTGGAATCGTTAGTTTTGTGGAGATTTAAAGGAACTATAGTCTCATATGGTATGCATTCTCTATTTGTAAAGCATATGTTAAACTCGTGGTCAACTTGTAACAGAATTATACCTCAGAACTGGAAAGATTTGGTTACAGCTGTCCTAGAGGCTGGTCCATAGTTACAATGAATGACCTGGTAGAAGGAGAAGACAAAGACTATAGAACAATGAGGTAGAACTAGAGGTATTGAAATTTCTCAAAATCAACTTCTTGGAGAAGGCTATTATGCTGATATACAAAGACAATTTTTATATAATGACTACACCCTAATTTTATGCCAACTGGCAGCCCTAAATGCATGGGAAAAAACTGAAGAAGTAGGAAAGAAAATTGAGTCATTTATGAAAGATACACGGGGCCCAAAAGAAAACTTCATGGATTTCTTACAATGGCTGTCTTTAGCAGTAAATAGAATGATACCAAATTCAGAAGCTAGACAGATAATAATTGAATCTCTGGCTTTTGAAAATGCCAGTGCACATGCAAAAGGGTGATTAGGTGATTAAAGGCACGATCAGCACCCTTGGAGGAATGGATCAGAAATACAATTAATATTGAATCTCATGACTGTGATGATACTTGGATAGGAGAGGTGATTTTCAGAGGGTCAAAGAAAAGTCATTATGTCAGATGCTTTAATTGCAGTAAACAAGGCACCTAAAAAGGGAGTGTACACAGGGCATTCCTAGAAACAATGTTTCTTCAAGGAACAATGACAACAGAATGCCCCTACCTTCTGGATTATGCAGAAGGTGTGGTAAAGACAAACATTGGACTAATGAATGTAGATGTACAAGGGACAGACAAGGTGATCCTTTCCCTTTGCCATCAGGAAAGTTCCTGAGGTGCCTCTTGCATGCTCCCATGGCAAATTCAGTTCAGTTCTTTCCTGCCATTGTAGAAGAAACCCCATCTCAGAGCAAATAAATAACTAAATGCCTACTGTAATAAACCATACTGCTCGGTGTGATAGAACAGCTGTAGCAAAGAGAACAAAAATTCAGGAGCAAGCATAAAGTGAATTTTTTGGCAAACTTCAATAAAAAACAAAGACCAAAACTAAAAATATGAATAAATGATGTTCTCATGGAAGGTCTTGTAGACACAGTTGTGGATGTAACATTAATTGCACCAGAGTGGGAGTGCAAACTTGTACATGCCGCTCTGGAAATCAGTATGGTGACTTCTCAGAAAATTGGGAATCAATCTAACTCAAGACCCAATGATGCCACTCTTGGGCATATGCATAAGGGATACTCAATCATAACATAAGGACACTTGATCAACCTAGTTCATAGCATCACCATTTGTAATAAGCAGCTCAAACTTCTAAACCTAATTCCACAAACTCTCTCTTTCAGATGATAATTGGGCTAATGACCCACTTCCTCATCAAAATATCCACTACTGTCAGATTGTCCAGCGCTGTATGAGCATAGATGCTGACCCTGCTCATGGAATTTGGGCCCTTTACGTCAAACTCAGTGTGTTTGCCTCAGAAGGTCCTCAACTGGATCTTAATACCTAAAGAGATGATTGCTCCTACTCTGGAACACATTTTTCCCATTGGACAATTACCCTCCCTTTAAATAAAATAATGTGTCTGAGCCTTTGAATATCACACACACACATACACATGAGCACACACACACACACACACACACACACACACACCTTTCTAGTCTTCTTTATTTTCTCATCTAAGTCTTCTGCCTTAGGACTCTATCACTGAAGAATGGTCTGCTGGTCCATGTCAATTGAGACCTTATAAGGAAGGGGTGGATATTGTTTATGATTCCCTCAGTAAAAAATGCTCACAACAGCAGGGTCCTCTGTGTTCAGTCCTTGCACATCTGTCACAACTTCTATGGCTCTGGCTAGTGGTCATTATGCTAGATGAAGTCTGCCTTTCTCGAACATTGGAAGAGCAATATTCACTCACTTAGCTACTAAGGCAGATACATTCTGCACACCTACATATGTAAGGAAGAAAAAGGACTAAGGTGAACTTCCTATGGTCTGGTTTAAACCAGTTAGTTTCCTTCACAGCCTCCAGAGGGAAGAATTTCAGACTCTCAACCCGCTCAGGGGGCACCACATTCACACCAAAACAGTCAATCCCATTATCTGTTTAATCCTCCTTGTTTGGTGACCCAGTGGTGGCTGTTTGGTTGCTAGAACTGTCTTTTCTGGGGTTGAGAATCATTAGGGAGTGCAGGAGCATGGGTCAGAGCAGCAATCTCATTCCTCCAGTATTGGGGTGTAAATTATCTCCTGTCAGTTCAGGAGGGAAACTGGAGATCAACAGAGCCTAAAGGAATGAGGTGACCTGCAGTCTAACGCTGCAGACAACTTTTCTTCATTTTAGTGTACTTTTGTATGTTGATGCAACAAAGGAGGCAATGATTCAAGGAAGGTTATTTGAGTTCAGAAAAACATGTGAATAAAAGTAAATTGAGCACATAGCCCATATTAACAGAACAGCCCTTTCCCTGAGCACAATTGTCTGGCATGTACTACAGATTATATCTCAGGGAACACAAAAGCAAGAGAGAAGGTTATATCCAGATTTAGGTCACACTGAAGACTGATCCTCTCTCTATTGCTGCCTTGCAAGGGGGTAGCCTCCAGCAGCACAGGGCTCAAAGAGAACCCACAGAGTCAGCGTGTACTATGACTTCCTTATCTGAGGGGGTAAGGGAAGGACACCCATACTCTCTCTTGATGATTTCCATACTTATTCTCTCTATTCTTCTACTGTGTACTTCTTTTCTACAGCTTATGTACCAAAACAAAGTTTTTCAAGCAATATGGGAATTGCAATGTGGTTACAGTCTATTTTTCAAGTGAACAAATATAACAAATACAAGGAAAAATGCATGTGTTCCATATGCCTTACATGATTAAACATTTCACATATTACAGGTGAAAAACAAATTATCCCAAGAACCCAATGTACATTCCTTCCCAAGCAACTTGTTATAGATTAACTGTGTAAGCAAGGAAGATTATAATATATATTTACTGGAGTCTGTGTTTTGTGGTTAAAAAGAGAGGACCAGTCACTTTGTTACTTATCTTGAAAGGTAATTTTGTAAGGAATCTTAAAGGAATCACAAATTTAAACTTTTATATATGAAAAAGAATCAGTCAGGTCTCCTTTAAGTCTTCAGGTTATATACCCAACCGTCAATAGTTTTATATATAATGTATATTCAGGAGATTAAGGGCAAAAATGGGCCAAAGGAAATAATCATCTTTGGTTATCAACCAATCCTAGCAAGAAAGTACTCAGCAAATGGTAATTGGGTCTTTGTTATTGTTTCTTGACCTTAAAGAGTTCTCACTCAACTATAAGCCTTTCTAAAACTTTAGATTATCTTCTTGGGTTTTTCACCTCAAAGATATTTGACTAAAACATCTTAGTCTAACATTATTTTCAAAGCTTTGTTTCAGCTACTATGCACTCTGGATCCTGTGAACACACCTTCCTACATTAAGATTAGAAGAATTCAAACTAGCTGAGCTACTGGGACTCAATTATTTTTCTTAATTATTAGCCTAAGCCACAGTCTATATGCCTCCGCAATAGAAACTCATGTGGTCTAGCTGTGTGACAATTCCTTGTTTTTATTATCATCAAAACTCTTTTAAACTAACATTATTATCACTCGACAGTACAGTTTAAAAAAAATCACCTTCATAATAATCCACAGATAAAAGGGCCCAGTAGAACAGGATGTTTCCGTGAGATAAACATATTACAGGCAGTGGGGACCTCCCTGCACCCATTCTCACCTTGCCCAATTCCAGGGAAAGATGGCAGCCTCAAACACGTAAAGGCACAGCGGAGCAGAAGACACTCTGGAAGTCTATGGTCTCAGGGCCTTGCCTATCTGAGATTCACCCTCAGGAATTTTCCTCCTGGTGGCTGACACCTGAACTTCAACTGCCATCTGCTGCAGCTCCTACATGGCCAATGGCATCTGTCCTGTGCCCTCAGAGCCTTCCTCCAGGAGACTCAGCATACCCTTCTCCAGATTGGGTTCTTTGTGATATTCTGACAGTGGGGCCTTGGGAAGACTGTTTCCATGGGGTTGTGGGTAGTATGCATAGTGAGCCATGGATCTGTGTTAATGGTGATGTTGTAAATATCAGTTCCCTGGCTTAGTATGAGGTGAGGCTTCTGTGCTCCTATAACACGCCCTCAACTGGATGTCAAGTCTGCCTTCACTCCCTCCATTCCTCTAAGCAGTGTCCTTGAAAATCCTGTCCACAAGCTGTGGGACAGAGTGCCACTGACAAACATGGTAACAAGGGGTGGGACAGAGTCAGTGCTCAGGAACCACATTTTACAGTCACCCTAGATATGTTCTCAAAAGAGATGCAGACTACTTCCTTTAACCAGAGACCAGAGACCTAAGACCCAGAGCATTCCTGGCTCAAGGGCTTCTTCTACTAACAAAGGAGCAAGCTTAGGGCAGCTCCTAACAACTTACAAAAAGTACAGATGACACCAATTTGCAATGTTGAAAGATTTATTCCAGTGTGAGCATCAGCAACATATCAAAGACAGATGGCCTCAGAATCCAACACCTCCCGTGGCCACACAAAGTAGACTCAGGCTCTTCAGAACTGTGGTCTTGAGTTTTACCTTGTCTTCTTACTGGCATTCATGTTTTCTTTTTATTTCTCTTTATTTTACAGGGGCCAGGAGGCTAACTCATTTTTTACTTTGGCGCAGTGGCTGAAGTTCCATGCCGAAGTAAAGCAGCCTGCAAGTCTTCAAATTTGATAGTCTTTGTAGCTGCTACACGAACAGCCATCCCAAAGAGCAATGAGCCTATAAAGACATAAATACGACCAACGACCACTCTTACATATATCACTGGTAGTTGGCTCTGTTTTATTGTGCGCATTTTATGTGGAGGGGGTCCACTGTTTGCACTCCCTCCAGGTCCTTCTCCCACGCAGTCTGGAGGGTCCCAACCTACATGACAATGGCAATTCCGATGATTATTGCATACTCCTCTAAAATTGCACTTTTCCGGGGTGCAGTCATAATTCAGTTCAGTCAAAGTTCCATTGCAAGACCCTCGATCACAGAAATTGGTTTGGGAACATGGAGTGCCATGTCTCACCCGTCCAGCATCTGTTGAATCTGTTAAACGATGCTCATCGAGCCCAAAACAGGAAAACCCAGCAATAAGTGACTGATGGAATGAAACATGTTCCTGCAAGTGTGGTAGGTGGGTGATATTGGTACACTGCAACCTTCCACACATCTTATCTCTGTCAGCACAAGGTGTGAATAAGAGGCTTTCTTCTGCTCTCTGACAATGTCCAAATCGATACCGTTCCTTATTGATGTCATAGCACTTTTGATTGCCATCACGAGCACTTGCACCAAAGATTTCCTTGCAATGCATACTGCGATCGGTGCAGTTTCCTCGATAGCAGTAACCCTCTTCTGAGCATGGTGTTCCATCTTGCAGATAAGAGTCTGTTGGGCAATGGATTCCATTCCCACTGCAGTACTCTGGAAGATCACATATGTTGCGGACACTTCTGCAGAGTGTCCCAGCAGGACTATAGGTGCAGTTTATGCAGCATGATTCTCTATCACAAATGCTACCTCTTGTCAATCTGCAATCACTCTGGCAGCAGGAATCTGCATAACATGCCTTGTGTGAGCCACAGTCACATTGCTCACCTTCATTTAGTACCGCATTGCCACAAATACTATAGGTCAGTGATGTATTATAATAAGTATGACGGTCATAGAAAAGACACGGCATGGTACCGGGGGTATTGAGTATTTGGTTTATCTGTACAAGGGAACAATTGCTGTAAACATCTGTTAGCAGAGGTACCCTGAACATAACACAGGTGCGCCTTCTCTGGCAAACACAGTAACTCTCATCATCAAAATCTATACCTAAATTCCTCCCTACACGGTTGGCTACTACAACAGACACAAATATATAGTATCGCCCATTTTGACCAACCCAGGTTAGAGCATTGGATGTACAGATACTCTGTTCAACAGGTGCAAATTCATCGGGTGAAACCGTATGAATTATACTTGAAGCGTCAGGGTTAAATCTTCCATAAAAGGTATCGATATAATATCTGTGAGACGAACTTCCTGGTACTCTGGCGTCGTGACTAAATGGATCCCAAGTGGTATACACAGTCAAGAGAAAGGCATAGTAGCGCATATGGATATTTCTCATATAGGTGTCCATTAAACTGATTAGCGAAAACAAATATACGCCAATTCTAGTAGCATTTTGGATTCCATAATATACATAATAAGTTGCTTGAAAATGGCCTTTTACAGCAGCTGGATGTGTAGCATAGTCTCTACTAGACATTCTGGGCGCCACAGTGAAATTTGTTTTGGAGGAGAGGGGGCTTACGCTATGGTCCACATGCTTCCATTCATTCATAGGCCCGACTGTTTCAGAGTCAGTCACTATCTGAGAAATAAAGTGCTCGAACCTGTGTGAATCATTGAGGGGTTTGATTTCATAGACAAGGTCATCAAACATTATGACCCCATTCAGGCCCCCATAACAAGTATCCAGAGTGACCATGGATTGAGGGATCCCCTCCAGGTAGCCAATATAGTAACAATCTGCAGGGAAAAACGGATAATCCATCTGTAAGGCTCCTTGGTCATCCTGAGTTGTCAGCAGCAAGTGCCTGGGCCAAATAAGTGTCTTTCTTCTCAGGTGGATGGTGTGTCTCTGGCCCCTGAAACGCAAGCTGTAGGAGAGCCGTCCTGGTGGTTGAAATCCCTTACCATGGTATGTCTCCTTCCGAGGAATGACCACCTCTGATGAGATAAAACGCCATGTGGGACGGCCTTGAAAACAGTGGCTTGGAACCAGGAGCAGCACCCAGACTGCTACCAGTAAGAGGGGGAGCCTGGGAGTCACAGGTCTTTCCACTGGCTTCATGCCCCAGGTCCGAGATAACATCCTGGATGAAGCTAGGCTAAAACCCTCTGCTGTGGCCCTGCCTGGTGGAGGAGACACTGACGGTGGACAAAAGGCTTCTTCAGGCTCCTAGCCCTGCTGGTTACCCAGACAACTTGAGGAGTTAGGTAACAATTACTGGGTGTGGCAGGAGTGAGCCTGGTGATGTTAGCTGAGATGGAGGTGAAGCGGGGTCCAAAGCAACATCTACGAAGTCCACTAGGAGAGAAAAGGCAGAAGAAGCAGAGGTGACTCCTCTGGACAGGCTCTGGGCATACAACATATCACGACCACATTTTCAGTCATCTGAGTCTGTTTGCTTCCCAGTGTTACTCTGGCTCTGTCTTTACAAGTCAATTTTCCTTTTTATTTTGTCTCATATTTCTCACATTTCTGGAAGTTGGAGGTAAACACTGTGAATATTACCCTTTTAGGTATGATTTTTTTTTATTCTTCTAACTTACTTTTACTTGAGTTCATAGTTAACTAT
Source organism: Peromyscus maniculatus bairdii (assembly GCF_049852395.1). NCBI lineage: Eukaryota > Metazoa > Chordata > Mammalia > Rodentia > Cricetidae > Peromyscus > Peromyscus maniculatus. Next base: position 85,813,707 of record NC_134865.1, on the reverse strand, counting down.
TTACAAATGGTTTTACCTTCTTGAGTTATACTTGGGAGTTTTGGGATTTCCACATGTTGAATTCTTTGGGATACTGTCTGAAACACCTCAGAACTCTAGAATTTTAAAAATCCCATCTCTCGTGAGCATACTTTATCTCTGACCCTGTCTTAGTTCCAGCTGTTGGTCCCCTCCAACCCTTAGTATATTTCCTTCCGGAACATTGGGATTACTTCAAACATGCAGGCTGATCAGTTCTAAGTGGGGGATACCAGCAGCTGCCTTTTGTGTGAATGTACAAGAAGTATGTCACACACTTTCCCCAGGTTGTCATTAGGGCTTTCATATCTCTTAATTTTGTAGAAGGAGAAGCATCCTCTGGGTTTCCTCCAAAAATCTCAATAGAGAAAGGGGGCAATAAGTGACATCACCACGGAGTGTCTTGACAGGCCCTGTCTCAGACACATGACTAAAATCTGCAGCCACAGAGACAGGTTGTATGGCAGCAGGCATCTTATATGACATGAGAAAAACATGGGGTTTTATCAGTTTACCTCCTCTCAGAAGTCTCTATCTCCTCTAAGTGTACAGGCGAAAAAATCCTCTGCAGGACCACTGGAGTCAGATTGCACCTTCCTGCCCTCCCAGCCCAGTCTCCAGCCTACTGACCTGCCAGATTCCCATAAATAGGCCTCTGCTGCCGCCCTGTGGTTACGAGCGTCACTGCACCTAATGCCCATGGGAGGTTCTTAAGAGTAGGGAGGGAGGAAGTGGTTGGATGCCTGTCTGGTTGTGGTAACAGGAGATGAAAGCCCTGTTAGGCATTCATCAATTAGGGTGTGGGGTCATGTGCTCTATTATTGGTGACCAATTTGGGGACATGGGCTCATACTGCAGTTTGGGAAAGGCTTCTCAGGGCTCATGACCCCTTGTCGTTACTCTGAGGCTCTCTGCATGCCACCAGGCTGGACTCCCATGACCTATGTGGACAAATGACCACACAAAGCACAGCGTGGTTTTATGTCTAAAGTGAAGGGTGTACATGGTGTATCTACACAAGTAGGGAGTGCCAGAGCCAGCCTCTCCAGTCTCTCTGTCTGTCTCTATCCTTGTGTCTGTCTGTCTGTCTGTCTGTCTGTCTGTCTGTCTCTCTCTCTCTCTCTCTCTCTCTCTCTCTCTCTCACACACACACACACACACACACACACACACACACACACACACACACACACACACACACCCTGCTCCTACACCAGGCCCAACCCTGTCAGAGCACCTTGGAGTCAGGTCACAAAGGCAGGTCACTTCATGCCCCTGGCACAGATCACAGAGCAGATCTCAGATGCCTCCTGGTGACCAGATTCATCTTTGCATGCTCTGCCTGGCCAGCTCCAGAGAACTGGCTCACCCAGCTAAGTGGACTCTCAGGTGCAGGTGACAAAAACAGGCAGAGAGAGATGAGAGGTGAGAGGAGGGAGAGGGACAGAGGCAGGGAATGTTAAATGTTTACACAGCTGTGTTCCAATCCCTGACCTCTGATACCCACAGCACGAGAGTTCGAACATCACATTTTGAGGTTGGGCATAGGCAAGTGTAAATACTGGTGGAAATAAAGGCACTGAGATCTCGAGTTTTCATGATGGCTTCGAAGTCTCAATACTGACCCAACCCTTTCACTGATCCATTTCCAGCTCCCTTTGGACACATCCTTGTGGAATTCGAAAACATCAAGCTCCCCGCTTGTTTAGAAAGATCTCATCATTTGTGCTCCTCATCTTCCGCTGCCCCACGTAGGCTCTGGTCCTCCAGACCCTGATGTCTTCTCAGTGATTCAGGCTCTGCCTGTTCCACAGCCACAAACCCCTACCTAAATGGTTTCTCTGTTGAGCCGTGGTCCCGAATCAATCCTCCTTAAGCAGACATTTTGATTGTTTTTCCTCTGCTTCCATACTACAGAAGAGGAGTGGGCAAGCAGAAGCTGAGGCATGTCATATCACTCCAAGTACCCTCTCTCAGTCTCTAATATGCCTCCTTGTTTCCTACACTGCAGCCTCAAGAATCTTTAATTCACTCATCTAAGATGGCCACAGGTACTATAGTGTTATGAGATGAAATATAATTTATTAATTATCCCCAACAAGCCCCATAAACAACTACCATTAATCAGTGATCCCCATGGAACCGCTGGAGCATCCTCTTACTCTATTCTTGGCCTTACCAGGGCACCTCTGAGATTACAGAAGCTGTCTTGTTTTTCAGCCATAAAAACCTCCAGTCAGTCCACAGAAAGTCAGAAATATGCAGAATCTGTTAGAAGAGCATCTCTTGACTGACTTCAGCAGGGCAGCCTAGGCACCCAGCTTCCTCTGGGCCCATTCCCTGGCAGTCACACTGGTCCTGCCTGACTCTGTGGCCAGTTAACACTCCCACAGGGCTCACCCAGTGCAGAGCTGATGGCAGAGGCAGCAAGAACCTCCAGGCAGACAGTGCAAGCGCTGCCTGCAGCAGCAAGGTTCTAATTATGCTGTAGTCTCGAAGCTCATCCACTTTGCACCAGTCTCTGCACAGGCAACCACAACCAATGTAGCTGTTGACCTCCACGCAAGCCCCTCCTCAGGGATGTCCAGAGAACTCCTCTCACTTGTCCCACACCTGCCAAATCTCAGCACATGCAAACCCCCTTCAAAGCCCCTTCACAGAGACAACCAGCTTTACACACAGCTTTCAGAAGTATGAACCTGTGTCCTATGCCTTTTCCTAGGACATCTCAGCTGCTAGAAACCTACCTGTGAAATTAGAGAACTGACCACCCTGATAATACCTATCTCCCACTCCTGAGGCATCTGTTGAGGCTTTCAGTTATGAGTTCTAATCGGAGATGTCTATGTGTCCTACATCTTAGGAGCATCTTTATAGATCCCATACTCCTCTTCCCAAGGCCACATCAGGAGAGGAGATCTGTGTCCCTTGCTCTCCACAAGAGGGCAGAATCCTGGTGTCAGTCACTACAATCCCCCAGAACTACTTTTAAACAGGAGTCTCGGAATCGTCACTGTGGGAAAATGCAAGACAAGGCTCCAAGGCATCCAGTCATCCGTGAAGGCCTCAAGTCTTCAAAGAAATAAAACCACCAGAAAAAGTAGATTCTAAAACTAGGTTCCAGTGCCACTGGGTCCCTGGACAGTCGCTCATCAGCCCTAGACAGGGAAGGCCAAGGAAAACAGTCCCCTCCCTTCCTCCCCCAGCAGCAATAAAGAAGGTGAACAGCCACTCACACCCAGATAGGGCTCCCCAACTGCCCTGAGCCTTTCTTAGGAACAGCAGTGGAGGCCTTTAAATTCTAAAATGAGCCCCGAAGGAGCCCATGGCTCCTGTGAGCAGTGGGGCTCCAGATGGAAGCAAAGCCCATGGAGCGTATGTGAGAAAGCAGGTGAGCCAGTACACTAACCAGACTTCCCACCTCTACCCAGGGCCGGAAATGAAAGATCTCCAGTGCCACCAGGACCTGAAATGCCTGGTTGTTCCTCGAATCTGTTTCACAGGGACCATTCCTACTCAGGACTAGACAGAGGGAGATGTGTGGCCATCTGGCCTACAATCGGAGAAGAGAATTCAAAGCTGATATCTCTGTACTCACTTAGCCTGTGTTACCCCTGATGCCTCAGGGGTCAAGCTTAGGGAAATACTGAGGATCTAAACACAGCCCGAGGGTGACTGCCAGTAGTAAATACCAGATTTGAGAGGAGGGAATCAAACCTTCCTGGACATTCTGGGGACATGTAAACTGAAAGACGAAACATGGGACAAAATTAAGACGGAGGGAGACACAAAGTCCCTGTGTACGCATTACTAAGAAAACCCCATCCAAGAGCCCTGTCAGACACCAAAGTGGTAGAGGAGAAATAAGTCTGTCTATCCCACCAAGAGTTCCCTCTCCTAGATCAATATTTGGCCCCAGGGCTAGCCAGGAGTCTTCCAGGATCCCCCTCCAGAGGTCTGAGTCCTTTAGCTCTGACCCAAAACACACCAGAAACAATAGCATCTCTACAGCAGATCTGTCCCTAAGCCAAACCGTCTACCCAAAGACAACACCAACAATGGGAGACTTGTGAGGGCTTGTGTCACAGTAAGAGTATTGCACAAAAATGAGGTTCTCTACTTTGACACTGGCACAGACCCTGATCCCCCTAAACCATGGCAGGGCTGGGTCCTTAAGTTAGATCTGCCAAGGGAGCTGTCAAAATAGCCTCTGACCTGAGATTCTCCTATACATGGTGATACTGACAAAACATCAGGCCAAAGAACATCATGCATTGAAACTGGAAAGGGGGGCTGTGGACCTCCACCCCCTCACAAGTGAGGAGAGGGGAAGCAAGCCACAGAGTCTTCCACATAGCGAAGGAATATCAAGGGATTCTATAGGTTATCCAGGCAATGGGAGCCCAGGAGTGGATGTGTGAGGAGTACATACACTTTTGTCTACAACTTTCCTTACATTTATATTATAAATATAGCCCCTGCCGATGAGACCTCCGTTAGCACTGTGTGACTGTGTTGCTGTGCATTGAGCCAAGCGCCATGTGCATGCCAGGGAATGCTCAACTACTAGGCTATAGTCTCAGTCCTGCCTCAACACTATGCAACAGTAATTTTATTTTATTAAGAAATTAGCATACCAACCAGAGATCCCCCTCCTCTTCCTCCTCTCTCCCCCAACCCACCTCCCATTCCCACCTCCTCCAAGGCAAGGCCTCTCATGGGGAGTCAGCAGAGCCTGATACACTGAGTTGAGGCAGGTCCAAGCCCTTCCCCCTACACCAAGACTGTGTAAGGAGTTCCACCATAGGCACTGGGCTCCAAAGAGCCTACTCATTCACCAGGGTTGGATCCTGATCCCACTCCCAGGGGCCCCTTAAGCAGATCAAACTATACAACTATCTTGCCTATGCAGAAGGCCTAGTCCAGTTCCATGGAGACTCCACAGCAATTGGTCCACAGTTCATGAGTTCCCACTAGTTTGGTTTGGTTGTCTCTGTAAGTATCCCCATCATGATACCGATGCCCCTTGCTCATAGAATCCCTCTTCTCTTTCTTTGACTGGACTCCTAGAGTGCTTGGCTGTGGTTCTCTGCATCTGCTTTGATCAGTTACTGGATGAAGGCTCTATGATGACAGTTAGGGTATTCACTGATCTGATTACTGGAGTAGGCCACTTCAGGCACCCTCTCTACTACTGCTAGTAGTCTAAGGTGGAATCATTCTTGTGGATCACTGGGAACTTCACTAGCTCCCAATTTCTCCCTATCCCCATGATGTCTGCCTCTATCATGGTTTCTTTTTCATTGCTCACCACAACAGTAAATTTAAAAGTTAATGTAGACATAACTAAAGAGAGTCAGTAGGTTACGCTGAAAGACAGACCTGCAGACATTGTCCAGAACATAGAGCTCAGACAGCAAGCAGAACTTCTCACACTGGAAAACAAAGACACAGCTCAAGAAGAGCTGCCAGGCATTACTCCTGGGCACAGTGGAACCATTCCTACTTCAGGAATGGAGCCCTAAGTGTGTCCCCACAGCCTCTGCAGAAATATGTGACACTGCAATATCTCTGAACAGCCACAAACAGAAAACAGAACAAAGGGCCTCCTTGGAAGACAAAAGAAATTGTGACAGACTTGCACTTGGGGAGCATAAAGATGGATTCTAGGGTAGAGTGCCACACAGGGCAACATGCTGGGATCAGCTTCAATGCTGAGAATAAGAAGGACCTACAATCCAAAAGGGGAAAAAGTTCCACCCATAGGATTCCCTCTCACTCAACCCCTGAAATCCTAACAAGCAAAGTCTAATCACTCTGTTAATGAGATGAGAAAGGACTGCCTGTGCCCCTGTGTTCCAGGGTCAGGCCCCCACTGTGAAGGTGACTAAGGAGGAGACCCTTAGGAAACAACTGTCATGACATCACATAAGAGCCAGTGAATGGAAGCGCAAGAACTTGTAAAAGGAGACGTGGGCAACAGGTCAGCAGCCGATTCACACAGACAGACAGGGAGATGACCAGGCTCTCTAGGGAGGGTATATATAGTCTCTGGGGTGTTCAAAGAGGAAAGGGCAGGCATGCCTCAAAGTACAAAGTCAGGCTTGTCCTGACAGGGACCGATCTTCTGCCTACATGTCAGGGTCTCCAGACCTCACCATCACCCTCTCCAGGGCACAAGGGCAGCATGTCAGTCATGGAGCCACTCAGAGACAAGCCTTTCCATAAGTCTCTGTCAGCCCTCCCTCAGAAGCCTCCCCAGCACCATCCAGAAAGGATTGCATTGAGAGACTGAGTAAAGTAGGAATATACTTCTGTGGCTGCCCCAGGCCCAGCTCTCTGGACATCCTGGAGAGATACAAGCCCAAGAGGGCAGGCTAGACCTTTGCTCAGGATGGCCCCTGAGTATGCACTTTTGCCCCTGCTTCCCCTGGACCCTATTCCTGCCTAGCACAAGGCCCATCCACACGGAGTGCTTTTTGTAAAGGGATCTTCTACTGTGATTACTACGGTAGCTCCCACAGTGGTATATCCAGTAACAAAAACTCACAGGAAACTTTGGGGCACCAGCAGACACCTCAGGCCCAAACAACAGGCAGTCTAGAGGAGCAGACACCTAAGGATGTGTTTCTGAATCTTGACCATTGAAGCACAATTGTTGACACCAGGCCACACACAGCATTTCCCACTAACCAAAGAGTCCTCATAGGACCCAAAGTTCTGCTTCCAACAGCCTCTTCCAAAGTACAGGTACGCCATCGAAGTGACTCACCTCTTCCTGTACCTATACCTGGTTTCTATAGGAATAGCACTAGGGAGCTTTCTCTCACACCTGGAAACATTCCAAGCTCAACTCAGACAGCCTTAAACAACCAATCAGAAAACCTTGATCTGGCCATCCTGACCTGGCACCCACAAAACAAAGATGTCCACATTATAGCCTCAGCTGGGGGTCATCAGGCAATTGAGGAAAAACAGGAGCCTGTGCTTGTTTCTACCTGAATGGATGCAACACTAATGGGAGCAGGGTACTGAAGCTGGGACTTAATTCAGCCACATAGGAGCTCCCCATATCCTGGTAGGGAATTCAAAGTTCAGAATGATCTCCCAGCTTACTGCTCACTCCAAAAAAAAATTCTGTGCGCCATACTTGGAGCATAATGAATCTGTCAATGGACAGAATGCCAGTGGGAACCACCCTGAGGCTCCACATCCAGAAAGTCTGCCTCACCCCACTCTGGTGTGAGGAGCTCCCACTCCGAACTTGTCATGCCTAAGGCCCTGAATGACCAAGGAGACCTCTTCAAAGTCTCCCCCTCTGGCTTCTACTGAGGACAGGGTTGGCCATTTTGGTTTCTTGAGAACCTATTACTTCTCTCCAGGGATCCCTATCCCGAGGAGATCCTTGTAGAACCCAGCACTCACTCCTTACTCCCTTCCACTTCTCTTTGTCTTCTCAGCCACAGAAGTACTGGGAAGGTAGGAGTGAGCATGGCCCATCGGGACCATGTGGAGTGAGATTGTCATTGTGAAGCCACAGTGTGTTTCTCACTAGGACACAAATATAAGCAGGTCCTGGACTGTTGATGAACTGATCCTCAGAGCCCATTAACCATTTCATCATTCCACAAATCTGGCCCAGTGCCAGACACAGCACATCCACCTGCCTCATATGCCATCTCTGCTACAGCCACAGGGCAACTATAGACAGAAGACAGTCACAGGAACAGCAGAGAGCCACTGCAGAGGTTTCAGACCTACGAGCAGTCACAATGTGACAGGAGGAAGATTCTGTATGATCTCTCTCACCACGGAATATCTTCCACATAGGTTCAGATCAGTCTCCAAGGCCTTGGATAAAACTTATCCCTCAACTAAGGTAGCAGTGGTATATATAATACCCTAGGCTTGGTGTGGGGTCTCAGCTCTGAGCTGGACAGCCCACTTGAGTTAGGGTTGATGTCCCCAGGCTCTGGTCTAGCTATACTGTTAGGGCCCCTATAACAGTATCCATGACAGGTTCAAGCGCTGCCCTCTGCAGAGCCCCCACCTGACATGGTAAACCCCACACAGACAGAGCCATTCTGCACTAGGGCAGGAAACCTTCAGATCTCAGTAGAGAACTCAGTGTCAAAGGACCCACACACACACTACAAGGTCACACAAGGCCCCAGAGGACACTAAGTCCTGACAAAGTGAAAGTGCACAGGCTAAGAAGTTTCTGGTAGAGTCTGTGCCAGGGTGAGTTTGGGGTTCTTGGTCCCACAGTCACACACACATATACACCACACACAAACACACACACACACACACACACACACACACACACACACACACACACACACCTATGTCACAACCCGGAAAGGAAACCCACCAGCCTTGCCCACTCAAGCCAACCCTCCCAGATTGGAGGGCTGAAGATGCTAGTATTAATGTCACCCCCAGGGGACCCTGTTATGAAGATGCCTGAAAGTAACCACAGAGTGGAGGGGAATTTGTGCCAGCCTGAGGCACTGTGGTTACTATGCTGGGTACGGTTATAACCACAGTGTCGTACATCACACATAAAACTTGCCCTGAGGTCACCCACTGCTCAGCCTGTGACACCAGCTTTGCCCACAGGTGAAAACTACTTGTCCTCTACTTAGCAAGAAGGCTCTGAGGCCCTGGGAGGATCTTGAACAGGTTAGTATCACAGTGGGTATAACTGGAACTACCACTGTAAGAAAGGCTGCAGCCAAAACTGCACTCCAAAACCAGCGCCCAGACCCAGACCCACCCGGGCTTTGGCTCTGGCTTTGGCTTTGTCCCAACCACTCAGCTGTCCCTGAGTATCTGCATTCCTTAGTACCTTGGAGTAGGACATGCTTATTCTCTCATCTTGGCTCAGGACTCTCCACCAAAACCCACCCTTCAGGGGAGAAGCTGCAGGCAGACATCGTCAGCCATCTCCTACAGGCAGGTGTCCCTCCTTATGAGTCTGTGACATCCAGTAAAGACTTGCAAGATCTACAGATATCCCACAGCTCCTGGGACACCATGACACCAGGGCCCAAAATGGCTTCTGCTCCACATTTCCAGCAACAAAGGCTCCACCTGCTCTGTCCTCCTGTCGGGTCTGGAGGGAAAGCTCACAGGAGTAGGCATGAGAAGCAGCACTGTGGTGTCTTTGCCAAACACAAATCCTCTCAGAAAGGCTACACAAGCAGTTGTTCAGAAAGTAACAGTCAGGGGCAGTGGACACAGACATCAGACAGACGCCTGGCACAGAAGCCCAGGCTGAGGCAATGGTGCAAAAAACCCATGCCACTTCAGATACCTGCAGCCATTCACTGCCATCCCCATGGCAAAGCCTTTCCTCAGACCCATCCTGGGGCCCATCACACCACACAGTTAGAACCTGGCCTCCCATTAGCTCAACTCCACACTTGTCCATCAGCCTGCAGCCTACCCAATCAGTCAGCCTGAGATCATCCTAGGAAGCCTAGAGTTCAACTAGCAGTAGAGACTCAGAGCATTACTCACCTACCTCCATTCTGGGGTCCCCTGACCAGCACTGGTCCCCGGAGATCTACTAGACTAAGGCAACCAGAGATAGAGATGCTACACACACACACACACACACACACACACACACACACACACACACACACACTCACTCACTCACACACACACACACAAACACACACACACACACACACACACACACGAGGTGGGAGAGGTATGGTGGTATTTTATTCATACTGAAATGTGATTTTAATTGTAGGTTAATAAATAAAGTTGCCTGGGGGTCAGAGCTATTACCAAGCCATAGGAAAGCCGGGTGGTGGTTGCACACACCTTTCATCCCAGCACTTGGGAGGCAGACCCAAGCTTTGTGCCTTTCCTGGAGCTCACTTTGTAGCCCAGGCTGGCCACGAACTCATGGGAGATCTGCCTGCCTCTGTCTCCTTCAGCAAATCCTACCAGCATGCACCACCACAACCGTCTGGGTTGAGTATTTTGGGTTTTTGGTTTTTTTGTTTGTTTGTTTTTTGTTTTGTTCTTTTTCCCGAGACAGGGTTTGCTCTGTTGTAGTTTTGGTGCCTGTCCTGGATCCTACTCTAGACCAGGCTGGCCTCGAACTCACCGAGATTCTGCTGTAAGCTGTAAGAACAGTTAGCAAGAAGCCTGCCACGGCCATACAGTTTGTAAGCAATGTAAGTCTCTGTGTTTACTTGGTTGGGTCTGAGTGGCTGTAGGACTGACAGGTGACAGAGATTTGTCCTGACTGTGGGCCAGGCAGCAGAACTCTATCTACAGGGAGGAAATGAGAAATGGATGGGAGAAAGAGAAAAAGAGGACAGGAAAGTCAAAACCAGCAGAAGTTAATATCAACAATGGGATACAGGTTTAGATCTCCGCCCCTGAGGAGGGGCTTCCGTCTTCCCCAACTTGGTGTGCTAGCCCATGTTGAATACCCAAGGGAGGCCTTTCACCTATGAGGAGTGGGTAGGGGTGGGATGGGGGTAGGCGGGGGAGAAGCAGGAGAAGGGGACAAAAGGGGAACAGTCGGCAGTATGTAATATGAAAAAAAAATCTTAAAGTAAACAAGTAAACCTTAAAAAACAGGAAGAAGTAAATCCTCCCCTGAGTGCTAAGAGTCCTTTTGTGTGTCAGTGAGATGTCAACTCTCCCATGCTCCCTGCCCATCCTTCTCCCTTTGGCTTTAGGAAGGCTGGAGGTGTTCTAACAGTGTCAACATAACCTTGCGGTCGCCCTACGAGGCCACCAGAACATGCTCCTCCCAGAGTCTCCTGTTTGGTTGTTCTCACTCCTCTGAAGCCACATACATCCTGCCTTCCTGCCTTCCTGCCTTCCCCCAGTCAAGGACCAGGACTCCCCATGTCATATCCACCCCATGCTTGTACCAAGGTCCCCTATAGAGTTAAAAAGCAGTACCTTCTCTCACACTACTCTGCTGGGGATGTCTTTCTGTATGCTCTGCATGTGTTCCTCTGATTGATGGATTGATTGATAAATAAAATGCTGATTGGCCATTAGTCAGGCAGGAAGTATATATAGGTTGAACAAACAGAGAGGAGAATTCTGGGAACAGGAAGGCAGAGTCAGGAGAAGCTACCAGCCGCTAGACCATAGTCCTGCAGAGCACAAGGCCCATCCACAGGCAGGGCTTTTTGTGAAGGGATCTTCTACTGTGCTAACTATAACTACCACAGTGGTATAACCAACAGCAAAAACCCACTGGGAACCTCTGGAGTCCAGTAGACACATCAGGCCCAAACAACAAGGAGTCTAGGGGAGCTGACACCTAAGGATGTGTTTCAGAATCATGATCATTGAGGCACATTGGCAACTATCACCTGCCTGGCCTTGTAGGCAGTCTCCTTGGGTCAGTGGGAAGTAACTGCCTTAATTCAGGAACTAGCATATGGCTAAAACATCACCCAGGAGTGTGAGCAATAAATCTCTTAAATTAGAGTCTTGCATAAATAAACCAGGGTGAAGGTAAGGAGTTAAGGATTTAATTGTTAGTGCTTATTTTCTCTATCTGTGGGTGAGATGAGCTAATGTTTATTTCTCTGCATTTGTCCTTGAAAAAGTTATCTTTGCTGGAATACTTTTGTCTGGAGCATGGCCCTGGCCAGATATAAGTTAATGAAAAATAAACACAGGTGGGGACAGTTGTCCAATTACCCCAAATGTATAAGGAAAATCATGTCCAAGATTAAGGCGCAATCGTGAGATTATGTGAACACACAGCATAGAGATACTTGGTAAATCAGAGAATCAAAGCTGTTATTTTTGTAAACAGGAAGTTTACAACCAGAGACAGCCAGTTCATTCAAAGGGCAGGAATTCCATAAATCCTTGAATGATGGTTTCCTCTAACAGAACCCTTAGTTCTGATAGGTTGACCTTCTGAACACTAGTTGTCACTGCTGTATACTCTCATGGATTTTCACTACCAGCAGCTCTCAATAAGCAAAGGAGCCCTAAGTGTGTCCCCACAGCCTCTGTGGAAATATATGACATAGCAACATGTCTGAAAGCCACAAACAGGAAACAGAACAAAGGGCCTCCATGGAAGAACAAATATACTTCTGTGGCAGCCCCAGGCCCAGCTTCCTAGACCTTCCTGAAGAGATACAAGCTCAAGAGGGCAGGCTAGACCTTTGCTCAGGATGGCCCCTGAGTCTACACTGCTGCCCCTGCTGCCCCTGGACCCTAGTCCTGCAGAGCACAAGGCCTGTCCACAGGCAGTGCTTTTTGTAAAGGGATCTATTACTGTCATTACTCCGGAGACTACCACAGTGGTATATCCAGCAGCAAAAACCCACTGGGGACTTTTGGACTCCAGCCGACACCACACACCCAAACAACAGGCAGGCTAGGGGAGCTGACACCTAAAAATGTGTATCTGAATCTTGACCATTGAGGCACATTGGTTGACACCAGCACACACACACCATTTCCCACTAACCACAGAGTCCTCATAGCTCCCAACAGCCTCTCTCAAAGTCCAGGGACATCATCAGAAGCCACTCAGCTCTGCTCCTGGACCTATAGCTCCTTCCTATAGGAACAGCCCTAGAGAGCTTCATCTCACACCTGGAAACACTCCAAGCTAAACTCAGACATCCTTAAACTACCAATCAGAAAACCTTGATCTGGCCATCCTGACCTAGCACCCACATGACAAAGATGAGCACATCACAGCCTCAACAGGGGGTCCTCGGGCACTTGAGGACCACAGGGAGCCTGTCCTTGTTTTTACCTGAATCCATGCAAGACTAATGGGAGCAGAGTACTGAAGCTGGGACTGACTTCAGCCACATAGGAGCTCCCCATATCCTGGTAGGGAATACAAAGGGCAGAATGATCTCCCAGCTTACTGCTCACCCGAGAAAGATTCTATACATCATTGTTGGAGCATTAAGAATCTGTCAGGGACAGAATGCCAGTGGGAACAACCCTGAGACTCCATATTCAGTAGTCCTGTCTCACCCTTCTCTGGAGTGACACTTCCCACTGTAAACTCCACTTCCTTAAGGTCCCAAAACATGGGAGAAGTCTTATCAAAATCTGCCCTTCTGGCCTATGCTCTGAACAAGATGGGCAATCTGGTCTCATTGAAAGCACAGTGCAATGTGTATGCCAGTGAATCCTCTACCAGTAACTCACATGCTCAATCCTTCCTCATCACCACACAATAGTAATTTTAAGAGTTACTGTAGACATAACTAAAGATAGTCTGTAGGTTATGCTGAAAGACAGACCTGCAGACATTGTACAGAATGTAGAGGTCAGAATCAGCAAGCAGAACATGCCTGACTGGAGAACAAAGACACAGCTGAAGAAGAGCTGCCAGGCATTGCTGCTGGGCACCAGGAACCACTCCTACATCAACAAGTAACTAATAATAGGTCCAGCCTATATTTTTGCTCCCAGGGTCCGTGGAAGAGTCTAACTACAAGCCTAGGATTCTACTCTGCAGGTTATTCAGTGAATCTAAGCACACTGAGTTCTTTAGTCCATTCACTTTATTCTTCTAGGTCAATTCTATCTACACAGTTTCTTTTCTGCTCTCTTACTTAGCTCCTCTCAGTCCCTCCTGCTCTCATCCCTTCTGCTGTTCTCTCCTCTCTACCTAGTTCTTTCCATCTCTGTCCTCATCTTTGTTCTTCTCCATCCATCCTCCTCGGGCTCTCAGAGAACCAGTATATACACACACAGTAATTCTTTGGTAAAGCAATGCTTGGCTTAAGGTTATCAGGGTCACAGAAAGAGGTGATTAGGATCCACACATAAAGAAATAATTGTCAGCTTCTAATTACAACCCAAATTGGGAATGACTGAAGGGGAGTTCTCTGGTTGGATTGACTAAAGGTTAATCAATTAGGGAATTTATGTGCTCAAACTATAATCTAGAAATGTCTAGGTAGAATGTTAGGGGTCAATAAGTCACAAGAAAGTAAACTGTCTTTGGCCCCCTTTTCCCACTCCTCCTGGCTGCAGCTGCTTTCTGATAGGGAGGGGGACAAATGGTAGGTGGCTAAGCAACCTATGGCAGAGCAAGTAGCATTTGGTTAGTAAAAGCACTTTTGCTCAGAGTATTTGCTGAGCAGAAAATCTAGAAAAAACACCTGGCTGAGGAGGAATAAAAACACACTTTGCACAAGAAAGAAGGTTGGCACCTATGACCTGCCTGGCCTTGTAGGCAGTCTCCTTGGGTCAGTGGGAAGTAACTCCCTTAACTCAGTAACTAACAAATGGATAAAACATCATCCCAGGAATGTGAGCAGTAAATCGCTTAAATTAGAGCCTTGCATAAATAATCCAGGGTGAAGGTAAGGAGTTGAGGATTTAATTGTTAGTGGTTCTTTTCTCTACCTGTGAGTGAGATGAGCTAATATTTATTTCTCTGCATTTGTCCTTGGAAAAAGGTATCTTGCCAGGTGGTGGTGCTGCATGCCTTTAATCCCAGGACTGGGGAGGCAGAGGCAGGTGATTCTCTGTGAGTTTGAGGCCAGCCTGGTCTACAGAGCAATATACAGAAAAGGTGCAAAGCTACAAAGAGAAACCCTGTCTCGAAATGTCCCAGCCATCGGGATCTTCAGCAGAGACCCAAGAAGGGGGAATGGTGAATGAAAGGGACAAGAGACACACAGAATTGACAGCAAGACAGTATTCTGATCAAGCTGCAAAATTTTATTTTGCTCAGGTGGATTTTATAAAAGGAGACCAGAAAACTTTCTTGGGAAAAGATCAGGGGACTGTTGAGTTGCCAAGCAACCCAAACAAGCAACATAACCACAAAACATTGTTACTAATGGTCACTGTAGCAGAAAGATAAGAAAATGTTGTTTTCTAAAAACTCAGGACTTGTTCAGGCATGTCAAAAGTTTCTGGTTAGTATCTCAATACTGGACAACAGAAACTTAACTCAGGCAGGCAATATGGCATGGCTCTTAAAATTGTCCTCTGCATCTCCTCTCTTTATTTTATTTTATGAGGGAGTGTGCCCACCTGAACGTTGGTGAACCTTAACAGACTGGTTGAGACATTGACCTGACTTCTCCTATACCCGCTGCAGTCTTGAAAAAAGCATAACTTTTGGGGAGGAGAGAGCTTAGGCGTTTGGTGCCTCTAGATACCAACCTCTATGCAAGTCAGGTTTGTCTCTCAGGGAATCTGAACCAAGGGCTATTAAATCAGCCTTCCCCTGCAGTGCTTGGCCTTGCACCCAGGGGTGTCCATACCGGCTGATGCCAGTAACCATAGGTTCAGACTTTATGCTGCTTGCAAAGGAGAAGAGGGCTGAGAAATAGCATAGGGATCACATCCTCAACCCAACATTTCGATCCGATGGTAATGAACCTGTATAGGTTTTGATGCCAGGGAGTCTATTTGTTTTTTGATGAATTGGATTAGCCTGCCAATTATAAAGGGACCCAAAGTTACAAATAACAAAAGGCTGACTAATGGTCCTGCAAGAGGCATTAAAAGGGAGAAATGGATGATCTCCACCAATCATCTGCTGCGGCAGAGTATTGCTGCTTATGTAGCTAGGCTAAGTTTATGTAGCTTATTTATCTGGGTTTCTACCATTCCAGACTCATTAATATAATAACAACATTCTTTCCTCAGAAAAGGCATGTCCCACCCTTTTCTGCTGTCAGCCTCTGGAGGGAGGATAAGGATGCTGCAGAAGCCTCAATTGCTACCTGAAGTTGCTTGGATAGGTGAGCTGTTGTTATGAGGGAATGACCCAGAACTTCTCCCGCCAAGCCTGCAGGAACCAGAGAGGTGGTAAGGGAAATTCCAGCCACAAGGGTCAAGAAGACAGCTCTTTTTTGCTTGGGTTGGGGGGTGTCCCATCCCAAGAACTCTGCTGGGGTCCTGAGCATAAGTTGTGGGACCAGAGAGACAAGTAGGCAGAGCATGTCCATGGGATAGGGATGGTCAAATTTTTTGATAGAGTGCCATTGCACCAAAAGAAAAATGGGGGAGGGGGTGGCAAAAGGATGATTGGGTAATTCGGTCTGCTTGCAAAAGGGAAGGGAAACACTAGAAAAGCAAAAATCACGCCGGGCGGTGGTGGCGCACGCCTTTAATCCCAGCACTCGGGAGGCAGAGCCAGGTGGATCTCTGTGAGTTCGAGGCCAGCCTGGTCTACCAAGTGAGCTCCAGGAAAGGCGCAAAGCTACACAGAGAAACCCTGTCTCGAAAAAAAAAAAATCAAACTTGGAGCGGCCTGGGTCAAGAAACAAGGGTACTTCAGGGATGGGGTGAAAGCCTTGGGAATTATCAGCAGTGGTGCAATTAAGGATCTGAGGCAGGGGTACTGCTATCAGAGGAGGACGTCCCTAGGCTGCACATAGGAAGCATGATGAGAGATTCCCAATGCCAGTAACACTGGCAAACATAAGGCCTTCTTGGAGGAGGGAAAGCCAAGAAAATGGAGAAGAGGGGGATGATAGTTGTGTCATTAAATTTTTTTCTTGTATAAGGATCTTATGATGGACCGTAGATTGTACTTGTACATAAGAGCGCAAAATGTAGAGTCTGGAGCTAGGCCATGTGGCTGTTTGGGCCACATACATGGCTCCTTCTACTGGACTAGTCCATCCTGAGTCCCACGGGTCCCAAACCACTAGGGAATATCCTATAGATGTCCTATAAAATTTAGGACCTTTCCATTTTCTCCAAATTACCTGTCCCTTAGAAGGAGGAATGGCATCATGAATTTTGCAGTAAGAATAGGGGCATCCTAGCTTTTCTCTTTCAAATAAGTTTAGCAAATGTAACAGTCTGATCATACAAAAAACAGCAGGAGCTACCTTGCCAGGGGAATTATGGAAATCAGTAAAGTTGAGTAAAATGGGATTCTGACATCCTTGCAAGGGGCAGTCAGTGGTAGCCAATAGGTGGCCAAAGGTCTGTGTTTTAGCATAATTATACAATTTTCAGTCAAATAAAAACGCCATGCAAATGGGGGTGTGTCGACCAGTCTCTGGTCCTGATGAGCAGGTACAGACAGCAGCATGATCCAGAATATCCAAGGAAATTCTCCCAGTTTTTTCTTCATCAGCATCTGTAAAGAAGGAGAAGGAAAGGGAAACAACCTCAGGGACTATACTTTTCCCTGGGTGATTGGTTAGAGTTGACTTATTTAACTAATCTCTCAGGGAGCCAATGAGGACCTCCCTCTGTTTGGTCATAGATGCATGCTGACCCTCGACCCCGGATCAGGACTGGGTCAGGCCCTTTCCACTGGGCAGTTAAGGGGTCTTTCCACATGACCAATGCTTGGTGGCTTTGAGTTTGTGGATGCCAAAAGCAGTCCTCTGCAGACCATTCATTCTTGTCCAAGGTAAGGAAATTAAGGACAAAAAGGGCATGATGTGAAAGATTTCAGGGGTTGAATCATGTATCATACAGGCTTCCCTTCTTTAATTTATGAAGCATGGATTTTAGAGTCTGATGAGCACAATCAACGATGCCCTGGCCCTGGGGGTTGTAAGGAATGCCAGTGACATGCTTAATCTAAAGTTGTCGGCAAAAAGATTGAAAAGTTTTCAGAGTATATCCTGGGCCATTATCAGTTTTTATAACTTTAGGCTTTCCCTGTACAGAGCAAGCATTGTAAAATATGGGAAATAACATTTTTGGAGGCCTCTCTGGCCTAGAGATAGGCAAATATAAAACCACTAAAGGTATCAACTGTAACATGTATGTATTTAAGTTTGCCAAATTCAATTAAATGAGTAACATCCATTTGCCACATTTCATTGGGAACCAAGCCCCGGGTGTAACTCGCAGATGTTGAACCAGGAGGGAGACAGCACAGTCGGTGCGATTTTTAACAATTTCTTGGGCCTGTTCTCGGGTAAGCTTAAACAACAAACGAAGGGAATGAGCATTTAAATGGTGAGGAGAGTGTGCTTGGGCAACCTGAGAAAGGAATCCTGCAAGAACAGGAAAAACTCATTGTGTGGCTGCATCAGCCAAGGCATTTCCTTCAGATAGAGGACCAGGCAATTTTAAATGGGCCCGAAGATGGCCAATAAAAAAGGGGCACTGTCTAGCCATAATCAAGGAGCGCAGCTGAAGAAAAAGTGAAGCTGCATTGGTAGAGGGTTTAATAAAGGGAACAGTTTCCAATAAGGGAACAGAATGGGCAACATAAGCACTATCAGTATACAAATTGAAGGGCTGAGAATGAAATAATTGAAAAACTTGAATGACTGCATAAATTTCAACAAGCTGTGCTGAGGAATATGGGGAGAGGCAGGAGGTAGCCTTTCCATCCACAACATAGGCAGCAATCTCATTGGCTGAGCCATCAGTAAATATCAGGGGAGCCTCCCTTAGAGGTTGTGAGGCAGGTAATTTGGGGAAAACAACGGGATGAATTCTGGCAAACTGTAACAAGGGATCACTAGGGTAATGGTTATCGATAGTACCAAGGAAGGAAGAGCAGGCAATGGGGCATTCATCATTTGTTTGAAGCAGCCAATCTAATTGTTCTCGCGTATAGGGGACGACTATGGAGTCAGGATCTTTTCCAAAGTATTGGCGACTTGTTTCTCTGTCCTTAATAATTAGCTTGGCCATTAAAGATGGATAAGTGGCCAACACCTATGTGGGAGAAATGGGTAGGTGGACCCAGAGTAGGGGATTCCCTCTTTTTTCTTCTCTGATGGTTATTTGTTGCCAGAAGACTAGATGTGGGGGATTCAGGAATATTAATACTGACAGAATGACAGAGAGTGGATAGGAGGACTCTTCAGGGCTTTTTCTCCCTCCTTAATTAATTTTTGAACATCAGAGAAATGATTATAAGTTTTTAAGACATCATTAATTAAATTCCAGTAGGAAAAGGTTTGAAAGGGGAACTTTTCAGTACAGGGTCTGGTAAAAATCATTTAAACAGTCACCAACCTGTCTCCAATGTTTTTCATCTATGGTTCCTTCTTGGGGAAACCAAGGACAGACATCTCCAATACAGTCAAGAAATTTTTTTATGTCTTTCTTTTTAACCCTAATTCCTCATGTCTTGAAAAACTGTTTCAGTCCCAAAATAAACAAATCCTGTTTATTAAATGCTTGTCCCATGGTAAACATACCTTGTGTCATCATGTTAAAATTCCTCTGGATCTGTCTCAAGGCCAGGCGTTTCTGTGGCGATCACTGACCTGACCTTCACTCATGGAGCCATCTTCCACAGTGGTCCAACACTTAGGCAGGCCTGCCTTGGTGTGTGATGACGTTCACCACTCCTCCAAACCCAGATTCCCACACTGGGCGCCAGTTGTCCCGACCAGCAGGATCTTCAGCAGAGACCCTAGAAGGGGGAATGACGAATGAAAGGGACAAGAGACACACAGAATTGAGAGCAAGGCAGTATTCTGATCAAGCTGCAAAATTTTATATTGCTCAGGCGAGTTTTATAGAAGGAGACCAGGAAACTTTTTTGGGAAAAGATCAGGGGACTGTTGAGTTGCCAAGTAACCCAAGCACGCAACCTAACCACAAAATATTGTTACTAGTGGTCACTGTAGCAGAAAGATAAGGAAATGTTAAGTTATTTTCTAAAAACTCAGGACTTGTTCAGGTATGTCAAAATTTTCTGGTTAGTGGCTCAATACTGCACAATAGAAACTTAACTCAGGCAGGCAATATGGCATGGCTCTTAAAAATGTCCTCAGCATCGAAACCCCCCCCCCCAAAAAAAAGGTAACTTTGCTGAAATACTTTTGTCTGGAGCATGGCCCTGGCCAGATATATGTAAATGAAAAATAAACATGCTGGGGACAGTTGTCCAATTAACCCACATGTACAGGGAAAGTTGTGTCCAAAGATTGAGGCTCAATCGTGAGAGATGCATGGTAATTAGGAGAATCAAAGCTGTTATTGCACAAGAAAATTACAACCAGAGACAGCTAGTTCATTCAAAAGGCAGGAATTCCATAACACCTTGTATGATCATTTACTCTAACAGAACCCTTAGTTCTGATAGGTTGACCTTCTGAACACTAGTTGTCACTGCTGAATACTCTCATAGATTTTCACTACCAGCAGCTCTCAATAAGCAATGGAGCCCTAAATGTGTCCCCACAGCCTCTGCAGAAATATGTGACACTGCAACATATCTGAACAGCCCCAAACAGGAAACAGAAAAAAAGGGCCTTCATGGAAGAAAAAATACACTTCTGTGGCAGCCCCAGGCCCATCTGCCTGGACATTCCTGGAGAGACATAAACCCAGGAGGCGAGGCTAGACCTTTGCTCAGGAAGGCCCCTGAGTCTGCACTGAAGTCTGTGCTTACCCTGGACCCTAGTCCTGCAGAGCACAAGGCCCATCCACAGGCAGGGCTTTTTGTAAAGATATCTTCTACTGTGATTACTCCGGTAGCTACCACAGTGGTATATCCAGCAGCAAAAACCCACTATGAACATTTGGGCCCCAGCAGACACCTCAGCTCCAAACAACAGGCAGTCTAGGGGAGCTGACACCTAAGGAAGTGTTTCTGAATCTTGACCATTGAGGCACATTGGTTGACACCAGCCCACACACAGCATTTCCCACTAACCCAAGAGTCCTCATAGCACCAAAAGGACTGCTCCCAACAGCCTCTCTCAAAGTCCAGGGACATCACCAGAAGCCACTCAGCACTGCTCCTGGACCTATAGCTCCTTCCTATAGGAATAGCCCTAGAGAGCTTCATCTCACACCTGGAAACACTCCAAGCTAAACTCAGAAATCCTTAAACAAACAATCAGAAAACCTTGATTTGGCCATCCTGACCTGGCACCCACAAGACAAAGTTACCCACATCACAATTTCAGTAGGGGGTCATCAGGAACTTGGGGAGTACAGGGAGCCTGTGATTGTTTCTAATTGGATCCATGAAAGACTAATGGGAGCAGGGTACTGAAGCTGGGACTGACTTCAGCCACATAAGAGCTCCCCATATCCTGGTAGGGAACACAAAGGGCAGAATGATCTCCTAGCTTACTGCTCACCACAAAAAGATTTTGGGCACCAGTCTTGAAGCATTAAGAATCTGTCAAGGGAGAGAATGCCACTGGGAACAACCCTGAGACTCCATATTCAGTAGCCCTGTCTCACCCTTCTCTGGAGTGACTACCGCCCACTGTAAACTCCACTTCCTGAAGGTCACAAAACAAGGGAGAAGTCTTATCAAAATCTGCCCTTCTGGCCTATGCTCTGAACTAGATGGGCAATCTGGTCTCATTGAAACACAATGCAATGTGTATGCCAGTGAATCCTCTACCAGTAACTCATATGCTCAATCATGCCACATCACCACCCAATAGTAATTTTAAGAGTTACTGTAGACATAACTAAAGAGAGTCAGTAGGCCATGCTGAAAGAAAGACCTGCAGATATTGTCCAGAACATAGAGCTCAGAAGCAGTAAGTAGAACATGCCTGACTGGAGAACAAAGACACAGCTGAAGAAGAGTTGCCAGGCATTGCTGCTGGGCACCCTGGATCCACTCCTACATCAGCAACTAACACAAACAATAATAGGTCCACCCTATATTGTTTGCACCAACGGCTCGTGTAAGAGTCTAACTACCAGCTGAGGGTTCTAATCTGAGGGATATCTAATGAATCTAAGCACACTGAGTTAAGTCCAATCACTTTATTCTTCTAGGTCAATTCTATCTACACAGTTTTTTTCTGCTCTCTTACTTAGCTCCTCTCAGTCCCTCCTTCTCTCATCCCTCCAGCTGTTCTCTCCTCACTACCTAGTTCTTTCCATCTCTGTCCTCATCTTTGTTCTACTCCATCCATCCTCCCCAGGCTCTCAGAGAACCATTATGGATACCCACACAGTAATTCTTTGCTAAACAATGCTAGGCTTGATGTTTTCAGGGTCAGAGAGAGAAATGATAAGGATCCACATATACAGCAATAATTGTGAGCTTCCAATTACAACCCAATATGGGAATGACTAAAGGGGAGTTCTCTGGTCCGGTCCATGAAAGGCTAACATCATTAGAGAATTTATATGCTCAAACTAAAGTCTAGAAATATCTAGACAGAATGTTAGGGGTCAATAAGTCACAAGAAAGTAAACTGTCTTTGGCCGCCTTTTCCCACTCCTCCTGGCTGCAGCTGCTTTCTGAAAAAGAGGGGGACATAGGCTAGGTGGCTAAGCAACCTATGGCAGAGTAAGTAGCATTTGGTTAGTAAAAGCACTTTGGCTCAAGTATTTGCTGAGCAGAAAATCTAGGAATAACCCCTGGGAGTGGAAGAATAAAAACTTACTTTGCACAAGAAAGAAATTTGGCTCCTATCTCCTCCCTGGCCTTGTAGGTAGGCAGTCTCCTTGGGTCAGTGGGAAGTAACTGCCTTAACTCAGTAACTAGCAAATGGCTAAAACATCACCCAGGAGTGTGAGCAGTAAATCTCTTAAATTAGAGTCTTGTGTAAATAACCCAGGGTGAAGGTAAGAAGTTGAGAATTTAATTGTTAGTGGTTCTTTTCTCTGTCTGTCGGTGAGTTGAGCTAATGTTTATTTCTCTGCATTTGCCCTTGAAAAAGTTATCTTTGCTGAAATACTTTTGTCTGGAGGATGGCCCTGGCCAGATATATGTTAATGAAAAATAAACACAGCTGGGGACAGTTATCCACTTACCCCAAATGTATAGGGAAAGTCATGTCCAAGATTGAGGTGCAATCGTGAGATTATGTGAACACACAGCATGGAGATGCATGGTAAATCAGAGAATCAAAGCTGTTATTTTTGTAAACAGGAAGTTTACAACCAGAGACAGCCAGTTCATTCAAAAGGCAGGAATTCCATAAGTCCTTGCATGATGGTTTCCTCTAACAGAACCCTTAGTTCTGATAGGTTGACCTTCTGAACACTAGTTGTCACTACTGTATACTCTCATGGATTTTTCACTACCAGCAGCTCTCAATAAGCAATGGAGCCCTAAGTGTGTCCCCACAGCCTCTGCAGAAATATGTGACACTGCAATATCTCTGAACAGCCACAAACAGAAAACAGAACAAAGGGCCTCCTTGGAAGACAAAATAAATTGTGACACACTTGCACTTGGGGAGCATAAAGATGGATTCTAGGGTAGAGTGTCACACAGAGCAACATGCTTGGATCAGCTTCAATGCTGAGAATAAAAAGGACCTACAATCCAAAAGGGGAAAAAGTTCCACCCATAGGATTCCCTCTCACTCAACCCCTGAAATCCTAACAAGCAAAGTCTAATCACTCTGTTAATGAGATGAGAAAGGACTGCCTGTGCCCTTGTATTCCAGGGTCAGGCCCCCACTGTGAAGGTGACTAGGGAGGAGACCCTTAGGAAACAACTGTCATGACATCACATAAGAGCCAGTGAATGGAAGCACAAGAACTTGTAAAAGGAGACGTGGGCAACAGGTCAGCAGCCGATTCACACAGACAGACAGGGAGATGACCAGGCTCTCTAGGGAGGGTATATATAGTCTCTGGGGTGTTCAAAGAGGAAAGGGCAGGCATGCCTCAAAGCACAAAGTCAGGCTTGTCCTGACAGGGCCCGATCTTCTGCCTACATGTCAGGGTCTCCAGACCTCACCATCACCCTCTCCAGGGCACAAGGGCAACATGTCAGTCATGGAGCCACTCAGAGACAAGCCTTTCCATAAGTCTCTGTCAGCCCTCCCTCAGAAGCATCCCCAGGACCATCCAGAAAGGATTGCATTGAGAGACTGAGTAAAGTAGGAATATACTTCTGTGGCTGCCCCAGGCCCAGCTCTCTGCACATCCTGGAGAGATACAACCCCAAGAGGGCAGGCTAGACCTTTGCTCAGGAGGGCCCCTGAGTATGCACTTTTGCCCCTGCTTCCCCTGGACCCTATTCCTGCCGAGCACAAGGCCCATCCACATGGAGTGCTTTTTGTAAAGGGATCTTCTACTGTGATTACTACGGTAGCTCCCACAGTGGTATATCCAGTAACAAAAACCCACAGGAAACTTTGGGGGACCAGCAGACACCTCAGGCCCAAACAACAGGCAGTCTAGAGGAGCAGACACCTAAGGATGTGTTTCTGAATCTTGACCATTGAAGCACAATTGTTGACACCAGGCCACACACAGCATTTCCCACTATCCACAGAGTCCTCATAGGACCCAAAGTTCTGCTTCCAATAGCCTCTTCCAAAGTCCAGGGACACCATCAAAATGACTCACCTCTTCCTGGACCTATAGCTCCTTCCTATAGGAATAGCCCTAGAGAGCTTCAACTCACACCTGGAAACATTCCAAGCTCAACTCAGACAGCCTTAAACAACTAATCAGAAACCCTTGATCTGGCCATCCTGACCTGGCACCCGAAAGACAAAGATGTCCACATCACAGCCTCGGCTGGGGGGTCATCAGGCAATTGAGGAACAACAGGAGCCTGTGCTTGTTTCTACCTGAATGGATGCAACACTAATGGGATCAGGGTACTGAAGCTGAGACTTAATTCAGCCACATAGGAGCTCCCCATATACTGGTAGGGAATTCAAAGTTCAGAATGATCTCCCAGCTTACTGCTCACTCCAAAAAAAAATTCTGTACGCCATACTTGGAGCATAATGAATCTGTCAATGGACAGAATGCCAGTGGGAACAACCCTGAGGCTCCTCATCCAGAAAGTCTGTCTCACCCCACTCTGCTGTGAGGAGCTCCCACTCCGAACTTGTCATGCCTAACGCCATGAATGACCAAGGAGACCTCTTCAAAGTCTCCGCCTCTGGATTCTACTGAGGACAGGGTTGGCCATTTTGGTTTCTTGAGAGCCTATTACTTCTCTCCAGGGATCCCTATCCCGGGGAGCTCCTTGTAGAACCCAGCACTCACTCCTTACTCCCTTCCACTTCTCGTTGTCTTCTCAGCCACAGAAGTACTGGGAAGGTAGGAGTGAGCATGGCCCATCGGGACCATGTGGAGTGAGGTTGTCATTGTGAAGCCACAGTGTGTTTCTCACTAGGACACAAATATAAGCAGGTCCTGGACTGTTGATGAACTGACCCTCAGGACCCATTAACCATTTCATCATTCCACAAATCTGGACCAGTGCCAGGCACAGGACATCCACCTGCCTCATGTCCCATCTCTGCTAGACCCAAGGGCAACTATAGACCGAAGACAGCCACAGGAACAGCAGAGAGCCACTGCAGAGGTTTCAGACCTATGAGCAGTCACAATGTGACAGGAAGAAGATTCTGTATGAGCTCCCTCACTAGGGAATATCTTCCACAGTGGTTCAGATCAGTCTCCAAGGCCTTGGATAAACCTTATCCATCCACTAAGGTGGCAGTGGTATATATTATACCCTAGGCTTGGTGTGGGGTCTCAGCTCTGAGCTAGACAGCCCCACGTGAGTTAGGGTTGATGTCCCCAGGCTCTGGTCTAGCTATAATGTTAGGGCCCCTATAACAGTACCCATGACAGGTTCAAGCACAGGCCTCTGTAGAGCACCCACCTGACATGGTACAACCCCACACAGACAGAGCCATTCTGCACTGGGGCAGGAAACCTTCAGATCTCAGTAGAGAACTCAGTGACAAAGAACCCCCCAACACACACTACAAGGTCACACAAAGCCCCAGGGGACACTAAGTCCTGACAAAGTGAAGGAGCACAGGCCAAGAAGTTTCTCCTAGAGTCTGTGCCAGGGTGAGTTTGGGGTTCTTGGTTACACAGTCACACACACATATACACCACACACACACACACACACACACACACACGTTACAACCCGGAAAGGAAACCCACCAGCCTTGCCCGCTCAAGCCTACTCTTCAGTTTAGAGGGCTGAAGATGCTAATATTAATGTCACCCCCAGGGGACCCTGAAGTGAAGATGCATGGAAGTAACCACACAATGGAGGAGAATTTGTGCCAGCCTGAGGCACTGTGGTTACTATGATACTTGGTTTGGTTATAACCACAGTGTCATACATCACACATAAAACTTGCCCTGAGGTCACCCACTGCTCAGGCTGTGACACCAGCTTTGCCCACAGGTGAAAACTACTTGTCCTCTATTTAGCAAGATGGCTCTGAGGCCCTGGGAGGATCTTGAACAGGTTAGTATCACAGTGGGTATGACTGGCTCTGCCACTGTAAGAAAGGCTGCAGCCAAAACTGCACTGTAAACCCCAGCCCCCAGACCAAGACCCACCCCGGATATGTCTTTGACCCCAACCACTCAGCTGTCCCTGAGTATCTGCATTCCTTGGTACCTTGGGGTAGGACAAGCTTATTCTCTCATCCTGGCTCAGGACTCTCCACCAAAGCCCACCTTTCAGGGGAGAAGCTGCAGGCAGACATCGTCAGCCATCTCCTACAGGCAGCTGTCCCTGATTATGAGCCTGTGACATCCAGTAAAGACTTGCAAGAGCAACAGATATCCCACAGCTCCTGGGACACCATGACACCAGGGCCCAAAATGCAATCTGCTCCACATCTCCAGCAACAAAGGCTCCACCTGCTCTGTCCTCCTGTCGGGTCTGGAGGGAAAGCTCACAGGAGTAGGCATGAGAAGCAGCACTGTGGTGTCTTTGCCAAACACAGATCCTCTCAGAAAGGCTACACAAGCAGTAGTTCAGAAAGTAACAGTCAGGAGCAGTGGACACAGACATCAGACAGACGCCTGGCACAGAAGCCCAGGCTGAGGCAATGGTGCAAAAAACCCATGCCACTTCAGACACCTGCAGCCATTCACTGCCATCTCCATGGCAAAGCCTCTCCTTAGGTTCCACAGTGTAGTCCAATCCACCTCAGACCCATCCTAGAGCCTATCACACCACACAGTTAGAACCTGGCCTCCCATTAGCTCAACTCCAGACATCCATCAGTCTTCAGCCTACCCAATCAGTCAGCCTGAGACCATCCCAGGAAGCCTAGAGTTCAACTAGCAGTAGAGACTCAGAGCATCACTCACCTACCTCCAGTCTAGGGTCCCCTGACCAGCACTGGTCCCAGATCTACTAGACTAAGGCATCCAAAGATAGAGATGCTACACACACACACACACACACACACACACACACACACACACACACACACACGAGAGGGGAGAGATATGGTGGTATTTTATTTGTACTGAAATGTGATTTTAATTGTAGGTTAGTAAATAAACCTGCCCGGCGGTCAGAGCTATTAGCTAGCGATAGGAAAGCAGAGGAGTGGTAGTGGCTGCGAACGCCTTTAATCCCAGCACTCAGGAAGCAGAGCTAGGCAGATCTCTGAGTAGCTTTGGTCCTTTCCTGGAGCTTACTTGGTAGCCCAGGCTGGCCTCAAACTCACAGAGATCTGCTTGCCTCTGCCTCCTTCAGCAAATCCTACCAGAATGCGCCACCACAACCATCTGTGTTGAGTTTTTTGTATTTTGTTCTTTTTCCCAAGACAGGGTTTGCTCTGTTGTAGTTTTGGTGCCTGTCCTGGATCTTACTCTGTAGACCAGGCTGGCCTACAGCTCACAGAGATTCTGCTGTAAGCTGTAAGAACAGTTAGCAAGAAGCCTGCCATAGCCATACAGTTTGTAAGCAATATAAGTCTCTGTGTTTACTTGGTTGGGTCTGAGAGGCTGTGGGACTGGTGGGTGACAAAGATTTGCCCTGACTGTGGGCAAGGCAGGAAAGCTCTAGCTACAAATGGCTCCCAATGTGTTGGCAAGTGTTTCCACCTAAAACCTGATTTAAAAGATTCTAAAACAAAGATAAAAACAAATACTAGTTGTCTCTTTCAAGTTAGCAGCAGCTACTAGATGCTGTGGCTGGTTACTGGTGTGTTGGCCTGACTTGCAGTATGGCAGGAATGAGGACTCTGCAAGTGGCACATTAAGCTGCATGGTGGATTTAGCCTTTGCTAGTACAAAACAAAAAGAGGTTTCTGGGCTACATGCTGCCTTGATAGAAGCATAGACCTGAGAGCTTATGTCTCCCAGAGCTGTCAGAAAATGTACCACTGCCATGTTGGGAAGCTGAAGTGGGCGGAGCACCCTTTCAGTCTTAGAATGGTGCAGTTTAAAGCAATAGGCTCAAGGTTATATAAAAAATAAGCCACGTAAAGATGGCTACCACACAGAGAATGTGGATTATGTTCTCGTTGATATTTGTAACTGAAGAAAAACATTTGATTGCAAAAGCTGTTGAGTTATGCCAAAATGTATGTTTTAAAGGTACCTTGACTTCAAAATTTGGATGTAAGGATATGTTGCTTTGGAAAGGAGGCTCTGCTTTTGTTTCCACAGAAAGCCAGAGCCTATGGATTTGTTCCAGATTAAGATACATCAGGTTTGACCAGCCAAGACCATCTGAAAGGTCTCCATGGCCCAGATGATCCAACATCCAGAATCATTTCAAGGCAACTGGCTCAGAGGATACAGCATCATGGACTACTCCATGATCCTTAAATTTTCTTTGTGCCGGGCGGTGGTGGCGCACGCCTTTAATCCCAGCACTCGGGAGGCAGAGGCAGGCGGATCTCTGTGAGTTCGAGGCCAGCCTGGGCTACCAAGTGAGTCCCAGGAAAGGCGCAAAGCTACACAGAGAAACCCTGTCTCGAAAAACCAAAAAAAAAAAAAAAAAAAAAATTTTCTTTGTGTCCCCATAAAATGCAGCACCTCCCTCCAGCAGGAAGTAGTAATAGAAGCTACACGCCAATTCCCAAATATACCAAGCTGGCTTTGGAGATGTGTAAAAGTTAAAACCTTCATTTTGAAAAAAACAAAAAACAAAAAGTAGGGGAAGTGCTTTGGGATGGTCTGTATATCAAATCTGTTGCTCTAATTGGTCAATAAATAAAACACTGATTGGCCAGTGGCTAGGTAGGAAGTATAGGTGGGACTAACAGGAGAAAAGAAAGAACAGGAAGGCAGAAGGAGTCACTGCCAGCCGCCACCATGACAAGCACCACGTGAAGACACTGGTAAGCCACAAGCCATGTGGCAAGGTATAGATTTATGAAAATGGATTAATTTAAGCTGTAAGGACAGTTAGCAAGAAGCTTGCCACGGCCCTACAGTTTGTAAGCAATATAAGTCTCTGTGTTTACTTGGTTGGATCTCAGTGGCTGTGGGACTGGCGGGTGACAAAGATTTGTCCTAACTGTGGGCAAGGCAGGAAAATTCTAGCTACAGAGAGGAAATGAGAAATGGATGGGAGAAAGAGAAAAAGAGGACAGGAAAGTCAAAACCAGCAGAAGGTAATATCAACAATGGGATACGGGTTTAGATCTCTGCCCCTGCGGAGCGGCTTGGGCCTGCCCCAACTTGGTGTGCTAGCCCATGTTGAATACCCAAGGGCGGCCTTTCACCTATGAGGAGTGAGTGGGGGTGGGATGGGGGTAGGTGAGGGAGAAGGGGAGAAAAGGGAAACAGTGGGCAGTATGTAATATGAAAAAAATCTTTAAGTAAACAAGTAAACCTTAAAAAAAAAAAAAAGGAAGAAGTAAATCCTCCCCTGAGTGCTGAGTCCTTTTTGTGTGTCAGTGAGATGTCAGCTCTCCCATGCTCCCTGCCCATCCTTCTCCCTTTGGCTTTAGGAAGGCTGGAGGTGTTCTAACAGTGTCAACATAACATTGCGGTTGCCCTATGAGGCCACCAGAACATGCTCCTCCCAGAGTCTCCTGTTTGGTTGTTCTCCACTCCCCTGAAGCCACATACATCCTGCCTTCCTGCCTTCCCCCAGTCAAGGACCAGAACTCCCCACGTCATACCCACACCCTGCTCATACCAAGGTCCCCTTTAGAGTTAAAAAGCAGTACCTTCTCTCACACTACTCTGCTGGGGATGTCTTTCTGTATGCTCTGAATTTGTTACTCTGATTGATGGATTGATTGATAAATAAAATGCTGATTGGCCAGTACTCAGGCAGGAAGTATATATAGGTGGGACAAACAGAGAGGAGAATTCTGGGAACAGGAAGGCAGAATCAGGAGAAGCTACCAGCCAATAGACCATAGTCCTGCAGAGCACAAGGCCCATCCACAGGCAGGGCTTTTTGTGAAGGGATCTTCTACTGTGCTAACTATAACTACCACAGTGGTATAACCAACAGCAAAAACCCCCTGGGAACCTCTGGAGTCCAGTAGATACTGCAGCCCCAAACAACAAGGAGTCTAGGGGAGCTGACACCTAAGGATGTGTTTCAGAATCATGACCATTGAGGCACATTGGTTGACACCAGCACACACACAGCATTTGCCACCAACCACAAAGTCCTCATAGCACCCTAAGGTCTGCTCCCAACAACCTCTCTCTCAAAGTCCAGGAACACCACCAGAAGACACTCAGCTCTCCTCCTGGACTGAAAGCTTGTTCCTATATGAATAGCCCTACAGAGCTTTCTCTCACACATGGAAACACTCCAAGTTAACTCAGACAGCCTTAAACAACCAAGGAGAAACCCTTGATCTGGCCATCCTGACCTGGCACGCATAAGACAAAGATGCCCACATCACAGCCTCAGCAGACGGACTTCAGGCACTTGGGGACCACAGGGAGCTTGTGCTTGTTTCTACCTGGATCCCTTCAAGACTAAGGGGAGCAGGGTACTGAAGTTGGGACTGACTTCAGCCACATAGGAGCTCCCTATTCCTGGTAGGGAACAAAAAGGGCAGAATGATCTCCCAGCTTACTGCTTACCCGAGAAAGATTCTGTGCACGATTCTTGGAGCATTATGAATCTGTCAAGGGACAGAATGCCACTGGGAACAACCCTGAGGCTCCACATTCAGTAGCTCTGCATCACCCTACTCTGGAGTGTCGACCTCCCACTCTAAACTCCAATTTCCTAAGGGCCCCAGAACAAAGGATAAGTCTTTTCAAAATCTCCCCTTCTTGCCTATGCTGGGAACAAGGTGGGCAATCTGGTCTTGGTGAAAGCACAGTGCAATGAGTATGCCAGTAAATGTTCTACCAGTAACTCACATGCTCAATCCTGCCTCATCACCACACAACAGTAATTTTAAGAGTTACTTGTAGCATGAATCTTAAAGAGTTTTATTAATAAAATCAAACCTGAGCCAGGTGTTGGGGTAAATGCTGGAAGATCAGAGAGACAGAACAAGCCACAGCTACCTCACCTAGCCATCTTCTAGGCTTAACTTGTTTCCTCAGACTGGATGCCTGTGAGTTCTTATCCAGAATGAATCTCAGATGAACGGCTGCTAGAAGCCTAAAAGCTTAACGAGCCAAATGCTTCTAGTTTCTGGTCTTCAAGCCTTATGTATCTTTCTGCCTTCTGCCATCACTCCCTGGGATTAAAGGATTGCTTTCTGGGATTAAAGGCATGAGTCACCATGCTTGGCTGTATCCTTGAACACATGGATTTCTGCCTCTGGAATGCTACCATTAAAGGCATGGGCTACCATTGCCTATTCTCCATTTTTAATATTGTGGCTGTACTGTCTCTGAACCCAGATAAGTTTATTAGGGTGCACAATATTTCAGAAACACAATACCACCAAAGTTACTGAAGACATAACTAAAGAGAGTCAGTTGGTTATGCTGAAGACAGACCTGCAGATTTTTTTTTCCAGAATGTAGAACTCAGAAGCAACAAGCAGAACTTGCCTGGCTGAAGAACACAGACACAGCTCAAGGAGAGCTGCCAGGACTTGCTGCTGGGCACACTGGTACCACTCCTACATCAACAAACACAAATAATATTAGGTCCAGTCTATAATGTTTGCTCCCATGGTCCATGGAAGAGTCTAACAACTAGCTAAGGGTTCTAATTTGAGGGATATTCAGTGAATCTAAGCACACTGAGTTCTTTAGTGCATACACTTTATCCGTCTAGGTAAATTCTACCTACACAGATATTTTCTGCTCTCTTACTTAGCTCTTCTCAGTCCCTCCTGCTCTCATCCCTCCTGCTGTTCTCTCCTCTCTACCTAGTTCTTTCCATCTCTGTCCTCATCTTTGTTCTTCTCCATCCATCCTCCCCAGGCTCTCAGAGAACCATTATAGATGCCCACACAGTAATTCTTTGGTAAAAAATGCTAGGCTTGAGGTTTTGAGGGTCACAGAGAGAGGTAATAAGGATCCACACATAAAGCAATAATTGTCAGCTTCCAATTACAATCCAATATGGGAATGACTAAAGGGGAGTTCTCTGGTCAGGTACACTAAAAGCTAACATCATTAGGGAATTTATATGCTCAAACTATAATCTAGAAATGGCTAGACAGAATGTTAGGGGTCAGTAAGTCACAAGAAAGTAAACTGTCTTTGGCCCCCCTTTTCCCACTCCTCCTGGCTGCAGCTGCTTTCTGAAAAAGATGGGAACATATGCTAGATGGCTAAGCAACCTATGTCAGAGCAAGTAGCTTTTGGTCAGTAAAAGCACTTTTGCTCAGAGTATTTGCTGAGCAGAAAATCTAGGATTAACCCCTGGGTGTGGAGGAATAAAAACTTAATTTGCACAAGAAAGAAGGTTGCCACCTATCACCTGCCTGGCCTTATAGGCAGTCTCCTTGGGTCAGTGGGAAGTAACTGCCTTAATTCAGTAACTAGCAAATACCTAAAACAACATCCCAGGAGTGTAAGCAGTAAATCTCTTAAATTAGAGTCTTGTATAAATAAACCAGGGTGAAGATACGGAGTTAAGGATTTAATTGTTAGTGCTTCTTTTCTCTATCTGTGGGTGAGATGAGCTAATGTTTATTTCTCTGCATTTGTCCTTGAAAAAGTTATCTTTGCTGAAATACTTTTGTCTGGAGCATGGCCCTGGCCAGATATAAGTTAATGAAAAATAAACACAGCTGGGGACAGTTGTCCAATTACCCCAAATGTATAGGGAAAGTCATGTCCAAGATTGAGGTGCAATCATGAGATTATGTGAACACACAGCATGGAGATGCATGGTAAATCAGAGAATCAAAGCTGTTATTTTTGTAAACAGGAAGTTTACAACCAGAGACAGACAGTTCATTCAAAGGGCAGGAATTCCAATAATCCTTGCATGATGGTTTCCTCTAACAGAACCCTTAGTTCTGATAGGTTGACCTTCTGAACACTAGTTGTCACTGCTGTATACTCTCATGGATTTTCACTACCAGCAGCTCTCAATAAGCAATGGAGCCCTAAGTTTGTCCCCACAGCCTCTGCAGAAATATATGACACAGCAGCATATCTGAACAGCCACAAACAGGAAACAGAACAAAGGGCCTCCATGGAAGACAAAATATACTTCTGTGGCAGCACCAGGCCCAGCTTCCTAGACCTTCCCGGAGAGATACAAGCCCAAGAGTGCAGGCTAGACCTTTGCTCAGGATGGCCCCTGAGTCTGTACCGCTGCCCCTGCTGCCCCTGGAACCTAGTCCTGCAGAGCACAAGGCCCATCCACAGGCAGTGCTTTTTGTAAAGGAATCTTCTACTGTGATAACTCCGGAGGCTACCACAGTGGTATAACCAACAGCAAAAACCCACTGGGAACCTTTGATTCCAGCAGACACCTCAGCCCCAGGTTGTTGACTCTCTTAACAACACAGAGTCTAGAAAATCTGACACCTGAGGATGTGTTTCTGAATCTTGACCATTGAGGCACATTGGTTGACACCAGCCCACACACAGCATTTCCCACTAACCACAGAGTCCTCATAGCACCCTAAGGACTGCTCCCAACAGTTTCTCTCGCAAAGTTCAGAGAAACCACCAGAAGCCACTCAGCTCTGCTCCTGGACCTATAGCTCCTTCATATAGGAATAGCCCTAGAGAGCTTTCTCTCACACCAGGAAACACTCCAAGCTAAACTCAGCCTTAAACAACCAATCAGAAAGCCTTGATCTGGCCATTCTGACCTGGCACACACAAGACAAAGATGCCCAGATCACAGCCTCAGCAGGGGGTCATCAGGCACTTGAGGACCACAGGGAGCCTGTGCTTGTTTCTAATTGGATCCATGAAAGACTAACAGGAGCAGGGTACTGAAGCTGAGACTGACTTCAGCCACATAGGAACTCCCCGTATCCTGGTAGGGAATCCAAAGGGCAAAATGATGTCCTAGCTTACTGCTCACCCGAAAAAGATTCTGTGCACCAGCCTTGAAGCATTAAGAATCTGTCAAGGGATAGAATGCCAGTGGGAGCCAGGCGGTTGTAGCACATGCCTTTAATCCCAGCACTTGGGAGGCAGAGCCAGGTGGATCTCGGTGAGTTGGAGGCCAGCCTGGCCTACCAAGTGAGCTGCAGGAAAAGCGCAAAGCTATGCAGAGAAACCCTGTCTTGGGAACAAGATATATATATATATATATATATATATATATATATATATATATATATATATATATATATATATATATATATAGAGAGAGAGAGAGAGAGAGAGAGAGAGAGAGAGAGAATGCCAATGGGAACAGCCCTGAGGCTCCACATCCAGAAAGTCTGTCTCACCCCACTCTGGTGTGAGGAGCTCCCACTCCGAACTTGTCATGCCTAAGGCCCTGAATGACCAAGGAGACCTCTTCAAAGTCTCACCTCTGGATTCTACTGAGGACAGGGTTGGCCATTTTGGTTTCTTGAGAGCCTATTACCTCTCTCCAGGGATCCCTATCCCGAGGAGATCCTTGTAGAACCCAGCACTCACTCCTTACTCCCTTCCACTTCTCGTTGTCTTCTCAGCCACAGAAGTACTGGGAAGGTAGGAGTGAGTATGGCCCATCGGGACCATGTGGAGTGAGGTTGTCATTGTGAAGCCACAGTGTGTTTCTCACTGGGGCACAAACATAAGCAGGTCCTGGACTGCTGCTGAACTGACCCTCAGGACCCATTAACCATTTCATCATTCCACAAATCTGGCCCAGTGCAGGCACAGGACATCCACCTGCCTCATGTCCCATCTCTGCTAGACCCAAGGGCAACTATAGACCGAAGACAGCCACAGGAACAGCAGAGAGCCACTGCAGAGGTTTCAGACCTATGAGCAGTCACAATGTGACAGGAGGAAGATTCTGTATGAGCTCCCTCACTAGGGAATATCTTCCACAGTGGTTCAGATCAGTCTCCAAGGCCTTGGATAAACCTTATCCCTCAACTAAGGTGGCAGTGGTATATATTATACCCTAGGCTTGGTCTGGGGTCTCAGCTCTGAGCTGGACAGCCCACTTGAGTTAGGGTTGATGTCCCCAGGCTCTGGTCTAGCTATACTGTTAGGGCCCCTATAACAGTACCCATGACAGGTTCAAGCGCTGCCCTCTGCAGAGCCCCCAACCGACATGGTAAACCCCACACAGACAGAGCCATTCTGCACTGGGGCAGGAAACCCTGAGATCTCAGTAGAGAACTCAGTGTCAAAGGACCCCACACACACACGACAAGGTCACACAAGGCTCCAGGGGACACTAAGTCCTGACAAAGTGAAGGTGCACAGGCTAAGAAGTTTCTGGTAGAGTCTGTGCCAGGGTGAGTTTAGGGTTCTTGGTCCCACACTCACACACACATATACACCACACACAAACACACACACACACACACACACACACACACACACACACACACTCAACTATGTTACAACCCGGAAATGAAATCCACCAGCCTTGCCCACTCAAGCCTACACTCCCAGATTGGAGGGCTAAAGAAGCTAGTATTAATGTCACCCCCAGGGGACCCTGTTATGAAGATGCCTGAAAGTTACCAAGGAGTGGAGGGGAATTTGTGCCAGCCTGAGGCACTGTGGTTACTATGCTGGGTACGGTTATAACCACAGTGTCGTACATCACACATAAAACTTGCCCTGAGGTCACCCACTGCTCAGCCTGTGACACCAGCTTTGCCCACAGGTGAAAACTACTTGTCCTCTACTTAGCAAGAAGGCTCTGAGGCCCTGGGAGGATCTTGAACAGGTTAGTATCACAGTGGGTATGACTGGAACTACCACTGTAAGAAAGGCTGCAGCCAAAACTGCACTGTAAACCCCAGCGCCCAGACCAAGACCCACCCGGGCTTTGTCTATGACCCCAACCACTCAGCTGTCCCTGAGTATCTGCATTCCTTGGTACCTTGGGGTAGGACATGCTTATTCTCTCATCTTGGCTCAGGACTCTCCACCAAAACCCACCCTTCAGTGGAGAAGCTGCAGGCAGACAGAGTCAGCATCTCCTACAGGCAGGTGTCCCTGATTATGAGCCTGTGACATCCAGTAAAGACCTGCAAGAGCAACAGATATCCCACAGCTCCTGGGACACCATGACACTAGGGCCCAAAATGCAATCTCCTCCACATTTCCAGCAACAAAGGCTCCACCTGCTCTGTCCTCCTGTCGGGTCTGGAGGGAAAGCTCACAGGAGTAGGCATGAGAAGCAGCACTGTGGTGTCTTTGCCAAACACAAATCCTCTCAGAAAGGCTACACAAGCAGTTGTTCAGAAAGTAACAGTCAGGAGCAATGGACACAGACAGCAGACAGACGCCTGGCACAGAAGCCCAGGCTGAGGCAATGGTCCAAAAATACCCATGCCGCTTCAGACACCTGCAGCCATTCACTGCCATCCCCGTGGCAAACCCTTTCCTTAGGTTCCACAGTGTAGTCTACTCCACCTCAGACCCATCCTAGAGCCTATCACACCACACACTTAGAACCTGGCCTCCCATTAGCTCAACTCCAGCCATCCATCAGCCTGCAGCCTACCCAGTCAGTCAGCCTGAGATCATCCCAGGAAGCCTAGAGTTCAACTAGCAGTAGACACTCAGAGCATCACTCACTTACCTCCAGTCTAGAATCCCCTGACCAGCACTGGTCCCAGATCTACTAGACTAAAGCATCCAAAGATAGAGATGCTACATACACACACACACACACACACACACACACACACACACACACACACAAGAGCGGGGAGAGATATGGTGGTATTTTATTTGTACTGAAATGTGATTTTAATTGTAGGTTAATAAATAAACCTGCCCGGGGGTCAGAGATATTAGCAAGCGATAGGAAAGCAGAGGGGTTGTGGTGGCTGCGAACGCCTTTAATCCCAGTACTCAGGAAGCAGAGCTAGGCGGATCTCTGAGTAGCTTTGGTCCTTTCCTGGAGCTCACTTGGTAGCCCAGGCTGGCCTCAAACTCACAGAGATCTGCTTGCCTCTGCCTCCTTCAGCAAATCCTACCAGCATGCACCACCACAACCATCTGTGTTGAGTTTTTTGTTTTTTGTTCTTTTTCCCAAGAAAGGGTTTGCTCTGTTGTAGTTTTGGTGCCTGTCCTGGATCTTACTCCGTAGACCAGGCTGGCCTACAGCTCACAGAAATTCTGTTGTAAGCTGTAAGAACAGTTAGCAAGAAGCCTGCCACAGCCATACAGTTTGTAAGCAATATAAGTCTCTGTGTTTACTTGGTTGGGTCTGAGAGGCTGTGGGACTGGTGGGTGACAGAGATCTATCCTGACTGTGGGCAAGGCAGGAAAACTCTAGCTACAAATGGCTCCCAATGTGTTGGCAAGTGTTTCCACCTAAAACCTGATTTAAAAGATTCTAAAACAAAGATAAAAACAAATACTAGTTGTCTCTTTCAAGTTAGCAGCAGCTACTAGATGCTGTGGCTGGTTACTGGTGTGTTGGCCTGACTTGCAGTATGGCAGGAATGAGGTCTCTGCAAGTGGCACATTAAGCTGAGTGGTGGATTTAGCCTTTGCTAGTACAAAACAAAAGAGGTTTCTGGGCTACATACTGCCTTGATAGAAGCATAGACCTGAGAGCTTATGTCTCCCAGAGCTGTCAGAAAATGTACCACTGCCATGTTGGGAAGCTAAAGTGGGCAGAGCACCCTTTTAGTCTTGGAATGGTGCAGTTTAAAGCAATAGGCTCAAGGTAATATAAAAAATAAGCCACGTAAAGATGGCTACCACACAGAGAATCTGGATTATGTTCTCTTTGATATTCGTAACTGAAGAAAAACATTTGATTGCAAAAGCTGTTGAGTTATGCCAAAATGTATATTTTAAAGGTACCTTGACTTCAATATTTGGATGTAAGGATATGTTGCTTTGGAAAGGAGGCTCTGCTTTTGTTTCCACAGAAAGCCAGAGCCTATGGATTTGTTCCAGATTAAGATACATCAGGTTTGACCAGCCAAGACCCTCTGAAAGGTCTCCAATGGCACCATGGCCCAGATGATCCAACATCCAGAATCATTTCAAGGCAACTGGCTCAGAGGATACAGCATCATGGACTACTCCATGATCCTTAAATTTTCTTTGTGTCCTCATAAGATGCAGCACCTCCCTATAGCAGGAAGTAGTAAGAGAAGCTACACCCAAATTCCCAAATATACCAAGCTGGCTTTGGAGATGTGTAAAAGTTAAAACCTTCATTTTTAAAAAACAAAAAAACAAAAAAATAGGGGAAGTGCTTTGGGATGGTCTGTATATCAAATCTGTTGCTCTGATTGGTCAATAAATAAAACACTGATTGGCCAGTGGCTGGACAGGAAGTATAGGTGGAACTAACAGGAGAAAAGAAGGAACAGGAAGGCAGAAGGAGTCACTGCTAGCCGCCTCCATGACAAGCACCATGTGAAGACACCGGTAAACCACAAGCCATGTGGCAAGGTATAGATTTATGGAAATGGATTAATTTAAGCTATAAGAACAGTTAGCAAGAAGCCTGCCATGGCTATACAGTTTGTAAGCAATGTAAGTCTCTGTGTTTACTTGGTTGGATCTCAGTGGCTGTGGGACCGGCGGGTGACAAAGATTTGTCCTAACTGTGGGCAAGGCAGGAAAATTGTAGCTACAGAGAGGAAATGAGAAATGGATGGGAGAAAGAGAAAAAGAGGACAGGAAAGTCAAAACCAGCAGAAGTTAATATCAACAATGGGATACAGGTTTAGATCTCCTCCACTGCGGAGCGGCTTGGGCCTGCCCCAAATTGGTGTGCTAGCCCATGTTGAATACCCAAGGGAGGTCTTTCACCTATGAGGAGTGGGTGGGGGTGGAATGGGGGTAGGCGGGGGAGAAGCAGGAGAAGGGGAGAAAAGGGGAACAGTGGGCAGTATCTAATATGAAAAAAAAATCTTTAAGTAAACAAGTAAACCTTAAAAAAAAAAAAAAAAAGGAAGAAGTAAATCCTCCCCTGAGTGCTAAGAGTCCTTTTTGTGTGTCAGTGAGATGTCAACTCTCCCATGCTCCCTGCCCATCCTTCTCCCTTTGGCTTTAGGAAGGCTGGAGGTGTTCTAACAGTGTCAACATAACCTTGCGGTTGCCCTACGAGGCCACCAGAACATGCTCCTCCCAGAGTCTCCTGTTTGGTTGTTCTCACTCCTCGGAAGCCACATACATCCTGCCTTCCTTCCCCCAGTCAAGGACCAGGACTCCCCACGTCATACCCACACCCTGCTCGTACCAAGGTCCCCTTTAGAGTTAAAAAGCAGTACCTTCTCTCACACTACTCTTCTGGGGATGTCTTTCTGTATGCTCTGAATTTGTTACTCTGATTGATGGATTGATTGATAAATAAAATGCTGATTGGCCAGTAGTCAGGCAGGAAGTATATATAGGTGGGACAAACAGAGAGGAGAATTCTGGGAACAGGAAGGCAGAGTCAGGAGAAGCTACCAGCCGCTAGACCATAGTCCTGCAGAGCACAAGGCCCATCCACCGGCAGGGCTTTTTGTGAAGGGATCTTCTACTGTGCTAACTATAACTACCACAGTGGTATAACCAACAGCAAAAACCCACTGGGAACCTCTGGAGTCCAGTAGACACATCAGCCCCAAACAACAAGGAGTCTAGGGGAGCTGACACCTGACGATGTGTTTCTCAACCTTGACCATTGAGGCCCATTGGTTGACACCAGCACACACACAGCATTCCCCACCAACCACAGAGTCGTCATAGCTGTCTAAGGTCTGCTCCCAACAGCCTCTCTCTCAAAGTCCAGGGACACCACCAGAAGCCACTCAGCTCTCCTCCTGGACCGAAAGCTTGTTCCTATATGAATAGCCCTACAGAGCTTTCTCTCACACCTGGAAACATTCCAAGTTAACTCAGACAGCCTTAAACAACCAAGGAAAAACCCTTGATCTGGCCATCCTGACCTGGCACTCATAAGACAAAGATGCCCACATCACAGCCTCAGCAGAGGGTCTTCAGGCACTTGGGGACCACAGGAAGCTTGTGCTTGTTTCTACCTGGATCCCTGCAAGACTAAGGGGAGTAGAGTATTGAAGCTGGGACTGACTTCAGCCACATAGGAGCTCCCCATATCCTGGTAGGGAACACAAAGGGCAGAATGATCTCCCAGCTTACTGCTTACCCGAGAAAGATTCTGTGCAAGATTCTTGGAGCATTATGAACTGTCAAGGGACAGAATGCCACTGGGAACAACCCTGAGGCTCCACATTCAGTAGCTCTGCATCACCCTACTCTGGAGTGTCGACCTCCCACTCTAAACTCCAATTTCCTAAGGGCCCAAGAACAAAGGAGAAGTCTTTTCAAAATCTCCCCTTCTTGCCTATGCTGGGAACAAGGTGGGCAATCTGGTCTTGGTGAAAGCACAGTGCAATGAGTATGCCAGTGAAAGCTCTACCAGTAACTCACATGCTCAATCCTGCCTCATCACCACACAACAGTAATTTTAAGAGTTACTTGTAGCATGAATCTTAAAGAGTCTTATTAATAAAATCAAACCTGAGCCAGGTGTTGGGATGAATGCTGGAAGATCAGAGAGACAGAACAAGCCACAGCTACCTCACCTTGCCATCTTCTAGACTTAACTTGTTTCCTCAGACTGGATGCCTCTGAGGCCTTATCCAGAATGAATCTCAGATGAACGGCTGCTAGAAGCCTAAAAGCTTAACGAGCCAAATGCTTCTAGTTTCTGGTCTTCAAGCCTTATGTATCTTTCTGCCTTCTGCAATCACTCCCTGGGATTAAACGATTGCTTTCTGGGATTAAAGGCATGAGTCACCATGCTTGGCTGTATCCTTGAACACATGGATTTCTGCCTCTGGAATGCTAGGATTAAAGGCATGTGCTACCATTGCCTATTCTCTATTTTTAATGTTGTGGCTGTTCTGTCTCTGAACCCAGATAAGTTTATTAGGGTGCACAATATTTCAGGAACACACCACCAAAGTTACTGAAGACATAACTAAAGAGAGTCAGTTGGTTATGCTGAAAGACAAACCTGCAGATTTTTTTTTCCAGAATGTAGAACTCAGAAGCAACAAGCAGAACTTGCCTGGCTGAAGAAAACAGACACAGCTCAAGGAGAACTGCCAGGCCTTGCTACTGGGCACACTGGTACCACTCCTACATCAACAACTAACACAAACAATATTAGGTCCAGTCTATATTGTTTTCTCCCAGGGTCCGTAAAAGAGTCTAACACTAGGTAAGGGTTCTAATTTGAGGGATATTCAGTGAATCTAAGCACACTGAGCTCTTTAGTCCATACACTTTATCCGTCTAAGTAAATTCTATCTACACAGAAATTTTCTGCTATCTTACTTAGCTCCTCTCATCCCTCCTGCTGTTCTCTCCTCTCTACCTAGTTCTTTCCATCTCTGTCCTCATCTTTGTTATTCTCCATCCATCCTCCCAGGGCTCTCAGAGAACCATTATAGAAACCCACACAGTAATTCTTTGGTAAACAATGCTAGGCTTGAGTTTTTCAGGGTCACAGAGAGAGGTAATAAGGATCTACACATAAAGCAATAATTGTCAGCGCCCAATTACAACCCAATATGGGAATGACGAATGGGGAGTTCTCTGGTCGGGTTCACTGCAGGCTAACATCATTAGGGAATTTATATGCTCAAACGATAATCTAGAAATGGGTAGACAGAATGTTAGGGGTCAGTAAGTCACAAGAAAGTAAACTGTCTTTGACCTCTGTTTTCCCACTACTCCTGGCTGCAGCTGCTTTCTGCAAAAGAGGGGAACATATACTAGATGGCTAAGCAACCTATGGCAGAGCAAGTAGCATTTGGTTAGTAAAAGCACTTTGGCTCAGTGTATTTGCTGAACAGAAAATCTAGGAATAACCCCTGGGTGTGGAGGAATAAAAACTTAATTTGCACAAGAAAGAAGGTTGCCACCTATCACCTGCCTGGCCTTGAAGGTAGGCAGTCTCCTTGGGTCAGTGGGAAGAAACTGCCTTAATTCAGTAACTAGCAAATGCCTAAAACAACATCCATGAAGTGTGAGCATAAATCTCTTAAATTAGAGTCTTGTATAAATAAACCAGGGTGAAGATAAGGAGTTAAGGATTTAATTGTTAGTGCTTCTTTTCTCTATCTGTGGGTGAGATGACCTAATGTTTATTTCTCTGCATTTGTCCTTGAAAAAGTTATCTTTGCTGAAATACTTTTGTCTGGAGCATGGCCCTGGCCAGATATAAGTTAATGAAAAATAAACACAAGTGGGGACAGTTG
Organism: Peromyscus maniculatus bairdii; assembly: GCF_049852395.1. NCBI lineage: Eukaryota > Metazoa > Chordata > Mammalia > Rodentia > Cricetidae > Peromyscus > Peromyscus maniculatus. Next base: position 85,771,288 of record NC_134865.1, on the reverse strand, counting down.
TCCAATTACCCCAAATGTATAGGGAAAGTTGTGCCCAAGATTGAGGTGTAATCATGAGATTATGTGAACACACAGGATGGAGATGCGTGGTAAATCAGATAATCAAAGCTGTTATTTTTGTAAACAGGGAGTTTACAACCAGAGACAGCCAGTTCATTCAAAAGGCAGGAATTCCATAAATCCTTGCATGATGGTTTCCTCTAACACAACCCTTAGTTCTGATAGGTTGACCTTCTGAACACTAGTTGTCACTGCTGTATGCTCTCATGGATTTTCACTACCAGCAGCTGTCAACAAGCAATGGAGCCCTAAGTGTGTCCCCACAGCCTCTGCAGAAATATATGACACAGCAGCATATCTGAACAGCCACAAACAGGAAACAGAACAAAGGGCCTCCATGGAAGACAAAATATACTTCTGTGGCAGGCCCAGGCCCAGCTTCCTGACACTTCCTGGAGAGATACAAGCCCAAGAGGGCAGGCTAGACCTTTGCTCAGGATGGCCCTGAGTCTGTACCGCTGCCCCTGCTGCCCCTGGACCCTAGTCCTGCAGAGCACAAGGCCCATCCACAGGCAGGGCTTTCTGTAAAGGGATGTTCTACTTTGATTACTCCGGAGGCTACCACAGTGGTATATCCAGCAGCAAAAACCCACTGGGAACCTTTGGTTCCAGCAGACACCTCAGCCCCAGGTTGTTGACTCTCTCAACAACAGGGAGTCTAGAAAATCTGACACCTGAGGATGTGTTTCTGAATCTTGACCTATGATGCACATTGGTTGACACCAGCCCACACACAGCATTTCCCACTAACCAAAGAGTCCTCATAGCACCCTAAGGTCTGCTCCCAACAGCCTCTCTCTCAAAGTCCAGGGACACCACCAGAAGCCGCTCAGCTCTGCTCCTGGACCTATAGCTCCTTCCTATAGGAATAGCCCTAGAGAGCTTTCTCTCACACCAGGAAACACTCCAAGCTAAACTCAGACAGCCCTAAACAACCAATCAGAAACCCTTGACCTGGCCATTCTGACCTGGCACACACAAGACAAAGATGCCCACATCACAGCCACAACATGGGGTCATCAGGCACTTGGGGAAAACAGGGAAACTGTGCTTGTTTCTAATTAGATTCATGAAAGACTAACTGGAGAGGGTACTGAAGCTGAGACTGACTTCAGCCACATAGGAGCTCCCCATATCCTGGTAGGGAATCCAAAGGGCAAAATGATCTCCTAGCTTACTGCTCACCCAAAAAAGATTCTGTGCACCAGTCTTGAAGCGTTAAGAATCTGTCAAGGGATAGAATGCCAGTGGGAGCCAGGCGGTTGTAGCACATGCCTTTAATCCCAGCACTTGGGAGGCAGAGCCAGGTGGATCTCTGTGAGTTCCAGGCCAGCCTGGGCTACCAAGTGAGCTGCAGGAAAAGCGCAAAGCTATGCAGAGAAACCCTGTCTCAGAAAGAGAGAGAGAGAGAGAGAGAGAGAGAGAGAGAGAGAGAGAGAGAGAGAGAGAGAAAGAGAGAGAGAGAATGCCAATGGGAACAGCCCTGAGGCTCCACATCCAGAAAGTCTGCCTCACCCCACTCTGGTGTGAGGAGCTCCCACTCCGAACTTGTCATGCCTAAGGCCCTGAATGACCAAGGAGACCTCTTCAAAGTCTCCCCCTCTGGATTCTACTGAGGACAGGGTTGGCCATTTTGGTTTCTTGAGAGCCTATTACTGCTGTGGGATGTTCTGTATGTCCTGTGGGAGCCCTTCTTGGGTTCTTTGTGGCGTTACCCAGCAGGTCCGCATAGAGGATGATTAGGACCATGGGCCTGAGTGCAGGTGTTTGAGATGGTCTGCACTTGGCTGTGCTGGGGGATGGTCTGTATGTCAAGTTGTTCTGATTGATCAATAAATAAAACCTGATCAGCTGTGGCTAGGCAGGAAGGATAGGCGGGACTAACAGAGAGGAGAAATAAAAGGACAGGAAGGAAGAAGGACTGGCTGCAGCCGCCGCCGCCATGACCAGCAGCATGTGAAGTCGCCGGGAAGCCACCAGCCACGTGGCAAGGTATAGATTTATGGAAATGGATTATTTAAGATAAAAGAACAGTTAGCAAGAAGCCTGCCACGGCCATACAGTTTGTAAGCAATATAAGTCTCTGTGTTTACTTGGTTGGGTCTGAGCGGCTGTGGGACTGGTGGGTGACAAAGATTTGTCCTGACTGTGGGCAAGGCGGAAAACTCTAGCAACATATTACTTCTCTCCAGGGATCCCTATCCTGAGGATCTCCTTGTAGAACCCAGCACTCACTCCTTACTCCCTTCCACTTCTCATTGTCTTCTCAGCCACAGAAGTACTGGGAAGGTAGGAGTGAGCATGGCCCATCGGGACCATGTGGAGTGAGGTTGTCATTGTGAGACACAGTGTGTTTCTCACTAGGACACAAATATAAGCAGGTCCTGGACTGTTGATGAACTGACCCTCAGGACCCATTAACCATTTCATCATTGCACAAATCTGGCCTAGTGCCAGACACAGGACATCTAGCTGCCTCTGCTATCCCATCTCTGCTACAGCCACAGGGCAACTATAGACAGAAGACAGCCACAGGAACAGCAGAGAGCCACTGCAGAGGTTTCAGACCTATGAGCAGTCACAATGTGACAGGAGGAAGATTCTGTATGAGCTCCCTCACTAGGGAATATCTTCCACAGTGGTTCAGATCAGTCTCCAAGGCCTTGGATAAACCTTATCCCTCAACTAAGGTGGCAGTGGTATATATTATACCCTAGGCTTGGTCTGGGGTCTCAGCTCTGAGCTGGACAGCCCACTTGAGTTAGGGTTGATGTCCCCAGGCTCTGGTCTAGCTATACTGTTAGGGCCCCTATAACAGTACCCGTGACCGGTTCAAGCGCTGCCCTCTGCAGAGCCCCCAACCGACATGGTAAACCCCACACAGACAGAGCCATTCTGCACTGGGGCAGGAAACCTTCAGATCTCAGTAGAGAACTCAGTGTCAAAGGACCCCACATACACACTATAAGGTCACACAAAGGCCCAGGAGACACTAAGTCCTGACAAAGTGAAGGAGCACAGGCCAAGAAGTTTCTCCTAGAGTCTGTGCCAGGGTGAGTTTGGGGTTCTTGGTCCCAAAATCACACACACATATACATTACACACACACACACACACACACACACACACACACACACACACACGCACACGCACACGCACACGCACACACACACACACACAACTATGTCACAACCCAGAAAGGAAACCCACCAGCCTTGCCCACTCAAACCAACCCTCCCAGATTGGAGGGCTGAAGATGCTAATATTAATGTCACCCCCAGGGGACCCTGTTATGAAGATGCCTGAAAGTAACCACAGAGTGGAGGGGAATTTGTGCCAGCCTGAGGCACTGTGGTTACTGTTAGTGGATACGGTTATAAACACAGTGTTATACATCACACATAAAACTTGCCCTGAGGTCACCCACTGCTCAGGCTGTGACACCAGCTTTGCCCACGGGTGAAAACTACTTGTCCTCTACTTAGCAAGAAGGCTCTGAGGCCCTGGGAGGATCTTGAACAGGTTAGTATCACAGTGGGTATACCTGGAACTACCACTGTAAGAAAGGCTGCAGCCAAAACTGCACTCCAAAACCAGCCCCCAGACCCAGACCCACCCAGGCTTTGGCTTTGGCTTTGGCTTTGTCCCAACCACTCAGCTGTCCCTGAGTATCTGCATTCCTTTGTACCTTGGGGTAGGACATGCTTATTATCTCATCTTGGCTCAGGACTCTCTACCAAAACCCACCCTTCAAGGGAGAAGCTGCAGGCAGACAGAGTCAGCATCTCCTACAGGCAGGTGTCCCTCCTTATGAGCCTGTGACATCCAGTAAAGACTTGCAAGAGCAACAGATATCCCACAGCTCCTAGGACACCATGACACCAGGGCCCAAAATGCAATCTGCTCCACATTTCCAGCAACAAAGGCTCCACCTGCTCTGGCCTCCAGTCGGGTCTGGAGGGAAAGCTCACAGCAGTAGGCATGAGAAGCAGCACTGTGGTGTCTTTGCCAACTACAAATCCTCTCAGAAAGGCTACACAAGCAGTTGTTCAGAAAGTAACAGTCAGGGGCAGTGGACACAGACATCAGACAGACGCCTGGCACAGAAGCCCAGGCTGAGGCAATGGTGCAAAAATACCCATGCCACTTCAGACTCCTGCAGCCATTCACTGCCATCCCCGTGGCAAAGCCTTTCCTTAGGTTCCACAGTGTAGTCTACTCCACCTCAGACCCATCCTGGGGCCCATCACACCACACAGTTAGAACCTGGCCTCCCATTAGCTCAACTCCAGACTTATCCATCAGCCTGCAGCCTACCCAGTCAGTCAGCCTGAGATCATCCCAGGAAGCCTAGAGTTCAACTAGCAGTAGAGACTCAGAGCATTACTCACCTACCTCCCTTCTGGAGATCTACTAGACTAAGGCATCCAGAGATCGAGATGCTATACACACACTCACACACACACACACACACACACACACACACACACACACACACACACACTTGAGAGGGGAGAGGTTGGTGGTATTTTATTCATACTGATATGTGATTTTAATTGTAGGTTAATAAATAAAGTTGCCTGGGGGTCAGAGCTATTAGCAAGCCATAGGAAAGCTGGGTGGTGGTGGCACACACCTTTCATCCCAGCACTCAGTAGGGAGACTCAGGTGGATCTCTGTGTAGCTTTGCACCTTTCCTGGAGCTCACTTTGTAGCCCAGGCTGGTCTTGAACTCACAGGGATCTGCCTGCCTCTGCCTCCTTCAGAAAATCCTACCAGCATGCACCACCACAGCCTTCTGGGTGGAGTTTTTGGGTTTTTTTGTTTTGTTTTGTTTGGTTTGGGTTTTTTTTGTTGTTGTTCTTTTTCTGAGACAGGGGCTCTGTTGTACTTTTGGTGCCTGTCCTGGATCTTACTATGTAGACCAGACTGGCCTCGAACTCACAGAGATTCTGCTGTAAGCTGTAAGAACAGTTAGCAAGAAGCCTGCCACGGCCATACAGTTTGCAAGCAATATAAGTCTCTGTGGTTACTTGGTTGCGTCTGAGCGGCTGTGGGATTGGCAGGTGACAGAGAATTGCCCTGACTGTGGGCAAGGCAAGAAAACTCTAGCTGCAAATGGTGCCCAATGTGTTGACAGGAGTTTCCACCTAAAACCTGAGTAAAAATATTCTAAAACGGAGCTAAAAACAGTTCCTAGCTGTCTCTTTCAAGCTAGTTGCAGCCTGCATGTTTGATCTACTATGGTGGGTTCCTGGCGTATGCGATCAACCTGCAGTATGGCAGGAATGAGGCCTCTGCAAGTGGCACATTAAGCTGCGTGGTGGATTTATCCTTTGCTAGTACAAAACAAAAAGAGGTTTCTGGGCTACATGCTGCCTTGATAGAAGCATAGACCCACTATATCTGAGAGCAGATGGCTCCCAGAGCTGGCAGAAAATGTACCACCACCATGTTGGGAAGCTGAAGTGGGCAGAGCCAGCAGCCACAGTGCCTTTTCAGGATTAGAAGGCTGCAGTTTAAAGCAATAGGCTCAAGGTAATATAAAACATAAGCCACGCAAAGATGGCTACCACACAGAGAATCTGGATTATGTTCTCTTTGATATTCGTAACTGAAGAAAAACATTTGATTGCAAAAGCTGTTGAGTTATGCCAAAATGTATATTTTAAAGGTACCTTGACTTCAAAATTTGGATGTAAGGTTATGTTGCTTTGCAAAGGAGGCTCTGCTTTTGTTTCCACAGAAATCCAGAGCCTATGGATTTGTTCCAGATTAAGAAACATCAGGTTTGACCAGCCAACACCCCCTGGAAGGTCTCCAATGAAATCATGGCCCAGATGATCCAACATCCAGAATCATTTCAAGGCAACTGGCTCAGAGGATACAGCCTCATGGACTACTCCATGATCCTTAAATTTTCTTGGTGTCCCCATAAGATACAGCAACCCCCTCCAGCAGGAAGTAGTAAGAGAAGCTACACCCAAATTCCCAAATATACCAAGCTGGCTTTGGAGATGTGTAAAAGTTAAAAACTTTCATTTTGAAAAAAAAATAGGGTAAGTGCTGTGGGATGGTTTGTATGTCAAATCTGTTGCTCTGATTGGTCAATAAATAAAACACTGATTGGCCAGTGGCTAGGCAGGAAGTATAGGCAGGACTAACAGAGGAGAAAAGAAAGAACAAGAAGGCAGAAGGAGTCACTGCCAGCCGCCACCATGACAAGCACCATGTGAAGACACCAGTAAGCCACAAGCCAGGTGGCAAGGTATAAATTTATGGAAATGGATTAATTTAAGCTGTAAGAACAGTTAGCAAGAAGCCTGCCACGGCCATACAGTTTGTAAGCAATATAAGTGTCTGTGTTTACTTGGTTGGATCTGAGCAGCTGTGGGACTGGCGGTTGACAAAGATTTGTCCTGACTGTGAGCAAGGCAAGAAAATTCTAGCTACAGAGAGGAAATGAAAAATGGATGGGAGAAAGAGAAAAAGAGGACAGGAAAGTCAAAACCAGCAGAAGGTAATATCAACAATGGGATACAGGTTTAGATCTCCTCCCCTGCTGAGGGGCTTGGGCCTGCCCCAACTTGGTGTGCTAGCCCATGTTGAATACCCAAGGGAGGCCTTACCCCCTATGAGGAGTGAGTGGGGGTGGGATGGGGGTAGGTGGGGAAAAAGCAGGAGAAGGGGAGAAAAGGGGAACAGTGGGCAGTATGCAATATGAAAAAAAATCTTAAAGTAAACAAGTAAACCTTAAAAAAAAAGAAAGAATAAATCCTCCCCTGAGTGCTGAGCCCTTTTGGTGTGTCAGTGAGATGTCAACTCTCCCATGCTCTCTGCCCATCCTTCTCCCTTTGGCTTTAAAAAGCCTGGAGGTGTTCTGACAGTGTCAACATAACCTTGCGGTCACCCTACGAGGCCACCAGATCATGCTCCTCCCAGAGTCTCCTGTTTGGTTGTTCTCACTCCTCTGAAGCCACATACATCCTGCATTCCTTCCCCCATTCAAGGACCAGAACTCCGCACGTCATACCCCCCCCTGCTCATACCAAGGTCCCCTTTAGAGTTAAAAAGCAGTACCTTCTCTCACACTACTCTGCTGGGGATGTCTTTCTGTATGCTCTGAATATGTTCCTCGGATGGATAGATAGATGGATGGATGGATGGATGGATGGATGGATGGATGGATGGATGGATGGATGGATGGATGGATAAATAAAATGCTGATTGGCCAGTAGCCAGGCAGGAAGTATAGTATAGGTGAGACATACACACATGCTATAGTTTATGGTGAGAGGTGGGAACAGGAAGGCAGAGTCAGAAGATGCTACCAGCCGCTGCCATGAGAAGCAACATGTAAAGACAGAACTAGAAAAAGGTTCCAAGCCATGTGGCTAAACATCAATAAGAATTATAGGTCAATTTAAGTTTAAGATCTAGCTAGCAAGAAGCCTGAGCCATTAGGACAAACAGTTTTAATTAATATAAGTGGCTGTGTGTTTATTCGGGTCTGAGCAGCTGCAGGTCTGGGCAAGACTGGAGAAAACTCCAGCTACACTACTCACTCTGACTGACAAGGGACAGGATGGCTAATGTACCAGAAATTTCCTTGATGCCCAAAAGAAAATGATCCAGCACAGTCAATAATGAATATGTTTTAATAAGGCTACCAAACTTCAAAATGAGCAAAGTAAGGCCCTAAATGAGCAGGAATGTCAGTCTCAGAAGAAACTAACCCAGCCTAGTGCACTGCATAGTTTTATGCCAACTGGCCACAAGCTGGAATTATATGAGAAGGAGGAACCACAATTGAGAAAATGCCTCAACGAGACTGACCCATAGACAAGACTGTGGGGGTATTATCATGGTTAATGGTTGATGTAGGAGGACACAACTCACTGTGGGTGGTACCACCCCGGGTAGGTAGTCCTAGGTGCCATTACAAAAAAAAAAAAACACAGTGAGGAGACTATGGGGAGCAATGCAAGAAGCAGCCTTCCTCTGTGCCCTCTGCTTCAGCTTCTGCCTCCAGGTTCCTGCTCTGACTTCCCTCAGTGATGGAGTGTGACCTGAGAGCTGTAAGATAAAATAAACACTTTTCTCACCACATTGTTTTTGGTCAGAGTGTTTGGTTTTGTTTTGTTTGTTTTTCGAGACAGGGTTTCTCTGTATAGATTTGTACCTTTCCTGGAACTTGCTCTGTAGACCAGGCTGGCCTTGAACTCACAAAGATCCACCTGGCTCTGCCTCCCAAGTGCTGGGATTAAAGGCGAGTACCACCACTGCCTGGCATGGTCATACTGTTTTATCACAGCAATAGAAACCTCACTATGACATATGCTATGTCAATGCCTATGCAACCAGACTAGAAAGAAGGCTTGATCTAATAATTTTATCTTGGAGAACCCTAGTATTCAAATATATTTTTCACACATACACAAAGGAGTTTTTTCCTTGAATCCAACTTCACTAGGTAAGTTTTACATGAATATGCAATTATATTTATGAATTTACATGCATATTTTACATGTAAGATATTTTATTGCTATATATAATATATAAAATATATCTTATTTTACATGTAAGATATTTTATTGCTCTATATAATATAGAATGTGGACTGAAGGTTATTCTGCTCCACCTAGATAAAAACTATGTGTTGGAAATAAGCTTTTCAAATATTGATCTCTGGTAACTTTCTTTTCACTCTTTATCTGTCAATGAACAACAACAGGCAGACAGAAGAGGCAGTAAGCAGCACACTGTGATGTTCCAGACTTCATGCAGGCCTCAAGTATGGGGACCCTTATCCATGGCCATTGTCAGATTCCGTTGTCAGTGGTTGTCTCCAGGAATCAGGGTACCTGCATTGTTTAGAACAGTTTAAACAATCCAGAGCACCAGAAGGCCACCCAGGACCTGGCACTGAAGGTACCTGAGATCTTTCAGATGCAAGAATCCCCTCCTACTTTTCTCAGTGGATGGGCTATCTATGTAGGATCAAAGAGTAATCTGGGTGGTGGTGTGGATTCAGGCAGGTGAGTACTGCCCATGGGCATGTCCAAGGCCTTCACTGAAAGCAACTTTTTCAATTGTAGAGCACACATTACCAGGGCTTTGTGCTAGGAAAACAAGACACAGGGCATAGGAGCAGAGGCTCATTGCAAGCAGGCATGTTCATGAACCCAGCACCGGATATTAGAAAATAGACACCTTTTGCAGTTGGAGGCCAGGTCTTATGGTTGGAGAATGATGTTGGCACCACTGGAGAGAAGATTTCACAGGACCTGATGTTGCAACAACAGAGGAGGCAGCATGGGGATGTCTCCTGGCCAAGTTGGTGAGCTGGAACAGTCCGTTTACTAGGCTCAAGGAAGAATATTTGGCCACTTACAACATTCATTTTGGACCAATCACAGTCATTAAGGCTTGTTTTGACCAACTGTAGCTTGTCACCAGTCATAGTACACCTGTCAAAAGGGATAGTGCTGTCTTTGGATTGAGGCTTACGTGGTTCACAGAGGCTGATGATTGGGAAAATGTGTGATGTTTAGTGCTGGCAACTTGACAGAATCTAGAATTTCCTGGAAAATGGATCTGCAGATGCCTTTTATGAATCATCTTGATTACTTCAATGAATGTAGGAAGACACACTAACTATGTCCTAACTGTGGGTGGAACCATTCCATGACCAGAGGATTCTGAACTATATACAGTAGAGAAAGCAAGCTGAGCATCAGTATGCATACATTTCTCCTGCATTCGGTGTGGCTTGTGTCCTGGACCCCTGCCAGGGGTGGGGAGGTGAGGGAATACAGAAAGGACAAACACACATACATTGAAACTAGATAAAGTGGAGTTCCCTAACTGCTACAGCCACAGTCTGAACTTCAGTGTGTTCATCAGGTACAGCATAGAAGAAGGGATCAGCTAGTCTCAATAGGAAGGATCTCTAGGTGAGCAGTCTCTGGTTGTAAACATCTGGGAGGAGGAAGAAACAGTTATTAGCCTTTGCACACACAGATCAATCATTTATAAACACTCATTCTCAAAGAGAATTTTGTCACCTCTCTTCAGCCTGGCTCATATGGCTTAATGGCTTTGCTAGTATCTCAGGAGTCCAAGAATTGGAGTTCTCAACATGGTTGTGTGCATGCCAACAATACACACCCACTAAAGACTTCATTATTCAGGGCTTCCTCCAATCTCTACATATGTCTGTCTTCTGACTGAAGACATACTGCAACCTTTTTCTTCAAGTTCCTGCTGCCTTGACTTCCCCCACCATTATAGACAGTACCTTGAACTGCTGGCAGAAATAAGCCCAGCCTTCCTTCAGTTGCTTTTGGTAGGGTATTTTGTCAGTGCCACAGAAAAGTGATGGAGACAAACATTGTTACCAAGAGTTGAGGGCCATTGCAGGAATTAACATGACTGTGTTTAATCTACTGAAAGACATTGAAATTGTTCTTCTAGGAGAAATGTAGAGTGATCAGTTAGAAGAGACATTAAGTGCTGTAAACAGAGCTTAGTGGGTGGATCTGTTGGAAGCCTGAGGGACATGAATAATAAGAGAACTGAGTACAATCATTGCTCAGCTCATGAAGTTACAGAGATAAATAAAAACTCATCAGGCCCACCCGACTCTGCCCCAGTAGCAGGCAACAGGGAAAACTCCTGCAAGAAGGTCCCACCACTACCAAATTCCCCCATTGGACCCTGCAATCTACAAGTTCCATGCCCTACCACAATACCCAACCACCTGTGACCCCAGTAACTTCCTGAAACACGGAAACCAAACCACCAGCTCTCATTAGACCAAGAGAGGATTTTTGAGATACAGAATCTGTCATCTCTGACTGGACCAAGAGCCATGATAAGACCAAGAGAGGCTCCATGAGTCACAGAATCATCTAGCTGGGATTAGACTAAAAGCAGTTCCCAGAGATCCAGAACCTCCCAGCTCTAATTAGACCAAAAGTTAAGACTGGACCCAGAGGGGCCCCCAGAGACACAGACACTGCAAGCACGGATTGGACCAATAGCACCTTGCTCAGACACAGGAACTTCTTGCACCTATTGGAGGAAGAGATGTGTAATGCCAGTGTAAATATACATACAACATAAAGAGCAATATGGCATTACCAGAACCTAGTCCTTCTACAACATCAAGACCTGAACATCACAATGTAGAAGCAGAAGAAATCGACCTTAAAAATAACTTCATGACTCCAGGAAGACCTGCCCAACTTGGCCCCAGGTTCTGGTCACCCGGCAGGTCCCCTTCTAGCCCCACCGGGAGGGATCCCCTTCTCCAAGACCCCCGGCAGCCCCTACAATCTCCATGCCCTGCCCCCAAGCCCATCTGCCCGAGACCCCAGCCACTTCTGGCGACTTAGAGACCGGCCCCCAGCTCCCATCCTGCCCCCGACTTCCCTTCTGGACCAGAGGTGAGTATCTGGGCCCAACCCAGACCCCATCCCAGGGCACCAGCCACCCAGGGAAGACCTGCCTAACTTGGCCCCAGGTTCTGGGCACTGGGCAGGTCCCCTTCTAGCCCCACCAGGGGGAATCCCCTTTTCCAGGCCCCCTGACAGCCCCTGCAGTCTCCATGCCCTGCCCCCATGCCCATCTGGCCGACACCCAAGACACTTCCTGAGACTTAGAGACTGGCCCCCAGCTCCCATCCTGCCCCCGACTTCCCTTCTGGACCAGAGGTGAGTATCTGGGCCCAACCCAGACCCCATCCCAGGGCACCAGCCACCCAGGGAAGACCTGCCTAACTTGGCCCCAGGTTCTGGGCACTGGGCAGGTCCCCTTCTAGCCCCACCAGGGGGAATCCCCTTTTCCAGGCCCCCTGACAGCCCCTGCAGTCTCCATGCCCTGCCCCCATGCCCATCTGGCCGACACCCAAGACACTTCCTGAGACTTAGAGACTGGCCCCCAGCTCCCATCCTGCCCCCGACTTCCCTTCTAGACCAGAAAGCACATCCTACCCCAGACTTCCTGTCTGGACAAAAGCTCCCATCCTGCCCCAGACTTCTGGTCCAGATAAGAACTTCCATCCTGCCCTGGAGTTCCCATTTGGACAAGAGAACTCCGATCTAGACAAGAGAGAGAGACTTCCTGAATCTGTCAGCTCTTTCTGAACCAAGTACACTGATAAGACCAAGAAGGAACCACAAGGAGATGGGCAGACGTCAAGGCAGAAGTACATACAACAAAATGAAGAGCAACACATCATCACCAGAACCTAGCCCACCTTCAACATGTAGACCTGAACATCAAAAATTGTAAGAAGCAGAAGAAAATAGCCTTATGAGTAACATCATGAAGAAGGTAGAGGCTTGTGTAGAGGAAAAGACAAAAAATGGGAAGAACGCTGTAAACAGCTAGAGGAAAGGGCAAACAAATTAGAAGAAAAGAATAAAGTACTGAAAGAAAATCATGAAAACCCAATGAAACAAATAAAGGAAACAGTCCAAGACCTGAAAAGGGAAATTGAAAAAATAAAGAAGACACAAACAGAGGAAATGCTGGAAATAGAAAATCTGAGTAAAAGATCGGGAAATTCAGATGCAAGTATAACCAACAGAATGCAAGAGATGGAAGAGAGGATCTCTGGCATTGAAGATACAGTAGAAGAAATAGATTCATCAGTCAAAAAAAACACTAAAGCCAACAAAGTCATGAACCAAAATGTCCAAAAAATTTGGGACACCATAAAAAGACCAAAACTACGAATTATAGGGATAGAAGAAGGAGAAGAATACCAACTCAAAGGCACAGAAAATATATTCAACAAAATCATAGATGGAAGGAACAAGACATTCCAAGACAAAGCCAGATTTAAACAATACCTATCCACAAATCCAGCCCTACAGAAAGCACTAGAAGGAAAATTCCAACCGAAGGAATATAGATACACACTCAAAAACACAGGCAATAGATAAACCACAGCAGTAAACCCCAAAGAAGAGAAGTACACACACACTACCACCAAAAATAACAGGGATGTACAATCACTGGTCGTTAATATCCCTTAATATCAATGGACTTAATTCACCTATAAAAAGACATAGGCTTACAGAATGGATACGAAAGCAGGACCCATTTTTCTGCTGAATATAAGAAACACATCTCAAATTCAAAGACAGGCACTACCTAAGACTAAAAGGCTGGGAAAAGACTTTCCAATCAAATGGTCTGAAGAAACAAGCGGGTGTAGCCATCCTGATATCCAACAAAATAGACTTCAAACTAAAATCAATCAAAAGAGATCAAGAAGGCCATTACATACTCATCACAGGAAAGATCCACCAAGATGAAGTTTCAATCCTGAACATTTATGCCCCAAACACAAGGGCACCCACATATGTAACAGAAGCATTACTAAAGCTTAAACCACATATAAAACCCCACACATTAATAGTGGGAGATCACAACACCCCACTTTCACCAATGGACAGATCTCCCAAATAGAAACTTAACAGAAAAATAAAGGACTTAACTGATGTCATGACCCAATTGGACCTAATAGATATCTACAGAACATTCCATCCTAACAAGAAAGAATATACCTTCCTCTCAGCACCCCATGGAACTTTCTCTAAAATCGACCACATACTTGGCCACAAAGCAAATCTCAACAGATACATAACAATTGGAATAACCTCCTGTGTTCTATCAGACCACCATGGTTTAAAGTTAGATTTCAACAACAACAAAAACTACAGAAAACCTACAATCTCATGGAAACTGAATAATGCTCAACTGAATCACGAATGGGTTATGGAAGAAATAAGAAAGAAATTAAAGACTTCCTAGAGATCAACCAAAATGAAGACACCACATATGCAAACTTATGGAACACTAGGAAAGCAGTGCTAAGAGGGAAATTCATAGCACTAAATGCCCACATAAAGAAGTTGGAGAAATCCCACACTAGTGACTTAACAGCACACCTGAAAGCTCTAGAACAAAAAGAAGCAAAGTCTCCCAGGAAGAATAGACGCCAGGAAATTATCAAAGTGAGAAGTGAAATTAATAAATTAGAAACTAAGAGAATAATACAAAAAAATTAATGAAACAAAGAGTTGGTTCTTTGAGAAAATCAACAAGATAGACAAGCCCTTATCCAAACTAACCAAAAGACAGAGAGAGAGAATCCAAATCAACAAAATCAGAAATGAAAGGGGGACATAACAACATTGAGGAAATCCAGAGAATTGTAAGGTCATATTTCAAAAACCTCTACTCCACAAAACTAAAAAACCTAAAAGAAATGAACATTTTTCTGGATAGGTACCACATACCTAAGTTAAATCAAGACCAGATAAACTATTTAAATAGTCCAATAACCCCTAAGGGAATAGAAACAGTCATTAAAAGTCTCCCAACCAAAAAAAGCACAGGACCAGATGGTTTCAGTGCAGAATTCTACGAGATATTAAAAAAAGAGTTAATACCAATACTCTCTAAATTGTTCCACATAATTGAAACAGAAGGAACATTACCAAACTCCTTCTATGAGGCTACAATTACCCTGATTCCTAAACCAAACAAGGATGCAACAAAGAAAGAGTACTACAGACCAATCTCCCTCATGAACATTGATGCAAAAATACTCAATAAAATACTGGCAAAAACACTCCAAGAACACGTCAGAACAATTATCCACCATGATCAAGTAAGCTTCATCCCAGGGATGCAAGGGTGGTTCAACATATGAAAGTCCATCAATGTAATACACCATATAAACAAACTCAAAGAAAAAAAAACCACATGATCATCTCACTAGATGAAGAAAAGGCATTTGACAAAATCCAACTCCCCTTCATGATAAAAGTCTTGGAGCAATCAGGAATACAGGGAACATACCTAAACATAATAAAGGCAATTTACAGCAAGCCAACAGCCAGCATCAAATTAAATGGAGAGAAACTCAAAGCAATTCCACTAAAATCAGGAATGAGGCAAAGCTGTCCACTCTCCCCATACTTATTCAATATAGTACTTGAAGTTCTAGCTAGAGCAGTAAGACAACATAAGGAGATTAAGGGGATAGACATTGGAAAGGAAGAAGTCAAGCTTTCCCTATTTGCAGATGATATGATAGTATACTTGAGTGACCCCAAACATTCCACCCAGGAATTGATAAAGCTTATAAACACCTTCAGCAACATAGAAGGATACAAGATCAACTCAAAATATCAGTAGCCCTCCTATATACAATGAACAAAGATGCTGAGAAGGCAATTAGAGATACATCACCCTTTACAATAGCCACAAATCACATAAAATACCTTGGGGTAACACTAACGAAGCAAGTGAAGGACCTATATGACAAGAACTTTAAGTCCCTGAAAAAAGAAATTGAAGAAGATGTCAGAAAATGGAAAGATCTCCCATGCTCATGGATAGGCAGGGTCAACATAGTAAAAATGGCAATCTTACCAAAAGCAATTTACAGATTCAATGCAATCCCCATCAAAATACCAACACAATTCTTCACAGACCTGGGAAGAATAATACTCAACTTCATATGGAAAAACAAAAAACCCAGGATAGCCAAAAGAATCCTGTACAATAAAACAACCTCTGGAGGCATCACAATCCCGGACTTCAAGCTCTACTATAGAGCTACAGTAATAAAAACAGCTTGGTATTGGCATAAAAACCGACATGTGGACCAATGGAATTGAACTGAAAACCCTGACATTAACCCACACACCTATGAACATATAATTTTTGACAAAGAAGCCAAAAGTGTACAATGGAAAAAAGAAAGCATCTTCAACAAATGGTGCTGGCATAACTGGATATCAACCTGTACAAGGCTGCAAATAGATCCATATCTGTCACCGTGCACAAAACTTAAGTCCAAGTGGATCAAGGACCTCAACATAAATCCAGCTACTCTGAACCTGCTAGAAGAGAAAGTAGGAAGTAGTCTTGAACGCATTGGCATAGGAGATCACTTCCTAAATATAATACCAGTAGCACAAACACTGAGAGAAACAATCAATCAATGGGACCTCTTGAAACTGAGAAGCTTTTGTAGAGCAAAGGATATGGTCAACAACGCAAAGCGACAGCCTACAAAATGGGAAAAGATCTTCACCAACCCCACATGTGACAGATGACTGATATCCAGGATATATAAGGAACTCAAGAAATTAGACATCAAAACGACCAACAGTCTAATTGAGAAATGGGCTTTAGAACTAAACAGAGACTTCTCAACAGAGGAAACTCAAATGGCTGAAAGACATTTAAGGAATTGCTCAACATCCCTAATCATCAGGGAAATGCATATCAAAACAACTCTGAGATACTACCTTATGCCTGTCAGAATGGCTAAGATCAAAAACACTGAAGACACTTTATGCTGGAGAGGATGTGGAACTAGGGGAACTCTCCTCCACTGCTGGTGGGAATGGAAGCTTGTACAACCACTTTGGAAATTAATATGGCGCTTTCTTAGAAAATTGGGGATCAATCTCCCCCAAGATCCAGCTATACCATTCTTGGGCATATACCCAAGAAATGCTCAATCATACCACAAGAGCACTTGCTCAGCTATGTTCATATCAGCATTGTTTGTAATAGCCAAAACCTGGAAACAACCTAGATGCCCTTCAACTGAAGAATGGATAAATAAATTGTGGCACATATACACAATGGAATTACTACTCAGCAGAGAAAAACAATGACATCATGAGGTTTGCAGGCAAATGGATGGATCTAGAAAAAATCATCCTGAGTGAGGTAACCCAGACTCAGAAACACAAATATGGTATGTACTCACTCATAGGAGGATACTAGATGTGGAACAAGGATGACTGGACTGCTACTCACATCACCAGTGAGGCTACCTGGAAAACAGGACCCTAAGAAAGACACGGAGAAATGGATGAGATCTACATGAACAGCCTGGACATGAGTGGGAGCAATGAAGGGTGAGGGGTGACAGAAAGAGAGCGGGAGATCCTAGCTGGATCAAGAAAAGAGAGGGAGAACAAGGAATAGGAGACCATGGTAAATGAAGACCACATGAGAAAAGGAAGAAACAAAGAGCTAAAGAGGCCCACAGAAATCCACAAAGTTGCCCCCACAAAAGACTGCTGGCAATGGTGGAGAGACAGCCGGGATTGACCTACTCTGGTGATGGGATGGCCAAACACCCTAATAGTTGGGCCAGAAACCCCATCCAAGGACTGAGGAATCTGGATGCAGACATCCACGGCTAGGCCCCAGGTGGAGCGCTGGGAGTCTAATTAGTGAGAAAGAGGAGGGTCTATATGAGTGAGAATTGTTGAAACCAAGGTTGGATAAAGCACAGGGACAAATAATCAAATGAATGGAAACACATGAACTATGAACCAAAGGCTTAGGGGCCCCCAACTGGATCAGGCCCTCTGAATTGGTGAGACAGGCGACTGGCTTGATCTGTTTGGGAGGCATCTAGGCAGTGGTACCAGGTCCTGGGCTCATTGCATGAGTTAGCTGTTTGAAACCTGGGACTTATGTAGGGACGCTTGGCTCAGTCTGGGAGGAGGGGACTGGACCTGGCTGAACTGAGTCTATCATGTCGATCCCAGTCCTCGGGGGAAACCTTGATCTGGAGGAGGTGGGAATGGGAGGTGGGCTGTGGGGAAGGGGAGGTAGGCAGGAAGGGAGAGAACAAGGGAATCTGTGGCTATTATGTAGAACTGAATAGTATGGTAAAATAAAATAAAAATAAAGAAAAAATAACTTCATGAAGAGCTTAGAGGCCTTCAAAGAGCAAATTAAAAATCCCCTTAAAGAAATTGAGGAAAAGACAAACAAAAAATTGGAAGAAATCAATAAATCCCATAAAGAAAGCCAAGAAAACCATGAAAAAGCAATTAACCGTGTGAGGGAAACAGTTCAAGACCTGAAAAATGAAATAAAAACAATGAAAAAGACACAAACAGAGGGAATGCTGGAAATAGAAAATCTGAGTAAATGAACAGGAAACACAGATGCAAGCATAACCAACAGAATACAAGAGATGGAAGAGAGAATCTCTGATGTAGAGAGTACAATAGAGGAAATAGGTTTGTCAGTCAAAGAAAATACCAAAGCCAAAAAAGTCATAAAAAAATGTCCAGGAAATCTGAGACACCATGAAAAGGCCAAACCTAAGAATCACAGAAGTAGAAGAAGAAGAATACCAACTCAAAGGCACAGAAAATATATTCAAATACATCATAGAAGAAAACTTTCCCAACTTAAATAAGGAAATACCTAAGAAGATACAAGAAGCCTATAGAACACCTAACAGACTGGAACCCAAAAAAAGTTCCCTTGCCACATAATAATTAAACCACTAAACATACAGAATAAAGAAAGAATATTAACAGCCGCAAAGGAAAAAGGCCAACTGACTTATAAAGGTGGACCCATCAGAATGACCCCTGATTTCTCAATGGAGACTTTGAAAGCCAGAAGGACCTGGACAGACAGAATGCAGATACTAAGAGACCATGGAGGCCAGCCTGGACTCATATACCCGGCAAAACTTTCAATCACCATAGATGGAGTGACCAAGACATTCCAAAACAAAACCAGATTTAAACAATACCTATCCACAAATCCAGCCCTACAGAAAACACTAGAAGGAAAATTGCAACCTAAGGAAGTCAGATACACCCACGAAAACACAGGCAATAGATAAACCCACAGCAGTAAATCCCAAAGAAGAGCAATACACACACACTACCACCAAAAGGTAACAGGAACTAACAATCACTGGTTATTAATATCCCTTAATATCAATGGACTCAATTCACCTATAAAAAGACACAGGCTAACAGAATGAATATGAAAGCAGGACCCATTTTTCTGCTGCATACGAGAAACACATCTCAAATTCAAAGATAGATACTACCTCAGAGTAAAAGGATGGAAAAAGTCTTTCCAATCAAATGGTCTTAAGAAGCAAGCTGGTGTAGCTATCCTAATATGCAAAAATAGACTTCAAACTAAAATCAATCAAAAGAGATTAAGAAAGACATTACATACTCACTGCAGGAAAGATCCACCAAGATGAAGTTTCAATTCTAGACATTCATGCCCCAAATACAAGGGCACCGACATATGTAAAAAAAACATTACTAAAACATAAATCACACATCAAACCCCACACATTAATAGTGAGAGACTTTAACACCCCACTCTCACCACTGGACAGATCAGCCACATCGAAACTCAACAGAGAAATAAGGAACTTAACTGATGTTATGACTCAAATGGACTTAATCAATTCCACAGAACATTCCACTCTAACAAAAAAGAACATACCTTCTTCTCAGCAACCCATGGAATCTGCTCTAAAATCAAGCACATACTCTATCACAAAGTAAATTTCAACAGATACCCCCCCCAAAAAATGGAATAATCTCCTGAATTTTATCTGACCACCATGGTTTAAAGTTAGATTTCAACAACAACAAAGATTACAGAAAGCCTACAATCTCATGGAAACTGCATAATGCTCAACTGATTCACCAATGCGTCAACAAAGAAATTAAAGACTTCCTAGAGTTTAATGAAAATGAATGTACTACACACCCAAACTTATGGGTCGCTATGAAAGCAGTGCTAAGAGGTAAATTCATAGTACTAAATGCCCTCATAAAGAAGTTGGAGAAATCTCACACAAGTGATTTAATAGCACACCTGAAAGCTCTAGAACAAGAAGAAGAAAAGTCACCCAGGAAAAATAGACACCAGGAAATAATCAAATTGAGAGCTGAAATCAATAAAATAAAAACAAAGAGAACAATTCAAATAATCAATGAAACAAAGAGTTGGTTCTTTGAGAAAATCAACAAGATAGACAAGCCCTTATCCAGACTAACCAGAAGGCAGAGAGAGCATCCAAATTAACAATATCAGAAATGAAAAGGGAGACATAACAACTGACAATGAGGAAATCCAGAGAATCATCAGGTCATTCTTCAAAAAACTGTACTCTCTGAAATTGGAAAATCTAAAAGAAATGTACAATTTTCTGGATAGGTATTACATACCAAAATGAAATCAAGACCAGATAAACTATTTAAATAGGCCAATAACCTCCAAGGAAATAGAAACAGTCATTAAAAGTCTCCCAACCAAGAAAAGCCCAGGACCAGATGGTTTCAATGCAGAATTCTACCAGCTCTTCAAGGAAGAGTTAATACCAATACTCTTCAAATTTTTCCACAATATAAACAGAAGGAACATTACCAAACTCCTTTTATGAGACTACAGTTACTCTGATTCCCAAGCTGCACAAAGATGCAACAAAGAAAGAGAATTGCAGATCAATCTCCCTCATGATCATTGATGCAAAAATACTCAATAAATATTGGCAAACAAACTCCAAACACACACACACACAAAAAAATATCCACCACGATCAAGTAGGCTTCATCCCAGAGATGCAAGGTTGGTTCAACATACAAAAGTCTGTCTATGTAATACAATATATAAACAAACTGAAAGAAAAAATACATAATCATTTTATTCAGTGCTGAAAAGGCCTTTGACAAAATCCAACGCCAATTTATGATAAAGGTCTTGGAGAGATCAGGAATACAGGGAACATACCTAAACATAATAAATGCAATTTACAATAAGCCAACAGCCAACATCAAATTAAATGGAGAGAAACTCAAGCAATTCCACTAAAATCAGGAACAAGATACTGTCCATTCTCCCCATATGTATTCAATATAGTACTTGAAGTTCTAACTAGAGCAATAAGACAACAAAAGGAGACATAGAGATACAAATTGGAAAGGAAGAAGTCAAGCTTTCCCTCTTTGCAGACCATATGATAGTATACATAAGTGACCCAAAAATTCAACCAAGAAACTCCTACAGCTGATAAACACCTTCAGTAATGTGGCAGGATACAAGATTAAATTTAAAAAAATCAGTAGCCCTTCTATATACAAATGATAAAAGGGCTGAGAAAGAAATCAGAGAAACATCACTCTTTACAATAGCCACAAATAATACAAAGTACCTTGGGGTAACTCTAACTAAGCAAGTGAAGGACCTGTATGAATAGAACTTTAAGTCTCTGAAGAAAGAAATTGAAGAAGATATCAGAAAATAGAAAGATCTCCCATGCTCATGGATAGGTAGGATTAACATAGTAAAAATGCCAATCTTACCAAAAGCAATCTACAGATTCAATGCAATCTCCATCAAAATACCAACACAATTCTTCATAGACCTGGAAAGAACAATACTCAACTTCATCTTGAAAATCAAAAAATCCAGGAAAGCTAAAAGAATCCTGTACAATAAAGCAACCTCTGGAGGCATCATGATCCCTGACTTTAAGCTCTACTATAGAGCTACAGTAACACAAACAGCTTGGTACTGGCATAAAAACTGACATGTGGACCAATGGAATCAAATTAAAGACCCTGACATTTACCTGCACACATATGAACACCTAATTTTTGACAAAGAAGCCAAAACTGTACAATGAAAAAAAAGAAAGCATCTTCAACTAATGCTGCTGACATAACTGAATGTCAACATGTAGAAGATTGCAAATAGATCCTTATCTCTCACCTTGCACAAAACAAGTCCAAGTGGATCAAAGACCTCAACATAAATCCATTTTACTGAACCTGATAGAAGAGAAAGTAAGAAGTAGTTTTGAATGCATTGGCACCAGAGATCACTCCCTAAATATAACACCTGTAGCACAGACACTGAGCAACAACAATAAATGGGACCGCTTGAATCTGAGAAGCTTTTGTAGGGCAAAGGACACAATCAATAAGATAAAACAACAGTATACAGAATGGGAAAATATCTTTACCAACCCCACATCTGACAGCGTGCTGTAGATATTGCTCTGTATGCTGTGAATGTGTTGCTCTGATTGGTTAATAAATAAAGTGCTGAATGACCAGTAGCCAGGCGGGAAGTATCAGTGGGACAAAGAGAGAGGAGAATTCTGTGAACAGGAAGGCTGAGTCAGGAGTTGCCAGCCAGACACAGAGGAAGCAAGATGTGAAGGCAGAACTGGGAAAAGGTATCAAGCCATGTGGCTAAACATAAATAAGAATTATGGATTGATTTAAGATGTAAGATCAGCAAGAAGCCTGAGCCATTAGTCCATACAGTTTTAATTAATATAAGCCTCTGAGTATTTATTTGGGTCTGAGTGGCTGTGAGCCCAGGCAGGATTGCAGAAAACTCCAGTTACAGACAGAGGGCTGATCTTCAGAATATATAAAGAACTCAAGAAACTAGACATCAAAATACCTAACAGTCCAATTAAAAAATGGGCTACTGAGCTAAACAGAGAATTCTCAACAGAAGAATCTCAAATGGCTGAAAGACATTTAAGGAATTGCTCAACATCCTTAGTCATCAGGGAAATGCAAATCAAAATGACTCTGAGATACCATCTCACACCGGTCAGAATGGCTAAGATCAAAAACACTGAAGACAGCTTCTGTTGGAGAGGATGTGGAACAAGGGGAACACTCCTCCACTGTTGGTGGGAATGCAAACTTGTATAGCCACTTTGGAAATCAGTATGGTGGTTTCTCAGAATATTGGGAATAATTCTTCCTCAAGACCCAGTTATACCACTCTTGGGCATATACCCAAGGAATGCTCAGTCATACCACAAGGACACATA
This sequence comes from Peromyscus maniculatus bairdii, assembly GCF_049852395.1. Lineage (NCBI taxonomy): Eukaryota > Metazoa > Chordata > Mammalia > Rodentia > Cricetidae > Peromyscus > Peromyscus maniculatus. The sequence goes on along the minus strand of NC_134865.1, from coordinate 85,748,541 downwards.
CTCAGCTATGTTCATATCAGCATTATTTGTGATAGCCAGAACCTGGAAACAACCTAGATGCCCCTCAACTGAAGAATGGAAAAAGAAAATGGTACATATACACAATGGGGTACTACTCAGCAGAGAAAAACAATGACATCATGAGGTTTGCAGCCAAATGGATGGAACTGAAAATATCATCCTGAGTGAAGTAACCCAGACTCAGAAAGACAAACATGGTATGTACTCACTCATAAGTGGATAGTAGATATAAAGCAAAGGATGACTGGAATGCAACTCACAGCTCCATGGAGGCTAGCTAGTAAGGAGGACCCTAGGAAGGATGCATGGATTGCCCAGTAAAGGAGAAATAGATGAGATCTACGTTAACAAACTGGAGGTAAGGGGTGGAATGATGGAGGGCAAGGGATTGGGGATAAGAGTTTAGGGGAATGTGAGGTTTGAGCTGAAATGGGAATAGAGTGGGAGAGCAAGGAAAGAGATACCATGATAAAAGAAGACACCATGGGAATAGGGAGAAGCAGAGTGCTAGGGATGTTCCCAGGAATCCACAAGGATGATTCCACCATAGACTACTGGCAATAGTCTAAAGGGTACCTGAGCTGGTCTACTCTGGTGATCAGATGGCTGAATACTTTAACTGTCATCATAGAACTCTCATCCAGTGACTGATGGAAGCAGATGCAGAGATCCATGGCCGGGTCTCAGGTGGAGCTCCAGGAGCCCATTCGATGAGAGGAAGGATTTTATGAGCAAGAGATATCAAGACCATGATTGGAAAAAGTACAGAGACAACTAGCCAAACTAGTGGAAACACATGAATTGTGTGGATCAATAGCTGAGGAGCCCCCATGGTACTGGACTAGGCCCTCTAGATAAAAGAGACAGTTGTTTAGCTTGAACGATTTAGGGGGCCCCCAGGCAGTGGGATCGGGACCTGTCCCTAGTGCATGAGCCAGCTTTTTGAAGCCTAGTGCTTATGGTGAGATACTTTGGGCCACCTTGGTATAAGGAGGAGGGGCTTGGACCTGCCTCAAATGAATGTACCAGGCTCAGCTGACTCCTCATGGGAGACCTTGCCTTGGAGGAGGTGGGAATGGGGGTTGGAGAGGGAAGGCTGGGGGCAGGAAGAGGAAGGACAGGGGAATCTGTGCTTGGTATGTAAAATGAGTAGAAAATGTCTTCATAATATAGATAGATAGATAGATAGATAGATAGATAGATAGATAGATAGATAGATAGATAGATAGATAGATAGATTATATTGAATATATATCGTGTTAAATAAAATATATCTTAGAAATAAAAAAAAAGAACTCCATCGGGACCTAGGATAGAGACCATTTGGGTGATATCTTGACCAAGAATCTGACTTCATTCTTATATACTGAGAACCTGTGTGACACTGAATTTAAAGATAATAGATTAGTTTATTTAGCAGACGAAACTTCAAGCCAGGAGAACATCCACACTGGTGCTGAGGAAGCAACCGGCACTGCTAAAGAGATTATCATCACTGAAGATCTCCTTGGGAAGTGTGTGCTGAGACACTCATCCAAAGACTCCATCCCAAGATGACAGAAGATCTTGGTAGTGTCATCCATGTGGTACTGGTTTTGGAATCGTGAAATAAGGAGAATCATAGTCCTGCTCCATGGTTTCAAGAGCTACTAAGAACAATCAATATGTGGCAGAGGCAGAGTCCATTCACATAGATCCTGAAAGGTCACTGTGTGTAGTCGAAAGTTTCTCTGGTCCTGCCCAAACCCACTGTCTCATGTTCCTCTGGTTCCTGCGTGGCCCGTGGTCCCTCAACCACTTATAAAATAATCATTCAGAGGATAATATTATTTACAAACTGTATGGCTTATGTAAAGCTTCTTGCTGGCTAGCTCTTATAACTTAACTCAACCCATAACTATTAATCTATGTATTGCCACGTGTTCTGTGGCTTTACCTGCATCTCATTACATGTTGCTCCTTCAAAAGCTGGCTCACATCTCTCTGCCTCTGCCTTTCTTCTTTCCTGTCTCTCTCTTTGGATTTTTCACCTGCCTCTAAGCTGCCTTGCCATAGGCCAAAGCAGCTTATTTGTTAACTAATGGGAACAACATATATTCACAGTGCACAGAAAGACATCCCCCAGCAAGGAATGAAGGATTATAAGAGCAAGGGCGGGGGTCAGAATCATGATAGGGAAAACCACAGAGATATCTGACTCACGCTAGTGGGAGCTCTGGATTGACAGCTGAGGAGCATGTGTGGGATCGAACTAGGCCCTCTGAATGTGGGTGAAAGTTGTGTGGCTTGATGTGTTTGTGGGTCCCCTGGCAATGGGACCAGGACTTATCCCGGGTACAGGAACTGGCTTTTTAGAGCCCATTCCCTATGGTGTGATGCTTTACTCAGCCTTGATGCAAGGAGGAGGGGCTACATCCGGCCAATACTTGATAGGCCAGCCTGTGTTGACTACCCAAGGGAGGCCTTGCCCTCTATGAGGAGAGGATGGAAGTGAGATGGGGGTAGGTGGGGGAGGAGCGGGAGAAGGGGAAGGAGGCAGAACAGGGTTTGGCGTGTAAAAGGAAAGAAAAAATGTTTTTAAGCAAAAAGAAAGATCCTTAAAATATATAGGCTGGTTTAATTTAGTAGTTTTTTTCCACAATTCAATGTCTGTCAGCAGCTGTCATTTTTTTGTTCATTAGCATTTAGAGAAAATTAAAGGTAGTAAAGCACTATATAGGATCCAAATGCCCTGTGTTATTGTATTTCCCATTCTTACGTGGCTTATTCTTTTTATATTACTTTAGTTTCTCTTTAAGACTTTATTATTTTTAAACTATTTTTTCTATGACTATCTATTCCCATTTTCTTTTCTTTCTTCAGTATCCAAGCACATTTTAAAGCATACTGTACCTGTTCAAAGGTTTTCTTGGTCTGGACCTGTCTTTTTTGTATACCTTTCTAACTGTGAGAGCCAAGCTTTAAAGGGCCAGGTTACCTGCCATGACAGACCCAACAGGAAGGGGCAGTCATATGCAGCAAGCATTTACAAGCTTTCCAGAGAAACTGCAATGTCTGTGCACTGTGGCTCCCTTCTGTGAGAGGCTGTGCCTACTGGCCTCAGCTCCGGGAAGTGGCTGTGCCAGTGCTCAGCAGGGCCTTCCTCCTGCTGAGCAGGGTGCCAACTGTTCAGGGGCTCAGCCGCATAGCAGGGCCTCTTAAAGGAGCAGTGCCTCCGTACACCATGAGCACCAGGGCTGCCTGGGAGACTGCAGTTGCTAGGCCAAGGTTTCTCAGGCCCTGTGTTTGGATACATGTGGCTCCACTTTGGATGCCAAGTGTAGCAGGTCTTTCTTTGGACTGCCAGCTCTCAAATAATGACATGGAAACTTCTTATTAAGTATGAAGGCTTGACCTTAGCTTAAGCTTATTACCAACTAGCTCTTATAACTTAAATTAACCCCGTAGCCCATTACCTCTCCTCCATGCTGTTCATCTGACTTCCTCTACATCTCACTGGCAAATCTCTGCCTCTTCATTCCTTCCCAGAGTTCCTGTCTCTTCCCGGAAGTCCTTCCCATCCTCTTCCGCCTAGCTATGGACTGTTAGCTCTTTAGTAAACCAGTCAGAAGGCACCTTGTTTGCCTAGGGGACATCCTTCTGGAGTAAAAGACCTAGACAGTGGTGGCCTCAAGAACATGGAGAACACCTCTTCAGGACAGAGGCAGTAGGAAGTCAAACCTAGAGACAATGCACTCTCCCATGCCTGGACATCAGGAGCATTCCTGTTCCAACTGCCTTGTCCACTGCAGTGCTAGGTCCTAGGAAAATACTGCCAGAGCCAGCCCAGCACACCAAGGCTCAGAGGCCCCACCTTCATTCAGGACTTGGACCCTTGATTAAGCTGACCGTTGTCATTGTCTTCCAAAGCACATGTCAACCATCATGTCTGATATCTCCTGTGCCGAACATCTTGATCCAGAAGTTTGATGATGGAGTGAAAGTTGCTTCTAACCATCTTTCGAATGCATCTCTCTACATCCCATAGGAGCACCCACAGCTCCCCAACTGCTCTCACCAGCAGCTCAACGGACCTGCCCTGACTCATACATGAGATGAATGCCCAGAGTGACTCCTCCACCTGCCTGAGTGTTCAGTCCTCAGCTGAGACCCAGGTCCCATTCAGAGTAGCCATGCCAAGAACTAGGTTCTTGGGACAGAATCTGTTAAGGTGTGGAGCTGAACAGGTAGGGTGGGACAGGGTGAAACCTGCCGGGACACAGTCTGACAGGACAAGGTCAGAGAAGATAGGGTACCTGGGACAGGGTCCCAGAAGACTCCAGCTGTGGGGCAGAGGATGGAAAACCAACTCAGCCCTGGCCAGTACCTCTCATTGTACAGGTCCAGTTCCTTACCTGGCTCTTTGAGGGCACATGTCTGCAACACTATAATGGCTAATCTTGGTTATCAACTTGACACAGTTGGAAAGTTAAAACCTCAATTGAGGAATTGCCTGCATCAGATTGGCCTATGGGCATGTCTGTGGGCCTTTTTCTTGACTGATAACGAGTGTAGGAAGGCCAAGCCCACTATGGGTGATACTTAGGCAGCTGGGCCTGGACTATATAAGGAATATAGCTCAGCATGGTATTGTTTTGGTTTTTTAATATTTATCCATATTATTATATAAAAGAACGCATCTCCCTTTTATGGCTAAATAGCACTCCATTATATAAATAATTCATAATTTGCTTATTCCTTCACCAATTAATGGGCATTTGAGCTCTTTCTTATAAACATTCCTTTCTTGTTCTGAGGATACAACCTAATGCCTGTGCTTGTTAGACAAGTACTCTACCAGCTAATAACATCCCTACCTCCCCCCCCAAAAAAAAGAAGAAATATAGCTGAGCAAGCCAGAGGGAGCAAGCCAAATAAGCAGCATTCCTCAATGACTCTTGTTTCATCTCTTCCTATGTTCCTACCCTGACTTCCATCAGTGATAGCTTCCCCCCTAGAGCTGAGGACCGAACCCAGGGCCTTGCGCTTGCTAGGCAAGTGCTCTACCACTGAGCTAAAACCCCAACCCCAGGTGATAGCTTTTAAGTCATAAGATGAAGCAAACCCTTTCTTCCCCAAGTTGCTTTGGGTTGTGTATTTATCGTATACAACAGAAAAGCAAATTAGAATGCCCGTGTGTTGTTCCTGGCACATGTTCGTAGCAGGTAGGGCAGAGGAGGTCTGCAGACCTATACCATGGTTACTGCAGAAGAGGCACGAAGACAACAGAAGTGTAGATAGGTGGATTTATTGTGTGATAGTGATCCACTGTAGCTCTGCACAGCTGAGAGGTGACAGGAAGGTCCAGAGCTTCCTCCTGGGATGTCAAATCCTGTCACACTGCAGCCTACAAGGCATATTACATCATAGGAGAGAACTAAGACCCAGGCAGGCAATAGTGCCTGTAGCTTAGCTAGACCTCTGCAGTGAGTAAGGAGGAAAGCCTATGAGTGTCCAAACTGTGGGCTAGGAAGTCCATAGAAGGTACCTTCCATTCCCTTATTAGTAACTGATGTACCACAGCAGGAGCAGGTATCCCCTGGGGAGCGTGGGGCAGCCCTACCCCTCCTTCTCTCAAGAGACCACCTAAGATAGACCTGAGGGTCTAAGATCTAGAGCTCTTCCAGAGAGCAGGACCCCAGCCAAGAGAACAAGGAAGGCTGGTCCTCTTCTGTCCCTCGCTCTTAGAGCTCAGAACACAGTGTAAAGAGGGGATCCTCTGCACTGCAGCCCACTCCCCATCCTGCTCACCTCACTTTCCCATGTCCCCAGGTTTCCAAGTCAGACACCACTGCTGTGGGATGTTCTGTATGTCAAATGTGTTGCTCTGAATGGTTAATAAATAAAACACTGATTGGCCAGTAGCCAGGCAGGAAGTATAGGCAGGACAAGCAGAGAAGAGAATTCTGGGAAGTGGAAGGCTGAGGCAGAGAGACACTGCAGCCGCCGCCATGACAAGGAAGATGTAAGGTACTGGTAAGCCACGAGCCATGTGGCAAAGTAAAGATTAACAGAAATGTGTTAATTTAAGATATAAGAACAGTTAACAAGAAGCCTGAGCCATTAGGCCAAACAGTTTAAATAATGTAAGCATCTGTGTGTTTATTTTATAAGTGGGCTGTCAGACTGCTGGGACTTGGTGGGGCCCAGAGAGAAAACTCTCTAGCTACACACCACCTCTCCTATTCACCCACCCTACCTGTGTCCCAGATCCCCAGGCCAAAGTCACCTTCTCTCCTGATCATTCCATACCATCTGTGTCCCCCAGGTCCTTACTTACCAGAGTCTCATGCCTAGCTTGGGGCTACAAACTTCCATACTCCCTAAGCACCCACTGCTGGCCTGGAGGGCCCAGCTCTGTACAAACTCACACAGGTAAATACAGACTCTTTCCTATCTTGGGATCCAACCCCAAGACTTCTCCTTCAAGAGAAGACCACTGGCAAAAGAATTTTCTGAGAGCACTGAACTGTCCCCTGTGCTACCCAGGACAGATCTAAGACCCCTTATGGAGACCCAGAAGCTCCGGTAGAGACCAGGAGGGGACGCATCCACCCTGAGCATGGATGACACAGCACCAGAGATGCTGCCCCTTCAGGACCATTGAGATGACGCTTTAGACTTTAATTTAGGTCACTTTCCTGCTGTATGAATGCGATCAGAAAGCAAAGGACGGCCTGAGCACCCACAGGCACCCAAGTGCACTGCAGAGATACCCAGTGGCAGATAAAGTCCCTCCATGACTGCCCATGGAGGGACACTGCCCCCCACCACCATCACAGACCTTTCTCCATAGCTGATAAACACCTCAAACACGGGTCAGTGACAGATGGAGGCAGCCCCACCTCACCTCTGCTCTGACTTCAAAGAGAAGAAAAGCCCCCACAGGCTCCAGTACTTTAGTAACTGTTTTGCGAAAAATCACTGGTCCCTGACATGAGAGATGACTGACAATTTGGGGGTCGGGCTCCATACTCTGTGGTCTGTGGCCGATGCAAGGTTTTGGCTGAGCAGAGAACCACAGTGTTAACTGGGGCCACAGTGACTCATGGTTCAACAAAAACCTCCGGTTTGGAGCTTTCCAGGGGCAGCCTGGGAGCTTGAGGAAGCTAAGGGAGAAGGAGTGGGTCAGAGAGGAAGGGCAACTTCCTGGAAGGCAGGAGACCAGTGCAGAGGGAGAGAGAGTTCCTGTGGACAGGTCCTGGGCTCCTAGGTGGAGAAGGCATGAGGGGCACAGGCAGCAGAAGGCCGCAGGGCCCCACCTACCAAGGGCTAAGGAGAGGCTCCCAGGCCAGAGCACAGAATGGGTGCGGCTTCCTCTCTCCTCCCTTTGTTTCTTCTCCTGCTTCCTCTTCTCTTCTCTCTTTACAGGGTCTCACCATCCTACAGGCACACCCCATCCAGCTGAGCCTTGGTGGCGGTCTCTCCAAACAGCGACATTTCTGGGCATTGGAGCCCCCTGGGGACTCCAAGGGACTTTGGGCTGGGTTTTTTTATGGCCCTGGATGCAGGGCCACCCCACTGTGCCTATGATTACTTCGATGTCTGGGGCCAGGGGACCCTGGTCACCGTCTCTTCAGGTGAGTAACCCATCTGGGGACTGTGGGGTTCCCAGTCCGGCCGTGGGGAAGATTTTGGTATAGGGACAGAGGCAGAGTAGAGGCTGTGCTACTGGTACTTCGATGTCTGGGGCCAGGGGACCCTGGTCACCGTCTCCTCAGGTGAGATCTCCTCTGTTGGCTACCACCTTCTCTCTGGCAACAAGCCAAGTCTCTGGGGTCTCTGGATGATTTGTGTCCAGTCCAGATGGGGGTCAGGTTTTTGTTTGGGCAGCGGTATGAGTTGTGTTCTTGTGCAATGCTTTTGATGTCTGGGGCGCGGGAGCCCAGGTCACCGTCTCCTCAGGTAAGCTGGCTTTCTTTCTGCATCCTCCGTTCTGAATCTGGAAAAGATATTCCCAGATTTCCCCAAGTTGGGCTATCTGCAGACTCTGAGGGCTGCATGGGTTTTTTTGTTTTTTTTTTTTCTGTAAGTGTGAAGTCTGCTCCGAGGATGAGAGGCAGGCAGAGGCTACAACCTGTGGGGCAGTGACAACCATAGGAGACAGAGCTTTCTGTTGTTTGGCTAGATGGATAGAGGTAGGGGTTTTTGTACACCCACTAAAGGGGCTTGTGACGGTGTGATTACTTTGACTACTGGGGCCAAGGAACCATGGTCACCGTCTCCTCAGGTGAGTCCTCACAGCCCCTCTCTTCTGCTCAGCTCAGACAGATTTTCTTGCATTTGTGGTGGAGGGGATGAGTGTATCTGAGTTTCAGGTCATGAAGGACTAGAAACAGCCTGGGAGTAAGGAAGGGGTCTTCATGGACCCTGGCTGACATAGACAGACATCTCAGCTCCCAGACTTTACAGCCGTTAGGGTCCCTTATCCCTTATCCTTGTCCCTCACTGGGCCCAATCTGAGATGATCCTGGGGCTGTAGCCAAGAGCCATTTATTGTCCGGGGTCTTATCATGGTTGTCACAATGTGTTTGCCTACTGGGGCCAGGGGACCCTGGTCACTGTCTCTTCAGGTGAGTCCTACCTTCTCCCATTCTAAATGCACTTGGGGGGACTCTTGGGCATTCAGGACCAAGATTCTGCAAATGGGAATTGAGATTCAATCCCTTTGCCCCCAAATTGAAACACAGGGGTCTGAGTCAAGGCTCTCTACCCACTGGTCTGTGGTAATATCAGGACTGATATGTGGTAAAGGGTCTGCCAGAATGGAGGCTTGAAATCTGGGGTAGGCTCCTATCTGGGATTATCGGACTCTTGTGTAAATTAGGGGCTGCCAGTTCATGGTGACCAGTCCAGGGCCAGCGGCTGTCTGGTTTCCCAGAGGTGAAGCTAGAATGTGGGTCATCATGAAAACTAAAGAGAGGTCCAGGAACCTCTGCCCAGGCAAGGAATGCAGTGTGGACAGGGACTTGAATGGTTGGTTCTTGTGGCGTGCCGGGAGTCGGCATGGTGCCTGAGTTGCCCAGGGGTGATTCTAGGCAGGCTCTGGGGTTTTTTGTGTAGTATGGATGGAAATTTCACCATTGTGATTACTATGCTATGGACGTCTGGGGTCAAGGGACCCAAGTCACCGTCTCGTCAGGTAAGAATGGCCTATCTGGGCCTTCATTTTTAACCTTTGCCTATGGAGTTTTCTGAGCATTGCAGACTAGACCTGGAGATTTGTCCCTGAGGGCTGGCGGGAGAGGTTAAGGACTAAACTGTCTAGGTATCTCAGAAATATCTTGAGGATATTTCTACACCTTTGAAAAACTATTAGGGGAGGACCTGTCTGATGTATTGGTGGAGGCCCTGGGTGATGGGGCAGGGGACTTGAGGGCCTCGTTTGAGTGAGATGCTAAAAAGATCCATGGCTGGAGGGATAGTTTGAGCTTCGGTGGGAGAGACTCAGTTTTTGGAGTCGCCGTGTTGGCTGAGAAATAGGCTTTTTCTGTGTCAGCATTTGTACAGTGGCAGGATGCACAGGCACAGAGAGTGGAATGGAACGTTTTCTTTAGATTGGTGAGGAGTGTTCTGCACTAGATTGTTCAAAACCTTATTTGTTGGGAAGAGAACTGTCCAAGCTAGCCTTGGTCTTAGAGATAGCGGACTCATCTCAAAAAGGTAGCTGCTACCTAGAGGAGTCTGGGGAGCCTACACAAGTCCAGTGTTCCAAAGAAACACAGAAGTGTACATATGGAATATTAGAAGATATTATTTTTATCCTTAAAGTGGTTCCTGGGGAAAAAAATAGCTAGAATACTGTGACTTTAAAATGTGAGAGATTTTTTTCAAGTACTCATTTTTTTAAGTGTCCAAGTATCAAAAATTCTGGTCACTCAATTTGAAGTCATGTTTGTCTAAAATTGGTATTCCTGCAAGTTCAGCCGAGGAATGGGGATGAGGATCTTTCACACCCTATTCAGAACTTGATTTTAACAATAATAAATTAAGTTTAAAATGTTTTTAAATGAATTGAGCAAAGTTGAGTTGGAGTCAAGATGGCCAATGAGGACCAGGACACCTGGGGCAGCTGGCAGGAAGCAGGTCATGTGACAAGGCTATTTTGGGAAGAAGAAAATAAAGCCACTAGGTAAAGTTCTAGCTGTGGTTTGAAGAAGTAGTTTTGAGATGTTTTGCCCAGCCCACAGAACTGAAAGTCCAGGCTGAGCAAAACAACACCTGGGTAATTTGCATTTCTAAAATAAGTTGAGCATTCAGCCGAAACTGGAAAGGTCCTCTTTTAATTTAGTGAGTTCAATCTTTCTATTTTAGCTTGTGAAGTTCTAGTTTCCCCAAACTCAAGTTTATCAACTTCTAAAATGTATATTCATCTTCAAAGTTGGACTATGTAAGAAATTGAAGAGCTTTAATGTATTTAATTTTCTAATGTATTTAGAAAATCTTTTTAAATCACTTTATTACTCTTCCCTCTGATCACTGATCCCAACTAAGTTCGTTTTCCAATACCCAAAGTATTCACAGTGACTTTGTTCATGATTTTTTAAGCTAGTTGGTTTATGATTAAGAGTGACTTTGACCTTCTGGTAAAGATGGCTCCCTAAGTCTTTTTCAAGACCATTTTCTAAGTGTTCACTTTAAGAGAAAGCTTTTACAAATGAATGCAGTTATCTAGAATTATTTCAGTTGAACATGCAATTGGTGGCTGAGAATATACTCGGTCAGAGGGTGCAAAAGAAAGAAGGCATCTAAGCCAGTCCATAGGGACATGTTCTGTTTGAACTCCCACTGGCCCGGCTTCTTGTTGGAGAACTGGCCAAAGGTCTGAGAACTGGTTGCTGCTGGGCAGACCCAGACTTTGGGTCTCCCAGGACCACCCAGACCTGGGAATGCACAGTTGTGGCTCCTGCCACCCATCCACCTGGCTGCTTATGGACCAGCCAGTCTTGATGGCCTTGAAGGAACAATTCCACACAAAGACCCTGGACCTCCCTGAAACCAAGCACACCAAACGGTAAGCCAGAGGCAGCCACTGTGGCTGCCTCTCTTAAAGCTTGTGTTTGATGGTTGCTTCTGCTTGAGGGGGACTTAGTCTTTAGTCACTGCTTTAGGAGGGGAAAAGGACATTTGTCCATCTTTTGAGTGCCATTGTCTGGGTCACTCACATTTAACTTTAAAAAAAAAAATGGTAAAAGTAAAAGGTTGCCTGTTAACCATTGATTATGTGGCTCTGGTATTTTAAGGAAATCTTAGAGAAAGTGTATGTGATTATCTGGAATTATTTCAATTAAGCATATTACTTGGGGTGCTGGTACTGACTCTGCCTCAGTTACACATGCGGCTTTGAATTTTGTATCAATACTGCCTTGTCTTAAGCAATAGATAAAGTGAATGCCTCAGTGGTTGCTAATGGTTGTTTTAATCTAGAAGGAACTTAAAGTAGAGGCTAATTGAGACTCAGTAAGAGAGACCCAGGTCAAGGAGGTAATGCTGGGATTCTAGAGGAAAAGGTGTTTTTAGTTTTTATGGAAAACATTACGATATTCTTGATCTACATCTCAAGATGGTCTAATGAATTGGAAGTTGCCAGTAAATATACTTCATGGTTGTTAAAGAATGGTACCAAAGGTCAGCGCTTTGAAGCCAAGGTCAGCGGGAAAGAGCAGGGACCAGAGTGTGGATATTCAGAATGAAGTCCACAGTTGGACAGAATTGAGAAAAAGACAGCTGCAGCTGAGGCAAACAGATTGGTTGGGCTAACGCTCCTGGCCATTACCATCCCAGCCACAGTAGAGAAATTCCATGAACAAGGTTGAGTGAGAACCCTGGTAAACTAGGCTCTAGCAAGCAGAGCTGGGCTGAGATGGGTGACCTGAATTTAAAACGGCTCAGCTTCTCTGAGCTCTTCTAAGATGTACAAAGCTAAGGTAATCATTCTGGGGCAAGCAAAGTTGGGCTTGATGAGAGAGAATGAGGTAGACGGTGCTGAGCTCCGATTAGCCAGGCTAGCTTAGGTGAGATGAACTGCACTGAGCTGGGCTGAGCTGGGGTGGGCTGAGCTGAGCTGGGGTAAGCTGGGCTGAGCTGGGCTGAGCTGGGCTGGGCTGGGCTGAGCTGGGCTGAGCTGAGCTAAGCTGGGGTGAGCTGGGATGAGCTGGGCTGAGCTGAGATGAGCTGGGGTGAGCTGAGCTGAGCTGGGTAAGCTGGGGTGAGCTTAGCTGAGCTGGGGTGAGCTTAGCTGAGCTGGGGTGAGCTGAGCTGAGCTGGGGTGAGCTGAGCTGAGCTGGGGTGAGCTGAGCTGGGGTGAGCTGAGCTGAGCTGGGGTGAACTGAGCTGAGCTGAGCTGGGGTGAGCTGAGCTGAGCTGGGGTGAGCTGGGATGAGCTGAGCTGAGCTGGGGTGATCTGAGATGAGCTGGGGTGAGCTGAGCTGAGCTGGGGTGAGCTGAGCTGAGCTGAGCTGGGGTGAGCTGAGCTGAGCTGGGTAAGCTGGGGTGAGCTGAGCTGAGCTGAGCTGGGGTGAGCTGAGCTGAGCTGGGGTAAGCTGGGGTGAGCTGAGCTGAGCTGGGGTGAGCTGAGCTGAGCTGAGGTGAGCTGAGCTGAGCTGGGGTAGAGTTGAGATGAGCTGAGCTAGGGTGAGCTAAGCTGAGCTGGGGTGAGCTGAGCTGAGCTGAGCTGAACTGGAGTAAGCTGAGCTGAGCTGGGAAAGCTGGGGTGAGCCGAACTGAGCTGGGCTGAGCTGAGCTGAGTTGGGGTGAGCTGAGCTGAGCTGAGCTGGGGTGAGCTGAGCGGAGCTGAACTGGAGTGAGCTGAGCTGAGCTGGGTGAGCTGAGCTGAGCTGAGCTGGGGTGAGCTGAGCTGAGCTGGGGTGAGCTGAGCTGAGCTGGGGTGAGCTGAGCTGAGCTGAGCTGGGGTGAGCTGAGATGAGCTGGGTGAGCTGAGCCTAGCTGAGCTGGGGTGAGCTGAGATGAGCTGAGCTGAGCTGGGTGAGCTGAGCTGAGCTGAACTGGGGTGAGCTGAGCTGAGCTGGGTGAGCTGAGCTGAGCTGGGCTGGGCTGGGGTGAGCTGAGCTGAGCTGAGCTGAGCTGGGGTGAGCTGAGCTGAGCTGGGGTGAGCTGAGCTGAGCTGGGGTGAGCTGAGCTGAGCTGAGCTGGGGTGAGCTGAGCTGAGCTGGGTGAGCTGAGCTGAGCTGAGCTGGGGTGAGCTGAGCTGAGCTGGGCTGAGCTGAGCTGAGCTGGAGTGAGCTGGGATGAGCTGGGCTGAGCTTAGCTGAGCTGGGGTGAGCTGAGCTGAGCTGGGGTGAGCTGAGCTGAGCTGGGTAAGCTGGGGTGAGCTTAGCTGAGCTGGGGTGAGCTTAGCTGAGCTGGGGTGAGCTGAGCTGAGCTGGGGTGAGCTGAGCTGAGCTGGGGTGAGCTGGGATGAGCTGAGCTGAGCTGGGGTGATCTGAGATGAGCTGGGGTGAGCTGAGCTGAGCTGGGGTGAGTTGAGCTGAGCTAGGGTGAGCTGAGCTGAGCTGGGGTGAGCTGAGCTGAGCTGGGGTAAGCTGGGGTGAGCTGAGCTGAGCTGGGGTGAGCTGAGCTGAGCTGGGGTGAGCTGAGCTGAGCTAGGGTGAGCTAAGCTGAGCTGGGGTGAGCTGGGAAAGCTGGGGTGAGCCGAACTGAGCTGGGGTGAGCTGAGCTGAGCTGGAGTAAGCTGAGCTGAGCTGGGAAAGCTGGGGTGAGCCGAACTGAGCTGGGGTGAGCTGAGCTGAGCTGGAGTAAGCTGAGCTGAGCTGGGAAAGCTGGGGTGAGCCGAACTGAGCTAGGGTGAGCTGAGCTGAGCTGGAGTAAGCTGAGCTGAGCTGGGTAAGCTGGGGTGAGCCAAGCTGAGCTGGGGTGAGCGGAGCTGAGCTGAGCTGGGTAAGCTGGGGTGAGCTCAGCTGATTTGGGGTGAGCGGAGCTGAACTGGAGTGAGCTGAGCTGAGCTGGGTAAGCTGGGGTGAGCCAAGCTGAGCTGGGGTGAGCGGAGCTGAGCTGGGGTGAGCTGAGCTGAGCTGGGTGAGCTGAGCTGAGCTGGGGTGAACTGAGCTGAGCTGAGCTAGGGTGAGCTGAGCTGAGCTGGAGTAAGCTGAGCTGAGCTGGGTAAGCTGGGGTGAGCTGAGATGAGATGAGCTGGGGTGAGCTGAGATGAGCTGGGGTGAGCTGAGCTGAGCTGGGTAAGCTGTGGTGAGCTGAGATGAGCTGGGGTGAGCTGAGCTGAACTGGGGTGAGCTGATCTCAGCTCGGGTGAGCTAGGGTGAAATGAGCTGAGCTGGGGTGAGCTGGGATGAGCTGAGCTGGGGTGAGCTGAGCTGGGGTAAGCTGGGGTGAGCTGAGATGGGGTAAGCTGGGGTGAGCTGAGCTGGGGTAAGCTGAGCTGGGGTGAGCTTGGGTGAGTTGAGCTGAGCTGGGGTGAGCTGAGCTAAGCTTGGGTGAGCTGAACTGGGGTGAACTCATCTCAGCTTGTTTGAGCTGGGGTGAACTGAGCTGAGCTGAGCTAGTGTGAGCTGAGCTGGGATGAACTACACTAACTGAGCTTACCTTAACTGGGATGCCCCAGGCTAGGATGACCTGGGCTGAGCTAAGCTGTGCTGGTTTGGCTGAGCTGGTTCTGGATGAGCTGGAATGGACTTGGCTGGGCTAAGCTGGCCTAAGCTATACCGAGCTAGGATGAGCTAGACTCAGATGAGCGGAGCTGGGGTGGGCTGAGCGGAGTCGAGCTGAGTTTAGGAAGCTGAGCTTGGCTGAACTGGGCTACCTGCTGAGCTGGGATACACTAAGCTGAGTTAGGATGAGCTGGGCTGACTTGGGCAGAGCTATGCTGAGCTGTACTGAGATAGGATGAGATGGGCTGAGCTCAGCTGAACTGGGCTGTCTGTGGGATGAGCTGTATACTGAGCTGGGGTGGCTGGGCTGGCTTGGGATAAGCTAGACTGAGTCAGGCTGTGGTGAGCTAGGATGAGTAGGCCAACTGAACAAGGCTGAGCTGGGCTGAGCTGGGCTGCCATGAACTGGGCTGAGGTGTCCTGGAATAAGATGAATTGAGCTACGCTAAATGCTGCTGGGATGAACTGGCATGAGCTGGGATGAACTGGGATGAACTGGGCTGAGCTGAAGTCAGACTGTCTGAGCTGAGCTAGGTTGAGCTGGCATGAGCTAGGGCTACCTGAGCTGGCAAAAAATGGGATTCGCAGGGTTTAGATGAGCTGAACTGAACTGTGCTGAGCTGGACTGGCTGAGAGCTACCTGAAGAGGACTGAGCTTGGCTAGGCTGGTTGAGCTGAGTTAAACTAACCTGGCCTCAGCTGGACTGGGTTGGGCTGACTAGGGCTAAACTGAGTTAAACTAAGACCAGCCAGGCTAGGATGAACTAAGATCAGCTGAGCCAGCTGAGCTGAACTGGGTCGGTGACCTGAGTTGAGCCAGGTGAGGTGTGCCGGCTCATTTTAACTGGGCTGAGCTAAGCAGGGCTGGGCTGAGCTAGGCTTACCCAGGCCTGGATCAGCTTATCGAGGCTAGGCTGGGCTAAACTGTAGGGTGTGAACTCCCTTGAACTAAGCTGGACTGAGCTAGGCTCAGACTAATTTAGCTAAGCTAGAATGAGATGAGCTGGGATGAGCTAGGGTGAGCTGGGTCTGAAACAGTTTAGCTAAGCTGAGATGGGGCAGATCTGGAACAGAAAAAGCAAAGCTAGGCTGAACGGAAGGAGTTTCACCAGGCCTGGACCAGCTTGGCTAGGACCTTGTTCGGGGCGGAAATTTCCAGATGAATCCATGAGGTCCCCCATCATAACCCACCTTCCTTTTCCCCGATACACCTTGTTGACTTGGCTAGAGAGGCTTCAGAACAGCAGCAAACCTGACTTCTGGTGTTGCATGAACCAAGCAGCATGCCTGGTGTGTTGATTCAAGCCTGAGCCCCTCCGCCACCGCCGCCTCATCCCGATGGGCTCCTCCTGTTGCTTTGGAATGAGAATGTCTCAGAGGGAAGCAGGGCAGGGCAGGGCCAAGCCTACATGAGAAGCCAGGATCCAGGACTGTCCCTGAGAGCAGGTGCCAGTGCCCCTGGAGCTGGCTGGCAATGGCTGAAGGGACAGATCCATCTATTCTAGCAGGCGTCTCTCTGTGTCCATGAAGGCTTCCAATGTTCTAGCCATGGTCTATGGCTAGAAGGTGGCTCCATAGCCTGCAGCAGCTTTGTCCTGTAGGCCAGGTTCACTTACTACCATGTCTAGCCCCGTCTGCCTTAAGAGCAACAGTCACAGAGGCAGGGGAGTATGGAGATCCCCTGGCTGGCAGGGGACGAGAAGACAGACTCTTACTCCTCCGTTTCTCTTTTATTCCTCTCTGGTCCTCAGAGAGTTCATCCTCCCCAACTGTCTTCCCCCTCGTCTCCTGCGAGAGCCCCCTGTCTGACGAGAATATGGTGGCCATGGGCTGCCTGGCACGGGACTTCCTGCCCAGCTCCATTTCCTTCTCCTGGAACTACCAGAACAACACTGAAGTCAAGCAGGGTGTCAGAACCTTCCCAACACTGAGGACGGGAGGCAAGTATATAGCCACCTCACAGGTGCTCCTGTCTTCCAAGAATGTCCTTGAAGGTTCAGATGAATACCTGGTATGCAAAATCCACCATGGCAGCAACAACAAAAATCTACATGTGCCCATTCCAGGTAAGAACCAACCCCTCCCAGTGGGAGTAGAGGCCCAGGCATGGCCCAAAGGGAGCAGGGCGCTAGGGCTTAGGCCAAGCTGAGCTCACACCTTGTCCTTCCCCTCTAGCTGTCATGGAGATACCCCCCAATGTGACTGTGTTCATTCCACCACGTGATGCCTTCTCTGGACCTGTACCACGCAAGTCCAGACTTATCTGTGAGGCCTCCAACTTCAGTCCCAAACAAATCACAGTGTCCTGGCTACATGATGGGAAGCTTGTGAAGTCTGGCTTCACCACAGAGCCGGTGATAGCTGAGGACAAAGGATCCGGATCCCGGACCTACAAGGTCAGGAGTACACTGACCATCACTGAAAACGACTGGCTGAACCTGAATGTGTACAGCTGCCGTGTGGATCACAGGGGTCTCACCTTCTGGAAGAACGTGTCCTCCACATGCGCTGCTAGTGAGTACCCTGTCCTAAGCCCATTGACGAGCCCTCCCAGATCAGGGCAACCCTCTTACAAGTATGGCTAATGCCACCCCAACATGGGTATTTGCTCCTTGAACCTTCAATAGCCAAGACTAGGGTCTTCCCTTAAGCAGAACCTCAGAGGCTCAGTTGGTACCATTTGGGGGATGGAGACTAAATTTTTCTCTGACTTCCCAACCAGACAGTCACTGACACAATGTTCTCTTGGCCGCAGGTCCGTCCACAGACATCTTAGCCTTCCCCATCCCCCCCTCCTTTGTGGACATCTTCCTCAACAAGATTGCCAGGCTGACCTGCCTGGTCACAAACCTGGCAACCTATGATACCCTGAATATCTCCTGGGCTTCCCGAAGTGGTAAGCCACTGGAAACCAAGAATGAAACCCCTGAAAGCCACCTCAACGGCACCTTCAGCGTCAAAGGTGTGGCCAGTGTCTGTGTGGAAGATTGGAACAGCGGGGACGAGTTCGTGTGCACCGTGACCCACAGGGACCTGCCTTCACCGCTGAAGAAAGTCATCTCAAAGCCCAGAGGTAGGTGTTCTCCTTCTCCCCTCTAGTCTCCGGGCCGTTCCACTCCTCTCCTCACCACTGTCTCTGCTTACAGATGTGGCCAAGCATCCACCTGCTGTGTACCTGCTGCCGCCAGCCCGTGAGCAACTGATCCTGAGGGAGTCAGTCACAGTCACCTGCCTGGTGATGGGCTTCTCTCCTGCAGACATCTTTGTGCAGTGGCTTCAGAGGGGACAGCTCTTGTCCTCAGACAAGTATGTGACCGGTACCCCAATGCCGGAGCCCCGGGCCCCACACCTCTACTTCACCCACAGCATCCTGACTGTGACAGAGGAGGAATGGAACTCCGGGGAGACCTACACCTGTGTTGTAGGCCATGAGGCCCTGCCACACATGGTGACCGAGAGGACCGTGGACAAGTCCACTGGTAAACCCACACTGTACAATGTATCCCTGATCATGTCTGACACGGGCAGCACCTGCTACTGACCATGCTAGCCCCCCAACCAGGCAAGCTCTGGGGGTCCAGCTGCTCTGTGTGTGCAAACTAACCATGTCAGACTGAGATGTTGCATTTTATAAAAATTAGAAATAAAAACAAAAACATTCAAAAGTCGCTGGTTTTGATTATGCAATGCTTTTGCCTGCTGGGGCAACAGCTGTGTTGTATTTGCCCTGCACATACCCTGCAGCCTTGCCTCCACCTTGACCCTTCCTCTCCCTTGCCAGTTGCCTCCTTCTGTGTGGACTCAAGAAGGCTTACAACACACAGAGTGTATGCATGTCATCCCTCCAGCTACATCTACATACATGGCTGGAAGCTTGGCTATCCTGGTACAGGCAGCATTCAGGCACATGCACAGACACAGACAGACATGTATTTATACACAGATATAGGTACATATGCGCAGACACATGCATAGATATGCATTCATTCATAAAAGCTTACACAGAACCACCCTGACACTCAAGAATACATGTATGCATGTGAGCTCGTGCACACATGCACACATGGACACAAACACCTTCAGAGACATATAAACAAGCATAGACACACAGCCACACAGAAACAGATACCAACACATATGGACATATGTACACAGAAACAGAATACAGGCAAATATAGAAAACTGAACCACATAGGCACAAAGACATGCATGCACACACATGTGCAGAAATATCTTGACGTGTGCATACTAACAAGTGGACAGGCATGGCACACAGATATACCTGGACTCTGACCAGGGCCATCATCTTCAGGACTCAGGGCCCAGAGAGCCCTCACTAGACTGGGTCACTGAAACTTCTTGGGGAGCCCGGACTGTGCTTAGGGGAGAATGCTCCAAGAAGAGAGCATGTCTTCCTGTCCCAGCACCGTAGGGAAGAAGATAGCCCACTAACCACCTATAGCAAATACAAGACAGTGTCCAGACAGAGCATGTGGTGTTCAAGCCTACGCCAAGGGCAGAAAGCTGCCCTTGGCTGTGCCTCCGTTAGTAGAACACCTCAGGAGATCAATGTGAGAGTGCTTGTCCCACTCACACTCACCCTGGTCCCCAGTCCAGAATGCAGAAGACATAACACAATTGTCCAAAAGAAGCTGAGTCCCGCCCCCAGCATGGGTCACAGGAGTCCATGGAAAGATTCACCACCCAAATAACACTGCCTCCTTGAACCCACATCCTGGAAATTCTCCATATTCTTAGTCACTTGGGACATGGGCTTTAGATATCCCCAAGGGCTCATCTTTACAGGGGTCAAAGACCCCAACAAATGCCCTGGTCCCTCTGTCTCCCTCGGAGTTGGTCTGTCTCTTGGGAGGAGTAGAACAAGCCACCCACAGGAACTCTGCTCAAAGAGAGGCATGAGATACCAGAGCTTTTCAAGAAGTAGGGAGGAACAGCCTCGGGTGCCCCCTGCTCAGAGAGAGTCCGGAACACACCAACGCCATCATGCCAGGGCTCCTGACTCTGCCGTCATCCCATGCCCGTGTGCTGTGCCTGTCTTGCTTGCTCTGCTGCCCCAGTGCTCTTAGGACGAGGCCCCAAGTTGACCTGTGCTGTGTCTAGCTTGGGCTGTTAGGGGGTCCAGTCACTGCTGGCTGAGACTCATCAACCCTCAGGCAGATGCTTGACCACCCCAAGGCTTGGCTTGACCCTCCCTCTGTGTGTCCCTTCACAGAGGGGGAGGTGAATGCTGAGGAGGAAGGCTTTGAGAACCTATGGACCACCGCCTCCACCTTCATCGTCCTCTTCCTCCTGAGCCTCTTCTACAGCACCACTGTCACGCTGTTCAAGGTAGTGTGGTTGTGGGGCTGAGTACACAGGGCAGGGGGCCGCCAGTCCTCACTGTCCATGCCTCTACTCCCTAAAAGTGAACAGCAGCTTACACCGTCTCTGTCACCCGCAGGTGAAGTGACTCACAGCGTGGAAGGACATCGGAGACCGAGAAACCCTCCCACAGGGACATTACTTCTGGGCCTGGGGTGAACCTGCCTGTATGACTGATAAACTTATTCCTATCTTTCCTGTATCACCCTCCAGCTTTGAGCTCTGAGATGGACTTCTTTCTAGACTGGTTAAAGACTTTGTCAATCTGTGCAACCTGAAGCAGGGTCTGGGCCACATGTGACGACTGTGCTGTCTACAAATGTTGCTTGGAAATAAATACTTTATCTTGTGAACCTGCTTTATCGTGAAGAAATTTGTTTTGTTTTCAAACTTTTTCTGTGGTGTTGACATCCCAGGGATTATCTTCACTGGCAATGGAGCAGTCTGTTGGGGCTTAAGGGAGAAAGAGGGAAAGGAGGGATGGAAAGAGGGGGAGAGAGAGCATGCTCTCTGACAGCAATGGCAGCACTCTGGCTTGTCCACCCTGATGGGAGAAAGGAGGCAGGGCAGAGAAAATCCCAGGCCTGACCTCCCAAAAGCGTTCAGAATCTGGAAACTAGCCTCCAGCCTTGGGTCTCTGCTCTGCACCCCAGCCCACCATCTTGGCCTGGTGCTGCTTCCAACTAGTGCAATACTTTGGGTCTTATCCCAAAAGTCTATGGTACATTGGGTGCGCCTTGGGAAGAACTGGCTGAAATATATATAGGATGTTTGTGCCACTCGGATATTCATCAACAACTCAGAAATTCAAACTCTCTGTTTATGGCAACTGCTAGGAAGATGTGAAGAAACAGGATAAAGTCTCTGCAGCCACTTGAGAAGGACAGATACAGTCCTGGCCACAGACCTAGAGCAGAAAGAAGAGGGAGGTGGGTCATGGGCTTCAGCTGGGAGAGGGAAGCCCTGCAAATACAAGGTGAGGAGGGAGAATCGTCAGAGAGACTTCTTCCAGCTCTGAAGCCGTGGCATTCGGCCAACCCTTGTCTCTTGGCACCAGCACCCCACTCACTGTCTCACCTTCATGGCTTTCCCCCCATGTGTATGCCTGTGTGCCTACCACCATGTTCCAAGAATGCCATCCTATGGGGTTCGATGCCCATCTCAATCCAACATGAGCTCCTCTCAACTAGATTTGACCTGCTATGACCTTAGAGCTGGAAGAAGTCTGTGACAGAGTCTCCCTGTGGCACTTAGGATAGCAGCCCAGACTGCTGTCCTCTAGAACTGGGAAAGAACAGGGTTCTGTTGCTCAGGCTGCCATGTGTGGCACTTTGCCCCAGCAGCCCAGGGAAACGAACTCAGATGCTGGTGTGGGAGGCAGGGTGCTGAGGTGGCAACGCCTAAAATACATCTGGAATTTGGTGATGAGTCCCAACATGCGCACAATGGATGTTGGTGTTCTGGGCTTCAAACTTCAGCAAGCAAATCTGTGAGGGGGTACAATTCACCCCAGGTCTACACCCATATCCTCCACATGTCTCTGGAATACTGGGGAGTGGGACATTGAAAATATCTGACATACCGGAACCTGAGAAGGAAGAGTAGCCTAGAGAGACCCAAAGCATGGCTTGTGAAAGGGAACCAGGATGCTCTGCTCAGGTGTTCCAAGCTGCTCAGGAGGCTCTGGGGATGTAGAAGGCTGACTGTTCCTATCAAGGTCACGGGAGAATTACACTCATGAAGGAGAGGTAGGGTTACTGGTGTCTGAGAGAACAGAGGGTAGGGCTTTCCCCAAGAAACTCGAGGAGAGTTCAGAAAGAGATGATGGCAGCAGAAAGATGGGAGCTCCTGAGACCAGCCAGAGGGCTCCAAAGCCCTTCTCCCCAGCCTGCTTGGGACCATGAGTCATTTTCACAAGTCTGGCCTGGAGTGATACTGCCCAGGCCCCACCTTTGCCCCCAGTCCAATGTCCTCAAAACTCTACCCTCTGTCTTGCAGGAACTGAGAATCCCCAAATGTTCCTCCTCAGCACAGAGTGCGAAGCCTCAAAGGAAGAGAACTCAGTGGGCTTGGTCTGCTTGGTAATTGCAACAGAACCTTTGGAAATTGCCTGGAACCAAAGCTCAAACTACCAGACTCAGAGGGCCTTCCATTACAAAAAAAACAATGGCAATTATATAAGCTGGCTCTCTTTGAGAACCTCAGAACTGAACAGCGACCACACTTGTTTAATAAAAAACAGTAAACAGAAACTTGAAAAGACTTGGTCCAGTGAGTAACCCTGAATCATGCAGAAAGGTTTTATGGGGCTTCCCATACCCACACTCAGCTAACCCCAAAGACTAAAGCAACCCCCACCTTTGCCCATGGACCCCCTCCTTTGGTCCCTGCCTTTCCTTACTCTTTCCCTATCTGTTCCCTCCTTTTTTCCTCTGAGCTGCCCTATCAATCCAACACTTATAACATGCCCTGGGGACCCTGTACTAAAAGTGCAAGGAGGCAGCTGGGTGAGCAAAGGCAATAGCTGAGCACGGAGCCTTCCACACCAGTACCCTTCCATCCTGCGGCCCTCCCCTTGTACTGCTTTCCACTTCCCTGGGTCCCTCAGTATACTCTGTTCTCTCACCTTAACCTTTTGTCCATCACTTCTTTGATTCCAGAGAAACAGAATACTCAGTCCTCCCAGAAAAGCCCTCCACCTCCCCAAACAACGGAGCACATCACAGAAGCCACAAAAGCTATGAGCACCAAAAGGAATATAGTAGGTAAGAAATCCAGTGCACCTCACCCCAACTCATCTGTTCAGCCTCATACCACCTCCTCCAGGAAACCCTCCATGACTCCTTCTCCAAGCTGTCAATGTACATCCTAGTTAGAACAGGTGACTAAAATGACTTCAGTACCTATTACAAGCCAGGCCCCATCCAGGTACCAAGAGATGCCACCATCTAATCCTGCGAATGTATCATCCTTTTTTGAGTTAAGATGAGAAATAAACAGAGGAAAGGACCAGCACATGGGCCTACCTGGCTCACAGGACCTGAGCTCTGTGTCTCTGAGCCAAACTGTGAGCTCCTCGTGGACTCAGCAGGCATATGACCAGACAGACAACAGAACTTCTCTGAGATACATAAGAATCTCATTAGAGGGCCAGGAGACCATCACACCTAGACTCTAGGACTTTTCCTTCCCCACGTTTCCCTCAATCTCCTCCTGACTCTACTGTCTTGCTGTATCAGTTCCTGACTAGGCTGACCCGAAGCCTCACCTTATCCATCAGCCATCTCAAGAAAGTTCAAACTGGAAGTTCTGTTTGGAGAAGTTCAAGGTTTGCAGTTCTCCCCAGCCTGAATTCCTGTGTAGCTAGTCAGCCAGTAGTGCACTAAGCCCAGGTCCCCATGCAACTAAATAAAGAGACAATATGTGGATTTGCAGAAACATTTGCAAATCGTAATCTGAGTTTAAAAATGATAAAATATCTTAAAATATCATCTATCAAAAATGTTCAATGCCACCAATTATCAGAGAAATATAAGTTAAAACCAAAATGAGCTATGTCTTACCTAACACCTGTAAGGATGTCTGATGAGCTCCTTCACTCTGTCAGGTGGAGGGGGTGCAGCCCCAAGCCACATAGCCACCCGAAAGAAGGAAAGGCCTCTGAAGTGTCAAACTAAACCTACTGTGTAATCCAGAAATTCTGCTTCTGAGTATAAGCTCAAAAGACAGGAATTCAGCAGACGTTGTACCCCACTGTTCATTGTAGTGCAATCAACCCAAAGGGCCCATCAGTGGGTGGATAAAGGAAATACCATGAGACTCTATCCTACCAAAAAAAAAAAAGAAATCCTGTCATTTGCTGTGTAAATAAACCCTGAAGACATTACATTAAGTGAAATAAGCCAGATAGGAAAAAGTCCTGTCTCCAAAAATAAATAAGTTGAAAGAATAAGAAGGAAGAGGCAGAAGGAAAGGAGGGAAGAGACTCTTGTGTTATAACCAACTCTGGGATTACTGCAGATCTGTTGCTCAATAGCTTATTAGCTGTGTGAGCCTGGAAATGTAGGTGTGAGTTTTAGAAGAATGTCCTTGAACACTGAGAAATCTGTGGCCTCTAAGAACTTCCAAGAGGGCCTACTGGGTCTCTGCTAGAACAAGAACCAGAAGATGCACACAGGGAGCATGAAGGAGGCATATTAATGGGAAGAAGGGCTCTCTTAGGATCTCCAAAACCAGTGCCACTCACAGAACAGGTTCCCTCACCTTTCAGGCTAAGGGAGGATCTGAGGGCTCCATGGGACAAGCCAGAGCAGTCTCCACAGCTCCAGGATGATGGCAGCCTGAGCACATGTATCCCATAAGTACAAGAGAAGGGATAGATAGTCCCCTGTCTCACCCCTACCCATGGATTCACTGGCAATGCCCCCCACCACAAGTGCACACACACACACACACACACACACACACACACACACACACACACACACGCACGCACACACACACGCACACACACACACAGGTTGGAAGACGAAAAGCCTAGGATTGGCCTGACCTTCAGAATATAGAATGGAGGACACAGAGAATAGATGGGGCACCAGAGAAACCTGGTCTATATTCCCAAATACTGGCAAGAAGAGAAGTCACATAGTAACAAAGCCTGGGTCTGTTGGGGAGGCACTGGGCTTCCCTAGGAGTTAGGCAATGACCAGGAGAAATGGATGTCTCCAGAATAGGCCTTTACTCACAAAGCCCTTTGGCTCCAAACAGGAGCAGCCTTGTGATCCATGTGAAACCTATCCCCACCTCACCACAAGGCTGTCCAACGTCCCACCTACCCATAGGTCCTCCTACCCCCCACACTGCTCAGGCCATCTGTAGTCAGATGAGAAGATGGGGGTCTTCTGTCCTCTCACAAGTCCCTAGATACTTTCAAGCCAAGCAAGACAAGATAATAAGCTTCTTATCACTTCTTGCAGGGGCCATAGCACCCAGCAACCTCTCTGTGAACTTCCTGGCCACACCCACCCATCCTGAGATGTCATCGTGGCTCATATGTGAGGTATCCGGTTTCTTCCCCCAAGATATCCATCTAATATGGCTGAAGTTCCAAAGTAAAATGAACACTTCATACTTTGCCACTGCGTACCCCACCCAGCAGCCTGGGGGCAATACATTCCAGACCTGGAGTGTCCTGAGAATACCAGTCCCTCTGAGAGCTTCACTTAACACTTATACATGTGTGGTGGAACATGAGGCCTCGCAGACCAAGCTTAATGCCAGCAAAATCCTGGACATTAGCGGTAAGTCACAACTGGGTAAGAATGTCAAGCAAGTATATCACTGGGTTCTTGTGATAAAGAAATACTCCTGTTTGGGGAGGAGAGGTCTGCACTGTCTGGAGAAGAGGAACACTATGTTTATTTGTTTCAGTTCAGAAGAAAGAACTACACAACACTTCACCCTTCCTACAGCTCTTACATTCTTTCAGTCCCCTCCTCCATGGTGTTTACTGAACCCTGGAGAGAGTGATGTTTACAGATGTTTACTTGTTTTCTTGGGCCTCTGCTCCACAGAAACAGTGGCCTGTTATCAGCAGCTTGACCAAGTATGAATCTCCCCAATAACCACTGCTCACTGTGAAATGAAGCTTCCCTCTGTAAGTGAGGTTGATAGCAATAGTAGTCTATAGGCAAAAATACAAATATGTGCATCCAGTTTTACAAGTCCATGGCATCCTTTTAACAAACAATAGCAGTTGCTTCTCTACTGAAGCTTATGACCTCCCCAGCCACAGATTTTTTTCTCCTAATTTATGATACTGAACGCAAATTCCCTGCTGTAGAACAGAGCTTAAATCCAACAGGAAAGAAGTTGGTTGCACCCATAACTACCATGCCGCTATTGCACCAGAAAGCAGATCTTACATGGTAAGTTGATTAGTGTAGCCCTCAGAGTCCATATTCAAGAAAGGCTGTTGGCCTATGTCACATCTCCTAGCACTACAAAGGCCAGCCAGAAGGCAGGAAGCTTCCACCTCAGTCCTAGCCTGCTTCCTCTATCTTGCAGACAAAGTTTGTGGAGTCACTAGCAGTAGGAATTTACCATCTAGTTCTGACATGCAACTAGCATCAATGGTGATAGCTTTTGTGGTTTGTGGCTCCTCAGGGCCCTCTCTGGCCAATAATTCACACAGAGGTAGCCCATCCCTGGCACTGAGGCTTTCATGCAACAAACTATGGATTTGGGGAATGTCTTTTTCCACCTACACATAGTACCTTCTATGTTTAAACTCTCTGGCTCCTTTTAATGACTTGTTGTTTCTTTCTATCAACTCAGCCACTATAGGGTTTTTAAGTAGGTGGAAGTATCATTGGCTCTGGTCATTCATCAGCCACTTTCTTCCTATCAATGTTTGTGAAATGATTCCCCCTTTTATTGTCAACGATCTATGGGTACCTATATATAACACTGTGTTGGATAAAGCCCTTAATGGTGGCCTTTTTCGTTGCTTGCTTATGTAGAAATGCTGGGGAAAGGCCTATGGCAATATCCATGTAGGTGAGGACACATATATGATCCTCACTGAGAGGCATAGGCCTTTATGAAGTCCACCTGACAATCCCACATGGACTGGTAGGCTTATATATTTGCCCATCATGAATTCATGTGTTGATCTCATAATCAGGAACAGACCTCACCTGTTTGTGCAGCATGCAGAGGATCATAGTATTTCAAGAGAATGCCAAAAGCTTTCATTATTTTCTAGCCTTCAAAGATTCACAAGCACAGAATTTGGTTTTCTGTCATTTTTTTTTCTCTAGAAACGTTGGCTTAGCACATATCTTGCCACATTTTTTGAGTGACTTGTACAACTCCCACTATCTGCCCCTCTCTCTTTTTTTAATATCTTCCCAAATGTTTTAGCACCTCACAAACCCTACTTACAAGTTTTTCTGAATCATTCAGGTCTACCAGAGCCTCACCTACCTCTTAAAGATGCATGCCACAATGGAGCTCAGCAAAGCCACTGAAGCCTAATCCTGAGTTAATCCCTGCTGAGTCAACCCCCTTCTTGACTCTCCAATAAACATATTCCTACTCACCTCAATGAATTGAGCATTAAACACTACTTCTCATGTGTCTAGTTTCTTCAGCAATGACTTTAAATTGTCTTTCAGTCATTTCTGATGTTCATGGGGACCTCAGCCAGCAATTATCAAGTATCCCTAACTTTTGCTTGTTTTATTTTTATCCCAGGAAAGGCTGTTTAGCAAAGGCCTAATTGGTATTCTCCTTCCCTTGTTGTGTGGCTGTTTCCTTTGAATTAAAACATTTCCTCTTGGAGGGAACTCGATATTGATGGAATGATTTCACATGTGTCACCTCAGATAAATGCAGCCTTTGCTTCAAGGAAGGATGAATAGTTCCGTTTCTCAGTTTCACCACTTCATGGCACTGAAGTCTGTCCTCCTCCATGCCCCATGTCTCCAGGCTATGAGAGAACCTGGCCTGCTTTCCCCTCTTCACTGTCTTATTTTCTTCATGAGTGCCAAGTTTCAGATCTCAAGAAAGGCTCTTTAGCAGAGATCTAATCTGTACTCTTTCCTTTATCCCCGGCCAGCTCTAAGAAACAGCATCTTATCACACTCTTTCTTTTTTCTATTTTTCCTTCAGAATCAGAGACCAAGGTGGAAGGCAGCATCTGTCTGTCTTTTTTCCAATGTACTTCTTCTTTACACAAGCAAGGTTTTCTAGGCAGGCAGCCTAGCCATAGTCAACACATCTTAACTTACACTGCAAAGTCGCTGCAAAATGTACCACAGTCAGCTTGCCACGTCATCCCAAGTGTACTGTTTCCAAGGGTTACATAGTTCTCTAGTCTGGCATCCATTTGAGTGCAACCACATACTGTAGATCCAATTGAAGGAGGCATGCCACCTCATACCACGCAAAAGAAGATTAGAGTTAGAGTTAGAGTTAGATAAGAGTTCCTCCAAAAATGTTCCGCTCTCTGACAGCTCAGACTTGGTGGCAAGAGTTCCTATCACCCCTGGCAAGGAGAAAGCAACCACTACTACAATAGGAAACATACCACCCCATACCACCAAGGTGCTAGTGTCTTTAATAATTTAGACCTGGGTCATTTGCCTCATTTCTCTCTCCCCTGGAGAGCCTACAGGATTGCTGTAAACTTGACATAAGCTGGGGTTGGACAGGCTCCACCTGAGAGCCCCTAAGTTTGAGTGTCCTGGGGATGGAGCAGGCTGTGGGGGCATCTGCAGGCATCATCATATCCTGTCAAGATGTGTGTCCCCAACATGTCAATTTTAGGTAAGCCCTGTGTTATGATATTACAAGGGGGGCACCCCTGAGGGTATCCCGTGCATGCAAGGAAACATGCTGGGCAGATGCAGCGGCAGCCAGTAATACACAACCCAGACACTGCATCCACGTGGAGAGTTTATAATAAGAGAGATGAAGAGGTAGAAAGACAGAAAAAGGGAGGGGGAAACAGAAGAGAGAGAGAGAGAGAGAGAGAGAGAGAGAGAGAGAGAGAGAGAGAGAGAAAGAGAGAGAGAGAGAGAAAGGGGTAGAGTTTTTCCTTAAGAAGAGGCTTCTTTCATGTCAGGATGCAGGGCAGATCCAAGGGGTCGGTCAGAATATTAACACCCTGTCCTCCACACTCCTGTCACCCTAGCTCCTGAGCACCACAATGCTCTCACTTTGTCCACTAGTACTTCTGAGCTCTCCACTGCAGCCTGGCTTGGTCTCTATGAAGTCAGTTCTGCCCCTCCCACCCATCCATCACTCTGCTGCCAAGGCAATCAACCTCTTAAGCATCGCATTTCTGCGTAGATGTGGAAGAACATTTGATTAGGCACTCAGACCATGGCAAAAGAAAATACCAAGTAAAAAATTTTTTTTTTCGAGACAGGGTTTCTCCGTGTAGTTTTGATGTCTGTCCTGGATCTCACTCTGTAGATCAGGCTGGCCTCAACTCACAGAGATCTGCCTGGCTCTGTCTCCCGAGTGCTGGGATTAAAGGCCTTGGCCATCACCACCCAGCCCCAAGTAAATTTTTAACATCACAATTTCATTTAAAACTACTAGTGAGCCAAGGAATCAACAAAGCTCAGGTAGACTGCATTCCCAGGTGAGAGAAGATGACTGCTTCATTCTGTCCTAGGCACAGATAGGGCTAGGACAGTGGGCTATCTATAAGAGGACATCAAGAAATCAACCAAAATTTTAATGACTACCTTAGCTGGCAAGAGGAATGCGAATACAGAAAAGCCCCCAATCTTGAGCTAATCATCACTCGCACAACCTCCCACATAGGATACTACTAGCAAACAGCACCTGGGAGCAGAGCTTGCCGGTCTTGTACCATCTCCAGGGCCTGCTGAATGGAATGGACTGACTCCATCCCAAAGCACCTAAAGCCAGGAACCCAGCTCAGTGCCCAGCTCCAAAGAAAAGGCATTTCATGCCCGATGAAGGAGGAGATGTGCACCTGTATTTCACCCCAGACTCTACAATTCATGTGTGTACAATGTCTAGCATGTAAGCAGCAATTACAAGACACAAAATGATTGATAACTAAGACAGAAACAGCACATGGAATTAGACCTTGGGTGTGTGAAATGTTGGGACAACATTCGTAGTTTCCCTTGCTATAACAAGTGCCAGACCTTTGAGGATATGAGTGGAACTCAACCTCTCCCCCTGCAAGGTCTTGTCAGAGCACGTTTTGTCCACAGTAGGCCCAGAGAGAACCTACTACTAGGGAACTCTCTTACTCAACCACCTGCCACTTTTTCTCATTTACCTGAGTGCTTCCCATGACTCTAGGGCCCCACTGACTGCTGGCAGAGTCAGATGCTCTCCCAGGAGGCCTTTTATTCCTGCCCTTGCCTGAGACCTTTCTATGCTGAATGGCCATCATGTCCACTGTCTGGTTGACTCGTTTCCCTCTGTATCCGGTCTCCTCACACTACATGTGCCAAAGAAAGTTGCTTTTCTATATCCTTCGTAGACTGTAGAGCAGTACTTCTGTAAATTACAGGAAGAAATGATGACCAAATAAATGAAGTGAACAAACACAAACATCCTCTCACCTTCTCTTGTCTCTGTGGGAACTATCCCAAGGCCTCCTGTGGCTGCCTGAAACCATGGGTGTTGTCAAGTTCTGTATGACTTCAACAATCAGCCTGGATTCAAAAAACAGACAGGCATGTGGGCAGCTTGAAGCCTGGACAAAAGGAGGCCTGGCATTCCAGGCAGAGCAAGAGCCCATCACACAGCTCCAGACTGTGTGATTTAAAACAAGTGACTTTTCAATGCCGTGTTCTCCAACCATAGGTAATTGAAACCGGAAACTATGGGTCAGGGAGACTGCTGAGTGGCCCTCGTGATGCTAAGATTCAATAGTCTATAATGCTCACATGATTTCAGTACTTACCACCTTCTTTTTTGTTTTTTCTTTTTTGGTTTTTTGTTGTTGTTGTTTTTGGTTTTTTGAAGACAGGATTTCTCTGTGTAGATTTGCGCCTCTCCTGGGACTCACTTGGTAGCGCAGGCTGGCCTTGAACTCACAGAGATCCGCCTGGCTTTGCCTCCCGAGTGCTGGGATTAAAGGTGTGCACCACCACCGCCCAGCAGTACTCACCACCTTCATCTGGTGAAGTGGCTTTAGGCCAACCCATCGGCAGACTTCACAGTGGCTCTGGCTGAGCATAAGCACAACCTCAAACAGCACTTGTGGAGTGGACACCCAGGCAGCTCTGTGACCCACCTGCCTTGGGCTTTCACACCTTGAGTTGGGGTATGTCCTCTCTGGAAGTGTGTTTTCCTAGACCTGCACATCAGCCATCACCATGTCTGGCTTCAGGCCGCACTTCTGTCTCCAGCTGGGATTTCCATACACACATGTAGTAATGATATAACCTTCCTTAACATCTTCTATTTCATCCTATCACCCTTAGGATTAAGTTTCCATAGCTAGGATGCTTTCAGATCTCCCCCCTCCACCTGCCAAGGCCCAGGGGTCCCTTCTGACTCCCAGGGTAATGCTCTTTCTCAGTGTGTACACCATGCACACTATTTTTGCTTAGAATGTTACTCCCCCTTCTCTGTCTCTTTCATGCCACATCTTCCTAAGAAGGCTTCTGCTGGACAGCCTGCCTCATCTAGTAAACCACGTCTAGGTCTTCTGAAGTAGCAACTCATCTCCTGCACCATTCAGGTGGCGGTGGCATGTATTCACATCACATTCAGGTTCAGATCTGCCAGATCCCACACAGACCAATGTGTTTGTGAGACTCCAGGATCCAGCAGGTTATGGGGAAAGATGGGTGGCAGGTCCCTGTGGGGCACAGCAGTTAGTGGGCACTTATGAGGGAAAGTGGTAGGTACTAGTGGGGGAGGGTATATGAGCAAAATGTTGCTGCCAGAAGAGAGAGCTGCACCTTCAGGTTCAGTGGACAGGAGAGCAGGTTAATAAGGAATGGTCCTGCCAAAGGATGGAGCCCTTCTCATGAACGTTATTTCTTCCCCAGGCATGGTCAACACCATCCCCAACTTGTGCGTCGGGGAGGAACAAAGCAACAACTACATGGACCTAGATGAGGAGACCAGCCTGTGGCCCACACTGTGCACCTTCGTGGCTCTCTTTCTGCTCACACTGCTCTACAGTGGCTTTGTCACTTTCATCAAGGTGGGCCTGCCACCTCCCTCTCAACCCTCCCTGGTGGTGGCATGTAAGATGCCTTCTCAGGGACATCCTGAAACCCTTCAGCATTTCTGGAGTGGCTGGGATAGGGCTGGGAGACACACCCGTAATTAGGGGAGGGGGCAGTGCATGGTCACTGTCCAGCTTCTGGGCCCTATTCTAGCTCCTGGGCCCTGCTCTGTTTCTCAGTCTACAGCCCCTATATGACCCCAAGGCTCTCTGGCAGGTGAAGTAGACAAGGACAGCAACGTATTGCAACTACAGGGAAAAAACAAATGTGCTTTCCTTCAATGTGAAGCCCACAAGCAGGATATCTTCTATGCAGAGAGAAGCTGCAGGCCCTCCTCCCGACCCCCTGCTCTCCACCCAGCCTCCCAGATACAAAATGACTGGTATCCTTGGCTATAGGCAAAGCAGGTGATGTGCTTGCTGCCCTAGACCTACTCCTCACTGTCTCCTGCCTCCTTGCAAGCCTCCATCATCCCATAAACATGCCATGGTTCATTCCACCTGCCTCCCCCCCCTTTTGTTTCCATGGTCTGGATAAACTCGGTCAGGTCAAAGCACATGGAGTCTGCAGCAAAGAGTGGAGAGGCCATCCAAGAGGGGTGTCTGGGTCACACTGAGGAAAGCTGTTCAGTGAACTTAGACACTCTCCTCCCACCCAAAACACATGATTGACTTCACACATACACACAAGTATCGATGCATACACATGCATGCATGTGTTCACATCACAGTCCCTCAAACACATCATACACATATGCATGATAACACAGGAAGAACGTGTACAAGCATGAGTGTACAAACCAACTCATGTGCAGACAAACTCACACCAGGCCTGAGGCTTCAGGAATGGGAACTGTGGTCATTTGAATGGGATGCCCCCCTCTCCCCACAGGCTCACATAGCTGAATGCTTAGTCACCAGGGAGTAGAACTCTCTGATGGGATTAGAAGGAGATTTCAAAAGCCCATATCAGGCCCAGTGTCTCTCTGTCTTTCTGCCTATGGATCAGGATATAGACTCTCAGATATTTCTCCAGCACCATTTCTACCTGCATGCTGCCATGTTCCCTACCTTGATAATAATGGACTAACCTCTGAAACTGTATGCAAGCCCCAATTAAAAGCTTTCTTTCATAAAAATTGCCATGGTTGTGGTGTCTCTTCCCAGCAATGGAACAGTGACTAAGACAGGGACTATTCCATATGTAAATCCTTCTGTGTTCTGGATCCTCATCTTACTACCCGTACAAGACCCCAAGTCCCTATATTTCCACTTCCTCCGACATAAAACATTCAAAGTACACACCTACCTAAACTCAGGTGGGAGGGTCAATGAAATCAAATATGAAAGGGATTCAAAAGACAGGTTGGTATTAGACAACATGTGGTAAATGTCACCCTCTTGTTACCTGCTGTGGAGTGGGTATATCCTGTAAATTCTTGCTGATATCTTTACCTCAGTGTATCAAAAGATAATGAGATCATGAAGATGGAGTCCTCATAATTGGGATTAGCGTCTTTGCCAAACAACCCAAGAAGACCCTTTTCCCAGACATAATGAAACAGAGCTGTCTATAAATATGGAAATTAGTTCTACAACACATGGAAACTGCTGGAACCTTTGCCTCAGAACTTCAGCCTCAGAATAAGAAG
The DNA here is from genome assembly GCF_049852395.1 of Peromyscus maniculatus bairdii. NCBI lineage: Eukaryota > Metazoa > Chordata > Mammalia > Rodentia > Cricetidae > Peromyscus > Peromyscus maniculatus. The sequence goes on along the minus strand of NC_134865.1, from coordinate 85,715,086 downwards.
TACATTTCTGTTATTTATGGTCTATTTGGTTCAAGGTCTATTTTTGTAGGCACTCCAAGCATACTAAGGTACTAGCAAACATCCTTTGGTGTGATGCTGAGTCTAAATGAGACCCTGACTCATTTCTTTTTTAATTTCTTTTTTTATTTTTTATCCTGACAACAGCCTCCCCTCCCTACTCTCATCCTATTCCCTCCCTCCATCTCTATTCTGCCTCCCTTCAATCCACTCCTCCACTGTTTCTGTTCAGAAAGGGGCAGGCCTTCCCTGGGCATATCATCATGGTATATCAAGTTGCAGGAAGACTAAGCACAGCCCCTTGTATTTAGGCTGGGCAAGGCAATCCAGTGTGAGGAATAGGTTCCCAAGAGCCAGCCAAAGCATTAGGGACAGGCCTTGCACCCATTGTAAGGAGTCCCACAGATAGACCAAGATACACAACTATCACATATATGTAGAGGGCTTAGGTTGGTCCCATGCAGACCCCCTGGTTGTTGGTTCAGACTCTGTGAGTTTCTGTGATGTGGTGGTGCTGTGGGATGTTCTGTAGGTCCTGTGGGAGCCCATTCTCAGGTTCTTTGTGGCGTTACCCAGCAGGTCCGTATAGAGGATGATTAGGACCATGGGCCTGAGTGCAGGTGTTTGAGATGGTCTGCACTTGGCTGTGCTGGGGGATGGTCTGTATGTCAAGTTGCTCTGATTGGTTAATAAATAAAACCTGATCGGCCGTGGCTAGGCAGGATAAAAGGACAGAAAGGCAGAAGGAGACGCTGCAGCCGCCGCAATGACCAGAGAGGCTGCAGCCGCCGCAATGACCAGAGAGGCTGCAGCCGCCGCAATGACCAGAGAGGCTGCAGCCTCTGCCATGACCAGAGAGGCTGCAGCCGCCGCCATGACCAGAGACACTGCAGCCGCCGCCATGACCAGCAGCATGTGAAGACGCTAGTAAGCCACCAGCCACATGGCAAGGTACAGATGTATGGAAATGGATCAATTTAAGATAAAAGCACAGTTAGCAAGATAAGGACAGTTAGCAGGAAGCCTGCCACGGCCATACGGTTTGAAAGCAATATAAGTGTCTGTGTTTACTTGGTTGGGTCTGAGCGGCTGTGGGACTGGCGGGTGACAGAGATTCGTCAAGACTGTGGGCGAGGCGAAAAAATCAAGCTACATGGTGGTATTGTGTTACCCAAAATATTGTACACCCTAATAAATTTATCTGGGGTCAGAGACAGAACAGCCACAATATTAAACATAGAGGATAGGCAGTGGTAGCATATATTTAATCCTAGTATTCCAGAGACAGAAATCCATGTGTTCAAGGATACAGCCAAGCATGGTGACTCATGCCTTTAATCCCAGAAAGTGAGCCTTTAATCCCAGGGAGTGAGGCAGAAAGCAGAGAGATATATAAGGCGTGAGGACCAGAAACTAAAAGCATTTGGCCTGGTTAAGCATTTGGCTGGTTAAGCTTTCAGGCTTCTAGCAGCAGTTCAGCTGAGAACCATTCTGGATGAGGACTTAGAAGCCTCCAGTCTGAGGAAACAAGACCAGCTGAGGATCCGGTGAGGTGAGGTAGCTGTGGCTTGTTCTGGTTCTCTTGCTGCGGGCCGCAGGAATATCATAAGAACTCAGCTGGTTATGGCAAAGTCACTACCTGGAGGGATCAGGGAATTCCTCCAGAGGAAGCCAAATCCCAAGGAGTTTTTGGTGTTACTTGGCTTGTTATATATCAGCTGTCTTCTGTTATGAAAATCATGTGTGCCTTCATAGTTTTTCCAATTGACTTTCCCCTAAGAAGGACTAACAGTGTAGACTGATCACTCTCTGGACATACACATTCCAGGTATTTGGAGAACAGCCTCAGGAAAGGCTTTCTCTGGAATCAGATTATCTATCTCCCTTGGCCACTTTCAAGGACTACAGGAAACACCACCCAGGTGGGTGCCCATTGTTAGTCCCAGGTGGACTAACAATGGTAACAGCCCACGTGCAAGTCTCCTGACTTATGGTAAATTCCACAAGGGGACACTGCCTAGGAGAGGTGGATGTTAATAGCTTTACACAATTTAGCTCGGACCCTCCCTTTATATACCGGGACTTCCAGAGCACAAGAGGAAAAGAGAAAAGAGAATGGAAGAACTAGATGGGTAAGAACTTGAGAGGAACAAAGTGAGATGGGGAAGAAGTAGATTAAAGGACTACAGGAGAGTACTAGAGGAACGAGATGGAAGATGAGGAAGAACCAGATGGGAAAGAACAAGATGAAGTAGAACGAGAAGAGGAGAGAGGAGACGGGAGGGGAGATGATATGGGAAGGAACAAAGTGGATGAGAACCTAGAAGGGGCAGAACTAGGTGAAGAAATTAAGATAGAACCTAGAGGGGATCACAGACAAGTGTAGAGAGAAATCAGGCTAAAGATGACCTAAATATGAGAGCAGAATATAAGCTTATAGCTGTCACAGAATAATAAAGAATATGGACAAAGGAGTTTCGTGTACATAGATTCATTTCTTTTCATCAAAGATTAATTATCAGCTGGTTGTAGATTCTTCCCGGACCCTGGGAGGGGACAATCGAGGGGCTGGACCCCCATAGTCCCCAATATTCTCTGATCTTCCAGTTCACCCCAATACCTGGCTCAGGTTTGATTTTATTAATAAGAACTTTTAAGATTCATGCTACACTATGAGCCCAGTTAGTTGTTTCTGTGGGTTTTCTTGTGATGTCCTTGACCCCTCTGGCTCCTACAATCCTTCCTCCCCCTCTTCAGCAGGATTCCCCAAGCTCAACCTAATGTTTGGCTGTGGGTCTCAGCATCTGTTTCCATCAGTTACTGGATGAAAGCTCTCTGATGACAACTGGGGTAGTCACCAATCTGACCACAGGAGATAACCAGTTCAGGCTACATATTCACTATTGCTAGAAGTCTTAGCTGGGATCCTCCTTGTAGATTCGTAGGAGTTTCACTTGATTTTCTACTAGACTCTAAAAAGCATCCCCTTTCCAGTCATCTCTTTCAGTATTCTCCCCTTCCAACCACCCTACAACCCAATCCATCAGGTTCCCATAGCTACCCACTTTCAGTCCACCCAAGAGATCTCCTCAATTTCCCATTCCCAGGGAGATCCATGTATCTTTCATTGGGCCCCCCCTTACTACCTAGCCTCTCTGGATCTGTGGATTGATGCATGGTTATCCTTTACTTTACTAGCCACTTATGAGTGAGTACATACCATGTTTGTCTTTCTGGGTCTGGGTTACCTCACTCAGAATTGTAGCATGAATCCTAAAAATTCTTATTAATAAAATCAAACCTGAGGCCAATTATTGGGGTGAACGCTGGAAGATCAGAGAGACAGAACAAGCCACAGCTACCTCACCTCGCCAGATCCTCAGCTTGTCTTGTTTCCTCAGACTGGAGGCTTCTAAGTCTTATCCAAATGAATCTCAGCTGAACTGCTGCTAGAATCATGAATGTTTAACCAGCCAATGCTGCTAGTTCCCAGTTTTCATGCCTTATATACCTTTCTGCTTTCTGACATCACTTCCTGGGATTAAAGGCGCACTTCCTGGGATTAAAGGCATGAGTCACCATGCTTGACTGTTTCCAGTGTGACCTTAAACTCAGAGATCCAGATGGATCTCTGCCTCCCAAGTGGAAGGATTAAAGGCGTATGTGCCACCATTTTCTGGCCTCTATGGCTATCTAGTGGCTGTTCTGTCCTCTGACCCCAGATAAATTTATTAGGGTGCACAATATTTTGGGGAACACAATACCACCACATAGGATGATTTTTTTTTCTAGTTCTATCCATTTGCCTTTAAATTTCCCGATGTCATTGTTTTTAACAGCTGAGTAATACTCCATTGTGTAAATGTATCACATTTTATTTATCCATTCTTGAGTTGAGAGATATCTAAGTTGTTTCCGGGTTCAGAATATTACAAATCAAGCTGCTATGAAATAGTTGAGCAAGTGTGCTTATGGTATGATTGAGCATCCTTTGGATATATGTCCAAGAGTGGTATAGCTGGATCTTGAGGTAGATTGATTCCTAATTTTTTGAGAAACCACCATATTGCCTTCCAAAGCAGCTGTACAACTTTGCACTCCCACCAGCAATGGAGGAATGTTCCCCTTGCTCCACATCACCTCCTGCATAAACTGTCGTTTGTGTTTTTGATCTTAGCCATTCTGGCAGGTATAAGATGGTATCTCAGAGTCTCAGAGTTTTGATTTGTATTTCCCTGATGTTGAACATTTCTTTAAGTGTTTCTCTGCCATTTGAGATTCTTCTGTTGAGAATTCCCAGTTTAAATCTATACCCCTTTTTTAATTGGATTATTTGGTTTTTTAATATCTATTTTCTTGAGTTCTTTATATATTTTAGAGATCAGCCTTCGGTTGGATGTGGGGTTGGTGAAGAATTTTTTCCCCATTCTGTAGGCTGCCATTTTATCCTATTGACAGTTTCCTTCACCTTCCAGACGCTTTTCAATTGCGTGAGGTCCCATTTATTGTCAGTTTTAATTTCTGTACTACTGGTGTTCTATTCAGGAAGTTGTCTCCTGTGCCAGTGTATCCTAGGCTATTCCCTATTTTTTCTTCTAACAGGTTGTAACTGAACTTACTTTGAGGTCTTTGATCCACTTAGACTTGAGTTTTGTGCAGGGTGATAGATATGGATGTATTTGCATTCTTCTACATACTGACATTAAGTTATGCCAAAACCATTTGTTGAAAATACTTTCTTTTCACCAGTGTATAGTTTTGGCTTCTTTGTCAAAAATCAGGTGTTGATAGGTGTGTGGATTTATGTCTGGGTCTTCGACCCAATTCTGTTAATCAATGTGTCTGTTTTTGTGCCAATACCATCCTGTTTTTATTACTAGAGCTCTGTAGTAGAGCTTGAAATGAGGGATGGTAATACCATTGGAAGTTCTTTTATTGTACTGGATTGTTTTAGCTACCCTGGGGTGTTGTTGTTGTTGTTATTGATGATGATGTTGTTGTTGTTTTTCTATATGAAGTTGAGTATTTTCTTTCAAGGTCTGTCTGTAAAGAATTATGTTGGAATTTTGATGGGGAATATGTGTAATCTGTAGGTTGCTTTTGATAAGATGGCCATTTTTTACTAAGTTAATCCTACCTATCCATGAGCATGGGAGATCTTCCTATCTTCTGATATCTTCTTCAATTTCTTTCTTCTAAGGTTTGAAGTTCTTGTCATACAGGCCTTTCACTTGCTTGGTTAGAGTTAACCCAGGATATTTGATATTATTTGTGGCTATTGTGAAGGGCGTTGTTTCTCTGATTTCTTTCTCAGCCCTTTTATTATTTGTATATAAGAGAGCTACTGATTTTTTTTTTTTAGTTAATCTTATATACAGCTACTTTGCTAAAGGTATTTATCAGCTGTAGGAGTTCCCGGGTAGAATTTTGGGGGTCACTTATATAGACTATCATATCATCTGCAAATAGCAAAAGTTTGACTTCTTCCTTTCTAATTTGTATCCCTTTGATCACCTTTTGTTGTCATATTACTCTATCTAGAGCTTCCAGTACTATATTAAATAGATATGGAGAGAGTAGACAGACTTGTCTGGTTCCTGATTTTAGTGGAATCGCTTTGAGTTTCTCTCCATTTAATTTGATGTTAGCTGTCGGCTTGTTGTATACTACTTTTTTTATATTTAGGTATATTACTTATATCCCTGATCTCTCCTAGACTTTTATCATGAAGGAGTGTTAGATTTTGTCAAAAGCTTTTTCAGCATCTAGTAAAATGATCATGTGGGTTTTTTTTTCAGTTTGTTTATGTGGCAGATTACAAATTGTTGGATTTTCTTATGTTGAACCATCCCTGCATCTCTAGGATAAAGCCTACTAACTCATGGTGGATGATCTTTTTGATGTGTTCTTGGATTTGGTTTGCTAGTATTTTATTGAGTATTTTTGCACCAATGTTCATGAGGGAAATTGGTCTATAATTCTCTTTCTTTGTTGAGTCTTTGTGTGGTTAACCCCCTGTATATTATCAGATCATCATGGATTAAAGTTGGAGTTCAACAACAACACAAACGACAGAGTGAGAGGAGTGAGGGGAAGCTGTGGTCAGGATGTAAAATAAATTAATTAATTTAATTTTTAAAAAGATAACAGAGGGTTATTCCAATTGTTTTGTATCTGTGAAGACTTGCTTTGTAACTAAGTATGTGGTCAGTTTTGGAGAAGGTTCCATGTTGAGAAGAAGGTATATTCTTTTGTGTTTGGGTGAAATCTTCTGTAGATGTCTGTTAGGTCCATTTGAGGCATAACATCTGTTAGCTCTGTTATTTCTCTGTTTAGTTTCCATGATGATGACCTGTCCATTGGTGAGAATGGGGTTGTAAAGTCTCCCACTATTAATGTGTGGTGTTTGATATGTGATTTAAGCTTTAGTAATGTTTCTTTTACAAATGTGGGTGCCCTTGTATTTGGGACATAAATGTTCTGAATTGAGACATCATCTTGATGGATTTGTCCTTTGATGATAATGAAATATTTTGGTTTGAAGTCTATTTTATTAGATATTAGGATAGCTACACCAGCTTGCTTCTTCTTCTTAGGGCCATTTGATTAAAAAATATTTTTTCAACCCTTTACGCTGATGTAATGTCTGTCTTTGATATTGAGGTGTGTTTCTTGTATGCAGCAGGAGGACGGATTCTGGTTTTGTATCCATTCTGTTATCCTGTGTCTTTTTATTGGTGAATTGAGTCTATTGATATTGAGAGATATTAATGACCAGTGATTGTTAATTCTTATTATTTTTGTTGTTGTTATTGTTGTTATTGTTGTTTTTGGTGGTGATGGTGGTGGTGGTGGTGGTGGTGTGTGTGTGTGTGTTTCCTTTCTTTGGGTGTGAGATTATCTACTGCCTGTGCTTTCATGGTATAGCTAACTTCCTGGGGTTGGAATTTTCCATCTAGTATCTTCTGTAGAGCTGTATTTGTGGATAGATATTGATTAAATTTGACTTTGTCATGAACTATTTTGTTTTTTCCATCTATGGTAATTGAAAGTTTTGCTAGGCATAGTAGTCTGAGATGGCATCTATGATCTCTTAGAGTTTGTAAGAGGTCTGTCCAGTCTCTTCTGGCTTTTACAGTCTCCATTGAGAAGAGATTCTAACTCATTTCTTACACTAGCAGATGATAATATAGGATGATGAGAAGGATCTCAATTTCAGGCATATTCTTCCACCCCTTTACCCTATCCTCTACCATGGGAGGATCAGGAGTGAGGGTGCATTAAGAGACCATACCTTTCTATCACCATTCTGGCTATCCCTCTCATTGGCTCACTTAGTGAACTCATGCAGTCTTGGATCCTATTAGCACTTGTACACACAGCTCACATCTCAATGCACTGTGGTCTCACATTCCACATGTTGGCCTTAGTGTCAACCTCATGTTTCCTGCTCAAGCCATCAAAAGTGGGGGTGCCTGTATGTTCTTGAACCATGGCCCTCGAAGGTATCCTTATCCTGGATCTTGAATTAATGGACCTGAGAGCTACTGTGGACAAAACCCAGATGAGATTGACCTTGAGGAGAGGGATCCAAGGGGCCATAAATGTGACCACAAGAGTCCTCATGACAGATTGTAGAGGACATGATACCACATGATGTGATATCAAAGCCAGATACTGTGCTGCTGGTCATGAGGATAGACCAAGAGGCCACAGACCACAAAATGTAACACCAGAGGTGAAAAGGGACCTGAAATTCTTTCTCTGTCTCTGCCTCTGTCTATCTCTGTCTCTCTGTCTCTGTCTCTCCCTGTCTCTCTCTCTGCCTCTATCTCTGTCTCTCTCTGTCTCTGTCTCTCTGTCTCTGTCTCTCTCTCTCTGTCTCTCTCTCTCTCTCTCTCTCTCTCTCTCTCTCTCTCTCTCTCTCTCTCTCTTACTGCCCAATGCCCTAACCCAGCCTTCTAGGTATCCAGGCTCCCGTGAACACCCAGAGTACTCCTCCTCTTTCTCTTCTTTGTCCCTCTTCAACCTCTCAGCAGATCCCACTTCCTTTCTTCAGTCTACCCAGAGAGCTGCAGACTCAGGTCCTCCAAGGCCACCAGCTCCCTGTAAATGTCATTATGGCAGGTCTTCATGGGAACTCAGGACATTGACTCTGCCTCTGTGCTGGATCCTTTCATGCAAACTTGACAAAAGTTAAAGTTATCTGAGAGGAGGAAACCACAATTAAGAAAATGCCTCCATAAGATCAGGCTACAGGCAGTCATATAAGGATTTTTCTTAATTAGTGACCGATGTGGGAGGGCCCAGCCTACTGTGGGTGGTGCTAGCCTTGGGCTGGTGGTCCTGGGTTCTAGAAGAAAGCAGGTTGAGCAAGCCATGGAAGGCAAGTCAGTAAGCAGCATTCCTTCGTGGCCTCTACATCAGCTCCTGCCTTCAGGTCCCTACCCTGCTTGAGTTCCTGTCCTGGCTCCCTTCATTGATGGACTATAATGTGGAAGTGTAAGCCAAATAAACCCTTTCTTCCTCAACTTGCTTTTGGTCACATAATTTCATCACAGCAATAGGAACCCCAACTAAGACATACCCCAACTCCAGCTTTCCCTATTTTTGCCTCTATCTGCTATTGGGGCACACATAGCACATACAGCCCTAATTCTTCCCAAGCATCCAGGACCCCATGGTGAGCATCATGCTATCTCTAGTTCTATGAAACCAACTGACTCCCCTAAGTGCAGCAGAGCTCTTGCCCCACTTTCCCCATGAGCATCCTATTCTGACCCCAGATTTCAACATGTATTTAGCACACACTCTCAGCAGGGATGTCTGTGAGGCTCCTAACATGTCTCTCGGTTTAGAATCACAGGTACACCTCCCCCATCCCCAGGTGTAGCCTCCCATCTCCACCATAAACATGCCAGATCTCTTCTCCACTTGATTCTTTAAGGATATTCTTTTCCTTTCTATGGTCCAGCAGCAACAATCATTTGCCAAGCCACCCAACAAGACTTCAAAGACTTCCACCCCAACACCACACTCTCCCCAGAGCACTGTCCACTCTCCCCACAGACCACCCATGGAGGACACCAGACTTAAGTCATTGTCCCCTAAACTCCTGCTCTGTACATGCTCCACAGGTCAACATGGTCCTCTCAAAGTACCCATCTGTTAAGGCAACCCACTGCAGAGACAGAAATTCAATCCTTCAGCCCAGTGACTTAGAGACCTGAGTAACTTTAAAACTACAGGTCCTGCTCACCTCTGAGGCCCCCACACTTTAAGAACCAGCACCCACACCACCTCCCTTTGCAAGGTGCTAGTGACCTCTTTATTCCCTGGCATCACCTCTTACACTACCCTCTCTCTCATCTGTCCATCTGCTTCCTACTCTGGCTCCAGGGCCCAGAGGGCAAAGAGTACACATCCAGACTCAGGAGAACCAGATGAATGAATAAATGACAGAATGAATGCACAAACTAATGACACTAGGGAAGGAGACACTGGCTTCATAGCTGCCCTGAGACTACCCAGCCCAACGTTCTAGAGAAGGCCATCTAGAAGAACAACAGTCACTACCCTCATTGTCCCCAAGCAATGGCTCTCAGTTTCCTTCCTGGTTTTGTGTTTGCAGCACAGCCTATCTACAAGCCACTGGGTGCCAGAGGGAATGTAGGATTCCAAAACCCAAAGCCCAAGCCCCATGACCTCTCCTGAGAGTCTGTGTTGTTTTGTTCCTTGCAGCTTTTCTCAAGCTAGGAGGTCTTATGAAAAGCACACAGTGATGCTCAAGGCCCTTGTCCAGCATAAAGAACCAAGGCTCACGGAGTACAGACCTATCCCTGCCATGTGAGCTCCTACACCTGCACCCAGGACATGCCTCCCATTCCGTCTATGCCTCCCATGCATCCCATGTCTCCCTCCACCCTTGTTTTAGAAGTTTCAGGTTATCCTGGACCACTACACTACAGAAATCTAGCCACTAAAGCCACGTGACGGCCTTGTGGTCCCTGGACGCCTGCAGACCTGTGGTTTGACAAAATTCCCACCACTAAAACCACAAGTCATAAATCAGCCCTATCTCACAGGCTGGAGCTGTTGCTGAACTTCACAGCTCACTCCCACCAACAGCCTCGTCACAGGCAGCTTCTCATCAGAAGCATCTGTTTCCAGATAACAAACATGACACAATCCTGCCCACGCTGAAAGCAAACCTGCCACCTTCCTCAGACCCAGCAGACCCCCTCTCTCAACTTGCAGACTGAGACTCTAGTGTCTAGCAGTGTCCAGACTGAGGCTCTATTGTCTTCAGTGTCCAGTGGGAAGTATATACAGACCAACAAGTATCCAGCTGTGGCTCTATGGTCTACAGCTGGGTCACCCTGGGTATGCACTGGCTGAGTTTATTTTGGAATATATACAACAATTCAAAGAGAATGGAGGATGAAAGAAAAAATAGGATGGGTTTCTGTCCTTACCATAAGGATAAAAAGCAAACTAAGGCTAGGAAGATCAACAAGACTAGAAGGAATTCTAGGAAATATTATTTCTAGGTGAATAAGTACTCCCTGAGAACATCAAACCCTGGAAGTTTAGTAAAGTAAAACAGACAGATTTAAAGAGAAAGCACACAGAAGCTCTGGGAAGAGAAAGCCCAGCACACTAAGGAAAAGAACCTGTGCCAAAGGACTCCCCTGAAAAACAGAGAAGCATATGCCTTTCAGTAGAGCAGCTGCGGATGGAGATGCAGGGTGCAGGCATGACTGTGTGCAGAGCTATAGATCACATGGGGCATGGCTAGGCAGGCAGGTGATGTGGACATAGACATGAACATAGACACAGACTGGTACAGACCCACAGATGCTGAATGAGGTAGATAAAGGGGAGACAACAGGAGAGGAACTCCCTAAGTGGGGAGTTCATCTCAACCAAAGTCTGTGACGGTAAGGAACATTCCAGCCACAGGACCACACTCCACTTCTGTTTCTTGATTGAGTCAGGCTAGGGTGGCGAGTGATCACACACATTCACCAGAGCCGGCCGCAGCATCAGAAAGGGAATTTTTCTGGTGTTAGTTAGGAAATTAAATGTAGCACTTATCTTTGGAATCCTATCCCACTTAAAAATCTTTCTGTGACATTCTTCATTTTGTTTTCTCTGCAACATCCACATAATAATTGCTCTTATCATGGGACATGGTGTGACATTCGTGTTTTCAACTGTCCCGTTCGAATCAGGGAATCAGCATTGGTGTCTTCTCATTTTTTGTTTTCATGTCCTTCTCACTCAAAGACAGGGATCTGAAGAAACAGACTTGCGCAATTATGGATAGAATGGTCTACAGTCTGCAGGAAGAGCTGGTGCTTCAACTCAACAGTGATACTCCATCCAAAGAGGTGGAGTTCCCTCTTTGATGTCTTCCATTCATTTTCTCTTAAGGACTTCAATAGATTGGACGAGGACCACCTTCACTATGGAGGATGCTCTGGCTTTGCAGTCTACTGATTTGTAACATGAATCTTAAAAGGTCTTATTAAATAAAAAAAAAAAACCTCAGGAGCTAGGTATTGGGGTGAATGCTGAAAGATCAGAGAAGCAGAACAAGCCACAGCTAACCTCACCTCACCAATTTCTCAGCCAATCCTGTTTCTTCAAACTGGAAGCCTCTTAGTCCTCATCCAAATGGATCTCAGCTGAACTACTGCTAAAAGCCTAAAAACTTAAAAGGCCTCTAGTTCCTGGTCCTCGGGTGCTGTGGGATGCTCTGTAGGTCCTGTGGGAGCCCATTCTCAGGTTCTTTGTGGAGTTACCCAGCAGGTCCGTATAGAGGATGATTAGGACCATGGGCCTGAGTGCAGGTGTTTGAGATGGTCTGCACTTGGCTGTGCTGGGGGATGGTCTGTATGTCAAGTTGCTCTGATTGGTTAATAAATAAAACCTGATCGGCCGTGGCTAGGCAGGATAAAAGGACAGAAAGGCAGAAGGAGACGCTGCAGCCGCAATGACCAGAGAGGCTGCAGCTGCCGCAATGACCAGAGAGGCTGCAGCCGCTGCCATGACCAGCAGCATGTGAAGACGCCAGTAAGCCACCAGCCACATGGCAAGGTACAGATGTATGGAAATGGATCAATTTAAGATAAAAGCACAGTTAGCAAGATAAGGACAGTTAGCAGGAAGCCTGCCACGGCCATACGGTTTGAAAGCAATATAAGTGTCTGTGTTTACTTGGTTGGGTCTGAGCGGCTGTGGGACTGGCGGGTGACAGAGGTTTGTCCTGACAGTGGGCAAGGCGGAAAAATCAAGCTACACTCGGGCCTTATATACCTTTCTGCTTCTTGCACCACTTCCTGGAATTAAAGATGAGTGTCTTTCCCAAGGAGACATGAGATCTCAAGTGCTGGGATTAAAGGCGTGTGTCACCATGCCTGGTTGTTTCCAGTGTGGCCTTGAACTCACAGAGATTCGGATGGATCTCTGCTTCCAGAAGGCTAGGATTAAAGGCGTGTGCTACCACTACCTGACTTCTATGTTTAATATAGTGGCTGTTCTGTTCTCTGGCCCCCAGGTAAGTTTATTGGGGTGCACAAAATCTCAACCACATTGATTAAAGTGTTAAGTATGCACTCCAGCCAGAAAATCAGGTAGGCTAACTGGATCCTCACCTCTTCCTCAGCTCCTCCAGATCCAATACCCCAATCCCATACCCAGCTCTGTAACAGACAACTTGCTGCAGCCTCTTTCCCTCACTGCCCCCATCTCTAGTGGATCACACAGACACCCCCTCCTAACTCCCACCCCCCACACCGTTGCTTTATTCCAGACCCCAGCTCCAGCAATCACTCCCTGGGAACCCACAGGCCACTCTGGCTTGGGAAGCAGATATGCTAACTGCAGATCTTCACCTCTCCCTCTGCTCCTCCAAAACCAGTCCCCAGGTCTTACTCTCAGCTCTGTAGAAGACCACCTGCAGCAGCCTCCACCCACACCACCCCTTTCTACAGTAGGTCATACAGACTTTCCCTCCAAACTTCCTTCCCCTGTTCATTGCTTTTTCCCAGTCCCCAACCCCAGCAAATGGATGGAACTAGAAAAAAGCCATCCTGAGTGGAGGTAACCCAGATCCAGAAAAGACAAATGGTATCTATATATCTACTTATATATGGATAGTGGTTATTAAGTCAATGATAACCAAGCTAGAATCTGTAGAACCACAGAGGTTAGATTTAGAGTAAGGGACTAGAGAGGACAGATAGATCTCATTATGAAAGAGAAATAGAATAGTTATGGATGAATGATTGGATGGAATGGAAAGATCAAGGGAAGAGGGGGAAGGGAAGGGCCACTAGGGAGGGAAAAAGGAGATAGACAGCTAAAGTTAAGGGCCATTTGAGGGGTAGTATGGAAACGTAATACAGTTGTGGAAGTTTCCTAAAATATATATGTATACAAAGGCAGATAAACTAAATTAAATTGCCCAGTAATGGGGGAGACAGAGTCCCAGTTGGCTATCTCTTGTCTCCAAATGAAGCTTCCAGTACTGGGGTTGGATTACATCTAATTGGGCTGTTGGCTAAGAGGGGCCCAAACAGCCCAAGCTGTTGCCGAAACTTTAGGTCACTCTCCACAAACTGACAGTAATGTCTCCTTGCTGAACACAACATCTGTATACACAACTCACTGAGCATGGAGAGGTTGAGCTGCTGCCTACACAGAGCCTTCACCCCCACATCCCAGCACCTTTGGTACAGGAAGATATTTACACACTACCGTGAGGGAAATGTAAATACCAACCCAGCTTCAAACCTTCAGTCTACAGTTGGGTCCTGCCTGCAATGGTGGCACAAAGCTTGTGAAGTAGTCAGCTAACACCTGATTTGACTTCAGCCCACTCCATGATATGGAGCCCACACAACACTGCCAAATGACCAAGAACTTGAGACTAAATAGCCCATGGACCTAAGGTAAAACCAAATGCTACTGTTCTTAGAAAGAAAAGAGAGAGGGAGGGAGGGAGAGAGAGAGAGAGAGAGAGAGAGAGAGAGAGAGAGAGAGAGAGAGAGAGAGAGAGAGAGAAGCAAGAAAGCAGAAGACAAGAAAAAAGGCAATAAAACGACCCTAATGACATTCTGGTGTACTCATAAATCGGGGCCTTGTTAAGCCATCATCAGAGAAGCTTCCTCTTGCAGCAGATGGGAGTAAATACAGAAACTCACAGCCAGATATCATGCAGAGTGAGAAACATTGGAATACTCAGCTCTAAATAGGATGCTGCCATCAAATCCCTCCCCTCAGGGCTCAGGAAACCCTGCAAAAGAGGAGGCAGAAACTGTGGAAGAGCCAGAGAGGACAGAGGACACCAAGAAAATAAGGCCCTCTCAGTCCCCACAATCAGTGCACAGAGTGTGAGGCAGCAAGCACAGGGCCTGCAAGGGGTCACACCAGGCCCTCTGCATGTATAGGACGGTTTCCAGTGATGCATGAGTGTGTGAACAAGTGAACTCTGCTTCTTGTGCCTTCTCTTGGGCTCTTTTCCTTCAGTGTATTTGTTTTGTCCAATCCCAATGTGCTAGCTTTTGTCTTATCTTATATTTTATTTTAATAAAAAGCATTTAGCACATTAAGAAGCACATTTGTGATCTAGACCAGTGTTTGAACAATGATCAGGTCCTCTAGCCTGGCCAATTTCTTTTTTGTTTGTTTGTTTGTTCTTGTTTTGTTTATATTTTTATTTTATAATTTAATTTAATTTTACATGTCAGCCATGGACTCCCCTGTCCTCCCTCCTCCCACCCCACCCCCCACCCTCCCCCCAGCCCACCCCCCATTCCCATCTCCTCCAGGGCAAGGACGCCCCTGGGGATTCAGCTCAGCCTGGTAGATTCAGTCAAGGCAGGTCCAGTCCCCTCCTCCCTTTACCCAGGCTGAGCAAAGTGTCCTATTTTTGTTTTTTAACTAAAAACTTTTTTTCATTTTATATACCGATCAAAGATCCCCCTCTTCCCTCCTCCACCCCTCCAACCTCCCCCTCCCAACCCACTCCCCCCTACAAGAAAGTAAGGCCTCCCATGGAGAGGTACATTTAATAGAGGCAGCTCCAAGCCCCTCCCCCTGCCTCAAGGCTATGTGAGGTGTCCCATCATAGGTAGTGGACTCCAAAAAGTCTGCTCATGCACCAGGGATGGATTCTGATCCTACTGCCAGGGGGGCCCTTAAGCAAGTCAAGCTACATAACTGTCTCGTTTATGCAGAGGGCCTAGTCTAGTTCCATGCAGGCTCCACAACTATTAATCTAAATTTCATGAGTTCCCACTAGTTTGGTTTGGTCGTCTCTGCAGGTTTCCCCATCATCTTGATACTCTTGCTCATAGAATCCCTCTTCTCTCTCTTTGGCTGGGCTCCTGGAGCTTGGCCTGGTGTTTGGCTGTGGACCTCTGCATCTGCTTCCATCAGTTACTGGAGAAAGGCTCTGTGATGACAGTTAGGGTGTTCACCAATCTGATTACTGGGATAAACCAGTTTAGGCACCCTCTCCACTATTGCTAGTAGTCTAAGCTGGCCAATTTCACAACCTATATTAACCACCACTCAGTCCAAGAGGTGAGCACCAGAAAAAAAAAAATGGAAGAAATAAGCTTGACCTTGAAGGAAGTAATTTCCATGATAGACAATCCCATCAAAGTACAAACACAAAAAAATAAAGTATGTGGAGACTGTTGCACCACACATCACTAAAGGGACTCAAGTACCAAGCATCCACCCAAGTGTCAAATGGGCATTCACACACAATGCCATGCACCTGCACCTGGGCACAGTGGCTCAAGTGGGGATGGATGAGAACAACGAAACTCAAATAGGTGCTCTACAAAGCTTGATGGAGTTGACTGAGGAGTCGGCAGAGCCCAGGTATCCATGACTTTTCCTCTAGAAGGAACTTCATGATGCAGGGGAGGCAGAATCTGTGTAGCTGGAGCAGGAAGCACGAAGGTCTGTGACAGAAAGATGCTTCACAGGTAGGTGGGGCAATAGGAGGGCCAGCAGGAGCAGTGATGGGCACACGGAAAGGGGAAAGTTGGGACTGCAAGAGGGACCAGACATGTTCTAAGAAGAGACAACCCTGGTGGAGGGATGCAGGCAGAGGTCTGTGTTTTTCAGTCTTGGATTGGATGTCCCTGGAAAGTGTACTGTCCTAGAAAAAGGTTAGGTTCAGTTGCCCAGCAGGGTCTATGCAGCCATCCTGATGGAAAAGCAGGGAAGTCCCAAAAGAACATGGAAAAGCATTCAAAAAGACAATGATGCTCAAATGTTCAAAAATAACAAAAACATATTTAAGATACTATTATAAAAAACAAAGAAAAAACTTATGCGGCCAACTACACTCACAACACACAGAAATCACATTCATTACAATGAATCATCAGTTCGCAGAAAACGTAGTTTTTATAAAGATGCCAGATGTCGGTTTCTGTTAAGGGCACACAGGAAACATGAGCCCTTCCTACTAAGAAACAGGAAATCTGGAAACATATTTTAAAATTCTGGTTGGTGAAATAGGAGGCATAGGAAGGCACTGGATATCTGCAGGGCCAAGACAGAGGAAGACAGACGGCCACGGATGTAAGGCTGTGACCACCAGATGCTTCCCCAACTAAAGGTCCTCGATGACTCTGGGTGTCAGCTGAGAATGGGAGCAGAGGCAATTGAAACAATCTTTCTGGCTAGCAGGAGGACTTGGAAATACGGAAGCGAGGACCATCAAGAGAAAGGCCCTAGAACGTGTGCTTTGGACGGGGAATTCGGCAGTCCTCCGTCAGAGGAGTGAAGGGGAAGAGACCGTCCTCTAGGACTGCTGCCCAGGGCAGGACACATGATTCCCTGTCAGTCCTTGAGGTCCGCTTCAGAATCACATTCCTGTTATGATTGCCACGGGAACCCACCCGAAGTGAAGGAAAATTGTCTCTGGGAGTTACCACGTTACCATGGGCTCAAGCACTCAGAGCAGTTCTTCTGAATACATCTGTCCCACGGTCCCCAAAACCAGACAGACAAGGAGACAAAATTGTGCATTTTGTAATCTACACAGTTCAGCTTGCTTCTTTTCATTATAAATCTTCATTAGAGTTAACACTAATAACCACATGACGGAGTATACTAGGTTGTTTTGAGATTTCCTCTGCCAACAGAATTAATCCAAAACTCTTCACTTTAGCTTCCGGCAGACTTTTTAGACAAGGGTAAAAAGCAGCCACATTCTTCACCAAAATATCACAAGGATGATTTCTAGGCAACATACTAACATCCTTCTCCTCTGAACCCTCTTGATCCAGGCACTCACAATTCAAATCCCCCTCAGGACCACTGTCTTTCATGCTCTTACTAGGATGCCAAATTAAGTATCATTTAAAGTATTCAGCTGCTTTTCCAATCATAGTCCCAAGGTCCACATTCCTTCAAACAAAAACATGGTGAGGCCTATCACAGCAGTACACCACTCCCAGTACCAACTTCTGTCTTAGGGTTTCTGTTGCTACAAAAGAGACACCATGACCTGTAAGAAGGCAAAGATCTGAAATTAGCCTACCTGCTTCCCTGGCTAGAGAGCTCATGTTTAAGATGTTCTACTGTATTAGGATTCCATACAACCTCTCAAATGGCCCTTAGTTTTAAGCCCTATTCCCTCCCTTACCCCCCACTTCTCTGCCCTTGCCTGTTCGATACCCCTGTTCCAGTCTCACTAAGGCCCTTCCATCTATAACTATCTGTTCTATTTCCCCTCCCTTGGAAGATTCTCCCCTCCCTCCTAGTCCCTTACCTCCAGGGTAGCCTGCTCATGAAGACATAACAAGTAACATCCATGTATAAGCAAATGTATACAATGTTACCTTTTTCTGTCTGGGTTACCTCACTCAGGATATTTTTCTAGCCCCATCTAGATCCCTGCAGATTTTATTATTTCATTTTTAACAGCTGAGTAATATTCCATTGTGTAAATGTGCCACATTTTCTTTATCTACTTATCTGATGACATACATCTAGACTGTTTCCAGTTTCTGGCTATTGTGGATAGAACAGCAATTAACATGGTTGAGTAAATGTCTCTGTAGTTGATGTGCGAGTTTTTATAGACACGACCTAGAGGGTGAAGAGACATATAGGAACCAGTGTGGGGGATAGCATGGATTCAGTTTGGAAATAGTGAGTGATTAGAGTGGGAAACATTGTAGAGAAGCTTGAGGGATATGATAGGGAAAGTGTGGGGACAGAGTGTGGAAAAGATGAACAATAACTTTTGGACAGCACCGAAACAAGATGGAGACAGCATGGACAAGCAGGCTCACAATGTGGTGGCAGCATGAGAGACCAGGTAGGACAGTAAACACACCAGGGCAAGGTGAGGATAGCATGGCACAGAGAGGGAGTAACACAGACACAGTTTGGGGAAGCCACTGAGACAGTGCAGGGGACATAAGGAAGGTATGGGGACAATAGGGTGACATCTGGGGGTCAGAATAGTGTAACATAGGACATCACAGGGACAGCGGGGGAACGGTGCCGACCTTGAAGAGTGTGGCAGTGGCGCCGTAGCACATGCTGAGCAGGAAGAGGCTGATGAAGACGGTGATGGTCGTCCAGAGCCCATCCAGCTCCCAGGCCTGGGCCTCAGCACAGTTGTCGTCCAGTTCTAGCTCTGGACAGAAAGGGATATTCCATCTCTTTTCCAACAAGAAGAGGGTAGGGGCAATTTCCTGTGTGGAAGGTGGATCTTCAGGGAGGCACAAGAGAAAGGGCCACCTGAGCTGGGCTGGTTGACCCATCCTAGGGACAGCGATGCTTTCTTTTTTTTTTTTAATTTAATTTTATTTTATTCTACAATACCATTCAGCTCCATGTAACAGCCACAGATTCCCCTGTTCTCCCCCTTCCTGCCCCCCTCACCTTCCCCCCAGCCTACCCCTTATTCCCACCTCCTCCAAGGCAAAGCCTCCCCCGAGGACTGAGATCAACCTGGTAGACTCAGTCCAGGCAGGTCCAGTCCCCTCCTCCCAGATTGAGCCAAGTGTCCCTGCATAAGTCCCAGGTTTCAAACAGCTAACTCATGCAATGAGCCCAGGACTTGGTACCACTGCCTAGATGCCTCCCAAACAGATCAAGCCAATCGACTGTCTCACCTATTCAGAGGGCCTGATCCAGTTGGGGGCCCCTCAGCCTTTGGTTCATAGTTCATGTGTTTCCATTCATTTGACTATTTGTCCCTGTGCTTTATCCAACCTTGGTTTCAACAATTCTCGCTCATATAAACCCTCCTCTTTCTCGCTAATTAGACTCCCGGCACTCCACCTGGGGCCTAGCCATGGATGTCTGCATCCAGATTCCTCAGTCCTTGGATGGGGTTTCTGGCACAACTATTAGGGTGTTTGGCCATCCCATCACCTGAGTAGGTCAGTCCCGGCTGTCTCTCGACCATTGCCAGAAGTCTTTGGTGGAGGTATCTTTGTGGATTCCTGTGGGCCTCTTTAGCACTTTGTTTCTTCCTTTTCTCATGTGGCCTTCATTTACCATGGTCTCCTATTCCTTGTTCTCCCTCTCTGTTCTTGAAAAACCTGGAAACAACCTAGATGCCCTTCAACTGAAGAATGGATAAATAAATTGTGGCACATATACACAATGGAATACTGCTCAGCAGAGAAAAACAATGACATCATGAGGTTTGCAGGCAAATGGATGGATCTAGAAAAAAATCATCCTGAGTGAGGTAACCCAGACTCAGAAAGACAAATATGGTATGTACTCACTCCTAGGAGGATACTAGATGTGGAACAAGGATGACTGGACTGCTACTCACATCACCAGTGAGGCTACCTGGAAAACAGGACCCCAAGAAAGACACGGGGATCACTCAATGACGGAGAAATGGCTGAGATCTATATGAACAACCTGGACATGAGTGGGAGTAATGAAGGGCGAGGGTCAAGGGAAAGAGAGTGGGAGATCCCAGCTTTGCTTTCTATCCTCTCTGAGCCAGCAGCCCTTTCCTGCTTAGTCCCTAGGTTTGATAGAAACACTGAACTGGTGGTATAACCTAGATTATCCAGGAATCCTCCCTGTCTGTCTTACCCCTCAGTTCTGGGTCTCTCTGGTCTAAGTAAGGGCCTGTACTCCTATAAGCAGTGGCTCTACAGCCTGCCTGATTCTGTGCCTGTCCCTTAGTCTCCAAGCCCAGAGGGCCACCATGATGACAGAGATTTACTTGGTGATGCCTTGACATCAGTGAAGGTCCACATCAGGAAGTAGGCCAAGCCACAAACTATACGGAAGTGTTAGCTGTGTAGGTTAGAGAGACAGTCCTTCAGGGACAAATTGGTCCTCAGAGACTGTGTGTATAGAGATGGGTGCAGGTACCCATCTTAGAAGATGAGAACCATATCTGACTATGATGGCCCAAATGTGGACATTGAGGTGATGGTTGGTGGTGATATCCTGATGCCCTACAGGGGGTGGGTGTTAAGGATGGTGCTTCTGTGAGGACTTAGGCAAGTACATGTGTGTATACATCTAAGTACAGGTAGCATATGGACTGAGTAATAATAAGTACACTGGTACTAATGTGTCAGGTTAAACATCTATGTGGAGATCTGATAGGCCCTCCTCTGGGACAGCCAGAGTACCAGCCTCAATCCCTTTGAGACACAAAAATGAGTATCTGGTAGACAGGCAGTGTCCACGCATATCGACAGCCCTATCCCATGCAGTAGAGAAGCCAAGCCAAGTGGGCTGTGCTGAATGTGTTGGGCTTAATGGTTTGTTGTACTAGTAGACTAGATACGTCTCTACAGTGTCACAGAGACACTGTTGGCCAGAGAGAAAGGACAAGGACAGATGAAAAGTCAGGATTTATACATTCCTTGTGTTCCTCTCCCTAGGAGATTACTTAGGGGTGTCCCAGTCCAGCATAGCACTTCAGCTGGCTGTAGGCAGAGCATGGGAGAAGGACCCTTTGGATCAAACCTCTTCCTCTGTTGAGGGATGACCTCAGGCCAGGCCAGATACACAAAAATGCTCTAAGTCTGGTGATATGGGCTTGGACACTAACTAGACCCCACAGCCACTGGCCTAGGCACATAAGTTCTTTCTTTCCTCAGAAAGAACCAAGGCACTTTCAATGGGTTCTTGGAATCAATATCCCTAGGAATTGGAGGGCTCACTGAATGCTGCATTTATTTACCTACAGACCAGAAGAGGGTCTTCTATGTGTGGTGATTGTACAGGTCCTCATGTACACAGAGCAAGTAAAAACATTTCCTTCTGCCTCCTGCTCTTGTCCATGGTAAGGTTTCTGTAGAGGAAGAAGGACCCATCAGAGTCCATGACCAATGGGGTGTTCTTGTAGTTCTGCTCTGGTTTTCCATGGCTGTTATACTCCACATCACTGTCTCCAGGATGGGAGTCTATGGTCATACAGGTGAAAATGACTTTGTCCTTGGTCATTTGCTCGTTGGGTGGAGGCATGAAGCACCTGGACTTGCCCTGTGGGTAGAAAAGTCAGGACAGCAGTCACTGCCAAAGTAAAGAGCTTTGCCAAGCTCAGTACCCCTGCCCATGACATCCTCCATACAGTCCACCTCCCCCTAGAGTCCACTTTTAACTTTAGAGATTGCTTTCTCAGTGGGGACTGGGAAGGGTACACTGTTGACCTTGCACTTGAGTTCCTTGCCCCTCGGCCAGTCTTGGTGCAGGGTGAGGAGGATGCTGACCACATGGAGGGTGTTTTTATATTGCTTTTCCTAGACCTGCATCTGAGCCATGTGCACCTCCATATCATCCATGAGCCCGTTGAATTGGACCTCTTGGTTCATGGCCACCTCCATACATGTGATCTTAGCAGTCAGAGAAGTCAAGAATGTATCCTTGGACTTTAGGGGAATGATGAAGACAGATGTCCTCCCCTTAGGAGTTCAGAGTTGGTGAGAAGAAATAGAGATGGGTCAGGCCTACACCACCCGCCAGCATGGGGTACTCTTCCTCATCCTGGACCCAGGTAGTAAGACTAAGTAATTCATCTGGACATGTGGGACTCTTGCAGAGCCTAGCCTCAGAAACCTCAGATATGGTTTAAGGAAGAATGAGCATTAATGAAGTCTGTAAGTGAGAAGGCACCAAGACAGGGGTAGGGGGAAGAGCTTGGCCCTGGTTTGAGTTCAAGTCAACCTGCTTCTGAGTATGATCCTTGACAAGTGGAATGGCCAGGAGGTAGCATCTAAGCCTCTGCCACAGAGGATCATTCCCTGAATAAAAGGAGGATAGTCAGACTCCAAAAGGCAGACAAAACAGGAACTCCTATCAACTTGGACTAATTTACCTTCACTGGCAAGGGCTGTCCAGAATGGTTTGTCTAGACAGGAGGCTGACTCAACTTGACATCCAATGGGGCCCCTAATTCCCAAGCCATCCTATCACCAGTTTTCTCCTCCACCTTGGTTTTGTTAGCCAGGTGCTATCAGGATTAGTCACTGAGCTGACAAGGGAATAGAGTCCAGACTGCAGAACATGTGGGAAGAGATGCACACCACTGGACAGGGCTCCAGAATTCCAGGACTTGATCATTGGCTCAGGGAACTAACCCTGACCAGGAATCCCCAGGTCACCATGGGGCCAGAAGTGCCCCCACAGCCAAGATCCAGAAAGAAAACATATGGAGCTGTGGTTCTGGCTGCAAGACAGGAGAGACATGAGAGTGTTGTATCAGACTCAGCTGGGCCCCAGTCCTTGGAAACCATCTGTCCTAATCCTTCCCAGGACCCTGGCCCTTTGCAGGTGAAGCACAGCAACCAAGCTTGTTAGCATCAGGTGCCTTCTTAAATTACCCCACCTGAATTTCCTTAACCCCACTCTACCCCAGTATTTCCTGGCCAAGCTATCTGTATCCCTAGTCCCCTCAGTTGGGCCTCCATCCTCTTCCTCAGCTCTGCCTGCCCTGACACCTTGGTCCTGCAGTCCTTTATGTCCTTTGTTCCCTCCCTGGCTCGTTGCTCTCTGTGGTGATTTGAATGAGAATGGACCATGTGGCTTGTGTGAGTACTCGATCCCTAATTGGAAGAACTGTCTGAGAAGAAATAAGAGGCATGGTCTTGTTGACGTGAGACACTTTGAGGTTTCAAAAGCCAAGCCACTTCTAGTTAGCTCTCTACCTCATGTTTGTGCATCAGAATCTAAGCTTTCAGCTACTGTTCCATCTCCATGCCTCCCTGCCTACTGCCATGATCTCCATCATGACGATCATGGACGCTAACCCTCTGAAACTGTAAGCCCCCAATAAATGCTTTCTTTTGTTGTTTACCCTACCAGTCAAGAATAAGACCACTACCACAGCTTAAAGCCAAATTTGAAGCAAGCTTTAATTAAATACTGGCCAGATGGATGAGCTCTGGCCAGGTCCATATCCAGCTTCCCAGGAAATTGCCCCCAAGTCATGTTTTACAGGGTCTTAAAAAGTCAAAACTCACAATTCACTGCATTTCCCATCAGGTCCTATCAGGTGCAAGCATACATCCTGACATACTTCCTGCCTGCATACCTCCCACCTACATCCAATCAGGGGCACTTGCACATACATTGTGACATATTTCCTGCCTGCATACCTCCCACTCACATGTGATCAAGCACATCCAGTGCAGATGGGCCAAACAAACTTATTTAGGGGAATGAAAACAAATGGCTTGTTATTTCCCCTAAGCAATAGCCTCCAGCATTTCAGGAACTATCTGTCCTTGGGCTGATCACATTGGCTGGACTGGTCCATATCAGCTTTCAGCAAGTCCAGGGCTTGCAGTCATTTGGAGCAGGTTGTTGTCAGCAGCTGATGCCAGCCAAGTGGAAATCTGCTGGGACAGACACAGACTAGGGACAGATCAGAGGCATTTTTGTTTCATGTGTCTCTTAGGCATAGTAACTAAAACATAAAATGTAACTTTGGTTCTCACATTCCCCCTTGAGATGTATCCTTAGTTAAATCCTTGACTCTGTGATGGGTACCTGTTTATACTGGGATCTAATAACCATCTGTTTAATGGTAACCAAGCAAGAATTATCATTTAGTTAAGGCATCAAGTGATGTGAGAGCTAATAACAATTAGAAGAAGCAGAAGGGCCAAAGGTCTTGTGATGGTTGACATCAGAGTCACTACCTAGAAGGAACCTGGAAAGGAGAATGGTACCAGTTATTTACTTTATCTCAGGTCCCTTTTTGTAATGATTTTTTTTTCTTAGTACAGCAGATTATTTCTAATGGTTCCTGAGTGGTATATATAGAAACAACAATTTTCTCTTAAAGCTATAAAATAACCTCTCTGTTTTACATAGAACAGGTTGAATGCCTTATCACATTGTAGAACTATTTTCAGCTAATGAATCTACTTGTTGATAGACCTGGGTCTATTTGATTTTAATAGGTACCTTTCCTGAAATGCCAATAGGCACTATAGGTAGCTAATTTTCCCCCTGTGCCAGGGAATGTCTTTTTGATCTAACGCTCTGGCCTGTTGGGGGACAAGGAACAATGTACTCTCTTCTGTAACTACTTCCTGCTGAAACTAGGACATTGATGTCAGGGCCCAGGGTGGCTGGAATGCTAGTCAAAGACTGGGAGAGAATTCAGGCAATGGGGCATTCATCAGAAGCATCTGGTTCACTGACCCAGATAAAGAGACAGGGAGCAGTCACAATGGCTGAACTAGTCCACATCATCTTTCAGCAAGTCCAGGGCTCACAGTTGTTTGGAGCAAGGTGTTGTCAGCAGGTGATGCTTGGATGGTGTCTGTCAGCCAAGTGGAAATCTGCTGAGACAGATATATAGACTAGGGACAGAAGTAAAAATTTTAGAACTTAAAGAAAAATATTACATTTAGAACTTTCAGTCCTATTATCTTGGTAGTTGGGGGTGGGGGCGGGTCCCAAGACCAAGAGAGAGAGAGAGAGAGAGAGAGAGAGAGAGAGATCCCATCTTCAGGAATAGACAAGTGAGAAACTTAGGCTGTACTTATCTGGAATCGTTTTGACCTGTGAAAGCTGTATCAAAGTCTTATGACTTTCTAGATTCTCTGAAGCTTACATGAATTTTTTTTAGTTTACAAAAAGACATAAAAGTTTTAGATATGTTAGCATTACTAATCTGTACTGACATCCACATTGTAGAAAAAGCAGGTAACAGGTGTCTGTAAAACAGCTGAATTAGACTCACACCTTTGAGTCCTAGCAAAGGCTATAGATTTGGGTTAAAAAGCATGGACATTTTTTTCTCTGTTGAGGGATCCAGATATAGATTGGACAGAAGTCTCTTTAGCCCAGTGAGAAGCACCTTTAAGTCTATACTTAGAAGACAATCAAAGGAAATCTAAAATCTTGAGCCTGTGACTGAACAGTAAGTAGTCAATGTTCTACCAGCTTATCAGAACTCCATTTATCAATGTTAAAACTCTGAATTTTTGAAATCTTAGTGTAATAATAGCATAGAAGAGGGAGAAAGAAATCTGAAATTTTTTCCCTTTTCATATACTTTAAATCACTTACTTAAGCCTTTAAAGCTTGCATTTACACATCTGAAATCATTTTCTAAGACCTCCAGAGCTTACTTACTTGTTTATATATCTTAAAACATTTTCTTAGACCCTAAACATGCATAGACTTTAACTTTTTTCTAATCATTTACCAGAGATACATGTAGTTATTACTGAGAATAGTCTTTGAAAATTATGTTCCTTTAATAGAAAGCTATATCTAAAACCTGTTTATTTTTTTAATATGAATATTATTAGCAAAGCAACCCTATTTGCCTTTTCTCAACAGGAGACCTAGTAGCTCTAGAAAAAGAAAGTCTTGGTTTTTATGTATGAGATGCACTAACAAGATGGCTGCATCCTTGGGGATGAACCTGGTCCTCTGTTGCTGCTAAGCTGACAAAGCTTTAATTAACCTAGGCATCAATACCATCAGAGTCCTGAGAAGGATAAATTATTACAGAAAGTATAATCTAAATGGCCTATGTACCAATTAAAATGACAAAGACTAGTCCATTACCCAGAGAGCCATCCCAGGATCCTGTGGCCTATGTAACATTGGGGGCAAAGATACCAGGACAGCAGCAGTCTTCAGCCACAGTGAGACAGATAAAATGAGAAGCTTTTCTGTGGAAGCAGAATATGGGGAGACTGTCTAGGCAAAGTGGAGTAATAAACTCTTTAGTGTCCTGTCTGTCCACAGTTTGGAGGGTTCCTGGCCACAGGTACAACATCGGGGCAGTCTTGCCCAGTGGTTAGTGTTACTACAATCTAGGTGGAGTCATTGTGGTGTCCCATCATCTTTGGAGACCTCGAAGTCACTGCTAGGAACTGGGGGCGGGCGGGGGGGGGGGGTCTCTGTCATCATGTTCTTTTTCCATTAGACATTTTTTTTTCTTGGAAAATAAGTCTTTTTATTCACAAATCCAGAACATGTGTGGTAGTAGGAAGAGTTGGTCACATTTAGAGTCTGACAGTTCTAAGACCTGTGTTGTATGGCTCCTGATACTTTCAATTTTGTGTTTTTTAAATATATATATTGTGTGCATGAGTGTTTTGGCTACATGTATGTCTGTGTATTGTGTGCATGCCTGCATGTGTGCAAAGGCCAGAAGAGGCCATCAGATCACTGTAACTGGATTAAGGATGGCGGCGAACTTCTGTGTGGACACTGGGAACTAAACTTGGGTTCTCTGGAAGAGCAGCTTCCTAACCACTGAGCCGTCCCCCCCCACACCCTCAACTTTGTATTTTTATGCAAAGGGATTCTGACAACGCAACACTTCCACCCACATCACCCTCACAACTCAGTTTCTAGAGACCGGTGCTTGAAAAGAGAAATAGGAAGCCACCTCGCCATCGTCAACTGAAAGAAGCGATTGAGTCTAACCAAGACTGGCTAACATTGCTCATTTTCTTCTGTGGACATCTTACTTAACAGCTTCGCTTCACTAAAGCCGCCAGTTCAGGACTCCCACCGCATTTGTTTGCAGGCTTGAGCTTCAAGCTCTCTCAGAGTGTATCTAGTATATCCAAAAGAACCTACATCTTCCTGGGACTACACACAGTATTTTTTAATATCTTTATTTTCTGTTATCTGGCACAGAATTTTCTGTACCTGCATATTCCAGAGATGTTAGCTAACAAGGAGGACCCTAAAAGGGATGCATGAATTACCCTAGAAAGGGGAAATAGATGAGCTCTCCATGACTAAACTGGCGGTGTAGCTGGAGAGCTTCTCTCCGGCTCCCGCCAAGGCCCCGTAGTCCCATAGCCCACTTATAAAATAAACACACAGATGCTTATATTATTTAAACTGTTTGGCCTAATGGCTCAGGCTTCTAGCTAGCTGTTCTTATATCTTAAATTAACCCATTTCTATAAATCTACACCTTGCCATATGGCTCATGGCTTACCAGTATCTTATGTGTTGGTACTCATGGTGGCGGCTGGCAGCATATCCTAACTCAGCCTTCCTGTTCCCAGAATTCTCTTCTCTGCTTGTCTTGCCTATACTTCCTACCTGGCTACTGGCCAATCAGCATTTTATTTATACAGAGCCATATCCACAGCACTGGGGGTGAGGGGTGTAATAGAGAGTAGGGGATGAAGGATGAGAACATAAGGGAATGGGATGGTCAAGCTGGAACAGGGACAGAGTGGGAGAGCAATGAAAGAGATACCATGATAAAGGGAGACATCATGGGAATAGGGAGAAACCAGGTGCTAGGGAAGTTCCCAGGAATCTACAAGGATGACTCCAGCTTAGACTACTAGCAATAGTGGAGAGGGTGTCTGAGCTGACTTACCCCAGTAATCAGATCAGTGAATACCCTAACTGTCATCATAGAGCCTTCATCCAGTAACTGATAGAAGCAGATGCAGAGGTCCACAGCCAAGCACCAGACTGAGCTCCAGGAGTCCAGCCAAAGAGAGTGAAGAGGGATTCTAGGAGCAAGAGACATCAAGATCATGATGGGTAAACCTACAGAGACAACCAAACCAGTGGGAACTCGGGAATTGTGGATAAATAGCTGTGGAGCCTCCATGGGTCTGAACTAGACCCTCTGCATAAGCAAGACAGTTGTGTAGCTTGATGTGGCAGTAGGATCAGGATCCATCCCTGGGGCATGAGCTGGCTTTTTGGAGCCCACTACCTATGGTGGGACTGTAGCTAGAGTTTTCCTGCCTTGCCCACAGTCAGGACAAATCTTTGTCACCCGCCAGTCCCACAGCTGCTCAGACCAAACCAAGTAAACACAGAGACTTATATTGCTTACAAACTGTATGGCTGTGGCAGGCTTCTTGCTAACTGTTCTTACAGCTTAAATTAATCCATTTCCATAAATCTATACCTTGCCACGTGGCTGGTGGCTTACCGGCATCTTCACATGCTGCTGGTCATGGTGGCGGCTGCAGTGTCTCTCTGCATCAGCCTTCCACTTCCCAGAATTCTCCTCTCTCCTTGTCCCACCTACTTCCTGCCTGACCACTGGCCAACCAGTGTTTTATTTATTGACCAATCAGAGCAATTTGACATACAGACCGTCCCACAGCAGTGGAACACCTTGCATAGCTTTTATCCAGCGGGAGTGGCTTGGGCCTGCCTCAATTGAAGGTACCAGGCTCTGCTGACTCAGAGGAAGGAATGAGGGGTGGGTTGGGGGCTAAAGGCTGGGGGCAGGGGCAGGGAAGAGAGGAGGATCTGTGGTTGGTATGTAAATGAATAAAAATTTTCTTAATAAAAAAATCCAATATTTTATTTAAATTTTCTGTAAAACTCCAAAATTTCCTCTTAAAAAAGTTTAAAATCTCTCAACTGTGTGTTCCTGAAATATTGAAAAATAAAGTACCCTTATTTTACTTCAAGAAGGAATATGCAGGGTAGAACCACAATCTGCATAAGGCAAAACCAAGCTCCAACAATGCAAACAATTCAAAGCTCAATATCTGGGATTCATTCACCATTCTGTGGCCTTCCCTGAGGGGCTTAGATCACCCCTTTAGTCCCACTCTTAGCAGTATATACATAGTCTGCCTTCTAGATCCCAGACTGATCTATTTTGTTGTGGCTGGTACTTCTGGTGATTATCACATGGCACTGGCATTTCCAAAATTCCTGGGGTCTGCCATTGTAACTGAGCTCTCTTGAGGAACTCTAGCCCTGCCACATATTATCAAGCCTCATCTATTCCCCATGACCCCTTCATGTCTTTAAAACCATTACTCATGTCACAAAGTTTGGCCGCCAGCACAAGGTACATTCTTACACATGAAAGCATGGTGGTACAACTTTGATACCTTATTAAACAAGCTTTGTTTTTAATCCTATCTTTCATAAGCCTTGTTTTCACGATAGGACAGCAATTATCATACAAAAATTCATCCTAATTCAAAGTATCTTGGAGATCTGTTGTTGCCTCCTTGGTAGGACCACAGCATGTGGTCACCTTTAATCAAAATGGTGGTGAAATCATATGACATCTGTCTTCTCCAACCTGAGCACAGATGGCTGTCAGCCACATAGCTGCCCAAAGATGAAGTCATATGACATCCACCCTCTCCAATCCTAGAAAAGATGGCTACCAGCCACATGGCTGCCTGGATGGATGGTGACAATCCATGTGTTGCTTATATCCCAAAATTGGAATCATCATATCACATGGTTCCTTTAAGATTACCTACACTTATATTTTTAACTATCAACTCCCAATGTTACTAGTTTTAAGTTAACTTTTCTCATAGATTTTACAGATTTTTAACCATGTCCAATAAAATAAACTTATACATCTTGAGGTACGGAATGTTTACATAGACCAACTCTAATTTTTTGGCTGTTCTGCTTAGCTTTATTTCCCGTCACAATGTCAGGAGGCTCAACTGACAAAGGACATGTAGGAAACTTTTAAATATGCTTGGGTCTAGAGAAGGTAGAGCCATAGCCCAACTCTAGAGCAAATTTTCCAATAACATAGAAAAGCATAAAACAACTTTACTGTTATCCACACCCAAAAGACATCTGAACTCCTGCTAACCTGAATCCAGTGACCACAGAGCTCAGAGATGAATTCTGAGCCCCTATCATAAAAGCAGCCATGGCAGTGGTGGTGACTGGTGGCTGGCAGCAGAGACAGCAAAAAATATTCGACCCATTTCTGTCTTGGCTCCATATTTAAACAAAACTTATGGACACACCAGAAAACACAGACAGATAAAACTTTCCAACAACAAGACAGACAAAACCTTCCATGGGAAACTGACAAAACTTTCCAAAGAGAAACAGAACCAGATGAGTGGGCGATGATGCCTTGGATGGGAAAATATTGGGTCCCATTGAACCTGCTCCACATCCCAGGTAGGGATACCACAAAACAGAACCAGACTATGACTCACCAGGAGGCCTCCATAAATGCTTGTTGCATTTCTCAGCATGGCAGTTCACTCCAAAAATCGGTGAACTGGAGCCTTGGAACATCTCAAGGTATGTGCCCCTGGAGTGGCCCTATAACCCCAGAGTTCCAGAGTGAAGATCCAGCTTTAGAATTTGGGTAGGTGGTTTGAATTTTGCTAGGGCCTCCAGAAAATGTTACTACCACTAGTCAAAACTAAGAACACTACCACAATTTAAAGCCAATTTTGAAGTAAGCTTTCATTAAATACTAGCAAAGTGGATGGGCTCTGGCCAGGTCCATCTATACCCAGCTTCCCAGGAAATGGCTCTGAGTTATGTTTAGCAGGGTCTTAAGAAGGGGCAATCCTGACACTCTGTTCCTGATCCAGCTGGGACCTCCCACTCCCCTAAGCTCTCTTTCCCCCGAACCTTGACCTCCATTACCCCCCCACACCCAGTTTGCTCATGTAGATCTCATCCATTTCTCTGGGACTGGCCCTGCCTCAACTGAATCTACCAGGCTGGGCTGACTCCCCAGGGGAGACCTTGCCTTGGAGGAGGTGGGAATGGGGAGTGGAATCGGGAGGGGGGGGAAGGCTGGGGGGGGAGGGGGGAGGACAGGGGAATCTGTGGCTGATATGTAAAATTAAATTAATTATAAAATAAAAATATTTTTTTTTAAAAAAAGGCACAATCCATAATTCACCACATTTCCCACGAGGTCCAATCAGAGGCAAGAATACATCCTGACATATTTCCTACCTACATACCTCCCACACACATGTGATCAAGCGCATCCAGTACAGATGAGTCAAACAAACTCGTTTAGGGGAGTGGAAACATGGGACTTGTCATCTCCCATAAACAATAGCCTCCAGCACTTCAGAAACTATCTGTCCTTCTGCAAGGGGCTTGCAGATTGGAAGCATTTTTCTTTCATGGATCTCTTAGGCAGAGTAAAACTTAGAGTGTAACTGGTTCATAGGGTCTAATCATCAAAATAGAAAAGCAACTAAGAGAGAAGCTGGTACTAAGGCTATTGTTGTGACAAGGTCACCATGTTAGGTTTTAGATTTGGGGGGTTCCTAGGGGGTGGGGTTGGCTTGTTTGGGGTTTTCGTTTGCTTGCTTTTGCTTTTGCTTTTGGGTTTTTGTTTGTTTGTTGAGGAGTGTAGACTTTGGGACTTTGGACTAGAAAAAAGGTTGAATCCTATAAGTGGGGATTAACAGACCATCCAAGCAGAAACTTGGAAGATTGTAGTGCTGAAAGCAATGTGGGTATGGAGGCCAGCTCAAGAGGTTTCAGGGGGAGCAATATTACCAGCTGGGCTAGAGACCTTCATGTGATATTTTAGCAAAGAGCGTGGCTGTGATTTGCCCTTGTCCTAAGAATCTGCCTGAAGCTAAATTAAAAAGATAAATTTTAAATTATCATGGAATAATTTCATGAGCAAAAATTTCAAGACAGCCTAATATTGACTTTGCCATGTGGTTGTTAGAAATCACTCTTAGGTATATCTACAATGAAAAAGAACAAGCTGAGCAAAAGGAAATACAAAATGTACAGTTTGGTGGGGAAAGGAGCACCAGGAAATTTAATATTGGAGCCAAGACTTGTGATGAAAGAGCTAATGAGAGGCCTGATTTGAAATAGAATAAAGGGAGTGGGGCTTCGGGGCAAGACTCCACCCAGTTAATTCCAAAGACTTATGAAAACAAAAGGCTCAAGAAATTTTCTCCACCTAAAAAGCAACAACATACCCTTGGCTGCAGTAGGACCACAGACCCAGACACCCAGACATAGCCCTTATTAGCAGCACAGAACAAGGACAACAACGTAGCGTCTCATGGATGTTCAGGTCACTCACATCAGCATGGCCCCTGGCCCAGCATGGCCCTTGGATATAACAGCCTAGACAGGAAACCATCAAAGAGAACTCTTAAAATTGTGATAAGGATGCTGAAGTGTAGCTCTCCAAAATTGAGAGGGCTTCTGGTGGGGGCTCAGATGGGAAAGGACTCAGTTCTCCTTAAGGAGCTGGCTACTGGGCATTTGACCATGCTCCAGTGAGTGTACGAGTGTCACAAATCGGACTTGTGTTTCTTCTTCTCCTTCTCCTTCTCCTTCTCCTTCTCCTTCTCCTTCTCCTTCTCCTTCTCCTTCTCCTTCTCCTTCTCCTTCTCCTTCTCCTTCTCCTTTTCCTTCTTCATCTTCTTCTTCTCCTCCTTCTTTGTCATCATCATCTTCTTCCTCTTCCTCTTCTTCCTCATCTTCTTCTTCTTGGGGGAAGTCCTCCAAGATGAGGGAGACCTTGGAGGACTGGGAAGTGAGTGTGATTGGGGTGTATGATGTGGACTTCCCAAGTCGTAAATAAAAATATTATGTTGGGGAAAACTGGCAAGCAATCAAAGCTTATGCAAATGTAATTCCAGAAGGGGGCCATGCTCCATTCCAAGTGGGCAGCTGAACTTGGCATCATCAGCCACACAGTTCTGGCTTTAGGTCATGAAGGATGAATGACCAAAGGGGCTGCAGCATCTTCCTCTGTGGCAAGGATAGCTTATAAGGCCAGGTGTGGGGCCAGTGGCAGGGTGGGGTTGGGGGATCCCTGCAAGGAGGCATTGTACCCTTTAGTGGGTAGCCATTCCAGCTTTGATCTGGAAGTTCCAACCCCCACTGGGGCTTTGGTCACTGTCACGCCTACAAGGCGGGGCCAAGAGAGGACCCCGAAGACCCGAGATCCAGATGGGTTCCTGGACCCTGGACACTGCAGGTAGACTGAGCAGAGTTCTCCAGAGAACACCGCCGGACTGTGCCACATCTTTCCCAGACCCTGTTACCTATCCCTTCATTTGTGAGTTACCCCACAAAATAAACCTCCCTTTTAACTACATGGAGTTGCCTTAATAATTTCACCAATAGTACCCATTTCTCAAAGCCCCCAGAGACCACCAAGGAGCCAGTTTCTGATGCAAGCACATAAGGGTTCTTTTATGGTCAGTTCAAACTTGGGCCACCACATGGTAGATGGAGGGAAATGTGGCAGTGGCGGTGGGCCCAGGGGTAGAAAGTTTTACTTATTTGGGTTTTTTTTTTTAATTAGGAATTTTTTATTAAGAAAAATTTTTATTTATTTTACATAACAATAAAAGATTCTCCTTCTCCTTCCTCCTGCCCCTCGAGCCTCCCCCTTCCAACCCACCACCCCATTCCCTTCTACAAGAAGGTAAGGCCTCCAGGGGTAGAGAGTTTTTAATAGGGAAAAACTGAAAGCTGGCAATTATATGCTTTGGCATCTTGGGATTGGGTAGAAGGGACATGGAGCAAGGTGATTTTTTTTTTTTTACACTATTGGGTCTAGACTTTTGGCCTGAAACCACATTTGAAACTATTGGATTGGACTTTTGGCAGGGAACTACAACTTGCTAAGCAGGATTATGTGGGCTGCTCAGCAAGATGATCTGGGTATCTCCAAGGGCCCTAAACCACAGACAGAATGTCTTCAGGAGCATACTGCCCTGTATCTGTTCCAGTTGTCATGACACATTCCTGGGATCCTTCCTGGAACTGAGTACAGCAGGTGGTCAAAGATGGTGGCCCTTCCCTAGATAGAGTCTGTATCGCCTTCACATTGGCCTGAGAGGCCACTCAAAAGTGAAGCCTGAATTGTTTTGGAGACCCTAGGATGCCAGAGTCATGGGATGTCTACCAGTGAAATCTACAGACAGGGAGTGAAGCCATCCCAAAAAGAGAAGTGTATTGTGGTCAGCAAAGCTGAAAGGTTAGAACCATCTGGGCCCTTTGACATCAGACATGGAGCTACAGGATTTGGAGTTTATCCTGTTGGCTTTCCGTCTTGCTTTGGTCTAGTATTTCCTCACTAAGCCCCAGTTCCCCCCTTTTGGGATGGTAATGTATGTTCTGTATCATTGTATGCTGGAAGTATGTGGTTGGGAAGGGTACTAGGGATTGTAATTAAAACATTACCTTGAGTCTCAAAAGAGACTTTAGATTTTGGACTTTCAGGTTGTGTTGAGACTTTGAAAGACTACAGAGACTTCTGAAGTTTGACTAAATGCATTTTGCATTATGATATGGCCAGGAGCACATGAGAGCCAGGAGCCTGTCTGGTGGTTTGAATAAGAATGGACCCAATAGACTTGTATGTTTGAATACTTGATCCCCAATTGGTGGAACTGTCTGGGAAGGGTTAGGAGGGGTGGCCTTGTTAGAGGAACTGTGTCACTGGGGGCAGGTTCTGAGGTTTCAAAAGAACCATGCCATTCCCAGTGCTCTCTCTGCCTTAAGCTTGTGGACCAAGATGTAAGCTCTCAGCTTCTGTTTCAGCTTTCCTGCCTTCCTACCTGCTGTCATGTTCCCCACCATGATGGACTCTAGTCCTCTGAAAGTGTCATCCCCAAATAAATGCTTTATTTTATGCTGTATTTGTCATCGTGTCTTATCACAGCAATAGAAAAGTAACTAAGACAGTATCTGGCCTGATTGGTGGCCCCTGCTCTCGGGTCCCATGAGCTCTTCACACCATTCTGGAGTTGGCTCTAAGCTAAGGAGAGTAAACAAATCCCATCCTAGACTCTTGACTCTGATTCTGCACTGGCACAATGCCCAATGCCCAGGAGACCCTTCTTCAATCTGCCTGCTACTTTGATTCCCGAATTTGTGCTCTGGGATCCAGCTTGACCTCAGCCCTGCTTGAATCTTCCTCCTTGATTCCTGAGGCTCTTTCCAGGAACCCTAGCCCCTCAAATTTAGACCGTACCACCATTCATAAAGAAGATGGCCATATTCCATATCCCCTATGATCCTGGTGCACTCCCTTCAGCCCCAGGACCCTGCAGACCCCTTCTTCTCCCTAATCTGTATCTCACCTTCTAACACATTCCTCTCAGGTCCTAAGCGATCATCCCTTCCTCCTTTCCATGGAATCCACTGCCCTGTGCACCCCACACTGCTGCAACAGCTTTTTTCCTCCTGATCCCTGGCTCAATGAAGTCCCTGACCTCTGAACAGCAGCCCATGTTTTTCCTTTGCAAAAGCCATCCCCAGGGACCTGCCCTGCCTAGGTCTCCTCAAAGTTTAGCCAAAGGCTTCTCTTGGCCACCTGCACAGGTTTGTTTGTTTGTTTGTTTTGTAGCCATGCCATCCCTACATGTGGGCTCTGGTCTCTAACCCCTTCCACACATCATCTGGTTTACATTTGATACAGTCATCAGCATCATTCTCTTCCCTAAGCCAGATTGGCTTGGGTTCCTCTAAGAATGCACTGTCTGGGGAGAAGGACAGGGAGACATTGTCACCATGTTTGGACTTTAATCTGAATAAGAAGCCTCCCTCTCCAGGGAGATTGTGAAGACAGAGTGAACAATCTCAGCCAGCTCCAGAGCCCAAGAAGTCTCTGAACACAGAGTAGCAGGTAAGGGTGAGGCTTCCTGCTTTCTCCCCTGGGTCTCAAGGGTACTACCTCCTCCACCCCCACCCATCCACGTGAAGCAGCTTCAGCCAGATCTGGACTCCCCTCACCCCTTGACACAAAACCCCTAAAGAAAGGGGAACTTCAGGTAGTGCCTTGTGTCACCCAGTTTCAATCCTGTTCTTAGTCTGTGCAGAGATGGGTGTGAGCTGACATTCTGTAACTCCTCGGAGGACAAAGCCCAAAGATAAGCTTCTGGGAGCCATGCAACAAAGCAAGGAAAGGTTGTTATCTTCATTTTCCCATCACATGAGTGGGGTCAACAGGAAAAGGATAGTGCAAGGGAAGAGGACCATGAGACCTGGGCCAACAGCGGTTATCTCCAGAACAGAACAACCAATAAGCCATGGAGGAGGTTCATGAGCTACACAGGTAAGATAACAGTCTGAAAAGTTGACCAGACAGGGTCCAGGGATCCCATGGGCTGGAGCATAGGCCACTGGATCTGAACACACACACACATACACATACACATACACATACACACACACACACACACACACACACACACACACACACACACACACACTCACAAACAACAACAACCAGAGTTGGCCTCAAGTAGTTGATGGAATACCTCAGGAGGCCTATGAGATGAACTTGGTCTGTCTGGAAGCTGGTAGGACCGAATCAGCTGAGCCAACAGAGAGTGGGGGCCAGAGAAGCAATGACTCTGAGGCAGAAACCTGCAAAGCTGAAGAAGGTGAGTTGATAGGGGGAAATAAGGCATGGAGGAATCCAAAACTCATCATCGAAAGGGCACTCTGAGCTTGCTGCGGAATCCAGGAAAGAGGGCAGAATCTCTAGGGTTTAGGAACCAAGCTCAGTGTTGAAGAGATGGGACAGGGGGTGGAGCCCAACCTGAACTAAAAGAAGCCAAGACTAGCAGGAAGAAGTCTGAGGAAATCCAAGAACCAGGCAGGAAGCTACAGGTGGGCTGTGGATGGTGGGCATTTGGGAGGATCAAGGCAGGCCCAGGTGCTCAGAGAATTATGAAACAACAGAGGGGAATTGGGGCATCTAAGATTTCAAGGTACCAGGCTGAGCAGCCACAGGGGAGCTGGGGTAGGTGGGAGCACAGGGGACCTGGCTGAACAGTTACTTGGGAGCTGGGGGAGCTGGGAATATGGGGAAATAGGCTGAGCAGCTACAGGGGAGCTGGGACAAAAAAGAATATAGGGGATCTGACTGAGCAGCCATAGCAGGTCTGGGAAAAGTGGGAGTGTGGGAGACCAAACTGAGGAGCTAAAGGGGAACTGGGGTAGATGAGAGTGTGGGGTTACCAGGATGAGAGCTCAGTAGAGCTGGGCAAGTGGGAGTGTGGAGGACCAAGCTGAGGCACTACAGGAAAACTGAAGCAAGAGGGAGCATGGACAACCAGACTGAACACCTCCGGGATTCCAGGTGGGTAGGGATTCTAAAGGGTCACAGAAGCCTTGACCGCTCAGGAAACAAGACAGAGCACCTATAGCAGAGCTGAGACAGGTGATGTAAAGCATACCTGAGGAGCTCCTGGGGAGCCAGGGAAGGTGGGAGTGTGGGAACCATGCTGAGCAGCTCCTGGGGAGCCAGGGAAGGTGGGAGAGTGTGGGGACCAGGCTGGGCAGCTCTGGGGGAGCCAGGGAAGGTGGGAGAGTGTGGGGACCAGGCTGAGCAGCTCCTGGGGAGCCAGGGAAGGTGGGAGTGTGGGGACCAGACTGAGCAGCTCCTGGGAAGGTGGGAGAGTGTGGGGACCAGGCTGAGCAGCTCCTGGGGAGCCAGGGAAGGTGGGAGAGTGTGGGGACCAGGCTGAACAGTTCTGGGGCAGCCAGGGAAGGTGGGAGAATGTGGGGACCAGGCTGAACAGCTCCTGGGGAGCCAGGGAAGGTGGGAGTGTGGGAACCAGGCTGAGCAGCTCCTGGGGAGCCAGGGAAGGTGGGAGTGTGGGAACCAGGCTGAGCAGCTCTGGGGGGGGCAGGGAAGGTGGGAGAGTATGGGGACCTGGCTGAGCAGCTCCAGGGAAGGTGGGAGTGTGGGGACCAGACTGAGCAGCTCCTGGGGAGCCAGGGAAGGTGGGAGTGTGTGGGGACCAGGCTGAGCAGCTCCTGGGAAGCCAGGGAAGCTGGGAGAGTGTGGGGACCAGGCTGAGCAGCTTCTGGGGAGCCAGGGAAGGTGGGAGTGTGGGGACCAGACTGAGCAGCTCTGGGGGAGCCAGGGAAGGTGGGAGAGTGTGGGGACCAGGCTGAGCAGCTCTGGGGGAGCCAGGGAAGGTGGGAGTGTGTGGGGACCAGGCTGAGCAGTCCTGGGGCAGCCAGGGAAGGTGGGAGTGTGGGGACCAGGCTGAGCAGCTCCTGGGAAGGTGGGAGTGTGTGGGGACCAGGCTGAGCAGCTCCTGGGAAGGTAGGAGTGTGTGGGGACCAGGCTGAGCAGCTTCTGGGGAGCCAGGGAAGGTGGGAGTGTGGGGATCAGACTGAGCAGCTCCTGGGGAGCTAGGGAAGGTAGGAGTGTGGGGACCAGGCTGGGCAGCTCTGGGGGAGCCAGGGAAGGTAGGAGAGTGTGGGGACCAGGCTGGGCAGCTCCTGGGAAGGTGGGAGTGTGGGGACCAGACTGAGCAGCTCTGGGGGAGCCAGGGAAGGTAGGAGAGTGTGGGGACCAGGCTGGGCAGCTCTTGGGAAGGTGGGAGTGTGGGGACCAGACTGAGCAGCTCTGGGGGAGCCAGGGAAGGTGGAAGTATGGGGACCAGGCTGAGCAGTTCTGGGGGAGCCAGGGAAGGTGGGAGAGTGTGGGGACCAGGCTGAGCAGTTCTGGGGGAGCCAGGGAAGGTGGGAGAGTGTGGGGACCTGGCTGAGCAGCTCTGGGGGAGCCAGGGAAGGTGGCAGTGTTGGGGACTGGGCTGAGGAAACTCAGAAAATCCAGGTTAAGCTCGAGATCTGGAGAGTCAGCAAAGACTCAAGGGCTCAGGAAATTAGCCTTAGTACTTACAGCAGAGGTAAGGCAGGTGAAGATATAAGGAATAGGCTGTGCAGCTACAGGGAAGCTGGGATAGGTATAGTATGGGAGACCAGGCTGAGAAGCTACAGGGAGCTGGGGATAGTGGAAGTTTGGGGTGTTAAACTGAGCAGTTACAGGGCAGCAGAGGCACATGGGAGTGTTGGGGACCAAGCTAGACAGTTACAGGGGAGCTGGGGCAGATGAGGGTCCTGGGGTCTGGCTGGGCAGCTAAGGGGAGCTGAGGCAGGTGGGAATGCGGGGAACCAGGATAAGCACCTCTAGGGATCCAGGGT
Organism: Peromyscus maniculatus bairdii; assembly: GCF_049852395.1. Classification (NCBI taxonomy): domain Eukaryota; kingdom Metazoa; phylum Chordata; class Mammalia; order Rodentia; family Cricetidae; genus Peromyscus; species Peromyscus maniculatus. The sequence continues at coordinate 85,675,879 of NC_134865.1, read as the reverse complement.
AGGTGAGAGTTCTGGAGAGTCAAGGAAGCCTCCGAAGCTCATGAAACCAAACTAAGCACCTACAATGAGCTGAGGTAGGTGATGATGTGAGGAGTAGGCTAAGCAACTGCAGGGGAGCGGAGGTGGCTGGGAACATGAAGGATCAGGCTCAGAAGCCACGGGGGAGCTGGGACTGTCAGATGTAGAGGGTCCCGGGTTATAGGATACCATACTGAACGGGTACCAGTGAGCTGAGCCAGGTGAGGGTTTGGAGAATAGGCTGAGCAGATCCAGGGGAGCTGGGGCAAGTAGGAATTTAGGAGTTCTGGCCCAGCAGTCCTAAGGGAACTAGGGAAGGTAGGAGAGGGAGAGCACTGAGCTCCAGGAGGAGCTGGGCCTGGTGGGAATGGCGGGAAGCAGGCTGAGAACCTCAGGGAAGTCAAGGTAGGTGGGAGTTCTGGAGGGTCAGGGAAGCCTCAGCCGCTCAGGAAACCAGACTGAGCAACAACAAAGCCAAAGCAGGTGAAGGTATGAGAATGGGCTGAGCAGCTACAGGGGAGCTGGGACTGGTAGGAGTTGGGGGATCAGGCTGAGTACCTACAAGGTGACTGGAAAAGGTGGGAGTGTGGGGGACCAGATCAAGCAGTTACTGAGGTTCTGGGGAAGATGGGCGTGTGGGAAAGCTGTATGGAAGCCAGGACAGGTGGTTGTGTGGGGAGCCAGTCTGAGTGGCCACAGTGTGCTGAGGCAGGTGGTGACATCAGCCAGGGGATCAGATCAACCACAGGAAATCGGTCGGTCTAGCAGGGGCAACCAGGAATGCTCTGGGCAGGAGAGTCCAAGTGAATGAGCCTTGGGCCTTTGTAAGAACTGAGATGATTCAGGCTTCAGTGACAGCTGAGGGAGTGGGGACCCGGTGACATGGGAGGACCTGGCCATCTTACCTTTCCTGCTGCTTCATCTCCCCTATAGCGGGCTGCACCTCGTTTCGGGACATGCCTACTGGCAAGAAAATAGTGAGATCTGGGTTCAGACAGAGAGCGATGTGCAAGGACTAGACAGAAGTGGAAAGGGAAGGAGAAAGGAAAAGGAAAAGTACTCAGGGCTCGCCTGAATTCACAGGCAGGTGGTCAGCATGGTTGCAGAGAGAACCAGTAATGAGGGACAAGAAGGACCTTGGCTGAGCAGGCACCTGGGCAGGGAAAGTTCCTGAGGCTAACACTCTCAAAAGGACCATACAGACTGCATGCAGTTCCAGGGTCAAGAGCCCCGTCTTTGTCCCTGGAGATTAATGGAAACATAGGTAGCAAGGTAAAACATGTCACAGCGGTTAGGTATACAGAGAGTTGGATGCACAGAGGGTGGGCAGGGGGGAGGGGGGAGGGAGGGGGACACTTCAGAGTCTGAGCGGTGAGTACCAGCAGCTGTGGTACAAAGAAGGATGCAGGAGGCCAGTAAGGTCCTGGAGCTGATGGAAGGAGGCCAGGGTTGAAGGGAACCCAAGCCTGACACCCAGTTTCCTCATGAATGCTAGCATATCCTAAACACAAGGGTCCAAGGCTTCCAGAAAGAAAAAAGGGCACTTCACTGGGATCTGGAGACACTGGCACCACATAGGGGAAGGCAGGGGTAGGTGGGGGGTTAGGGGTAAGAGAAGAGGCAGTAGGGGAACTAGAGCTGAGCTCATTAGGTTCCCATTAGGAAAAACACCCTGCAGAGGACAAGAAGCAGGCAGGCATCAGGGAAGTCAGGCCAGGTGCATGACAGGTGTGCTGGGTAGGAGCCTCAGGAATCAAGGAGGAAGATTCAAGGAGGGCTGAGGTCAAGCTGGATCCCAGAGCACAAATTTGGGAATCAAAGTAGCAGGCAGATTGAGGAACGGTCCCCTGGGCATTGGGCATTGTGCCAGTGCAGAATCAGAGTCAAGAGTCTAGGATGGGATTTGTTTACTCTCCTTAGCTTGGAGCCAACTCCAGAAGGCACAGCCTGCATGGTTAGGACCAGGGATCTAGTTTTGTGAAGAGCTTGTGGGACCTGAGAACAGGAGCCACCAATTAGGTCAGACACCGTGATAGAGATAGATAGATAGATAGATAGATAGATAGATAGATAGATAGATAGATAGATAGATAGATGATAGATAGATGATAGATAGATAGATAGATAGATAGATAGATAGATAGATAGATAGATAGATAGATGATAGATTAGATAGATAGATAGATAGATGATAGATAGATAGATAGATAGATAGATAGATAGATAGATAGATAGATGATAGATAGATAGATAGATGATAGATAGATAGATAGATAGATAGATAGATAGATAGATAGATAGATAGATAGATAGATAGATAGATAGATGGTAGATAGATAGATGATAGATAGATGATAGATAGATAGATAGATAGATAGATAGATAGATAGATAGATAGATAGATAGATAGATAGAGATAGATAGATAGATAGATAGATAGATAGATAGATAGATAGATAGATAGATAGATAGAGTAGATAATGAAATACAGAGAGGGAACAAGGGATTAACAGGACAGAGGAAGCCAACATGACAGATGACAGGGCAGTCAGAGTTGGCAGAGTTGGGGAAGGGAATGCAGGCCCCACTGAGGAAAGACTTAAATAATGTGCACAGCTTCAAGACGTAAGTGCAGGAGACTACAGAGCTGGACATAGAAACCACGCTGGAGGGCTAATCCACCAGTTTCTGAAAATATCCTTAGGATAGAGCCGGGCTCACAAGTTCTGCTGGTTAGGCCTAGCCTGGCGATCCTGGGGCAGAGAGGGTCTAAGTTGGAACAATCAAGGTGGCCACATGATGCCCATATCCCAGGTCCTAGATCCTACATGCTCTTTGCAGAAGCCTGGGGTCCTAGTAGGGCCAAGGTAAGAGTTCTTCCAGGTGCCTGGATCCGCCCATGTCTGATAAACTCACATATCCTGCCTCTCTTGCAGCCAGAACAACAGCCCCATCTGTCTATCCCTTGGTCCCCGGCTGTGGTGGTGCATCTGGATCCATGGTGACCCTAGGATGCCTGGCCAAAGGCTATTTCCCTGAGCCGGTGACCATAACCTGGAACTCTGGATCCCTGTACAGCAGCGTGCAAAACTTTCCATCTGTCCGGCATTCTGGGTTCTACTCCCGCAGCAGCTTGGTGACTGTGTCCTCCAGCACCTGGCCCAGCCAGACTATCACCTGCAACGTGGTCCACCCTGCCAGTGACACCAATTTGAGGAAGACAATTGGTGAGAGAGTTACCAAGGGAGATAAGGGCTAACTGGGGCTCAACCTCTGTATAGAACAATCAAGCTGTACAGACCTTGGCTGGGAGGCGATACCAATCAGGGGAGAGGGGTTCTTTTGTGTCTACCTCCTGGAAGTCTCTGCTTGTGTTCCTCACACTACGGGAGTAGTCTTCTGAGAAGGCTACCAATATATCACATCATGGACGCAGGTCTCAACCTGCCAATCAATATCATATCTGGGAACAGCTTGACCTGAGCCCACATTAGGGCCAACCTTCTCCTCCCCAGACTGATGCTTTCTCTCCTCCAGACTATTAATGCCCAGTCTTTTCTCTGCAGAACCCAGAAAGCCTCCAGTTACCCCGTGCCCAGGTAAGTCATTTAAGTCTCCTTTAGTACCAGGAAATGATTGACACAAACAGTCACATTGGAGGCTCAGTTTCTGATCCAGGTTATCTTCCCTCATTAGCTTCTTGCATTGGAGGTGGACCATCCGTCTTCATCTTCCCTCCAAAGCCCAAAGAGACACTCATGATCTCCCTGACCCCCAAGATCACGTGTGTGGTGGTGGACGTGAGCGAGGAGGATCCAGACGTCCAGTTCAGATGGTTCGTGAACAATAAAGAAGTGCACACAGCTGAGACGCAGACCCAGGAGGAGCAGTACAACAGTACCTTGCGTGTGGTCAGTGTCCTCCCCATCCAGCACCAGGACTGGCTGAGGGGCACGGAGTTCAAATGCAAGGTCAACAACAAAGCCCTCCCAGGCCCCGTCGAGAGAACCATCTCAAAACCCAAAGGTGGGAGCTGTAGACGGACTGGATGGGGCGGGGGTGGGGGTGGGGGGGCTGTGATGGGCATAAGAGCAAACGCTTGTGTGGGCAGGCCTCCACTTTGTCAGTAATTTGTTATGACTTCTCTTCCCCCCCCCCCAGGGCAAGCCCGGGTGCCTCAAGTGTATGCCATGCCTCCACCTCGAGAGCAAATGTCCAAGAAGAAGGTTAGTCTGACCTGCATGATCACAGACTTCTTCTCCGAAGCCATCAGTGTGGAGTGGGAAAGAAACGGGGAGCTGGAGCAGAGCTACAAGAACACCCCACCCGTTCTGGACTCAGATGGGTCCTACTTCCTGTACAGCAAGCTCACTGTGGACACAAACACTTGGTTGCGAGGAGACACGTTTACCTGCTCTGTGGTGCACGAGGCTCTGCACAATCACCACACACAGAAGACCCTCTCCCATTCCCTGGGTAAATGAGCTCAAACACCCAACCAGACATTGGGTCCTACAAGACACCGATACCAGCCCTAACCCCTAACTCTATAAATAAAGCACCCAGGGCTACCCTGGGACCCTGTGAGACTATCCTGGTTCTTTACACGGCATAGTTCGTGACATGCCTCAGCCACAGGCTGTGGGGTCTGACCAGGGTTCGAGGCCTAAGTTAGCATCAAAGAAGGAAAACAGGTCTTACACTGCCAGTCCCAGAGCATACAAGTGTACCTGTCCTTGCCAGAGATCATCCCTTGATGGGTAGGAAGTCTGTTCCCAAGGGGCCCTCTCCATACCCTCCCTCCAACCAGCAACTGCTCTGTGATGGGACTGAAGATACCCCTAGAAAACATCCAAAGAAAGGAATTCAGATAGTGCACCCCACCTCAACACAAACCCCCATCATCTGTCTGTCCTTCTCTCTACCATGACCCCCTCCCTTGACTTAGGAGGTCTCTGTGAGCACTACAGAAGCAAGCTGGGACATTGACAGGCAGCAAGACTCTTACTGTCTATACATGGAGCCCAGACAGCTCTGCCAGGCCTCCAGAGGCGGGGATAGGGATGACCACTCCTCACTGTACCACCTCCCATATGACAGTCACACACACTTGTGTTCCAAGACACTGAGACCTATGACCCAGGTTGTTCTAAACACTACCTAAATGTTCATTTTTGGGCCAGTGCAGATGAACTAGCTCTCCTGGACACATGAAATCTTTTCCCTAACGCATAGAAAAGTACCCCTAGACCCAGTCTGACCCTCTATCCTCGAGCCCCAATTTTCATCCCACACAGTTAACACTCTCCCATAACTGTATACCTTGGTTCACTTCCCAGTGTGGGCCTTCTAGAACGCCCAGGTATCACCGAACGCAGGCCCTGCCCTCACTCTGCCCTCTGGGCTTGGTCAGGGGACAGGCAGTAAATCACACAGGCCGTGGAGCCACTACCTACAGGGGCCACAAGCCCTGATTCAGCCCAGCCAGCCCCAGTACTGAGGGGTGGGGGAAGACAAAAAGGAGTCCTGCCGAGTCCGGGCCACCGTCCGGTCTGTTGTTTCTGGCTGAGCCCAAGGTTTAAGCTGGAACAATTGGAGGAACTTGGGTCTGCTGGCCCAGAGAGGGCAGAAGGCTGGCCCCAGGGAGGGTGTGCTGGCCCAGCCCAGCCGGTCCTTTCTCCTCCCCCTCCATGCAGACCCACTTGCCACACAGGGAATCACTCCCTGCCCCACCTTGTGGGGACAAACACTGACTGCCCCTCTCTGTCCAGAGCTAGAACTGGACGACAACTGTGCTGAGCCCCAGGACGGGGAGCTGGACGGGCTCTGGACGACCATCACCGTCTTCATCAGCCTCTTCCTGCTCAGCGTGTGCTACGGCGCCACTGTCACCCTCTACAAGGTCGGCACCGTTCCCCCACCACCCCGTAATAGCTACACTACCCACACGCTACCTCTGTGATGGTTCATGCTGCCCCTACCTATCCCATACTGTCTCCAGCTTTCTCCCATGGTGTCATATGCCATCTTCTACAGTCATATGCCGTCCTCGTGCCCCCCCCACTGTCCCTCTACTGTTCCGTATCATACCCACGTTGTCCATGTTGTCCCTAATCTGTCTTGATGCTCCCCCAAGTTGTCACCCACCCTATCCACTGTCTCCAATCCTATCTGCACACTGCTCCTACGCCACTCCCCATTCTATCCACACCTGGTCCTCACTGGATCCCTATGATGGCCCTACCATCACCCTTACTATAGCTATACACCATCTCAAAACCATGCCCACACTGTGCCCTACAGTGTCACTGTGTTATCCTCGCTCTAGCTGCATGTCGCCCCCAGATTAGGAGCTGCCCGTGTCTTGCTGTACAGGATGGAGGGGACTGGTGTCACACCGTTCATCTCAGTTTCGCATCCCACAGGTGAAGTGGATCGTCTCCTCGGTGGTGGAGGTGAAGCAGACCGTTGCCCCTGACTACAGGAACATGATTGGGCAGGGGGCCTAGGTAACCTCTTCAGAGGGGCCCAGAGCTTGCTAGGTTCTCTAGGACCAAGTCCATCCTGCTGAGCAGCCAGACACACAGGCCACAGTGCCCTCCCATCTCAGCACCCTTTGAGCTTAGGGCTCTGACTCTGCTACCCATCTCCCTTCCACATTTGGAGGACCACAGGGAGAGCAGATCCTGCCCCAGACCACAGCCAACAGGACTCAAGCAGCACCACCACGGTGGTTACCAGAACAGTGGATGGGGCCATAAGGTCCTCTTACAGGGTGCCTGGCCCTTGGCCAGACACTCTCCCAGGAGAGGCTGCATTACCTGCATCCATTTAGAGGCAGACAAGCCTTAGAACCAGCCTTGTCCACGCAGTCCTCTCAAAAACGGGCTTTCCTGAGACAAGGGGAAGTTTCCATATGCCACTGAGGCTGAGAAGCCAGGGACAGCCCTGCCCAAAGGGAACTCTGGGAAGGGCTGCTGAAGATTATTCTAATGGCCTTCACCCCACCATTACCCTTCCAGGTCTTTTCCAGACACTTAACTGAACTCTCGTTTCTTGGAATGTAGGGGCAGAACCTCCCTGAGATGGGGCTCCTTATGAAGACACCTCTTCTTGCCACCCATGCAACACGCTGAATTCTCAGATGCAAGATCCAATCAAGGACACTGCTGACCCCACAGCCTGAAGAGCAGGACACTGTTACCTCACTGCATGACCCAGCTGTACTCCAGAGAGATGTCCAGAGGAGGGCCTGAGCCTCACAGCCTCTGTTGAACCCTAGCAGGAGCTGGTGCAAAGGCCACAGAGCTAGGGCTGAGCAACCCAGAAGGATCTCCAGAAGGGCCTGATGAGCAGATCCAAGTCAGGCCAGAAGGTGGTCCAGGAGCAACAGGGGAAGAGGAAAGGATACTAGACAAGCTAGGCCAGAACGTGCCCTTCCTGCAGCCTGGCATCCAGACCAGGCCACTTATGGCAGAAAATACCAGTTAGAGTAGACATCCAGAAAGAGACGCCACGCCTGGGGCACTGAGGCTGGCTGGCCACTGGCGCTGAAGACACACCATGACTCTTTCCCCATTTCATATAAAGTCAAATTCCAGGTCAGAGTCTCCAACAAAGACAGAGGAAGAAAGTGGGGGGGGGGGGTGCCCGACTCGTAGGGGACTCCCAAGAAATGTTCATTACCACAAAGCTTAGCTTTGCCAGCTTTTTTTTTTTCTTTAAATTTTCTGGAGCCCATTTATGTCTTTAAGGTCTCTCTATATCTTTTTAATAACAATAAAACATCCTTCAATATTATACAACTCACTCTGTTCTTCCTGTGCAGACCAGTCCCACTGTCCTTGTACAAAAATTACACACACACACACACACACACACACACACACACGTGCGCACACACGTGCACACACACCACACTAACATCCCCCAAAACCTCACTCACCCAACATTCTGTTCTCAGTCTCAAGTCTGCCCCAACCATCCCATCATCAGGTAGGGATGTGCCCTATGAGTGGGAATCACTCTGGATCTACAGGACATGGTGAGCAGGAGGGAGGGGCAGCCAGGAAGAAGATCAGTAAAACCCAGAGGAGCAGACTCTGCTGCAGCTTGAGGGTGGACTGTAGACCTTGCAGTGGAGAAGGCAGGCTGGTGAAAGTGATCCCCTCCCACCGGCACAGGGCGACAGCCTTTGGAAGGGAGAGCGAGGGCAGAGGAAGGAAAAGTGGGGCTCTGCAGTCAGAGCAGTCTGCTCTCACGGCACTCCCACAGTGGAGTTTCACAGCGACCATCCTAAGACACAGGTTTGACTGTTAGAAGCCGTTCGGGTCTGCACCGGCCCTGGCAGAGGGCTGGACTAGTCAGGAGAGGTGCCCCACCGGGGAAGCTGCAGTGACTGTATAAACCAGGCTGGCCAATGCAGCTGCAGTTTCTGCTGTTGTGAGAGATGTGCCCTACCCTGCACTGGGAAGTGTCAGCTTCCTGTCGGTGGGAGATTCTGCTGTGGGAGCCACACACTGACAGGCAGCAAAGTGTGGGATTTGACGCCTAGGCGGTACCTGTTGCACAGGGAGCTTCAGGGAATCCGGGCGTGGGCCAGATATGCTAAGTGGCTGAGCTAAAGCAGGATGCTTGGGACACAGAGTCATAGTTACAGAGCAGTGGGACCTGGGGTACAGGGAAAGGCTCTGTCCCAGACCTTCAAGAGATAATTAGGTCCTTCATATGTCTCAGGACCAGAATATGACCACACCAACCTCCCTCTAAAGTAAGCAATACAGGAGATTAAGATCTTTGAGTACAGAGAATGTTTAGGCTTCGGAATCACTGGCGGGCAGGCACCTTCCCTGAGGTCCTATAGCAAAAGCAGGGGTCTCCCTTCTGCCTCTTGGGGACCTTTGGACCTCCCTGGCAAACTAAGAAAAGGAATACAGTCAGGCCAGTAACTGGTCTCCACAGCTGAGAAAGCTGAGCTGAAAGAGACCTATCACATTTCATTTCTCCAGGGCACCCGGGCAAGGCTCCTGTGTAGTTTTAAACCACCCCACTTTCAATACCAACTTCTGAATTAGTTTCCACAGGCTGCTGGAACAGATCATGGCTTGACTAGCAGAGGACCATTTTCTGCCAGCCCTGGAAACCAGGAATTTGGAATATGGCATCAGAGGTTAGTGTTCTCCATGCTGCAGACAGAATTGATCCTGTGCTCTATGGTAACGGCACTCAGCCATCCCTTGTCTTATAGAAGCAATGCACTAGCCACCGACTAGTTTTTACAGCCTCCTCCCCATGTGTGCATCTGTGTACCAACTCCCCCTTTTAAGGGACCTAGTTTGATGTCCTACCCTGATCCAGTGACAAACTCAGTATTCAATTATAGCCATGTACTAGTGTCCTGAGCTTGGGACTTCAACACTTATTGCTATGGCCAAATACAGGACAAAAAGCAAGAATTTTGAAAGAAATGAGTCCATCGTGGTAAGGAAGACACAGATGGGAAGCTCTGTGGAGGCTGGAGCATGCAGCAGTTTCTTGTTGCTTGGTACAACCAGGAAGCTGAGAACCTAGGTTAGAACCAGGGCCAGGCAATAACACATGGCCCTATATCTGCCAGGCTTTGGACAAAGAGGCAAGGAATATCTATTGTAGCAAGTAGATCTGACCCTTCAGGCATCAACAGCCAGTTCCACGTGCGCTGACACCTGCTCTCACCGCAGGCCTGGATCCTGGCTCCCAACATTCCTTCTCATGGCAGGGTGGTGTCCTGGCTCATAACATACAAGTGGAATTCAGAAACTGTCCAGGGCCAGATATAGCCCCAAATGCATGCCCTAAGTAACCTATTTTCTCCATTAGGCCCTCCCCCTACCATCACCATCTCCCAATAATGCCATCATGTTCTGAATCCATCCACGACAGCTTGACCCACTGGTTAGTTCAGACCTCTCAAGATCTAACCATCTCTGGGAAGTCCTGCACAGACACCTCCAGAGAAATGCCATCACTTAATCCAGTCAAGGTAACAGTCAAATGAACCATTTCATCAGAGAAGGAAGAATCTTGCCACAAGTTCACTACACCAGCTCCTGCCTCAGTTTCCATCCTGCTGGCTTGCCCCAAGAATATCAAACTTACCATCCACACTTCAGGCCCAACTGTGTGGCCAGCCTCTTAAAAGCCTTCAGTCCATCCCCCATTCTATCTGTCTATATAGCCATCCTTCTGGAGCTGGAGCTGGAGCTATATTTCTGTGGATCATCCATTTGTCCTTTATGTCTATCGTCTGTCCTCCCTTTATTGTCTACCTACATCATCTCCATTTCATCATTCTCTGTCTCTATCATCCACTGTTTATGTCTGTCCTCTATCATCCATGTATCATCATCATCCTCTGTCTCTATCATCCACTGTTTGCCTGTCCTCTATCATCCATGTATCATCATCATCCTCTGTCTCTATCATCCACTGTTTATGTCTGTCCTCTGTCATCCATGTATCATCATCATCCTCTGTCTCTATCATCCACTATTTATATCTGTCCTCTATCTATCATCCATGTATCATCATCATCCTCTGTCTCTATCATCCACTGTTTATGTCTGTCCTCTATCATCCATGTATCATTATCATCCTCTGTCTCTATCATCCACTGTTTATGTCTGTCCTCTATCATCCATGTATCATCATCATCCTCTGTCTCTATTTTCCACTGTTTGTATCTGTCCTCTATCATCCATGTATCATCATCATCCTCTGTCTCTATCATCCACTGTTTATATCTGCCCTCTATCTATCTATCATCCATGCATCATCGGCCACTTGTTGTGCTTCTCTGAAGAACTGTGGGTACTCTTCTCTGAGACTCTGTAAAAGCCTAAACTTGATGTGGTTTCAGCCATAATGACTGGACACATTTGATTCAAGTGGAACACTGGCTTTTTTCTTTGTTTTAGAGGCAGATTCTTGTGTATCCCAGGCTGAGTTGTTATGTAGTCAAAAATGTCTTTGAACTTCTGATCCATCTGCTTTCACTTCTGCAGTACTGGGATTCCAGGCTTGCACTCTCCATACCTGGTTTATGTTATGACAGAAATTAAACCCTGTTTCTACAGCTAGGCAAGCACTGTACCAACCAAGCTACATCCCCAGCCCAGGACAAACACTTTGCTGACATCTGTCTGAGTCAGCTTTAGCAGGGATAATAAGAGGTGCCTAGAGAAAAGTCTCCCTCCAACACAGGCTATTCTCACCCATGTGTTCTGGGATCCAGAACAAAGAATCAGGTCCTTTCTAGAATGTGCAAACAAAATGATCATGTACACCAACACCATGCCTGCTCTCATCCTAGCTGAGGCTGGGGTCCTCCTCCCATAGGCAGCATGCCTGAGCCCTGAGTGAACAGTGCAGGAACTCCACTAGTGTGAGCATGCACTTGGGGGGCTGCAGCTTGGCCTTCCCAGGCCCTATGGCCTGACTCTGCCTCTGGCCATGACTGCACTGGGCTGTTCAGCTGTAAGGTCTCTCCCACCCCTGCTATGCTCACTTTTCACCCACTTGGCCACTTTCTCCCGTGGATGATCTACAGCCTACCTGTGTAAAACTGTACATGGGCTATACGGCAAGGGGTCCCAACCTCGGAGCTTGAGTTCAATGACTGAATATACTGTCTGCATGGTTACCCTGTGTCACACCATGTCTTGACTGTCCAATTTTCTCAAAATGCACATTGGTGCCAGGTCAGAAGATTGGTAGGGGTCAGGGGCATGGTATGACTTTACCATAAGTGCACAGAAGCTGAATAGACCCATAGGGACATGGACCAGGGGGCATTTCTGCTCCCAGAGCTCAGGTTCCTTTGAGAGATGGACATCCATGGTCATTGAGTGGAAGAGGCTAGCGCAGTGGTTGGCTGCACTGGGCAGGGAAGTCACAGAAGAGAAGGTGGGTGTTCTGCTGGAGGTAATGGAATAAACACAGGAAGGTTGTGCAATGAGGAATCTCTGTGTAAAAAGACTGAGGCATAGGCACTGTACTGGGCCAGTATGATCAGTACTGAGCCTGAGAGGAGGGATGCTAGAAATCAGCAGATGTGTCTTCCTGTGAATGAGTATGCCATGTATGCCCCTGTGCTATGGCAACTGCATAATGCCACACTGCAATACCTCCATCTATGTCCTTAGACAATCTTCATGTGGCTGTTGAGTGCACATGTCATGCCATCATTTCATGCAAGCTCACCTTGTGCCTACCAATAATGGTCCTGGTGCTACAATTAATGTTTGTGTCATCACAGTTCCCAGGCTATGGAAGCACACATGTGTGTCACATGCCAGTCCCTACGTGGGCAGGCATGGGTGCTGCCTCTGTGCCTAGCTAACACAAGTATTCTTCCCCTCTTGGCATTGTTGGGAGCTGTGATCATAGGAAGGCAGTGGAAATAGGCACGTGGCCTAATGTGGAGGAGGCAGCTCAGGATTCTAAGCTAACACAGGGCCCAGCCTCCTACTGACCTTGGGGCTGTAGCCCCTGGGCAAGCAGTTCTGGCTAGATAGCAAAGTGTAGGGGTTGGAAAGGGGCCCGTGCTGAGCTCACAGTATGCTAGCATGGGAGAGGGCAAGTGGTATTAAGCAGACCACAGTGACACAGCTCAGTCTAAAGGTAACACTAAGAGCGTCTTGGGTAGGCTGGCCTGTGTCTTGCTATGAGGCTGTCCCTGGATTTCAGAAATTTCAGCCTCCCAAAGCTAGAACCACTGTCCTGTGCTCTTCAGACAGCCTTGACTTGGGACTTCCATCCTCTAGCACTCATGCTAACAGCTCAGGACTTGGCTGGACTGTGTTGCATCATAAGGGGCCAGTTGTGGTTTGTGTCCCTCACCCTACAGAGGCAACTCTTTCTTACAGGCCAACAAGAATACAGCTTGTAGCCAGGCCGTGGTGGTACATACCTTTGATTCCAGCACTCAGGAGGTGGGGACAAGCGGATCTCTGGGAGTTCGAGGCTAGTCTAGTATGATGATATTTTATTTGTGCTGAAATGTGATTTTACTTGTATGTTAATAAAGTTGCCTCGAGATCAGAGCTAAGAGCAAGCCATTAAGAAGAAGTCTGGTAGTGGTAGCACATGCCCTTAATCCAATCACATGGCAGGCAGAATCTCTGTGTGTTCAAGGACACAGCCAACATGGTGACGCATGTGTTTAATCTCAGTACCAACCATAGAGACCTGGAGGTCTGCATAGACAGGCAGTGACGAGGAAGTCATGTGGTTGGGTTACAGGGGAAGGACAGCAGCAAGTGGTAAGATAAGGTGGTCTTAGCTCTTAGCTGCTGCTCGATCTCTGGGCTTTTAACTCTTTATTTGGCTCTATGATTCTTATTTAATAAGACTGTTTAGAATTACATCTACATTTGGCGCCCACGTGGCAAGAATTCATTAAAAACCGTTGGTGGTTACAGGCCCAGCTTGGCCCAGCTTGGCCTGGCTCAGCCTGGCTCGGCCCAGCTCAGCCCCGACTCCACAAGAGTTTACAAGCCTTAGGCCTGGCTGGAGCTACCTGTCCAGCTGCACTCGGTCAGAGCTGCACTCTGGTACACTCTGCACTGTAGCGGCAGCTGAAGCTGCTTGCTGCTGAATCACCAACTCTTGGTGGGAGCTTAAGGAAGCCGCAGCTCAGGCTTGCATCGGCTCAAGCGGGAGCACGGGGCTGGATTTCAGCTTTTAGCCGGAATGCATGGCTACGCTTTCTCTCTCTCTCTCTCTCTCTCTCTCTCTCTCTCTCTCTCTCTCTCTCTCTCTCTCTCTCTCTCTCCCTCCCTCCCTCCCTCTCTCTCTCTCTGGATTCCCATCTCAGATGCTAGGTAGCTGTTTTGAAATTCCCTCGGATTTCTACTGTTCTACACAGACATACATAGTAAGTCAATTAAGATATCAGATATTTTAAAAGGAAAAAAACTACTGAAAGAGAAAAATTTTTCCACATTAAAAAAATGGGTATTATTTGTACATTAGAAGGAAATTGGTCTTTGTTTGATAAAACTTTAGGCAGTCTGAAAATGTAACAACTATATGAGAAGATTAATGTTGATGGGATGTACATGACACCAATTATGCATATTATTGCTTTCCTTATCCTTATTTTACTGTTTAAAAAGATAGTCAATTTAAGTGTCAGGATAAAAGCTTTAGAAAAACCTGTAAAAATGAATTATAGAGAAATTCAGACTCAGACAGAAGAATTTAAGGGTGAAATTATTTCAGGATTGGATTATAAGGTTACAGAAAGAAAGCCTGTTTTCAGACAATCAAATTTACTTTATCCAGTAACCGTACAGCAGCTACCTGGCCAAGTGAATGCACAAAATAATTGACTCCTGTAGATGTAACCAACCGTCTTATTAAATAAGAAACACAGAAACAATGTAAAAGAGAAAGCCGAGAGGTCAGAGCTCAGAGCTAAAATCTCACTCTTCCTCCTGCTGTCCCAGCTTCCCAAAAGAGAGCTATTTCCTGTGTGTAAGTCGATTTTCCAGTCATACTGCCTTCTCATTGGTTGTAAACCCAAACACGTGACTGCCTTGTCACTGTCTGAATGTACAGCCCCCTAGGTCCTAAAGGCATATGTCTCCAATGCTGGCTGTATCCCTTTACACACAGAGATCTATGGGATTAAAGGTGTGTGCCACCACCGCCACACTCTTGCTATGGCTCTAATAGCTCTGACCCCCGGGCAACTTTATTTTTTAACATACAATCAAAATCACATTTCAGTACAATTAGATTACCACCACATTTCCCCTTTTCTATTTTAATAAAAAGAAAAAAAGCAAAAGGTTATAACTAACAAAAGAAAAACTATATACAAAAGTACAATAACTATATACAATATATACAAGTAATATATACCTAAACAGGTATTTGACAAATCAGAGAAAATAATTCCATTATCTATCCTATTTTGGTAAATCCAAGATGTATCTAATGCACTTTCTATCCTAATTAATTTTCAACTATAACTAACTAATCTTCAACCATAACTAACTAATCTTCAACTCCCTCAGAGACCCAAGAAGGGAATAATATTAGCTAACAAAAATAAAAAACAGGAAGTGCATGCAAGCAACTTCCAAAAAATTTGTGAGTTGACAGAAACAGCCAGCTGCCTGGGCAGTCACCTGAGGTTTCACCGCAGTGTTGGGGCATCATCTTCAGCCTATAGGCTTAGTGTATCTGACAGACTCATTTGTGAAGTAGGATGTACACAGGTCAACAGTTCAACCTCAATTGGGTGAGAACAGTCCATGTACCAGAAACACCTGAATTCCACTAGTGTCCTGTCATGATTCAGGATTTTAAATTCTGGAAATTGTTGACAGTTTTTTAATTCAGCTGTTCATTCTTCTTGGCTGTGTATATATGGCTTCATCTCAGCATCCCCTTCTTCTCCATATCCCTCTATTAAATGCCAGTCTACTTTCGAGAGGCATGAGCTTTCAGCTGCTTTTCCATTGTACAACAGAAGCCATTGGCCCTCTGCCTGTTAAGCTGCCTTCGAAGAAAAGGGCACCGTACCTTTTCCAGATGCGAAGGCCACTTCAGGGATAGGGCCATATTGTCCTGGCCTCAGAAGATGCCTTTTGATAAAGCCATAACCACACTTGTTTTGGCAAGAATCAGTAGTCCCTTGTTTCGTGTTCTGTCTGTCCATTTTGTCCTGTTGATTCGAGGATACTTTGTTGTCCAGTGGCTAACTTTTGCCACAATGAAAGTTGACTCCATATGCAGTTTCTTCAATGCCCATATTTTCTCTGAAGTAGATTGGTACTGCCAGGAGCTGACATGTCTCAAAAAAGAAAATTTTCTAAGTTATTAAAACATTTTAAATGCCATATTCTGTAGATCTCTGAAGGGTTTGAAGATGACCTGTCTAAAACATCTCTGCTCAATTTTTAAAACATATCTAATATGACTACAAGTTCTATTGTAATGTCTAACTACTAACTTTCATTTCTTTATATCCTAATAGTTGGTAATAATAACATTCAAGGAACAGAAATTTGCATTACATTGTTAAATGAATGGTATAAATACAATTAGAAATATACATATAGCATTTTCTAACAATATCAGTTTCAAATTTGTATACACTATAAAACAATCCAATCCAAAGTAAAGTATTTAAAACTAGTAATTGTCTTTTTCTTTTCTTTCTTTTTTCTTTCTTTTTTTTTTAAACAAGAACCTTAAATCTAATCTCCTCTGAACTATAGCTTACTTTTCCTGGTTTGGTCTGACAGAATGATTGAATGCTTTTGTACAAAAATCAAAGCCTTAAAAACAAGGATTTGGTGAGATTGTAAAATGGTGTGCCACTTTGGCAAAACAGTCTGGTGGTTGGTCAAAATGCAAAACATTGTTACTCTGTTACTCAACAATTCTACCCTTAGGAATATAACCTCAAACTACTGAAAATGTGCACCTATGAAACATGTACATGAAGGTTTACAGCAGTATGTTGCTAATAGTAAAAAAGTTAAAACAACTCAAATAGCTATCAAATACTGGAGAGAAATAAAATGTGGCTTATTCATACAATAGAATATTATTAAGACATAAAAATGAATGAGAAACTAACAGATTAAATGACTTTGGTGAACCTTCATAATTTTATTTGTAGATCTTTCCATTTCTAATTTATAAATACATTTGGGGTTATAAATTATAAATGTACTGCCTCCTGTCAACATTGTATACTTCTATTTGATGATTTCTGTGTCAAACATTATATGGAAATGTTTCCAAGTATTTTCTGTATTAACTGTGAATGAATAGAACAAAATAAATTGCCTGTGATGGGAAAAAAATAGAAAATAGAAATCTAATCTCCTTTGCTTAGCCTTTTTCCCAACCCTTGACAATAACTTGTAACCAACCCCCCTAAATACTGAAAATTATCCCAGACCCAAAACCCATTAAAAAGACCAAAAAACCACCTGCCCCACACCACCTCTTTGGGAATGTGGGCATCGTATTCTTAAAATTGCTTCCTGCTGGGTATGGGCGAAGTTTTCTTTATCCTGAAAGAAAAATTTTAGGTTAATTGTCAAATTCTACGAAAGGTAACTATATCCTTCATTATCCAGTCTGTGTATAATGCCAAAATTCAGGGTTTATCTCAAGTCTTATTCAAGTAGTCTTTGAGACTGGATCATCTCAGCTAGTCATCTCAAAATTGCTCTGAGCACCTTGTAGTTCAAAGCTGATCTGTGGATGATGTTTGTCAGCTTAATGATATTATTATTGTCCACGTGGAATTGTTGTTGTTGTGGGGCCCCATCTTCTTTCTGGAGACTTCAGTTGATGTTAGGCCTGGCCGTGATTTCCTGCAGAAAACTGATAAGAGACTCGAACACAAAAACATATATATGCAGCTAGCCTTTTTTCTAGAATTAGTTAGTACTCTATATGACCATTCATATCTTAACAAAGTTTAAAATGTATATGTGTATATATATATATATATATATATATATATATTAATCTTGTAAATTTTGATATAAAATTTATACTTTAAGAAAAGTTTAAAGAATCAGAATAGGATCAAAAGAGTTGAGATTAGTAATAGAATAGTCCCTTAATTAATTTTGCCTTTGTCCTGTACCATAGCAGAAGATAGCTCTTTTATTCTGGCATGATACAGGGAGTTTTCATTTTCCTTTTAACAACATGCTTGAGTTTAAAGAAGGAGAGATCCATTCTCCAACTCCAAAGTCAGCTTTAAATTTTAATTGAACTGGGACTATTAGAAGACCAATAGTGTTAAATCTTTAGAGAAAAGCAGAAACAAACATTTAGGAAGACATAAAATTTTTTAGATAATATATACCCATACACCGTTTCACTCTGTTTCTTGGGATAGATGATTTGTCCCTTTTCTTCAGTTGTCTCATTTGTCCAGTGTTCTTCAGATTCCTTAACCTTCATTCTCCTAAAAGACAAAAACAAAAACCTTTCCCCAAGACTAATTTTGGGGATGTTTCCTTTTGGCAAGTTATTATCTGATTAAATGAATATTTATATAATAATATAATATTAAATGAATTATTGATACAAGTTAGTTTAAATTGGATGTTCATGCTGGTTGATGAACTATCACCTCCTCTAATTAAGAGGTCTCTCTTGTTCAAATCGAACCTTTATCAATTTTGATGGTACCCACAGCTTATCTTCTCCTGTAGAAACAAAAGCAAAACCTCGTCCCCAATGTAATACATACCCTGGTTTCCATTCTGAGGTCAGCACATCCTTAAAGTATATAGGCTGATTTAATTCTGTAGTTTTTTCTATTATCCAATGTCTCTCTGAAGATGTTGTTCCTTTCTCATTGGCATTCAGAAAATTCAAAGTTAGAAGAGCATTATGCAGTCTATTTCTGGGGGTTTTTGTTACCCATTTCTGTTTATTTAGCATATCCTTTAGAGTTCTGTTTGATCTTTCCATAACTGCTTGACCTGTAGGATTATGTGGTATGCCTGTAATATGCTTTATATTGTAATAAGCAAAAAACTGTTTTATTTTAACAGAGACATATGATGGAGCATTGTCAGTTTTGATTTGTGCAGGTATACCCATGATGGCCATAACTTCTAGCAAATGAGTGATTACAGATTCAGCTTTTTCAGAACTCAAAGCAGTTGCCCATTGAAATCCTGAATAAGTATCGATGGTGTGGTGTACATATTTCAATTTTCCAAATTCTGCAAAGTGAAACACGTCCATCTGCCAGATTTCATTTCTCTGAGTACCCTTTGGGTTACATCCTGCTGGTAATGGCGTTTGATTGTAGAAGGAACAAGTAGGACATTTCTTTACTATTTCTTTGGCTTGTTGCCAGGTTATGGAAAAATCCTTTTTTAAACCTTTACTATTGACATGATGTTTTTTATGAAATTCTGAGGCCTCCAGCACATTTCCTATCAATAATTTATCAATCTCATCATTGCCTTGTGCTAGAGGGCCTGGCAGACCAGTATGGGATCGAATGTGAGTTATATATAAAGGATGATTCCTTTTCCTGATTGTATCTTGTAATTGAATAAATAGTGAAGTTAATTCTGAAGCATCAGGGATAAATTCTGCAGTCTCAATATGTAACACCACTCTTTCAGCATACTGAGAGTCAGTTACTATGTTGAGAGGTTCTGAAAAATCCATTAATACCAACAGAATAGCATACAATTCTGATTTTTGAACTGAATTATACGGACTTTGAACCACTTTACTTAAATTTTCTCATTTGTAACCTGCCTTTCCTTGTTTGTTGGCATCTGTATAAAAAGTACAAACTCCAGATATGGGTTTTTGCCGTACAATTCGAGGCAAGATCCAATCAGCTCTCTTTATAAGATCAATTCTATTGCTTTTGGGATATTTGCTGTTAATTTCTCCCAAAAAATTACTGCAAGCTCTTTGCCAAGGTTCACTTTCTGTCCATTATTTTTCAATGTCCTCCTTAGTTAATGGTACGACAATTTCTGCTGGGTCTATGCCTGCTAATTGACGAAGTCTCAATTTTCCTTTGTAAATCAAGTTAGAGATTTTTTTCCACATAAGTTTTTAATTTTTTATTTGGTTTATTTGGTAAAAATATCCATTCCAATATAATATCTTCCCTCTGCATTAATATTCCAGTAGGAGAACACCTAGAAGGTAAAATAACCAAAATGCAATCAAGCTTTGGATCAATACAATCCACGTGTCCTTCATGCACTTTCTTTTCTACCAAGCCCAATTCTTTCTCAGCTTCAGGTGATAATTCTCTTGGACTATTTAAGTCCTTGTCACCTTCTAAGGTTTTAAACAAATTAGTCAGTTCATCATTTTTTACCCCAACAATAGTTCGTAGATGAGAAATATCTCCAAATAAACTTTGAAAGTCATTAAGAGTCTGTAGTCTATCTCTCCTAATTTGCACCTTTTGGGGTCTAATTTTTTGTAGCTCTATTTTATATCCTAAATAATTAATAGAATCTCCTCTTTGTATTTTTTCAGGAGCAATTTGTAATCCCCAGCAAGGCAAAATTTTCTTTACTTCTTCAAACATTCTTTCTAAAGTATCTGCATTTGAGTCAGCTAGTAAAATATCATCCATATAATGATAAATTATAGATTTAGGAAATTTTTTACGTATCAATTCCAATGGCTGTTGTACAAAGTATTGGCACAGAGTTGGGCTATTCAACATTCCCTGTCGGAGGACCCTCCATTGAAATCTTTTAACCAGTTGAGAATTATTATAAGTAGGCACTGTTAAAGCAAATCTTTCTCTGTCTTTTTCTTGTAAGGGTATTGAAAAAAACAATCTTTTAAATCAATAACTATGAGAGTCCATCCTTTTGGTAACAGAGTAGGCAAAGGCATCCCAGATTATAGAGAGCCCATTGGCTGAATTACTTTGTTAATTCCTCTAAGGTCTGTTACCATTCTCCATTTACCAGATTTCTTTTTAATAACAAATATAGGAGAATTCCAAGGGCTGGTTGATTCTTCAATATGCTGAGCATTTAACTGTTCTTCTACCAGCTATTCTAAAGCCTGGAGTTTCTCTGTTGTTAAAGGCCATTGTTGGACCCATACAGGCTTGTCTGTTAACCATTTTAAAGGTAGAGCTGTTGGTGTCTTTGGAAGATCATCAGTTATTGTGCCCTGTTCTTGTATAATATGGATGGCTGGTGACCACTCATTAGAACAATATCTTCTAATATTTCTCTCAATAACATGTGCTAGTTTATGATTTGTTTCTGAGATTGGAGGGATGTTAATCTGAGTATTCCATTGTTGCAACAAGTCTCGACCCCACAGGTTCATAGTTATATTAGCCACATATGGTTTTAATTTTCCTCTCTGCCCTTCTGGACCTATACATTCGAGCCATCTTGCACTCTGTTTCACCTGAGATAATGTCCCAATTCCTAACAGTTGAACGTTTACCTCCTGAAGAGGCCAAGTTGGATGCCAAAATTCTGGTGCAATTATGGTAACGTCCACACCTGTGTCTACCAGACCAGACAACAAAACACCATTTATTTTTATCGTTAATTTTGGTCTTTGTTCATTAATAGAAGTTTGCCAAAAAATTTTCTTTATGTTTTCTCCTGAATTTTCTATTCTCTCTGTTTCATCATCCTGAGCAGCATGATTTATTCCAATAGGCATTTGGTTATTTAATCGCTCAGAGCAGGGATTTCCTGTATGGCTGCAGTAAGGTTTGAACTGGATTTGCAATGGGGGCCTGTGCGAGGCCCCTCTGGGAGTTTCCCGAAGACTGAGGCAAAGGATTACCCTGTCTGTCCTTTGTTGATGTACATTCGTTGGTCCAGTGTTTTCCCTTACCACAACTTCTGCATACTCCAGAAGGAAGGGGCATTCTGTTGCCATTGTTCCTTGAAGAAACATTGTTTCTAGAAATGACCTGTCTACAGTCCCTGTTCAAATGTCCTTGCTTTCCACATCCAAAACATCTAACACTCCTCAAACCTTTTGAAATTACTTCTCCTACCCACGTATCATCATGCTCATCAGCCTCAACATTAATTGTTTCTCTAATCCAATCTTCCATAGGTGCAGATCTTGCCCTTAATGGCCTGATTATTCTTTTGCATGCTGCATTCGCATTCTCAAAGGCCAAAGATTCAATTATTGCCTTACCAGCTTCTGAATCCAAGACCATTCTCTTTACTGCTGAAGCCAGTCTTTGTAAAAAATCTGTAAAAGACTCTTTTGGGCCTTGCATCACCTTTGTAAATGACTCAGATTTTTTTCCTGGTTCCTCAACTCTGTCCCATACATTCAAGGCTGCCGTTGGACATAAAATTAGCATTTGGACATCATATAAACATTTTGTTTGTACTGAAGCATATTGGCCTTCTCCAATAAGCTGATCCTGGCAAACTTGTATTCCTTTATCCCTCCATTGTTTTTCTATGTTTTTAGCCTCCTCCTTAAACCAGGTCAGAAATTGAAGTCTCTGGCTGGGTTCCAGAACACCTTGTGCAAGGTCCCGCCAGTCCTGTGGTACTATCCTATTATATGTTGACCAAGAGTTTAACATTTGCTTTACATATGGGGAATGCATGCCATAAGATACTATTGCCTCCTTAAACCTTTTTAAATCCAACATTTCAATTGGAGCCCAAATATTTTGTGTAGCCATTTGATCAGGCATCTGCTGTACGGTTACAGGATAAATTAAGGGTGACTGTGTGAAAACAGGCTTTCTTTCTGTAACCTTATGATCCAGACTTGAAACAACTTCACTGTTAATTTCTTCTGTCTGAATTTTTACAGGTTTAACAAGTTCTTCTAAAGCTATTATCCTGGCACTTAAATTGACTATCTTTTTAAATATTAAAATGAGGATTAGCATAGTGATAAGCTGCATAATTCCACCAATACTAATATTATATAGTTGTTCCATTGTCAGACTGCCTAAAATTTCAAACAAAAACCAATTTTCTTCCAATGTACACATAAAACCCATTTTTTTAATGTGGAAAAAATTCTCTTTTAGATAGTTTCCTTTAAAATATCTGATATGTTATAATTTACCAAATCTGTGTAGAACAGTAGAAATCCGAGGGGATTTTCAAAACAGCCAACTAGTGTCCCAGGTGTAAATCCAGAGAGAGAGAGAGAGAGAGAGAGAGAGAGAGAGAGAGAGAGAGAGAGAACGCACAAGAAAGCGTAGCCGGCTAAAGCTTAAATCCAGCCACATGTTCCCTCTTGTGTCAAGTCAAGGCTTGGGTCTGGCTTCCTTAAGCTCCGACCATGTGCGTTGGCTTTACAGGCAGGGCCCTATTCGGCAGGGCAGGTCTGAGTTGTTTGTAGCACCGGCTTTAAGCAAGCTGCTCACAGACCTAGGCCCAGGCTAAGAAGCCGCTCGGATTAGGAAGCCGACTGCCGCCTGCTGCTGCGTGCCGCCCTTGCGGGAAAGTGGACCTGCCGCCAAGCCAAGCGGTTTTTAATGGATTCTTGTCACGTTGGGCACCAGATGTAGATGTAACCAACCGTCTTATTAAATAAGAAACACATAAACAATGTAAAAGAGAAAGCTGAGAGGTCAGAGCTCAGAGCTAAAATCTCACTCTTCCTCCTGCTGTCCCAGCTTCCCAAAAGAGAGCTATTTCCTGTGTGTAAGTTGTTTTTCCAGTCATACTGCCTTCTCATTGGTTGTAAACCCAAACACGTGACTGCCTCGTCACTGTCTGAATGTACAGCCCCCTAGGTCTTAAAGGCATATGTCTCCAATGCTGGCTGTGTCCCTGAACATACAGAGATCTATGGGATTAAAGGTGTGTGCCACCACCGCCACACTCTGTCTATGGCTCTAATAGCTCTGACCCCTGGGCAACTTTATTTATTAACATACAATCAAAATCACATTTCAGTACAATTAGAATACCACCACAGACTCCCATTGAAATGATGGATTTAAGAAGGTTTAAGGAGGCTATAGTATCTTATGGTATGCATTCACCATTTGTAACACAAATGTTAAACTCCTGGTCAACTTGTAATAGGATTAATCCACAGGACTGGAAAGAGCTGGTAAATGCTGTCCTGGAATCCGGTACACAGCTGCAGTGGAAAATGTGGTTCAGAGATGAAGTTAAAACCATAGAAAGTCAGTGGAGGGCTAGAGGTGTGGAAATGTTCCAGGATCAGCTTGTTGGAGAAGGCCAATATGCTGCAATACAAAGACAATGTTTATATGATAACCAAACCCTAATTCTATGTTGAATGGCAGCCTTGAATGCATGGGACAGAATTGAGGAAGCAGGAAAGAAAACTGAGTCATTTACAAAAGTTATACAGGGCCCAAAAGAATCCTTCACAGATTTCTTACAAAGACTGACTTCAGCAGTAAATAGAATGGTCCCAAATTCAGAAGCTAGCCAGATAATAATCGAATCTTTGGCTTTTAAGAACAAAAATGCAGCATGCAAGAGAATAATCAGGCCATTAAAGGCAAGATCTGCACCCTTGGAAGATTGGATTAGAAACATGTTTAATGTTGAATCTTATGACCATGATGATATGTGGATAGGAGAAGCAATTTCAAGAGGTTTGAGGAATGTCAGATGTTTTGGATGTGGAAAGCAAGGACATTTGAAAAGGGACTGTAAACAGGGCATTCCTAGAAACAATGTTTCTTCAAGGAACAATGGCAACAGAATGCCCCTTCCTTCTGGAGAATGCAGAAGTTGTGGTAAGGGAAAACATTGAACCAACAAATGTAGATCAGTGTAGATGTAACCAACCGTCTTATTAAATAAGAAACACAGAACCAATGTAAAAGAGAAAGCCGAAAGGTCAGAGCTCAGAGCTAAAATCTCACCCTTCCTCCTGCGGTGTCCCAGCTTCCCGAAAGAGAGCTATTTCCTGTGTGTAGGTCGTTTCATAGTATTTTGTTCTGCCTTCTCATTGGTTGTAAACCCAAACACATGACTGCCTCGTCACTGTCTGTATGTACAGCCCCCCAGGTCTTAAAGGCATATGTCTCCAATGCTGGTTGTATCCCTGAACACACAGAGATCTATGGGATTAAAGGCATGTGCCACCACCGCCACACTCTGTCTATGGCTCTAATAGCTCTGACCCCCGGGCAACTTTATTTATTAACATACAATCAAAATCACATTTCAGTACAATTAGATTACCACCAGAGATCAGCAAGGGACAGACCAGGTGATCTGGCCCCACTGGTCAGTCAAGTTGGGTTATATAGTAAAGATGAAAGAGGGGAAAGGAGTGGGCTGCCCCCTGGCTCCTGGGTCCCACATGGGTGAGTGGGGACCCAAGAAAGAGTGTGTGTGGACATTAGACAGTTCTGTGTAAAAGCAGGGCATGATCTGTAAGTATGTTACCGAACATTTTTGCATCTGTAATTGGTCTGTAATTTTCTTTTTTGTTGGGTCTTTGTGTGGTTTCAGTATCAGGGTAACTGTGGCCTCATAAAATAAATAGGGCAATGTTCCTTCTGTTTCTATTTTGTGGAATAATTTGAGGAATATTG
Organism: Peromyscus maniculatus bairdii; assembly: GCF_049852395.1. NCBI lineage: Eukaryota > Metazoa > Chordata > Mammalia > Rodentia > Cricetidae > Peromyscus > Peromyscus maniculatus. Next base: position 85,650,786 of record NC_134865.1, on the reverse strand, counting down.
GCATTAACTCTTCTTTGAATATCTGGTAGATATCTGAGCTAAAACCATCTGGTTCTAGGCTTTTTTTTTTTATTGAGAGACTTTTAATGACTGTTTCTATTTCACTAGGGATTATGGGTCTGTTTAAATTGCTTATCTGATCTTAATTTAACTTTGGTATGTGATACCTATTAAGAAAATTATCCATTTCCTTCAGGTTTTCCAATTTGGTGATATAAATGGGTTTTTTATTAAAATATTTCATTTATTTTACATCGCAACCACAGTTTCCCCTCCCTCCTCTCTCTTCTGTTCCCTCTCCCCACCCACCTACCCTCCTTCTCCATTCAGGAAGGGGCAGGCCTCCTATGGGAATCAACAAGCTTGGCACATCAAGTTAAGGCAGGACCAAGCTCCTCCCCTGCATCAAGGCTGGGCATGACATCCCAGCATGGGGAATAGGTTCCCAAAAGCCAACTCATATGCCAGGAACTGTAGCAGGAATCTTAACAAGTCTTATTAATAAAATCAAACCTGGGCCAGGTATTGGAGTGGATGCTGGAAGATCAGAGAAGCAGAACAAGCCACAGCTACCTCTCCTCACCAGTTCCTCAGCTGATCCTGTTTCCTCAGACTGGAAGCCTCTGAGTCCTCATCCAGAATGAATCTCAGCTGAACTGTTGCTCGAAAGCCTAAAAGCTTAACCAGCCAAAAAGCTTCTAGTTTCTAGTCTTCACGCCTTTTATACCTTTCTGCTTTCTGCCTTCACTCCCTGGGATTAAAGGCTCACTTTCTGGGATTAAAGGCGTGAGTCACCATGTTTGGCTGTATCCTTGAACTCACAGAGATCCAGGTAGATCTCTGCCTCTGGAATGCTAGGATTAAAGGCGTGTGCTACCACTGCCTATCCTCTATGTTTAATATTGTGGTGGTTCTGTTCTCTGACCCCAGATAAGTTTACTAGTGTGCACAATATTTTGGGAAGCACAATACCACCACAAGGGACAGGTCCTGATCCCACAGCTAGGGGCCCCACAAACAGACCAAGCTACACAACTGTCACCCACATGCAGAGGGCCTAGTCGGTCCCATGCGGGCTTCCTAGCTATCGGTCCAGACTCTGTGAGCTCCCACTAGCTCAGGTCAACTGATGTACAGGCTTTTAAAGTATGTCCTTATGATTCTTTAAATTTCCTCAATATCTATTGTTATGTTCCCTTTTCATGGCTAATTTTGTTAATTTTGATCTTCTTTTTCCACCTTTTAGTTAATTTGGATAAGGGTTTGTCAATCTTATTGATTTTCTCAAAGAACTATCTCTTTGTTTCATTGATTCTTTGAAGTGTTTTATCATTGTTTGTTTGATTTTTTGTTTCTATTTTATTAATTTCAGCCCTGAGTTTGATTATTTCTGGCCATCTACTCCTTTGGGGTATGATTTTTTCCCTTTTTGTTCTAGAGCTTTCAGGTGTGCTGTTAAGTTGCTAGTGTGAGATCACTCCAGTTCTTTTATGTAGACACTTAGCACTATGAACTTGGTTTTTAGAATAGCCTTTGTTGTGTCCTGTTTAGCACTCTGGAAGTGGTGGAACCTGTGAAAATGGATCCAATAAAAGAGGTGAACTGAAGTCACATACAATAGCCAAATTTATTCAGAGTATCAGACAACTTATACTCTGGGGGTTAAGGGGTGTCATGTGAGTAAAGTGTACAATACAAGGGGAAGCTATGCATAATGAGCAAGCTGCATGCAGAAAAAAACGTTTTTACCATAGAGGCATATAAACAAATAAAATGGCCAGTTGTAATAAATGACCTGAAGTAAACTCATTTTTATCTGCTACAGTTTGGAAAGAACACAAAAACACGTTCCAAGAACAATTCCATGTTTTGAAGAAACTGAGGTCACAAAGCTCTTGTGTTGTTTCTTTTCATCCAGAGTTTTCTTCATGTGACTCCATCCCTGGACCATTTTATGATATCTCCTTTTTTATTTTTTAAACACGGGATATCCAGAGTCGTTTTTGTTTGAGATGTTAGAGATAAATCTAATTATTCACAGATAGCTCATAATCAAGCAAATTATAAACATAATTAATAACATTAGAACAGTGAGAGCATTGTGTGTAATACTCTGCCACTAAGAACAGGGATCCAAACTATGTTCAGTACTATTGGTTAGAATGCTTGAAAATAGACCCATATGATTAGTAGTGCTGGTCTGTCATAGAACATAAGCCAATATTTGCCCTTTAATAGGAACACAAATGTTATGATGTCTTATGCAAATGAGAAGTTGTTCAAATCCCAAAGAAAAATTAAGGGCAGTCCCTTCTTCAGATGAATGAATGAATCTATTACAGTCCGAAGGTCCAGTCATAAATATAGAGTCATTAGTAAAGCTAACAGGAGCTGGATCCATCTAATCTACAAGTTGAAGCAAAGTAGGATGAGGAACATAAGACCAATATATGTGTTCAGAGGCACTCATTGCAGATGCAGGGGTCAGAGCAGCTAACATCATCAGAAAAAGAATTTCAGGTGACCCAGGGCTCTGTGTGTTTAGTAGAATAACTTCTCCCTTGGTGCACAGGGCATTAAGTTGGCCCTAAGTGGGCAGACTTGACTTCTGATGACATGGCAGATATCTCCTTTTGTGCTTTAGCTGGAGGGTTGCTATCTTTCTGGTGACTTCTACTGGCTCTTCACCCTCTGCAGTCATCCTTATAGACCAGAACTGGAAAAGCTGAAGAGGAATCTACCATGTTTCAATGAATCTATCTGCAACAACAGATGCACACCCCTTGCCAATTTTTTTTCGGCAGAAGTAAAAATAGGGCTGATTAATCTATCAGCTTGCTTATTTCTTTCTGTAATAAAACCAAGGAGGTTAGACTGTGCATGAGTATGAGTTTATTGATGGAAATAATCCTACAACATAAGCAGAATCTGAAACATCGTGTAAGGGTTTGTGAATTAACTGTAATAGATGAATCAAAACAGCCAGTCCCACCCTTTGGGCTGAGGGAAAAGAAGCAGTAATAGACTGGTGAATAACTAGACCCTGAATCCCTCCTGCCCTTGGATGAGCCATCAATAAAATAAGGATATGCCTGTGGGAGGGGAGAAGGTTGGACAATTTTTGTAATCACAAGTTCATTTTGTATGAGATAAACCTATAGCTTACCAGCTGGATAATGATTTCCTATCCTTCCATAGAATCTGCTAATTAAATTTGAAAATCCATAGAGTTCTGTAATGCTCTTAAAAACTATTGTTAGTTAAGGGTAAAATAATACAACAAGGATCAAACATATATAATTGTTGACATCAGGTCCTCACCTGATTTACTAATTGCACAAGAAGAGTAAGGTAAGCAGTTAACATTTTTCTGGCCCTTATGGTGTAAATAAATCCATTCCAAATGTTTGTCCTCTTGTGCTATACCTGTAGGAAACAATTTAGTGGAGAAAATAAGCTTAAAGAAAGTAAAGGATCCACAGGATACACAAATGCTTCTTCTAGTCTGGATTCAAATAGATTTAGTTTTTTTTTTTTCTTCTTGCCTTTCAAGATAATATGCAAGGATTGTCCAATGCCATCTTTCCTTTTAGATTTTTAATAGATTGGTTACTGCATATAAGCATTTTGATCTTGTTGAAATTACATTGGAAATACCAATTGAGACTTGATTTATGTCCAAGCATATGGTCAGTTTTGGAGAAAGTTCCATGAGGTAGTGAGAAGAAGGTATATTCTTGTGTGTGTGTGTGTGTGTGTGTGTGTGTGTGTGTGTGTGTGTGTGAAATGTTCTGTAAATATCTGTTGGTTTATAACTTCAGCTAGCTCCAGCATTTCTCTGTTTAGTTTTTGTCTGGATGACCTATCTATTGACAAAAGTAGAGTATTAAAGCCTCCCACTATCAGTGTGTGAGGGTCAATTTACAATTTAAGCTGTTTCTTTTACAGACTTGCATGCCCTTGTGTTTGAGGCACAGATGCTAAGAATTTAAATGTTGACACAACTCCAGCAGAATCTCTCTGCTCCACCAGAGGCCACGTCAACTGCCAGAAGTCCAGGGAGACTGCCTACCCATAGACTGCCTCCACTCTCTCAGTGCCCACCCACCCTACCCCCAATTGACCCTCCCCTCCTCCCCTCTGTGTCCCATCCCTCAACATGAGCAGAGACCCCTTGCTTGACCTCAGGAAATGCCAGCTGCCAGACTCCAGGTAGGCCGCATACCAGGGCATCCCCCTCAGTCTCTTGTCCCCCATCTCTAATCCCCCATCCCTCCTCATCACAGTATCCCAACCCCCAACTCAGGTGGAGACCCCCTGATTGACCAGAAGCCATCCAAGCCATAAGATGTCCAGCCCCCAACCTGGGTAGAGTCCCTCTGCTCAACTACAGGCCACTCTGGCCAGAAGACCAGAGAGGAAACAGAAACCAAGTAACGAAACATTCATCCAACCAAAAAAAGAGAGTCCCCTCACCACATAATAATCAAAACACTAAACATACAGAACAAAGAAAGAATAAGCTGTAAGGGAAAAAGACCAAGCAACATATAAAGGCAGACCTATTAGAATTATACCTACTTCTCAAAGGAGAGTGTAAAACCTGGAAGGGCCTGGGCAGATGTCTGCAGAATCTAAGAAAACACAGATTCCAGCCCAGATTACTATACCCAGAAAAATTTTCAATCACCACAGATGGAGATAACAAGATATTACATGATAAAATCAAATGTAAACAGTATCTATCTACAAATCCAGCCCTACAGAAGGTACTAAAAGGAAAACTCCAACCCAAGAAGTTAACTATACCCATGAAAACACAGGAAATAATCTCACACCAGCAAAACCAAAAGAAGGGAAGCAATCACACACACCAACAACAACTGAATAATAGGAATTAACAATCATTGGTCATTGATATCTCTCAATATCAATGAATTCAATTTCCCAATAAAAAGACAAAGACTAACAGAATGGATTTAAAAACTGGATTCAACCTTCAGAATCATACAAGAAACACACCTCAGCATCAAAGATAGACATTACCTCAGAGTAAAGGGTTGGAAAAAGATTTTCCAGGCAAATGGACCTAAGAAACAAGCTGGTATAGTCATTCTATAATTTAAACCAAAATTAATCAAGAGATGGGGAAGGACCCTTCATATTCATCAAATGAAAAATCCATCAAGATTACATTTCAATTCTTAACATCTATTTCCTGAATGCAAGGACACCCACATTTGTTTAAAAAAAATATTAAAGCTTAAATCACACATTGACCCTCACACATTGATAGGGGAGACTTCAATACCCCTCTCTCGCCAACAGATATGTCATCCAGACAAAAATAAGACAGAGAAACATTGTAGCTAACAGATGTTATAAACCAAATGGACATAACAGATATCTACAGAACAGTTCACCTAAACACAAAAGAATGCACTTTCTTCTCAGTGCCTCATGGAACTTTCTTGTAGCACAAATCTTAAAAGGTCTTATTAATAAAAACAAACCCAAAGCCAGGTACTAGAGTCAACGCTGGAAGATCAGAGAAGCAGAACAAGCCACAGCCACCTCACCTTGCCAATTCCTCAGCTGATCCTATCTTAGGAGTCTCTGAGTCCTCATCCAGAATGAATCTCAGCTGAACTGCTGCTAAAAGCCTAAAAGCTTAACCAGCTCTAGTTCCTGGTTTTCATGCCTTATATACCTTTCTGCTTCCTGCCATCACTTCCTGGGATTAAAGGAGTGAGTCACCATGCCTGGCTGTTTCCAGTGTGGCTTTGAACTCACAGAGATCTGGATGGATCTCTGCCTCCAGAAGGCTAGGATTAAAGGTGTGTGTGTCACCATTTTCTGGCCTCTTTGTCTATCTAGTGGCTGTTCTGTCCTCTGACCCCAGAGAAGTTTATTAGGATACACAATATATTGGGGGCCATAATATATCACCACACTTTCTCCAAAATTTTTTTCCCAAAAAAGCAGGTCTCAACAGATACAAGAAAATTAAAATAATCCCCTGCATCCTACAAGACCACATGGATTAAAACTGGATTTCAACAACAGAAAACCTACAAACTCGTGGAAAATGAAGAACTCTCTACTGAATGACTACTTAGTCAGGGCAGAAATAAAGAAAAAAATTAAAGACTTCCTAGAATTCAATGAAAATGAATGTACAACATTCCCAGACTTATGGAACACAATGACAGTGCTGATTGGAGGAAAGTTCAAAGCACTGTCTGCACAGAAGAAATCGAGAGACTGCACACTAGCAACTTAACAGCACACCCGAAAGCTCTAGAACAAAAAGAAACAAGCACATACCCAGAGGAGGAGATGGCAAGAAATAATCAAACTGAGGGCTGAAATCAATAAAATAGAAACAAAGAGATGGTTCTTTGAGAAAATCAACAGGATAGACAAATCATTATCCAAACTAACTAAAAGACACACAGAGAGAATATCCAATTTAACAAAATCAGAAACAAAACGGGGGCATAACAACAGACACCGGGGAAATCCAAAGAATTGTCAGGTCATATTTTAAAAACCTGTACTCCACAAAAGTGAAAAATCTAAAAGACATGGACAGTTTTCTCAATAGATACCACTTACCAAAGTTAAACTGAGATCAGACAAACAACTTAAATAAATGTATAACTCCTAAGGAAATAGAAGCAGTCATTAAAAGTCTCCAAACCAAAATAAGCGCAGTTTTAGAACAGAATTCTACCAGACTTTCAAAGGAGAGTTAATGCTAATACTCCTCAATTTATTCCACAAAAATAGAAGCAGGAGGAACATAGCCCAATTTATTTTATGAAGGCACAGTCACCCTGGTACCCAAATCACACACAGATTAAACAAAGAAAGAGGATTACAGACCAATTTTCCTTATGAACATTGATGCAACAAAATTCCCACAAACCGAACCCAAGATCAGGGACATAAGGAACATACCTAAATATAATAAAAGTAATATACAGCAAGCCAACAGCTAACATCAAATTAAATGTACAGAAACTCAAAGCAATTCCACTAAAATCAGAAACAAGACAAAGCTGTCCACTCTCTCCATCTCTATTTAATATAGTACTTGAAATTTTAGCTAGAGAAATAAGATAACTAAAGGAGATCAAGGGGATACAAATTGAAAAGAAAGAAGTCAGACTATTGATATTTGCAGATGCTATGAGAATATACATAAGTGATCCCAAAAATTCTACCAGAAACTCCTACAGCTGATAAACAACTTCAGCGAAGTAGCTGGATACAAGATTAACTGGAAGAAAAAATGGTAGTCCTCCTATATACAAATGACAAGCATGCTGAGAAAAAAATCAGGGTAGCAACACCATTCACAATAGCCACAAGCAATATAAAATATGCTGTGGTAACCCTAACCAAGCAAGTGAAAGACTTTTATGACAAAAACTTTGAGTCTTTAAAGAAAGAAATTGAAGAAGATATCAGAAGATGGAAAGTTCTCCCATGTTCATGGATCTGTAGAATTAGCATAGTAAAAAAGACCATCCTATCAAAAGCAACCCACATATTCAATGCAATTCCCATCAAAATTGCAACACAATTCTTTACAGACCTTGAAAGGACAATCAATACTCAATTTCATATGGAAAAAAAAAACAGAATAGCTAAAACAATCCTGAACAATAAAATAACTTTCAGAGGTATCACCATCCCTGACTTCAAGCTGTACTACAGAGCTGTAATAATAAAAAACTGCATGGTATTGGCATAAAACAGACCTGTTGATCAATGGAACTGAATCAAAGACCCAGACATAAATCCACACACCTATGGGCACCTGATTTTTGATAAAGAAGCCAGAAAACACAATGCAAAAAAGAAAGGCTCTTCAACAAATGGTGCTGGTCTAACTGGATCTCTGAATGTAGGAGAATGCAAATAGATCCATATTTATCACCCTGAGCAAAACTCAAGCCCAAGTGGATCAAAGACCTCAACATAAAAACAGACACCTAACCTGATAAAAGAGAAAGTAGGGCCTTGAATGCATTGTCACAGGAGACAACTTTCCAAACAGAATACCAATAATGCAGGCACTAAGATCACCAATTGATAAATGGGACCTCCTCATGAAACTGAAAATCTTCTGTAAGGTGAAGGACACCATCAATAGAACAAAATGGCAGCCTACAGAATGGGGAAAGATTTTCAACAACACCATGTCTGATAGAAGGCTAATATCCAAAATATATAAAGAACTCAAGAAATTAGGCATCAACAAAACAAACAATCCAATTAAAAAATGGGGTGCAGAGCTAAATAAAGAATTCTCAATGGTAGAACCCCAAATCAGTGACAAACACTTTAATGTTCAACATCCTTAGCCCTCAGGGAAATGCAAATCAAAACTACTTTGCAATTTCATCTTACATCTGTCAGAATGGCTAAGCTCAATAACACAAATGACAGCTCATGCTGGCTAGTAAGGATGTGGAACAAGGGGAACACTCCTCCATTGTTGGTGGGAATGCAAACTTGTACAGCCACTATGGAATTTAATATGGTGGATCCTCTGAAAATTTGGAATCAATCTACCTCAAGACCAGGTTATACCAAGAGACACTCTATCCTATCATAAGGACACTTGCTCAACTATGTTCATAACAGCTTTATTCATAACAGCCAGAAACTGGAAACAACCTGAATGTTCCTCTACCAAAGAATGAATTTTTAAAAAAATGTAGTAAGGATGGACTTGGGGGGGGGGGGAGCTTCACAAAAGGGCAGGATTCCACCAGGATCTACTTAGTCTTCTGGGAATAGGGGCATAGAGTGTGGAGAGGCCAGAGCAAAATATCTGCTACAGAGATAAGTTTTTCCTTTCTGATCTCCCACCATCTCCCTCAACTATAGCCTGAGATATATTCCTCATGCCAGAGCCCCCCGGGGAGGGGGTCCTCAGCTGCATACAATGACACATTCTTTCTTGATAAAGTGTTGAAGGTTGTCTGGATTCCCAGGGATTCCTCCAGAACATATGCCCAGTCCTTGCCCTTTTCATGATGACAATTAGGTAATTTGTGCTGTTAATTTATGCTGGTCCATGGACTACCTATCCTGGGGATGCTCAAGATAGGAGCCTGGGATCCCATTTGTTATTTTAAATTTTTATTTTTTTCTCTCAGTCGTAGTCATGGGACATGGAGGCTTCTTCCTCATGGTTCCACTCCTCCTTTGACAAATGCCCTAAATATCCCCAGATAGATACCAGTAAATGTGGCCACATAGTGACTGCTTGAACCCCAATGTTTCATGGGAACTATCTAACTTCTACCAACAAATGGGCAAATGAAAAGAGTTACCTTATCCCCATGCTTTTACCTAAGCTCTAAAGCCTCTCTTTCTGATTCTCTCTGTTTTGCCCACTTTCATTCTTGAATATAAGGAATCTCTGTCTCCAAAGAACCTTATCTTAACTGTTCCCCAGTACTGGGCAAGCCGCTAAGCAAGGACAGGTCTGGAAGCAGGCTAGGATGCATGCAAATAAGTGTATGATCAGGACCCACATGGGGATCACAATAATTCAGATGGCTCTTTAGTCAGAGATCAGTTGACAGCCTGCCTCCTGGCGGGTCTTCCTAGAGCTGTCCTTGAGCCAGGAAACTATCAAAAAAAAAAAAAATTCAAGACACAGAATAAAATCCATCTCTTGTTTCCCAGAGCTCTCTGACATTACAGCTAAAACTTTAAGCATCTGGAGAGCAAGGCTCCTGACCCCACAGGCAGAAGTGTTAGTGATGGCATTTAAAGTGTACCATGGAACATTTGAAAAAGCAAACTGCTGAATGCTGGCACATGCTATCCAACCAGCTCCCCAAAAGTCACCAGGTCCCTATTTTAAGTGCAGGAAAGAAGGCTATTGGGCTCGGGCTTGCACCACCACCCCACGGGGGCCACCAATAGGGCCTTGCCCGAAATGCTGCCAGAAGGGTCAGCTGACTGCCCCAGTGCACCTAGCAGCATGGGAACATCAGATCAGGACCACCCTCCGGCCGACTTCCTAGGCCTGGCATTCAGTGATGACTGAAGCTGTCCGGTTCCCAGCCCGGCCACTCCCATCTCATACAGGGAACCCAGGGTGGTAATAATAATATCTCCTTCCTTCTGGACACCAGAGCCACTTACTCAGTCCTGAGGGAGATTTGGGGTCCCACCTCTCCTTCACGTTTCCCTATTGTTAGGGTAGGGGGACAGCCTTACCCACCTCACCAGACTTAATTGTACTTTCAGGGTTACTTAATGGGAAAAGACTTTCCAGCTAAGGTAGAAGCTTTCATCTCATTTGCTCCCTCCATGTGCCTCACTCCAGACAGGTCAGCAGTGACACAGACAAGGCCCTGCTCTTTCTCAAGTTCCAGAGGACATCAGGATCCACTGCCTTGTCCCCAGTTCCAGAAGATTGAGGTCTCACCCCACAAGCTTTTCTCTTCCTGGTTCCCTCATCTAATTAACTACTCAGCTAATTGTTACAGGACCACCATAGAGCCAGAATCCAAGGACCATCAAATATACCCAGGTGGTAAAAGAACAGTAACAGTTAAAAGGTATTTACACCCCCAGACCAAAAAGGGTCTGGGCTCTGCAAAAAAAACCAGATTTAATATAACCATCTACTACTGTTAAATGCTCTCAGTAATTGATTACCTGTGTCTCCTGAATGCTAAACTAATAAAGGAAACTAGTGCCTTTAAATAATCTGTCTCTGATAAAGCTTATCTCAGGTAAAAAAAAAATTAATAACATGTTCCAATCTCTCTCTCTCTCTCTCTCTCTCTCTCTCTCTCTCTCTCATTAACATTAAACAGCAGTGCACTAAACACTACAATGGTTACCAACCCAAGACTTTAATTTTTCTCATGGCTGCTTCTTAATATGTTTAAATGGTTTTTCCTAAGCTCCAGAAACCAGTTTAAATCCATCTGGACAGGTCGGATCTACTTCAAGATAAGTGCCAAACCCAAACTTTCCTGGTCTTGGGACCCCCTCTATCACCCTGGGAACAACAGCACATGAACACACAGGCATCATAGTGGACACTGGGTAGCCCAAGTATAATATTTCACTTCCCTGATGCTACAGCACCCTATCTACCCTTTCCCACTGATGTGTTTTTTCTTAGCCCTATACCAATGGGAGGGGAACCCAATCACAGTGGACCATGTGGCTGCATTCCTCCTGAGCTGCACCTGGCCTGGCTACCGAGAGTTACACTTAGCCCTAATCCATCCTTTGTTTAACCAATACCTTTTGTTTCTCTAGCCTCCCTATGTGATTCTTGTCTGAGAGTCTCCTAAGGATACAAAGGCTATGCAAAACTTGGTTCAGGAAACCCAGAAGACCATGGTACCTGAGAAATCCAGGAATTGGCACTTGGCATTGTATTTTGGGGAGCTCCTTTCAGGTTGTTTTGAGTATATGGAAATTAACTGGCTAAACTGTAGAGAGTTTAATAAAGAGAAATAAAAATGGAGAGAAATAAAAACGCCCGAGGCAAAGGGAAGATGCTTCCATCCTTTGAGGCTGGACCCCCCCTGCATCCATGAAAGGCTAGATGCATTCTTAAGATGCCTCTGAGTCTTCTTTCTGCAGATCCGCTTGAACCCACACACCAGTGCCACAACAAACAGTGATGACCATCTTCCTTATAGCAAATTATCAGTCTACAATTTGCTAGTGAACTTCAGCATCTGCTATGCTCATCCCAATAGACACCTTCTCTCCTCTGCACCTCCTGCCTGGCCCTCCCTGGCAGACATAGCCTGCATGGGCTAAACCCAACCCTAGAATGAATCCTATCCACATCTCACCCTGACCTGACTAGGAGATAGTTGGAGAAGACTTGATACAAAGCTGAATGAATGCTAGGTGGGTGAAGCTTTGTGAAGGAGGTTGGATTTTACATATGAATAGTGGGCCTGGTCCACACAGGAAGAGCAGAATGAGATGCATATGTTGAAGGAGTTTTTAATTTCATTTTAACAAGGAGAGAGGAATCTTATAAGACCTGCAAGCTGAAGCCACACAAAATCCTAGTATGAAGGAGAGGTGAGCATCAAGTCTCCTCTAGTTTTGAAAAGCTATTGGTAACTAATAGCTGATGGGAGAGGAGAGTCAGTTTTCTTTAAAGGTGTGGTCTCCGGTAGGTTGACCAAGCTCCACTAGAAGGCCACACACCTATATATGGGCAGCACAAATTGGACTTGATGGCTTGTGTGTGTGTAGTTTTTTTAATGTTTTGTTTTAATTAAAATGCAATTACATTTCCCCTTCTTTCTCCAACCTCTGTAATGTTCCTCCCCATGTTCTCTATCAAATTCATGGCCTCTTTTTCTTCAATTGTTGACACATACACAGAGACACACACAAATTAATGGCCTCTTTTTCTTCAATTGTTCACACACACACACGCACACACACACACACACAAATTAATGGCCTCTTTTTCTTCAATTGTTCACACACACACACACACACACACACACACACACACACACACACACACACACACCTTTCCTAAATATATAAGTACAACCTGTTCAGTCACATATGTTAGTCATATGTGTTTGGTTGGAATTCCCAGCTCACCCCCCACATGATCCAGAAAGCCCCATTCCTGTCTCTCCAAACCCTGCCCACACAGAGAATCTCTGGACAAAGGGAAGGCACCAAAAAGCCCAGTTCTGCATTCTTGGCAGCTACTGCAGCTCCTCCCCTGGAGTTGCCAGCCGCCAAAGTCCCCACCTAAAGCACTCGGCTTTTGCCCCAGTTTGTGGTAGACACATCATCACCCCTAGCCTACAACCTATATAATCTCCCCACCTTAGTTTGGGTGTGCAGCTTCTCTGGCCTTGATCTCTGGAACTGGAGAACCTGCCCAGGAGTTGCTTTGCTCAAATAAACCTGTAGTTACACTTTTCCAACTTGGCTTGATCTGACTTACTGTGTCAGCAGAAGAAAAAACTATTGGGGGGGGGGGACACACAGAAAACCTATTGGTATTTATATGACTGAGGAGCTGGCCACTTGGTATAACCAATTTGGAGGATCTTCCCTGGGAAAGACTTTCTCCCACTTTCAACATTTTTCAGTTGCCTGCAGTTCCCAGGAACAGGGCCCTGGGATTTCCTCTGTCCTTGCTGGCATGTCTGCTGGTGTCATCCTTGTTTCAGTCTTGTTTAGGAGTCATGTTGTTGAGACTAACAATTCAGGAGACACAGTCTCACAGCAAGCTTCCTGTTCCTCTGGCTCTTACAGTCTTCCCACCCCATCTTCTGTGATGTTTCCTGAACCCTAAGCACAGGAACTTAAATACAAAACTCCTCAAGTACAGGAGTCCTGCTGTAGATGAATCAGCGGGGGCTGTGCACCACATAATCATGTTCCCTGCATTTTGATTGGTTGTGGTTTCCCATCATAGTTTCCATCTATTGCAAAGAGAAGCTTCTTTGACAAGAGGTGAAAGCTATACTGATCTGTGGGTATAAGAAAAAATAGTCAGAATACAGGTAGGAATTGTGTTGATTTGGTAAAGTGGTGGCAGTAGGTTCCTCTCCAAGATCCAAGATCTCTCTAACCCTCGGTTGTTGCCTGTGTTAATGGTACCAGGTATGGTTTTCTTCTTGTTGAACACACCTTAACTACAATTAGAGAGTTGTTATTTACCAGCAAGATGTGAGTGCATTATTGCACCCTTGGGGTTCTTGTGTCGTGCTAGTCATTGTTGTTCATAGAGGTCACAGATGGTGAGAGAGAGAGAGAGAGAGAGAGAGAGAGAGAGAGAGAGAGAGAGAGAGAGAGAACAAAAGTTGAGTGCGTCAAGAAAGGGGAGATGGACCTGGTAGGAGTTGGGGGAGGGAAATAAATATGATCAAAATTAATTATACAAAATTCTCAAAGAACTAAGAAAGAAAGAAAAAAGAGAAACCTTCAAGACAATAACAGGCTCCAGGAACTTAGAAGGGGAAAAAAATCTACAGAAGCTAAGCCACATTTTCTCTGAGCACTGTTAATGAGTCTGTTCCCAGGGTCCAGACACTTGTTTTTCCTTCCCATTTTTCTCCTGTGTTGTGTCTGGAGATTGTGACCTGACTTTGAGAAGTGATGGAGAAAGTCACAGCACCTCTGTCCTCTGCCAGTAGCCAGCCTAGCTCCTAAACTTTCTCCCTGGGCACCTTCTCCAACTAGTATTTCCTGCTGTAAGTGGCCCACGATCAATATCTTTTCCTCGTTCCTCCCCAGGTTCCTTTTCTGGCCTAACTGGGACCTGCTTAACAGGTCTCTCCTGGAGATCTTTCTGGAGCTGTCCACTACCCGCTCAAATGTTTTCTGCCCCATCCCTGCCAGGGCTCAACTATAGCTGGAGAGAACCTGCTAAGCCCTGGCAGTCTTGCAGCCCACTTTTATTATTATTATTATTATTGTTGTTGTTGTTGTTGTTTATTATTATTATTATTATTATTATTATTATTATTATTATTATTTATTACATAGACTCTTATATTATGTAAACTGTTTGGCGTAATGACCCAGGCTTCTAACTATCTAGTTCTTACATCTTAAATTAATCCATTTCTATAAATCTATACCTTGCCACATGGCTCAAGGCTTACCAGTATCTTACATGTTGGTACTCATGGCAGTAGCTGGCAGCGTCTCTTGACTCAGCCTTCCTGTTCCCAGAATTCTCTTCTCTGCTTGTCCCACCTGTACTTGCCAATCAGCATTTAATTTATACAGAGCGATATCCACAGCACTTCCCCTTTTCTTTTTTTCCAAAAAGGAAGGTTTTAACTTTCACATAGTAAAATTACATATAACAAAACAATTATCAAGCAAGAATTACAGTTACAATATCTAGTCTATTTATATTATCTAGTCTATTTGTATTTGGCAAAATTAAAGAAGATATCTTAACTATCCTATATTTGTGAGTCTAAGGTTTCATATCTAACTTATCCTGTAGATGTAACCGTCTTTTTAAATAAGAAACACAGAGCCGATTCAGAGATGAAAGCCGAGTGGTCAGAGCAATAGCTAAGAGCTGAGATTAAAAACCTTACCCTTCACTGCCACTGCTGTCCTACCTCTCCACAAGAGAACTACTTCCTGTGTGTCTGTCCTTTCTTTCTATTTTGCCTTCTCATTGGTTGTAAACCCAACCACATGACCTCCTTGTCACTGCCCATCTGTACAGACCTCCAGGTCTTCTATGGTTGATATTGATATTAAAGGCATGTGTCTCCATACTGGCTGTATCCTTGAACACACAGAGATCCACCTAGCTCTGTCTTCCCAAGTGCTGGGATTAAAGGCATGCACCACCACCGCCTAGTTTCTGCTATGGCTTGCTATTAACTCTGACCCCCAGGCAACTTGATTTATTAACATACAAATAAAATCACATTTAAGTACAATTAAAATATCACCATATTATCCTTTATCATAACTAAGGAAAATTATAACTATCTAGTCTTCAACTACATCAAAGACCTCAGAAGGATATAATATTACCTGAGAAATGGAAGACAGATGCAAGCAACTTTTGGGAGTCTTGTGAGAGTACACAGAGACAGCTGGCAGCCTGGACAGTTATCCAAAGTTCCTTTGTAAAGTTGGGGCATCTGCCTTCAGCCCACAGGTCTAGAGTCTCCCAGTCACTTTTCTTTGTGTCCTGTAGAATGTCTGGCAGTTTCTTCTGCGAAGCAGGAACCTGAAGGACCATTTTGACAATCAAATTTCAGTGGTCACCTTCCTATGAGTCCTGCATGTCCAGTCAATCAAGAAGTCCAGGCAAGAACAGTTTTTTGCCCAAATGGCTATTTTTGCCAAGAAGAAGATAAACTCCATATAGAGTGTCTTCAATGTCCATCCTCCTCTCTGAAGTAAATCAGTGCTGCCAAGAGCAGACATGTCTCATTGTCTAGAAAGTCTACATTTTTTAAAACATTTTAAATGCTGTAGCTAGATTTTTCCTGCTTTGCCCACAGTCAGGACAAGTCTTTGTCACCCGCCAGTCCCACAACCACTCAGACCCAACCAAGTAAACACAAAGACCTATATTGCTTACAAACTGTATGGCCATGGCAGGCTTCTTGCTAACTGTTCTTATATCTTAAATTAATCAATTTCCATAAATCTATACCTTGCCATGTGGCTTGTGGCTTACTGGCATCTTCACATGCTGCTTGTCATGGTGGCAGCTGGCAGTTTCTCTGCCTCAGCCTTCTGCTTCCCAGAATTCTCCTCTCTCCTTGTCCCACCTACTTCCTGCCTGGCCACTGGCCAATCAGTGTTTTATTTATTGACCAATCAGAGCAATTTGACATACAGACCATCCCACAGCACTTCTCCTTTTCTTTTTTTAAAAAGGAAGTTTTTAACTTTTACACATCTCCAAAGCCAGCTTGGTATATTTGGGAATTTGGGCATAGTTTCTCTTACTACTTCCTGCTGGAGGGGGGCGCTGTATCTTATGGGGACACAAAGAAAATTTAAGGATCATGGAGTAGTCTGTGAGGCTGTATCGTCTGAGCCAGTTGCCTTGAAATGATTCTGATGTTGGATCATCTGGGCCATGGTGTCATTGGAGACCTTTCAGGGGGTCTTGGCTGGTCAAACCTGATGTATCTTAATCTGGAACAAATCCATAGCCTCTGGCTTTCTGTAGAAACAAAAGCAGAGCCTCTTTTCCAAAGCAACATATCCTTACATCCAAATTTTGAAGTTAAGTTACCTTTAAAATACACATTTTGGCATAACTCAACAGCTTTTGCAATCAAATGTTTTTCTTCAGTTATGAATATCAAAGAGAGCATAATCCAGATTCTCTGTGTGGTAGCCATCTTTATGTGGTTTATTTTTTATATTACCTTGAGCCTATTGCTTTAAACTGCACCATTCTAAGACTGAAACAGCTCTGTGGCTGCTGGCTCCGCCCACTTCAGCTTCCCAACATGGCAGTGGTACGTTTTCCGCCAGCTCTGGGAGCCATCAACTCTCAGAAATAGTGGGTCTGTGCTTCTATCAAAGCAGCGTGGAGCCCAGAAACCTTTTTTTTTTTATTTTTAAATTATAGTAAAGACTAAATCTACCACCCAGCTTAATGTGCCGCTGGCAGACGCCTCATTTCCGCCATACTGTTGGTCAAACGCAAATGCCAGGAACCCACCAGTGTTCAAACCTGCGTTTTGCGGCGTCTAGCTGCCCTTATGAGACAAGAAGCAGGAACCTGGTTTTGGCTCTGTTTAGAATTGGTTATTAAATATTCTCAGGTTTAAGGTGGAAACTCGAGCTGTTGGGCGCCATTTGTTGCTGGAGGGCTTCTCGACAGGTTCCCCAAGCCCCACAGTCCCACAATCCACTTATAAAATAATCACTCAGAGCCGGGCGGTGGTGGCGCAAGCCTTTAATCCCAGTACTTGGGAGGCAGAGGCAGGCGGATCTCTGGGAGTTTGAGGCCAGCCTGGGCTACCAAGTGAGTTCCAGGAAAGGCGCAAAGCTACACAGAGAAACCCTGTCTCAAAAAAAAAAAAATCACTCATATGCTTATATTACTTATAAACTGTATAGCCATGGCAGGCTTCTTGCTAACTGTTCTTATATCTTAAATTAACCCGTTTTTATAAATCTATACCTTGCAATGTGGCTGGTGGCTTACCGGCATCTTTACATGCTGCTTGTCCTGGTGGTGGCTTCAGTGTCTCTCCTCCTTCTTCCTGTTTCCCCAATTCTCCTCTCTCTTTGTCCCACCTATACTTCCTGCCTGGTCACTGGCCATCAGTGTATTATTTATATAGAGTGATATCCACAGCAAAATGCCATATTCTGTAGGTCTTTGAAAATACTTTGTTGAAGTATTTTAAGATTACCTATCTATCGGAAATATATCTATGTATACCTAGAAAACTTAACATGACTGTAAGTTTGACTATCATAGAAGACTAATAGTTCCATTACAATGTAAATGAGTTGTATAAACATAATACCTTAAACAAGAGTAAAAATACATGTACAGTATAACAAAGTTAACTTTAAATTTGTATCAATAAACTAAAATCCATAGCAAAGTAAAACATTTTTAACAAGTTGCTCTTTAAAAGTAGGTTCATTAATCTACCCTTTCATCCTATCATATCTATATTATATCCCATTTTTTTCTTTAGAAAGAGATTGCATTTATAATCAACCTGTTTTAAATAAAAATATTGGTTCTTCTCTGTCCCACACCAGAGGGCTCTTCTGATTTGGGACACAATAATCTCTTAACCTTTTATTTTAGCAATATGCCTGGGTTTAGAGAAGGAGTGAGCCAATTCCATCTCCAAAGTCAGCTTAGTACTTTTGGAAATTTGGGCATAGCTTCTCTTACTACTTCCTGCTGGATAGGGGCACTGTATCTTATGGGGACACAAAGAAAATTTTAGGCTTATGGGGTAGTCCATGAGGCTGTATTGTCTGAGCCAGTTGTCTTGAAACCATTCTGGATGTTGGATCATCTGGGTCATGGTGTCATTGAAGACCTTTCTGGAGGGTCTTGGCTGGTCAAACCTGATGTGTCTTAATCTGAAACAAATCCAGAGCCTCTGGCTTTCTGTGGAAACAAAAGCAGAGCCTCCTTTCCAAAGAAACATATCCTTACATCCAAATTTTGAAGTCAAGATATCTTTAAAATATACATATTGGCTTAATTCAACAGCTTTTACAATTAAATGTTTTTCTGCAGTTAAGAATCCCAAAGACAACACAATCCAGATTCTCTGTATGATATCCATCTTTATGTGGCTTACTTTTTATACTACCTTTGCTGTCTCTTTAAAGACTTTATTTTTAAAAACTATGTATTTTTATATAACAACTATATATATAACTATATATATATATAACTATATATATATATATTCCTTTTTCTCTCTCTTCCAAGCCTATGTACATTTTTACACACATTGTAAACTATTTTATCTGGATCTGCCTTATTGTGAATCTATTGCTTTAAACTGCAGTATTTCAAAGACTGAAACAGTGCTGTGGCTGCTGGCTCTGCCCACCTCAGCTTCCCAAAATGGTGGTGGTACAGTTTACTGCCAGTTCTGGGTCTGGAGCCATGTGTACCATCAACTATCAGAAGCAGTTCTACCAAATCAGCATGTAGCCCAGAAACCTTTTTTTTTTTTAACTAGCAAAGGCTAAATCCACCACACAGCAGCATCGTAATGTGCAGCTTGGAGATGCTTCCTTCCCACCATACTGCCGGTCAAGCTCGCACGCCATGAACCCGCCATAGTAGCTCAAACCCACAGGCTGCCGCTAACTTGAGAGAGCTAACTAGGAAGCTGTTTTTAGCTCTGTTTTACAATCTTGTTTCTCAGGTTTTAGGTGGAAACTCTTGCCCCATGTTGGGTGCCATTTGTAGCTGGAGACTTTCTCTCCAGCTCCCGCCAAGCCCTGGCAGTCCCATAGCCCACTTATAAAATAAACACACAGACGCTTTTATTATTTAAACTGTTGGGCCTAATGGCTCAGGCTTCTAGCTAGCTGTTCTTATATCTTAAATTAACCCATTCTATAAATCTATACCTTGTCACATGGCTGGTGGCTTACCAGTATCTTACATGTTGGTACTCATGGCTGCGGCTGGCAGCGTCTCTTGACTCAGCCTTCCTGTTCCCAGAATTCTCTTCTCTGCTTGTCCCGCCTATACTTCCTGCCTAGCTACTGGCCAGTCAGCATTTTATTTATGCAGAGTGATATCCACAGCACTCAACCAAAACTGTGAAGTCCAGTGTAGCTAGAGTTTTCTTGGTCCTGCCTGTCCCACGGTCAGGACAAATCTCACTCACCTGCCAGTTCTGTAGCTGTTCAGACCCAACCAAGTAAATACACATAGACTTAATATTGTTTACAAACTGTATGGCCATGGCAAGTTTTTTGTTATCCAGTTCTTATATCTTAAATTAACCCATTTCTATTCATCTATAAGTTGCCATGTGGCTCGTGGCTTACCAGTACCTTACATCTCTCTTTCCATGATGACAGCTGGCAGCATCTCTCTGCCTCAGCCTTCCACTTGCTAGAATTCTCTTCTCTGTTTGTCCTGCCTATACTTTTTGCCTGGCTACTGGCAAATCAGCATTTTATTTATACAGAGCAACATCCACAGCAGTCCAGGGTCTCCTCTGACTGTCTCCCTGAAGTATGTTTTGAACCTCCAAGGAGGTGACATTGTTCTGGTCTCGAGGCTGTGATGTCAGTTGTGACTATGTATTGGAAGAGTTCCTATTTCTTCTGTGGCTTTATGCTTCATGAGAAACATGGGTTCTTTTCTCATCCTGTGGAATGTCTATAGGATATAGAGGTCATCAAGGGTGATCTTAACAGCACTACCTGGAGCTCCCTTTGTGCCACATTGACCCTGATTTTTCCCAGTCTCTATGGCAGACATCTCTTATTGAAGGTCTAAAAAGCACCCTTTATGTAGGAACCATGTATTTGAGAGGACAAGCTCCAAGGTCTGTCCCTGCCAATCTAGGCATAGGCAATGTTGGCACCCAGAACTTCCTGGGCAATTCCTCTGCCATCCTGAGGACTCGGGTGTCCTGGTGCTGGTTTGGAGAATTGTCTGCTTCAGTTCCATCACTGAGGGGAGGATCCACTTCATCTGTGGGGAAGGGTAGGTAAGGTTGACCTTTCCCACCTCCAGTCACCTCCAGTCATGTGGTGATCCAGGGACACCAGAACCATTGCCATGCCCTTCCAGCAATGTGAGTGAGCCAGGAACAACTCCTACCCATAGGCCTCTGTTTCCATTACTGTGAAGAGACACCATGACCATGGCAACTTATAAAATGGAAATCACTGAATCATTGGAGCTTGCTCCCAGATTCAGAGGTTTAGTCCATTATCAGTATGGTGGGAAGCATGGCAGCACACAGGCAGACATGGTGCTGGAGAGGAGCTGAGAATTCTACATCTGGATCAGCAGGCAGCAGGAAGACAGCAACGCTGGGCCTGGATTAGACATCTGAAACCCCAGAGCTCACCCCCAGTGACACACTTCCTCCAACAAGACCACACCCACCCCAACAAGACCACACCTACCCCAACAAGGCCACACCTACCCCAAAAAGGCCACACTTCCTCCAACAAGACCACACCCACCCCAACAAGGCCACACCTACCCCAACAAGACCACACCTACCCCAAAAAGGCCACACCTACCCCAACAAGGCCACATCTCCTAATGCCACTCTTTAAGCATTCAAATATATAAGCCTGTTGGGGGCATTCTTATTTAAACCACCACATTCCACTCCCTGGCCCCCATAAGTTTGAACCATATCATAATTCAAAAATGCATTCAGTCAAACTTCAAAAGTCCTGTAGCCTATAACAGTCTCAACACACTTTAAAAGGCCCAAGTTCAAAGTCTCTTCTGAGACTGATGGCAATCTCCTAACTGTAACCCCTGTAAAATCAAATGAGAAAGCAGATCACATGTAATGACACAGGATATATATTACCATTCCAAATGGGAGGAAATTCCACAATTTCTTTCTTATATTCTTAACTCTAAAGCCAGAACCACATGGCCAAAGATGCCAAGTTCTTCTTCTTGCTTGGGCTGGAGTTTAGTTCCTTCATTCAAATATATTTTCACCAGTGTTCTGTTTTTGATGGTTTCGCTGCCTAAGCTTGACTGCCTTGGAGCTTACTCTGTAGACTAGGGTGGCCTCAAACTCAGAGATCCCGCCTCTGCCTCTTGAGTGCTGGCGTTAAAGGTGTGTGCCACCATGCCTGGCTCTAAACTTTTCTTTAATTCCCTTCGACAATTAGAATCTTCGCTGGGTGGGGTCCTGTCCTTAGACCACCTCCTCCTTAATTCCATTTAGCCTCAGGCTTTAATCTATTTATCTACTTGAACACAGGATTTAGCTAGATCACACCTCCTAATGTTCCTTTTCTCCTCAAACTGCACATTTTATATTTTCCTTGCTCAGCTTGTTCCTCTTCATTATCGATTTGCATAAGAGTGACCGCTAATAACCAAGTAACACAGCCAATGTCAGGCTGTTTTGACATCTCCTCTGCCAATGCCATTAATCCAAAACTCTTCATTTAGCCCCAGGTAGACTTTTTGGACAAAGGCAGAAAACAGCCACATTTTTTACTAAAATATCACAAGAACAATATTTAGGAAACTTACAAATACTCATCTCTGAAACCACTGGAGCCAGGCCATCATAATTTTCATTGTTAAAAATAATAATAATAATAATAATTTTCATTGTTCTCAGCATCACTGTCTTCTCTGCTCCTTATAAATACCTATTTATTAATAAATAAATTGGCCCATTAAATACCACTTAAGCATTGAACTTCTTTCCTAATTCCAAGTCCCAAAAATCCACATGCTGTGAAGAAGCATGGTCAGATCTGTCACAGCAATACCGGACTCCTGGTACAATTTCTGCCTTGGTCACTGTTCTATTGCTGTGAAGAGACACCATGGCCATGGCAACTATTATAAAATGGAAAACATTTCATTGGGGCTTGATCACAGATTCAGAGGTTTAGTCCCTCATCATCGTGGCAGAAACTGTGGTGGCTCACAGGCAGACATGGGGCTGGAGAGGAGCAGAGAGCTCTACATCGGGGTTGGCAGGCAGCAGGAAGAGAGCGACACTGGGCCCGGCTTGAGCATCTGAAACCCCAAAGCCCACCCCCCAGTGACACATTTCCTCCAACAAGGCCACACCCACCCCAACAAGGCCACACATCCTAGTACCATTCTCTGAGCATTCAAATATATGAGCCTATGGGGGCCATTCTTACTCAGTCCACCACAGGGAGCCAGGGACTGCCACCTCTAGCCATATGGGAACCTGGAGGATGCTGTGGAGGAGAAAAGAAGATAGAGTGGAGGATAGGGTTGGGAAGAGCCAAGGAACATGGAGCATCAGGCAAGCACTGAGTGAACAGAGTGGGGACAACTTGGTGGAAAGCATAGAAACAAAATCAGGGGAGAATGGCCAGTGTGGGACAGGCTTGGTGCAGTGGTTTGAATAAGCATGGCCCACACGGGCTCACGTGTTTTAATGCTTAGTCACCAGGGAGTGGCGCAATTTTAAAGAAACGATTAGGAACATGGCCTTGTTAGAGGGAGTGTGCCACTGGAGACAGGCTTTGAGGTTTCAAAAGCTCAAGCCAAGCCCAGAATAGCTCTCTCTCTCTCTCTCTCTCTCTCTCTCTCTCTCTCTCTCTCTCTCTCTCTCTCTCTCCATATGAATCAGAACATAGCGCTCAGCTCCTGCTCCAGCACCTGCCTGCCTGCCGCCATGCTCCCTGCCATGATGATAATGGACTAAGCCTCTGAAACTATAAAAAGTACCAATTACATGCTTTCTTTCACATGAGTTCCCTTGGTCATGGTGCCTCTTCACAGCAGTAGAATAGTAACTAAGACAGGTGGGTAGTATGGAGACAATGTAGGGGATCTGGGTAAATTGTAGGCATAGCGTAAAAAAGGCATGAGAGTATAGAAAACAGCATGGGAAGGTACTGGAGAAATCATGGGACATAAAGGCATACCAGGCAGGTACCATATGACACTCTCAGGGCTAGCCTAGGACACTATGAGGAAACTATAGGGATAGTATGGGGAAACATGGCCAGTGTGGAGACAGAATGGTAACAACCTGGAAGATCTGTATGGACAGTGTGTAGACAGCTTGGGGACAGTATGGACATTGTGGGGACAGTGGGGGGAGACTGAGGCCATGGTATTTCCAACTGTGAAGAGTGTGACAGTGGCACTGTAGCACACGCTGAGCAGGAAGAGGCTGATGAAGATGGTGATGGTCGTCCAGAGCCCGGCCTGCTTCCCATCCTGGGCCTCAGCACAGTTGTCGCCCAGTTCCAGCTCTGCACAGAAAAGGAGAAGCCAGTGTTTGCAGTAACAAGGTAGGGCTAGGGTGATATTCTGTGTGGCAGAGTAGGTCTTTGAGGAGGCAAGCGAGGTAGGAACAGCTAGGGTGAACAAGCAGACCCCTCTTTGAAGCCAAGTCTGCCTTCTGCCCTCCCTGGGCCAGCAGTCTCAGTTCCCAAAGTTGCTCCATCTCTGTCCCTGGGCTCAGCCAGACATGCAGGGCCTGGTGGTGATCTGGACTGTGAAGAAACCCTCCTTGTATGCCCACCCCCTCAGTACTGAAGCTGACTAGGCTGAAACAGAGCCTGTGACCCTTGAGGACAGTGGCTATGAAGCCCTCCTGACCTACTACTGTCTGTCCCCTGGTGACCAAGCCTAGAGAGTCAGGGTGATGGCAGAGCCTGGTGATGCTTGGACTTCAGAAAGGGTCCACAGTGGGAAGTGAGCCAGACAACTTGCTATGAAGGATCAGTGATCGTATGGAGTGGGAACGCAGGCCTGAGGGTCCCCTCTAGGTCTATTTGTGTTATTGGCAGGCTGGGGTGGAAACTCTTAGAAGATGACAGTTGTGTCTGTCTCAGATGACCCACATGTGGATGTTGAGTAAGATTCTGTGAGTGGACCTGGTATTGAACACGGTGTCCGTAGACCAGCTGCTATGTATTCATTGTACACACAGGTGTGTACAGGTGCTGCATATACTGGGTGATGCTCAGGTAGCTGGTTCACATGGATGTGGCCTGAGTGTAGACTAGGCAGTCTTATTAAATAAAAGACATAGAGCCAAATATAGGAGTGAAAGACTTAGAGATCAGAGAAGCCACCAACCAACCCTAACTCACCAACTCTGCAGCTGCCAAATGTGTGTTACTTCCTGTCTTACCCATGCCTTGTTGCCTTGCTGTCCTGCCCTATCACTGGCTCTTAGCCCAGCTACCTCACATTCTTGTCACTGCCTGTCTGTACAGACCTCCAGGTCTCTATGGTTGGTACTGGAATTAAAGGCGTGTATCACCATGCCTGGCTCTGTTCCCTAGTATGGCCTTGAACACACACACACACACACACACACACACACACACACACACACACACACTGCTGTGGATATTGCTCTGTATAAATAAAACACTGATTGGCCAGTAGCCAAATAGGAAGTATAGGCGGGACAAGGAGAGAGAAGAATTCTGGGAAGTGGAAGGTTGAGAGAGGGAGACACTACCAGCCACTGCCATGACAAGCATCATGTGAAGAGGCCCATAAGCCACGAGCCACGTGGCAAGGTATAAATTTATAAAAACGGGTTAATTTAAGATCTAGGAACAGTTAACAAGAAGCCTGAGCCATTAGGCCAAACAGTTTAAATAATGTAAGTGTCTGTGTGTTTATTTTATAAGTGGGCTGTTGGACTGCCAGGGCTTTGAGGGGCCCAGAGAGAAAACTCTCCAACTACAAGAGACCCTGCCTAATAAGTGATCAGATTAAGGGCATGTGCTACCACTGCCTGACTTCTATGTTTACTCAAAATGGCTTGCTATTTCCTCTGATCTCCAGGCAAACTTTATTTGTTAACATACAAATAAAATATCACCACACCTGAGCATCCATGTGAGTATCCAGACTGTGGTACTGCTCTCCCCAGGGCTACATCTGTGTCGTGTGCACTTCCATGTCATCTCTGTATCAGCTAAACTGGACTCTTGGGTCACTCACATCCACCACCGCACGTGTGCTTGATGGTCAGTAAGATCATGAGCATATCCACCGGCTTTGTTGTGGGAAGAAGAAGACAATTAGTCCACCTAGGATTTCAGGAGCTGGTCAGGAGAGATGAGTCAGGACCTGGGCCAGCTCCAGTGTAGCGACGCATGGAATTCTCATCATTCTCCTGGGGCTGGAGAGCAAGGCATAGTAACTCATCGGAACACTTAGGACACTTGTGAGTACTCCGCCCAGAGCTTCTGGGCGCTGCAGGGAGAAAGCTTAGCATTACCGGTGTATGAAGAAAAGGCACCAAGCTCAGGAGAGAAGAGTTTGGCCCTGGCATGGGCTCAGATTAGACCCTCTCCTGGATATTACCCTTGGTAAGTCAAGACCTCCTGTCCACCTCTGTGTGTCCAAGGCACAGAACACGAGTGTTTGGCCCAGAGTGTCGCTCCTCAAGCAGGAGGAGCACAAGCTCCATGAGAGAGAAAAGGGAGTCCTTGCTTCCCTCGGCTTAGTATTCTTCTGGAACTGAGAAGACGACCCCAGCATCACGTCCAGGGAACCCTTGTTTCTCCTGACTGTGCTCTCACTCACTTTCTTGTCCACCTTGATCTGCTAGCTGGATGGACTACACTGCAGGTGATGGTCTGGCTGGGCTAGAGGAGGAGGCAGAGAGGTCATTGTGCTTGCAGGTAATCCCAGGGTAAAATGGGAGTGTTAAACGTGCAGGGATGCCTCTTCATAGGGAGAGATTGTATAAGTTTTTTCCACCCAGAAGGCTGGGAGTGGAGGTGGTAAATAGCCTAGTGACCTTTGTGCTGTCCGTATGACTGAGACCACAGCAGATCCCTACCCCGGGTCCTTAAGATGTCACATGTTCTTAGTCTATAAAAGCCATCTTTGTGGAAGGTGTCACTTGTACTTTACAAAGACTTTCAATGCAGGCATGCCTTAAGCTTTGTTATGCACATGGGACTGAGTTAATTATCACCAGGAAACTTTTTTCCAAATTATGCTATACTTAAATATGACTAAAATAAACTGCCCTGGGTTAGACCCTCGAAGTTTAAATCAGCATTGGCTACTGAGTTGTGTTGAACTGCACTTCCTTCTTACCTCACACACATTGACATTCCGCTGGCTGTGGTGTTTGCAGAGACCCCCACACCGAATGCTGGTGGGCACATTCACTGAGCTGTTGAAGGAGTAGAGCCCAGACTTTAGGACAGATGAAAAGGTCACTAGACATAGCTAGAGCTCCAGGGCACAGTCACTGACCAGGCGGCCAAGGGTCACTGTAGACCCAAATGTGTCCCCACAGCTAGGGCTCAAGTATAAGACAGATGCTGCCATAGTACTTGACACAAGAGAAGGAGAGTGTGTAATCATGCTGCCAGACATGACTGAGCACATGCACTTGGAAACTCTCAGTCCTCAGCTTTCTCGGGGCCCTAGCCTTCTGTAAATCTCAAGCAGGGTCCAGAACTGGGCTCATAGGTATTACATGCGCATCTGATGAGCTCTACGTGCTTCATCTTCATCTTTTTAACCTGCGGATCACCAGGCTAGGCCAACTCTGTGGCAATCTGAGCTCATCCCATTCGCAGTCCACATCCAGAAAGTTGCTGCACCAGCTGCCCAGGAAGGCTCTCTATCTACCACTCTGATGCCTTTTCCTCCTGTGCTTCATGGTTACAGAGATGGTCCATGTCAGTGTTCAATGACCAACCACAGCCAGCTCAGCTCAGGGGCCTCCAGACCCTTCCCCATTTCTGCCTGCCCTTGCTCTTTCTATTTCTTAGGTGGCTTGTCTCACTCTGGCCGATTAGTCCCTTACTTGACTAGTAGCACTTGTTCTCAGGTCCCCTAAGCTCTCAACAATCCCAATGCCCCAGCCCTGGCTTTGTCCTGAAAGCTGTGTCTTCTCAAGTTGGCACTGAGACAACCAGCACCCTCTCTAGTGTACGGACCCACATCCTGCCCTGATACGGCCCACCAGGAGCCTCCTTCTCAGCCCATGCCCCAGCCTAGCCACCCCAAGCTCCTAAATTTGTGTTCTAGGTCTCAGCCTTGGAACTCAGAACTCTCAGATCTTCTTCGGCTTCCTGAGGTTCACCTCAGCATCCTATGCTACAGTTTTCCAGCATGGGAGGCCCTGACCTGTCCTCTCCTCCCAGGCCAAGACCTGTTTCTTGTTCTCTGCAGAGCATCTTCCTGGTGAGGTCTTCCTAACCTCCTGGCTCCCCGCCTTTTCCTTACCCTTCATGACACCTCTGCCTTCTTTCCCCCTACATGATGTCAGTGTCACTGAGCCCAGAGAAACACCCTACCCTACCAGCCCCAGGCCTTGAGGATGGGTGGACCCTCACCCTCGCAGAGGCTAGCCAGGCCCTTGGCCCCTCAGACCCTGCTCCACTCCTAGGCACTACTGGCCTCCCTCTCCCCCTTCCTGCACCCACCCTCCCCCAAACCCTGAATGAGCTCCTTCCTCCACTCTGTGGGATCCACTGCCCTGTGCATCTCACTGTTACGGCAGGTTTCATCCCCCGGTTCTACATCCTCATGAGTGAGCCCCTGGCATCAGCGCTGGAACCCCTGTTCACAGCTGCAATCCATCAGGTTCCCATGGCAATGCCAGTGTTAGGAACCTTGTGCACCAGGAGACCAGGTCCCCTCTTAATTTTCCGGAGGGCTCCTCCTGAGTCCCAGCATGGCTTCTCTCTGTAGCCAAGATTTCACCTTCTTGAAAACTCAGCCAGAGCCCGGAGCCTCTTCCTTTTGCCATTCAGTTTGTACTCCATGCTCTGTCACAGCCCTTAGTCTCTTCCCTGTGCCTCAGGCTTATCTGGGTTTTCTTGAGATAGCCCTAGCCAGAGATGGGGACAAGGAGATATGGTCACCAAGATTGGTCTTAGGTCAGGCCTGAATGAGAGGCCCAGGTACTCTCCAGGAAAACTTCTCCAGTGAGGTGGTCAGGAAGGGGTGGGCATAATCACTCAGCCTCAACCAGCCCAGAGACCCCTGAAAGCCCAGGTGCACAGAGTCTCAAGGGTACCGCTTCACCCACCCCCACACATCCACATGAAGCAATCTCAGTCAGGTTGGACTCTCCCACGCCCCCTGACACAGAAACCCCCAGAATAAAGGGGAACTTCAGGAAATGCCTTCAGCCACCCACTGTCGATCCTGTTCTTAGTCATGCATGGGGAGGAAGTGGGGTGGCATTCGCATCTCTGGGACCAGGGCTGTGACTCTGGGAAAGACAAGAGAAAGCCAGGACCAAAACAAGAAGAGAAGCAGTTGCTTTCAAGGCTTCTATAGGTGTGGGTTCATCAGGGAAAGGAGCTATGAAGGGAGAGGACCAGAGACTGGGGGCATCCGTGGCCCTTCTGGGTCTTTGAGTCATCGTATCACAGGAGACTGGGGAGCAGTTGACAGACTGCTGACAGAAGAAGCCTGTGTGCTGAAGAGGAAGGCTCCTGCCTGCAGCTGGTGTCAACCAAGCAGACTCTGGGAGCCCATGGACAGAAGCACAAGCAACTAGAGCTGTGCACACCCACAGAGGGACCAGCCCGCGGAAGCCTCAAAGAGGAGATAGGATATGGCAGAAAGCCTGAGGGATGGGTGTGGCCTGGACTACAGGTTGATAGAGCCCAGACAGCTGAGCCAGCGAGACAAGAAGAGCCAACGGGGCGACAATGTTGATGCAGAGGCCTGTGGTAAGTAAAAAAAAAAACGAGAGTGGGGAGCGTAACATCCAGGAGCTCATCTGGGAATGCCTGTAAGCCTACTGGGAAAAGATGAGAGCCAAAGCAGGTACTCTGGGGTTCAAGGAGTAATCCCAGCATCCAAGAGAATCACCAGAAATAAAGCCAAACCTTAACTGAAAGAAGGAAAGACAAGATAGAGAGAAGCCCAAGGAGCTCAAAGGACCAGGCAGGACAGCTTCAGGTGAGCTGTGGAGAACAGAGTGCTGGAGGAGGCAGAGCAAGCCCAGAGATCAGGGAACCAGCAGAGCTGCTACGTGGGGCTCTGGTGGGTAGGAGTCTGGCTGGATAGAGAAACCCCAGAAACTCAGGGAACCGGCTTAACAGCTGTCGTGGGGCTGAGGAGTATGCAAGCATGGGTCACGGAGCTGAACTGCACAGAGAAACAAAGATAAATGGGAATACTCAGGGCTGGGTAGATAGGAGGGTTAGGGGGTCAGGTCATCCCCAGGAGCACAGGAAGCCAAGCTTGGCAGATAAAGGTAACCTGGGCAAGGCAGGAGTGTTGGGGACCAAGTTGAGCAGTTGCAAAAGATTTGGAGCAAGTGGGAATTAGAAATGGGGACACAGGCTGACCAGTACTTGGCAACTGGGGCTCATAGAAGAGCTGGGGTCCAGGGCATTCCAGGAAGCTCAGTGGATCATGCTGAGGTACACAAAGTAATTAGGGAAAACAGTGTTGGGAACTCAGTTCATCTCCCAGGACCTTAGGGAACCAGGCTGAGTAGCAAAGGGGAGCTGAGGCCCATGACAGAGCTAGGAGGAGATACAGGGAAGTCCGAGGATTCTGGAGATCAGTTCTATCAGCTACAGAGGAGAGGAACAGGTAAGAGTGGTGGACCAGGCTGAGCAGCACAGGGCAGCTGCAGGGTGTTGGGCACACTGCGGGTAGCTGGGTAACTACAGGAATTCAGGACCAAGACAGAACACATGAAGATGGCCTGGGGATAGGTGGGAATGCTGGGTACCTAGGGTCGCCCCAAGAGTTTAGGGAACCAGACTGAGCAGCTACAGGGCTGATCTGATGCCCACAATAGAGACACCTAAGAGCTCAGAGCTCAGGTCAGACTCCCTTCTGAGCTAAGAACAGCACAGAGGAAGGACGAGAGGCAGGAATTACCAAGTCATCCTCTGGAGCCCATTGGAGTAGCCAGGTCTGTGGGCAGCAAGTGACAGAGGTCTGATCAGACACCATCCCAGGACAAGCATTACAGGGAGTGAAGCAGGCAGAAGTGGTAGGGATCGTCTGAGAAGCTCAGGGAAGCCAGAGTGCATGGAGAATCTGGAGAGTCCGGGAGGCCTGAAGAGTTCAGAAAACAAGAAGACTACACACCTACAACAGAGATAAGGCAGGTGAGGGTGAGAATGGGCTGAGAAGCTACAGTGGAGTCAGAATGGATAGGAAGTGAATAGTTACAAGGAAAGTGGAGCAGATCAGAGTGTGGGGATCTAGGCAGAGCAGCTAGAGAGGATCTGGGGTGGGGGACCACATTAAGCTAACACAGGCGAGCTGGAGCCAGTGAGCATGGGGGATCCTGGCTAAGCAGACACAGGGGAGCTGGGATAGGTAGTAGTGAAGGACTCTAGGCTTGGAAGTTGCTGGGAATCCTAGCTGGTGGGAGTGTGGGGACCTGGCTGAACAATTTCCAGGGATCTGGAGCTGAGAGGTGATAAGGTACCAAGCTGAGCAGCTACAGGGGAGCTGAGGCAGCAGGATGTGCAGGGATCCAGGCTGAGCAGCTACAGGGGAGCTGAGGCAGGAGGATGTGCAGGGATCCAGGCTGAGCAGCTACAGGGGAGCTGAGGCAGGAGGATGTGCAGGGATCCAGGGGAGCTGAAGCAGCAGGATGTGCAGGGAGCCAGGCTAAGCAGCTACAGTAGAGCTGAGGCAGGAGGATGTGCAAGGATCCAAGCTAAACAGCCACAGTAGGGCTAAGACAAGAGGATGTGCAGGGATCCAGGGGAGCTGAAGCAGAAGGATGTGCAGGGATCCAGGGGAGCTGAGACAGGAGGATGTGCAGGGATCCAGGGGAGCTGGGGTAGCAGGATGTGCAGGGATACAGGGGAGCTGGGGTAGCAGGATGTGCAGGGATCCAGGGGAGCTGAGGCAGGACGATGTGCAGGGATCCAGGGGAGCTGGGGTAGCAGGATGTGCAGGGATCCAGGAGAGCTGGGGTAGCAGGATGTGCAGGGATCCAGGGGAGCTGGGGTAGCAGGATGTGCAGGGATCCAGGGGAGCTGGGGTAGCAGGATGTGCAGGGATCCAGGAGAGCTGGGTTAGCAGGATGTGCAGGGATCCAGGGGAGCTGGGGTAGCAGGATGTGTAGGGATCCAGGAGAGCTGAGGCAGGAAGATGTGCAGGGAGCCAGGCTGAGCAGCTACAGGGGAGCTGAGGCAGCAGGATGTGCAGGGAGCCAGGCTGAGCAGCTACAGGGGAGCTGAGGCAGCAGGATGTGTAGGGATCCAAGCAGAGCAGCTACAGTAGAGCTGAGGCAGGAGGATGTGCAGGGATCCAGGGGAGCTGAGGCAGGAGGATGTGCAGGGTTCCAGGGGAGCTGAAGCAGGAGGATGTGCAGGGAGCCAGGCCAAGCAGCTACAGGTGAGCTGAGGCAGGAGGATGTGCAGGGATCCAGGCTGAGCAGCTACAGGGGAGCTGAGGCAGGAGGATGTGCAGGGATCCAGGGGAGCTGAAGCAGCAGGATGTGCAGGGATCCAGGGGAGCTGGGGCAGGAGGATGTGCAGGGTTCCAGGGGAGCTGAAGCAGGAGGATGTGCAGGGAGCCAGGCCAAGTAGATACAGGTGAGCTGAGGCAGGAGGATGTTCAGGGACATAGGCAGAGCAGCTACAGGGAAACTGAGATCAGTGGTACTGAAATCTTCCAGGCTGAGCAGCTACAGGGCATCTGAGATAGGTGGGAGTGTAGGGTTACAGTATGAGCAACTACAGGGAAACTGAGGAAGGCCCGAGTATGGGAAACCTGACTGGGCAGCTACAGGAGAGCCAGGGCAGGTGAGAGTGCTGAAGGGTCAGAGAAGCCTGGCAGCATAGCAAATAGGAAACCAGACTGAGTGCCTACAGCAAAGCTAAGGCTGGTGAGGGTGTAGGGAATGGACTGAGCAGGTTCTGGGGAGCTGGGGCAGGTGAGGGTGTGGGGAATGGACTGAGCAGGTTCTGGGGAGCTGGGGCGGGTGAGGGTGTGGGGAATGGACTGAGCAGGTTCTGGGGAGCTGGGGTGGGTGAGGGTGTAGGGAATGGACTGAGCAGGTTCTGGGGAGCTGAGGTGCATGAGGGTGTGGGGAATGGACTGAGCAGGTCCTGGGGAGCTAGGGTGGGTGAGGGTGTGGAGAATGGACTGTGCAGGTTCTGGGGAGCTGGGGCAGGTGAGGGTGTGGGGAATGGACTGAGCAGGTTCTGGGGAGCTGGGGTGCATGAGGGTGTGGGGAATGGACTGAGCAGGTCCTGGGGAGCTGGGGCAGGTGAGGGTGTGGGGAATGCACTGAGCAGGTCCTGGGGAGCTGGGGTGGGTGAGGGTGTGGGGAATGGACTGAGCAGGTTCTGGGGAGCTGGGGCAAGTGAGGGTGTGGGGAATGGACTGAGCAGGTTCTGGGGAGCTGGGGTGGGTGAGGGTGTAGGGAATGGACTGAGCAGGTTCTGGGGAGCTGAGGTGCATGAGGGTGTGGGGAATGGACTGAGCAAGAACTGGAAGCTGGGGCAGGTGAGGTTGTTGGGAATGGACTAAGCAGGTCCTGGGGAGCTGGGGTGGGTGAGGGTGTGGGGAATGGACTGAGCAGGTTCTGGGGAGCTGGGGCGGGCGAGGGTGTGGGGAATGGACTGAGCAGGTCCTGGGGAGCTGGGGCAGGTGAGGGTGTGGAGAATGGACTGAGCAGGTTCTGGGGAGCTGGGGCAGGTGAGGGTGTGGAGAATGGACTGAGCAGGTTCTGGGGAGCTGGGGTGCATGAGGGTGTGGGGAATGCACTGAGCAAGAACTGGGAGCTGGGGTGGGTGAGCGTGTGGGGAATGAACTGAGCAGGTACTGGAGAGCTGGGGCAGGTGAGGTTTTGGGGAATGGACTGAGAAGGTACTGGGGAGCTGGGGTAGGTGAGGGTGTGGGGAATGCACTGAGCAAGAACTGGGAGCTGGGGTGCATGAGGGTGTGGGGAATGGACTGAGCAGGTTCTGGGGAGCTGGGGCAAGTGAGGGTGTGGGGAATGAACTGAGCAGGTACTGGGGAGCTAGGGTGGGCGAGGGTGTGGGGAATGGACTGTGCAGGTTCTGGGGAGCTGGGGCGGGTGAGGGTGTGGAAAATGGACTGAGCAGATACTGGGGAGCTGGGGCAGGTGAGGTTGTTGGGAATGGACTGAGCAAGTTCTGGGGAGCTGGGGTGGGTGAGGGTGTAGGGAATGGAGTGAGCAGGTTCTGGGGAGCTGGGGCAGGTGAGGGTGTAGGGAATGGACTGAGCAAGTTCTGGGGAGCTGGGGTGGGTGAGGGTGTAGGGAATGGACTGAGCAGGTTCTGGGGAGCTGGGGCAGGTGAGGGTGTGGGGAATGAGCTGAGCAGGCTCTGGGGAGCTGGGGTGGGTGAGGGTGTGGGGAATGGACTGAGCTGGTTCTGGGGAGCTGGGGTGGGTGAGGGTGTGGGGAATGGACTGAGCAGGTCCTGGGGAGCTGGGGCAGGTGAGGGTGTGGGGAATGCACTGAGCAGGTCCTGGGGAGCTGGGGTGGGTGAGGGTGTGGGGAATGGACTGAGCAGGTTCTGGGGAGCTGGGGCAAGTGAGGGTGTGGGGAATGGACTGAGCAGGTTCTGGGGAGCTGGGGTGGGTGAGGGTGTAGGGAATGGACTGAGCAGGTTCTGGGGAGCTGAGGTGCATGAGGGTGTGGGGAATGGACTGAGCAAGAACTGGAAGCTGGGGCAGGTGAGGTTGTTGGGAATGGACTAAGCAGGTACTGGGGAATTGGGGTGGGTGAGGGTGTGGGGAATGGACTGAGCAGGTTCTGGGGAGCTGGGGCGGGCGAGGGTGTGGGGAATGGACTGAGCAGGTCCTGGGGAGCTGGGGCAGGTGAGGGTGTGGAGAATGGACTGAGCAGGTTCTGGGGAGCTGGGGTGCATGAGGGTGTGGGGAATGCACTGAGCAAGAACTGGGAGCTGGGGTGGGTGAGCGTGTGGGGAATGAACTGAGCAGGTACTGGAGAGCTGGGGCAGGTGAGGTTTTGGGGAATGGACTGAGAAGGTACTGGGGAGCTGGGGTAGGTGAGGGTGTGGGGAATGCACTGAGCAAGAACTGGGAGCTGGGGTGCATGAGGGTGTGGGGAATGGACTGAGCAGGTACTGGGGAGCTGGGGCAAGTGAGGGTGTGGGGAATGAACTGAGCAGGTACTGGGGAGCTAGGGTGGGCGAGGGTGTGGGGAATGGACTGTGCAGGTTCTGGGGAGCTGGGGCGGGTGAGGGTGTGGAAAATGGACTGAGCAGATACTGGGGAGCTGGGGCAGGTGAGGTTGTTGGGAATGGACTGAGCAAGTTCTGGGGAGCTGGGGTGGGTGAGGGTGTAGGGAATGGAGTGAGCAGGTTCTGGGGAGCTGGGGCAGGTGAGGGTGTAGGGAATGGACTGAGCAAGTTCTGGGGAGCTGGGGTGGGTGAGGGTGTAGGGAATGGACTGAGCAGGTTCTGGGAAGCTGGGGCAGGTGAGGGTGTGGGGAATGAGCTGAGCAGGCTCTGGGGAGCTGGGGTGGGTGAGGGTGTGGGGAATGGACTGAGCTGGTTCTGGGGAGCTGGGGTGGGTGAGGGTGTGGGGAATGGACTGAGCAGGTCCTGGGGAGCTGGGGTGGGTGAGGGTGTGGGGAATGGACTGAGCAGGTCCTGGGGAGCTGGGGTGGGTGAGGGTGTGGGGAATGGACTGAGCAGGTACTGGGGAGCTGGGGTGGGTGAGGGTGTGGGGAATGGACTGAGCTGGTTCTGGGGAGCTGGGGCAGGTGAGGTTGTGGAGAATGGACTGAGAAGGTACTGGGGAGCTGGGGTAGGTGAGGGTGTGGGGAATGCACTGAGCAAGAACTGGGAGCTGGGGTGGGTGAGGGTGTGGGGAATGAACTGAGCAGGTACTGGAGAGCTGGAGTGGGTGAGAGTGTGGGGAATGGACTGAGCAGGTACTGGAGCTGGGTTGGGTGAGGGTGCGGGGAATGGACTGAGTAGGTACTGAGGAGCTGGGGCAGGTGGGAGTATAAGAGATTCAGGCTGAATAGTTAAAGGGGTACCAGGCAGGTGGGAATGTGAGGGAACAGACTGAGGAGCATCCCAGACCAACCAGCAGAGTCTGTTTATTGCCAGGAGCTATATTAGCTGGCCTTAGAGATCACTCTGCTGGATACCAGGGCCAGGGGTTTGAGGAACAAGGCTGAGCTGAAATGGTAGGCAAGAGAGGGTGCCGGTGAGAGAGGGGAGGGTAAACTATCCTTCCTTCACATTGGGAGCGGGCTGGAGCTGATCTAGCTGTCTGCTCTGATGGCGGGGACAGGCCTGAAGGTATGTCAGTGTGTCGGCTGGTGAAATCAGCGAGGTTGGCCCACAAGGACAAAGGGGTCCTATCAGAGCAAGGAAGTCCTGGAGCTGGGATCAGTAGAAGAGTGCAAGGCCCACAGAGACCAGGAGATCAAACGGGAGGGAAGAGGGCACAAGAGGAAACGCTGCAGGGGAGTGCCCTTGGGAGAGAGCAGGTGCCCCTGGGGATCAGGAAGCAAGCCCAGTGTCAGGAGAGATGGGGGCCTGGAGAAGGCTGGACAGGCAGCAGGCAGCCCCAAGAGCTGAGGGGGAAAGAGGCAGATAGGAAAGCAGGTCAGGTCTAACAGGACAACCTGGGATACTCAGGACACAGAGACAGAACTAAAGGAGCCCTGCACACTGGAGAGGGCTGATACATGCAGCAAGAACAGCGAAGGGCTTAGAGAGAACCAGTCCCAGGGCTGGAGGGGTCAGGAAGGGCCTCTGGCTGTTCAGGAACATGAACAGGGAAGGACCCTTGGGCTGACCGGACCAAAGGAACTATACAGCTGCAGCCCTCAACTCAGGGGGCCTAGCTTGGGTCCTAGGCGCTTGTGGGAACACAGGGCAGGAACACCAAACCTGTCCCAACAACATAGGGCACCAGGGTCAGCCTACAGATGGAAGGGAGCGTGGGGACTCGGGCCTGAACAGGGGATGCCGGAGCTGAGGTCCAGGGGAGACCAGCAAGGCCCTGGAAACAAAGGGAGGAACCACGGATAGAAGGGACAGGGAAGGGGCGGTTCTGGCCAGCTTCGTTGAGAATGGGGATGTTTTCCAACTTCAAGAGCCCAGGGGTGATGAAAAAGGAAAGGGACTTTTCTAGGGTCTGGCAACGCAAGTACCATGCAAAAGGAGAACGCAGGTCAGTGTGAAGACCAAGACGGGAAGACATGGAAAGCCGAGGCTGAGCTCACCAGGGTCTCCTCAGTGCGACTGCACCATAGCAAAGTGCTGATCAGCCAGGGCAGGACAGGCCAGAGCTGCCCACACTACGTGCCTGGAAGGTGGGGATGTTGGTGGTGAACTGTAAGAGCTGAGAGAAAGACCTGAGAAGGGGGTAAGGTACACAGGAGTGGCCAACAGTGCATATTTAGGAGCCTAGGCTGACTTGGGAGGGGGTAGGTTGAGGAGGGGAATCCTAGAGGGTTGTATATGGGCAGGATGTGGCTCCACACCCAGGAGTACAGAGTGCTGACCCTACTTAGTTCAAAGCCAACTAGAAAAGACACCACCCCACACAGCACAGCGATGGCCAGTGCTCTGGGACTGTGGAGAGTTCAGGGAACCTAAGAACATGGGCCGTCAGTCAACCATCAACCCTCCAAGGCAGGAGCAAGCAGCCTAGGAGTTGGCAAGGGCCAACATGGCTGGGCAGGCAGAGCCAGGAAGGGACTGCCAGCTGGAGGATTGTGCTAGCTTTAGTTTGTCATTCAGTGTTGGCCTGGTTGCGTACAGCCATGTGGCCTAGGCACAAGAGACCAAAGAGTGGGGCATGGGTACCCACACTGGACAGCTGGTGTGGCAGTCCTCTGAAAATGGAACGGGGCTGTGCCCAAAGCGCCTCAGGCCTGACCTAACCTGGTGATCCTGACATTCACCAGCCCAGTCATCGGATATTGCCTACACCGTGTAGAGAGCCAGAGCCTCTGGAGGGCTGAAGACAAAGGCCTTCTCGAGGCTTGGATCAGTCATGTCTGACAGCATGATCACACATACCCCTCTTCTTGCAGCCACAACAACAGCCCCATCTGTCTATCCACTGGCTCCTGGAAGGGGAGGCACGTCTGGCTCCACGGTGACCCTGGGATGCCTGGTCAAGGGCTATTTCCCCGAGCCGGCAACCGTAACCTGGAACTCTGGATCCCTGACCAGCGGTGTGCACATCTTCCCATCTGTCCTGCATTCTGGTCTCTACTCCCTCAGCAGCTCAGTGACCGTGTCCTCCAGCACCTGGCCCAGCCAGCCCGTCATCTGCAACGTAGCCCACCCGGCCAGCAACACCAAGGTGGACAAGAAAATTGGTGAGAGATGAGCAGGGGAGGAGGGGTTCACTAGAGCTGCGGCTTGAGCCTCCTAGACCAACCAGGCCGGGCGGCCATCGCCAGGGAGGGGACCTTAGTCCGGGACAGCAGGACATCCTGTCAGTCCCCCTTCTGGAGACTTCTGTCCATGTCCTTTACACTCATGGATTAGTACTCTGGACTGGATGCCCATGCCCCTCATCCTGGACACACAGAGGTAGACTCAGGTATGAACCTGCCAAAGGTCATACCCAGGAACACCCAGCCCTGAGCCCGCACAACAGGCAAACTCTCCCTTCTCCCGTCTTGGTGCCCTCTCATCTCCAGACCCCAGTAACACACAGTCTTCTCTCTGCAGAGCCCAGAAAAGAAGCACCTGGCTGTCCTGAGCCTCCGTCATGTCCAGGTAAGTCAATAGGCCTTTCACTCCAGCCCCTATATGCAGCAAGTGCCCTAAGTAGTCCATATTGGAGGGTGGACCAAGTATTGCTCTATTCCCATCATTCTTCTCTATCTACAGGCCCAGAAGTATCATCTGTCTTCATCTTCCCCCCAAAGCCCAAGGACGTGCTCACGATCTCTCTGAGTCCCAAGATCACGTGTGTGGTGGTGGACATTAGCCAGGATGATCCCGATGTCCAGTTTAGCTGGTTTATAGATGACATAGAAGTACACACAGCTCAGACGGAACCCCGGGAGGAGCAGTTCAACAGCACCTTCCGCGTAGTCAGTGTCCTCCCCATCCTGCACCAGGACTGGTTGAATGGCAAGGAGTTCAAATGCAAGGTCAACAGCGCGGCCTTCCCCGCCCCCATCGAGAAAACCATCTCCAAGAAGAAAGGTGAGAGCTGCAGAGTGGGTGATGCAGTGGCTGCAATAAGGTGTAGATGTAGTTTGGCATCAACAGACTTCTGCCCTGTCCATGACCTCTGTGCTGACCACTCTCTGTATCCACAGGGCAAATCCGGGCTCCACAAGTATACGTCATGCCACCGCCCAAGGAGCAGATGACCAAGAATCAAGTCTCTGTCACCTGCATGGTAACAGGCTTCTACCCTAGTGACATTGATGTGGAATGGCAGAAGAATGGACAGCCAGAGCAGAACTACAAGAACACCCTGCCTGTCTTGGATGAGGATGAGACTTACTTCCTCTACAGCAAGCTCAATGTAAAGAGGAGCGATTGGGAGGCACAGAATACTTTCACCTGCTCTGTGGTCCACGAGGCCCTGCACAACCATCACACAGAGAAGATTCTCTCCCACGCTCCTGGTAAATGAGCTTAGAGTCCTGTGAGCCCTCTGGTCCTAAGAGATATTGGTACCTACCTCCACCCCTTCCCTGTGTAAATAAAGCACCCAGCACTGCCCTGGGACCCTGCAAAAATGTCCTGGTTCTTTCTGAGATATAGAGTCTACCTAGGTCATGGGCTGTGGGGTCTCCAGGGTTTGAGACCTGAACTAACACTAGGGAGAAAACATGGGTCTGTACGGCCAGACCCAGCACTCTTGAATTTGCCTGGCCTGAAAGGATTTTATTCCTCACTGGAAAGGCTTATCCCTAGGCAGTGCCTGTCACTTGCCCTCCTAACTAGCAGTTCACCTGTTAGGGCGCAGAGATGCTCCTAAGACTTCTCCAAAAGAAAGGAGCACACAAACTTCCTCTCCCTCAGTCTGTCCTTACCCCACTCCCTATCCAAGGATATCTCCAAGTGCACTGAAAAGATATATGTGGTCTAGGCTTGCAGACAGAACCTGGATGTCCCTCCAATCAGTCCAGAAGGTTTCCAGGGACTAGGTCTATGCCATAGGGTGAGAACGAAGGTAGCTCTCTCTGCCCATGAGAGGAACTACCAGAAGTCCAAGAGACTACTGAACCCAGATCCATTAGAAACATCCTTCTGATTAGCCAGTAGCTCAGGCATATTATTAACTAGCTTTTATCCATTAAAATAAAACTCAGCCCACAAGGCACACATACACACACACAAACACACACACACACACACACACACACACACACACACACACACACCACTGAGGCCTCACATGGGCACCCTGCACAGTACTCAAAGCTAAAGACGAATAAGGTCTTTTCACATGCCCCTCCTCAACATCTACAAGTGGGCCAACTGAGGCCGATAACAACTTTTCTCTGCCAAGGATGCCCACAATCCTACTCCTACACACATAAGTCCCCTCAGGCCCAATCTGTCCCTGAACCCTCAGGCCAGTGCTCCTACCTCACACTATTGACACTACTCCAAAGCTGTATAAGTTGGCTCACTTCCCAGTGTGGACCTTGTCTGAAGTCTAGGCAACACCAGGAACAGGTTCTGCCATCACTCTAGCCCTCTAGGCTTGGTCACCAGAGGACAGACACATCAGGCAGGCTACACAGCCACGACCCACAAGAGTCACAGGCCCTGATTCAGCCTAGCCAGTCCCAGAACTGAGGAGTGGAGCAAACAGAGCAGTCTCCCACACAGTCCAGGCCACCCTCAGGTCCACTGTGTGTGGCTGAGCCCAGGGACAAAACTGGAACACTTTTGTGAACTGAGGTTTCTGATCCATAGAGAGCAGAAGGAAAGCTGGCCCCAGGGAGGATCTGCTGGCCCAGCCCAGCCAGTCCTTTCTCCTCCCCCCTCCATGCAGACCCACTTGCCACACAGGGAATCACTCCCAGCCCCACCTTGTTGGGACAAACACTGACTGCCCCTCTCTGTGCAGAGCTGGAACTGGACGACAACTGTGCTGAGGCCCAGGACGGGGAGCTGGACGGGCTCTGGACGACCATCACCGTCTTCATCAGCCTCTTCCTGCTCAGCGTGTGCTACAGTGCCACTGTCACACTCTTCAAGGTCAGCCGCACTGTCTCCACAGTGTCCATGCCGTCCCCACGCTGCTTCCAATCTGTCACCATGCTGTCCCCACACTGTCCCATTCTACCTCCCACTTCCTGTCCCGTGTTGTCCACTGCTGTCCCACACTGTCCCCCATGCTGTCCCTGTGGTGTCCTACGCCCCAAACCGTCCCATGCTGTTTACCACATTGTCACATGCTGTGCAACGCTGTCTGCCCTGCTGTCCTGACAGTCTCCGGGACGCCCCGACCCTTCCCACTCTATCCTGTACCGTCCTGTGCTGCCCTGGGCTGTCATCTGTACGTCCACGCTCTCTTCGTGCCATCCCTATCGTCCATACTGCGCATGTCGTCCCCCAAATTGTCCGTACCACGCTGCCCCACATACTGAACCCTACCGTCCCATAACGTCCCCTTGCTGTCCCCAACCCTATCCCTACCCCGTCCCCCTTAGCTCTCCTGCTGTTCCCACACTGCCTCGTGCTATTTCCTATGACGTCCCACGCTGCCTGCCATTCTGTGTCTCATGCTGTCCCTACACTGACCTATAATGGCTAACATGTAGCTTGCTCCATGCTGTCCCCACATCATCGCTCATTCTGTCTTTAGGCAACACCCCGCTCCATTACCACACTGTCTCGATTCAGTGCCCGCACTGTCCCATGCTCTATCTTCAGCCTGGTCCAGTGCTCTCCACCAATCTATCCCACACTATTCCCATACTGTATCCCCACAATTCCCCCATCCTACCCCCTCTGGTCCCCATGCCATCCTACAGACTCCAACACAGCTGGAGAGGGGCTCTGGGAGTGGGTGCTTGTCTGACTTACCTACCTGTCCAGAGGGGACTTCTGGGAAACAGTCCTCGATTTACCCACAGGACAGAGTGCAGGCCTGATCCTTGTCTTACCCACCCTGCCCCACAGGTGAAGTGGATCTTCTCCTCAGTGGTGGGGCTGAAGCAGACACTGGCTCCCGACTACAAGAACATGATTGGACAAGGGCCTTAGGCTGCCTGCTACAATGGACAGAGGGTTTTCCAGGCCCAGAAGGACCCTGTTCAACATGCCAAGCAGCCTGACTCAGATCACACTGTCCACACATGCTTCACTACCCTCTGAGCCTGAGACCCAGCCACCCTCAATTCTTCCCTCATTGGAAGACCATGTGAAGAGTAGATTCTGCCCCAGGTGACAGCCACCAGGACCTAAAACACCATCACAGCAGCAGCCAAGATACTGGATGGGGCCAGAAGGGCCATAGTTTCAACAGTATATCCAGACAGTTGGGACAGAAGAGTATTCACTGAAGCAGAGACATGTGCCCACGTTGTCTGTGTCCAACTAGAAAGGGACCAACCTTGGAGCCAGCCCTGTCTACATCACCCTCTAAAACACAGGGATTCCTCACAGAAGAAGCAGTTTTCAGATCCCCAAGAGTAGACCAGGAAGACCAAGGTGACCACGGCCCAACTGAAGCTCACTGGAGTTATTCCAGTGGCCTTTGTATCACCCATGTCCAGCCAGGCTCCTTCCTACCCCTTCCACAAGCCCTGGGATAAGGGAAAAGCCTGTGTTTTTCAAGGTCTTGGGACAGAATCTTCCGAAGATTGGGCTCCTTGTGTAGATCCCTCTTCTGGTTCAACAGACTGGATTCTCAGATGAAGGAGCCAATCACAGACAACCCTTACCCCATGGCCTTGAGACCTGGACACTGCCACCTCCCTGGATGTCTCAACTACACTCTGGGGACATAACAGAGGAAGACCTGGGCTTCATGGCCTCTGTGTGGCCCTGGCAGGTGCAAGTGCAGAGGACACTGATCAGTAACCAGCAAGGACCTCCTGGAAAGGGACCTGAAGAGCAGGTTCCAATCAGGCCAGAAGAAAGAAGACAAACAGTAATGGAGGTAGCGGGACACTGGAAAGAACCATGGTACAGCAGGCTCATCCTCCAGGCCTGGCATCTGCCCAGGACACTTACAGCAGCTAATAACAGGTGGAGGAGAAGCCCACGGAATTGCCCTGTCCTGAAGCACTGTCTACTGATATGTGGAGTAGGTCCCCTACAGAGGTCCAACACTAGCTTCTCCATCATCTCTCAGCCAATGAAGAGACAGGAAGAAAAAGAAAAGTGAAATGGAAAAGTGGGTGCCTGCCCCTCACTGACTGGCAGTAAGTTCTCAGAGGACTCGGGGCTTTGGCTTCTAATTTCCTAGAGATCATTGATACCTTTAAGATCTCTCTCTGGTTTGTTTGTTTTTGTTTTTTGACAATAAAACATTCTTCAGACATTCTACAATCACTGTGTTCTTCCTATATGGACCGGCCCTGACATTCAGGAACAAGGCACAATTAGGCAGACCTGTGAGCCATGCAGGCCTCTCTACCTATCTCCTGGTTGTGTGTCCTCCCAGGCCTCCCCTAGTGGGCCCTCCACTGCTGGGCCCCAGTTCTGCTACTGTACACCACATAGGCCCTCAGCCTTTCCTCCCTACAGGCAGTTTCTTCCCAGCTAGAGGCTGACCCCAAACCAGCCACACTAACTGAGAAGCCTGTGCCTCCCAGTGACCTCAGGCTGCTGTGAGAAAGGATGTGGATTCAGCTGCCTCCATAACTGGTGTTTATTGTCTCCACCCCTAGTAGAAGCCCCAGATCAGGTGTTGACAAGGTGGGTTCTCAGCAGGGCTCTGATTGGCTTGTAGATGCCTTCTCCTCTGTGTGTCCTCACAGGCCATCCCTCTGTGTGTGTCTACATCCTGATCTCTCCTCATAAGTGCACAGATGGTTCGAGGAGGTACACCCTAGCCCTCATCATAACTTGCATGTTTAAGATCCTGTCTGTGCAGGGCGGTGGTGGTGCATGTCTTTAATCCCAGCACTCGGGAGGCAGAAGCAGGTGGATCTTTGAGTTCAAGGCCAGTCTGGTCTACAGAGTAAATTCCAGGAGATCCATGGCTTTTACACAGAGAAACCCTGTCTTGAAAAAAAAAAAAAAAACTCTGTCTGCAAACATAGGCACTTTCTGAGGTCCTAGGAACCGAAATGATGATTGGTGAATCTGCTGAGGACAGAATCTAGCCCATAATAGCTTGGCCAATGGCCCCAAAATGTTCATATCTCTCCTACATAAAATGTTCCCCATGACAACACACCAAATATCACCCATCCAGCATACAGATCTATCCCAAATATCCTCCAAATGTCTGCTAGTTAGGTCAGGGTGAGATGTGGATGAGCCTCCTTCAGGGTTAAATACAGGCTGTACAGGCCATGGCTGTCAGGAAGGTCAAGACAGTAGGCACAGA
The DNA here is from genome assembly GCF_049852395.1 of Peromyscus maniculatus bairdii. Taxonomy (NCBI): domain Eukaryota; kingdom Metazoa; phylum Chordata; class Mammalia; order Rodentia; family Cricetidae; genus Peromyscus; species Peromyscus maniculatus. The sequence goes on along the minus strand of NC_134865.1, from coordinate 85,606,625 downwards.
GCAGACATTTGTACCAGGATGATCTGAACAGATGCTCAAGTTCAAAGGCAGATTATAGCCTGATGACATGCGATAGGAAAAATAGCACATGGTAATCCTCTCCCACTAGCTCAGTGATAACACCCTTTCTCTGGCAAAGTGAAAGAATGGGAAACAGAAGAGATGTCCAGGGAAGAGAAAAATTACACAGGTGCTGCATGTGTCAGTGTCCTACCACAGCTGGACTCTATCTTCCCATGGAGATCAGGAGACACAGAGAGATATGTGGGACCCAGAAAGATGCTTCTGGAATGTAGGAAGTATTAGCACCCATGGAAAGAAAAGATGTACCATCAAAGGCCTCCTGACACCCCAAAAACAGGTGCCAGGTGCTGGCTGGGCAGTGAGTTCTCAGGTTGAACTTAGTGGCTGAGATGTCTTAAGGCATATCCTTGAGGCTAGAGACTCTTCATGTCTATATAACATCTAGTGGTGGCTATATGAGGGAGCTCAGCTGGGCTGGGCTGGTCAGGAGAGGATCCTGTCAGCACAGCTACAGTGGGTGCAGAATCCAAACGGACCAGTGCCATCGCAGCTTCTGGTGTTGGGAAAGGCATGCTTTACCTCGAACAGAGGAGCAGCAGATTCCTGTGGGTAGTGTGGCTGATGTGAAAGCCGTAGGGAGATGGACAGAGGAGGCACGGAATTTGTGACTCATGCACAGAGAGCCACATGGAGCCTGGGCTCTGGCCACGTGTACTGAGCAGCTGATACAAAGCTCCTCACTCGCGACACAGAACTGTCAGCGAAGGTAATGGAACCTAGAGTACAAAAAGGACAGCTCTGCCTTAGTCCTGAGGAAAGCTGTTTAATCCTCCACCAAGTCTCTGCTTAGTATGTGACCAAGCCAACCTCCCTGCAAAGTGAGGGAGAACAGCCATAGAGATCTTGAGTTTAGAGAAGATGTGGGCCTGGGACAGTTTTGTTGCTCTGATAAAAACACCCTGTGAAAGAAAACTTAAGGAAGGAAAAGTCTATTTTTGTCCCATAGTTCAAGTGTACAATGCATCATGGCAAGTGTCTTAGTCTCCCTTCTGTTGCTGTGGTAAAATAAAGACAACTGCCATTGGAGGTTGTGGTCTGTCATTGTGGTGAGTGACAGGAGGAACCCGGGGCAGCTCGTGACGTCCACAGTCAAGACCAGAGAGGACGCGTGCATGCAGGCTCACTACTCGGTGACACATAAAGTCGGGAAGGAAATTTGGTGGGGATTGAAGAGGACATGGAGGAGAGGAAATATGGGATGGATTGTATCAAAACATAGTGTGTGTGTGTGTGTGTGTGTGTGTGTGTGTGTGTGTGTGTGTGTGTGTGTGTGTGTGTGAAATTCTCAAACAATAAAGAAAAACACTGCAGGAATAACTCAGCAGGTAAAGGCATCATGCATGAAGCTGCTCAGCAGGTTATGCATGAAGCTGTGATGGTGAAAGCCTGCATGTATTGAAAATCCAAGAGCTGAATTTGATTACCAGGGCCCATATGATAGAAGGAAAAAAAATCAAATTATACCCAAAAGTTGTCCTCCTACCTCCATGTGTACCCATAGCATGTGCAGAATCCAAACATACATGCACACACTCAGCATAAACACAACACACATATAAACACACACACACACACACCACATACATACACACATATACACACAGGCGTTTCTTAAGGACAGCATCCTTTATCTATCTTTCTGCAGGTACTTGTCTGCGTTGCTGAATGTGTTCATGCTCCCATCATGCCACACAGCACATCTTCCACATCCTTCCACTCCACTTTCTGCTTTCAGTGTGGTTGTAACAACGAGAAGTGAGTCATAAATGTGCCACAGCCTCAGTGTGGTGCTGACATGGAATTTCCTCCACCAAATAAATTGTTCTGTTACTTCTGAACACAGCCAGATGCTTCCCTGGAATGTAACACGGGTCTCCAGGTCAGTCTTGATGGAACCCCGTCCCCTAGGAAACCTCATGAGCTGGGTCCTTGCTGTCTACAGTCCCTTTCTGATGTTTGCCTGCACTGGGCTTCCTCTTCCTGCAGCGTCCATGTAAGTGATCCCTAAAGGTGCCCCATCTGTTCCTCTGTCCATCTTACTTTTTAAGTTCCTAGGCTGGGTGTATTCTGAGAAAGTATTTATTTACAACAAGAGAATTATACATTTCCCAGAATTCCTACTGTTCTGGTTATTGATGCTGTTTGTCCTTAACTTGTGTTTGGCCCTTACAATGACAAAGACCCACTCTTTTCTTCCTTTCGTCCCCAATTCTCTCTCTCTCTCTCTCTCTCTCTCTCTCTCTCTCTCTCTCTCTCTCTCTCTCTCTCTCTCTCCCCGCCTCCCTCCCTTTCCCTCTTCTCCACACTCTGTGTAAATGTGTGTGTGTGTGTGTGTGTGTGTGAGAGAGAGAGAGAGAGAGAGAGAGACAGAGAGACAGAGAGAGAGAGAGAGAGAGAGAGAGAGAGAGAGAGAGAGAGAAGGAGGGAGGGGCAAAGGGAGAGGGAAAGAAGGCGAGAAGGAGACAAGGAGGGAAGGAGAGGGGAGAGAGAAGGGGTGTGTATAGGAGTCTGGTAAGGTCAGAAAAGGCATGTGATCCCATGGAGCTGGAGTTACAGGAGGTCATGGACCACCTGGCATGGGTACTGAGAACCAGACTCGGGTCTTCTGCAAGAGCAACACGTGTTCTTAACTGCTGAGCCATTTCTCCAACACCCCAGTTTTTCTTTTGAGGCCTTGTATGCCATGCAGAATAAACTCAGCCAGTACATACCCAACACAGCCCAGCATGGACAGGACAGCCACAGCTAGAAACTTGGAGGACTGAGCATCCTTCCAGCTGGGCACCGGGACCTGGTTTCTGTTAGGTGAGAACCTCAGTCCTCAAAATGAAGAAATCAAGTCTGCTGGGCCCCAGAACAAGTCTGAGTGAGCCCTTGCTTTCGGTGTGGGCAAGCGTGAGTCCTGTTTGTTACCACAGCTAGAAAAAGATGCTTCTGCTGAGAAGCTGCCTGTGAGGAAGACGAGATGTGAAGCGTGGCAACCGCTGCAACCCACATGACAGGCTGAGTTACAGGCTGTGGCTTTGGTGCCAGGAAAAGCATCAACCAGCAGTCCCACAAAAGCTCCAGAGCCACAAGGCCATCGCATGTCTGGAGCGTCAACCAACGTCACATGTCTGGAGCAGATGGATGTCAACTGACACACTCCTATGTCACAAGGAGGGAGCCATACCGCAGGCATTGCCCTCATGCTGCTGTGCAGAGATTGTGTGTGGAATCAAGTAGCAAGGCTAGGGCTGTGCTTGAGAACCTTGGCACCAGAAGAGAAGGATTTGCTAAAGGAGTATCACAAGCATCATTGTACAATTTTTAATCTTCCAGCCAGAGAAAAGCTCCAATACAGACTCTCAGGACCAAACCAGGCAGCTTCCATCCCAAGACAGGCCATGAGTCTCCGGTCTTGGTATTATTCTATGTTCTCTGCCCAGGGGTGTGTGGATGAAAGCATCAAACCAGAAAGCCAGAGAGGAATCTGGGCACAATCTCCCAGAGCCAGCAGAGCAGCGGCCATGATCCCTCCAGGAAGGCTTCTCCTGTAGGCTGCGGTAGGCAGTCTTAGCGAAGGTGTCTTCTAGTGTGTCAGGTGGCCTTGCAGGCCCTGAGACATTTGCTGATCAGTATGGTTATTTTTGTCTGCTCATCATTTCAGGTGTCTTATTTATTTATTCATTCATTCATTTATTGTGTGTGTGTGTGTGTGTGTGTGTGTGTGTGTGTGTGTGTGTGTGTGTTTGTGTGTGTGTGCGCGCGCACATATGTTGCTGGGAGAACACGTGCCACCCAACAGAGAAATCAGAGGACTTGCAAGAGTCAGTTTTCTCTTTCCACGGTGTGGATCCAAGATATCAGACTCCAGTCGTGGAGCTTGGCATCCTTACCTGCCAGGCCATCTCACTGGCCCATTCTTTCAGTCATTTGTTGATTCCTTCATCCATTCATCTGGCTCTCCTGAGGCCAGGCTGTGCCCTTTGCCCTCCAATCCCTGCAGCCAGAATGGGAAGCAGATCGATAACAGCGGACACATAAGAGAAGAAGTAGTGCCAGAGATGATGCCAGGGTGCAGAGAGACTGCCAGTCCCTTGCCGAGGGTGAAGCTCAGAGGACTGTTCTGGGAGCACTGGAAAAGAAGGCAAGGCCTCTGGTGTATCACAGACCCAGCACTCCAGGCCAAGTGACCCTAGAGAGGTTTAGTTTCTTCTCTGCAATGGGCTGCTGTGACAAATGGATTCTTTGAAAGGACTATACCGACCTGCGAGGCTCGCGCAGAGCTGGGGTCAGCAGACAGGATTTGAAGTTGAGATCCTCCATGAGAAGCCTGCGGGGAGGCGGACAATGCTCTGGAAAGACTAGAGCCCTGCAATGGAAGGCACTGGGGGCTTCACTGGTCAGAATGAAGGGTGATGGTCACTGCTGGGACACAGAGAAAGACAGAGCCTTAGAGATCTGGTGTATCTATGACAGGAAGGAGGGGCTGCTAAGAAGGTACCCCAAAGCCCTCTGAGAGCTTTTGCTCTGTAGCCCTTTCTGAGAGTCTCCCAGTTGGTACCCTGAAGCTTGGCAGGAACTCCAGCTTCTCTTGGGAGGTGTTCTGCTGCTGCCAAGGGTCTCAGAACTTTCACTTTGCATTTGAATTGTTTCTCCTGCATAGCAAATAAAGTTTCCCTTCAATGTCTTCCCTATCCATTCTTGTAGGGTGGTGGACAAGAACCCAGGACAGGAAAATGGATCACTTCAATATAGTACCAGCTGCATGCCCTAAGTAACCTACTTCCTCCACGAGGCCCTCCCCCTCCCATCACCATCTCCCAATAATGCCATCATGTTCTGAATCCATCCACGACAGCTTGACCCACTGGTTAGTTCAGACCTCTCAAGATCTAACCATCTCTGGGAAGTCCTGCACAGACACCTCCGGAGAAATGCCATCACTTAATCCAGTCAAGGTAACAGTCAAATGAACCGTCTCATCAGAGAAGGAAGAATCTTGCCACAAGTTCACTACATCAGCTCCTGCCTCAGTTTCCATCCTGCTGGCTTGCCCCAAGAATATCAAACTTACCATCCACACTTCAGGCCCAACTGTGTGGCCAGCCTCTTAAAAGCCTTCAGTCCATCCCCTATTCTATCTGTATCTGGGTCTCTATCTGTCTATATGACCATCCTTCTGGAGCTGGAGCTATATTTCTGTGGATCATCCATCTGTCTTTTATGTCTATCGTCTGTCCTCCCTTTATTGTCTACCTACATCATCTCCGTTTCATCATCCTCTGTGCCTATCATCCACTGTTTATATCTGTCCTCTATCTATCACCCATATATCACCTGCCACTTGCTCTGCTTCTCTGGAGAACTGTGGGTACTCATCTCTGAGACTCTGAAAAATTAAAAAGCCCAGCGTGGTGTCAGGCAGGCATGATGACTGGACTGTGCTTGTTTGCAAGTTTGCTTCAAGGTGGGAACAGCATTTGGATGGTGTCTGTCTGAGTCAGGTGTACCAGGGAAAAGTGTAGTAACAAGAGCTGCCTGGAGAAGTCTCCTTCTAGCACAGGCTTGTCTCCTCTAAGTTCTCTCTCTACTGCAATGTGTTTGTTCTCTCTGGGATTCAGGTCCAAAGAACAGATTCTTTCTGGAACATGATTGGCCTGAGTCATACCCTATCTTGAATGTCCACCTAGTCCCTAATCCACATATGACCCTGGTCAGAAGATTCATTAGGGGTCAGGGACCTGGTGTGACTTTATAAGTGACCGAGAGTTGTATAGAGTCACAGACATGGAACTGGGGGTGTTCCTGTTCCCAAAGCTCATGTTTCATGGGAATATGGACATCTATGATTGTTGCATGAAGAAGATGCCGGAGAGTTATAATATCAGAGGGCACTGAGTCCAGAAGGCAGTGTGGCCTAAGTATCACACAGATAAGCAGAATGGATGAGATTTTAAATGGCTTGGCAGGTCCTTAGCCCCTCAAAAAGCCCTAAACCATCTGCCAGTCATGTTCCTATAATTGGAAATGATCATCTGTTTCCTTTCCATCACCATAGAAAAGATCCACTTCACCTGTTGGGTGGGGTGTATGAGATGGACCAAGCCCATGCTGAGGACCCTTGAATGCTGTGAATTAACCAGAGATAGCTCCTGTTACGCAGGAGCCTGGCAGATGGTATGGGGACCAGGGAGAAGTTAGAGGTGGGAGTATGGGGATAGAATGAGGCACAGCAAAGGAACATCGTGGTGTAACAAAGGCCAGTCGTGAGGGCAGGATGTGGGCAGAGTATGAAGACAGAACCACTTGGAGGACAGACAGCATCCGCAGGATGAAACAATAGGGAGGTGTGAGCACATGGTGGAGACATCAAGAGGACGACATGTGAGTGTCCAAGACAGCATGGGATAGCAAGAGTGAAACTGTGGGACACAAAAGGAAAACTAGGGAACTAGCATGGGACCCTGTAGGGCAGCGGTTCTCAACCTTTCTAATCCTGCAACCCCTTAATACAGTTCCTCGTGTTGTGGTGACCTCCCAACCAAAAAAACTACTTCATTGCTACTTCATAATTGTGATTTTGCTACTGTTATGAATCGCAATGTATCTGATACACAGGATATCTGATATGTGACGACACCACCACCACCACCCTGGGGGGGTGACCCACAGGTTGAGAACCACTGCTCTAGGGAATTATAAGGGACAATATGGGGACAATATGGAGATGCTACGAAGGCAGCATGGTGACGGTACTATGGTGGCATGAGGGTGATGTGGGATCTTGTGAGGACAGGGTGGGAACGGCAGGGTAAACAGCATAGGAGAGCACGCAACTCTGGGTGAGATGAATGGAACAGTGTGGAGACAGAAGGGAAACCGGGCAGGGACAACGTAGCCGACCGTGAAGAGTGTGACAGAGGCGCCGTAGCACACGCTGAGCAGGAAGAGGCTGATGAAGACGGTGATGGTCGTCCAGAGCTCGTCCAGCTCCCCGTCCTGGGCCTCAGCACAGTTGTCTTCCAGTTCTAGCTCCGGACAGAGAGGGGCAGTCAGTGTTTGTCCCAACAAGGTGGGGCTGGGGCAATTCCCTGTGTGGCGGATGGGCCAGCTGGGAGTCACAGGAGAAAGTGCCAGCCCGGCTGGGCCAGCCGACCTTCCCTGCAGCCAGCTTTCTGTCCTCTCTAGTCCAGCAGCCCAAGTCCCCCCAACTGCTCCAGCTCAAGTCCTGGCCTCGGCAAGACACACAGGGGCCCTTCCTATCTGATCCACCCCTCAGTTCTGAGGCTGTCTGGGCTGAGTCAGGACCTGTGGCCTCTGACCCTCTCTGCCTGTTCCCAAGCCCAGAGAGCCGAAGTGATGGCAGAGCCTGTTCCTGGTGACGCCTGGCGGCAGAGAAGGTCCACACTGGGGAGCAAACCAGGCCCCTCAGTCATGTGGAGAGCGAATTATTGCCGGAGTCCAGCTCCAGCAGGGTTCTGAGCCACAGGACAGAGTTGTAAGGTTAGCAAAAAAAAAAATGAAGAGTCTGACCACACGGTGTCTTTTAAACAGATGGCGTCAAATAACTCAAGCCGTTTTTATTTATGCAAGTTCTGATGCGTTCAAGCATGAGCAGTTTCAATACATTTCTCTTTCATCATTTTCCCAGAATCGTTAACTTTTACCCATTGTAGTTATTTTTCCTTCTTCCCGCTCCCTTGACATCACTGACCTTTACCCCATCATTAATTTTTATATTGCAAGCCAAATGATTCTATCCAGCCAGACACGTCTTACTCATACTGTGCCCTAGCAGGCATCGAACATACGATTATAAAAAAAAGAGAGATTCAAACCCTGTGGTTAGCCCTTAGCAATGCGATACTTTTACATTTTTGTGATCAGCTGAGTGTATGAGGCCATACCAAGGATATTATTTTCAACTGTAAGTCAATTTCTAAATAATTTCTGTATCACTTTTATGTGGACAACAGTTATAATCCTATCCTTCATAAATTCACAAAATGGTAATGTTTACCTAACTCTTTAATTGTTGGGACCAAGTTTCTCTTCTTCCTGGCAGCTTCTATGTGTACTTTTTGGAAACCAGAAGTTGTAACTGAAAGCATTATCTAACCATCATGTCCTGGCACCAGAGAGATGTCTGATCTTTTATATCCTTTGCCTTTTCCTATGTGTCCCTGTAAGTTTTTAATGTCATCTTTTAAGAAAACGTCTCCCTGGTCCAGTCACAACTGAAAGCACCCGGCTTTGCTGACACCCCATGGGAGGCCTTACCCCTTGGAGAAGGGGATGGGAGGTGGGGCGGGGCAGTAGGAGGAGGCTGGGGAGGGGGCAGAGGAGGAATGGAAGGGGGAAATCTATGGTTGGTATGTTAAATGAATAAAAAACAAAAAAAGAATAAATAAAAACAAAAAAGGAGGGGACTGGACCTGCCTCAACTGAATCTACCAGGCTGGGCTGAATCCCCAGGGGAGACCTTGCTTTAGAGGAGGTGGGAATTGGGGGTGGATTGAGGGGGGGAAGCATGGGGGTAGGAGGAGGGAGGACAGGGGAATCCATGGCTGGTACGTGAAATTAAATTAATTATAAAATAAAAATATTTATTTAAAAAAAGGAAAAGAGAAAGAAACAGTCTCCCAAGTTCTTAAGTTCTTTGGAATATAGTTATCTCCTTTTTAGGAAAGTTATGTAAGCAGGAATCATTAACCTTAGTGAGTTCCTCCTGCTTACTCAGAATGACCGTACAGGCAGTCAGGGGCGACCGGAGAAACTGGTTTCTGTGATAGACTGCTGAGAGGCTTAATTTCTTTGTAGAAACTTTTAGAAAAATCATCAGCTTTTGTTCCCAGTAAACTCAGCCACAATCCCAACTGGCAAAGCAACACTAAGAGTTACCGTAAGAATAAGCACAGTGAAAGTGACGGAGGCCTGGAGGCCATGAGCTCCCCAGGATCAGTGCATGGGCCTGCAACACGGCTTCCACAGGTCCCTACCAGGTGGATGGGATTCTCCAAAGGGCCTTACCACAAGGAGCTCTGCCAGACTGTCATCTCTGTGAAATGGAAGCGTGGGCCTGAAGGTCCAGGGACAGATGGACATGAGAGACTGTGTGTTGTAGGGCTAGTGAGGGTGCGGTTGTGTCTGTCTCAGCCAACCCATATGTGAATGCTGAAGAGGAGCCTGAGAGAGGGCCTGATATCTTGATGGATCTGAGCGCTGTGCAGGGTGTTCATGAGTGTGCAAGGCTTGTTGTGTATGTGCTCATGCACATTACTGTACACATCTGGGCAAGTGCCATGTGGGCTGAGTGGTAGTCACCAGGCAGGTTCTAACGGGTCTAAACCCCACATCCGTGTGTCTGGACAGTTCCTCCCTTGAGGCAACCTCAATCCCTGTGAGGCCAAAGATTGAGTGTCCCCTGGATGGGCAATGTCCCACCAGGCAGACAGCCTAGCCCCAGCAGTCAGGCAGAGCTGACTGTGTTGGGTGTGTTAAGTTTAAAGGTCAGTCTGTATATACATGGCTAGACATGCCTCTGCAAGATAACAGAATAAAAAGAAAACCTGATCAGCAGGAGAACAAGGACAGGCTGGCCATAGCAGGGTTAGTGTGTTCCTTCTCTTGAGGGGTTACTAAAGGGGATCCCACCACAGTGTTGAGCAGCAGCCGGGTGGAGAGAAGGCCGAAGAAGCAATTAGTTAAGGTCAATCCCCCTCCCCTGTGAGAAATGACTTCAACCTGGCCAGGTAGGCCTAGATGCTCTAGGTAATGGCAGATGTCAATGTCCCCTAGGAGCCAAGGGTGAGCGATGCATTCACTTATCCGGGAAATAAGAGAGGGTCTTCTCTGTGTGGTAGTTGTGTGGAGCCTCTTATGCCACAGAGTCAATAGTTCCCTTCTGCTGCCTGTTCTTGTCCACAGGAGCTTGCTGTAGAGGAATAAGGGCTCGTTGGAGCCCAGGATGAGGTGGGTGCTCTGATAGTTTCTGATCTTATTTCCCATTGCTACACCACAGGTGGAAGTCATATGTGCCCCGTGTGTATCAGACGACCCTGTTCTTAGTTATCTGTTCCTATGGGGTGGAAGCATGGTGTAAGCTTCAGCACAAGGCCAGCCACCTGTGAGGACAGGTAACAGCACATATGCCACTGTCAAGGTGGAGGGCAGTCTACTCCAGCTCTGCCTGGATGTCCATCACACTCCACACAGCCCACCCCACCTGTTGCCATCTTTGGATTTGGAAATGGTTTTCTCAGTGGGGGCTGGGAGGGCCATGCTGTTGGTCTTGTACTTGAATTCCTTACCCTCCAGCCAGCTCTGATGCAAAGTGAGGAGGACACTAACCACACAGAAGGTGCTGCTGTACCACTCCTTTGGGAGCTGTGTCTGAGTTGTATGCACCTCCACTTCATCCACGAACTAACAACTGAAATGGACCTTGGAGTCATCCCGGCTAATGTCCACTACCACACATGTGATCCTGGGAGTCAGGCAGATCATGAGTGCATCCTTATGCTTTAGAGGGGAGATGATGGTCCTCCGAGTTGCTCAGGAGCTGATAAGGAGAGGAAATGGGTCAATACCTGGGCCACCCTCTAATGTAGGGTGTCTCAGGACACTAGTTATCCTCCTGGAGCTGAGATCAAGGCCTAGCAACTCACCCAGACACTTGTACACGGGTTTGGGCCCATGGCTTCTGAGTCCTACAGAAAAAAAAAAAAAAAAAAAAAGCTGCTTGTTACTAGAGTCTGGAGGAGATAAAGCACCAAGGTATGGAGGATGAGAGTTTAATGCTAATGTGTGCTCAGGTCAAGCTGCTCTTGAACGATCTTGGCACGTCAAGACCCATGTCCACATCTGTGTGCCTAGAAAACTACTCTCCAAACAGGAGAGCCATGGAGAAAGAGAGACAGACAGAAATTCCTGTGCTTTGGGCTGAAGTCCCCTCCCTGGCCACAGCTGCTCACCCTGGTTGATCTAAGAAAAAGAATGACAGAAGCTGACCTCCAATGGACCAGCCCTCGATAGGACATCCTCTCAGCAATTTTCTTGCTCATCTTGATGGCCAGATGGGTTACACTGCAGGTAGCAGTCTGGCTGGTTCAGGTGCTAGCAGGCATAATTACTGAGATACTGATGGAGTATATAGCTTGAACTACAAGACAGACAGAAAGTTACACAAAGCACTAGACAGGGCTCCAGAGTTCTAGAACGTGGTTACTGGCTCAGGGAAGTAGCCCTTGACCAAATAACGGGTTGCCATAGGAACTGGGAAGTAGATGGGCAGGGCCATAGTTCTGGCTGCAAAAGAAAGAAAGAAAGAAAGAAAGAAAGAAAGAAAGAAAGAAAGAAAGAAAGAAAGAAAGAAAGAAAGAAAGAAAGAAAGAAAGAAAGAAAGAAAGAAAGAAAGGAAGGAAGGAAGGAAGGAAGGAAGGAAGGAAGGAAGGAAGGAAGGAAGGAAGGAAGGAAGGAAGGAAGGAAGGAAGGAAGGAAGGAAAGAAAAAAAGAGGGATGTGTGAGCATGCTGTCTGGCCTAGAGAAGCCCTTTTCTCCATGGAGCCCTGGGTCCTCTAGGATGGGATGTAACCCTATCTTCATGAGCCTGACCAGTCTATTCCCTCTAACCCTGACCCCTACTCTTAGTACCAGGGCCTTGCTGTACCCCACATCCTTACCCTGCCAGCATCTGCTCTGATCCCAATGGGCTGTCTTCTTCCCGGTATAGGGTTAACTACCTTGAGTACTCTTCCTGATCCCCGTAAGACTCTAGTCCACAACCTCAGAATTGAAACCCATGGAGTTCCAACCCCAGAGAGCCTCCCTGTCCAGACCCTCTCTTAGTTTAGCTAAGAGACACTCCTGGACCCTTGTCCTGCTTCTCTCTGCAGCCACACTACCCACTGCTTGTAAGAACAACCAGTGGCCTGAGTCTTTTCCCTTCCCCATCTGATCTGCACTCTGCACTCTGGCCCCTGCCCTCTGCCTTCCCACTCTGGACTTCGTTTTTCCCCCTGAGCTACAGACACTTCTAGGTTCTCCTGAGACGGCACTAGACGGAGAGAGGGAAAGGCAGAGATTACCACCTAGGCTAGCTATAGGTCAGACCTGAGTGAAAGACTTCTCCAAAGAGGTGGTCAGGAGAGAGTGGACATAATCACTCAGCCCCATCAACCCAGGGACTCTAGGTCATGACAGCTAGGCTTTACACCTTCTATGGGTCTCAAGAGCACCACCTCACCCACCCCTATGTGAAGTAACCTAGACCATCACCTCACCCACCCCCTACATGAGGTAACCTAGGCCATATCTGGATTCCCCCTTGTCTCCCCTATACCCCAGACACTGAAACCACCAGAAGAAAGAGGAACTTCAGGAAGCGTCCCGTGTCACCCAGTTTCAATCCTGTTCTTAGTCTATACTGGGTTGGGAGAAGCGTGGCATTCACACCTCCGGGGCAAGGACTGTGAATCCTGGAAGGATGAGACAGAGCTCAGAGCTGCGCTGTTAGTGCCAAAGCAAGAGACGCCGCAGTCACCTTCACAAGTTCCCACATGTGAGTGTGGTCAGCAGAGAAGGCCGCAGCTGGAGAGAGCCCACAGCTAGGGATAGCTGTGCGACTTTCCAGGACCAACAGACAGCAGATCGCAGGAGGATGGGAAAGAGTCGACAGACAAGCCCCGGCAGGGGGGCCTATCTGTTGCAAAAGAAAGGGGTCTGTCTGCAGCCTGGTGTCAACCAGACAGTCTCCAGGGACGCCATGGACAGAAGCACAGACCACTAAAGCTGTGCACACCCACGGACAACCAGAGTAAGCCTTGAGGACTTGATGGGATAGACCCAGAAACCTGGAGGATGGACTCGGCCTGGCCTAGAGGCTGGTGGATCCTGGGCAGCTGAACCAGCAGAGAAAAGGGAATCCAGGGCAACAAGGAGAGGGCAGAGGCCTGCAGACCCGAGAGAGTGGGTAAAGAGGGAATGGGGAGGAATGGGGTGTCCATAGGGCTCATCTGGGAAGGCCAATATGCTAATTGGAGACAGCTAGAATAAGAGTGGATGCGCTGGGGTTTGGGGATCAAGCCCAGAATTGGAGAGCAGATTCCAGGAGTGAAGAGGAAAGCAGGTAAGCTGGGGAGGACCAGGCAAGACAGCTTCAAGTGAACTCTGGAGGGTCAGGCTACTGAAGAACCATGATTGCTCCAAATGCTCAGAGGACCTGGGAGAGCAGTTACGCGGAATCTGGGACTGATGGGAGTCAGGAGGACCAAGGCTGTAAGTGAGCTGGGGCTGGTGGAGGTATGGGAATCGAGCTAAGGAGCTACAGACAGGGTGGGACCTGTGTCAAGTGAAATTAGTAGGGGACCAGGGCAACCCCAGGGACCAGGAAAAGCATTGCAGGAGGTCCAGAGCAGGTAGGAGTTGGGAGGGCAGGCTGAGCATCTATAGAAACACTGACAATTACCAAATTGGCTCCCAGAACAGCCTGGGGAGCTTAGGGGACAGGTCTGAGCAGCTTTAAGAGAGCTGGGAAAGATTGCGTAACTGGGGAGCAGGCAGCCCCAGAAGCTCTGAGGAACAAATAATCCAGAGCAGTAACTGGGGGAATGTGAAAGATGAAAGTTCTGGGGTACAGGGAAGCCCCGGTAGCTCTGGGACCAAGCCAGGCAGTTAAAAGGGAGAGCATAGGGAATAACGTGGGAGTATGGGGACCCAGGGAACAGGAGGTCTAAGGTAGATAAAAGCTGAACAAGGTAGTCCCAGGAGCTGTGGAACAAGGCTGGGCAGCTATTGGGGAGCCGGAGAAGGTGAGGATCTAAGGGACCAGACCTGGCAGCCATGGGGGAGCTGGGGCAGGTGGGGGTGTGGGGGACCAGGTCTAGCTGTTATGGGGGAGCTGAAGCAGGTGGGGTGTGGGGGACCAGGTCTAGCTGCTATGGGGGAGCTGGGGCAGGTGTGGGGGAGCAGGTCTAGCTGCTATGGGGGAGCTGGGGCAGGTGGGAGTGTGAGGGAGCAGGTCTAGCTGCTATGGGGGAGCTGGGGCAGGTGGGAGTGTGAGGGAGCAGGTCTAGCTGCTATGGGGGAGCTGGGGCAGGTGGGAGTGTGAGGGAGCAGGTCTAGCTGCTATGGGGGAGCTGGGGCAGGTGGGGTGTGGGGGAGCAGGTCTAGCTGCTATGGGGGAGCTGGGGCAGGTGGGGTGTGGGGGAGCAGGTCTAGCTGCTATGGGGGAGCTGGGGCAGGTGGGAGTGTGAGGGAGCAGGTCTAGCTGCTATGGGGGAGCTGGGGCAGGTGGGGGACCAGGTCTAGCTGCTATGGGGGAGCTGGGGCAGGTGTGAGGGACCAGGTCTAGCTGCTATGGGGGAGCTGGGGCAGGTGGGGTGTGGGGGACCAGGTCTAGCTGTTATGGGGGAGCTGGGGCAGGTGGGGTGTGGGGGAGCAGGTCTAGCTGTTATGGGGGAGCTGGGGCAGGTGGGGTGTGGGGGAGCAGGTCTAGCTGCTATGGGGGAGCTGAAGCAGGTGGGGTGTGGGGGACCAGGTCTAGCTGCTATGGGGGAGCTGGGGCAGGTGTGGGGGAGCAGGTCTAGCTGCTATGGGGGAGCTGGGGCAGGTGTGAGGGAGCAGGTCTAGCTGCTATGGGGGAGCTGGAGCAGGTGGGTGTGTGAGGGAGCAGGTCTAGCTGCTATGGGGGAGCTGGAGCAGGTGGGTGTGTGAGGGAGCAGGTCTAGCTGCTATGGGGGAGCTGGGGCAGGTGGGGTGTGAGGGACCAGGTCTAGCTGCTATGGGGGAGCTGGGAGCAGGTGGTGGTATGGGGGAGCAGGTCTAGCTGCTATGGGGGAGCTGGAAGCAGGTGGGGTGTGGGGGACCAGGTCTAGATGCTATGGGGGAGCTGGGGCAGGTGTGGGGGAGCAGGTCTAGCTGCTATGGGGGAGCTGGGGCAGGTGGGGGTGTGAGGGAGCAGGTCTAGCTGCTATAGGGGAGCTGGGGCAGGTGGGGGTGTGAGGGAGCAGGTCTAGCTGCTATGGGGGAGCTGGGGCAGGTGGGGTGTGGGGGACCAGGTCTAGCTGCTATGGAGGAGCTGGGGCAGGTGTAGGGGAACAGGTCTAGCTGCTATGGGGGAGCTGGGGGCAGCTGGGGGTGTGGGGGAGCAGGTCTAGCTGCTATGGGGGAGCTGGGGCAGGTGGGAGTGTGAGGGAGCAGGTCTAGATGCTATGGGTGAGCTGGGGCAGGTGTAGGGGAGCAGGTCTAGCTGCTATGGGGTTCTGGGGCAGGTGTGGGGGAACCGGTCTAGCTGCTATGGGGAGCTGGGGCAGATGTGGGTGTGGGGGAGCAGGTCTAGCTGCTATGGGGGAGCTGGGGCAGGTGGGGGACCAGGTCTAGCTGCTATGGGGGAGCTGGGGCAGGTGGGGGACCAGGTCTAGCTGCTATGGGGGAGCTGGGGCAGGTGGGAGTGTGAGGGACCAGGTCTAGCTGCTATGGGGGAGCTGGGGGCAGGTGGGGGTGTGGGGGACCAGGTCTAGCTGCTATGGGGAGCTGGGGCAGGTGTGGGGGAGCAGGTCTAGCTGCTATGGGGGAGCTGGAGCAGGTGGGGGTGTGAGGGACCAGATCTAGCTGCTATGGAGGAGCTGGGTCCTGTGGGGGTCTGGGGGCCACACCTAGGAGTTACAGGGTAGCATAGGCAGTTTGAAGAATGAGGACTAGACCTAGGTTCTGTGGGGGAGCAGGGGAAGTAAGAATGTGAGGGACCAGACCTAGGAGTTCTGGGAGAACTGGGGCAGCTAGGGGAGTGAGGGACCAAGCCCAGCTGCTAGAATGGGATTAGGGCAGGTGAGGTGTGAGAGACCAGAGGAAGCAGCTACGGAGGGGCTGGAGCAGATGGGAGTTTTAGGCTGACAGTGAGAGGTACCATGCCAAGCAGCTTCCGATGAGTAAGTACTAGTGGTCGTCTGGAGGACTAAACCAAGCAGCTGTTGGATAACTGGTTAGTAGGGGTATGAGGGACCAGGTCAAGCAGTTCCAGGAGATCTGGGGCTGATGGCGGTGTGGGGGACTGGGCTGAAAAGCTAGCTGGAGCAGGTCGAGTTGATGGTGGTCCAAGAGATAACCCTGGGGCAGATAGGAGTGAGGGGCAGGCTGAGCGTTTACGGAGATCTGTGGTAGGTATCAAAGTTAGGGGTCCCAGAGCATCCCTGGGAGTTTAGGGGACCAGGGCAGACCTCCAAGGGCTCTGGGACAGTTAGTTGCGAGTGCTGGAGCCCAGAAAAGCCCAGTAACTCTAGGGATCAAGCCGAGCAATTACAGGGGGACTAGAGGTGGGGGAGTGTGAGAGACAAGACCATGCAGCTACAGGAGAGCTGGGGAGACTGGGGTAGGAGAGACCCACAAGAAGCTACTGAGGAGCTGGGGTTGGTGTGGGCCGGGGGGACCAGGCCCAGCAGCCATATGAGGGTTGGAGTCTGGTGAGCATGTGGGTTACAGTCAGTATCAGAGGCCCTAGCTGTGATCCTGGGAGCTTACGGGAACACAGAGTGGGGGGTGGAGGTTTCAGGGGGTGTCAAACCTGCTAGGGCAGCATGACTTATGCCCAGGGTTGACCCACAGAAGAGAGGTGGGGTAACTATCGGAGCTTGAGCAGGGTTCAGAGGAGATGGAGAGAAGACCAAAAGGGCCCTAGGAATAAGAAGAATGAACCACAGAGAGCATTTGTGTGTGGTTTTGTTCATCAAAAACATAGGCAGGGAAGACAGATGAAAAACTAAATCCTCTTTTGCAATCCATAACTCATTGCTCAATATGAGTTGTGATACATACATGAAGAAATACGCTATTAAGAAGAAGAGTGAACCAGAGTCAGAAAGGATGGGAGACCAGGTCCCTTCCTGAAAAAATGGGGCATACCCTCCAATTTCAAGGGCCACTGGGAAAAGACAGGAACTTTTCTGGGGCCTGGCAGCATTAGCACTCTCAGGGAGGACCCAGGACATGGTAAAGAATAAGACGGGAGGGCATAGGGAGCTGAGGTCGCCAGGTTCTCATCATGAGGACTGAGATGCACAGAACGAGGACAAAGTGGCCAGCCAGGTCAAGACAGAAAGGTTTCCCACACTCAGAATGTGAAGGGTGGGGGTTGGTAGTGATCCTCAGGAAGCAGGGAGAAAGGTCCAAAGACAGCTAAAGGCATGGATAGGGACCTAGAGCACAGAGGCCTGCAGGAGGGTAGTAGATTGAAGAGGGGCTCCTGGAAAGATCAGGGTTCCTGGGGCTGGAGAGATGGCTCCGCAGTTCAGAGCACTTGCTGCTTTTCCAAGGAACCCAGGTTCAGTTCCAGTTACCCACATGGCAGCTTACAACCATCTGGGGTATCCAACACTCTCTTCTAACTTCCACAGCCACATAGTGCACATACTCATATACATGAAATAAAATGACCTGAAAAGATTTTTGAGGTCGGAGGCCAGGGTCTAGAGGTGGAAGCTGCAAAGCTAAGGCCAGGGCCTCTCCACATATCTGAACCCACCCATGCCAGACAAGCTCACACGTGCCCCTTTTCTTGCAGCCACAACAACAGCCCCATCTGTCTATCCACTGGCTCCTGCATGTGGAACCACTACTGGTTCCCCAGTGACTCTGGGATGCCTGGTCAAGGGCTATTTCCCCGAGCCGGCAACCATAACCTGGAACTCTGGATCCCTGACCAGCGGTGTGCACATCTTCCCATCTGTCCTGCATTCTGGTCTCTACTCCCTCAGCAGCTCAGTGACCGTGTCCTCCTGGCCCAGCCAGTCTGTCGTCTGCAACGTAGCCCACCCGGCCAGCAACACCAAGGTGGACAAGAAAATTGGTGAGGGACGAGCAGGGGAGGAGTGGTTCACTAGAGCTGCAGCTTGAGCCTCCTAGACCAACCAGGCGGGGCTGCCATCGCCAGGGAGGGGACCTCAGTCCGGGACGGCAGGACATCCTGTCTCTGCCTCCCTCCCAAAGACCTCTGCCTATGACCATCCAACCCAAGGAGTGATCCTTTGGGATAGATATCCATGTCCCTCACATCTCAACCCACCAAGAATCATTTCCAGGAGCAGCCGGGCCTAACCCAATGCTGGGGACAAACTCTCCCCTCCCTGGCTTGGTATATTCTCTCCTCCAAACCCCACTAACATCCATCCTTCTCTCTACAGAGTCCGGACCACCACCAGATCCATGTGATAAGTGCAAGTGTCCACGTAAGTCAGTAGGCCTTGTGTGCCAGCCCCAGAAGGATGTCAAGTGTCCTGAGTGTCCCTACATTGGAGGGTGACCCAGGTACTGACCCATTTCCATCTCTTCTCATCAGCTCCTGATCTCACGGGTGGACCATCCGTCTTCATCTTCCCCCCAAAGCCCAAGGATGTGCTCATGGTCTCCCTGGCCCCCAAGATCACGTGTGTGGTGGTGGACGTGAGCGAGGAGGACCCAAATGTCCAGTTCAGCTGGTTCGTGAATGATAAAGAAGTGCACACAGCTCAGACGCAGTCCCATGAGGAGCAGTACAACAGTACCTTGCGTGTGGTCAGTGTCCTCCCCATCCAGCACCAGGACTGGATGAGTGGCAAGAAGTTCAAATGCAAGGTCAACAACAAAGCCCTCCCAGGCCCCGTCGAGAGAACCATCTCAAAACCCAAAGGTGAGTTATGTAGAGTTAGTGGGGCAGGTGTGTGGTATGTACAGAGAATGGGACCTGAAATGGACACTTAATGACCCACTCCATTAAGTCTCCACTTAAATGACCCCTATGCCTACTTCTCACCCTACAGTGCAAGCCCGAATGCCACAGGTATATACATTTGCTCCACCTGCGGAGCAGATGACCAAAACAGAGGTCAGCGTGACCTGCTTGGTCACAGGCTTCTTCCCTGAGGACATCCATGTGGAGTGGGAGAGCAACGGAAAACAAGAGCAGAACTACAAGAACACCCTGCCTGTCATGGAGACCAACGGGTCTTACTTCATGTACAGCAAGCTCAATGTGCCAAAGAGCAAGTGGGAAAGAGGAGGTAGCTTCACCTGCTCCGTGTTACACGAGTCTCTGCACAACCACATGACACAGAAGACCATCTCCCGATCTCCGGGTAAATGAGCTCAGCACCCAGAAAGCTCTTAGGTCCTAAGGAACACTGACACCCATCTCCACCCTTCCCTTGTATAAATAAAGCACCCAGCACTGCCCTGGGACCCTGTGAAACTGTGGTTCTTTCTGGGATATAGAGGCTGGTCATGGGCTGTGAGATCTACCCAGGGTTTGAGGCCTGAGTTGTCTTTAGGAAGAGAATGGGGTCTCTCTGCACTGCCAGACCCAGAGCTCATGAGTCTTCCTGATCTGGGGTATCAAGGCTTAGCCTTAGGCAGTCCATCTTTCTTGCCTTCCCACTAACCAGCAGCTGCTAGTCAGAGAAATACATCTAGGAAAGCCCCCAAGAATGAAAATACACAAACCCCACCTCCCTCAGTCTTTTCTTGCCCCCCTCCCCCACCTCCCTAACCAGGGGTTTCTCTGAGTACACTGCAGAGGTACGCAATGGCCATGGGCATGCCAGAGACCCTGGCCATCTCTACACTCAACTCAGGCAGCTTTGCATGGGCTAGGTCTCTACGTCCACAGGGACACTGTACTCACTCCTGTGCCACAGGGACTGAGGCAGATGGCTCTTGGTGCCCTGAAAGAGAGACTACTAGAAACCCACATGCATGCTGAACTCTGACCCATTAAAACCAGCCTGCTGAACATCACCCAACCCATATAGCGTGTACATACATATACACATTTGCAACATACACACACCTAGCACATTGAGACCTTATCTATGTGCCCTGCACAACACGTACACCCAGCAATGTGTCAGCATACCCCCAACCACCATCTTAGTGCCCACCTTTGGGCCAGCACAATCAGACACAGCTTTCCTCTTCTGAAAGGACCTGCATTCTATGCTCAACACAAGTCCTCTGGAACCAAATCTGTCTCCGGTACCTCAGGGTCATGTTTCAGTTCTACGTGAATTATACAGCCCGTAACCATAATGGTCTGGATCGCTTCACAGTGCGGAATTTTCTGAAGTCCAGGCATGACCAGGCACAGGCTCTGCCGGTGACCAGGGGACAGGCAAAGGGTTAGGGGGGCCGTAAAGCCACTGCCCACTGTGGCTGCAGGGCTCTACTCCCCAGCCGCTTCCTCCTACACTGAGGGATGAGGGGTGAGGCAAACAGAGAGGCCCCTTGCACAGTCCAGGTCCTACTGTCAGGTCCATTGTGTCTGGCAAATCTCAAGATGTCCCAGAGGGGAAAGAAGGGACAGCTGGCCCCAGGGTGGGTGTGCTGGCCCAGCCCAGCCGGTCCTTTCTCCTCCCCCTCCATGCAGACCCACTTGCCACACAGGGAATCACTCCCAGCCCCACCTTGTGGGGACAAACACTGACTGCCCCTCTCTGTCCAGAGCTGGAACTGGATGACGACTGTGCTGAGGCCCAGGACGGGGAGCTGGACGGGCTCTGGACGACCATCACCGTCTTCATCAGCCTCTTCCTGCTCAGCGTGTGCTACAGTGCCACTGTCACCCTCTACAAGGTCGGCACCGTCCCCCCGCTGTCCCCTGTGACGCTCTATGCTGCCCCATAACGTCCTCACACTCTTCCCTGACGCAGTATGATGTTCCTTTGCTGTCCCCACTCTATCCCCACACCGTTCCCACCACTCCCTGTGCGGGCCCACTTTGCTCTCTGTGACTCCCCGCAGTGTCCCACGCTGTCTAGCATTCTGTCTCTCCCGAGAGCCTATGTGATCCTCACACTGTCTTGTGAGAGCTCCTTGTGTTCCACACCATCCCTTATGATGGCCCTTGCTGTCCCGCGCTAACTACCACACTACCCTCCTGATGTCCCCATTAGCCTCACCGTGGCCCAGTGTAATCTTCGAGCTGTCTCCACACCACCCCCCTCTCAGCCTCCCACAGTGTGTCCACACTGTCTCCTCATCTATCCCACCCTGGCCCCCTGCCATCCCCAGTCTCCTACCTGTATGAGAGGAACCACAGGAGGGAGGAGCCTCTGTCTCACCCACGGGAGTGAAGGGCCCGAGCTTGGGTGCGGTCTCTGATTTACTCTCACCTACCCACAGGTGAAGTGGATCTTCTCCTCCGTGGTGGAGCTGAAGCAGACACTGGCCCCTGACTACAGGAACATGATTGGGCAGGGGGCCTAGGCCACTTCCTCTGGGATGATCAGGGCCTCTGAGGCCCTGCAGAACCCCGTCCGTCCTACTGTGCAGCCTAACATGGAGGCCACGCTGCCCTCTGACATCGCCACCCTCTGACCCTACAACTCTCTGAATCAACACTCTCGATGGTTGACCCTGTGGAGGACCATGTGGACAACAGGTTCTGTCCCAGACCTGGGCAACACCTCACAACAGTTTCCAGATAACTAACTGGAGGGGCAAAAGGACCATCTCCCTACAAACTGGCACCAGGGGATCTGAGACCTCAGAGCTTTTGCTCAGGAGGACCTGGGAGCCCACACTGCCTCGGTCCAGCTGTGTGGGGATCGGCGTCGGAGCCGTCCTTACCAAACCATCCTCTGAAAGGAGACCTCTGCTAGGAACACCAGGGTCACCACAGCCCGAAGGGAGTTCCAGAAGAGACTTCTGAAAGTCACTCTGGTCGCCTTTGCGCCAGCTACGTGTGGGCAGCTTCCTTCCTGACACCTCTGTGAACCCTAGGCCAAGGAAAGGCCCTGTGTCTCTCAGACGGTTGGGACGAGCCTCCTCAAGACGAGAGTCCTTGTGCAGGCCCCTCTTCCGGCTACCCACTCGACACGCTGGATTCTCAGACGCGAGATCTAACCCACAGACACCGTTGACGGCAAAACCTCGAGACAAGGCCACCGCCACCTCCGTAGAGATCCCAGCTACACACTCTGGGGAGACACTCAGAAGAATTGCATTTGTGTGGACTCTGCAAAGCCCGAGCGGGGACAAGTGCAGAGGCCACGGAATATTGGCTGGGTGACCGGCCAGAAAAACCTCCAGGAGAGGGAGTCAGGCCCTCCCCCCAGCAAAAAAAAAGAAAAAGAAAAAATCAGGCCAAGGAGCAACTGGGAAGAATAAAGGGATGGTTAGAAGAAAGCCATGGTACAGCAGGTCTGCCCTGCCGGCCTGGTATCCAGACTGGACCACTTACAGTAGAGAACACCATTTGGAGTAATCATCCAGGGAGACAGAGCTGGGGTACCAGGGCTGCTTTGGCCAAGGAACAGTATCCCTGTGTCTATTTCTTCATTACCTCTCAGGGCCAATGAGAAGTCAGAATCTCTAGACAGGAAGAAAATATGGGCCTCTGCCCTTCTGTGACTGGTAGGAAATTCTTAGAGAACTCAGACTTTTAACAGCTCCTTCCTCCCGAGACTATAAATGTCTTTAAGGTCTCAGTGTGTGCATGTGTGTGTACGTGTGTGTTGCTGTTGTTTAGATATTTTCAACAATAAAACATTCTTCTAATATTCTGTATCTCACTGTGCCCTTCTTGTGTGGATCAGCCCTGACATTCAGGAACAAGACCCAGTTAGGCAGAGCAATGAGCTACCAAGTCCCCTCGACCTCCCTCCTGATCCTGTGTCCTCTCAGGCCTCCCTCAGTGAGCCACTCACAGCCGGGTTTCAGCCCTGCCATCCAGAACCGTCAAGAGCTTGGGCACCTCCTCCCGCCAGACAGTTTCATCCCAGCTGAGGCTACCCTGCTGCCATAGGCAGGCCGAAACCCAGGGTGGCCACCAGGCTGGCCAGGCAAAGCCTCCCTCCCACACCAGCTGAGAAGCATGTGCTTTTCAGTGACCTTGAGCGGCTATGGATTCAGCTGCCTCCATAACTGGTGTTTATTGTCTCCACCCCTAGTAGAAGCCCCAGATCAGGTGTTGACAAGGTGGGTTCTCAGCAGGGCTCTGCTTGGCTTGTAGATGCCTTCTCCTCTGTGTGTCCTCACAGGCCATCCCTCTGTGTGTCTACGTCCTGATCTCTCCTCATAAGTGCACAGATGGCTGGAGGAGGTACACCCTAGCCCTCATCATAACTTACTCTTTTAAGATCCTACCTGCAAACAAAGGCACAGTTTGGGGTTCTGGAGGCTTAAATGTCAAACTGGTAAATCTACTGGGGACAGAAGTTAGCGTTTAACAGCTGACCTTAAGGCCCCTAAAAGTTCATATCCTTCCTACATACGATGCCCCTCCCCCCATGCCAACATGCTAAAACCTCACCCAACCAGTATGAAGCTCTATCCCAAGTCTCCTCCAAAGATCTACTAGTCAGATTGTGTGGGATTCATTCTGGGGAAGGATTTAATCCACACAGGCTATGGCTGCCAGGAAGAGAGGCAGGAGAGGCACAGAGGAGAGGTATATACCATGATGAACTGGGCAACACGGAAATGCAAGGGCAGAGTAATAGTGGGCAATGCAGAAGACAGCCCAGGGCAAGTGGGGGTCCTCTCCCACTGGTGCAAGAAGTTGGGAAAGTGAGAGATTACCAGGGGTGGCCTGGTGTTTGAGACATCTGTTTCCTGCCATGGTGTGCATCAGGATTCTACCCTGTGGTGTAGATCAAGGGATACATCTTTATGTGGCACTGTGGAGGGAGGTTGAGGCCCAGACAGATGCTCCTGGCATGTAGAAAATATAGACATCTGCAGGGGAAGGAACAGGGGATGAAGTGAGAAGAAGCATCAGATCCCCTGGAACTGAAATTACATATGGTTGTGAGCCACCATGTGGGTGATGGATATTGAATCTGTGTCCTCTGCAAGACCAGTAAATGCTCTTAACCACTGAGCCAGCCCTGTCTCAACTTCTTATTGGGAGATGATCCCAAACCCAAACTGACCACATGGTCTCGGGAAGTGCAGATTTCCCACCTCCACCGCCTCCCTCACGTCTGCATATCTATTGACCCTGCATAGTTCTCCACCACCTCTTGATGCCCCATAGCACTCTAGATCTTACCCAGGAGCTCCCACACCAGGAAGCATCCTATCCTCCTAAGCCCTTACACCTCCTTCAGCACTATAAACACATAGACACAAACACCACAACCACTGGACACACCTTTGGAACCTCCAGCTCTGAGACCAACTGATTTCAGGCTGAGTTTTACTGGATGTTATATTGAAGTTTTCTCTGGTCCCACCTGGCCCAGCGGTCCACAGCCGCTTATAAAATAATCATTCAGAGGGTTAATATTATTTACAAACTGTCTGGCCTATGGCAGGCCTCTTGTATCTAGCTCTTATATCTTAACCCAGAACTATTAATCTATGTATTGCCACGTGTTCCGTGGCTTTACTGGTCTGCTGGCATGTTGCTCCTTGGGCAACAGGCTGGCATTTCTCCAGATTCTCCTTTCTTCTCTCCATATATCTGCTTGGATTTTCTGCATAGGCCAATGCAGCTTTATTATCAACCAATCAGAGCAACACATATTCACAGCATACAGAAAAACATCCCACAGCAGGATGTGTCCCTGATGCTATCTGAGTCCCATCCTGACCTCTGTGGTGTGACATCCATGGTTTGTATTCTCTGGCATGACATGTATGTGTGATGTTCACACTGTGATAACCACATGTGTATGTGTGTGAGATATCCCCACATGATGTCTATGGTGAACATCTATGATATGGCTTTTATGACACGCCTGTGGAATTTCTATAGAGGACATCAATTACAGCTCCTAACAGGCACAGCCTAGAGGAGACAGAATACCTGTGCTAGCCAGGCACAGAGGTAGTAGCCATGACTGCCCACACAGAAACTGACACTTGACCCACTTGCACTCGACCACAACCTGGGAACTGTCGCATGACACCAGTTGTAGCATCGGGTCACCGGCCTGCGTGGGAAGTGACATATGCAGCCATATGACATGTGCACACATAAACCACATGAAGACTGTCTCAGAACACACAGAGAGACACGTCCACATGTGCATCACAGTGTGGTATCATGTAATACCCACAGCACAGGGGCCATACACAACACAGTCACACAAGTCCTTACGAGAACATACATACTGGCTAATTCCCAGCATCCCTCCCCTGAGATACAGCTCTAACCATCCTGGCCCAGAGCAGGGCCCATGCCTCAAGCTTTGCACACACAAATCCTTCCTTGTCCTCCCTTCCTGTGTTTACCCCACTGCCTTCAGCATACCACCCACTTCTCTTCTATGGCGGTCCCCACCCTATCCAGCACAGCACCCCTCTGCTGCCCTAGCCCCTTCCATTCAATGACCATGAATGTGCATCTTCCAATGAAACTTGAGCTCTGGACACAGGAATGGCCCTCCCCCCAGATCCTGTTCCTGCAAGTCCATCCAGCTGTTGGGCACTTATGACGAAGTCACACCAAGTCCCTTACCCCTGAACAGCCTTCTAATCTGGCATAGATATGTGCTGGGAACTAAGTGGATTGTCAAAGTAGGATGTGACACTGGCCAGCTGTGCAGAGCAGAAGGTCCATATGCTTACTTGATTGAACCCCAAGTCGGCCCCCCCACACATACCATGTAGTCACAGGATCTTTTCCTGTGGTAGGCTGCAGATACCCCATAGAGAAAGAGACCAAGTGGTGGAGCTCCCCTACAGCAGGTGTGGGAGAGTCAAGCTGCAGGGCACAGAGGACATGCCAGACTTAGGGAAGCCATACCCTGCTCCCCTTCTCTCCAAGCACATATTCACCCTTGTACCAGGCTCCCTCACTGTTCACTCCATGCTCAGGCATTCTGCCCAGGGGAGGAAGACCCCAGTCTCAGTCAGGATGTGCATGAGAGCAGCCACAGTGTAAGTCCATATGGTTCTGATCTTTTGTCCCAAAATGTCATGTTTCATAAAGTACTTGCTCCTTTGACCTAGACCCAAGAAAAGAGACCAAACACTGTGGTAGACACAGAAATGAGTGAGAACACGCCTGTGTTACTGTTTTTTCTGCATAGCTTGTTGTCACATCTATCCCTGGCAAAGCATTGAAACAGACGTCATTAAAATGCTAGTCCTAAACCGGGCCGTGGTGGCGCACACCTTTAATCCCAGCACTCGGGAGGCAGAGCCAGGTGGATCTCTGTGAGTTCGAGGCCAGCCTGGGCTACCAAGTGAGTTCCAGGAAAGGTGCAAAGCTACACAGAGAAACCCTGTCTCGAAAAACAAAAACAAAAAAAAAATGCTAGTCCTGGTTATAATTATATATTTAGAAATATATGTAAATATATGTGCTAGAAAACAATTAAAGAAAGAGAGGTAATGTTGGATGGGAGGAAAGGGAAGTGGGAAGTGGTATAAGTATATTTTAATTTCAAAAACATAAATATATGTGTGTGTGTGTGTGTGTGTGTGTGTGTGTGTGTGTGTGTGTGTGTATGTGTGTGTTTTAATTCTGGCTCTGGGCTAGGGATATAGTTCATTTGGCAGAGTACTTGTATAGCATGCAGGAAGCCCTGGGTTTGATCTCCATTGCATAATAAACCATGTGTGGTGATAGATATCTGTATTCCCAATACTCCAAAGGCATACACAGGAGGATCAGAAGTTTGAGGTCATTCTTGACTACATAGCAAATTAGAGACCAACTTTATCTTTTAAAATAATAATCATCATCATCATCCTGATCTTCCACTTGAAGTAAATGTAGCCGGTCAATGCGCCTGATACTGCACTGTGTTAGGTTTTGCTCCAGAGTTTCAGAGGTAAGTATCCAAGGCTAACAAGAGATGATGGACAGATGGTAGAGGATAGATGAGTACATAAACAATATATGACAGAATTAGATGACAATAAAGGTGACAGGTAGGTAGATAACAGGGATCACAGATATTAGACAGACTTGTTATGTTTCACCTTCACTGGACTAAGTGATGGAATACCTGTGGGGGCAACTGAGAAGGACTTTCCAGAAGTGGTTAAGTCTTGCTAGCTCCGAATAACCAGTGGATCAATGCTGTGGGATAATGCTCTTGTACACTGGTTTAATAAAAGGCTGATTGGCCAGTAGCCAGGCAGGAAGTATAGGCGGGGCGAGCAGACTAGGAGAATTCTGGGAGGAGGAAGGGCTGAGTCAGGAGTTGCCAGCCAGACACAGAGGAAGCAAGATGACAAGGCAGAATTGAGAAAAGGTACCAAGCCACGTGGCTAAACATAGATAAGAATTATGGTTTAATTTAAGCATAAGAACTAGTCAGTAATAAGCCTGAGTTAATGGCTGAGCAGTTATAATTAATATTAGCTTCTGAGTGATTATTTTATAATTGGCTATGGGACCTTGGGGCCGGGTGAGACTGGAGAAACCTTCCAGCTACAGTATCAACCCCTTGGTGGAGTCAGAAGGTGGTGGCATTATGTCAAAGTGGTAAACAGTAGGAAAAAGGCTGGATGGAAGAAGTAGATCACTG
This sequence comes from Peromyscus maniculatus bairdii, assembly GCF_049852395.1. NCBI lineage: Eukaryota > Metazoa > Chordata > Mammalia > Rodentia > Cricetidae > Peromyscus > Peromyscus maniculatus. The sequence continues at coordinate 85,579,104 of NC_134865.1, read as the reverse complement.
TGGGTATGTATTTGGCATTATATCTGACCCTGGATACTATATTCCCTTTATCTCTGTTTCCCATCTGTCAAGAAATAAATAGCCTCTTCCACACACTCCCACTACTATGATGTTTGAGCAAGCACATGAGGCCAAACAAAAGTAAATCTTTGCTCCCTTGAGTTGTTTCTTGAGACATGTGGTCACGGTGGTATAAAAGGAACTGGCACATCTCACAAACCCAGCTTTACTGAAAAGCCCTTCAAACAACTGAACGAGGCCTGCCCCATGATACCTTACTGTAGACAGGATATTTTGTCCCACCAGCTCCCAAATAACCACACAGAGACTTATTAATTATAAATGCTTGGCCAATAACTTAGGCTTGTTACTAACTAGCTCTTACAACTTAAATTAAGCCATTTCTATTAATTTACATGCTGCCATGTAGTTCACGGCTTGTTACCTCATCTTCTACATGTCCTGCTCCTTCTGTGTCTGTCTGGTGACTTCACCCTTCTTCCCAGCATTTTCTCAGTCTGGATCTCCCGCCTAGCCTCTTCCTGCCTAGCTATTGGCCAGTTAGCTCTTTATTAACCAATAAGAACAACACATCTACACAGTGTACAAAAAAAAGATTATTCAATAATATTTCCCCATATGTCTAATTAAAAAGGAAGGTTTTTAACTTTAACATAGTAAAACTATATGCAACAAAAACAGTTATCATGTAAGAATTACAGTTACAATATCTAGCCCATTTGTATTTGGCAAATTTAGAGAAAATATTCTATTATCTATCTTATCTTTGTGAGTCTAAAGTTTTATACCTAATTTACCTTTTATCATAACTAAGGAAAACTATAAGTTTAACTATTTCATCTTTAACTCCATCAAAAACACCAGAAGGATGTGATATTACCTAACAACAGGGACATCTGGATGCCTAGACAGTCATCCAAAGTTCCTCTGCAACATTGGGGCATCCATTTTGGCCTACAGGCCTAGAATATCTGACAGACTTTTCTGTGAAGCAGGAATTCTTGAAGGACTGTCCTTCCTTGTCTTGGCAAAATTAAGCAGTCACTTTCTTTGTGTTCTGCTGGTCCAATTTGGACAGTAACTGCCAGCAGTTGAGGCAAGGACAGTTTCTTGCTCAAATGGCCATCTTTTGCCATAAAGGAAGCAAAGTCTGACAGGAGCCATAAGCCTAAGTGACCTTTGACACACATGCTGCCATATTTGGGTTTCTCTCCTCTTTTCTTAGATCTAGGCCTTGCTTAAGTCTCCATAGCACCAGAACCTCTTCCCACAGATATCAGAACCTCTTCTCAGATATCAGGTGAATGAGCTTCAGTTAGGCAATTAGGCAGTTAGACAAGGGTAGATAGATAACCTGCAGAGCAACATTCCCTGCTGGCCGAACAGCCCATAATTAAGTCCCTTCCTGCTCTCAACCCCCTCTGCCTACCTATATATGCCTTGAGAGAAAAATAAAATTTTGGAGCTCAATCAGACGTCCTGTCTTGCTCTCATTCTTTGTGTCTCTTGTCCCTCTCATTCGCCAGCCCTCCCTTTAGGTCCCCGTTGAAGACCCCGCTGGCCAGGGCAAAACTCCATATGGAGTTTCTTCGATGCCCACCATCTTCTCTGAAGTAGACTGGTGCTGTCAGGAGCAGATGTGTCTCACTGTCATGAAAAGCCTTATTAAAACATTTTAAATGCCATATTCTTTTTTTGTGAACCAATGAGTTTTTATTGAGGTTAGCAACAGGAACATGATTGGGCTAACTTACAGGAGCAAGATTGACTCAAAAACAGCAGTTAAATGTCATATTCTGCAGGTCTTCAAAGTGTTTGAAGATCACCCATCTATCTAAAATATATCTCTGTATGACTTTGAAAATATATCTAATATGACTATAAGTTTGGTAATTTTAGATCACTGTTAACCTGTATTTATTATCCTAAATAGCTTTTAAAGACCAGAACTTTACATAACCTTTTTAAATGAGTTGCATAGTACAATATCTTAAACAAGAATAGAAACATACATACAGTATAACAAAATTAACCTTAAATTTGTATCAATAAACCAAAATCTATACCAATGTAAAATATTTGAGATTAGTAGTTGTTCAAAAGTAGACTCAATAATCTACCCCTTTATCTCATCATTTCTATGTTATAGCCCCCTTTTTCCTTCAGAAAGAGATCTTTGAATCTAATTCCTTTGTTTAGCATTTTTTCTGACCATGACCAATTTTTAATTAACCCCCCTCCCCAAATGATGAAAAACATCTATAACCCATCTCTTGGGAATGTGGGCATTGTTTTCTCTAGACTGCTTCCTGTTGTCTGGGTGCCCTGGAATCTTTGAGAGATCCTGAGAAAATCAGTATAATGGTCAAGTCCTGGCTGGAGTATTCTGTGAGGCTGTACTATCTCCACCAGCAGCCTTGAAGCTATTCTGGATGTAAAACTCGGAGGAAACTGTAACAGAGGTGTTCTGAGATGCGGGATCACCTGAGCCATCTGTTTTCACTGGTGTCTGGTCCCCTCGCTCTGAAAATGCATAAACTTTCAAAGGTAGCAAACACATCTGTGTTAACACAAATATGGAATGTGCAGTGTGCACAAGTCAGTTAAAGATGTTTTTTGTTCTGTTTGAGAAGCTAAAAGGCATCTGTCAACTTTATAAGTCCATTTGGAATGTAAAATCAAACTGTAATATAAATCTCCATCCATGCCATGTGAAAGGATGGCATGTAATAATAATTCATGAGGACTCTGTAGCAAACAAGATTTATCATATTTTATCTCATCTCAGAGCTCCTGCCATGTCAAAGGATCAGCTCATACATCATCTGTCCTGTAGTCTTTTTTGGCTTCCTCCCCATGTCTGTAGCCAAGATACTTAGGAGGTCTCCCCCAGTCAAATCTGATCTCTATTAATCTGGAAGGAATTCCCAGCCTTGCCTTTCCTGTGGAAATAAAAGTATAACCTCTCCCCCAACGTAATACATTTTCTGACTTAAATTTTGAAATTAAGACATTTTTAAAATATATAGGTTGGTTTAATTTAGCAGTCTCCATAATCCAGTGTCTCTCAACAACTATCATTTTTCATCAGCAATCAAAAAATTTAAAGACAACACAATAACATACAGGATCCAGACTCCCTATGTATTTTCCATCTTTATGTGGTTTTTTTTCTTTATATTACTTTACTCTTTCTTTAAAGACTTTATTATCTTTCAACTATTTTTTCTATGACTGTCTATACCCTTTTTTGTAGTGGGTAGCCATTCCAGCTTTGATCTGGAAGTTCCAACCCCCATTGAGGCTTAGGTAACTGTCACACCTACAAGGCGGGGCCAAGAGAGGACCCTGAAGACCCGAGATCTGGATGCGCTGTTTCCTGGACCCTGGACACTGAAGATAGACTGAGCAGAGTTCTCCAGAGAACACCGCCGGACTGCGCTGCATCTTTCCCAGACCCTGCAACCTACCTACCCCTTCATTTGTAAGTTACGCCACTAAATAAATCTCCCTTTTAACTATGTGGAGTGGCCTTAATAATTTCACCAATACTTTTTCTTTTCTTTCTTAAGCCTACACACACTGTTAAACACATTGTAACCTATTTAGAGGTCTTTTCTACCTGAACCTGCTTTACTGCATATCTGTAACCTTTTCTGTCTATATGAGCAAAAAATTAAACCTGCCAAGCATCTTAGCTCATCTGGGAGATGTGTCTCTTTACTGCAGCTAGCATGAGAAACATAAGACTAGGAAGCCACATCTGTCTCCGTTTTTATGTGTTTAGAACATTTTTTAAGCTTTTTTGGGTCTTATATACATGGCCGGACATTGGGCCACTCCTGTGGTTTCAGTAGCAGCCATGATTACAGTATTCTTTGCAGCTCAACTATGGTTTCCTTGAGGTTCTGAAGTATTTAAAGCAGCTGGAATCCCATAATGACAATCCTACTGGTCTCTAAAAGAAATACTAAACTACTAGATATAGGAAATGGCTGACCCTAGTACATGAAAAGGTCAAATCAGTCTGGCTCCATTTTACAGGAAGGAAAGGTGAACGTTACAGTGTTCCCAATAAAGACCTGTCATTACACTTACACTAACATCCTTGGCTTCACTTAGCAGATAATCCTAAGGAGATCTGGGCCCTCCTTTCTGTCTCACCTCCACCTAGCCACCAAAATAGCAATAAGGCACACTTCCACAACTTACAGAGCCACTGGGGAGTTGGGGTAGCAGTCGGACCTTTCCATGATCCCCGAGATAAATGCTCACACCTACAAACACATGCATGCACACACATGCTCTCACAGACACACACAGATAAGTGCATCTTAGACCTGCCCATCCAGGGACAGATCTGTTCTGGTCATTGGAGCCACCCAGGGGATTGACTAAAGGGAACTGGATCCTGGTGGAGCCCTGGACCAGGGGAGGAGATGGAGTGAAGGCTAGGGCAGGGTGTGGGCACTAAATGCATCTCGCTGCTGGGGCCACTGTGGGCACTGATGGGGCAGAAAGGGAATGATCAGGCTGCACACAGGAGGGATGGGGCAAGGATGATTCCTGAAGGCCAGAAGAAAGTCACGGTGGAGCCTGCACCAGGAAGGAGACAGGGGCTGCTGAGCCAAAGCCCAGCTTTCCACATCATCTTTACTCTCTTCCCTCCCCACAATCCAGACATAGACTAGAGGCCTAGAAGAGACAATAGCATTAATACACAGATCCATGAAACCCAATCATAGCCCAGATGTGCTCTGGCCTCTGGATTCCTTGCCAGAGTAGCTGGCAGGGGACCCCAGCTGAAGGCCAGTCACTCTCCTTAGTGTGCCAGCTCCAGAGCTGAGGCAGGAACCAGGGTGCCACTGTCAAGAGGCCCCACATGTCGTATCTGGCCCACAGGCCGTTCCTCTTTGTGCCTCATTAATCACTCACAAAGTGGCTACCACGCTCTCCTTGAAGTGCTACCAAAGGGGCAGAAAAGGCGATGGCTGGAGCCCAGTCCCTTCTCAGGGCAGGGGCACTCCAAGCAGCCAGGCATGGTGACTGCAAGCTCATGCAAGGCCTCAAGATGAGGGCTGTGCAGAGGAGACCTGGGACCAGACAGCGGAGAGGAACGTGCCTTGCCCAGAACACGCAGGTGTGTCTCCTAGAAAGAGGCCTCACCTGAGACCCCACTCTCCCTTAGTCATCTTCCCAAGAACAGATTAGAAAGGGAACTTCCAGGGCAGCTAAGGTCGGGGGTTCCCACCCCACTTTTAGCTGAGGGCACTGAGGCAGAGCGTCCCCTAGGCACTGCCATGCAGGCATGAATATAACAATGGTTACCAGAGATTCGTCTGGGGGCCTGAACAGGGACATGAGATGGCTGCAGATGAGGACAGCCTGACCAGCCACAGCTGCCTACCAGAGGACCTCAGGTATTACAGCCCAAGGGAACCTCAGCAAAAGGATTTGCCTAAGAAAGAGGGACAAACAGGTCACAGGGTCATGGGTGGGGAAGGGGACACGTGGGCTGCTTTCCAACATCAACCGAGTCTCTTGGTCTTCAAACGTCCTTCGGATATAACTTCCCTGCACTAGGCACGCAGATATTAGAAACTGCTACAGCTGTCCACAAAGACAGGGGACCATGAATCTCAACCAGACAGGGCTGAGCCAAGATAAACTAAAGATGTCGAGAGAGACTCGAAAAACCCCAAAATAGACTGGACATGAATCTGCCTGCAAACTACCAGGACAGAATTGTCACCCAGAGGCAGCAAATGACAGCAAGGAATTGTCCCGTGGTGAGCTAACTACAAAGAGGACAATGTCCACAACTGGACCGACCTGGACAGAACTGGGCAGGGTTGGGTGGAGCTAAGCCAGCCTGGGTGGAGCTGGGCTTGGATGAGCTTGGATGAGCCAAGTAAAGTAGACTGGATTGGGCTGAGCTGGACTGAGCTAGTTTGGGCTGGACTGGACTGGAATAGGCTGAGCAAGCTTAAACTAGAGTAGGCTTGGCTGATCTGAATCAGACCAGGCTATACTGGACTGAGCTGGGCTAAGCAGGGCTGGTATGAGCTGGTATGAGCTGGTCTGAGCTGGGTTGCAGTAGTATGGCCTCAGGTAGGGTAGGCTGTGCTAGGTTGAACTAAGTTGGGCTGAGCTGGGCTGACTTAGACAGGTCTCAACAGGGCTATGCTAAAACAACTGGGGGTGGACTGGGCTGGACTATGCTGGGCTGGGCTGGGCTGGGCTATGCTGTGCTGGGCTGGGCTGGGCTGGGCTGGGCTATGCTGGGCTAGACTAGGCTGGGCTGGGATGGGATGGGATGGGATGGGATGGGATGGGATGGGATGGGATGGGATGGGATGGGATGGGATGGGATGGGATGGACTGGGCTGGCTGGGATGGGCTGTGATGGGATGGGATGGGATGGGATGGGATGGGATGGGATGGGATGGGATGGGATGGGATGGGATGGGATGGGATGAGCTGGGCTGGGCTGGACTGGACTGGATTGGGCTGGGCTGGGCTGGGCTGGACTGGACTAGGCTAGGCTGGGCTGGGCTGGACTAGGCTGGGCTGGGCTGGACTGGACTAGGCTGGGCTGGGCTGGACTGGAATAGGCTGGGCTGGGCTGGGCTGGGCTGATCTGAGCTGGACTGGGCTGGACTAAGCTGGCCTGGGCTGGCTGGGCTGGGCTGGACTGGACTGGACTAGGCTGGGCTTGGCTGGGCTGGACTGGGCTGGACTGGAATGGAACAGTGTGACAGAAGGGAAAATAGGCAGGCACAAGGTAGCCGACTGTGAAGAGTGTGACAGTGGCACTGTAGCACAGGCTGAGCAGGAAGATGAAGATGGCGATGGTCGTCCAGAGCCCGTCCAGCTCCCCGTCCTGGGCCTCAGCACAGTTGTCATCCAGTCCTAGCTCCGGACAGAGAGGGGCAGTCAGTGTTTGTCCCAACAAGGTGGGGCTGGGGCAATTCCCTGTGTGGTGGATGGGCCAGCTGGGAGTCACAGGAGAAAGTGCCAGCCCGGCTGGGCCAGCCGACCTTCCCTGCGGCCAGCTTTCTGTCCTCTCTAGTCCAGCAGCCCAAGTCCCCCCAACTGCTCCAGCTCAAGTCCTGGCCTCGGCAAGACACAGGGGCCCTTCCTATCTGCTCCACCCCTCAGTTCTGAGGCTGTCTGGGCTGAGTCAGGACCTGTGACCTCTGACCCTCTCTGCCTGTTCCCAAGCCCAGAGAGCCGAAGTGATGGCAGAGCCTGTTCCTGGTGACACCTGGCTGCAGAGAAGGTCCACACTGGGGAGCGAACCAGGCCCCTCAGTCATGTGGAGAGCGAATTATTGCCGGAGTCCAGCTCCAGCAGGGTTCTGAGTCACAGGACAGAGTTGTAAGGTTAGCAAAAAAAAATGAAGATTCTGACCACACGGTGTCTTTTAAACAGATGGCGTCAAATAACTCAAGCCATTTTTATTTATGCAAGTTCTGATGCGTTCAAGCATGAGTAGTTTCAATACATTTCTCTTTCATCATTTTCCCAGAATCGTTAACTTTTACCCATTGCAGTTATTTTTCCTTCTTCCCGCTCCCTTGGCATCACTGACCTTTACCCCATCATTAATTTTTATATTGCAAGCCAAATGATTCTGTCCAGCCAGACACGTCTTACTCATACTGTGCCCTAGCAGGCAGTGAACATACGATTATAAAAAAAAGAGATTCAAGCCCTGTGGTTAGCCCTTAGCAATGCGATACTTTTACATTTTTGTGATCAGCTGAGTGTATGAGGCCATACCAAGGATATTATTTTCAACTGAAAGTCAATTTCTAAATAATTTCTGTATCACTTTTATGTGGACAACAGTTATAATCCTATCCTTCATAAATTCACAAAATGGTAATGTTTACCTAACTCTTTAATTGCTGGGACCAAGTTTCTCTTCTCCCTGGCAGCTTCTATGTGTGCTTTTTGGAAACCAGGAGTTGTAACTGAAAGCATTATCTAACCATCATGTCCTGGCACCAGAGAGATGTCTGATCTTTTATATCCTTTGCCTTTTCCTATGTGTCCCTGTAAGTTTTTAATGTCATCTTTTAAGAAAACGTCTCCCTGGTCCAGTCACAACTGAAAGCACCCGGCTTTGCTGACACCCCATGGGAGGCCTTACCCCTTGGAGAAGGGGATGGGAGGTGGGGCGGGGCAGTAGGAGGAGGCTGGGGAGGGGGCAGAGGAGGAATGGAAGGGGGAAATCTATGGTTGGTATGTTAAATGAATAAAAAACAAAAAAAAATAATAAATAAAAAGAAAAAAGGAGGGGACTGGACCTGCCTCAACTGAATCTACCAGGCTGGGCTGAATCCCCAGGGGAGACCTTGCTTTAGAGGAGGTGGGAACTGGGGGTGGACTGAGGGGGGGAAGCATGGGGGTAGGAGGAGGGGGGACAGGGGAATCCATGGCTGGTACGTGAAATTAAATTAATTATAAAATAAAAATATTTATTTAAAAAAAGGAAAAGAGAAAGAAACAGTCTCCCAATTTCTTAAGTTCTTTGGAATATAGTTATCTCCTTTTTAGGAAAGTTATGTAAGCAGGAATCATTAACCTTAGTGAGTTCCTCCTGCTTACTCAGAATGACCGTACAGGCAGTCAGGGGCGACCGGAGAAACTGGTTTCTGTGATAGACTGCAGAGAGGCTTAATTTCTTTGTAGGAACTTTTAGAAAAATCATCAGCTTTTGTTCCCAGTAAACTCAGCCACAATCCCAACTGGCAAAGCAACACTAAGAGTTACCGTAAGAATAAGCACAGTGAAAGTGACGGAGGCCTGGAGGCCATGAGCTCCCCAGGATCAGTGCATGGGCCTGCAACACGGCTCCCACGGGTCCCTACCAGATGGATGGGATTCTCCAAAGGGCCTTACCACAAGGAGCTCTGCCAGACTGTCATCTCTGTGAAATGGAAGCGTGGGCCTGAAGGTCCAGGGACAGATGGACATGAGAGACCGTGTGTTGTGGGGCTGGTGAGGGTGCGGTTGTGTCTGTCTCAGCCAACCCATATGTGAATGCTGAAGAGGAGCCTGAGAGAGGGCCTGATATCTTGATGTATCTGAGCACTGTGCAGGGTGTTCATGAGTGTGCAAGGCTTGTGTATGTGCTCATGCACATTACTGTACACATCTGGGCAAGTGCCATGCGGGCTGAGTGGTAGTCACCAGGCAGGTTCTAACGGGTCTAAACCCCACATCCGTGTGTCTGGACAGTTCCTCCCTTGAGGCAACCTCAATCCCTGTGAGGCCAAAGATTGAGTGTCCCCTGAATGGGCAATGTCCCACCAGGCAGACAGCCTAGCCCCAGCAGTCAGGCAGAGCTGACTGTGTTGGGTGTGTTAAGTTTAAAGGTCAGTCTGTATATACATGGCTAGACATGCCTCTGCAAGATCACAGAATAAAAAGAAAACCTGATCAGCAGGAGAACAAGGACAGGCTGGCCATAGCAGGGTTAGTGTGTTCCTTCTCTTGAGGGGTTGCTAAAGGGGATCCCACCACAGTGTTGAGCAGCAGCCGGGTGGAGAGAAGGCCGAAGAAGCAATTAGTTAAGGTCAATCCCCCTCCCCTGTGAGAAATGACTTCAACCTGGCCAGGTAGGCCTAGATGCTCTAGGTAATGGCAGATGTCAATGTCCCCTAGGAGCCAAGGGTGAGCGATGCATTCACTTATCCGGGAAATAAGAGAGGGTCTTATCTGTGTGGTAGTTGTGTGGAGCCTCTTATGCCACAGAGTCAATAGTTCCCTTCTGCTGCCTGTTCTTGTCCACAGGAGCTTGCTGTAGAGGAATAAGGGCTCGTTGGAGCCCAGGATGAGATGGGTGCTCTGATAGTTTCTGATCTTATTTCCCATTGCTACACCACAGGTGGAAGTCATACGTGCCCCGTGTGTATCAGACGACCCTGTTCTTAGTTATCTGTTCCTATGGGGTGGAAGCATGGTGTAAGCTTCAGCACAAGGCCAGCCACCTGTGAGGACAGGTAACAGCACATATGTCACTGTCAAGGTGGAGGGCAGTCTACTCCAGCTCTGCCTGGATGTCCATCACACTCCACACAGCCCACCCCACCTGTTGCCATCTTTGGATTTGGAAATGGTTTTCTCAGTGGGGGCTGGGAGGGCCATGCTGTTGGTCTTGTACTTGAATTCCTTACCCTCCAGCCAGCTCTGATGCAAAGTGAGGAGGACACTAACCACACAGAAGGGGCTGCTGTACCACTCCTTTGGGAGCTGTGTCTGAGTTGTATGCACCTCCACTTCATCCACGAACTAACAACTGAAATGGACCTTGGAGTCATCCCGGCTAATGTCCACTACCACACATGTGATCCTGGGAGTCAGGCAGATCATGAGTGCATCCTTATGCTTTAGAGGGGAGATGATGGTCCTCCGAGTTGCTCAGGAGCTGATAAGGAGAGGAAATGGGTCAATACCTGGGCCACCCTCTAATGTAGGGTGTCTCAGGACACTAGTTATCCTCCTGGAGCTGAGATCAAGGCCTAGCAACTCACCCAGACACTTGTACACGGGTTTGGGCCCATGGCTTCTGAGTCCTACAGAAAAAAAAAAAAAAGCTGAATGTTACTGGAGTCTGGAGGAGAAAAAGCACCAAGGTATGGAGGATGAGAGTTTAGTGCTAATGTATGCTCAGGTCAAGCTGCTCCTGAACGATCTTGGCACGTCAAGACCCATGTCCACATCTGTGTGCCTAGAAAACTACTCTCCAAACAGGAGAGCCATGGAGAAAGAGAGACAGACAGAAATTCCTATGCTTTGGGCTGAAGTCCCCTCCCTGGCCACAGCTGCTCACCCTGGTTGATCTAAGAAAAAGAATGACAGAAGCTGACCTCCAATGGACCAGCCCTCTATAGGACATCCTCTCAGCAATTTTCTTGCTCATCTTGATGGCCAGATGGGTTACACTGCAGGTAGCAGTCTGGCCGGTTCAGGTGCTAGCAGGCATAATTACTGAGATACTGATGGAGTATATAGCTTGAACTACAAGACAGACAAAAAGTTACACAAAGCACTAGACAGGGCTCCAGAGTTCTAGAACGTGGTTACTGGCTCAGGGAAGTAGCCCTTGACCAAATAACTCGGGTTGCCATAGGAACTGGGAAGTAGATGGGCAGGGCCATAGTTCTGGCTGCAAAAAAAGAAAGAAAGAAAGAAAGAAAGAAAGAAAGGAAGGAAGGAAGGAAGGAAGGAAGGAAGGAAGGAAGGAAGGAAGAAAGAAAGAAAGAAAGAAAGAAAGAAAGAAAGAAAGAAAGAAAGAAAGAAAGAAAGAAAGAAAGAAAGAAAGAAAGAAAGAAAGAAAGAAAGAAAGAAAGAAAGAAAAAGAAGGAAAGAAGGAAAGAAAGAAAAAAGAGGGATGTGTGAGCATGCTGTCTGGCCTAGAGAAGCCCTTTTCTCCATGGAGCCCTGGTCCTCTAGGATGGGATGTAACCCTATCTTCATGAGCCTGATCAGTCTATTCCCTCTAACCCTGACCCCTACTCTTAGTGCCAGGGCTTTGCTGTACCCCACATCCTTACCCTGCCAGCATCTGCTCTGATCCCAGTGGACTGTCTTCTTCCCGGTATAGGGTTAACTACCTTGAGTACTCTTCCTGATCCCCGTAAGACTCCAGGATCAGAATTCTAGTCCACAACCTCAGAATTGAAACCCATGGAGTTCCAACCCCAGAGAGCCTCCCTGTCCAGACCCTCTCTTAGTTTAGCTAAGAGACACTCCTGGACCCTTGTCCTGCTTCTCTCTGCAGCCACACTACCCACTGCTTGTAAGAACAACCAGTGGCCTGAGCCTTTTCCCTTCCCCATCTGATCTGCACTCTGCACTCTGGCCCCTGCCCTCTGCCTTCCCACTCTGGACTTCGTTTTTCCCCCTGAGCCACAGACACGTCTAGGTTCTCCTGAGACGGCACTAGATGGAGAAAGGGAAAGGCAGAGGTTACCACCTAGGCTAGCTATAGGTCAGACCTGAGTGAAAGACTCCTCCAAAGAGGTGGTCAGGAGAGAGTGGACATAATCACTCAGCCCCATCAACCCAGGGACTCTAGGTCATGACAGCTAGGCCTTACACCTTCTATGGGTCTCAAGAGCACCACCTCACCCACCCCTATGTGAAGTAACCTAGACCATCACCTCACCCACCCCCTACATGAGGTAACCTAGGCCATATCTGGATTCCCCCTTGTCTCCCCTATACCCCAGACACTGAAACCACCAGAAGAAAGAGGAACTTCAGGAAGCGTCCCGTGTCACCCAGTTTCAATCCTGTTCTTAGTCTATACTGGGTTGGGAGAAGCGTGGCGTTCACACCTCCGGGGCAAGGACTGTGAATCCTGGAAGGATGAGACAGAGCTCAGAGCTGCGCTGTTAGTGCCAAAGCAAGAGACGCCGCAGTCACCTTCACAAGTTCCCACATGTGAGTGTGGTCAGCAGAGAAGGCCGCAGCTGGAGAGAGCCCACAGCTAGGGATAGCTGTGCGACTTTCCAGGACCAACAGACAGCAGATCGCAGGAGGATGGGAAAGAGTCGACAGACAAGCCCCGGCAGGGGGGCCTATCTGTTGCAAAAGAAAGGGGTCTGTCTGCAGCCTGGTGTCAACCAGACAGTCTCCAGGGATGCCATGGACAGAAGCACAGACCACTAAAGCTGTGCACACCCACGGACAACCGGAGTAAGCCTTGAGGACTTGATGGGATAGACCCAGAAACCTGGAGGATGGACTGGGCCTGGCCTAGAGGCTGGTGGACCCTGGGCAGCTGAACCAGCAGAGAAAAGGGAATCCAGGGCAACAAGGAGAGGGCAGAGACCTGCAGACCCGAGAGAGTGGGTAAAGAGGGAATGGGGAGGAATGGGGTGTCCATAGGGCTCATCTGGGAAGGCCAATATGCTAATTGGAGACAGCTAGAATAAGAGTGGATGCGCTGGGGTTTGGGGATCAAGCCCAGAATTGGAGAGCAGATTCCAGGAGTGAAGAGGAAAGCAGGTAAGCTGGGGAGGACCAGGCAAGACAGCTTCAAGTGAACTCTGGAGGGTCAGGCTACTGAAGAACCATGATTGCTCCATGCTCAGAGGACCTGGGAGAGCAGTTATGGAGAATCTGGGACTGATGGGAGTCAGGAGGACCAAGGCAAGCAGCTATAAGTGAGCTGGGGCTGGTGGAGGTATGGGAATCGAGCTAAGGAGCTACAGACAGGGTGGGAGCTGTGTCAAGTGAAATTAGTAGGGGACCAGGGCAACCCCAGGGACCAGGAAAAGCATTGCAGGAGGTCCAGAGCAGGTAGGAGTTGGGAGGGCAGGCTGAGCATCTATAGAAACACTGACAATTACCAAATTGGCTCCCAGAACAGCCTGGGGAGCTTAGGGGACAGGTCTGAGCAGCTTTAAGAGAGCTGGGAAAGATTGCGTAACTGGGGAGCAGGCAGCCCCAGAAGCTCTGAGGAACAAATAATCCAGAGCAGTAACTGGGGGAATGTGAAAGATGAAAGTTCTGGGGTACAGGGAAGCCCCGGTAGCTCTGGGACCAAGCCAGGCAGTTAAAAGGGAGAGCATAGGGAATAACGTGGGAGTATGGGGACCCAGGGAACAGGAGGTCTAAGGTAGATAAAAGCTGAACAAGGTAGTCCCAGGAGCTGTGGAACAAGGCTGGGCAGCTATGGGGGAGCCGAAGAAGGTGAGGATCTAAGGGACCAGACCTGGCAGCCATGGGGGAGCTGGGGCAGGTGGGGGTGTGGGGGACCAGGTCTAGCTGTTATGGGGGAGCTGAAGCAGGTGGGGTGTGGGGGACCAGGTCTAGCTGCTATGGGGGAGCTGGGGCAGGTGTGGGGGAGCAGGTCTAGCTGCTATGGGGGAGCTGGGGCAGGTGGGAGTGTGAGGGAGCAGGTCTAGCTGCTATGGGGGAGCTGGGGCAGGTGGGAGTGTGAGGGAGCAGGTCTAGCTGCTATGGGGGAGCTGGGGCAGGTGGGGGACCAGGTCTAGCTGCTATGGGGGAGCTGGGGCAGGTGGGGGACCAGGTCTAGCTGCTATGGGGGAGCTGGGGCAGGTGGGGGACCAGGTCTAGCTGCTATGGGGGAGCTGGGGCAGGTGTGAGGGACCAGGTCTAGCTGCTATGGGGGAGCTGGGGCAGGTGGGGTGTGGGGGACCAGGTCTAGCTGCTATGGGGGAGCTGGGGGCAGCTGGGGGTGTGGGGGAGCAGGTCTAGCTGCTATGGTGTATCTGGGGCAGGTGGGAGTGTGAGGGAGCAGGTCTAGCTGCTATGGGGGAGCTGGGGCAGGTGTGGGGGAGCAGGTCTAGCTGCTATGGGGGAGCTGGGGCAGGTGTGGGGGAGCAGGTCTAGCTGCTATGGGGGAGCTGGGGCAGGTGAGGGTGTGGGGGAGCAGGTCTAGCTGTTATGGGGGAGCTGGGGCAGGTGTGGGGGAGCAGGTCTAGCTGCTATGGGGGAGCTGGGAGCAGGTAGCGGTGTGGGGGAGCAGGTCTGGGGGACCAGGTCTAGCTGTTATGGGGGAGCTAGGGCAGGTGTGGGAGAGCAGGTCTAGCTGCTATGGGGCAGCTGGGAGCAGGTAGGGGTGTGGGGGACCAGGTCTAGCTGTTATGGAAGAGCTGGGGCAGGTGGGGGTGTGGGGGACCAGGTCTAGCTGCTATGGGGGAGTTGGAGCAGGTGGGGTGTGAGGGACCAGACCTAGCTGCTATGGGGGATCTGGGGCAGGTGGGGGTGTGGGTGAGCGGGTCTAGCTGCTATGGGGGAGCTGGGGCAGGTGGGGTGTGGGGGACCAGGTCTAGATGCTATGGGTGAGCTGGGGCAGGTGGGGGACCAGGTCTAGCTGCTATGGGGGAGCTGGGGCAGGTGGGGGACCAGGTCTAGCTGCTATGGGGAGCTGGGGCAGGTGGGGGTGTGGGGGAGCCGGTCTAGCTGCTATGGAGGAGCTGGGAGCAGGTGGGTGTGTGAGGGAGCAGGTCTAGCTGCTATGGGGGAGCTGGGGCAGGTGGGGGACCAGGTCTAGCTGCTATGGGGGAGCTGGGGCAGGTGGGGGTGTGGGGGAGCAGGTCTAGCTGCTATGGGGGAGCTGGGGCAGGTGGGGGTGTGAGGGAGCAGGTCTAGCTGCTATGGGGGAGCTGGGGCAGGTGGGGTGTGGGGGAGCAGGTCTAGCTGCTATGGGGGAGCTGGGGCAGGTGGGGGACCAGGTCTAGCTGCTATGGGGGAGCTGGAGCAGGTGGGGGTGTGGGGGAGCAGGTCTAGCTGTTATGGGGGAGCTGGGGCAGGTGGGGGTGTGGGGGAGCAGGTCTAGCTGCTATGGGGGAGCTGGGGGCAGGTGGGAGTGTGGGGGACCTGGTCTAGCTGCTATGGGGAGCTGGGGCAGGTGTGGGGGAGCAGGTCTAGCTGCTATGGGGGAGCTGGAGCAGGTGGGGGTGTGAGGGAGCAGGTCTAGCTGTTATGGGGGAGCTGGGGCAGGTGGGGGTGTGAGGGACCAGATCTAGCTGCTATGGAGGAGCTGGGTCCTGTGGGGGTCTGGGGGCCACACCTAGGAGTTACAGGGTAGCATAGGCAGTTTGAAGAATGAGGACTAGACCTAGGCTCTGTGGGGGAGCAGGGGAAGTAAGAATGTGAGGGACCAGACCTAGGAGTTCTGGGAGAACTGGGGCAGCTAGGGGAGTGAGGGACCAAGCCCAGCTGCTAGAATGGGATTAGGGCAGGTGATGTGTGAGAGACCAGAGGAAGCAGCTACGGAGGGGCTGGAGCAGATGGGAGTTTTAGGCTGACAGTGAGAGGTACCATGCCAAGCAGCTTCCGATGAGTAAGTACTAGTGGTCGTCTGGAGGACTAAACCAAGCAGCTGTTGGATAACTGGTTAGTAGGGGTATGAGGGACCAGGTCAAGCAGTTCCAGGAGATCTGGGGCTAATGGCGGTGTGGGGGACTGGGCTGAAAAGCTAGCTGGAGCAGGTCGAGTTGATGGTGGTCCAAGAGATAACCCTGGGGCAGATAGGAGTGAGGGGCAAGCTGAGCGTTTACGGAGATCTGTGGTAGGTATCAAAGTTAGGGGTCCCAGAGCATCCCTGGGAGTTTAGGGGACCAGGGCAGACCTCCAAGGGCTCTGGGACAGTTAGTTGCGAGTGCTGGAGCCCAGAAAAGCCCAGTAACTCTAGGGATCAAGCCGAGCAATTACAGGGGGACTAGAGGTGGGGGAGTGTGAGAGACAAGACCATGCAGCTACAGGAGAGCTAGGGAGACTGGAGTAGGAGAGACCCACAAGAAGCTACTGAGGAGCTGGGGTTGGTGTGGGCCGGGGGGACCAGGCCCAGCAGCCATATGAGGGTTGGAGTCTGGTGAGCATGTGGGTTACAGTCAGTATCAGAGGCCCTAGCTGTGATCCTGGGAGCTTACGGGAACACAGAGTGGGGGGTGGAGGTTTCAGGGGGTGTCAAACCTGCTAGGGCAGCATGACTTATGCCCAGGGTTGACCCACAGAAGAGAGGTGGGGTAACTATCGGAGCTTGAGCAGGGTTCAGGGGAGATGGAGAGAAGACCAAAAGGGCCCTAGGAATAAGAAGAATGAGCCACAGAGAGCATTTGTGTGTGGTTTTGTTCATCAAAAACATAGGCAGGGAAGACAGATGAGAAACTAAATCCTCTTTTGCAATCCATAACTCATTGCTCAATATGAGTTGTGATACATACGTGAAGAAATACGCTATTAAGAAGAAGAGTGAACCAGAGTCAGAAAGGATGGGAGACCAGGTCCCTTCCTGAAAAATGGGGCATACCCTCCAATTTCAAGGGCCACTGGGAAAAGACAAGAACTTTTCTGGGGCCTTGGCAGCATTAGCACTCTCAGGGAGGACCCAGGACATGGTAAAGAATAAGACAGGAGGGCATAGGGAGCTGAGGTCGCCAGGTTCTCATCATGAGGACTGAGCTGTATAGAACAAGAACAGAGTGGCCAGCCAGGTCAAGACAGAAAGGCTTCCCACACTCAGAATGTGAAGGGTTGGGGGTTGGTAGTGATCCTCAGGAAGCAGGGAGAAAGGTCCAAAGACAGCTAAAGGCATGGATAGGGACCTAGAGCACAGAGGCCTGAAGGAGGGTAGTAGATTGAAGAGGGGCTCCTGGAAAGATCAGGGTTCCTGGGGCTGGAGAGATGGCTCCGCAGTTCAGAGCACTTGCTGCTTTTCCAAGGAACCCAGGTTCAGTTCCAGTTACCCACATGGCAGCTTACAACCATCTGGGGTATCCAACACTCTCTTCTAACTTCCACAGCCACCAGGCACACACATAGTGCACATACTCATATACATGAAATAAAATGACCTGAAAAGATTTTTGAGGTCGGAGGCCAGGGTCTAGAGGTGGAAGCTGCAAAGCTAAGGCCAGGGCCTCTCCACATATCTGAACCCACCCATGCCAGACAAGCTCACACGTGCCCCTTTTCTTGCAGCCACAACAACAGCCCCATCTGTCTATCCACTGGCTCCTGCATGTGGAACCACTACTGGTTCCCCAGTGACTCTGGGATGCCTGGTCAAGGGCTATTTCCCCGAGCCGGCAACCGTAACCTGGAACTCTGGATCCCTGACCAGCGGTGTGCACATCTTCCCATCTGTCCTGCATTCTGGTCTCTACTCCCTCAGCAGCTCAGTG
This sequence comes from Peromyscus maniculatus bairdii, assembly GCF_049852395.1. Lineage (NCBI taxonomy): Eukaryota > Metazoa > Chordata > Mammalia > Rodentia > Cricetidae > Peromyscus > Peromyscus maniculatus. The sequence continues at coordinate 85,561,408 of NC_134865.1, read as the reverse complement.
ACCGTGTCCTCCTGGCCCAGCCAGTCCGTCGTCTGCAACGTAGCCCACCCGGCCAGCAACACCAAGGTGGACAAGAAAATTGGTGAGAGACGAGCAGGGGAGGAGGGGTTCACTAGAGCTGCGGCTTGAGCCACCTAGACCAACCAGGCCGGGCGGCCATCGCCAGGGAGGGGACCTCAGTCCGGGACAGCAGGACATCCTGTCTCTGCCTCCCTCCCAAAGACCTCTGCCTATGACCGTCCAACCCAAGGAGTGATCCTCTGGGATAGATATCCATGTCCCTCACATCTCAACCCACCAAGAATCATTTCCAGGAGCAGCCCGGCCTAACCCAATGCTGGGGACAAACTCTCCCCTCCCTGGCTTGGTATATTCTCTCCTCCAAACCCCACTAACATCCATCCTTCTCTCTACAGAGCCCAGACGACGACCACCAACAAATCCAAGTGATGTGTGCGAGTGTCTACCACCACCTCCATGTCCTTGTCCACGTAAGTCAGTAGGCCTTGTGTGCCAGCCCCAGGAGGATGCCAAGTGTCCTGAGTGTCCCTACATTGGATGGTGACCCAGGTACTGACCCATTTCCATCTCTTCTCATCAGCTGATCTCACGGGTGGACCATCCGTCTTCATCTTCCCCCCAAAGCCCAAGGATGTGCTCATGGTCTCCCTGGCCCCCAAGATCACGTGTGTGGTGGTGGACGTGAGCGAGGAGGAGCCAAATGTCCAGTTCAACTGGTTCGTGGATGATAAAGAAGTGCACACAGCTCAGACGCAGTCCCATGAGGAGCAGTACAACAGTACCTTGCGTGTGGTCAGTGTCCTCCCCATCAAGCACCAGGACTGGATGAGTGGCAAGAAGTTCAAATGCAAGGTCAACAACAAAGCCCTCCCAGGCCCCGTCGAGAGAATCATCTCAAAACCCAAAGGTGGGTTATGTAGAGTTAGTGGGGCAGGTGTGTGGTATGTACAGAGAATGGGACCTGAAATGGACACTTAATGACCCACTCCATTAAGTCTCCACTTAAATGACCCCTATGCCTACTTCTCACCCCACAGTGCAAGCCCGAATGCCACAGGTATATACATTTGCTCCACCTGCGGAGCAGATGACCAAAACAGAGGTCAGCGTGACCTGCTTGGTCACAGGCTTCTTCCCTGAGGACATCCATGTAGAGTGGGAGAGCAGCGGAAAACAAGAGCAGAACTACAAGAACACCACGCCTGTCATGGAGACCAACGGGTCTTACTTCATGTACAGCAAGCTCAATGTGCCAAAGAGCAGGTGGGATCGAGGAGATAGCTTCACCTGCTCCGTGTTACACGAGTCTCTGCACAACCACATCACACAGAAGACCATCTCCCGATCTCCGGGTAAATGAGCTCAGCACCCAGAAAGCTCTTAGGTCCTAAGGAACACTGACACCCATCTCCACCCTTCCCTTGTATAAATAAAGCACCCAGCACTGCCCTGGGACCCTGTGAAACTGTGGTTCTTTCTGGGATATAGAGGCTGGTCATGGGCTGTGAGATCTACCCAGGGTTTGAGGCCTGAGTTGTCTTTAGGAAGAGAATGGGGTCTCTCTGCACTGCCAGACCCAGAGCTCATGAGTCTTCCTGATCTGGGGTATCAAGGCTTAGCCTTAGGCAGTCCATCTTTCTTGCCTTCCCACTAACCAGCAGCTGCTAGTCAGAGAAATACATCTAGGAAAGCCCCCAAGAATGAAAATACACAAACCCCACCTCCCTCAGTCTTTTCTTGCCCCCCTCCCCCACCTCCCTAACCAGGGGTTTCTCTGAGTACACTGCAGAGGTACGCAATGGCCATGGGCATGCCAGAGACCCTGGCCATCTCTACACTCAACTCAGGCAGCTTTGCATGGGCTAGGTCTCTACGTCCACAGGGACACTGTACTCACTCCTGTGCCACAGGGACTGAGGCAGATGGCTCTTGGTGCCCTGAAAGAGAGACTACTAGAAACCCACATGCATGCTGAACCCTGACCCATTAAAACCAGCCTGCTGAACATCACCCAACCCATATAGCGTGTACATACATATACACATTTGCAACATACACACACCTAGCACATTGAGACCTTATCTATGTGCCCTGCACAACACGTACACCCAGCAATGTGTCAGCATACCCCCAACCACCATCTTAGTGCCCACCTTTGGGCCAGCACAATCAGACACAGCTTTCCTCTTCTGAAAGGACCTGCATTCTATGCTCAACACAAGTCCTCTGGAACCAAATCTGTCTCCGGTACCTCAGGGTCATGTTTCAGTTCTACGTGAATTATACAGCCCGTAGCCATAATGGTCTGGATCGCTTCACAGTGCGGAATTTTCTGAAGTCCAGGCATGACCAGGCACAGGCTCTGCCGGTGACCAGGGGACAGGCAAAGGGTTAGGGGGGCCGTATAGCCACTGCCCACTGTGGCTGCAGGGCTCTACTCCCCAGCCGCTTCCTCCTACACTGAGGGATGAGGGGTGAGGCAAACAGAGAGGCCCCTTGCACAGTCCAGGTCCTACTGTCAGGTCCATTGTGTCTGGCAAATCTCAAGATGTCCCAGAGGGGAAAGAAGGGACAGCTGGCCCCAGGGAGGGTGTGCTGGCCCAGCCCAGCCGGTCCTTTCTCCTCCCCCTCCATGCAGACCCACTTGCCACACAGGGAATCACTCCCAGCCCCACCTTGTGGGGACAAACACTGACTGCCCCTCTCTGTCCAGAGCTGGAACTGGATGACGACTGTGCTGAGGCCCAGGACGGGGAGCTGGACGGGCTCTGGACGACCATCACCGTCTTCATCAGCCTCTTCCTGCTCAGCGTGTGCTACAGTGCCACTGTCACCCTCTACAAGGTCGGCACCGTCCCCCCGCTGTCCCCTGTGACGCTCTATGCTGCCCCATAACGTCCTCACACTCTTCCCTGATGCAGTATGATGTTCCTCTGCTGTCCCCACTCTATCCCCACACCGTTCCCACCACTCCCTGTGCGGGCCCACTTTGCTCTCTGTGACTCCCCGCAGTGTCCCACGTTGTCTAGCATTCTGTCTCTCCCGAGAGCCTATGTGATCCTCACACTGTCTTGTGAGAGCTCCTTGTGTTCCACACCATCCCTTATGATGCCCCTTGCTGTCCCACGCTAACTCCCACACTACCGTCCTGATGTCCCCATTAGCCTCACCATGGCCCAGTGTAATCTTCGAGCTGTCTCCACACCACCCCCCTCTCAGCCTCCCACAGTGTGTCCACACTGTCTCCTCATCTATCCCACCCTGGCCCCCTGCCATCCCCAGTCTCCTACCTGTATGAGAGGAACCACAGAAGGGAGGGGCCTCTGTCTCACCCACGGGAGTGAAGGGCCCGAGCTTGGGTGCAGTCTCTGATTTACTCTCACCTACCCACAGGTGAAGTGGATCTTCTCCTCCGTGGTGGAGCTGAAGCAGACACTGGCCCCTGACTACAGGAACATGATTGGGCAGGGGGCCTAGGCCACTTCCTCTGGGATGATCAGGGCCTCTGAGGCCCTGCAGAACCCCATCCGTCCTACTGTGCAGCCTAACATGGAGGCCACGCTGCCCTCTGACATCGCCACCCTCTGACCCTACAACTCTCTGAATCAACACTCTCGATGGTTGACCCTGTGGAGGACCACGTGGACAACAGGTTCTGTCCCAGACCTGGGAAACACCTCCACAACAGTTTCCAGATAACTAACTGGAGGGGCAAAAGGACCATCTCCCTACAAACTGGCACCAGGAGATCTGAGACCTCAGAGCTTTTGCTCAGGAGGACCTGGGAGCCCACACTGCCTCGGTCCAGCTGTGTGGGGATCGGCGTCGGAGCCATCCTTACCAAACCATCCTCTGAAAGGAGACCTCTGCTAGGAAGACCAGGGTCACCACAGCCCGAAGGGAGTTCCAGAAGAGACCTCTGAAAGTCACTCTGGTTGCCTTTGCGCCAGCTATGTGTGGGCAGCTTCCTTCCTGACACCTCTGTGAACCCTAGGCCAAGGAAAGGCCCTGTGTCTCTCAGACGGTTGGGACGAGCCTCCTCAAGACGAGAGTCCTTGTGCAGGCCCCTCTTCCGGCTACCCACTCGACATGCTGGATTCTCAGACGCGAGATCCAACCCACAGACACCGTTGACAACAAAACCTCGAGACAAGGCCACCGCCACCTCCGTAGAGATCCCAGCTACACACTCTGGGGAGACACTCAGAAGAATTGCATTTGTGTGGACTCCGCAAAGCCCGAGCGGGGACAAGTGCAGAGGCCACGGAGTATTGGCTGGGTGACCGGCCAGAAAAACCTCCAGGAGAGGGAGTCAGGCCCTCCCCCCAGCAAAAAAAAAAGAAAAGAAAAAGAAAAAATCAGGCCAAGGAGCAACTGGGAAGAATAAAGGGATGGTTAGAAGAAAGCCATGGTACAGCAGGTCTGCCCTGCCGGCCTGGTATCCAGACTGGACCACTTACAGTAGAGAACACCATTTGGAGTAATCATCCAGGGAGACAGAACTGGGGTACCAGGGCTGCTTTGGCCAAGGAACAGTATCCCTGTGTCTATTTCTTCATTACCTCTCAGGGCCAATGAGAAGTCAGAATCTCTAGACAGGAAGAAAATATGGGCCTCTGCCCTTCTGTGACTGGTAGGAAATTCTTAGAGAACTCAGACTTTTAACAGCTCCTTCCTCCCGAGACTATAAATGTCTTTAAGGTCTCAGTGTGTGCATGTGTGTGTACGTGTGTGTTGCTGTTGTTTAGATATTTTCAACAATAAAACATTCTTCTAATATTCTGTATCTCACTGTGCCCTTCTTGTGTGGATCAGCCCTGACATTCAGGAACAAGACCCAGTTAGGCAGAGCAATGAGCTACCAAGTCCCCTCGACCTCCCTCCTGATCCTGTGTCCTCTCAGGCCTCCCTCAGTGAGCCACTCACAGCCGGGTTTCAGCCCTGCCATCCAGAACCATCAAGAGCTTGGACACCTCCTCCCGCCAGACAGTTTCATCCCAGCTGAGGCTACCCTGCTGCCATAGGCAGGCCGAAACCCAGGGTGGCCACCAGGCTGGCCAGGCAAAACCTCCCTCCCACACCAGCTGAGAAGCATGTGCTTTTCAGTGACCTTGAGCGGCTATGGATTCAGCTGCCTCCATAACTGGTGTTTGTTGTCTCCACCCCTAGTAGAAGCCCCAGATCAGGTGTTGACGAGGTGGGTTCTCAGCAGGGCTCTGCTTGGCTTGTAGATGCCTTCTCCTCTGCGTGTCCTCACAGGCCATCCCTCTGTGTGTCTACGTCCTGATCTCTCCTCATAAGCGCGCAGATGGCTGGAGGAGGTACACCCTAGCCCTCATCATAACTTACTCTTTTAAGTTCCTACCTGCAAACAAAGGCACAGTTTGGGGTTCTGGAGGCTTAAATGTCAAACTGGTAAATCTACTGGGGACAGAAGTTAGCATTTAACAGCTGACCTTAAGGCCCCTAAAAGTTCATATCCTTCCTACATACGATGCCCCTCCCCCCATGCCAACATGCTAAAACCTCACCCAACCAGTATGAAGCTCTATCCCAAGTCTCCTCCAAAGATCTACTAGTCAGATTGTGTGGGATTCATTCTGGGGAAGGGTTTAATCCACACAGGCTATGGCTGCCAGGAAGAGAGGCAGGAGAGGCACAGAGGAGAGGTGTATACCATGATGAACTGGATAACACTGAAATGCAAGGGCAGAGTAATAATGGGCAATGCAGAAGACAGCCCAGGGCAAGTGGGGGTCCTCTCCCACTGGTGCAAGAAGTTGGGAAAGTGAGAGACTACCAGGGGTGGCCTGGTGTTTGAGACATCTGTTTCCTGCCATGGTGTGCATCAGGATTCTACCCTGTGGTGTAGATCAAGGGATACATCTTTATGTGGCACTGTGGAGGGAGGTTGAGGCCCAGACAGATGCTCCTGGCATGTAGAAAATATAGACATCTGCAGGGGAAGGAACAGGGGATGAAGTGAGAAGAAGCATCAGATCCCCTGGAACTGGAATTACAGATGGTTGTGAGCCACCATGTGGGTGATGGATATAGAATCTGTGTCCTCTGCAAGACCAGTAAATGCTCTTAACCACTGAGCATTTCTCCAGCCCTGTCTCAACTTCTTATTGGGAGATGATCCCAAACCCAAACTGACCACATGGTCTCGGGAAGTGCAGATTTCCCACCTCCACCCCCTCCCTCACGTCTGCATATCTATTGACCCTGCATAGTTCTCCACCACCTCCTGATGCCCCATAGCACTCTAGACCTCACCCAGGAGCTCCCACACCAGGAAGCATCCTATCCTCCTAAGCCCTTACACCTCCTTCAGCACTATAAACACATAGACACAAACACCACAACCACTGGACACACCTTTGGAACCTCCAGCTCTGAGACCAACTGATTTCAGGCTGAGTTTTACTGGATGTTATATTGAAGTTTTCTCTGGTCCCACCTGGCCCAGCGGTCCACAGCCACTTATAAAATAATCATTCAGAGGGTTAATATTATTTACAAACTGTCTGGCCTATGGCAGTCCTCTTGCTAACTAGCTCTTATATCTTAACCCAGAACTATTAATCTATGTATTGCCACGTGTTCTGTGGCTTTACTGGTCTGCTGGCATGTTGCTCCTTGGGCAACAGGCTGGCGTTTCTCCAGATTCTCCTTTCTTCTCTCCATATATCTGCTTGGATTTCCTGCATAGGCCAATGCAGCTTTATTATCAACCAATCAGAGCAACACATATTCACAGCATACAGAAAGACATCCCACAGCAGGATGTGTCCCTGATGCTATCTGAGTCCCATCCTGACCTCTGTGGTGTGACATCCATGGTTTGTATTCTCTGGCATGACATGTATGTGTGATGTTCACACTGTGATAACCACATGTGTATGTGTGTGAGATATCCCCACATGATGTCTATGGCGGACATCTATGATATGGCTTTTATGACACGCCTGTGGAATTTCTATAGAGGACATCAATTACGGCTCCTAACAGGCACAGCCTAGAGGAGACAGAATACCTGTGCTAGCCAGGCGCAGAGGTAGTAGCCATGACTGCCCACACAGAAACTGACACTTGACCCACTTGCACTCGACCACAACCTGGGAACTGTCGCATGACACCAGTTGTAGCATCGGGTCACCGGCCTGCGTGGGAAGTGACATATGCAGCCATATGACATGTGCACACATAAACCACATGAAGACTGTCTCAGAACACACAGAGAAACACGTCCACATGTGCATCACAGTGTGGTATCATGTAATACCCACAGCACAGGGGCCATACACAACACAGTCACACAAGTCCTTACGAGAACATACATGCTGGCTAATTCCCAGCACCCCTCCCCTGAGAACCATCCTGGCCCAGAGCAGGGCCCATGCCTCAAGCTTTGCACACACAAATCCTTCCTTGTCCTCCCTTCCTGTGTTTACCCCACTGCCTTCAGCATACCACCCACTTCTCTTCTATGGCGGTCCCCACCCTATCCAGCACAGCACCCCTCTGCTGCCCTAGCCCCTTCCATTCAATGACCATGAATGTGCATCTTCCAGTGAAACTTGAGCTCTGGACACAGGAATTGCCCTCCCCCAGATCCTCTTCCTGCAGGTCCATCCAACTGTTGGGCACTTATGATGAAGTCACACCAAGTCCCTCACCCCTAACCAGCCTTCTAATCTGGCATAGATATGTGCCGGGAACTAAGTGGATTGTCAAAGTAGGATGTGACACTGGCCAGCTGTGCAGAGCAGAAGGTCCATATGCTTACTTGATTGAACCCCAAGTCGGCCCCCCCACACATACCATGTAGTCACAGGATCTTCTCCTGTGGTAGGCTGCAGATACCCCATAGAGAAAGAGACCAAGTGGTGGAGCTCCCCTACAGCAGGTATAGAAGAGTCAAGCTGCAGGGCACAGAGGACATGCCAGACTTAGGGAAGCCATACCCTGCTCCCCTGCTCTCCAAGCACATATTCACCCTTGTACCAGGCTCCCTCACTGTTCACTCCATGCTCAGGCATTCTGCCCAGGGGAGGAAGACCCCAGTCTCAGTCAGGATGTGCATGAGAGCAGCCACAGTGTAAGTCCATATGGCTCTGATCTTTTGACCCAAAATGTCATGTTTCATAAAGCACTTGCTCCTTTGACCTAGACCCAAGAAAAGAGACCAAACACTGTGGTAGACACAGAAATGAGTGAGAACACGCCTGTGTTACTGTTTTTTCCGCATAGCTTGTTGTCACATCTATCCCTGGCAAAGCATTGAAACAGACGTCATTAAAATGCTAGTCCTAAGCCGGGCGGTGGTGGCGCACACCTTTAATCCCAGCACTCGGGAGGCAGAGCCAGGTGGATCTCTGTGAGTTCGAGGCCAGCCTGGGCTACCAAGTGAGTTCCAGGAAAGGCGCAAAGCTACACAGAGAAACCCTGTCTCAAAAAACAAAAAACAAAAAAAAAATGCTAGTCCTGGTTATAATTATATATTTAGAAATATATGTAAATATATGTGCTAGAAAACAATTAAAGAAAGAGAGGTAATGTTGGATGGGAGGAAAGGGAAGTGGGAAGTGGTATAAGTATATTTTAATTTCAAAAACATAAATATATATATGTGTGTGTGTGTGTGTGTGTGTGTGTGTGTGTGTGTGTGTGTGTGTGTGTGTGTGTTTTAATTCTGGCTCTGGGCTAGGGATATAGTTCATTTGGCAGAGTACTTGTATAGCATGCAGGAAGCCCTGGGTTTGATCTCCATTGCATAATAAACCATGTGTGGTGATAGATATCTGTATTCCCAATACTCCAAAGGCATACACAGGAGGATCAGAAGTCTGAGGTCATTCTTGACTACATAGCAAATTAGAGGCCAACTTTATCTTTTAAAATAATAATCATCATCATCATCCTGATCTTCCACTTGAAGTAAATGTAGCCGGTCAATGTGCCTGATACTGCACTGTGTTAGGTTTTGCTCCAGAGTTTCAGAGGTAAGTATCCAAGGCTAATGAGAGATGATGGACAGATGGTAGAGGATAGATGAGTACATAAACAATATATGACAGAATTAGATGACAATAACGGTGACAGGTAGATAGATAACAGGGATCACAGATATTAGACAGACTTGTTATGTTTCACCTTCACTGGACTAAGTGATGGAATGCCTGTGGGGGCAACTGAGAAGGACTTTCCAGAAGTGGTTAAGTCTTGCTAGCTCCGAATAACCAGTGGATCAATGCTGTGGGATAACGCTCTTGTACACTGGTTTAATAAAGTGCTGACTGGTCAGTAGCCAGGCAGGAAGTATAGGCGGGGCGAGCAGACTAGGAGAATTCTGGGAAGAGGAAGGCTGAGTCAGGAGTTGCCAGCCAGACACAGAGGAAGCAAGATGACAAGGCAGAATTGAGAAAAGGTACCAAGCCACGTGGCTAAACATAGATAAGAATTATGGTTTAATTTAAGCATAAGAACTAGTCAGTAATAAGCCTGAGTTAATGGCTGAGCAGTTATAATTAATATTAGCTTCTGAGTGATTATTTTATAATTGGCTATGGGACCTTGGGGCCGGGTGAGACTGGAGAAACCTTCCAGCTACAGTATCAACCCCTTGGTGGAGTCAGAAGGTGGTGGCATTATGTCAAAGTGGTAAACAGTAGGAAAAGGGCTGGATGGGAGAAGTAGATCACTGTGGGTATGTATTTGGCATTATATCTGACCCTGGATACTATATTCCCTTTATCTCTGTTTCCCATCTGTCAAGAAATAAATAGCCTCTTCCACACACTCCCACTACTATGATGTTTGACCAAGCACATGAGGCCAAACAAAAATAAATCTTCGCTCCCTTGAGTTGTTTCTTGAGACATGTGGTCACGGTGGTATAAAAGGAACTGGCACATCTCACAAACCCAGCTTTACTGAAAAGCCCTTCAACCAACTGAACGAGGCCTGCCCCATGATACCTTACTGTAGACAGGATATTTTGTCCCACCAGCTCCCAAATAACCACACAGAGACTTGTTAATTATAAATGCTTGGCCAATAACTTAGGCTTGTTACTAACTAGCTCTTACAACTTAAATTAAGCCATTTCTATTAATTTACATGCTGCCGTGTGGTTCATGTCTTGTTACCTCATCTTCTACATGTCCTGCTCCCTCTGTGTCTGTCTGGTGACTTCACCCTTCTTCCCAGCATTTTCTCAGTCTGGATCTCCCGCCTAGCCTCTTCCTGCCTAGCTATTGGCCAGTTAGCTCTTTATTAACCAATAAGAACAACACATCTACACAGTGCACAAAAAAAAAAAGATTATTCAACAATATTTCCCCGTCTGTCTAATTAAAAAGGAAGGTTTTTAACTTTAACATAGTAAAACTATATGCAACAAAAACAGTTATCATGTAAGAATTACAGTTACAATATCTAGTCCACTTGTATTTGGCAAATTTAGAGGAAATACTCTATTATCTATCTTATCTTTGTGAGTCTAAAGTTTTATACCTAATTTACTTTTTATCATAACTAAGGAAAGCTATAAGTTTAACTATTTCATCTTTAACTCCATCAAAAACACCAGAAGGATGTGATATTACCTAACAACAGGGACATCTGGATGCCTAGACAGTCATCCAAAGTTCCTCTGCAACATTGGGGCATCCATTTTGGCCTACAGGCCTAGAATATCTGACAGACTTTTCTGTGAAGCAGGAATTCTTGAAGGACTGCCCTTCCTTGTCTTGGCAAAGTTAAGCAGTCACTTTCTTTGTGTTCTGCTGGTCCAATTTGGACAGTAACTGCCAGCAGTTGAGGCAAGGACAGTTTCTTGCTCAAATGGCCATCTTTTGCCATAAAGGAAGCAAAGTCTGACAGGAGCCATAAGCCTAAGCGACCCTTGACACACATGCTGCCATATTTGGGCTTCTCTCCTCTTTTCTTAGATCTAGGCCTTGCTTAAGTCTCCATAGCACCAGAACCTCTTCTCATAAATACCAGAACTTCTTCTCAGAAATCAGGTGAATGAGCTGCAGTTAGGAAATTAGGCAGTTAGACAAGGGTAGATAGATAACCTGCAGAGCAACATTTCCTGTTGGATGAACAGCCCATAATTAAGTCCCTTCCTGCTCACAACCCCCTTTGCCTACCTATATATGCCTTGAGAGAAAAATAAAATTTTGGAGCTCAATCAGACGTCCTGTCTTGCTCTCATTCTTTGTGTCTCTTGTCCCTCTCATTCGCCGGCCCTCCCTTTAGGTTCCCATTGAAGACCCCGCTGGCCGGGGCAAAACTCCATATGGAGTCTCTTCGATGCCCACCATCTTCTCTGAAGTAGACTGGTGCTGTCAGGAGCAGACGTGTCTCACTGTCATGAAAAGCCTTATTAAAACATTTTAAATGCCATATTCTTTTTTTGTGAACCAATGAGTTTTTATTGAGTTTAGCAACAGGAACATGATTGGGCTAACTTACAGGAGCAAGACTGACTCAAAAACAGCGGTTAAATGTCATATTCTTCAGGTCTTCAAAGTGTTTGAAGATCACCCATCTATCTAAAATATATCTCTGTATGACTTTGAAAATATATCTAACATGACTATAAGTTTGGCAATTTTAGATGACTATTAACCTGTATTTATTATCCTAAATAGCTTTGAAAGACCAGAACTTTACATAACATTTTTAAATGAGTTGCATAGTACAATATCTTAAACAAGAATAGAAACATACATACAGTATAACAAAAATAACCTTAAATTTGTATCAATAAACCAAAATCTATACCAATGTAAAATATTTGAGGTTAGTAGTTGTTCAAAAGTAGACTCAATAATCTACCCTTTTATCTCATCATTTCTATGTTATAGCCCCCTTTTTCCTTCAGAAAGAGATCTTTGAATCTAATTCCTTTGTTTAGCATTTTTTTCTGACCATGACCAATTTTTAATTAACCTCCCTCCCCAAATGATGAAAAACATCTATAACCCATCTCTTGGGAATGTGGGCATTGTTTTCTCTAGACTGCTTCCTGTTGTCTGGGTGCCCTGGAATCTTTGAGAGATCCTGAGAAAATCAGTATAATGGTCAAGTCCTGGCTGTAGTATTCTGTGAGGCTGTACTATCTCCGCCAGCAGCCTTGAAGCTATTCTGGGTGTAAAACTTGGAGGAAACTGTAACAGAGGCACTCTGAGATGCAGGATCACCTGAGCCATCTGTTTTCACTGGTGTCTGGTCCCCTCGCTCTGAAAATGCATAAACTTTCAAAGGTAGCAAACACATCTGTATTAACACAAATATGGAATTGCAGTGTGCACGAATCAGTTAAAGATGTTTTTTGTTCTATGTTCGAGAAGCTAAAAGGCATCTGTCAGCTTTATAAGTCCATTTGGAATGTAAAATCAAACTGTAATACAAATCTCTATCCATGCCATATGAAAGGATGGCATGTAATAATAAATCATGAGGACTCTGTAGCAAACAAGATTTATCATATTTTATCTCATCTCAGAGCTCCTGCCATGTCAAAGGATCAGCTCATACATCATCTGTCCTGTAGTCTTTTTTGGCTTTCTCCCCATGTCTGTAGCCAAGATACTTAGGAGGTCTCCCCCAGTCGAATCTGATCTCTATTAATCTGGAAGGAATTCCCAGCCTTGCCTTTCCTGTGGAAATAAAAGTATAACCTCTCCCCCAACATAACACATTTTCTGACTTAAATTTTGAAGTTAATACATTTTTAAAATATATAGGTTGGTTTAATTTAGCAGTCTCCATAATCCAGTGTCTCTCAACAACTATCGTTTTTCATCAGCAATCAAAAAATTTAAAGACAACACAATAACATACAGGATCCAGACTACCTATGTATTTTCCATCTTTATGTGGCCTTTTTTCTTTATATTACTTTACTCTTTCTTTAAAGACTTTACTTTATTATCTTTAAACTATTTTTTCTATGACTGTCTCTACCCATTTTTGTAGTGGGTAGCCATTCCAGCTTTGATCTGGAAGTTCCAACCCCCATTGAGGCTTTGGTAACTGTCACACCTACAAGGCGGGGCCAAGAGAGGGCCCTGAAGACCCGAGATCTGGATGCACTGTTTCCTGGACCCTGGACGCTGGAGATAGACTGAGCAGAGTTCTCCAGAGAACACCGCTGGACTGCGCTGCATCTTTCCCAGACCCTGCAACCTACCTATCCCTTCATTTGTAAGTTACGCCACTAAATAAATCTCCCTTTTAACTATGTGGAGTGGCCTTAATAATTTCACCAATACTTTTTCTTTTCTTTCTTAAGCCTACACACACTGTTAAACACATTGTAACCTATTTAGAGGTCTTTTCTACCTGAACCTGCTTTACTGCATATCTGTAACCTTTTCTGTCTATATGAGCAAAAAATTAAACCTGCCAAGCATCTTAGCTCATCTGGGAGATGTGTCTCTTTACTGCAGCTAGCATGAGAAACATAAGACTAGGAAGCCACATCTGTCTCCGTTTTTATGTGTCTAGAACATTTTTTAAGCTTTTTTGGGTCTTATATACATGGCCAGACATTGGGCCACTCCTGTGGTTTCAGTAGCAGCCATGATTGCAGTATTCTTTGCAGCTCAACTATGGTTTCCTTGAGGTTCTGAAGTATTTAAAGCAGCTGGAATCCCATAATGACAATCCTACTGGTCTCTCAAAGAAATACTAAACTACTAGATATAGGAAATGGCTGATCCTAGTACATCAAAAGGTCAAATCAGTCTGGCTCCATTTTACAGGAAGGAAAGGTGAACGTTACAGTGTTCCCAATAAAGACCTGTCATTACACTTACACTAACATCCTTGGCTTCACTTAGCAGATAATCCTAAGGAGATCTGTGCCCTCCTTTCTGTCTCACCTCCACCTAGCCACCAAAATAGCAATAAGGCACACTTCCACAACTTACAGAGCCACTGGGGAGTTGGGGTAGCAGTCGGACCTTTCCATGATCCCCGAGATAAATGCTCATACCTACAAACACATGCATGTACACACATGCTCTCACAGACACACACAGATAAGTGCATCTTAGACCTGCCCATCCAGGGACAGATCTGTTCTGGTCATTGGAGCCACCCAGGGGATTGACTAAAGGGAACTGGATCCTGGTGGAGCCCTGGACCAGGGGAGGAGATGGAGTGAAGGCTAGGGCAGGGTGTGGGCACTAAATGCATCTCGCTGCTGGGGCCACTGTGGGCACTGATGGGGCAAAAAGGGAATGATCAGGCTGCACACAGGAGGGATGGGGCAAGGATGATTCCTGAAGGCCAGAAGAAAGTCACGGTGGAGCCTGCACCAGGAAGGAGACAGGGGCTGCTGAGCCAAAGCCCAGCTTTCCACATCATCTTTACTCTCTTCCCTCCCCACAATCCAGACATAGACTAGAGGCCTAGAAGAGACAATAGCATTAATACACAGATCCATGAAACCCAATCATAGCCCAGATGTGCTCTGGCCTCTGGATTCCTTGCCAGAGTAGCTGGCAGGGGACCCCAGCTGAAGGCCAGTCACTCTCCTTAGTGTGCCAGCTCCAGAGCTGAGGCAGGAACCAGGGTGCCACTGTCAAGAGGCCCCACATGTCATATCTGGCCCACAGGCCGTTCCTCTTTGTGCCTCATTAATCACTCACAAAGTGGCTACCACGCTCTCCTTGAAGTGCTACCAAAGGGGCAGAAAAGGCGATGGCTGGAGCCCAGTCCCTTCTCAGGGCAGGGGCACTCCAAGCAGCCAGGCATGGTGACTGCAAGCTCATGCAAGGCCTCAAGATGAGGGCTGTGCAGAGGAGACCTGGGACCAGACAGCGGAGAGGAACGTGCCTTGCCCAGAACACGCAGGTGTGTCTCCTAGAAAGAGGCCTCACCTGAGACCCCACTCTCCCTTAGTCATCTTCCCAAGAACAGATTAGAAAGGGAACTTCCAGGGCAGCTAAGGTCGGGGGTTCCCACCCCACTTTTAGCTGAGGGCACTGAGGCAGAGCGTCCCCTAGGCACTGCCATGCAGGCATGAATATAACAATGGTTACCAGAGATTCGTCTGGGGGCCTGAACAGGGACATGAGATGGCTGCAGATGAGGACAGCCTGACCAGCCACCGCTGCCTACCAGAGGACCTCAGGTATTACAGCCCAAGGGAACCTCAGCAAAAGGATTTGCCTAAGAAAGAGGGACAAACAGGTCACAGGGTCATGGGTGGGGAAGGGGACACGTGGGCTGCTTTCCAACAGCAACCGAGTCTCTTGGTCTTCAAATGTCCTTCGGATACAACTTCCCTGCACTAGGCACGCAGATATTAGAAATTGCTACAGCTGTCCACAAAGACAGGGGACCATGAATCTCAACCAGACAGGGCTGAGCCAAGATAAACTAAAGATGTCGAGAGAGACTCGAAAACCCCAAAATAGACTGGACATGAATCTGCCTGCAAACTACCGAGACAGAAATGTCACCCAGAGGCAGCAAATGACAGCAAGGAATTGTCCCGCGGTGAGCTAACTACAAAGAGGACAATGTCCACAACTGGACCGACCTGGACAGAGCTGGGCAGGGTTGGGTGGAGCTAAGCCGGCCTGGGTGGAGCTGGGCTTGGATGAGCTTGGATGAGCCAAGTAAAGTAGACTGGACTGGGCTGAGCTGGACTGAGCTAGTTTGGGCTGGACTGGACTGGAATAGGCTGAGCAAGCGTAAACTAGAGTAGGCTTGGCTGATCTAAATCAGACTAGGCTAGACTGAGCTGAGCTGGGCTAAGCAGGGCTGGGCTGGACTGGACTGAGCTGATTGAGTTGGGCTGAGCTGAGCTAAGTAGGGCTGGGCTGGACGGGGCTGTGGGCTTGGGTGGGTTGGGCTGAGCTGATTTGGGCTGGGCTGGGTTCAGCTGGGCTGGGCTGGGCTCAGCTGGGCTAAGCAAGGCTGAGCTGGGTTTAGCTAGGCTGAGCTGGGCTTGGCTGGGCTGGGCTGGGCTGAGCTGGGCTGGGCTCAGCTAGGCTGAGCTGAGCTGGACTGAGCTGGGCTGGGCTGGGCTAGGCTGGTCAGGGCTGGGCTGGGCTCAGCTAGGCTGAGCTGGGCTGGACTGGGCTGGGCTGAGCTGGGCTGGGCTGGGCTCAGCTAGGCTGGGCTGGGCTAGGCTGGTCAGGGCTGGGCTGAGTTGGGCTGTGCTGGCCTGAGCTAGGTGGGGTATACTCAGCTGATGTGGGTTGGTCTGAGCTGGACTAGACTGGGCTTGGCTATACTGAGCTGGGCTAGCCTGAGCTACATGGGGTATACTCAGCTGATGTGGGCTGTACTGAGCTAGGCTGAGCTGGGTTGATCTAGGCTGAACTATGATAAGCTGACCCAGGCTGGACCAGACTGGGCTGAGCTGGGCTGGACTGGACTGGGCTGAGCTGGGCTGGACCGGACTGGGCTGAGCTGGGCTGGGCTGGACTGGACTGGGCTGAGCTGAGCTGAGCTGAGGTGGTCTAGGTTGATTTGAGCTGGGCTGAGAAGGACTGAGCAGGGCTAAAACTAAGCTGAGCTAGGACAGGCTGGCCTGGGTTAAACTACGAGAGACTTGGCTAGGCTGGGTTGGACTGACTGGCCTGAGCTGGGTTGGGTGGACTATGTTGAGCTGGACTGGACTAGTTTGGGCTGGACTAGCTTGGAGTACACTAAGCAAGCTTAAACTAGAGTAGGCTTGGCTGATCTGAATCAGACCAGGCTAGACTGGGCTGAGCTGGGCTAAGCAGGGCTGGTATGAGCTGGTATGAGCTGGTCTGAGCTGGGTTGCAGTAGTATGGCCTCAGGTAGGGTAGGCTGTGCTAGGCTGAACTAAGTTGGGCTGAGCTGGGCTGACTTAGACTGGTCTCAACAGGGCTATACTAAAACAACTAGGGGTGGACTAGGCTGGACTATGCTGGGCTGCGCTGGGCTGGGATGGGATGGGATGGGATGGGATGGGATGGGATGGGATGGGATGGGATAGGATGGGATGGGATGGGATGGGATAGGATGGGATGGGATGAGATGGACTGGGTTGGCTGGGCTGGACTGGGCTGGACTGGGCTGATCTGGGCTGGACTAGGCTGGGCTGGACTGGGCTGGACTAGGCTGGGCTGGGCTGGGCTGGGCTGGACTAGGCTAGCCTGGGCTGGACTGGGCTGGACTGGACTAGGCTGGGCTGGCCTGGGCTGGACTGGGCTGGACTGGGCTGATCTAGGCTGGACTAGGCTGGACTGGGCTGGCTGGGCTGGCTGGGCTGGGCTGGACTGGACTGAACTAGGCTGGGCTTGGCTGGGCTGGACTGGACTAGGCTGGACTGGACTGGGCTGGGCTGGGCTGGACTAGGCTGAGCTAAGATGGTCTAGGTTGATTTGAGCTGGGCTGAGCTGGGCTAAGCTAATCTGAACTAGGCCAGCCTGGGCTGGGCTGGGCTGGATTAGGAGGGACTTGGCTAGGCTGGGTTGGACTGGACTGGCCTAAACTACATTGGGTGGACTATGCTGAGCTGGACTAGGTTGGACTGGACTGAGCTAAGCTAAACTGGATTAATCTGGTCTCAGTTTGACTATACTGAGCTGGACTGGACTAGACTAGACTGGACTGGACTGTGCTAACCTAGGTTGTATGGACTGGGCTGTGTGTTAGGCTTAGTTGATTTGGCCTTGGATAACCAGGCTGAGCTGAACTGAGCTAGATTGAGCTAGGCAAGGTAGGACTGGACTGGGCTAAATTGGCCTGAGCTGGGTTAAGCTAAGCTAAGTAGGGCTGTCCTGGACTGAGCAGGACTGGACTTGACCGGGCTGGGCTGGACTGAACTGGGCTGTGCTGGACTGGACTGGACTGGACTGGGCTGGGCTGGACTGAACTGGGCTGGACTAGACTAGCCTGGGCTGGGCTGGGCTCAGTTTAGTTGGACTAAGCTGAGCTATCTTGGGTGGACTGGTCTGGTCCATTCCTAGCTAGGATAAACTAGGGTAAACTGGGCTGGACTGGACTAGATTAGGCCAGACTGAACTTAGCTGTACCTGGCTGAGCCTGACTATGCCGGGCTGAACTGGATTGCATTACTAGGCTGAGCTGGATTGGGTAGGCTGAGCTGAGCTGAGCTACACTAGTCTTGTCTTAGGTGAGCTGGGCTGGCCTCAGCAAGGCTGGGCTGTGCTGATATGGTCTAAGCTAGCTTAGCCGAAAAAGTCTAGGCTAGGCTGGGCTGAGCTAAGCTGAGTGGGGCTGATATGGGTTGAGCCAGACTGGCTAGACTAACCTAAGGTAGACTGGGTTGGCCTAGACTGAGTGGGGCTGGGCCAGGATGAGCTGGGCTACACTGGGCTGAACTGGTATAGGCCGAACTTAGCTGAGGTGAGCTGGGCTTAGACTTCCGTAAGATGGCTGAGCTGTGCTAGCCTGAGCTGAACTTGGATGAGCCAGAATGAGCTAACCTGGGCTGGGCTGAGTTACCTGGGCCTAGCTGAGTGTACTGAGCTAGGCTGAAGTGGACTGGACTGAGCTGGGATGATGTAGAATATACTGTTCTAGTCTGATCTGGGCTGAGATGAACTGGGCTAGGCTGTGCTGACCTCTGCCAGGCTGCGTGGGCTTATTGACCTGGGCTGGGACAGGCTGGGATGGACTGGCCTGGGCTGCACTAAACTAGGCTGAGCTGGGATTGGCCAGGTTAGGCTGAGCTGAGCTGGGCTAAGCTAAGCTGTCCTGGACTGGGCCAAACGGTTACAAGTCTGTTGGTCTGGTTGAACTTTCTGGTGCTGAACTGAACTGGGCTTAAGATAGATTGCTCGAAATCATTTATGGGTGTTTTAGGTGTCCTCCAAGAAGGTTGTCCTGTCGTGGACAGTCTAGACTGGGTAGGTAGAGCCAAGCAGGCTTAACAGTACCCTGTGCTTTCTGGGGGCTGGCACAGAGCTGAGCTGGCCCCCTGGCTCAGGAGAATATCATGGGTGTGTGTGCACACTAGAGCGATTTAGGCAGCCACCAAGGTGGCTTCTGAAGTGGTGGTTTTATTCTCTGTGTGCTGTCTGGGATCAACAGGGGTCCTCTGGGAGGCAGAACACTGTGCAGGTTGGGTTATGGTAAAGGGGAAAGCAGAGCACACATGTATCTGAGAGGCTGGAACCAATAGCCCTAGGGAGCAAGAGTCACACAGCTCTGTCCTCCATATGGCCTAAAACAGATTTAATGCGACTCACAGAGGAACCGGTGGTCCTGGGAAGGCTCTGAATCCCCAGTCCCCAAGAGTAGGGACAGAAGGGATAATCTGGCAATTCACTGCATCTCTGGGTCCCCAAGCCCTGTGGGGTACCTGTTCCCTGAACTTAAACCTAAGGGACAGCCTGGTCCCACTGTCAATATCACTCAGCCCACATTGAAGCTACTCTGTTCATCCTACAACCCTAACTCCTTCCAGTCCACCACCCAGATCTACTGCTTCATGTATGGTCATATCCTAGAGGATGTCACTGTCACCTGGCTAAATTTCCCAATCAAGAAAGGGAGCAAGAGTTGGCCTCTTCCTCCCAAGCTCAAGTCCAGCCCTCCTGTGCTAAGCCAGCTGGGGACAATGAGTGAGGAAACCCTGGCAAGTGTAAAGAGTCAGGGGGCTCCCTGGGTCTGGGCTTGGGTTCAGAGAATGAAGAATGGACCCAGGAGTCTGACCATCTGTCCCCAGAGCCCTGCTTCAGTCACATCCACCCGAACAAGTCCCCCAACCTGCAGGAGTGCAGGAATGTGAGGCCAGTCTAACCCAGATCCTGTCTCACAGCCTCTGTCCAGGAACCTTCTGTCTACCCCTTGAAGCCCTGTAAGGCAGACACTGCCCCCGTGACACTGGGCTGCCTGATAAAGGACTACTTCCCTGACCCGGTGAATGTGATCTGGCATTCAAACTCCCCGAACATGAGCACCGTGAACTTCCCTGCCCTCGGCTCTGAACTCAAGGTCACCACCAGCCAAGTGACCACCAAGAGCAAGTCAGCCAAGACTTTCACCTGCCAGGTGACGCATGCCCCATCCGGATTCAACAGCAACAAGACGATCAAAGGTAAGCAGGGCTGGGCCGGCTACAGGTACAGGAGGAGAGAACATGGTCAGAGCAGGCAGGACCTCTCATGCATACCTGGGACAGAAGGACAGGGGTGTGCCCAGCACCCTCGGGGATCTGGGCTGAGACCTGGGGGAGCGCAAGGCTGGGGAGACACTCACATCTCACTGCCTCTGCCCTAGCATCGCCTGTCAATATCACCCAGCCCACCCTGAAGCTGCTCCACTCATCCTGCAACCCCAAAGCATTCCACTCCACCATACAGCTCTACTGCTTCGTTGATGGCCATGCCCCAGACGATGTCACCATCACCTGGCTAAAGGATGGACAGCAGATGCCAGACGCGTCGCCAAGTGTTATCCCAATCAAGAAGGAGGGGAAGCTAGCCTCGACCTACAGCGAACTCAACATCACCATGGAGCAATGGATGTCTGAGAGCACCTTCTCCTGCAAGGTCACCTCCCAAGACGAGGACTATGAGATCCATACCCAGAAGTGCCAAGGTAGGCCCTCCCCTCGCCTGATGCCCAGACCTCAGAGTTCTGAGGGAAGGGCAGGATCTCACACAGCCCTTTCTGCCCCCACAGAATATGAGCCACGTGGTGTGAATACCTACCTGATCCCACCCAGCCCCCTGGACCTGTATGTAAGAAAGGCTCCCAAGCTTACCTGTCTGGTGGTGGACCTGGAAAGCAAGGAGAATGTCACTGTGACATGGACCCAAGAGCATCGGAATCCTGCAGGCTTAGCAGCCCAGAGTTCTACCAGGCACCACAACGCAACAACCAGTATCACTTCCATCCTGCCGGTGGATGTCAAGGACTGGATTGAAGGTGAAGGCTATAGGTGCAGCGTGAACCACCCTCAGCTGCCCAGGCCCATTGTGCGCGCCATCACCAAGGCCCAGGGTAAGTACGGGAGGTGGGGAGGGAGTGGTCACAGAGGCGAAGGCCTGGCTAACTAACGTTTGTCCACAGGCCAGCGCTCAGCCCCCGAGGTGTATGTGTTCCCGCCACCACCAGAGGAGGAGAACAAGGACAAACACACACTCACCTGCCTGATCCAGAACTTCTTCCCGGAGGATATCTCAGTGCGGTGGCTGCAAGATGAGATGCTGATCCCAAACACACAGCACAGAACCACAGCACCTCTGAAGTCCAACGGCCCTGGTCAAGGCTTCTTCATCTTCAGCCGCCTAGAGGTCACCAAGGCACACTGGGCACAGAATAAAAAATTCACCTGCCAAGTGATCCATGAGGCACTGCCAGAACCTAGGACGCTGACGAAAACAATATCCAAGATCCCTGGTAAATGATGCCTCCCTCCATCCTTCCCGGGGCTCCATGTAACTGTGGTGGGGAAGGTGGATGGCAGGACTCTGCCCGCTGATGTAACACAGAAGCCATCCCAATAAACACTCAGTGCCTGCTTAGAGCCCTGGGTGCCTGTTCTTGGGGAGGGCAAGCTGTGGGCTGAAGTGTCTTGGCACAGAGGAAGGGACATTGCAAGAGAGGGGCAGGGGTAAAGCACAGATCGTCCGTCTGGCTGTGTTGGGTACTGGACAGATAGGACATCACAGAGGGCAGCTCCGGCCCCCCTGGTCCTTCCTGACCTCCGCTGTCTATCATGCACCCGAATGGGATCCAAACAGCCAGAGAGGAGCTGTCTAGAGGAGTGGCTAAAATGAGCCAGCCTGGGAGGCCTCAGCACCCACCCCTCAGTCTTGCAAGTTTCTGCTCCCCAGGTATTCCTGGATATTAGAACCCCTTCAGGTAGAGAAATTGCCAAAGTCAGCATCCTGGGAGGCAGGACTCCTCATGGCCCTGCTCCTTCTCCTCTGTACCCAGCAGCCACTGAGGCTGAACCCATAGTCCTGACCAGCTGCCCTGACCCTATGGTCACAGCAGGTCTGGCTAAGGACCTGGTGCCCCTCCTCTTACTGTCCAGCCTCATGCCAACCTCATTTCAAGGGCTGGAATAGGCTGCCAGCCTCACCTGGTCAGGTGCACTCATCTATGCCCTGTTAGCACACACACATACACACACACACACACACACACACACACACACAGCCACATACACACTCAGATCACCAAGCCTTGTGACCCCAAAAGCACAGCACTGCCAAACAGCACACACTTGCAGGCACCTGACATAGCAACACGCCTCACCCATGCTCACATGTGGCTTGCACTAGGCTTCCCACTGCTCTCTGCTTGCCCAGGTCATTCCCAGTCCTTTCCTTTTATATACTTGAGCCAGTGAGTCCAAGATAGAAACAGGATTTATATCCTGTAAGAGAGCCCAGTATCTTCCACATGGCCTCCTCCCATGGCCTCAACCTCCCATACCACTGTTCTCTATCTGCTATAACCCTAAGATAGGCAGACACACACACACACACACACACACACACACACACACACACACACACACACACCACAGGTAGGCTTCATCATTCTCTCTGGTTTAGTAATAGCCCAAAGCAAGCTATACATCCATCCCAGGCCCAGAAGGATAAAGAGGCCAGAACCAGGACATGCCCACACCCATCCTAGACCCAACCACCAACACATATGTCTCATACACGTTGAGACCAGAGGCTCTCATCACAGACACACACACACACACACACAGTCATGCACACAATGGAGCCCAGACACACCGGTCATATCCAGAGATAAATGTCCAGCCTTTGTGTCTGAGATGCCTCTGAGGCCCACTGATGGCAGAGCCAGCCAGCACGTCAGGTCTGCTTCCAGGCTCCCCTTCAGCCCACGCCAGGCCATGAGAGACCGAAGAAGGTGGAGTCCTGAACTGTGGGACAGCTGGTATGGTAGCTGGTGAGACTAGTAAACCAGACAACAGGGAGGCTAAGGCAAGAGCAGAACCCCTACAAGGCCAGGAGGCCCTCCCTAGAGTCCCACAGGCCTGGGCTCAGAGCCCATGTCTCCTGACCTGCCCCTCAGAGACCACAGCCAAGATTCCTGGAGCCAGAGCCTGCATGGAGGTCCTGCAAATAAGCCTAGGAGCTCAGAGCCCTTCCTGGAGAGCCCTGGGCACTCTCTGAAGAACTCTCTGCAGGCTGGATAGAGGCATCCTGTGGCCAGAAGCAAAACTATGCCAATGGTGGGGGCATCAGGCCACTGTGGGCTCTGGAGTAGGCAGAGGGAATGAGTAATCAGGGTCAGGGGAGAAAGCAGGACAGCTGGCATCCAGGGCCATCTAGAGACTCTGGGCAGGTGGAATGGGGACTCTACCCCTCCCCGCTGTCACCTGGAGTCTTGGGAAGCTGACTGGCTGGTCCCCCCAGAGCTAGACCTCCAGGACCTATGTGCAGAAGAGGCCGAGAGTGAGGAGCTGGAAGAGCTGTGGACCAGCATCTACGTCTTCATCACCCTGTTCCTGCTCAGCGTGAGCTATGGGGCCACTGTCACCCTCCTGAAGGTGGAGTCCTGCACCTCAGTGGGTGGGGCTAGGGAGGGCTAGGCCAAGCTGCAGAGCCATCCTCATGCACACCTTTTCCCCAGGTGAAGTGGGTCTTGTCCACACTGACGCAGAGTACACCCCAGACCCTCCACGACTATGCCAACATCCTCCAGACCAGGGCATAAGCACAATGCCAGCTCCCTTGCAGGCCTGCAGCCGTGTGTGTCTGAGGCTCCTGCTATGTGCTGGGTTGTAGGATGGAGCAGAACTGCCCAAAAGGACCAGATTTGGGGACCAACAACTGATATATCAGCATCCAGAAAGTTCCAGATCAAGGCACCAGTGTGGGCTGACCTACACACAGATACTTTGAGACAAGCTTTGGAACAACATCTGTTCCTCGTCAATTTGATCTGAGTTTTAGGGTGGATGCTAACCACCGGGGCTCACCCCAGACCTGTGGGCATCAGGGTCACTTCATTTTGACTGAATAACCACAAAGTCCCTACTAGGCCCCAGGGCCTAAAGTCCCTACTAGGCCCCCGCCTAGAGCCCAGAGTCAAAGCTGGGGCACTCAGAATCAACCCAGAACAAATCCAGGCCCTCGCTCCGTGGAAGCCATCCTGCCTCACTGTCTCCAGACATGACCCAGACTTTCCCTACAGCCCTCTGTCCCTGAAGAACGAAGAGAGACAGACAGGCATTCAGCATGAGGCCGCAAAACTGAAAAGAGCTACTTCAGACCTCTGGGCTAGGCAGAGTCCTGCTGTGGGAAAAAGGAGCCTCCCACGGGGCAGCAGCAGAGCCTAGCCCTGAGGCCTCAGCAACTCCAAGCCTCTGCCAGCAGTTGTACTTTGTCTCTGGGTTTCTTAGTAAAGTTCTTTCCCATAACTCCTGAGAGCACACTGAGAAGGTGTTTGAGGCGACCATTGGGGCGATGGGTACCAAGGACATGGACAAGGACCAAAGGGTGAAAAGCAGCCACCTCTGTGGGATCCTCTTCAAAACCCAGGGTTTCCAGACCAGCCTCCACCCAGTCCACCATTCCTGCCGACCTCCAGCCCAGACTCACTTCCCACTTCTTAAGCTGAAGTGAAGGGCAAAGCCTGATGGGCTAATGCTAGAATCAGAGCTGGGCCCCCAGGAACCTGGTGCAGGTCACTCTCCAGGACCACAATCTGTCCACCCACTAAGTGCAGGCAGACAGGCCAGTCCCTGACCCTGGATAGACTGAGAGAGGACACACAAGTGTGCAAGAGTCATCCAAACCTAGTATTATCATCCCTGGGACATGAATTCACGTTACATAAGACAGGGTTCTCTCATATGCAATGATGGTTCTGGAATCAATAAGAAAAAAGAAGTCTTCATAGGAAGGAAAAATCAGTAGCCAATGACTTTCAGAAAATGCTTAAATGATGAGAATATTTCTAGTAAGAAGGATGCCTAGGGTGGGTGTGGCCCTACTGGGCCCTAGATAAAGGCATGAGAACTATTAAGACCATTTTGAGGGTCAGTTGGCCAAACGCCCTTGTCATCATAAGTAGTGATGGTCTCACAAGGAGATCCACATTGGGGTTCCAAGATCAGCACCATGGGACTTTAGGAAAACTAAGACGGAGATAAGTCTGCCAGGACAAGACCACAGCCCCCAGGTATCTGAGCCCTCTTCTCTGCTGTAGAGCCAGGCTTCTACAAGCCTCAGGGCACCCGGGGAAGGCATGGGTGGCAAAGGCACAGAAGGCTACCCCTGCTGAGTGCAGGAGACCCAGGACTGGGAGGGTGACCAGCCAGACTGGAAAGAGGCACTGCTCAGGACTTGTCCCAAGCCCCAGCCCTGGCCAGCACACAATGACATTGTGCATTCACGCTGAGGAGCACACCGTCACTCACATTCAAATGTATGTCAGACACACAGTCACACAGATTGCACAGACCCCCCCCCAGATACATCCAGAGTCAGGTGCCAGACACACACACACACACACACACACACACACACACACACACACACACACACACACACACACCACTCTAAAACAGGCTCAGTCTCACATGCAGACACACACTGTCTTGGGAAGACAAGACCTGGCCCACACCCTCCTCGTGCCAGATTCTCCTAGCCCTACCCACTTCTAGGCTGAGGCCTAGGTGGTCCTCTTCCCCAACCA